>NC_073232.2:137988333-139226666 GCF_029281585.2 Gorilla gorilla gorilla
TCAAATAGATGTAATAAAAAATGATAAAGGGGTTATCACCACCGATCCCACAGAAATACAAACTACCATCAGAGAATACTACAAACACCTCTATGCAAATAAACTAGAAAATCTAGAAGAAATGGATAAATTCCTCGACACATACACCCTCCCAAGACTAAACTAGGAAGAAGCTGAATCTCTGAATAGACCTATAACAGGCTCTGAAATTGTGGCAATAATCAATAGCTTACCAACCAAAAAGAGTCCAGGACCAGATGGATTCACAACCGAATTCTACCAGAGGTACAAGGAAGAACTGGTACCATTCCTTCTGAAACTATTCCAATCAATAGAAAAAGAGGGAATCCTCCCAACTCATTTTATGAGGCCAGCATCATTCTGATACCAAAGCCGGGCAGAGACACAACCAAAAAAGAGAATTTTAGACCAATATCCTTGATGAACATTGATGCAAAAATCCTCAATAAAATACTGGCAAACCGAATCCAGCAGCACATCAAAAAGCTTATCCACCATGATCAAGTGGGCTTCATCCCTGGGATGCAAGGCTAGTTCAATATACGCAAATCAATAAATGTAAAGAATAAATTTTAAATCACTTCATTTTACAGCTCAGAGGTCTGTTTTGTGGACACAGAGACAGAAATGGAGACGTTTTTAAAATTAAGATCATATTGCACATTAGCTTTTTTTTTTTATATACGGAGTCTCGCTCTGCTGCCCAGGCTGGAGTGCAGTGGTGCAATCTCGGCTCACTGCCAGATCCGCCTCCTGGGTTCACGCCATTCTCCCGCCTCAGGCTCCTGAGTAGCTGGGACTACAGGTGCCTGCCACCACACCTGGCTAATTTTGTTTTTGTATTTTTAGTAGAGACGGGGTTTCACCGTGTTAGCCAGGATGGTCTCGATCTCCTGACCTCGTGATCCACTCGCATCAGCCTCCCAAAGTGCTGGGATTACAGGCGTGAGCCACCGCGCTAGGCCGCATATTGGCTTTTTAAAATTTCACTTATCACTTAACATTATATGATATGCAATTTAAATGTTCTTAAATATTCCTGAAAAACAAGTTTATGGTTGCACAGGGTTTATTTTCTACCAAAAACAAATTTGACTATCCTCCTCCTAGTGTTAGATATTATGTTCAACTTTTCACCATAAAAAACAATGCATAACTTGCAAAAACCAAAAAAGAATTATTGGCTGCAATATTCAAACGAAATGATAAAAATCAAAATCAATACATGTTGAAGTAAATGTCTACAAAATACACTATTATATCAAATTAACTGTTAAATTTAATTCATTATTATTATTTTTTTAAGACAGAGTCTCACTATCGCCCAGGCTGGAGCGCAGTGTTGACATCTCCGCTCACTGCAACTTCTGCCTCCCAGGTTCAAGCGATTCTCCTGCCTCAGCCTCCCTAGTAGCTGGGATTACAGGCGCCCACCACCACATCTGGCTAATTTTTGTATTTTTAGTAGAGATGGGGTTTCACCCTGTTCGTCAGGCTGGTCTCGATCTCCTGACCTCGTGATCCACCCGCGTCGGCCTCCCAAAGTGCAGGGATTACAGGCGTGAGCCACCGCACCCGGCCTGTTACATTTAATTCATAAAATTGTTTTGTTACATTTGAAAGCAATTTGTGAGTTGAATGCTTACTCATCAGGAGCATTCCTGAAAACGGACAGGACAGCGAGTTATCAGAGCCAAACGTGAATTACAAATTGAGACAGCCAAACTGCAAGAGCCAAGTTAATTTTTAAAAACACTTTCTGTATCTTACGGCACAACAAAACACTTTTACTACAAAACATGTATTGTATAACGGATGTGGCAGCGTTTGACAGTTTGAGATGACACTGAGGAGTGTGAAAGAGAGCCTGGACCTTCAAAGCTTGCAAACGGCCCGGGCTATTTCTCCCGGGCTATTTCTCCACCTCCTCGCTACTCAAAGCGCTGGCATCGTTTCCTGGGAACCTGTGAGAAATGCCGAGTCTCGGACCCATCCAGAGAGCCCGAATGGAAACCTAGGCGTTACGAGGCCCCAGGTTCAGCGTCTCACCACCACCTGGGACGCCCCGCAAGCAGCGGGCATGCCGGGCCCCCAGAAGCCTCCGAAAGCCACCCATTCCCTAAACCGGGAGGGCCTCGTCCGCGCGTCCCAGCGCCCTCCCCGGAAGCCCCGCCGCTCCCACATCCAGGATGGGGCCACATGGGCACTAAAAGGCGGGCAGGAGCGCCCAGTCTCGAGATGGCTGGCTCGCCTTTCCAGTCCGGGCCCTCGGGGTGCCCGTGTGAAAAGATGTGACACTGAAGCCTGGGGAAGAAGTTTGAACCTCTCACTAATCCACGTAACAGGAGCCGCCGGCAGCGCTGACGGCTGCACCTCCCCTCCCACACGGACACTACCTGCAGGCTCGGACGACCCCCAGAACTGTTTGCCAACAAAGACATGCAGGGGGCGGAGCCTGAGCATCAGATACCGTGAGCGGCGTTCAGAGGGCGGAGCCTAGGAGTCAGATACCGCGAGAAGTAGTCTCCCGAAGAGGTTCGGACAAGCGCAGGCGCACTACAATTCCCGCCCTGGCCGCGAAGGTGGCACCCGCAGCGGGAGGCGGGGCCGGGCCTACGGGACAAAGATCGCGAGATTTAATGGCGAGTCACAGCTACTTCTTCCTGGCAGAGACCGGAAGTGCGGTCCGCGGAGCGTCTCTGGCGCTTTCGCTGCTTTGGGCCTGGGTTGCTGCTGCTGCCCCTCTACTCCCCCTTCGTATCGCCTGCCCTGGATCGAAGTGATGGGGGATGCCAAGGAGGCCGGAGCCGAGGGTCCGCCGGCCGGGGCCGCCGCTCGAGGAGGGCTTAGCCTCCTGTCCCAGGGAGAATCCGAGGAATCTTCTGCACAGGTGAGTCCTCCGCGGAGGGGAACCTGCCAGGGATGCGGGAGCCGAGGACCCGCTCCACCGGGGAGGGATGCCACGGTTCCCGGCAGATTCTGGAGGCTTCTCCATGTTTCCCTGACACCCCCAAAACAGGGAGTGGAAGTCCATGCTACATTCGGCGGGTATTCGTATTAAAAGCAGTTCTGGTAGCCGACAGGTGAATTAGATACGATCTTTCCTCTCAAGGAGGGTACATGTAAATATGTCGTTCCAAAACGTGGCACAGTCGTGCATAGCAGGAGGGAAGAAACGGTGCCAGGTAGTGACTCGCCGAGAATGAGACCGAACTAATTCACAAAGGGTGTAAAATGTTTGCCATGCAGAAAAGGTACTGCGTGAAAGGTTAGAATATTGAACCCAAACACCGAACTTGCTTTGGGAGTGTGCAAGTGCAGGCTGTGAGGAACGAACCCCCAGTGCCTTGCTATGAAGATAGAAACTCAAGAGTGTTTGAACCATGCATGCATGCATGAACCGATGCATCGATTACTAAATATTTGCATTAAAACAAAAAGCCCAAGTGTTCTACCAGACTATTTTATGAATGATGTGTTATTAAAATTAAAATACATCTTTGGCCGGGCGCGGTGGCTCACGCCTGTAATCCTAGCACTTTGGGAGGCCGAGGTGGGTGGATCACCTGAGGTCGGGGAGTTTGAGACCAGCCTGGCCAACATGGCAAAACCCTGTCTCTACTAAAAATACAAAAATTAGCCGGACGTGGTAGTGCACGCCTGTAATTCCAGCTACTAGGGAGGCTGAGGTAAGAGAATGGCTTAAACCCCAGAAGCCGAGGTTGCAGTGAGCCATGATTGCTCCACTGCACTCCAGCCTGGGCGACAAAGCAAGACTACGTCTCAAAAAAAAAAAAAAAAGAATTAAAATACATCTTTAATACTGAAAATAGACTTTACTAAAGTTTGCATTTAGTTAACATGATACCATTGAGTCTCCTTGGTTTCTGCTTCTCCACTTTACATGAATACATTTTAAAAGAGAGTGGGTGGTCCATTTTCTAGCTGATAACCATAACCATCATACTCCTTGCCTCATCTTTTTTCTTTGAAGTTGGTGTAAAAGAACTAAGTAAATGTTACCATTTATGCTCAAATTTATTAAGTGCTGTTAGTAACACGTGGCATACGTTCCTTGTGAAGCCTGGTGTGACAGGTTCTTGTTTTCTTTTTATAAAGGTGAGATTTTTCGTTCCTAGTAATTTTCATTAAAGTTTCACCCAATGTGTTAATTAGGGATCAGCTTTATTTCTTGGAGGCAATGAAGTGAAGAGCCGAGCTGTGGTGAAATACTCTTCTGCCCCTCCTCGAACAGCATTTGCACGCCTTGAAGAGAAAACAGACTTGAAACTCCCACCTGCCAACTGGTTACGAGAGAGTGCCAAACTAGGGCCAGCAGGAACTACCATTCTTGGCAACAGCAAGAAAAGCAAGCCATTTTCAAGGTAAATATTAATCAGTGGCATTTTTACCTGCCCCTCCACCCTCACTTAAAACTCTTATTTGCTTTTAAATTCAGTTTGTAATGCCTATTAACTTGTCGAGATTTCTCTTTAGAGAAAGATCACATTTGATTTTCAAAGGCTTTTTATTCTGATAATAGATGATGTTACAACATGAAGATGTACATACAATATCAATTGCATATGCTTCTTTCAAGTCTGCGTCATGTTATTAGCAAAGATGAGTTTTGACTGCCAAAGTTCAATCAGCCCTTTCATTTTAGCCAATTTGCATACCTTTTGAATATGTGAATACAAAGGATCGGCTTGGTGCATGAGGAGGAAAACCTTGAACATTCCTTCATCTTTCCTGTGGAGTTTTTCATTAAATGGTGGCAGATTGATCTGGAAAAGCCAGATTTAAAAACCCAGCATGTTGGGTGACCTACACCTTGACTTTGACACCAGAACTGATGGTATTCAAAGTTGAGAGAGTAGCCTGAGGTCTTATAGAGAAAAATGTATTAATGTCCATATTGTAGGACATTTAATGTGTAGGGTTCTCTTTTCTTCTTCCCCCTTCTGAGCAACTCAATCGAAAATATTTCCACGTAACTTGTAGCAAGAGGCACAAATACACTAATACTTTATGAGCTGGTAGTTTGGAAATTATCCTAAAGCCTCAGAAAATAAAAGTTATATTTGCAAAAATGCTGTTTGTAGCATCATTTATAGGAGCAAAAAGTTGGGAATAACCCAAATATCATTTTTTAAAAGAATGGCTTAATCAATTATGATTTGTCAACATAATTAAATGTTGTGAGGAAATTTGAATAATTATACTGACTCTACAAATGCTGTGGCAAGTATTTTATATGCTTATCTCATTTAATTCTCACAACAACTCTTTGAGATAGGCACTGTTAATTATATTGCACCTGAGAAAACGGAAGCTGAGAAGAGCTAAATAATTTGGCTCAAGCATACAGTAAATCACAAAGCATGCTTTGCTGTTAGGTAGTCCTTGGTAAGTGTCCTGACTCTGCCATTTAGTAGTTGGAACATGGTGATGTCGGGTACCTTTCAGGCTTATAGACTATAGATGTGCTTCAGGTGGTACGTGGCATGAGTTGGCTGCTCAATTAACTTTTTTTTTTTAATTTCCTTTTGTGGCTGAATTGGTGTCAGGTACATTTTTTTCATGTATATTTTTTAAGAGGTATATCACTAGAAACACAATCTCAGAAAGTAAAATCCTGATCAATGTTTCTGTTTCTGTTTTTCTTATCTCTCCACCTAAAAAGAATAAAGTTTTGAACTATTTTCCCTTGGAGACTTTGAGTTTTGTGATTACAAAAATAAAAAATAATTGTTTTTATTCTAAATATTTCCTACTGGATGCTTGTAATGATTATTACCATGTTTTATCAAATCTAAGATGCCATTGACTAGACACACCATTATTTTAGTACCACTAAGAAAAAAAAACTTGCCAACTGTGATGGTGATACACATCCTGGTTTCAGAGTTGTTAAAATGTGGAAAATGTGTATCCTAGAAGCAATGAGCTACAGTATTGTTATTAAGCTCTACTTGCATGATTATGAGCATGACCTCATAACCTGTGTCCTTTTTTCTCTTTGGTAGCTTTGGCATGGCATATGACTTTATTGATTCAGTGGGAAATGATGTGGATGTTGTCTCTGACTCTGAAGTAAGTGTTATTTGTCGCTTAATGTAATTTTGGGGGTGTTTTGTGATAGGTGTTTTATATCATGCTGTGTTTTGCATAATATAAATGTGCAAGTCTTGAGAAATTAGTGATGAAATAAGATAAAACTTACCTGATTATTGAATATCTTTTTTGTTGTTAAAGTATCATTGTTTACCACATTTTTATTTAAAGAGGAAGGAATAATCAATCCCAAAACACTGGCAGTGGTAATAATATATTGATGGTTATATTTTAATGATAGTAATTGAAACTGATAATAGTGTTTGGGATTATACTGTATATGTTACCAGTTGAGTTACAAATGATATTTCTAGTAAAATTTATTGATCCTTAGTGGCTTTGATCTGATATGCTAAAAGCCTGGGTCAGCATAACAGTGTGACGTATACACCCTTAACTTTAAGAAATCCTATCATGTAAAAATAAATGTTTGACTGTCACTAACATAGTGTGACTCATAAAGTGTACGTGATTCTGGTTTGAAAGCTCCGTCCTCTGTGTGTTTGCATGTAGCTTTTTGTTTAAAGTTCTATTTGTATAACCTTAAGGAAATAAGGTTTATTCTGCTTTAAAATGAATGAAGCTAAAATTTAAAAGATTCCAAATCACACTAAAACAGTCTTTCTAAACTATTTTTTCTCTTAATTTTTTAAGAACATAAAAAAACTCCTGAAAATTCCCTACAGCAAGTCGCACGTGAGCATGGCAGTACACCGCATAGGAAGGACTCTCTTACTAGATGAGCTAGATATTCAAGAACTCTTTATGAGATCGTCTCAGGTAATGCTTTTGTGAAAAAATCCAACAAAACATTAACAGCTTAAGAGCACTAGAAATACGATTTTGTTTCAGAGAATGGCCAAAGTGGAAATGTAGTTGAGTACTTCAACAATCGAGAAATTGAAAGTTTCACTGAAGATAGAAAAGCTTGAATGAAGAAAAAAGAAGAGAATGAGAATGGTGAAGAAAATTATTTTATTGATTCCAACAGCCAGATTCTTTTTTACAAGAAAAAAGATGAAGCCAATGAAGAAAGTTGTGAAAAAATCTGTGAAATTTAAGGGACTAGTTTAATATTTTTAAGAATCCTTTAACGTCTCCCTTAAACAGATTCTCATGAAACAGCTACTGGAAAATGTGAAAAATATTAGAAGCTGTTCCTATGAATAAATACAGTCATGTTCCCATAATGACGTTTCAGTCAGCGATGGACTGCATATACCGGTGGTCCCATAAGATTATAATATACTGTATTTTTACTGTATTTGCAATGTTTAGATACACAAATACTTCAGTCACATGTACAGATTTGTAGCCTGGGAGCAATAGGCTATACCATATGACCTAGGTACGGAGTAGGCTGTACCATCCAGGTTTCTATAAGTAACACTCTGCGATGTTCACACCGGGACAAAATCACCTAATGACGTGCTTCTCAGAATATATCCCCATTGTTAAATGACACATGGCTGTAGTTATTAGAATTAATTGATGCTCTTTAGCCTAGATTCTCAAATTGTATGTTGGTAAGGACTGTTTTTCCCACATGTTGAGAATGGATACTTTTGAAAAACATAATAACGTTGCAGTTTCTCAAGGACTACCCTCCATATCTGTACTTTTCTTGGGCTGGCAAGAAATAGTTCATGGTCAGTCTTTAAAGAGTATTACTACAGTGCTTTGATAAAGAAAATTAAGTTATGGTGATGTAAATGACATTTAAAGTAAGTGTTTTTTTCCTTTGAGAAGACCACCGTTTAGTTGATCATGTGAGGCACGGGGATGTGACAGTGAACAAATCACAGGCCTTGCTCCTCAGCAGTTCATTGTTTGGGGTTATAAACACATACACAGATCATTTCAATATAGTTTGCAAAGTGGGAACTACTCCAGCTGCTAAGGAACATGTTATAGAGAAGACTCACCTCTCCCAGCCTGGCTTAGGAGGAGGAAGACGGGTTTCCTTTAGGAAACAAAAAACAAAAGAAAGGTGGTATGAATTGACCCAGAAAGATATGTTTTTAATGAGTATGTGTTTATGAAACTATTCAAAAAATAATAGGAGCCTTTTCTGTAAGCTAGTACTAGGTAACATTGTTTCGACTATGTGTGTTGTATTAATAATATGTATCTCATGTTATCCAGACTGGTGACTGGACATGGTTGAAAGAGTTTTATCAAAGACTCATTGATCAGAAGTGGCAGAGGAAGAAAAAGAGCAAAGAGCACTGGTATCAAAAGGCAATTCTTTCCAAGTTTTTATATTACAGGTACTTGGCTACTTATTTATCTCCAAAGAGAAAAAGGGGATTCTGATCTAAAATTTAGCGTGAAGCTTAATCAAGTAATAATTTAAGTTTTGCCCCTGTGATACTGTTAACATTTGTTTCATATTTCTTTTTTAGAAGATGTATGCTTAATTACAGATTGCATTTTTTATAAACGGGTAGACTGTTGCATAAAGTTAACTTTAGTAACAGCAATCTTTTTTTATTTCTGGTTTGGCCAGTATCAATGGTGATGGAGCCGCTCAGCCTGTCTCATCCACCGCAGAACAGCAGGAATCGTCCAGTTCAGATCAGACAAATGATTCGGAAGGGGCTTCATGGCCTGCTCCCTTCGAAATGCCTTCTTCAGTTTCTGAAGATCCCAGTGCTTCCAGTCAGGTTAGTACTTAAATGCTAATTCTAGAAACTCACATAGGAAGACAAAGCCTTTTTTAACATCTCGTTAAAAAAAAAAAAAGATGAACAGGACTAAGAAATATTCCGTCAGCTTATGGAATGGGGGAAAAAAGACTTCTATCAATTTATGGAATGGGAGAAATACTTTTTAGTTTTTCACAATAGAATTTACAAGAGCTATTATAGGTGGGGAGATCAGATTTTTTTATTAAATCGAAATATAATAGTTGACTGATATGTTTATTAATACTGATTATCTCCTTCAAGTGATGAGTATTATATAGAGATATAGTATATTTTACTATAAATGCTAGTTAGTTATTTGTAACTATAAATACTATTTTAACTATAAATACCTGTCAATATTTGATAGACATTTCCTATCAAATATTGAGACTCAGAGGCCCATTTGTAATTTAAGTTCTAACCTTTTTACCATAACTTTCAGTCAGATTGTTAGGCCTAAAATATCCGTTTAAGATTTTCCGGATAAAATTCCTGAAACTTAGTCCACATTCATGTTATAAAAGTTTTAGAAAAGAGAATGGACTAGGTTGTCCATTTTATCTCTTACATCCTTGTTTCTTCCTAATGCATGTTTATTTTTGTACTTACTGTATCTATCAAAGAATAAAATAAAGCCATAGATGTAAATTGTGACATGTCTATTTTGAGGAAAATAGATTGATAAATAGATAATAAGATCTGTGACTTGATAAATTACGTCTTCCCTCTTGCTATGTGTTCCCACATATTGAGCACTATTCAACCAGATTGTTTCAATCTTCACAAATTACAGGGAGCAGATACATTTAACTCGATTTTAGTTTCAGTAGGTTTAAAATAGAGAAAGCATCCCATAAAACTCCATAATGAATTTAAATTTTTTTCAAAAGTGAGAAAAATGTAAGGAAAAGGAAGTAATTAATATGCAAGTCACATAGTGGTAACAACCAAGAAGTAGGGCTGTTCTATGATTCAGAAGGGAGAAAAGACTACATAATACAAATACTACCCTCCTATTACCCATGTCACCCATCTCCCAGTGTTGTTCTGTCTTTACCTTGTTTAGGAATTACTGTGAAAACTCTTGGAGACTCGGGAATCTGTAGACTTGCGTGTTGAGGAAGCAAGCTGGCATTTACTGAATAGCTCTTACGCCATGTGTATGTTTGTACAAGGTTTTTTTTTCATTCTTGGAGCTGCATATTGTACAAATAAGTAAACTAACGCACATCAAAAGATGTTTCACATGGTCATACAGCTGGCGAAACTCTCAGGCTAGGGCTTAAACCCAGATCTTTCTGCCTGCAGAGGCCTGTTCCTCCAGCAGTACTCCACTGTGTCCGTGTACTCCACACACAGCAAGGCCCTACTAACAGTCAGATCGTCGTAGTAGTGGTGTACCCCTAGGCACAGCTAGCCTGCCTTAAGAGTCTCTTACAGAGTACTTTTCTTATATTGCTTAAATTTCAGCTTTAGAGATTTGTTTATATTTGCAAGCTATCTCTGCACAAATTCTTGTTCCAAAAACTAAAACTGCTGGCTTGAGGCCTTTGTTAAGCAGTTATAGAGGTTAAATAGGTGACTGTGGGATGGTCCTAGAGCCAGACATTTATTGAGAACATTATAACCTAGAGCTCATACTCCTGACTAAAGCAACTGCCTGGCAAACTGTTTTGAGAATTGGTTCATGAGTTGATAACTTGTCTGTGTAAACAAATAATAAAATAAAAAAGAGTTTAAAGTTCTCTTAGGACTCCTGAGGGAGAGGACAAGGCACAATAGAAGTGCTAGAGAGCCACCTGTGCTTGTAGTCACACACTCTTCCCAGGCAGGTGCCAAGCCTACTGGCACACACACATGACAAGTAAGACAGATGTTTGTGGAATAAGCAACACACGCATGCCTGTCTTGGGTTCTGTTGAGGCAATGACATTAAAAGCTTAAAGTAGTATTTCTTAGTGGCAGTACTACTTTGCTAATGATTGAAAAATTGAGTGGTAGGCTGAGTTTACCCAGTGTCAAGAGGGCCCAAGTGTATTCAAAAATGCATTCCAGGCTGGGCGCGGTGGCTTACGCCTGTAATCCCAGCACTTTGGGAGGCCGAGGTGGGTGGATCACTTGAGGCCAGGAGTTAGAGACCAGCCTGGCCAACATGGCGAAACCCCATCTCTATTTAAAAAAAAAAAAAAATTAGCCGGGCATGGTGGCACGTGCCTGTAATCCCAGCTACTCAGGAGGCTGAGGTAGGAGAATTGCTTGAACCCAGGAGGAGGAGGTTGCAGTGAGCTGAGATCATGTCACTGCACTCTGGCCTGGGCAACTCTGTCTCAAAAAAAAAAAAAATGTATTCCAGAGAATATCTTAAGAACAGAAAGTGTTCTGAGATTAAATACATTTGGGAAACATTGGTTTTTACAAATATAAAGTAGATTTTTCTATTGCAGGATTGCTTATTATATATTTATTGTTTTAATATCAATAAATATTGTTACTCCACAAAAGTGAGTACCTGGTAAACGTCATCTTTCAAACCTGACTCTGGAAAATTTTCATTCAGTTTCCCAGGAACTAGTGTTCTATGAAACACTCATCAGGAAATGCTAAACTGGAGACTGTTAAGATAATGAATATCTCAAACTGTGGCTGAGTAAGATTTCTTAGGGTTTCTTTTTTTTAAGAGACAGAGTCTCACTATGTTGTCCAGGCTGGATTCGAACTCCTGGGCTCAAGCAGTCCTCCCTTGTCGACCTCCCAAATAGCTTGGACTACAAGCACATGCCATCGTGCCTGGCCAGTTTCTTAGGAATTTTTAAATTCAATATAGATGGAGTAGGCTGAAAGAGCAGTGGTAATCAGATGCACCAAAAAAGAGAAAAATGAAAAACTAGAAAGTTTAGAATAATCTTTAATCTATCTCACTTGAGTAAGATCTAAATGTGATTCGCTTCTTATAGTAGCTATGATCATTAGCCAAAGCAAGCCACCCAATGAGGCGTGTTATTATTTGTATTGGCCTAATTCACAATGGTAGATTTGAAGTGCGTGCTTTGAATATTTAGGTGATACTCTCAAAAGTGGGTCAATTTTAAGAAATGTTGACAACAGAATCACTCCTTATCCTTGCACTTTTCACAGGGAAGTGAGCCTCTTGAACCCTCATACATAGTGGGGCATGTGGCCTCAGCCCCCAAAGAACAAAACCTGATTACTTTATTCAATGACGGGGAGCACAGTCAGGTATGCTTTCCATGGTGTCCAAGGTGACAGCAAATCCCCAGTCTATTTTGTCATTTCAAAACTGGTCTAAGTCGAAACTGATAGGGAAAAACTCCACTTGATCCTGAAACTGCTTTCTAAGCATCTTTGTGATCTTAGCTCTGGGGCCTGACTTTGTCTTCTTTGTCTCTTCCTTTTTCTAGTCTTTTTATGGATCATGGGGGGAAATTACAGACTGACTGTTTATTATAATCCTCCCTATTTTAAATCACAGGGTCTTAAAAATGATTTTGTTCGGAATATTCTATGGACATTTGAAGATATCCATATGTTGGTCGGCTCCAACATGCCCATATTTGGAGGAGGCAGATACCCAGCAGTCAGCTTACGTCTCAGGTGAACCAACATCATACCCCTCCTCAAGCTTACGGTATTTAAATTCTTCCTTTAGAATCAGTTGTTCCATCAGACTGAGGTTGCAGTGAGCCAAGATCATGCTACCGCACTCCAGCCTAGGCGAAAGAACAAGACTCGTCTCAAAAAAGAATCAGTGTTCCATCTATTTGGGCATCTTCCTCTTTCTCTAGGTTTTTTCCCCTCCCTCCTTCCCCTGCCAGTTGAAATGGCCACATTAAGGAAGGAGCTACTGTCAGCAGATGCTGAAAGGCAGGCCTATAGCTGAGTCTTCATTCTAGACCTCATTGAGTAGAGCCAGAGGTTTGTTGGACTGGCCTAGTCTTAGGTCTGAATCTACAACTTGTGAGAATATTCAAGAGAGTTTATTTAATTAGTTAGAGAGATTCCTACTAACTACTTGTGAGCATTTTTCTTAATGCTCCACGTGTATTTGTTGATATTAGCCAATGTGAATTCCAACTTAAGCATGGTCTTGTATGGTGTTCAGTCTTTCTTCAAGCTGTGTGTGAGGAGCAGGCAGTAGGCTCACCGTCCTTTCCTATCATATTGTCTTCTATTCTTACTGAAAACTTACCAATGTCAGTTAGAAATACAAGCAAGCTTTTGGAAAGATGTTAAATATAGCACAACCACTGAGCTGCATGTGCATATCTTATCAGAAAAGAAAGCATAGATGGCATTTTCTATCTAGAGAGGACAGCTTAAGATACTTAAATGGTGAAATAACTTTCAGATGATTCATTAAGGAACATCTTAATTAAACCAAATAACACTAGAAATGTATATTTTTAGGGATAACAACAAACCAATTAATGTGCTAACTGGAATTGACTATTGGTTGGACAACTTGATATGCAATGTGCCAGAGCTTGTGATGTGTTTTCATGTAAATGGAATTGTACAGGTAAGATACAGTGTGATTTTTCTGATCTCTCAAATGCAAATTGGTACAGAGAGTTCCTCACCAAAGTCTTTACGGCCCTGAAGTACTAAGATGCATTTTTGCCAGGGAAGATAGCTGCAAATAAACTGAATTTGAGTGTACATTTAAGTTGGTGATAACAGAATTGTAGATGTTATAGAAGTATAATTTTACAGGTAATTTGGAGGAAGTACATAAATATATGAAAACCTGCATTTGTAGCCATAGAACTCTAATTTTAATGCCAAGCACTCATTAATAATTAACTGAAAGTGTCTATACAATGGAGGCGTTTCTTCGTTATGCAAATATCTACTCGGTACATGCAAAGTTTTAGGGAAAGGTCTTGTAAAAATTGCATATGGTGGATAGCTTATATAGCAAATTCTTATTGAGCATATTCTGTTTAGAAGACACGTATCCCCATTATAAGTGTTGGGGGAAGCTAGGCGTGTTGGCTTATTCCTGTAATCCCAAGCTACTCAGGAGACTGAGGCAGGAGGATTGCTTGAAGCCGAGTTCAAGACCAACCTGGGCAACATAGTGAGACCCTAATTGTAGAAAAAAACGCACACACTTAGTTGGGCATGGTGGTACATGTCTGTAGTCCCAGCTACTTGGGGGCTTGAAGCAGGAGGATCACTTGAGCCCAGGAGTTTGAGGCTGCAGTGAGCTATGATCGTGCCACTGCACTCCAGTATGAGTGACAGAGCAAGACCCTGTCTCAAAAAAATAAAAAATTGAGAATTTAAACGATAAATAATTGTTGAAGGAAAACAAATAATAAGCTTGGTTGTCACTCAGAAAGAGATAATCTAATGGGAAATAATATGCAGAGAGAACAGTAGGAGACAGATAAGAATTAGAAGTGTAACACACAGAAGTCTAGATCATCAGAGTAGGGGGTGAGCACTTCCATTCAGGTCTGGAGGAAAGACTTTGTGGAAGAAGGGACATCTTAACTGAGTCCTGAATGATAGCTAGTATCTCAAAAAATAAGAGCTGGATTTTAAAAGTCTAGTGTAAGTACATGAAAGGATTGATAATAAATCCAGCTAGGGAACACAGGATTTATGTAGCAGAATAGCTGCAAGTAAGGTTGAAAAAGTCATGGTCAAATGATGGAGATCTTAAATGTTGAGCTAAGGAGTATGGACTTGGTATCAGTTGGTAATCTGGAATCAGAAGGCTTTGCATCTAGGAGGGGAAATTTGTTGTGTTAGAATATTAATTTAGAGATAGCATATAGGACAGAAAAGGAGGACTTAGAGACAAGAAAACCGGAGGCATTGTACCATTTTGCAGATAGTGTAATGTACTTTCCACTAGAGAGGAACTATTAAGAATCAACAATGGTAAGAATAGATAGCATTTATTGAGTGCTTATTTTATCCAAGCACTTTGCTGAATGCTTTAAATGCTTTACCTTATTTGATCTTCTTAGCTACCTCACATGCTGTTATTCCTATTTGATGGAAAGAGAGACTGAGGATCAAGGAGCTCAAGTGAGTTGCCCAGGGTCAACTTAGTAGTGAGTGGCGGTGCCAGTCTTTGTGCCTCTCTCTGGCTGAGGACATGCTTTGAACCATTATATTCCAACCCAGTGATTCTTAACCTGGTTGTGCATCAGAATCACTTGTGGTCTCTGAAAAAATGCACTTGCTTGGGCCCCCAGTGTTCTAGTATCAGTAGGATGTGTAATTCTGTCTTTTCTGAAAGTCTGCTATATGATTCTGGTTTGCAGTCTTGATTGAAAACCACTGTTAGACCATCTCCCTAAATGGCAACATTTAGTGAGAGGCTGGGGTGGGAGTGGGGAGCAGGAGAAAAGAGAGAGGCGGATAAAGCGTTAGCAAGGCAGAGGGGAACAGGAGTCAAAGGAGATTCCACGGTTTAGGGACTAGAATAATGGTGGTGCCATTTAGTGAGATAAGGATGTTGAATTGGTTTAGACAGGGAAGGTAATATGTTTTTGTCACATGTTCAGTTTGAGGAAAGTATAAAAATGTCTAGTGAGCATTTTGAAGTTGCAGCCATTAGAGAAATAAATTGAAGCATCATCTGCCTAGATACTGTCAGATTTCATCACCAGAGGAATCTATTAAAATCAGACATTGGAGCCTCTCCTCATAGTGGTAAAAATAGAAGGGCATTTAGAGAGAGAGAAGGAGAACAAGAATAGCACAGATTAAAATACAGGAAAGGAGCGTTTTAAGGAAGGAAATAATCAACATTGGGGACTTTAGATGAACAAAGTGGGGTGAAAATCAACCTCAGATGATTGTGTTTGGTCTTACATTCCAGTTGATTTGAAGTTTCTAGTTTTAGAGTACTTCAGAAAATGTGGTAGGAGATATTTAGGAGAGTGTGTACAGAAGATAAACAAGAAAAATGCAAAGGCACTTTTAAAATAGTGGTAGTAATGTCCATGAAGCCTTTACTCTTATTGCCACCTCCATTCCCCCCTGCTCCATCCCTGTGAAGTAATAAAGTCCATAGATGAAGGGAAGAGAGGTGTCTACTGGAAAATTTCCTAAATGATTCTCTCTCCTTGAGTCACTGACTCTAGTTTCTAGCAAAAAAAAGGCCAGAAATACATGTGTTTTAAAATCTTGCTGGGTAAAGCCTACCTTCATTTACCATCTTCCCAGTTGAAAACCATTCAGGTGGAATAAAAGTAGTCAGTATGATTTGTTCCATGTTAGAACAGAAATAAGATCATGCCTGAATCTGAGGTTCTAAATCTGGTAGTGATTCTCCAATAGAACTGCCCTTGCTGATGGGGTGGATGAGATTCCTTTGGGAGGCTGGGGCAGAAAAAAGATTAAAAACCACTAGTTTAAACACTTTCATGCTACATAGGTCTCTGTTTGCAGGACTTCTGCATTTGGTTGCTTTTTAAAAAGAAAGGTGTTGTTTCCTTGGGTTTTCTCTTAAACTGCTTTCCATCTGTCTGTATTTTACAGAAATATGAAATGATAAAGACAGAAGAAATTCCCAATTTGGAAAATTCTAATTTTTCTACTAAAGTAATAAAAGACATTGCACAGAATATTTTATCGTTTTTGAAATCTAATTGTACCAAAGAAGGACATACCTATTGGCTCTTTAAAGGTAAGCTATTAATACTTCTTGAGTGAACAATAATTGATTTGGGTAACTGCTGTAAAATGAGGCTTCTTTGTTTTTCTTTCCAGCAAGTGGCAGTGATATAGTGAAGCTCTATGACCTCACTACTCTTTGTGAAGAAACTGAAGACAAATACCAAAATCCATTCACAATGCCAGTAGCCATTCTCTTGTACAAGTGAGTGCTTTAAGAATTTAAGATGAAGAAGTAGCCTATTATATATAGTTTTAAAGCATACAGTCAGTTTCCAAACCAAGGCTTTTAAATGCTTTTAGGTTTTCATAGTAGGGGGAAAAATACATGTACACATTGTACCAAATATTACTCAGCTTTCTTATGCCACCATAGTATAAACGTTTTGGGGGTTGTGGGTAAAGCGTAAAGTTTAGTATTTTGTTGTTTCTTATAGCTCTTTGTTGGAAAGAAACAAGAGCACTCCTAGACTTGAGTCTTGCAGACAATGATGAAATGGGCAGTAAAGTTGATATAAACTCTTTTTTTAGGGTTGCTTGCAACATGATGATGAAGAAGAATCAAAATAAGAAACACTATGGAACTATTAGAACATTGCTTCTTAATTGTCTGAAATTACTGGACAAAAGCAGGCATCCTCAAGTAAGATTAACATTTATGTATTCTCTAAAACAATTCTAGCATTCTAATAGGAGATTGTTACCTAGACAGTAAAGCCTCCTGATTCATATTCCGTAACTGCCCTATTCAGTGTGGTAGCCATTAGCACATGTGGCTGTTGATCACTTAAAATGTGCTTTGTCTGAACTGACATGTGCTGTAAGTGTAAAATACACACTGAATTTTGAAGATTGGGTGTCTGTACGTATTACATGTTGAAATGCAATATTACATATATTGGATTAAATATATTTAAGTTGATTTCACAGATTCTACTTTTTAAATGTAGCTACTAGAAAATTTAAAATTTCTGTATGTGACTCATGTTACATTTCTCTTAGACAGCACTGCTCAATGAATTTAGAATTCATGTAATTCTAACAGTAGTGCCCTTAGTTCTTTGTTTTGTCGCTATTAGACCTTGTTACCACTTTGTTAATATAAATAGGGTCCACATTCCACACTTCAGGATATTAAAGCATCTCTTAAATAAAGGCCAGTAAAATTTCTTTTAAAGAGAAGGGGAAAAAGCATCTCTTAAAATATTCCCTCAGTCATCCTCCCAACAGTTTTACACCATCCTTACCCTCGGTTGTCTGATTGACAACTTTATTTTTCACTGTAAGGCTATTTGTTGTATCCTGTTCAAATCAGTAAAGGTATGTAAGATATGCAATTTTTCTTTGAAGAGCCAAAGTAATTTTAATTGTAGCCACATTTGATTTAGAGATAAAGATTATCCTAGAGACCAAACTCAGAAATGTTTTTGAAGAAAAATAGTAAAACATTTTGTTTCTGACTGAAATACCTAATTGCTGACTGAGGTGGCAGTGTTTAGTGGAGCTTGAGTGGTTTATGTGGATGTTAGAAATGGTGTTAAAGACTATTGTCTGTGATTAAGAACTGATAAATAATAGAATGGGTTAAATGGTCATATATAAATGCTAATTTTAAGAGATATCAGAATGGACTTTTCCCTTTTTAATGTAATGGTTTTTTTTTTCTAGAACCATAGATTGTATGATAAATATTAGTTACCTATTATAGAGAAACTTGAATTAATTTATAGTTTGTAAAGAAAAATTCTGGTTTCTCACTTGGCATAGGGTGGTATTAAATTTTTGTTAATATTTTAGTTATGACACTCTATACTCAAAAGCTTTTGTTTGTCTCCAGTGAAATTCAGTTGACACCTTTTAAGGGGGAGGGCTCAGGGTGGAGTAATTTCGGGAAATAGGAAATGCATCAGCCTATAAAGATTTTGCAGAGCATACCCAGAGTATCAGTAGCTTTGAACTGGGAACATTTCTGTGTGTGTTATAGTCTATATGGTGGAAACAGCCTGTGTGCAGACCTCCTCCTAAAATTCGTTAGTATGAT
Organism: Gorilla gorilla gorilla; assembly: GCF_029281585.2. Lineage (NCBI taxonomy): Eukaryota > Metazoa > Chordata > Mammalia > Primates > Hominidae > Gorilla > Gorilla gorilla. Next base: position 138,006,859 of record NC_073232.2, read on the forward strand.
AGTAAAATTCATGTATTTTTTGATGACAGTAATTTACACATATTTCTCTCTTTTTCATAAGATTATTGCTTCCGCCAATTACATGCTTTCAGAACTTTTTCAATTGGATGAACCTAAAAAGGAAGAAAATTCAGAATCTCCTTTAAATGAGAATTCTGATGAAAGTTATAGTGAAGAGGAGGAAGAGATGCCCGACAGTGATGAAAATGGATCCTATAGCACCAGCTCTGATCCATCAGATGATAGCAAAGCAGTAGCTATAATCAAGTCTGTTGGAGAACTGTCAGTACCAGAAAAATACAAATCTATTCATCAAATCAGAGTAAGCCTTTAGAATTTATATTAAATTTTTATCAAGGAAACATAATTGCTAATCGAATATAGTTAGCCTTTCCAAAGATACCATTACTTCAGTAAACCTTTCATGGTCCAGCATCTAGTAATCATTAGTTTTCTGAATTCTTAAAGTTGGTTTTATAATTGTTCGAGGGTAACTGACCCACATTATGCAAGCCTATAGTGGACAGATGTGTAAACCAGGTGTCTGTCTATTCTTATGTGAAGGATTTTCCTTTCCAGTGAGCAGTGTGTAGTCATAGTCATGTCTCATTACTAGGGCACTTCTATCCGGTTTTGGGGTTGCTGGGAAATGACATATATAGATTGCTTGGTGAACACAGAGTAGAGAAGGGGGTGGCTCTTGGAGCTGTATGTGGTGAGCTCTGGTACATTATCCCTGTGCTATATAGGACAGTACTTTTTTCGTGACTCTTGTGATCATGTCTGTCATATTGGACATGTCTCTGCCCTGGAGAGGGCCAGACAGATTTCTCCCTGTGTGGATTGCACTGACTCTACCATCAGTGTATCTCCAGGCAGTATATACCTTTCAAATACTGTCTCCCTATGATTAGATCCAGGCCAGCCTTAAGAGTTCTGGCTGTTCCCTGAACTGAAATACAGTCGTATTTACAGATAATCTCTTAATTTAAGCACTGAGTGTAACTTTCAGATGGAAACTCTAAGCAAGTTTTTGAGGGGCTATGTCTGTCACCTTAAAATATTGACCATCTTTCTGACCTTCACTTGCTCCATTGGTTTGCCGTGGCCATGCTGGGTTTTTTTTCTCTCAGAAGCATCAAGATTATGCTCATTGGAGGGTCTTTGTATTTGCTGTTGCTTCTGCTTGGAATGTACCTACCCTAGGTCTGTTCATGGCTGCCTTTTTTAAGGCTTAAGTCTTGACTGAAATGTTGCCTCTTCAGGGAGATGTTCCCTGACCACTCTGGCCAAAGCGTGCTCTACTTTTTTGTCCTTCAAGAAGCCTGTCTGTTCCTGAAGTTCTTAATGTTTTTCTTGCTTCACTAGAATGTAAGCTCCCTGCGGGTACAGACGCTCTATCTCCCATGTCTAGAATACATTATGGGTGCTCAGTAAATATTTGACTAAATGACTGCAGGAAAAAGTCATTAACTGTCCATCTAAATTTTAGTTCACTTTCAGCTTGAACTTCCACAGTGGAGTGAAAAAATGTTCTGGTTATAATCATTGATTGCAAAAGTTACATGTATATGGAAAACTGCATTGTAACACTAGGCCATGGACTTACGGGGCAATTAGGTAATAATTAAAGATGTAATGAGTTAATGTCACTATTTTTCACAGATAGCACTTTCTGTTCAGTATCTGAAGCACTCAGAAAATGCAGTCTTAGTATTCATATAAACATGTCTTTGGTTAGCCTTTCCTTATCCTTATTGAATGACTTTGTGGTATGGACAGTCAGCATGAGCTCCAGGGTCCCAGCTCTGCACTCACTCACCATGTCCTCAGACAAATTGCTAAACTGTCTGTGCATGCTTCTCTTCTGTGCAGTGAGAACAGTAATTCCAACCCCACGGGATTGAGCGAAATGAAATGCTTCACAGAAGCCCCTACACATAATATCCTTCATAGTTGGAGGTTGCTAGCTGGTTTTGCTCCTTAATTAAGCAAATAAATTAAACAACGAGAATATTGGTGATACTTGTTATTTCTAAATTGACGCTAATTGTTAATTGTGTTTTGTCCAGTATCGGTGCTAATTATGAGTGGAGCTGACCTATTAGATGATGTCTATATTTGTCTAAAACATTACTACCCTAGTTCTTGCTTTTTTGTCATAATAGAATTGTATTTAAAATTGTAAGTGCTTAAAGCAACATATATGTTGTAGGATCTTTTTAAGCAAGATTTTTGTTGATAATGCTTACAGTAATTTAATCTTCAACAAAAACAATATGTTGACCTTAATACATTGGTAGTGTATTAATAATTTTACGTTTGTTCCTCAAGCCCAGTTGTGCATTTCCAGTTTGCCATGACACAGAAGAGCGCTGTAGACTTGTGCTTAGCTATGTTCTAGAGGTAAGTTTAAGTTTAGTCTTCACTTTTGTAGTAAAGTTTATACTTGATATGCAAATTACACTTGTTTGTTGGTATCTAAATGTTATTCCGAATTGTGTTCTGCTGCGATTTTTTTTTCCTTAAGTGAAAATAAGTGAAATAAATCTGATAAAGTGAAAATCAGATTTGTTTTTCCCGAATCTTTCAGATCAAACATAGTTTTTGAAAGTCTGTTTGTGAGATGGAAATTTTCCTAAACATATTCAGTAGTCCAGATACTGTCTTATATTTAGTTTTCAGTTGACCTGAAGTTAGGTATATAGTGAATGCTTTTCCTTTTTTTGAAGGGTTTAAAATCTGTCGATAGCAGCATCAAAAAAGAAAGCGACCTTCCAGCAGCCGACCCCAGCACTCCAATCCCGTTAAAATACGAAGATGAATCCTCAAGAGGGGGTCCCGAGGGGCTAGAGAAGCAGATGGCCTTGTTTTTGGACAAAAGTAAGTTGAATTGATGTGCAAATAAGGCCTTCAATAGAATAATACACTGGTTCTTTATCAACAGCAGACTTATGTCAATTAAGGCATTAATTGAAAGGCATTGAGAAAAAGATACCCTGTGAACTGGAATTAGGGGTAGTATTCTTTCATTTGAAATATAAAAAGGATAATTTTGATGTTTCATGGACATTTCTAATAAGAACATAAGGAGCCTGCATCTTCCTGTTACCCACAGTGAGGAACTAATGCTTCAGCCTGGTGGAGTTCTCAGAAATTGCTGCTTCAGTAAAAGCACTGGATTGTGTAGGAGCCACAGACTTAGCCAAACTGCCTAACTTCATATCTTGGCTTTGCGAGGGCAAGTTGTTCCACTTCTTTGAGTCATTCTTTATCTCTTTCAAAATGGAGACGATAATAATGGCTTCTTTAAAGGGTTGTTAAATGATTAAATGGTTAATATATGTAAAGTGCTCAGAACAGTGTACATAATAAGCACTATAGAAGTGTAGGCTGTTGTTACTGCATAGTACTTGAATAAGCTACAAACGTCACTTTTAAATTATCTAGTTCTTCAGGAATATAACATCATGAAGAATATATGGACTTCGAAGCAGAAGTTGTGAATTTCTTATTTTAACCTAAGTTGTATTTCTTTTTCCAACCTTATTTCTTTCCCCCTTTTAAATCAGTTTCAATTGTTTGAAAAAAAAAAAAAAAAAGTGTAGAAAGCCTGTATGTTTGAAGTACATCTGAATCATAGTGGAAGCGCTTTCTGAACCCTTCTTCTTTTCCTGAACAAACATGGTGGAGGTAGGAGAGGAATAGATTTATTTCCCCAGCATTTATATAGTGCTGCTGGTATGCCAGGCTTCGGCCTACAGGCAGTAAGGAGATCACACCAGGACTTTTGCCATTCTTTTTTTCTGAAATGCCTTTTCTGTCTCCTTCTCCATCTCCCCTGTTGAAAATCCTGCTCAAGCTCAGAATCTCCATGTTTCCCTCTGTTCTCCTTCAGAATTACTTGATTCTCTTACCACTTTGTCCTGTGAGCCTGCCTTATGTCAGAGTTCCAGCGTTAAATGGTTTTACACACACATGCACACACACAGTTGTGAACAAGAACTTCATCTTAATTTTAGTTTCTCACAATGCCTGTTACTCACAGATGATGCTTATATCAGCAGAGGAAAAAAAATCCGTACACACATTAAACCATAATGAAGACTAAGTACCTTTCATCGCCTTGAAAGACTTGTGTTGTAGCTGATTAAAAAATGAGAAACCTTCAGGCTGGGGGAAGGGGTGGGTGTTTTTGTTATTTGCAGAGCAAAATGTTCCACAGTATTTTGTTCTTTGTCTGTTAATTACACTTAACATATTTTGTTGTGGTTTATGTTATCAAGGATAGAGGCCATATAACTTCATGTCACAATTTCCAGTGCATGGCACAGTACTTGGCACAAAAATGATCATTTGTTGAGTAAAGAAGGTAGCAATGGGCTGGACTTTAAATAAAGAGTATTCCTTATAGAGGAAACAGTAAACTAAGATGGGAGATAGGAAAAGCAGGCATATTTATAGGTGACAAGCAGTAACTTAACATTGGCTGATGGGTAGTAGGATGGACAAGTAGGAAGTGAGACTGAGAAACACGCAACTAGCTAAGTGGGGAGAAGCCGTTTTCATGTTTGAGGACAGGCTTTCACGCTGATCTAAGCTGTGCTTTAGGAAGGTAAACTTTGACAGGTTGACACATAGACTGGAAAAAGGAGACAGGTGTCACTCATGAGGTTAGCTATGTCAGTGACACTGGAAGAGAATGACAGAGTGCCGATGTCAGGGAAGCAGAAGGCCTTAGAACTCCCAAGTGAGAGTCTTTTAACACAGCCATTTCACTCCAGTGTATTTAAGCAGTAAAGCATAGTATTTACCAGTCTTGTCACAATAGCACCTAAGTCTAGAGTGTTTCCATCAAGAAACAGAAAATATTTTTTGTGCATGAGACTTACAGTCAAATGAAATGTGCTGTCTTTTTTTTTCTCTCCATGTCACAGTGGGCTCCCTTCAGAAGGGCAATTATTCCAGTCAATCTGGAATGATCCCTGGCTCTTGGCAACATAAAATGAAACTTCAGCTGATTCTCAAGTCATCAAAGGCCTATTACGTTTTGTCCGATGCTGCCATGAGTCTTCAGAAATATGGAAGAGCATTACGATACATTAAATTAGCTTTGCAAAGCCATGGTAAGCCACTATAAATGAATATGTTTAATAGGCACTGGGAAGAGAGAACAGAGAAGGCATCTGAATCACAGTGGAAGTTTACTCCTATTTTTCTAGTAAACCTTTATTTTAAAATGACTGTTTCCAATCCTGTGTGTGTTACCTTCTATTGTAGTTTCTGCCCAGTGGTTTAACATCTCTTTGCTTTGAACTACGTGAAGCCGTAATATGTATTGTTGGACATAAAATAAATAGAATAGATACAGTACTACAAAGCGTTCAGCTGGTAACACAGTTTCTTCATATTTCCTATGATCATTAATTTTTTCTGCATTTGTGTTTTTTCTTCTTCCCTCCCTTTCTAAACAGATACTTATTGCTGCCTCTGCACCAATATGCTTTCCGAAGTGCTGCTGTTTCTCTCTCAATATTTGACACTTTGTGGTGATATCCAACTAATGCTGGCCCAGAATGCAAATAATAGAGCAGCACACCTTGAAGAGTTTCATTACCAAACAAAAGAAGACCAGGAGATCCTGCATAGCCTTCACAGAGAGTCCAGTTGCCAAGGTGTGCCACAGGCTTGGACCACGTGGTTCACAGTGGGACTGTGCAGTCTAGCTCATGCTTATTTGAGTATTCAGAAAAGGGATAGAAATATTAGAGTTTTGATATTTGCTCTGTATTTATTTATTTATTTTTTGAGACGGAGTTTCGCTCTTGTTGCCCAAGCTGGAGTGCAATGGCGCAATCTTGGCTCACTGAAACCTCCGCCTCCCGGGTTCAAGCAATTCTCCTGCCTCAGCCTCCCAAGTAGCTGGAATTACAGGCATGTGCCACCATGCCCGGCTAGCCCACCTTGGCCTCCCAAGGTGCTGGGATTACAGGTGTGAGCCACCACACCTGGCCTGCTGTTTTATTCATTTCCTAATTTTAAGATTAAGCATGATCTTGTGTATTTGTATAAAATGGTTTTTAAGTATTTTATAATTACTATTTATATAACTAGAACTAAATATAAAGTAAGATATGAAGACAGTTGTGTCAACTTTTTATTTTATTTTATTTATTTATTTTTTTGAGACACAGTCTCGCTCTGCCACCCAGGCTGGAGTGCAGTGGGGCAGTCTTGGCTCACTGCAACCTCCGCCTCCTGGGTTCAAGTGATCCTCCCATCTCAGTCTGCCAAGTAGCTGGGACTAGTACATGTGCCACCACACCTAGCAAATTTTTGTATTTTTGTTAGAGACAGGGTTTCACCACGTTGCCCCAGACTGGTCTCAAACTCCTCAACTCAAGCGATCCTCCCACCTTGGCCTCCCAAAGTGCTGGGATTACAGGCATGAGCCACTGCGCCCAGCCTTGTGTCAGCTTTTTACACTCTTCTTTTCATGAGGTTCTTCTAGGTAACACTTGTAGTCAGCTACAAGTGTTACCTAGCTACAAGTGTTACTATGGCTTTCCTTTTCAAAAGGAAAGCCATAGGTTTCCTTTTGAAAGGTATAACAGTTGGTGAAGGTGGTTAATTAACCTTCTGAATGATTCCTTGGGGCTGAAATAAAGTGATCATTGTTTTTAAAGTTAGTTCATAGCCACCTGTCTTGCTGAATATGTCACTGGGTTTGGAATTATCAGGCTTTAAAACTGGGAAGTATAATAATCTGATCCGCAGCAGTGATATCCCTCCCTCTTACCTCAGCACAGTGTGTAAGCACGCTGCCATTAACACAGTGAATGAAGTAAAAGATGAGTCTTCTGAAGGTGCTTCTGTAATGTCTCATGGGGTTGTTTTATTATGCTCTTAAATTGTTATACTGAATATTACTTGATGTTTGCCTCCCAAAGTTTTAGACAATTCACAGCTGGAGGAGTATACTGGGGGAGAGGGAAAAATGTGTTATTTTGTAACAGTTTTGCCCTTTCTTCCCCTCTCTCTGTCTTTCTCAAATAATCATGTTTTAATAGATGTAGTAGGAAAGTCCTTGGTGTATTTTTACTACTCCCATCACAGCAATTTCAATTAAATATTCTTTTTACTCCAGTCCCCACTAGATGGCATTTTTAATCTTTGAGGGCTTCTGTAGCAGCCTCTTCAGTGACTTAAAGTTAATATTGGCACATTATTTCAAGAACTATTTCCATTAGTTAAAAATAACAACTTTACTTTGTATTAGTGGACAACTTTAGGTCCATCCTAATAAACAAGTGTACCTGGGAAAACCTGGATCACGGAAATTGTTTGATATTCATAGGCAGGAAAATATTTTTATCCAACATTAATATCCCAAGAAATATAATTTTATAAATAAATCAATCTTTATTATGAAACTTAAATATTGTTGTATTGATTGAATCTTGGTATACTTACACTATATTGCATTTTTTCTTACTTAGAATTTAGAATCTCAGGTTCATTTGGATACTGAGGAAGAAGGAATCACATGATTCTCATTGATGTATCCCTTTTTTCTTTTCAGGATTTGCATGGGCAACTGATTTGTCTACAGACTTAGAAAGTCAACTTTCTGTCAGTTGTAAATGTTATGAGGCTGCTAATGAAATCTTGCAGTTTAGTGACTTGAAAAGCCAAAATCCAGAACACTATGTACAAGTATTAAAGAGAATGGGTAACATTAGAAATGAAATTGGTGTGTTTTACATGAATCAGGCTGCTGCATTACAGAGTGAGAGACTAGGTGAGTATCTCTTTAGATTCCTCTCTATTGCCTGTTCTCTCAGAAAATAATGCTAATTTTGTATGAGTCAAGCAAAGAACTGTGGCACTTGATTTTATATCATAAAGAGGTGCTCTGTTAGAGAACCTCTTATTATTCTTAAGAAATAGAATTAGGAACACATGATTTTCCCTTGGAATTAATTATTTCAATGTTCTTCATTCTCACTTTTGTACTCATTCCATCTGATCAATTCAGAAGCAAATGGGACATCCAGCCACGTGCCAGGCTCTATGTTGGATATGTAACTGGCTAAAATATGGTCCTCTCTTCATGTTGGGAAGCTCGATAGGAACACAAAGCCTCAAAATGCTGTGGATGAGTACCGATGAAGTATAATGGGAGACTGGGGAAAGAAGACATTTATGGAGGTTATAAGTTAGAAGGCTTTTGGGAAAGTGTCGTTGAGCAGGGTGGTGCAGGATGTGTAGAGCATCATCCGGCAAATGTGAGGAAAGGAGGGCACTCCAGACCAAGGAGGCTGTGTGAGGAAGAAGCCAGGGATCTCAAAGGGTGCAAGTGTACGTTTAGAGGGAGCAAGAGGCCTGTGTGAGGAAGATGTGGGATAGTGGGTAAGTAAGATGTGGGATGGTGTAGTAAGATGTGGGATGGTGTAGTAAGATGTGGGATGGTGTAAGTAAGATGTGAGATGGTGAATCATTTGGGCCCATGTTGAGTTTGAGTTCACTGTGGAACATGTATGTGAAAGGTATAATTTGTAGTCAATTTGAAGTGTGCTAAGAGCTGTAGGGCTAGTGAGACAGACTGAGAACCGTTCACATAAAGGTAATAGTTGAAGCCGTGAGAATAGATGAGAATGTAAAGCCTGGACACAGGGACAGAACAGAAAAGGGCTGAGGTAGAACTGAGGTGAGCAGGTAAGCTGAACATCTGTGGGCCTTTGGTTTTGGTTTCGGTTTGTTGTTGTTGTTTTTTTTTTTTAGAGACAGGGTTTTACTCTGTCGCGCAGGCTAGAATGCAGTGGCATAATCATAGCTTGCCACAGCCTCGAACTCCTGGGCTCAAGCAATCCTCTCACCTCGGCCTCCCAGGTAATTTTTAAAAATTTTTTTAGAGATGAAGTCTTGCTGTGTTGCCCAGGCTGGTCTCGGACTCCTGGCCTCGGGCAGTCCTCACGCTTTGGCTTCCCAAAGTTCTGGGATTACAGGCATGAGCCACTGCACCCAGCCTGTGTGTCTGTTGATCTGTGAATAATGCTTGGCACTTAGGGATACAAATGTTGCCCTCAAAGAGTTCATTGCTAGTGGGAGAACCTGTGCATTTACGGTGCATCTGGAGGGGGCAGTCAGTGAGGGAGCCTGGAAGGTGTTAGTCAGGAAGCTAGGGAAATTGGATACAACACGGGTTGTAATCTCTTCAGACTCCATGGGGACCACGCTTTTGGATCTTCACAAAATGGCACTTTGCTCAGATGTTTTTGTTTGCTTATTTTAATATCATTTGGTTAATAGTGAAGAGGGTTATACTTAAGTGTTGTACAGTAGACCCCACTTATCCTTGGAGGATGCATTCCAAGATCCCCAGTGGATGCCTGAAACTGGAGAGTTTTTCAGTGCTTTTTCCTATACATACATACCTGCGATGAAGTTTAATTTACAAATTAGGCACAGTAAGAGATTAACAGCATTTACAACAGTATGGCAGCATCGTTACTCTTGTGCTTTGGGACATTATTAAGTCAAAATAAGGGTTACTTGTACAAAAGCACAGCAATATTGTAACAGTCATCTGATAACCCAGACAGCTACTAAGTGACTAAATGGGTGGGCCGTGCATACAGCATGAATGTGCTGGACAAAGGGATGGTTCCCATCCTGGGTGAGGCAGAGCAGGATGGTGAGAGACTTCATCAAGCTATGTTAGTGAGCTGGGGCTGCTATAATGAAATATCATAGACTAGGTGACATAACGAGAAATTTATTGTGTCATAGATCTGGAGACTGGAAGTTCAAGATCAAGGTGGCAGCAGCGTTGGATTCCTCTCATGCTTCTACCTTGGCTTGCAGATAACCCGCCTTGTCGCTGTGTCCACACAGGGCCTTCTCTCTGTGCATAGCCCTGGAGTCCCTCCCTCTTTAAAAGGACACCAGTCATACTGGATTAGGATCCCACCCTTACAATCTCATTTAATCTTAATTACGTCTTTAAAGGACCTGTCCTAAATACAGTCACATTCTAAGGAACTAGGGGTTAGGGCTTCAACATATGAACTCATATGGACACGTTTACCTTCATGTAACAGGCATGGTGAGAGCAATGAGCCGTGGTTGACTGCAGGTGACTGGCTCGCCACCACACTCCTGTCACTGCCATCCTCCTCTTATCAAGAGACAGTACTAAGGTTTACACTGATGTCTGCTTACACAGTTGTTTTCTTTCTTTCTCTGTAAAGTGAGCAAATCTGTGTCTGCTGCCGAGCAACAGTTGTGGAAAAAAAGCTTTTCTTGTTTTGAAAAGGGAATTCACAACTTTGAGTCAATTGAGGATGCCACAAATGCCGCCCTTTTACTATGTAACACGGGAAGACTCATGCGGATTTGTGCGCAGGCGCACTGTGGTGCAGGCGATGAACTGAAACGTGAATTTTCACCAGAAGAAGGCTTATATTATAATAAGGTAACACATTCACGTACATGTTGGGCCTCACCCATTCATACCTGTCATTTATTTACATTTTGCCATTGTTTCACTAAAATACTACAAAACTAAAAATAATTAAACGCTGCTAATGATACAACACCAGACAGATCATGAAAACACTTGCAACCTGGCCTAAGACTAGTAAGAATTGAGTATTGAAGATGACATGTGGAATTGGAAGGGAAAAGATGATTCTGCAAATGGTTTGTACAACGAGCATGAATGTCAAATGGATTAAAGATTGACATGGAGAAAGTGAAACTGTAAAAGTATTAGAAGAAAATATAGGTAGAGGCTTATATGATAGGTTATGGAAAGACTTTCCCAGCATGGCACAGTAAGCAGAAATCCTGGGTAAAAGTTGAATAAACTCAAATGTGTAAAATTAAAGTTCTAAAATGCACAAATGTATAAAAAATAAAGATCTAAAATGCTCAACAGAAACTGAAATTGAAAGCAAATCATAGAGATGAGAGGTTAATACACTCTTGCTGTATAAAATAAGAATCATTGAAAATAAACCACCCAAAGAGAAAAAAGGGCAAATGACCTTGAACAGAAAATGTACACATTTTTTTAAAAAAGTAAATGGCTAATATATATGAAAGAAAATTTTCAAAGTTTAGTTTTATTTATTTATTTTTTTGAGGCAGAGTTTCACTCCATTGCCCAGGCTGAAGTGCAGTGGCACAGTCTTGGCTCACTGCAACCTCTGCCTCCTGGATTCAAGTGATTCTCATGCCCCAGCCTCCTGAGTAGCTGAGACTACAAGCCTGTTGCCAACACGCCTGTCTCATTTTGGCATTATAATATTTTTAGTGGAGATGAGGTTTCGCCATGTTGGCCAGGCTGGTCTCAAACTCCTGGCCTCAAAATTGAGTTTTATTTATTAGATTGCCAAATTTTATGACAAATGGTCACACCCACTGTTGGAGAGGGTACAAGGATATGAGCACTCATATAATGGAGGAATTGAAGCCATTTAAATGACATTAGTGAAGAATGTTGGTGGCATAAATTTTTAAATGAATGACCTTTTTTGATTTTCTTTTTTAAATTTATATATACACAGAAAAGAGTGAATAAATAAACACCAGAAATGTAGAAATTATTGCTGGGTGATTAAGTGTGGTTTTGGTTTTGGTTTCAATATAATGGCCATGTATTTGAGGATTGGGGTAACAAGGTAGGAGGAGATACTTCTTTTTACAGTAAAATTTGGCAAGTTTTTAATCTAATTTACTAGTTATATAAACTGTAATTTTCATTTAGAAAGAAAAAAAACAAAGGAAACAAGTGCATCGTCATGCTCAGCCTGAGTCAGAAAGCAGCAGCACGGATTGGCTTCTTGTAGCCTTGAGATGGGAACACAGAGTGGTCTTCAGTCTACTCGGAATAACTTTCTTCATTGAAATATTTTCATTGACTTACTTTTTTCATTTCCTCATAATATTGTCCCTTTATAAATTATCCCAAAATTAAATTAACATCTGGGTAGTTGTGAAGTGTGTTTTATTTTAATGCAGTATTGGTATATGTTTAAGCTGAGTCAGAAATGTACACTGTTTTCTCCTTTGCAGGCTATTGATTACTATTTGAAAGCACTAAGGTCATTGGGAACACGAGACATACACCCAGCTGTTTGGGATTCAGTGAACTGGGAATTGTCCACTACTTACTTTACTATGGCAACTCTACAGCAAGATTATGCTCCGTTATCTAGAAAAGCTCAGGAGCAGGTGATAATATTTGCTGGATTATAAAATAAGTTCTCAATCTAATTCCCTTGTTTAACAAATATTTAGCATCTGTTGTCTTTTCCTTAATAAGCAGTATTTAAACCTTTTAAAAACTCCTACAGTCAGGTTAGAAGCTTATTTTTTTTCTCCCCCCTCAAAACAAGAACAGATTGAAAAAGAAGTCAGTGAGGCCATGATGAAGTCCCTAAAATACTGCGATGTGGATTCAGTGTCTGCTCGACAGCCCCTTTGTCAGTATCGAGCTGCAACCATCCATCACAGGCTGGCCTCCATGTACCACAGCTGTCTGAGGAATCAGGTATTGTCAGTCCAAGTTAAGTACAGTGCCACATCAGTTTAAAAGTGTTCTGGGTGCTTTTTGTTTTTGTTTTTGTTTTTTTAACATGGTCATATATGTCTTCCTTGACGTCCACTCAGGTGAACTGCTGTCCTAAATTTTCTGCTGCGTCTGTGCCTTTTCTGTGCCGTGCCACTTAAACAATATGTCCGCATTGTGCTCCATGTTGAGCATGGGAAAACAAATCCGCTGTTGGTGTTCTGTGGCTTACTGCCTGTCACTTAATATCGTGTTTTTGAGATACATCTGTGTTGGCACACGTAGCTGTTCATTTTCTCAGCTCAGTAGTAGTCATTAAATGACTATATCTTAGTTTATTTATCTAGTCTATGATTAGTGAATTTTGGGGTTATTCCAGATTCCGGTTTGATGCTATTAGAAATAATCTAGTGCCAGCAGGATTGTACATGAATCCTGGTGCCCAAATGCCTGTATTTCTGAGAATAATCTGAGGCCGAGGATAAAGGCACTTCCTTCCGAGAGATTGCTTGGCTTTTGCTGCGAGTCTTGGGCCTGTAGTTTCTCAGTGATGTTTTTTTGTTTGTTTTGTTGATTTTCCCCCCGTAAGGTAAGACTACTTACCTTACAGTCCCTTTGGCATGAGTTTACTTCTGGGTTGTCTTTATTCTGAAAAGTATCTTTTGAGATACAGCTTAAACTGGAGAAGTTTTTTTTCTTTTTTTTTTTTGAGACAGGGTCTCACTCTGTTGCCCAGACTGGAGTGCAGTGGCACGATCTCAGCTCACTGCAACCTCCGCCTCCCAGGCCTCCCCACTCTTTTGCATATAGATATCTAGTTGTCCCAGCACCATTTGCTGAAAAGACTACTCCTCTGCTGAATTGTCTTGGCACCCTTAAGCTTGCTTTTGCCCTCAGGATATTAGGCCATCTGGGCAAACCTGAATTTTGGTTGAGGACTTCCTAAGTCGAAGTGGAAAGAAATCTTCTCCAGTTCATGCCTGTAATCCCAGCACTTTGGGAGCCGAGGTGGGTGGATCATTTGAGGTCAGGAGTTAGAGAGCAGCCTAGCCAACATGACAAAACCTCAGAAAAAAATAAAAAAATTAGCCAAGCAGTAGTGGCGGGTGCCTATAATCCCAGCAACTTGGGAGGCTGAGGCAGGGGAATTGATTGAGTTCAGGAGGCGGAGGTTGCAGTGAGCCAGGATTGCACCACTGCATCTCCAGCCTGGGCGACAGAGCGAGACCCTGTCTCAAAAAAAAAAAAGAAAGGAAATGGATTAAAGACCTAAATATAAAAGCTAAAACTAATAAGACCTAGTAAGACCCACAGTGGGGGAAAAATAACTAAGAAGCACTTAGTGAAGCCTGAAGTAGTTACCGTGAAGGATTTGTTGCTTGTTTTGGTTTGGTTCTAGGTTGGTGATGAACACCTTAGGAAACAACACCGAGTGCTGGCAGATCTTCATTACAGCAAGGCCGCAAAGCTGTTTCAGCTGCTGAAAGATGCTCCCTGCGAACTGCTTAGAGTACAGCTAGAGAGAGTAGCATTTGCTGAATTTCAGATGACCAGTAAGTCGTAATTTTCATTTCTCAGATATGTATGCATTGGCTTAGTGCTGGATTGTCTTAGAGTAAGGCAGGCCTGTGAATCTAAATAATACTATTTTCTTTTTAATTTGCCCCATAGTTAATGACTTTGGGTAGAGAGGGTGAGAAATCACTACATGTTTTGAAGTGCTTTTTAAAACTTAGAGGAATGTATTAGATTATGTTCAGTGACTATAAATATTGAGATATGGCCCATGACCCCTAGTTTGGAAAAAAAATTGACAAATAAATTTAGACAGTTAAAGAATTCAGTCGGCCAGGCACAGTGGCTCACACCTGTAATCCCAGCAATTTGGGAGGCTGAGGCAGGCAGATCACCTGAGGTCAGGAGTTCGAGACCAACCTGGCCAGCATAGTGAAACCCCGTCTCTACTAAAAATACAAAAATTGGCCATGTGTGGTGGTGCAGGCCTGTAGTCCCAGCTACTGAGGAGGTTGAGGTGGGAGAATCACTTGAACCCAGGAGGCGAAGGTTGCAGTGAGCCAAGATCGTGCCACTGCACACCAGCCTGGGTGATAGAGCGAGACTGTGTCTCAAAAAACAAAAACAAACAAAAAAAAAAGATTTAAATCGGCATGAAAAATTTGGGAATGGAGAGGCAACAGTAAAGGAGTAGTGGGCCTTATTGAACCCCTTAAACATAGAACTGACCCTTGGATTGTGGTTCCAGAACAGACACTACTGTAGAGCCTGACCGAGGTCAAGATAAGTCGGGAGATAGAGAAGGGTGAAAGTGAGAATGCTTTCTTATGTTATTTTCCATGGCATGGAGTAAGCAGATACTTCAACCACTTAATGATTTTTCCTAAGTTCTCCCCCTCTCTCTCTTGCTCACCTATTCTCCTCTCCCGCAGAGGAGTCTTCTGAGAAATATCTCCTGTGTGGTAAAGAAACAAGAAACAATTATTTGAAGTGCAGCAGTTCATTTAGTTTTTCAGTCTGCTGTAAAATAAGGTTAATACTTTACATCTGTATGACTTAGTTTACATAATACAGTAGCCCCTGAAGGATGCATAAGAAACTGGTAACATTGTTCCCTTTGGGAAGGAAACCTGGAAGGCCAAGAGGAAGGGTTTTGCTGCATACCCATTTGGACCTTGTAAATTTGGGAATGTATTACCTATCTAAAACAGTTTCTAAAAGTAGTTTTTACTAAAACTAATTTTTTGCTGGCATGTAATGCATGGCTAGATGTGTGGGACAGTCACCAGAATTAACAGTAGCTCTTTATGTGGGGAAGGTTTGGGGAGAGTGATCTTCAGTTTTCACTTGCACCTTTGAATATTCTGCAATGTTTGAATTCCTTTGAATGATCAAGCATCTTTTTTGTTGTTGTTGGGGTTTTGTTTTGTTTTGTTTTGTTTTGTTTGAGACAGAGTTTTACCCTGTCACATGGGCTGGAGTGCAGTGGCATGGTCATGGCTCACTGCAACCTTGACCATCTGGGCTCTAGTGATCCTCAGCCTCCCCGAGTAGCTGAGATCACAAGTGCTAATTTTGGAAAAATTGTTTGTAGAGACAGGGTCTCACTATGTTATAAGCCCAGGCTGGACTCAAACTCTTGAGCTCAAGCGATACTCCTGCCTCGGCCTCCCAAAGTGCTGGAAGATACTGGAACAAATTTGCTAAGATGATAAGTGTGTTTAATTCCCTCCTTTAAATGTTTTACTACTGTGAGTACTTTAGAAAATAATGTAAATATTTTAGAGGGTTTTGTTAGCCAGGTTTGTGGGTTTTGTAAGCCAAGTTAATAAATGCTCTAGTTTGTGACACCTTTTATTCTATCTTATTTTACCCAGTGTGTTTTTTTTTTTTTTTCTAGTACATATGATTCAGATCTCCCTTCCTAATGTCTATATGGTCTGGTCGTTGGCCCAACAACACTTTCATACATAAGCAATAGCTTGTCTTCCAGATGCCAAATCTATGCTGAAATCACATTGATCCATTGATTTTAAAGAGAATAGGTTGTTTAGAAAATGTGGGATTATACTTCTAAAGGAAGAAGGCAACAGTTATTCTCTCCCCACCCGCAGAGTCGGGGAGTCCCCAAGACAACTTTCACTTCTCACACTAACTACGAGTCTGTCAGCGGTCTCCAAGACCACCCTCAGGTTTGAGAATTTGCTAAAGGACTCACAGAACTCACTGAAAGCTGTTCTGCTTACAGCCACAATTTCTCACAATGAAAGGATGTACATTAAAATCAGCCAAGGGAAGAGGTTCGGAAGGCAGAGTCCTGGAGAGTTCTAAGCGCGGAGCTCCCAGTTCCTCTGCCGCTGGAGTTACAGATAGTGCTAACTCACCCCGGCAGTGATGCATGACAGTGCTCACCAAGTGTATAAATCAACACATGTACAACTGGGGAAGCTCACCCAAGCCTTGGTGTCCAGAGTTTTCATTGGAACTTGGTCAGATAGACATGGTTGACTGCCACGTGGCTGATCTTTGTCTCCAGTGCCTCCAGAGGTCAAGCTGTTACCCTGGGGCCCAAAGTCCCCACAGTAAATCCCACTGTTAGGCTATCCATTGTGACCCAAGGCCCCCCAGGTAAACAAAGGCGTTCTTACCGGGCAGGACATTTCAAGGACTTAGTGATTACCTTCTGGGAGCCAAGGACAAAGACTAAACCTCTGTTTGTACAAGATTAATCCTCTACTGCACACCACCGCACACAATTGAGTTCTAGGAGAACAGGAACAAAGGTGTACTGTAGTATCTGATAGCTGTAGAAAAATTGTATTTAGAAGGCTCTAGAATAAAACAAAACCTTGTTCATCTGGTCTGACTTCCTGCCTTTGAACAGAGATGTAATAAACTATTTTACAGATAGGACAACTGATACTAAGTACTTACGTGACTTGACCACACAACTGGTAAATTGTGAGGTGGGCCTCGAGCCCCAGACTCTTTTCTGCTGGTCCCTTTTCCTAAGGCTCCTGTTCTGAAAAAGTGGCCTGTCTTGACGAAACCAAATGGTGAGGCAGGGAAACAATGATTATTTATTGATTTGTCCAGACTTAGTATTTTTGTCAAGGGAATATTATTAAACAGAAGTTGGATTTAGAAGATTAAGATTCTCATTAGCTTCCTTTATAGCATTTTGAAAGTCTGAATTTTCATTAATACATTAACATTAGATGGGTTTCTAGATTTATATTAAAGAAATGAACGTTTTGTATTTAAAACTTTAGGTCAGAATAGCAATGTTGGAAAGTTGAAAACACTGTCTGGGGCTCTTGATATAATGGTGAGAACCGAGCACGCATTCCAGCTTATCCAGAAGGAGCTTATAGAAGAATTTGGCCAGGTAAATGGAGAAAATGACTGTCTTTGGTTTTTGTGTGTCTTAAGCTACATGGTGAATGTATATAGTGGACGTGTGTGTGTGTGTGTGTATATATACACACATGTACATATGTATGCTATGCACTAAAACATTTTAACAGTGATTTGTTATATTTGCCTGGTATTCATCTCCTTTCTTTAATATTTAATTCTTAAAATATTTTTAAGAATATATCTCAACAAGACCATAGTTAGCAAATTATAAAGTCTCTTAAGTTTTTTTGTTGCTGTTGGTGGGAATTTGTTTTGTTTTATGTTTTAAAAGAAGAGGCCTGTGCCCTCTTTTCTAATTTCCACTAGAATGCCTGGGAGCAGTTGAATGGTGAATGGGCCTAAGCAGGCTCCTCAGGAAGGAATTTCTTGTTTTCTGGGCATTCCGGCATTCATTTTACCTTCTGCTGTTGCTAAAAGCTTCCTGAAGCCCCCATGGTGCGCCCACCTATTGCTCTCCTAGCCCTGCTTGGTCAAATCCTGTGTGGTACCGTACATTTCTGCGTTGTGTCTAATGTTGGAAAGTCAGGATTAATTTCTTCTACAAAAGTGCCTGTTGGGGCTGAGACATTTTAATTATGTGTTTTAGTCTATCAAAATGATCATAGGTGTGCTTTTTGTTTGTTTGTTTTGTTTAGGGTTAAAAATGTATTGGATGAATGAAACTGCAGTTCCATCACTTGGTACGATATGAAACTACAGTAGTTGGATAGCTCGAGTAAAATAACTTTTTGTTGTTTTTAGCCTAAGAGTGGTGACACCGCTGCAGCTGCTGATGCTTCTCCTAGTCTCAATCGAGAAGAAGTGATGAAACTCCTCAGTATATTTGAGTCTCGGTTGTCATTTCTTCTCCTTCAGTCCATTAAACTACTATCTTCAACTAAAAAGAAAACAAGGTAAATTAAGTGGTTATTTGTAGGAATTTCTTTCCCAGCACCCTACCTATAAAAATTTTCTCTACTAACATCATAAAGAAAAACTAGGGGCCAGGCGCATTGGCTCACACCTGTAATCCCAGCACTTTGGGAGGCCGAGGCAGGCAGATCACTTGAGTTCAGGAGTTCGAGACCAGCCTGGCCAACATGGTGAAACCCCATCTCTACCAAAAATACAAAAACTAACCGGTATGGTGGTGGGCGCCTGTTAATCCTAGCTACAGGGGAGGCTGAGGCACGAGAATCGCTTGAACCCAGGGGGTGGAGGTTGCAGCGAGCTGAAATCACGCCACTGCACTGCAGCCTAGGCAACAGAGTGAGACGCCATCTCAAAAAAAAAAAAAGAAAAAGGAAAGAAAGAAAAAAACAGGTTGTATTCTGTCTTGTCTTCTATGTGGATAGTAGAATTTTAAGTGGTGTTCCTTCTTGACTTGTTAAACTAGGTAAGAACCCTCTCCACAAAGCCTTCTATGTATTGAAGTTACAGAAAGAAAGAAATCTTGCTGCCTAAGGGCAAATACTCTGTTGTTAATGTTTTCCTTGAGGGAGATGAATAACCCTGAAATGAAGATCTGTGTTTCTAGTGACGCTTCTGAATGTTGTCATTAATGGAGGGTCTCGACTGGAGTTTGATGCTCAGGGCCAAGTGCACTGCAGAGTAGAGGACAGAACACAGAAGCAGGAGAGAAGCAGGAAAGAAGAGCGCACACCTCCGCAGAAATGTTCTAATGGCCCTGGGTCATCTTGTTGCGCTTACATTCTTTTGCCAAAGTTTGTTATTTTGGCATTATTGATTTAATTTGAAATTTCAGTAGTAAGTACTAGATCAGGAAAGTAATATCAATGATATGCCTTCCTTGTTTTTAAATATAAGTGCAATCTGGCCATATTACAAAATTTGGAAAATAGAGAAAAGGAAATGACAACCGTTTATCCTAATACATCCATTGTTACCAGTTATCTTATGTATATTTTACCGTTTTATAATCTTAGGGTACAGATCATTTTTGTCTATTTTTTTACGTTATATACAGTAAAATGGACTCTTTGTGGTGTATACTTCTTCAAACCTTGACAAATGCATATAGATGTGTGCCTGCCACCACACTTATGACAGAAAACAGTTCCGTCACTCCAAGAATTCCCTCCTGCTGTCCCCTTTGCAGTCAACCCTGCCCCTGCCCCTGCCCCCAATTCCTCAGGATCTCAGGGAGAAAGTTTTCAGTCTTTTACCATTAAGCCTCATATCAGCTGTGGGGCTTTGTAGAGGCCTTTATCAAGTTGAGGATGTTTTCTTCTATTCTGAATTTGCTAAGAGTGTTTCTATCATGAATGGATATTGAATTTGTGTCCAGTGCTTTTATTACATTTATTGAGATGACTACATGGTTTCCCTTGTTTAGCCTTGTTTAGTGGATTATGTTGATTCTTCAGATGTTAAACCAGCTTTGCATTCCTGGGATAAATCCCAGTTTGTTGTGATGAAGGATTCTTTTTATGTATTACTGGATTCAGTTTGCTGATATTTTGTTGATAATTTTTGTGTGTATGCATAGGGGATAGTGGTCTACAGCTCACTTTTCTTATAACGGGTTTGTGTGGTTTGGGTATTAGAACAGTGCTGGCCTCATAAAGTCTGGGTTCATGTTCCCTCTTCTGTTTTCTGAAAGAGATTGTATAGAATTGGTACTATGTCTTCATTAAACATGTAGTAGAATTTACCAGTAAAACCATCTTAACCTGGAGTTTACTTTGTTGGAAGTTTTTAAACAGTGAGTTCAATTTCTTTTCATGGATACAGTATTACTCAGGCTGTCTTTTTCTTGAATAAACGAGGGTCCATCATCTAAATTGTCAAATGTATAGATTCACAGTATCCCTTATTATCCTTTTAATGTCTAAGGGGGTTTGTGATGATAGCCCTTCTTTTAGTCCTGATATTGGTAATCCTTCTGTTTTTCTTGGTCATTCTAGCTAGAAGTTTTCGATTTTTTTTTTTTCCAATCTTTTCAAAGAACCAACTTTTGGCTTGATCGACTGTTTCTTCCCCTCATTGTTTCTCTCTTTTAAATGTCATCAATTTCTGCCGTTCATTTCCTTCCTTCTACTTGTTTTGGACTTAATTTGCTCTTTTTGTAGTTTCTTAAGGTGGAAGCCTAGATCACTAATTTGAGACATTTTTCCTTTTTAATATAAGATTTGCTGCCAAAAATTTTCTTCTAAAGCACTGCTTTTGCTACATCTCATATATTTTTGTATATTTTCATTTTCATTTGTTTCAAAATAATATTTGATATCCTGAGACTTCTCCTTTGACCCGTTTGTTATTTGAAGTGTGCTGTTTAGTTTCTGAATATTGGGACTTGTTAGCTATCTTTCGATATTGCTTGCTAGTTGAATTCTGTTATGTGCTGAGACCATAACTGTGTTTGTTCTCTTCTTTCACATTTGTGTAGATTTGTTTTATGGCCTAGAATGTGGTTTATCTTGGCACATGTTCCATGTGTACTTGAAAAATCTGCGTGTCCTGCTGTTTGGGGTAAAGCATTGTGTAAATGTCAGTTAGGTTAAGCGTGTTCATAGTATTGTTCAGGTCTTCTATATTCTCACTGAATTTCTGTCTACTGCTATCAATTTACCGAGCGAGGAGTGTTGAAGTCTCCAGCTACGCTTATGGATTTACCTGTTTCTTCTCTCAGCACTGTCAGTTTTGTTTCATGTGTTTTTGAAGCTCTGTTAGGTACACACATGTAGGATTGTGATATCTGGGAGAACTGACCTCCTTTTTACTACAGATGTCCCTCTTTGATAATATAGCTACTCAACGTTCTTTTGGTTAATGTCTTTTTTTGTATGTCTTTTATATTAAAATTGGGTTTCCTATAGGTGGCAATAGTTGGGTCTTGCTTTTTATTTTTTATTTACTTATATTTATGTTTAGTTTTTTTGAGACAAGGTCTCACTCTGTCACTCAGGCTGGAGTGCAGTGGCATGATCATAGCTCACTGCAGCCCCAACTTCCTGGGCTCAAGCAATCCCCCACCTCAGCCTCTCAGAGTAGCTGGGACCACGGGTGTGCCCCACCACACCCAGCTAATTTTTTAATTTTTTGTAGAGATGGGGTCTTGCCATGTTGCCCAGGCTGGTCTCAAAACTCCTGGGTCAAGCAGTCCACCTTCCCCAGACTTCCAAAGTGCTGGGATTACAAGTGTGAGCCACTGCACCTGGCCCAAGGGTCTTGCTTTTTAAATCCAGTCTTAGAATTGGTGTGTCTAGACCATTCACATTTAATATGATTCTTTCTCTGCCTTCTGTTAATTATTTTCTGTGATTCCATTTTATTTCACTATTGATTTATTATGTGCCACTTTTTAATTACTTTGGCAGTTGACCTAGGATTTTGCAGTATACATCGTTAATCTTTCATGAGGCCACCTTCAAGTAATATGATACTGCTTTACATGTACTGTAAAGACCTTCTAACAGTAGACTCCCAATTCCTTCCTCCTGTCTTTTGTACTGTTATTATACGTTTTACTTGTACGTATGTTATAAACAGAACACACTGCTACTAGTTTTTACCTTATACAGTTATCTTTAAGAGCAGTTAAAGGGAACAGGAAATTTTATTTACCTTCATTTATTCCATTTCAGTACTCTTACTTTTTGTGTAGGTTTCTGTCTAGCATCATATTCCTTCTGCCTGAAAAACTTTTAGCATTTAGCATTTGTAGGTGTGCTAGCAATGAATTCTGTCTTTTCAATTGAGAGAGTTTTTATTCTTTTTTCAGTCTTGGAAGATCTTTGAGCAGAGTATAGAATTCTGGTTAACAGTCCTTTTCATTCAGTACTTTAAAGATGTCACTCCATTGTCTCTGGCCTGCGTGTTTTCTGACCAGAAGCCAGCTGTGTTTCCTACCTTTGTTCATCTGTTAGAAATGCATCTTCCTTGCCTGTAGGCACCTCACCCCCCAGCAGTTTGACTATGATAGGCTTGGGTGTGTCGTGATGGCTTTTACCTCTGGCTTCAGCGTTTTTCTTTCTTCTGTTCCATTCTCTCTCCTCCTCGGTAGCCCGTTATGCCTATGTTAGACTGTTTGATGTTATTCCACAGCTCGTGGATATTCTGTTCTGGTTTTTTTTGACGCCATTTTTTCCTTTTTGTGATTTTGTTTGGGTAATTTCTGTTGAACTGTCTTCAAGTTCATGGATTCCTTACTTGGTTTTGTGTCATCTACAGTTGAACTTTTTGAAGGCATTCTTTGTCTCTGTTACAATGTTCCTCACTTCTAGCAATTGCCCTGGGTTCATTCTTACAGTTCCAGCTCTGCTGAAATCACCAATCTGACCTTGCGTGGCATCCATCTTGCCCATTAGTGTCTTGAACATACTAATTATAGTCCTTTTAAATTCCCTATGAGATAGTTCCAACATCTGTGTCATAATTAGCTGGTTCTGTTGATTCTTTGTCTCTTGGAAGTATGTTGTTTTTTCCTTTCCTTCCATATATCTCTTGTTTGTTGAAAACTGGACACCTTATATATGATAGTAGAGACCAAGAGAAATATTTTTTTTTGCCTGGAATTTTTTGTACTTTCCCCCTGCTACGGCTTTAGTGTGGGAAGTGGAATTCATTTTTCTAGCCTGGAGTTGAGCTGTGGTTGAGATTTTTTTATTGCGATGGTTACCTTCCATGTACCACAGGCTTCAAGTTTTCCTAGCAGTCCTCGTGTGTAGGGTGGAGCAGATCTGCAGAAGGTGATTCTTAGTGTCTTCTCTACCTTCAGCTCTAGGTCTTTCTTTTGTTTTGCACCTTAGAGAGGGTCTGTCTTTACACTCTCACAGTTCTTCCAGCCATATTCCACTGTCACTGGTCCTTCGGTGCCTTTTCGCCTGTTTGGGAGGGAGCAGGGAGTTAGCAAGGACTCCGTAGTTGTTTAAGCCTCAGTCCAGGCAGACACTCGTGTCCCTGAGTCTCAGGACTGTGGCCTTCCCACTGCTCCTGCACCCCCACCTAACCCTTCAGAGTGTTTTTTCTGTTCCCTTCCCCTCTCTTCATTGACTTTAACCAATGCCCTAAGGTTGGCAGGGTTCATTGTCTTCCCCCACCCCCATTGAGGCTTTTGTTTCATAGAGGAGAAGGGTCCAGGTGGGGTTGCCGGTCCCTCCCATAGCAGCTGCTATTACCCTGTCATAGGTCTACACCAGGAGGGTCACTCTGTCAGGATTCTCACTGGTCTTTTATGTGGGCATTTGGTGAGGTCCTTGGAGAAAAGCCAGTAAGAAGATGTGAACCCCCTGACTCCACAGAGGCCCTATACTTTCTCACCAGCCTCACTGGGCCCCCACCAACTCATTCACTATTTTAGCTAAATGCTTACTGGCATCTGGCTGCATCTGCCCCGGGTAAGGAAGGACTGTCCTTTCTCTCCCTGCATCAGCCTGTCTCTCCTTAGATTGCAGGCTAGTTGGCTGCCCCACCTC
The DNA here is from genome assembly GCF_029281585.2 of Gorilla gorilla gorilla. NCBI lineage: Eukaryota > Metazoa > Chordata > Mammalia > Primates > Hominidae > Gorilla > Gorilla gorilla. The sequence goes on from NC_073232.2 coordinate 138,030,787, forward strand.
TCTCATGGATTTAAGAAGAGCCATGACCTTGTAGTTTGCCCTGCTTGAGCCAGAGACTTTTTCCGGTTCTGCACCATGAATAGAAACTTCTTGCAATAATTGCCTTTGAACTAAGTGCCATGGCTCACACCTGTGATCCCCGCTATTTGGGAGACTGAGGCAGGAGAATTACATGAACCCAGGAGTTCAAGGCCACAGCAAGCTCTGATGGCACCACTGCACTCCAGCCTGGGAGACAGAGCAAAACCCATCTCTTTAAAAAAAAGAAAAAAAATGGCTTTTGAATAATTCTCTATAGTCTAAGGAGAGCTTTTATTTGGTTGTGTTTTTTTTTTTTTTTTTTTTTTTTTTTTGAGACAGAGTCTCGCTCTGTCACCCAGGCTGGAGTGCAGTGGCTCAATCTCTGCTCACTGCAAGCTCCGCCTCCCGGGTTCACGCCATTCTCCTGCCTCAGCCTCCCGAGTAGCTGGGACTACAGGCATCCGCCACCACACCCGGCTAATTTTTTGTATTTTTAGTAGAGATGGAGTTTCACCGTGTTAGCCAGGATGGTCTCAATCTTCTGACCTCATGATCCACCTGCCTCAGCCTCCCAAAGTGCTGGGATTCCACCGCGCCTGGCCTTATTTGGTTGTTAATCCACAGTGTCTGCACCATATCCTGGTTGTGGTACACAGCAGCGGGTGTTGATACACTCACTGTAATTTAGCAGAGCCATCCATCTTTTTGAAGAGCCCTAAGGCGGAGCAGATACTGCATATAGTAACAAGGCTTGGAAAGAATTCCTGCCTTTTTCTAACAGCAGTGAGTAAAGTTTTTAAATTTGTATTGGTTTCCACAAGATGGCAATATATGATACGTGAGAAAAAGTGATTCGTTGATTTTTCACAAGTCAATCATTTGAGTAATTGGTAATAGGTAATAGTTTCAGTTTTATCTTTTATAACTGTCATATGTATGACCTAAGTAATTTTTATTTTAATGGAAGGTTTTCTAAGCTTCTGTTTATTTAGGTTATTAATATTCTGCTGAAAACTATTTGAAGCTAAAGTTTTCATGCATGACACATACAATCTTATTTAGCTAATTTATACTGATTTTAAGGTTTATTAAACTTAAATGTGATAATGTGTTAATAAACACTTTGACAAGTTTCAAAACAAAAATATTAATTACTGAGTCAGTGACTATTTCATTTTTCACTGATGTGCAAATGAAAACATCTATAATTTTATTGTTAAGAGGAAAATATCCTCTGCCACAGGCTTAGTTGTTTCACAGTGAATACATGAACATTCTCTTTTGCAATATAGAGAGAAATCAGAATGAGACCTAAAAGAAAGAAAATGCAATCAGCCCTCTGTATCCAAGGATTCTGCATCCACAGATTCAACCAACCACAGACTGAAAATATTAAATAAATAAAAAATAATACAAATTTAAAAAGCAATATAGTATAACAACTATTTATACGGCATTGACATTGTATTAGGTATTATAAGTCATCTAGAGTTGATTTAAAGTATACAGGAAGATGTACACAGCCTAAATGCAAATGCTGCACCATTTTATATCAGGGACTCCAGCCTCCTCAGATTTTAGTTTCCTGGAGGGTCCTGGAACCAATCCTCCACAGATACTGAGAGGCCATGTTAAACAAATTTTTGTTTTATTTTTTGACTACTGCTTTTTCCACCTCATGCCCTCTGGCAAAAAAATAAACAAGGCTTAATAATTAAAATCTTAAGTTTATTAGATTCCTATAGAATTAGAGTGAAAGATGCATTTTACTTGTTTAAAAAAAATTTGTGTTTTCATTTTCAGGTGATGCAGGCATTTCATCATCATATGACAACTGCATTGACATTGACCTGCTAGAAATTCTAGCAGTAGCAGTTTGTTAGGCCAAGGTTTTCTCTTTTCTCTTTTTGAATTTAGAATTTACTCTTCTACTGTATTTTAATATTCATTGCTTTCACAGATCCAGGCCTCTTAACATTTTAGTGGCTTTGCGGTTTAATATAATGAAATACCATAAAAAGTAGAAGTAATCTCTGAAGATTCAGGGAGCTCTCTGCTGCAGTGCTAAGAACAGATCCTTTGGATTCATGGGTTGTTCCCATTAGATGTGTACATTTAATATTTTGTTAAGATTAGTAAAAAGGGAGATGAAAGAATGTAAGTTAGTTCCCTTTAGAAAAAGCCTGTGAGATGATGGAGCCCTCTGAATAGGGGTCATAGGTCAGTGAAACTGCTGATAAGAATGCATTAAGGAAGGCGTGATTTGTAGAAATTGGAAGATGAAGATTTAAGATTCAGAATGATGGTTAGGACAAATCAAAAGATTTTAAGTTTATGATCCCTGCAGCCATCAATTATCTTTAGGCACCCAACTATTAATAAAATGACAGTGTGATGTCATTGTCCACAAAGAATAAGTCATCTTTCAAATGCCTTTTCTAATTGTTAAGTGCTAATGCCTTGATTACTGTTAGAGTAATTTAAATTTTCTATAAGATTATCAAAGGTTTTGTGACTGTTAACTCCCCACAAAACTAAAATCTAGCCAATCTTAGGCCCAGATTACAGATAGGGAATGCATTTGGAACAGTCACTTGCTGTACTGTGGTTGTTGGGGGAAGGCAGGGGGAGATTTGCCTGATAAAATAAGTGGGAATTGGAGGGGAGAAATGTCTAAAGGCAGCGATGGGGATCCTGTGGAGGAGGAATGGAGCCAGGAATAATAGAAAGGGGAACTCCTGGGGAAGGGAGCTCTGCATGCTGGCTGCTCTGTGGCAGGCCTGACTGGCAAGCCCTTGGGTGAAGGGAGAAAATTTGTACCCTGAAGAGGTGAAAGAGCATAGCATTTGAAATTGGAAAACATGACATTTTGACCTTAGTCCAAATTGTTAACCCTTCTGGGCCTTAGGATTTACATCTGTAAATTCAAAATGCTAGTCCTTGCCTATCTGAGGGGATGGGATGATTGTAAGGCTCAGGTGTGTTCATGGACACTGAAAAGAGTTGTGGAATTGTTACCTGTTATCTGGTTATGTGAGCCAGGGGTCTCCACCTGGACTCATTAAAAAAAAAAAAAAAAAAAAAGATGCTAGATATGAACTGCCACGTAATTACTAGTCTTTTCCAGTAGTAACAAAAATAGAATTCACCGATGCATCATAAGGGGTAAATATTTTCAGGACAAACTGTAAACTGAAATAGTTTTAAGGTAGAGTACTGTCTAGTACTCTTCAGCTGAGGGGCAGTCTTCACACAGAATTGCACTGACATTTTTAGAGTAAACTGAGATGCAGCAGTTCTTGTAATTCAGGAATCCATGTTTAAATCCTAGGTAGTTCTAGCTCTAGAGATGGCAGTACAACAGTGGCTTTAGATGTGTGTTTGTGACACAGGAAGGCGCTTAGGCCGAGCTTGAGGAACAGAGGAAATACTGCATAGCTCCTTCTGTGCCCTCACCCGGCTCCACTGCGTTTTCTTCATGGCCGTCCGTCTGTCACTCTCTTGTTTACTGTGGTTTCCCCCAGTGCCTCCCCTCCCCTCCCCCAAACTCCTACCTCAATAGGATGCAAATTCCATAAGGCAGGGGCTTCTTGTTGCCTGTTTTGTTCTCTGTCAAGAGCAATTCCTAGTACATAATAGGCATTCAAATATTTATAAAAGGAATGAGTACTGGATTTCATTGATGTATTGAAATAAATGTGTAGAAACAGGCCCATGAGCAATATGTAAAAGAAGGCAGGTCTGTCTGAACCCGGCAGGAGAGGAACGCCTGCTGCTCTGTGAAGAGTGACTGTTGGGCTGTCACTGTCCGGTTTTCTGGACCTCTGAATTGTCGGTAGGCATTGCTGGTCCCTTACCTGTCTCTTTTTCTTTTTTAACCCTAGCAATAACATCGAAGATGACACAATTCTCAAAACCAACAAGCACATTTACTCCCAGCTTTTGAGAGCAACTGCAAATAAAACTGCGACTCTTCTGGAAAGAATCAACGTTATCGTCCACCTGCTGGGCCAGCTTGCCGCCGGCAGTGCAGCGAGCAGCAATGCCGTTCAGTGACTGCACAGAGCCGTGTCCCAGACACGCTGTCAGTGCCTTCAACACGGAGCCGGTTTGTTCATTCGGTGCTTTGTTTCATTAAATAATAGGGAAATATCCATTTAAAACAGGTATATCAGTGGAAACACAGAGTTATTTTAAGTGACAGACAAATTACGGTTGAGTTCTGTGGCTTCTTCACTTGAAGTGCTAACATCAGAATCAGACTTAAAGCTTCCACTATTTATTTCTTTGAGAAGTATGTAGTACCTCGATATTAACAGACTTGCTGTGATGCAGTTACACTTTCACATATTTTTGAAGTATGTCAAGCTACATGGGTCTAAGATATGATTATTTTGGATAAAATGTTACTTTGGTCAAGAGAACTTTTATCCAAATGACATTACAGGTTCAAGTGGGTTAAGGAGACCTTCTGTACATCTACAGTGTTTCCTTTTAAATTGTCCAGAAAAAAGGTGTGTTCTTCATAAGCTTCAGTGCGGGATTTTTCAAAGACTAGCTGTTGTGCAATTTGCTGTATTTAATGCATGTTCTGAAAGGATTCACTTTTGACTTTATATGACAGTTGATCAAGAACAGGTACTACCCCTTTTTTTCATTTTAAACTTGAAACTGTGAATAAGGTAAGAAAACTATTTTGAATAAATAAACTATTTATTTAAAATGTCTTTGTATTTTTCCAATTTCCATTCTTCACATTGAGTTTTGATTTGAACTCAGTCTAAAATTAATGAACTTTACAAAGCAAAGCTCAAAACATTAAAAGTAAAATTCTGCTGTCCACTAAATTCTCCCTAGAATATTTTACTTATTGCTGCTGCTACATGGCTCTTGTCCAGTTACACACAAACATCCCCTATTCTTTGTAATGGCTGCAGTGCACAAGGCTGTTTTCGTTCATAATTCATATTTTCAACTTCAAGACAGTGTAACAGATAAAACAGGCTCTTTCAAGGTGAGGTGAAGGTCTGGACTTCTGTGCATGACACCATTGTAGGTAGGTCTGCTGCGTAGGCCTGGGGGCAGGTGCGCTGGAGATTCGGCCAGCTCCCTGCAGGCCCTCCACGGTGGCCAGAACCTGCTCCCACACCAGCCAGACCTCTGAAGGAATTCCAACTATACTGGAAAACTGTCTAGAAGACCTAGTTTTAAGCCAAATTTTTTACAGAGCTATGATGTAAAAGAGACTTCTTTCTCTTTTACAGAGATTTTCAGGTGTTTTCATTGGCTGAGATTTTTTTGTTTGTTTTGAGACAGGGTCTCACTGTCACCCAGGCTGGAATGCAGTGGCACAATCTCAGCTTACTGCAACCTCTGCCTCCCAGGCTTAAGGGATCCTCCCAGCTCAGCCTCCCAAGTAGCTGTGACTACAGGTGTGCACCACCACGCCTGGCTAATTTTTTGTATTTTAGTAGAGACAGGGTTTTGCCATGTTGCCCAAGCTGGTCTCAAACTCCTGAGCTCAAGGGATCCACCTGCCTCGGCCTCCCAGAGTGCTGGGATTATAGGCATGAGCCACCACACCCAGCCCACTGACAGTGAGTTAACATCCATCATAGCTTAGCAGAATTCTCTCTTGCCATTTGTCCACTTAGTTGTTGTTTACTTAGTTTGCATTTTCCCTGGAACAGATTTGTATCGGTTTGCAACAATTAATCACTGAAACATTTAAAGTTTTGCCTAAATTGTAAAGCAGTTGTACGAATTCAGCAATGTTTCATTTCAGGACCACTGTCATTCCGTTTCCCCTTGTAGCAAGTGTACACACATCATAAAACTGTCTTTGCCCTGCTAGATAAACCTAGACACTTCTGTTGATTATAATGAAAGATGATATAGTATCTTTTGGGTTAATGAATTCAAAAGGATGTTCCTACTTAGGTAGGAATGAGCTGGGATTAGGGGTATGAGAGATGCTTATCTTTCCTCCCAGCCCCTCTCCTTGGTTGAAACAACCTTTCAGTCACGAGGAAAATTTGTTCTTAAGCAAGTAAGAATAAATTCTAGTTATCTTCCTTTGTCAAAGCAATAACATGAAAGTTCCTACAGGGGGGAATAAAGATCCTTATAAAATATATTTGTAACTTGCTGTTTTTAACTTAAAATTTCCTGAAGTACCTGTGTTTTAGCTATTCCTTTAGAAGAAGAAATTTGGTATTTGTGGCCTGATCATTGAGGCTACTGAATCCATTTCAGCTAATTTCAGATTTTGTTCACATCATTACAAATGACATTGGGTTTTTGTTTGGGTTAAGAGTTAATAGCCATATTATATAAGAGTTAAAGGGATATAATGCCTATCCTAGATATAACTGATATTGGAGAAATAAAATTATCCAGCTAGCTTCAAGAGTCTCCTTTTGGTAGTCTGGTCTTTAGAACCTAAGTAAACTGTCATGTAAAGTGGTAGGAGAGAACACTAAATGAATTATAGTGAACCAGGAAAGCTGTTCTGTTCAGGGCCATTTGGGTTGCAGGCCTGTGTGTTCGAACAAGAGGGTGCAACTCACTGCAGGGCCCGAGACCACCACAGTGACACAGAGCAAGTGCAGAGGGCCCTGGGCTGGGATTTGGAGATGAGGACCCAGAGCTACCACTGGGTTTGACTTTTGGCAGGATACAAACAGATGAACTTTGGCTAATATGACTGGAAATGTGTACAGTAGTATCCATCCTGCCACGCTGACAGAGTTGTGAAGATCAAGAGACAAATACACATGAAAACCTTTTGTACACTGTCTTTAGAGAAATGTCATTCTGACAGGGACTGTGGAGGGCAATTTATTTGAATCTGTGACTTTCCCATTAAATCCCTCAGTAAAATCATCTCTGTGGCATCTCCTTCCTTGATAGCTTGACTCAGGGCTCTGGCCGCCCTTCCAACTCCCATCAATCAGGTGGGCAAGCAGTTGGGATGGGCGGAGCCCCACAGAGTAGAAAGCAGGCAAAGATCATTGGATGCTTAGTTTTTGGTTTTTTGTTTTTTTAAACCTTTTAGGTTATGAATTATGTTTTCCCTGAGCAATTGTTTTTAAATCAAGTATTTTAAAAGTTCAACTAAGGCTTTTCCCATTGGGTTTTAACTTACAGTGCCATATTTTCTTCAGCTACTGAAAATCCGGTTTTCTTTGTAAACAATATCAGAATTTTAGCGAAGTCCTATGACTCTCCATTTCCTACTTTTTCTTATTACATGTTCAGTGTGGAGATATGGACATCACAAACATCAAACCACTTCTCTGAAATAAACTTTTTTGGAAATAAGCCATTAGCAGGAAGCCAGGAATTCTGTTTGTCCTTGTCATTAACTACCTTCCAGTATGCATTGCCTTTGAAAAAGAAAATGGAGTTGTATGCATAGGAGTAATAAGCGGAATCTATATTTCTGAAAGGATGGTTTTGTGGTATTATTGCTGGAAAAACTTCAGTAATCCTCTTTGGATAAGAATTAAGTACTCGATTTCTGTTGACATCAAATGCAAATACCTGCAAAGCAAATAAGATAGACTGGCTCTTCTGAAAATTATTAATATTTTTTGGTTAATTTATAACAATGAGATAAGTAACTCAAGACTTTGTACCAAATTCTTTAGACTTGAACTTCTTAATTTTCCATCATGCTCTGCCATTGCGATTTAGATCTGAAGTGAGTACACGTTTTTTGTGTTTTTTTGGGCCCGGTCTCACTCTTGTCCAGGCTGGACTGGAGTGCAGTGGTGCAATCACAGCTCACTGCAGCCTCAACCTCCCAGGCTCAAGTGATCCTCTTGCCTCAGCCTCCTAGGCAGCTGGGAGCACAGGCACGTGCCACCACACCTGGATAATTTCTGTATTTTTTGTTGAGACCGAAACATGGGTTTTACCATGTTGCCCAGACTGGTCTCAAACTCCTGGGCTTAAGCGATCCGCCCACCTTGGCCTCCCAAAGTGCGGGATTACAGGCATGCGCCACTGTGGCAGGCCAAGTACAGCTTTTAAATATGAACTTGGTCATCTGACGAATCTCTATTAGGGATGACAGAAGCATTGCTAGGCTGAAGAGCCTTCTACTTACAAGGGACTCCTTGAAGAAGTAAATTAACTTCTGTCTTCGGTCATAAAACGCCGTGTCTAGGGGACTTGGGATGCCAGGAAATCCTTCTGAAATCAATTTGGGATAGCTTTTTCCTTGTTCATCTTCTGTGAGGGCCTGATCCTTGTCACTGTCATATCTCCAGTATTGATTTCCTGAGAGCCAAACAAAATACGTTCATGTGGTTTATTACTATTAAATCACGTGACAAAGAGGACAGTTTTCAATCTAGGTCTCAGCCAATCCTGTACAATGTGTTGCCATGATTCTAGGAGAAAACGGGGCTTTCGGCATCTGAGTGAAGCCTCCACTCCGCCATTTCCCCGCGTCTTGAATTACTCTTACATTTAACCCAGGAAGTGCATTTTTCTTGGCCGTCACTGCTGCAGTTGGAATGCTGGTTGCCTTTCACACCAAAGCAAACCCTGCCCCATGAGCATCATCCTCCCGGCTCTCATCAAAAGCAAAAACAAAACAGCAAAAATCATGTCATTTTTACCTTAGTATCTTAATGTTTTTTTCTTCTTCCTTTATAGTCTAAAGATGTTCCTTTTAATGTTAGTGGCCCAAGGCTTGGAATCACTTTCGTATCCTAATCAATCTAAGTCCTTTTTTTACTGAAGAAATCATGATCCTTATCAGTGGATTATACCTTGAGTGTTTTAGAGTCCCCTAGTCCCACCACCGCGCCCATCTTACAAATAAGGACACTGGAGTAGAGAGCTGAAGTGACTGGTCCACATTCAGACAGCCTAGGCTGAGCCAGGAACGCAAGCCAGGACTCTCAAATGCCACTCCAGAGAGGCTCCCCACTGTCCTGTGAAATGGAACTTTGCTCCATTTTGTTTCAGAGTTCAGATGCTCATTTCGTGCTCTAAATCAGTAGAAGCTTATTTTAGCCTCTTCTTGTTAGTTCCTAATCCTGGATATTTGGCATCTTGCCAACAGAATAGACTAGATCCACTTAGATACTTTGGTGTTCACAGCTCACAGAACACCCCAAGCAGTACGTTCCTTAGCAACCAAATATTTAATATACTTGGAAAAGTTCACTATTGAGAACAATGTGACGTTCATCCAGTTAGAGATGCAGTTCACTCTAACAGGAATTTCTTTTAATCCAAAATATTCATAGCAAATTAAGATGTTTTTAAAGCTCCAAGAATAAAATACAGCTGTATTGTAGCAGTTACCCTATGATGACCTAAATCTATAATTACGATTCTTTGAGTGTTGCCAACATAAATTCTAGTCTGGGACTTCTTAAAACCCTGAAAGATGTGCTTCCAACTCTGAAAGACCTGAACTATAAAAGTCAGCTGTAAGTCAGTTTTTTTATGTAACTGAAATAATTCTTCCTTTGTGTAATAATAAGGAAAACTGAGACCAGATTTATATACAGGATCCTTATGGTAAAATTTGCATATAAAGTTCATTCAGTTTGGCTCTCGCCTTGTTAAGTCTTTTTGAGCAATTTAAAGCCCTATGGTTATATTACCAGGATTCAGGCAGAGGGGCTACACAACTTGTCTCTGGGTAGGAAAGGGGAAGGAAAAAGCAGTGACCCCAAAATCATGTTTATGATCGGACTCTGTGCTGTCTGGTTTTGCAAAGGCAGTGTGCCTCGTGCACCGGGTCCAGGGTACTGGATGAGACCGGGTGTGAGTAAGGAGCAGCGGCAGTAAGAGTCCCAGACCTGCCTTTCTTTGTGTGTTCCCCATGACCCCCCAGGCTCCACCACATCAGTCTCTGTCTTCCAGCAAAACACTGACCTTCCATGTTGAGCAATTGCCATTGATGGTTCGTGGCCTGCTCAGTGAAGTCCAGCCCCGACCCTGGCATTCGAGGCCCTCCGTGGTTGGGCCAACCCGCCTTTCTAGCCTGACCTCATCCCGGGTAAGTCTGTCGCCAGCTTTGATGGACCCCAGTCTCACAGCTCTGTGGCTTTTTCACTCCCAGCCCCACGGCTTCGCTTCTGCTGCTTGTCTCTGACCACTTCCATGCCCTCATCCACTCTCCATTCTGGGTGCCTTTTTCTGGGCATCCCAGATCCCACCCATCCTTGAGTCTAGGCCACGACCTGATTCCTGGGGGCGCCAGCACCCAATTCCAGGTGGCAGTGATCACCTCTTCTGCTCGGCTGCCCCTTAAAAACACTTCTGTTGCTAGATGTCCAAGGTATTTTTTTTCCCCTCCAGAACCAGATTAAAACTCCTGCAGGGCAGGGCCCTTTCTTACAGTTTTTTGGCAGCCACCTTAGTACCTAGGAAAGTTCATTCACTCATTCGGTGACTTAGTGCCTTCTTAAAAAGATCAGGGCCTGGGTGCAGTGGTTCACACCTGTAATCCCAACACTTTGAGAGGCCAAGGTGGGAAAACGGCTTGAAGCCAGGAGTTCAAGACTAGCCTGGGCAACATAGTGAGACCCCATCTCTAAAAAAAAAAAAATTGTTTTAATTAAGCCAGGTGTAGTGGTGCGTGCCTGTGGTCCCAGCTACTCAGGAGGCTGAGGTGGGAACAGCACTTGAGCCCGGGAGGTCAAGGCTGTAGTGAGCCGTGATTGTGCACTCCAGCCTGGGTAATAGTGAAACTCTGTCTCAGAAACAAAAAAAAAATGGAATAGAACCCAATCCTTGTGCCCTCAGAGCTTCCAGTCTGATGGAGCAGACAGAAATTAAGCAAGTAATGACAAGAGCATTACAACAGATTCCTTGGTAGGGGCTCAAGACATTCCTTCTGAGTGCATTCGTTTAATAAGAGAAATAGAACCATCCATGAAGAATCTGTACCTTGAAAAAAATAACGTTCATCTCTTTTCCATGTCCAGATGTGAACAAAGGCATCTATGTTGTGTGTTGGGATTCCAGGCCAGCCAGTGAGGATTTGGATAGGGTCCCCATAGCGTGTCCTATTGTTTCGATTTTCATAAAGCCAGTACCAGCTGTTACGGAAGAAATATGTGCTAAATCTCACCATCACCTCTCCATATTGGTTTCTGTCTTTGCGAATCCAGTCAAATGCGGTATCAAATGATCCCTCACAGGAGCCTTAAAAAAACAAACAAAAAACAGCCACTTGTCACATACATGGTGCAAAACTTATATTTTCATATGTGACTTGAATGAAGACAGTTGCAAAGCTGGGGCTTTCTATAAAAACACCTTAAAGCAAGACACCACGTAAGGCTGAAGTGGGGCCAGGTGCAGTGGCACATGCCTGTAATCCCAGCACCTTGGGAGACCGAGACAGGAGGATTGCTTGAGTTCAAGACCAGCCTGGGCAACATGGTGAAACCCAGTGTCTACAAAAAAAAAAAAAAAAAAAAAAATACAAAAAGTAGCCGGGCATGGTGGCACGTGCCTGTGGTCCCTTGGCACAGGTTACTTGGGAAGCTGAGGTGGGAGGATTGCTTGAGCCTGAGAAGTTGAGGCTGCAGTGAGCTGAGATCAGTCCACTACACTCCAGCTTGGGCGATAGAGTGAGACCCTATCTTGAAAAGAAAAAAAAAAGATTGAGGTGGTGCGCAGAGGGAGCTGGAGGTGCCAGGCTGCCTGCTACAGTCCTGGTTCACAGGCACATCCTGGCTTCATTCTTCACAGTGCCCCAGGCCACTCTCAGAAGCATCTCAATTTGGTTGTGAAGTTATGTACGGTTGACCACCCTAAATACAGCTAGTGAATGCCTCCCTTGACACCTTGATGGCAGTTTGACTTCATTAGAGGGAAGAAGTTTGATTCTGGGCTCATGTAAGAGTAAGATTTCCACTGGGGCAAGTCCGTGTGTCCTGGCTGTTGTTGTCTCCAAAGACACAGAGTGCTGAGAACGGGGGGATGTGAGAACAGAAATGGGGTGGTCTCTGTTAGGGACTTTTTTTTTTTGAGACAGAGTCTCGCTCTGTCACCCAGGCTGGAGTGCAGTGGTGCAATCTTGGCTCACTGCAGCCTCCACCTCATGGGTTCAAGCAATTCTCCTGCCTCAGCCTCCCAAGTAGCTGGGATTACAGGCATGTGCCACCATGTCCGGCTAATTTTTGTATTTATGGTAGAGAAAGGGTTTCAACATGTTGGCCAGGCTGGTCTCGAACTTCTGACATCAAGGATCCGCCCACCTTGGCCTCCCAAAGTGCTGGGATTGCAGGCGTGAGCCACTGTGCCCGGCCTAGGGACCTTTGAATGGAAAAGAGGAGGACAGCTTTCTTCCCTTGGGCCTCGGTACTAAATCACTAACCACTTTAATTAAATAATCAACCACTAGAACGTTTGGCCTGAACGATTTTAAATAGAGATTGGAGCTTATCCTGGCCAGGCTAAGCTCAGTTTTTTGGGATTGCAGTAAACTCCCAGGGCTTCCAGTGTGTGCGTCTCTGGTGGGATGCCACAGCACGGGTTGGGGGCCCGCTTGTGTTGAGAAAACCACCGCATTCACTCTCCTCCCGGGAAATGCATGTGGCGAGAGAGGACACAGGAGGGACTGGCTGTCGACTGGGCAAAACCACTTTTTAACTGAGAGAATGGCATCAGGGAGCTAGAGGGTGGCTACCCTTGGGTGACATGAGTTGTACAACGTTACGTTCTTAGGCCCAGTTCCCCAGTGAGGAGTGAGCGGGGGCCCTACAGTGCTCTGGAATACAGTGTCCTCCGCTAGCTCAGGGATGCCCTCCGCGGCAGTCTTACCATACAGCTTTTGAATTGCTTTCCTGTCTGACCAGTCCAACTCAAAGGCAGGCTCCTGGGGAATGTAATTTGGTTGCATTATGGATCCCGTCCTGTAGGTGTGAGGCAAGCCCAGGACATGGCCAATTTCATGGACGGCCACCTAGAAGGGGACACACACCATGGGTGCTGGGTGAAGCCTGGGCGATGGATCCCTGCATAACAGACGCAGGCCTGTGCTTCGAGAGGAGCGTTGCTTGTGAAGAGGGGAGCACCGGTGGAACTGGGGAGCCATTCCACGGATTCACCTCCTCAGAGGATGCAGACACTACATGAGAAAAGCTTGGACTTTTTGGACGTCAGCCCATGAGCACTGCTGGTGTCTTATCAACACAGTGGCTCAGGACCACTGACCTTGAGAAGGCTGATGCCCGTGTCACTGGTGGGAGGCGTGAAGTGCTCGTCGTCGTCAAAGTGAATGTCACCTAGGCGCCAGGCGTGTGCAAACTCCTGCCCGCTCCCATCGAAGGCCCGCGGACAGCCCAGGTGCCGGCCTGGCGAGGGGGAGGAGGTGGTCCCGGTGAAGGATGAGTGCCCCCCATACAGACATCTCACCTAGGGGGTCCCCACCCTCCAGGAACCGGCAGCAGAGGCAGACAGAGTGACAGCTCCTGGATTAAGTCCTCAATGTGCGGAGGGTGGGAGACGGTTTGTTTATAAACTGTGTTTACAGTCCACAGACTGTCAGAGACCAGCAGGCACCAAGTGCCTGGGAGCAGAGGGGAGCGGGGCTGGGTGAGAGCCGGGCTGGGGGCCTGGGAAGATGGCAAAAAGGCCTCACCCGGACAAGATCGGGGCCGGATCCTCGCCTCTGCGGAGGTCGTGAAATACTGAAAGCTGGGTCCCTTAAAATTTGTCTTTTTCAGCCAACTGTGTCCCTGTACTTCTCACCCTGGGACATTAACCCAGTGAGACCAGAAGACAGCCCTGAGCACCCCCGGGTCACAGATGGGGCTGCAAAGCGGCTTGTCTGCTTGCTGCTTGTCTCTGACCACTTCCATGCCCTCACCCACTCTCCATTCTGGGTGCCTTTTTGTGGGTATCCCAGATCCCACCCATCCTTGAGTCTAGGCCAAGACCGGATTCCTGGGGACGCCAGCACCCAATTTCAGGTGGCAGTGATCACCTCTTCTGCTTGGTCTGCCCCTTAAAAACACTTCTGTTGCTAGATGTCCAAGGTATTTTGTCCCGCATTTGTCCAATTGTAAGACGGAGGTGGTGGCAACTTGTGCCTGACCCGGCCCTGTCCTGAGACCCCAGCTGCTGCTCCCTAGGGAAGCTGGAGGCACAGGCAGGGGGCCCGAGTGGGACTTTGAGGAGCAGCCCGGGCAGCAGCCTGTGCCCAGGGCCGGCCCTAGTGTCCCCGTAGGCCACACCAGGCTCTCTGCAGGGTGACCATGATTCCGACAAGACGACGCTGACCGATGGCTTCTGCCTGCCCCGCTGACAGGTGCCCCTGGGACAGGCCGGAAGGGCTTAGCCCCCCATTCTGCAGGTGGCCGAGGTGGGGGTAGGTGCGCCGGGGTCCCCGAGGGGCTGGGTCGGGCAGGCAGGGAGCCCGGGGTGCTCTTACCTCTCCCAAAGCCCAGCTTGATGTCGACCGCGGCCCCGGGGGCTGCCAGGTCCTCGCGGAAGTCCAGCGGCGTCACCTCGCTCCACATCCTGAAGGCCAGCGCCACAATGCGCCGCTGCTCGGCCGCGGACAGTTGGCTGCTCAGGGCCTCGCCCAGCAGCCGCCAGCTCAGCGTCCTCTTGGAGAAGGCCTGGGCAGCTCCGCCGTCGGGGTAGCCCCGGGGCTGCCAACCCCGCCGAGACAAGGACAGCGGCGCCCGCGGGGAGCGCCTGGAGCGGGCTCTGGGGGGCGGGCCCGGGGGCGAAGGCGGGGCGGAGGGGGGCGGTGGGCGCATGTCCGGGACCCCGCAGCGCGGCCGGTTCATGGCCGCTAGGGTGGCCGCGTCCAACTCCCCGCTGGCCGGCAGCGCGTTCGCCCGCTGGAACCTGCGCACCGCCTCGGCCAGGGCGGCGCCCTTGGGGGTCTCCGGCGGCCCCTCGGGACTGGGCCCCCAGGCCGCCCACACCCCTGACCAGCCGTATCTGGACAGGAACCGCTGTGGGAGAGAAAGGCACCCTAATCTGGGCCGCCTCGCTCGGGGCCCTCCCGGGCTGCCCTGCCCCAAAGTCTAGAGAGACAGAGACATGGGGATAGAGACAGACAGATAGAAGCAGAGAGACAGACAGGGAGAAACAGATGGAGATAGCAATAGAAACAGGAAGACAGAGAGAGATAGATACAGAGAGAGCGGCAGTGAGAGACAGAGACAGGAGAGAGGTAGACAGGAGAGAAGGAGCGAGTCCTGGGCGCCTTCCTGAGTGCGGGCCCTGGACGGGCACCAGGCTGAGTCAGAGGCGCCCTAGGGCCGGAGGAGCAGGAGACCTGGGCAGCGGGGTGGGCGAGTGCCGGGAGGAGGTAAGAGGTCGCGGGGGAGGAAGACGCTCCCCCCGGCCTTGCGGGGCAGGTCACGCAGGGCAGGTCGTGCGGGGCAGGTAGGGGGTGCCAAGGAAGTCCAGGCGTGGCCACACCGCAGAGAAAGCCATGGGAGGCACGTCCTGAGAGCTGGGAATTGGAACTGAGGGGCTTGGCAGTGGTTGGGTCTGAGGACCTGGGGGGCTTCCTCATGGCCGCACAGCGGGAGGGAGGTCAGCGGCCTCCACGCGGCTGCGGGCCTGGCCACAGGGCGGCTCTCCTGCTCCCTGCCCTGGCCTCTGGGGCACCGTGGGAGCTGGGGATTGGACTTGACCCTGAGCATCAGCTCCTGGCCTATGGTGACCACAGGACCACGTGCCAGAGCAGGTGAAGGGGCCTCATGGGTCCACTCCCTGCCCCCCACCACGACTCTCTGGAGGAGGGGATCGCCTGCATTGGCCCTCCTGGGTGCTTCACCACAGACTCCGGTGAAGTCCACGGATGCCACCACAGACAGCTGTTAGGATCCTTACAATTGCGGTGTTGGGGAACCTTGCAGGGCTGTCCCCTTCTCTACATCCAGAGATTGGCATGGTGAGCAGCCACAGAATGCCTTCGGACAGTGCCTTGGCCCTACAGTATCACATGCTTGCCTTTGGAAAGGCACTTGGCATTTGAGTCTGTTGTCTGCGCACTGACATTTCTTTCTCACTAGGGCTGACCTGTGGGATTGTCGAATCAGGTTAAGCATCGATTCGTGGTTGTTCCAATAGGAGCCACAGGAGCCACTCCTCCCTCCCAGCGCAGCCTGCCTGGCCCTTGTCTGCCTCTGCACAGCCGGCATCCTGGCCTGTGCCTGTGCGTGCGTGTGCATGTGCCTGTGCGTGCGTGTGCATGTGCCTGTGTGCACGTGCACAGGCCTGGGGGTATTGCTGTTCTTCCAGCTTCCTCCTACCTGAGCAGCGTGGAGGTCAGCAATGGGCTTGGCCTGGCGCAGTGGGGATGGCTCCAGGTCCGAGCGGTCCCGGTTGTGGAAGAGACTCTCAGGCTGGGTGGGCCAGGGAGCAGCCAGCCAGCAGAGCAGCAGTGTCGGACGGAAGATGGAGGCGGCGAGCATTGGCCTGGTCTGAACCCTTGCCCTCCCTGCCTGGCTTCTTCCCCGTCCCCGTCACCTCTCCTTAAGGAGCAGGACCTAGGGTGGCTTTTATAAGCTACCCAGGAGGGAGCACCCAAGTTTCCAAGCATTTCTCACCCAGCCGTGAAGTGTGCCCGCTAGGAGGCCACGTGGCAGGCCCTGGGCGTGCTGCCTTTGAAGACCCCAGGCTCACCTTTCTTGTTGGTGTGAGAACTCCTTCTCTCAGCCTCCAGAGTTTGCCACGTCCTCGGATAATTACATCCTCCAGTTGCCAGTGCCTGTGGGTTCCATTTCTATGGAGATATACCATGGGCAAGTTTGCCGCTACATGAGCTGTGGAATTAACAGAGGCACGAGACTGCGCCCCTAACAACATGCCTCTCAGAGCTGAGCCTGAGTTTAAAAACCCTGACCGTTGGTTTGCTTACAGTTTGGGTCACTTTTTTTTTTCTTGGTGAACTGGGGTTTGGAGATTTTTAGTGTGTTTCTCACACATTTTTTGTGTGGCTTTTCTTTTTGTTTATATAAAGGAGATCTTCTGAGCAGATAGTATAAATTGCAAAAGTACTGAGAATGAAGGAGACATTCTGTGATTCCGGTGGTGACATTTCAGTGAACATTCTTGCAGATACATATGCGCAGATGCCTAGAGAAGTATTTGTGTGTGTCTCTCATTTTACATGAACTCTATTCTCTTATTCTTACAAGCCAGCACAACGTTACAGGCACTTTTCTGTTTCTGAATGTAAGTATTTATTGTTCTAGCTAATGACTGCACAGTGTCCCATTCTGTGGGTAAAGATTTTTATAGAAGGATAAACTAGAATCACCTCAGTCCACTTACTTTTTCCCCTCATGGAGAAGCCTCAAGTTTCTCTGGGATCCTGAAGACAGAGCCTTCCCTGAACTGGGCTTTTATCTGAGCAGACGTCCTCCCGAGAGTGCAGACTGACTGGGTCACAGCCGTCCATGGGAATATTGAGAATCATAGAAATACGGAGAGGCCAGGTGCAGTGGCTCAGACCCATAATCCCAGCATTACGGGAGGCTGAGGCAGGAGGACTGAGGCCAGGAGTTTGAGACCAGCAAGGGCAACAAAATGAGACCTCATTTCTATCAAAAAATGTTTAAAAATTAGCTCAGCATCGGCCGGGCGTGGTGGCTCACACCTATAATCCCAACACTTTAGGAAACCAAGGTGGGTGGATTGCTTGAATCCAGGAGTTCAAGACCAGCAAGAGTTCAAGACCAGCCTGGGCAACATGGTGAAACCCCATCTCTACTAAAAATACAAAAATTAGCCAGGTGTAGTGGCATGTGTGCCAATAGTTCCAGCTACTTAGGGGAGCTGAGGCTGGAGGATCACTTGAGTCCAGGAGGTTAAGGCTGAAATGAGCCGAGATCACGTCACTGCACAACAACTTGGATGACAGAATGAGACCCTGTTTCAAAAGGAAAAAAAAAGTGGATAGAGTGATGTGTGCCACTTGGAGGCCTGAACTCTAAGACCACCCTCGTAATCTCTGTGATTTCTCTTCCCTCAATTCCTGACCAGACGCAGAGCATTCAGCAGAAGTGGCTTGGATCCCTGAATCCCCCTATGGAAGGCCACCCTCAAACCCTTGACTGCTCTGTGACAGGAGCAAGAAACACAACTGTATTGTGTGGAGCGTAAGATTTGGGGTTGGTGGGTGCAGCAGTTAGACAACCCTAATACAGGCCACTAAATGCTTAGTCTGTACCCAGAAAGACCTGTAATATGCTCCTCATTCCCTAACACCTGTCTCCAGTAGAGACTACAGCTTGCCCTTTCCTCCCTGGTGAAGGCTGCACAGGTCAAAGAGCAGGATGGGTTTTCCTGTCCCTGATGGCTGCCTCCACTCAGGGAAGTGCCCTGCTCCTGTGAGCCTCATGACAGTTTTCTGGGTCACTTCCAGCCTTCCTAGTAGCTGTCCTCTCCCCAAGATGCATTTGCCCCTTTTCTTGCAGGGTTCTCCTGTATTCCATGGCCTTCCATTGTCCTGGCTGACCCTGGCATCCCTGTGAATGACTGGTGCATTGCTCTGACCTCCCCCTCCGTGACTGTGATCTGAAGATTCTCACCTCCACTCCACTTGAGTCACCCATGGCCTGGCCTCGCCTGGCCCAGCCCTGACACCCCCTGGACTGCTGCGCCTCTGATCCCACAGGCATAGGCAGCCCCTGATGCCCACCGCTGGCGCTCCTCGGAGCTTCTCACCCTCTTGTCCCTATCACTGGCCCTCTGACCCCCAACTGCACTGAGGGTCCTGAGGGTCCTTCTGCCTCACCCACCTAAGTTGTCTTGGATCCTTGGTTTTTACCCTGTCCAGCTCAGATCCCACAGATGCCGACCAAGCCCTTGCCTGAGAGCCTCCTACCACCCCTGCACTGGGGGCCGCACCCTGGGCGGATCTGGCTTTCTGTTTCCTCCATCTTGCTGAGCACTCATTTGCTCATCCATTTGCTCATCCATTTCCTTTAAACTCATGACTACAGCCCCTTCCCCGTGGGCTCGTGCACTGCACAGCAACCCCCGCATCTCCCACTTTCCTGAGTGTTTCCTTTCCTCCTCTCTTCTTGGTGGGTCACACACAGCCCTGAGGTGCTGACTCTCGGGGCAGGGGAAGGGCAGAGTATGAGAAGGAAAAAGTAAGTAGAGGTTCAGGTTTGCTGCAGGAATTTCTACCCCAGTATCCAGAGGGCTTGCAGGAAATGAATTAAAGTTCTTTGGGCACTGTGATTTTGCAGATGAGAACTGAGAATTTTATGTCAAAGGTCTCCAAGAAGAGCAGGTGTGCACAGGCCTGTGTGGGGCTGTTAGTTATTCATTCAGTCATCATGCAGCAAATATTTATTACTGTCCTAGGGACAGGGAATACAGAAATGAACATGATGAATTCATTCCCTACCATATTAGTCAGGGTTCTCTAGAGGGACAGAACGAATAGGGTAGATATATTAAGCAGTATTAACTCACACGATCACAAAGTCCCACAATAGGCCATCTGCAAGCTGAGGAGCAAGGAAGCCAGTCTGAGTGCCAAAGCTGAAGAACTTGGAGTCCGATGTTCCAGGGCAGGAAGCATCCAGCACAGGAGAAAGATGCAGGCTGGGAGGCTAAGCCAGTCTAGTCTATTCACGTTTTTCTGCCTGCTTTGTATTCTAGGAGCTGATTAGATGGTGCCCACCCAGATTAAGGGTGGGTCTGCCTGTCCCAGCCCACTGACCCAAATGCTAATCTCCTTTGGCAACACCCTCACAGACACACCCAGGATCAATACTTTACATCCTTCAATCGAATCAAGTGGACACTCAGTATTAACCATCACACCTACCCTCATGGAATGTAGATCCTAAGTAGGGAAGACAGACAATAAACAAAAAAGAAATGAAAAATTCCAATAGTGACAGGTGCTAGGAATAGAATTAGGGAAAGTGAGTGTCTATGGGGAAGAGTGAATGTTCAGGTAAGCAGGAAAGACCTCTTGTGCAGATGAAATCTGGGCAGTAGCAGAAAGATCAGAGGGACTCAGTCACATGTGACTGGGGGTTCGGGAGTGGTGTAGATTTTAGGCCAGGAAAGGGCAAGTGCACAGGCCCTGAGGCTGGGACTGGCTGGGAAAACCTACAATAGTAGGGAAGAAAGAACAGCCTTGCTGGACATGAGTGGGAGGAGTGAGCTGGGACGGGAGGATGAAGAGGAGCAGGTGAAGGTCAGATGGGGAAGGACCCATAGGGCAAATGAGGAGTCTGGGTTCACTGTAAGTTCAGGTGGAACATTTTGAGTGGACAATGCCAGGACTGGCTACTTATTAAAGAACCTCTGTGCAGTTCTGAGATTGGTGTAGGCTGTGCCTCCCGGGGTGAAACCCTGTGGCTATCATCAACTCCTCTCTGTTTTTCTGACTGTGCCGCACCCTAGAACACTTTCCTGGGCTCTAGGACACTGGGCTTTCCGGGGAAGGCACAGTCCTACACTGTGACCCAGGGGATCCATTCCTCATTGGGCCCACACCGAATGCTGCAGGGGAAAGGCGGGACCTCGGATGCTGGGAAGGGGTGCTCAGGAGGAGCTTGGGCACCCACCACGATCCTTGTTCTGTTTGAAGACTGGCAGTTCTGTCCATTCCACCAGCTCTGGTCAAAGACTGTGCTTCTGAAAGTCAAATCTGAAAAGTTGCATGACAGCTCTCCCCAGTGGGGTAAGATGATTCCCCTTTGGGATTACTGTGGCTTAAACGTTTGTGTTCCCTCCACAATTCATGTTGAAACTTAATCCCCAGTGCAACCGTATTAAGAGGTGGGGCCTTGAGGAGGTGATTGAATCATAAGGCTCTACCATCCTGCCCTTAGAAGCCAGGCTTCAGAGAGCATTCAGCCCTTTGCCCTTCTGCCATATGAGGACACAGTGTTCAAGGCACCATCTGGCAACAGAAACCGGGCTCTCGTCAGACATCAAGTCTTGCTCTTGGACTTGCCAGCCTCCAGAACTGTGAAAAGAAAATTTTTATTATTTATAAATGACCCAGTCTCAGGTGTTTTGGTATAGCATCACAAATGGACTAAGACAGGGATCATAGGCTTGAGGGCTTTGTTACTGAAGGGTCTTGTTCCCTAAAGTTATTATTCTTTAAGAAACTTTATGGTGCAGTGGCCTCGTGCAGCTTGGGTGCTTGACTTGGGGAAGTATGTTCACCATGTGGATGCTTGCTCTTCTTTTGGAGGATTCTTCTCTCCGATTATTACTAAGCTTTGGAATGTACTGGCTGATCAAGGCTGAGAATGTTTGATTAACCAAATTGCTCATTCCAGGTTAATTGGATTTCAAGGAAATCAATTGGATTTAGGAGGGAAAATGTCAGAGGAAGACACGTGACCTACAATAAAGACAACATGAGGGACAGGGGCTCCTGCACAAACTGGTTCCTGGTCTGTGCAGACCACCTCCCATTCCTGAGACTGGGCAAGGGTTTGGCTTGGAGCTTCTAGAATCTCTGTAAGCCATGAGATGCATAACCTAATTGTCAGTGGGAGAACTGAATTTTTTTTCCCCTAAAACATTCATCATTTACAAAGTGGATTTGCTTTTTTTTTTTTTTTTTTTTTTGAGCTAGGGTCTCACTTTGTTACACAGGCTGAGGTGCAGTGGCACAGTCACAGCTCAACTGCAGCCGTGACCTCTCTGGCTCAAGTGATCTTCCCACCTCAGCCTCCCACAAGTAGCTGGGACTACAGGTGTGAGCCACCATGCCCAGCTAATTTTTGTATGTTTTTGTAGAGGTATGGTTTTGCCATGTTGTCCAGGCTGGTCTTGAACTCCTGGGCTCAAGCAATCTGCCCACCTCGGTCTCCCAAAGTGTTGGGATTACAGGCATGAGCCACTGCACCCAGCCTGGATTTGCATATTCTTAGTATAGTTGGACAATAATATTGGGAAACAGTCATTCCCACAGGAGATCTTTGAGCCTTATGTTCAGCGAGGGGTCAGTTCTGACTCTGAAAGTGAGCAGAGCTCAGGAGGCCCAGGTGCTGGGGAGTGATGCCATCAGCACCAGGGCAGGCCTGTTGTTTCCAGCTGCATAGCGTGCCTGAGACGGAAAGACTCTTCCCAGTGTCTGTCCTGATTCCCTTCTGTCCAGACTGCATTTTGGTCTCTTTTCATCCATAAATAAACCCTTTTCCCCATCTCTGGGCCGGCATAGGACCCTCGGCCTCCCTGGGGAGACCTGCTTGTGTTTTACACACGAGAGTCTGCGTTTGGGGCTTGTTCCTCCCCGCAAAGGATGCACATGGAGGCTGCTCAGTGGTTGCGGGAGGGAGGCCCCGCTCACTACCCACCTGCACTTCTCTGCCAAGGCACACCCAGGCCTCCTGGCCTCCAGATGAGAATTATGCTCATCGTTGCTGGTGGTATCCCTCAGAAAGCTCCCAACTGGTTCTGCTCTGAGAGTGGGGCCCTCTGATGAGGAGATGCCCGCAGTCTGCTGGTCAAACCCAGCTCTTCTCAGGGCAGCTGCCAGGGCAACAGCAATGACACCAGTGGAGAAGCTGAGATTTCCCAAGCACGATGGTAAATTCTGTATGTCAGTGTGACGGGGCCAAGGGATGGCCACAGACCTGGTAAAACACTGTTCCTGGGTGTGTCTGTGAGGGTGTTCTACGAGAGATGAGCATTTAAATTAGTAAAGAAGAGCCAGCCTCATCCGCAGGCAGGAGTCATCCAGTCCACTGAGGGCTCGAGGAGAACGAAAAGGCCGACGAAGGGCAAATCCTCCCACTTCCTGAGCTGGGACATTCATCTTCTTTGTCCCTTGAATCCTGTCCATCCAGGTTCCCAGGCCCTCAGACCCCAGGACTTACAGAAGCACTGCCTTCTCCCCAGGCCTTCTTCAGACGCGGACTGGAAGTCACACCACCAGCTCCCCGGCTCTCAGCCTCCAGGCTCAGGCTGAACTGCAAGCACTGGCTTTCCT
Source organism: Gorilla gorilla gorilla (assembly GCF_029281585.2). Lineage (NCBI taxonomy): Eukaryota > Metazoa > Chordata > Mammalia > Primates > Hominidae > Gorilla > Gorilla gorilla. The sequence continues at coordinate 138,053,744 of NC_073232.2, forward strand.
GGGTCTCCAGCTTGCAGCCCACAGATGCTGGCCTCCTCGGCCTCCAGAATTATGTGAGCCAATTCCCCTAAGTGCCCCCTAAGTCTGTCTGTCTGTCTGTCTCTCTCTCTCTCTGTCCATCTATCCTATTGGTTCTGTTTCTCTGGAGAACCCTAATACATTGAGAGAGAGAACCCCAGAAGCAGACCAGACTCAGAGGGAGGAGGAAGCGGTCTGGCCTGGCTCAGAGATGGGATCTGGCTGGTTACGTGGGACTCCTTTCCGTCTCTGGAAATGCAATTTTTACAGGACTTGGGGGTGTTTGGGTGAGAGATGAGGAAAAAGTTACGAACTCCCGAGGTCCAGAAATGTAGTCACACGATGAACACTCAGTAAAGTAACTCAGTGAGTCAGCTTGGTGACAGGCCCCATGAGTGCGAATCATGCAGAATCTTCCATGCAGATTAAAGCCCCTGTCGCCGAGGTTACACGGCAAAGCTCAACCCACTGCTGCTGGACCCATCTGCTGGCCTCTCTCCCATCTGCATCACGTGGCCCCTGGCTCCCGTCACCCCCCATACTCCTGAAAAGCTGCTACACATGCGCCGCCCCTGAGGGACCCATCAGGCTGAGAACAAGAACCAGCTCTTTCCATAACTGCACCATGCCTGGGTCTCTCTGCTGGCTTGGGGAGGGGACACAGGTTACATGTCAGAGGTTCCAGAGGCTTAGGGGTGGACACGGTACCCTGGAGAAGGGTGTAGGAAGGAACGTTCTCAGGCCCAGGCCCAGTTTCTGTCCTGCCACCGAAAGTGGGTTGACGCTGAGGAGTCTCTACCCTGTCGTCGGAGCATCAGTTTCCCATCCGTTAAGAGAGTTTGAATTGCTGCCTCCAGATGTGTTCACCATTGAGGAAAGGGCTGCTACAGCCCATTGGAGGGTCAATAGCTTAATGCGGTGACTAACAAACACCGTGTAAAATGTTCTGAGAAATAAATAATATTGCTCATGATTTGCTGCTGGGGCTGAGATGAGAAGCTTATCTGGGAAAAGCATCACTGATGGTAAAGGCGGATTCCGATCATTACCCCCCCACACCTATGAGTCCTAGGCCTCTGCTAGGGGCTCAGGGAGCAGAGACAAGCACAGGTCCAGCTCTCAGGGGCCCACAAACACCGTGAGAAGAACAAGGTCTCAGAATGTCAGAGAGGTGGAGTGGCCACGGCTTGGAGCTGCGCATACACACGGGCTGTGGGCGGTCAAGCCAGGCTGAGAAGGGGGCTTGGAGGCCATGCCGAGGAACATGACCCCCGTCCTGCAGTCCTGGGGAGCCCCGCCAAGGGGAGGTGGACTCCAGCGTTCCCGTGGGAACACTCTCTCATCTAACTCTCCCTCAGCCCTTGGTCAGCAAAGTTCGAATCTGCCCCCACCTCACTTAACCTTGTGTATGGCATTAAATTCCTCCAAGTCCAGTTTTTCTTGTCCCCAAAATGCAGGTAATAGGACCCACCTGATAGGGCTATTTTGAGGATTAAATAAGATGTTGAGGGGAAATGTTTAAGTCTCTTTTAATTCAGAGTGTTAAGTTTAGCCTAAAGCTGCCTCCTTACATGTTTTAAGTTCAGCCTAAAGAATTCTCCGTATACAGTGAACTGTAACCTAAATAGTTACAGCTATGGGTACAAGAGTAGGTTACAGCCTGTTTGTAGGATACAGCTTGGGCTCTGTCCTAGATGTGTAAACAGGCTGTAATCTACTCTTGTACCAATCACTGAATTTCAGCCAATCAGAGGTGGCCAACTGCTCAAACCCTGTTCAAATAAGGCAAATGCTGAGATGTAACCAATTCAGCTGTTTCTGCATCTCACTTCCATTTTCTGTACGTCACTTTCCCTTTACTGTCCATAAATCTTCAACCACGAGGCAGCGCCACAGCCTCTCTGAACCTTTCTGGTTTAGGGGCTGCCCCATTCGCAAATCATTCTTTGCTCAATTAAACTCTCTCAAATGTAATTTGTCTAAGGTTTTCTTTTAACAAGAGATAAATATGATAAAAGACTACATTTCTCCTGTAAGCACTGTGCATACCTTCCAAGCAGTAGAGTGCTTACCAGTAAGAACGAAAGAAACTGTCCAAGCAAATGCATTCCTGCAGCTTTTGTAGGTTTTATCAGTATTTTGTGAAAATGAGAATTCTTCTACTGCTGAAGTCTTTTTGTTGTTTCAGTTGCTTTTCAAACACTTTATATAATTGCACAAGGCATAAATCTATAAATAATTTGCAAATACACAGCTTAAAATTGAACTTGATAAAAAGATTCAACAGTAAGTATATGAGGGACTTCTAGTAACCAAACTTTTTTTTCTTTTTTTTTTTGAGATGGAGTCTCGCTCTGTCACCCAGGCTAGAGTACAGTGGTGCCATCTCGGCTCACTGCAACCTCCGCCTCCCAGGTTCAAGCAATTCTCCTGTCTCAGCCTCCTGAATAGCTGGGATTACATACGTGCACCACCATACCCAGTTAAGTTTCTGAATTTTTAGTAGAGATGGGGTTTCGCCATGTCAGCCAGGCTGGTCTCGAAGTGATCCACCCGCCTCGGCCTCTTGGAGTGCTGGGATTACAGGCATGAGCCACTGCACCAGGCCAAGATTTTCTTAAAAGGCCATTTTATTCAAACTCGGAAACGGTTTATCTTGATGTTTACTCTACCAATTCACTTGATTATTTTATCATTTAGATTTGATTGTAAAAGAAAAAATCTCGTAGTAATAGTGGCTTAAACAAGATAGAAGTCGATATGTCTTTTACACTCAAGAAGTCTAGAGTTGGGATAGTTTTTGTGCCCACAGTGTCACCTTGTTCCAGAAAACTTTCTTTCCCCAATGTCATCTCAGGGCCCAAGATGCCTACTGGAGCTCCAGCTCTTCTATCTGTATTCCAGGAAGAAGGAAGAATGATGTCAGGGGTGTGCATCTCACTACATCCCCTCGGCTACAACTTAATCACACTCTCATGCCTGCCTGCAAAGGAAGCTGGGAAATGTAGTTCTTATTCCAAATGGCCACGTACTTTGCTGAATATCAAGGATTCTTGTTCCAGAGTAATGAATATTGAGACCACCTCACTGACTCTATCCCGGTCATCTACTTCCTTAGAATTTTTAGTAAAATGATTCTTGGTAGCTTATTTTCTGAAGACTTGTATACAACACAATGTTTTTATTTTGTTACCTTCTGTTCACAGGGAAGTTGTATTAACGCTTAACTCATTAAATGAGTGACCACATGTAACTCATGAGTTAAAGCATATAAAACTTACAACACTGTCTGAGAACATGTCCCATCAATGAGCTGTGGCCGGAAGGTCCAGAGGGAACATCTTTAGTTCTCACTGCTAGCCCCTCTGGGCCTGGGGGGCCAGTTGCACTTTACTTTGGCTCTCAAATTCCTGTGTGATCCTTTATTCCTTCCCTGCACGAACTTCTTCAGCAACTCTCCTCCGTCCAGGAGCTGGAGGGGAAGGCACATGAGAGCAGATGCAAAAAGGGAATGTAGATCACACAACTGTGGCAAAACCCTGTGCAGCACATCTGTTGAGCGTCTTCTCCCACCCCACCCTTCTGTCCCTTCTGATCCCCAGGAAGGACACAAGGAGGCTGGCCACCCAGCCTGCTGGGGCGTTACTCTGTTTGGAACTGGCAGGGTGGGGGGTGCGACTCACTCACCGTCTTGGGTGGCCCTACTGCCGCTCAGGGTGTCGAGTGAGACTCTGGCTTCCACCCGGCTTCCCACATTGACTCTGGGAAGGCACCTAGAACATCTACAAACTCAAAGCTGAACCTCCCCCAGCACATCAGGAATAGCTGGATCTATGAAAAAGTAGGAATGAAGTTTGGGAACAGATTTCCAAGGCCTTTCTATAGGGCTGTACATTTGCACATGAACCTTTTTTTTTTTTTTTAAGACAGAGTTTTGCTCTTGTTGCCCAGGCTGGAGTGCAGTGGCACAATCTCAGCTCACTGCAACCTCCGCCTCCTGGGTTCAAGCAATTCTCCTGCCTCAGCCTCCCAAGTAGCTGGGATTATAGGGACCCTCCACATCTGGCTAATTCTATATTTTTAGTAGAGATGGGGTTTCACCATGTTGGTCAGGCTGGTCTTGAACTCCTGATCCACCCGCCTTGGCCTCCCACAGTGCTGGGATTACAGGTGTGAGCCACCGCGCCTGGCCACATGAACCTCTTCTAAGTAAATACTGACCTCCCAGCCCCTCAGATTCCTGGGAGATCAGATGGTCTGTTTAATGCTGCAGTTCTATCTTTGAAGGAAAGCCTTATGCCAGCTTCTGTTCACTCCCATCTAGCCACTGAGCCATAGAATGATTAACATAATTATTGCCCTTAACAGAAACTGCAGTCCTGTGGGAGGGTGAGCAGAAGAAATGACGTGTGACATCCCTGGGCTTCACTTTCTTGAGCTGAGTAATTACAGATCTTACTTTCTGTCCCACCAATACCCTCAGAACCAGGGTTTCTCCATAGTCCCTTTCAAACTGGCTTTTGCCTACTCAGCCTTCACGTTCTCAGGAATCTCCAGCCCAGTTGCCAAAGCAAGCCCAGGCTCCCGACTCACGCAATCGTCGAGGACACTGCGCCTGCTGCTTTGCTCATCTCCTGCCCCTGTATGAGCTCCCTGCCTTCCTGATCCCAAACAGAACCATCTTTAACCACGCCCTGGCGCACTCCATCTGAAACAAGGCTTCGCCAGAATTGTTAATAGCCTCACATCTCTTCAAAAGGTGGCTTCGGGTTGTGTGGGGATGAAAGGACACACGTGTGGTGTTTACTAGCACGTAGACATTTAGTGAACCTTTGTCCCCGATTCTGTCCCCCACCCCGAGGCTCTGAAAAGGAACCTATTTTCCCTGCCCTGCAACAGGGTGTTTTTCCTCCTCCTTCAATGTGTGCTTCCGAAGCCCACACATCCCTCCCGCTCTTGTCTGCCTACAGCTTGGACTTCTCCTCCTCCTTCCTCACTTCCGGGCTTGTCTTGCTTCTCCAGCCTCTTCACCATGCATGAGGGCATTCCTGATCACACTCCAGCTATGGGGGACACCATTCCTGCAATCCAGCAGTTTCCAAACACGGGTGCACACTGGAGGCACCTGGAGAGCGTCTAACACCTCCTGCTACTTGGGCTTTATTCTAGAAACCAATTCAGGGGACTCTCTGGGGGTGGGGCCTGAGCAACTTCATTTTAGAAGCACATTACGTGGTTCTGATGTACAGCCAGGTTCTTAGTTCCTGGGCAAATCTATTTCACTTTGGTACTATGGTGAAAACGTGTATGAAACAGTGCTTGCCCAATTATTTTCCTTAATCTTGAGACAAGTGGTCACTTCATGGAACCATCACCATAATCCAGTTTTAGAACAGTTCTCAAAGAATTTCTGTATAATCACATCAAGATTTGGAGAACAATCATCACTGAATTCTAACCTCTCAACTAGAGTGAATCTCATATGAGGTGGCTGATGTATTTCATTAGTCTAGGCCTCAGTGCTTATGCTCGTCCATGCCTTTTAATTTTGTTCTGGTTCTGCCACTCACTAGCATGTGACCCTGAGAAATCATTTCACCTCTTGAGTCTGTTTCCTCACCAGAAAAATGGAACAATAGGAATGTCCACTCCTCAGGGTTGTTATGAGGAATAGAGATCAGAGACGTGGAGCCCAAATGCCTTCCAGCCAGATCTTTCAAGGAGACAGAGGCGTGTGGGCAGAGCCTTCCCACCACCAGCCCACATGCTACTAAGAGACAAGTCTGGGTTTCAGTCAACTTAGCCTAAACTTCAGGCTGAGTTGGGAATGAAGTTTGGGAACTTTGGGAATGAAGTTTGGGAACAGATTTCCAAAGCCTTTCTGCAGGGCACTGCATTTGCACATGAACCTCTTCTCAGTAAATACCGGCCTCTCCAGCCCCTCAGATCCCTGGGAGATCAGATGGTTTGACTGTCTAATGCTGCAGCTGCATCTTTGAGGGAAAGCAAGTCTCTCTATATTTGAACTACAGTTGTCCATGGCTCACAAGCAGGAACGTCACGGTCCTTTTTATAGAATGAATAAACCTACTTTATATAGAGCAAATTTTCTGATTCATAGCAGGTTTGTGGGTTATCAGAGGTGGGCATACCTGTCTCCTCCCTGAACACAGCTTTGCACTTAAAATGACACACAGCAACCATACACTCAGTAAGCACAGGTAGTCAGTGTGGTTTATTTGACTTCCTTCCTGCTGGGCACAGGAAGCTCTCACAGGGCTAGGGTTTAAGCTGGCTTCCACAGAGGGCAGTCACGTGCACGTGGGCCTGAGGCCAGCCCCAGGTCAGGTCCCGATCCCCGGTCCTCAGGTGCTTCCACTCAGGCTTCAGGCAGGAGTCTGACGGCAGCAGCTCCCGAGAGCCCTTGCCGATGCCCGGCTCCATCCAGAGCCAGCCCAGCCCAGGAAGGCTGCATGGGGCAAGCACTAGGTGGCTGACTCAGCAGCAGCCATGGGGCTGGAGAGCCTTCCTGATGCCAGTGGCCAGGGCTTGTGGCGTGGGGCTCTCTGCAGTGCAGCTTACAGGAAGGCCCTGGGCGGCCAGCGCGCGAGCCGTAGTGGGGCCGATGGCTGCAAACTATAAAGACAGAAGAGAAAACAGGGCTTCAGCACACCAGGAGGGGCTGGGGCAGCCGGCAGCTGGATGTGTGCAGGGGCTGTCAGCCAGCTTTGCGGTTGGACGTTACCGCTCATGTGACGTGTTTATAAAAATGACAACACTGCCCGATTCTAGCCCAGCTTCTGAGCGTGCAAAATACCTCTGCATCCACGCTCTCATCAGTCTGCCACCCTGAGCGACTGTCGCCAGGCTCAGGTGAGGGGCAGGGACTTGAAGGCCCCAGGCTGGTGCTCACCATCACGGCTGTGTCAGTGCAGTCCTTCCTCAGAGGCTCTAGCTGCAGACAGTTCTTCTTCGGGTGTTGGGGGCCCTGGGTCTGATCAAGGGGAGGATGGTGTGGCAGGGGCAGTGACTGAATCCCCAGGAAAGTAGAGCCATCAAGGTCAGGGCTCTGCGGCCACAGGGTTGAGATTTAAATCCCAGCTCCACAGGACAATGACCTTGGCCCGTGGCTCATCCTCTCTGGCCTCCATCTCCTCATCTGTCAAACCGAAACGATAACAGGACTCTTCACTGGGCTGCTTTGGGGATTAAATGAGGTGACAGGTGTGAACCACTTGGCCTGGCCCAGAGATAAGCTCAATGACCGTCATGGGCTGCTGCCTATGTTGTCGTGATACTTCCAATCAGCCAATCCGGGGCACTGGCCTCATCCACAGGACATCTCTCTCTGAACAAGCACCACAGGCTCAATGGTTCTGTGCAGAGCCTCGCCTGGGATGGAGCACTGCTTCTGTCCCGGCTCTGCCCCCTGCTAGCTGTTATTAGTGCAAGTCCCTTAGCCTCTCTGATCCTCACCTATAAAAGGGGCACAGTTACCCTGGCCTCAGAGGGATAGTGTGGGCGTTAAATGAGAGAAGGTCCTCATCCCCCACTCTCCTCTGCACTGAGACTGTGGACCCCAAACCTGTTTGGGAGCAAGTGAGCATCCAACACTGGCAGCCCCTGCCCAGCACTCCGCTTCATCCTCCCTCCCAGCGAGTGAGCAGCAGGCCAGGTGGTAGTGGAGATAACAAGCCACCTGTACCTCTGCATAACCTCGGATGCTGCGGGACTGAGGCTCCTTCCTCCGGCTGAGTCAGAACGAGGGGAGGGAGGCCACTGTCCTGCAGAGGCCCCGCTCCCACCCCGCCCACAGTACTGCCTTGCTAAGCACCCATTGCTTAGGAAACTCCCTGAGGAAAAAATAAAGTTGGACCCCTCCCTCACACAACACACAAAAATCAATTCAAAACAGATCAAATACCTAAGTTCAGAGCTAAAACTACACAACTCGTAGAAGGAAACATAGGAGTAAATCTTCAAAACACTGAATTAAAGCAACACTAAATTAATGGTTTCTTGGATACAACACCCGAAGCACAAGAAACAAAAGAAAAAAACAATAAATTGAACTTTATCAAAAAAGTAAAAAGACAACTCGCAGAATGGGAGAAAATTTTTACAAATCGTATGTCTGATAAAAAGTTTGTATTTAGAGGCCAGGCATGGTAGCTCACGCCTGTAATGCCAGCACTTTGGGAGGCCGAGGTGGGCAGATCGCCTGAGGTCAGGAGTTCGAGACCAGCCTGGCCAACATGGTGAAACCCCGTCTGTACTAAAAATACATATAGTAATCCCAGCTACTTGGGAGGCTGAGGCAGGAGAATTGCTTGAACCCGGGAGGCGGAGGTTGCAGTGAGCTGAGATCGTGCCACTGCACTCCAACCTGGGCAACGAGAGCAAAACTCCGTCTCAAAAAAAAAAAAATGTATTCAGAGGCCAGGCGCCGTGGCTCATGCCTGTAATACCAACACTTTGTCAGGCCAAGGTGGGCAGATCACCTGAGGTCAGGAGTTCAAGACCAGCCTGGCCAACATGGTGAAACCCCCATCTCTACTAAAAATACAAAAATTAGCCAGGCATGGTGGCGTGCACCTGTAATCCCAGCTACTCAGGAGGCTGAGGCAGGAGAATAACTTGAACCCCGGAGGCGGAGGTTGCAGTGAGCCGCAATTGTGTCACTGCACTCCAGCCTGGGCAACAGAGCGAGACACCATCTCAAAAAAAAAAAAAATTGTATTCAGAATAAGGAATTCTGGCAATTCAACAATAAAAAGACAAATAACCTGGGTTAAAAGTAGGCAAAGGATTTGAATAGATATCTCTTTAAAGAAGATATAAAAATGACTTACAAACACATAAAAAGATGCTCAACACTGTTAGTCATTAGGGAAATCGAAATCAAATACATGCTGAGAAACCACTTCAGACCCACAAGGATGGCCATAATCAGAGACAGAAAAATAAGGACATGGAGGATATGGAGAAACTGGAACCCTTACACATTGTTAGTGACAATGCAAAATGGCACAACCACTTTGGAAAATAGCAGTAATTCGACCAAACGTTAAAGTTACCTTCGATCTAGTAAATCTACTCCTAGATATATACCCAAGAGAAATGAAAATGTATGTCCACACAGAAAATTGTATTTGAATGTTCAGCATTATTTAATAGCCTGAAAGTGGAAAACAATCCAAATATCCATCAACTAGTGAATGGGTAAATAAAACGGTCCTCAGCATGTACTATTATTTGGCACTAAAAAGGGATGAAGTACTGGTACCTGCTACAGCATGGATGAACCTTGAAAACACTATGCTAGTGAAAAGAGTCAGTTACAAAAGACCACATACTGTATGATTCTATTAATATGAGACGTCCGGAATAGGTAAATCCACGGAGATGAAAAACAGTTGAGTGGTTGCCAAGGAGTGGGAGGAATAAGGGAATGAGGGGTGGCTGCGAATGGGTACCGGGTTTCTCTTTGGGGTGATGATATGTCCTGGAACTAGACAGTGGTGATGGTTGCACAAATCTGTGACTCTCATAAAAATCGTGTTAAAGTTTACATATTGGGCTGGGCATGGTGGCTCACATCTGTAATCCCTACATTTTGGGAGGCCAAGGTGGGAAGATTACTTGAGGCCAGGAGTTTGAGATCAGCCTAGGCAACATAGTGAGATCCCATCTCTAAAAAAATAAAAAAAAATTTTTTAAGTTTACATATTAAAATCATAAAAAGTAAATTTTATGGTTTGCGAATTACATCTCAATAAAGCTATTTAAAAGTTTGAAAAAAAAGAAACTCCCTGGGACTGGGAACCAGCAAATGGCAAACACGACTGTAGTCCTAGAGCAGGGGTATCAATAGTTTGGTGAAACGGCAGCTTTTTCACAGGAGCCTTTCACTCCTGCGTCAATGAATGCTCACACGATGCTGCCCCACAGAGCAGCAGTCTTCCCCAGGCCAGGCGAGGGGGCCCAGCATCAACGTTCTTTCTCCATCCCTGGCACAAACTGGACGTGAGTGCACCAGCCTGGCTTTGGGGGCAGCAGCCACGTTCACAGCCTGGCTCTGCCACTGTGGCTAGTGAGCACTAGGTGTGAAGATACCCACCTCACAGGCTACAACGGCATTTTGCTGTACACAGGAAATTCAGCTGCTGCCATTAGTGTGGTGGTGGTGATTACAAATCTGCTTACCTACTGCTTTGCAGTGACATCTCTGTGGCATTTATAGACAAGTGCGTGGTCTTCCCAAGTCAATGGATAAGTAGCAAGCTCAGGTCGGAAGTCACCCCCTTTGATCTTTTGTGGTACGCCTGCATGTTGTGCAATGCTGTACAAACAGTGGGCCCTACAGGGACTCCTGGGGAGGGAGGACAGTAGCAAATCTGAGGCTGAGCTGAGACAGAAAAGCCTAACTACCAACTCACGGGCTAGGACCGTGTCCTCTGTGAACCTTGAAAGCACCTCACTATCCAGCGCCAAGTCCCAGTGTCGAGGGACGACTCACACCCCACACACAGTGCCTTCGTGGCCCCCAAGCAGTCCACAGTCACTGTGAGCAAGGCCAGTTCTGTCACTTTCTCTTCCTCAGCAATGGCAGAGGTGTTAACTACTGGCAGGCAGGGTAATCAATCACTGTAGTAAGAGGCAAGGGGGCTACTGAGAGCTCCTCAGAGCGTCTGGAGGGCTGCAGAAATGGGTGTAACAGATGCAGGATAGGAACACGCACTCAGCCCCCAGCTGCCATGGGTGTGGACAATGCAGGCAGCAGTCTATTCAGAAAGGCCTGAGTTCTTGGTTCAGATGCTGAGTATCCATTTGTGCTTTTAAACATGCTCACTTTGAAAGAAGATAGAGTATAAATCTTTTGTTCTTCCTGTAGGCAAACACTAAGAAGCTTGGGGAAAACTGTGTTAGGCTTATACCACCAGGCATCTCACAGCATTGTGTGACTCGGGGGTGGGTGGGTGGGATGGAGGTGGGGACTCCTCCTACAGGCCCAGGAGAGAGGCAGCAGGGCACAGAGGGACAAGAACCAGAGCAGGACCAGCACCGTGACCCATCCTGACCTGCAATATGACGTAAGCGCTCGCTATGGACCAGTTGCCATGCTAAGCACTTTATGGGTCCTATCTCTTCAATTTTTCTTTTTCTTTCTTTTTTTCTTTTATGGGGCAGGTACGGAGTTTCACTCTTGTCACCCAGGCTGGAGTACCATGGCGTGATCTTGGCTCACTGCAACCTCAGTCTCCAGGGTTCAAGCGATTCTCCTGTCTCAGCCTCCCATGTAGCTGGGATTATAGGCGCATGCCACCATGCCCAGCTAATTTTTATATTTTTAGTAAAGACGGGGTTTTCATCATATTGGACAGGCTGGTCTGGAACACCTGACCTCAGGTGATCCGCCTGAGGCCTCCCAAAGTGCTGGGATTCCAGGTGGGAGCCACAGCGCCCGGCCTCTCTCTAATCTTTCTAACCACAAGATTCAGATATTGTTTTTCTTCCTCGGTGACCTGTGTGAGTCCTGGGCCTTCTAGGAACTCAAAACATGACTTTGGCAAGTTGTTTAACCTCTCTAGCCCTCAGTGTCCTCACCGGTAATGAGGAACACTGACCTCTTTTTCTGGATACCCACCACTGGACTGGTGTGAGAATTGTATCAGTTACTGCCCAGAAGTGCATCAACTGCTCAGCAGCTCCTGAGACCACGGCAAGGCATCACCATGGCTGACAATGTGGAATCAGTCTTCCCAGGTTCAATTGCAGCTCTTCCTTCTCAGCAGTGTGACCTACAGACAGGCCATATGACGTCTCTGAGCCCCGTGCTCCATCTTTAAAACTGGGAGAGCGGTGCATACTCCCCACATGAGATGCACCTGTGAGAAGGCAGGTGAAGCCTTTTGCTCTTCCTGACTGCAGTGAGTGGCAGTGTCTGTCCTTGGGCTCTGGGTCACATCCTGCACCCTCTCCTCAGTCCCTCTGGAGCCAGTTCAAGGGTGTTTCTATTACAGACACAAGAGTTGTGGTTATTTGTAGACTCATAATAAACACAGTCCCTAGTAAGTGAGAATGTAAACCCTTTAAAAGATATGAAAAAGGTGACTGCTTTTAGAATAGACAATAATGGCAAACATAAGATGGGGGAAAGGAAGGAAAGGATGTTAACACCTGTACCAAGCCCTGAGCTAATTCAGGACTTTACTCAAATTCCCTCAAGTAATTCTGAGACTCATCCTAAGCAGGGAAGACCATACACATGTCTATGAAAGCCACAGAGAGACAATTATCCCCATGCTGCAAGTGAGGAAACGGGCTGGGAGAAGGTGAGCAATCTGTGCAACAACCCAGCAGGAGGTAGAGCTGCCCTTCCAATTCTAAGGCACCTGCTAGGCCAGGGGTGTCTCACTTGACATTGAAGCCCTAGGATAATTTGTAAAGATTAAAAAAAAAAAAAAAACGAATCTGAAAAAGACCAAAAGCTCACTGAAAAACTTACCTTAATTTGATCGATATTGTCACCAGATAACTCCTGAATGTGCTTAAGACTGTATGTGAGGCCAGAGGGACTAAAAAACGTGATGCTGGCTGGAACCCCCTGTGGGGAAGAGAAAACAAGATCAGTCCTTGCCATGAGACTGAGGAGAGACAACATTCCTCCAGCTTCATCCGCATCAAGCCCTCAAGCCACAGGCCACCAAGGTGGTTTTAGCACAGGAGTGGTTCCCGGCTGATGCTGGCATCCTCTGCTCCAGTGAGGCAGGATTCTGGTAGGGAACTGTTGGAAAGAGCAGGCTGCCATCAGAAAGCTGGTGCTGCTCCTTGGTCGCTCTGCTGGCCCCCAGGTCTGTGTCTGCCTGGCCAGAGGACATGGGCATCCCGGAGCTCATGTGCCCAGCAGCCTAGACAATGCCTCTAGCTCCTGTGGTCATACGGCACTGATCACATGAGGCAGTGGTGTGAGGCAGTGCTGGCTCCCTGTCAGTGCTCCCTCCCTCTGGAAGCAGAGCAAGCAGACGAGCCTGCCTGGCCTTTCTGCATTTGGTTTGTCCTATCAGGCCCTCCCAATACCAGGCAAGACATTCAGAAGCTTGCCCTGGGAGAGGAAAGGGAGGTGTTTTACTGCATATAAATGCCGAAGACATCGAGGAACTCAAGCAAGAGCTATCCATTCTCCTGCCTGAGTCCTCCAACAGCCCCCACGGACTCCCAAATTCAATCCAGACTCCTTGGTGGCCACTGTCAGCTCTTCCCACTATGGGCTCAGCCTCCCTTTCCAGTGTCTGCCCCTCCAGCTCCACCAGCGCCCCCGTATGATGAATAGCAATGATAACATCAAGGCCACTATTTACCTCAGGGTTGTATGTATCTTCGATGCTGTACAAAAAGCTTTGCGTAAATTATCTCCTTTAACCCCTATAAAAACTTACCACTTCCTCAAAGTCACCACATTAATCTCTCCAAACAGGGAGGTTTCATAGACCACCTACTACAAGCACCTCTTACCGAAATCACTGATTTCAAACCAGCTTGCAATAGACATTTCATGAAACAACCACAAAATTGTTTCCATTCCTAATTCTAGAATCCCAGACCAACTATGTGACAGGAAAAGGCATGCAGGTGACAGCTGGGGACAGTGAAACCACATATAGAACCAACATCTGTCAGCTCGTGCCCTTCACCCTGTGCTTCCCCACCTGGGCACCCACCCTGCCAGAACTCTCCCCCAAAACGCCACGTACCTGCTGGGAATAGTAGCTGTTCAGGTTCCCTTGGATTCCTGGGTGTGCAATTGTCTGATACACAGTTATGCTTTCCATGGCAATCCCTGGGTACAATCAAAAGCAGGAAAGACTTTACCGCACTGGGCACACAATGGGGCCTCCACCACTTCACAGCACAGTTGGTGAAACCTCCCAGTACAGCACCACCCTCCTGGAACCAGCTGCTTGGAAGCTGAGAGGCCAGACTCAGCAGAGAGGCCCTGAACAGCTCTCTGCAGCCTGCTGAACGCTGTGGAGTGGTCCTGTGGAAGAGGAGGCTGAGACGGCAGAAAAAGAACAAAGGCCCAGAAACCAAAGCCTTCATTTGTACCCAGAATGCCTTTTGTTCCCAGGCTTATGTAGGTTTGTCCACACAAGGGTGTCCCTAGTCACTCCATGGATCCCACACAGACAGGTTGCATGACACCAGCAAGTGTAGGAAGGGCAGCTCTTGGGAGAGGCCTGGAGTCCAGATCCCCGGCTGCACTCCAGCTGTGCCTCCACATGGCCACGCGTCCCCTCTCTGGGCCTCAGTGTGTCCACTTGTACAAGAACTGATTAAGCCGTGGACTTTCCCACATTCCTCCCTGTGCCATTCAGCGAATCTGAATATTCCCAGGGGTTTTCAGGGCTGGTGATGAGGCGCCAGGCACTGAAGGGACTCACGCAATTTCAATCAGATATTGACTTATGAGGGGCAGCCAGATGGTAGGTGAAAAGTAGTGAAAACTCAGGCTTCTGAAAATAAAATGGGAAACTCTCTCAGAAGAAATGATAACTTCAGCATAAAACAGCAACCTATTGCCATTTCATATCCCTGAAAACTAAAGAAATAAACTGAAGTATCAAACCTCTGATTTATATATTATTTCTTTAAGGGTAACTGAGACCAAGCTTTCTCTTATTTTATCCTGGTATTTTCTTGTTCCCAAAAAGCTAATGATTTTGCTGATCTTATTACCTAATGTCCTCTGCCTTTATTCCTGGTAGCTTTAGAAGACAGATGATATGGGTAGAAGGGATACGATCTAGCTCCATTTTAATACGGGGGGAAAGTTACAAGGTCTAGGGTCATCCTGGGTCACACTGCTCATGTGGACTATTAGAGCTTCAAAACCCTGGGAGAGACAGTAACAGTCATAGTTCCATGAAGAGCTTGCCTTTGGAGAACAAGGTGTCATGCTACGTGATCTCTGAACACCTCTATGAGGCAGGTACCATGGTTATGTACAGATAACCATACTTCACAGATAAGGATACTGATGCACAGAGAGATTACATCACTTACCTTCATTCACATAGCTAATAAACAGCAAAAGGGAGAATTCAAATCTGTTTTTATCTCATCCGAAAGCTGGTACTCCAAACCACTGATAGACTTTGCTCCCAGACTAACTATGTGACAGCAAAAGGTGCGCAGGTGACAGCTAAGACATCTGCATCGAGGACGGCGGCATGCTTCAGAGGCAAGAACTGGTTTCTAGGTGCTGACAGTCTTGGGAGCCACGGCAGATGGAGCTGGAGGGGCAGGTGGAGCTTGTGTGGCTCGGCTGGAGGGTGCTGCATGCTATTATAAGATTGGCTACATTTGTAGACTTTCTTCTACATGTGGAACCAATTCTATGGTTTGTCACCTCAGTTATCTGCCCAGGGGCCACCTCCACATCTCGATCTCCTGTCCTCTTGGTGAAGGACTGGAGACACACTGTGTGCTCCTAGCTTGAGCTAACAAGCTGAGAAGAGTGGATCCAAAGAAAGGAAAGTGCAGACTGCACGTCCACTCTTCCCATGAGCATGGTCTCTGCGTCTCTTGGCCTGGCTTATCCAACCCAGCCCTGCTCTCCCTTGTGTGCTCTCTGCAGGGCCACCCACTTCTATCACTGCAAAGGCTCCTGGTGGATCCCAAAGTGGTAAGGGATGCAGTCAAAGCATTCTACTCACCTTTGTCCTTGAGCGCTTTTGGCAGGATTTCTCTTTTGAGGTTTCCACAGGGAAATAGAAGAGGCAGTGCTGAGGACTCCCCTGTGAATAAATAACCAGGCTTTGTGAAAACTCAGGGCCAGTGCCCTGTGCACAGGGGAATGGGGAGGGGCAGCTTTAGGAAGGGGGAAGCAGCCCTGGGCTCCAGGCCTGGCTCTGCTTCTAGGACTCAGTTTCAGCATCTGTAAACAGGAAGAGCACCTGCTACCTTGCTGAACTTGAAGGGTTGTTATATGAAGATCATAAGAGGTAATGTGTGTGGAGGTGCTCAGAAAATGAACATCCACACAAACAAGTTAGCCACATTCTTTTAACTCCCTCTGATCCTGAAGTGACTCCCTAGCCTGCAGTCACTATTTAGAAGGCAGACTTTGCACCTTAACTAAGTCAGGAAGGTAAAGATCAGGCCTGGTGCTGACTGGCACTGGGGCAAACATTTTCTACCTTTAAAGAGGCTCCAGATGAGCCAGGGCTCATCCTCAGGAGGCAGCTGGTAAGCAGCAGCCAGGAGTGGCTCTGCAGCCACCCTCAACAAAGACAAGCTGACTGCCCACTCCTCTTCTAGCCACACCAACAGCCACTAGGCCAAGTGCCAAAAGGCGAATGCACAGGCCTTAGAGAGAGAAGCCTGCTAAGAACGGCCTGCCTCTCCTTTCACCACAACCTCTGCTCCCAGCATCTCCACTCCGGGAAGACTTAAGGGCATTTTCAGCCCTTAACTCTTTGCAGAATAGTGAGGACAGCATAGGATTTGAATGCCAATTTGCAACAATACTGTCCAAAAAAGCTGATGAGTTGTCAAATGCCAGAATCTTCCCCAAATGTGAAAACACAGCATTTTAGTAGAACCAGCCATTTCCCCCCACATCCATGCGTAAGACATAAGAAATTTTAATGGGCGTTATTCATACACATTGTATATTTTCTCACATCCTTATGATCTCTCTGATCACATCTTCTCTGGTGACTACAATGAGAGGAAGGAGCAAAACAACCCCTTTCCATCCAGTACCACCTCTAGCAAGCAGCAGCCAAACAACAGGAATAACTGCAGGCCACTTGATTTCAAGTGTATAAAGGCTACATACTGGTGAATGTTTTCTTTAAACTGCTCTGTAAATATCAGTACCAACATAAAAGAAAATAATGAATTGGGAGATTGTTAAATTCGTTAATAGATGCCTGCTGATTTCTCTCTTCCAGTGTGAGGAAATGTTTTCATGCTCTGCATCCCTAGAGACATATTTTCAAAGCCATGTTCAGAGGCAATTTTCTTCCCTGTTTCTGTGTGTCTATGTGTGTGTTGGGGAATGCAGGGTGGAAGATGTTAGGAGCCAAAGCTCTTCCTGGGGATCCAGTAAGAAAACTACAGTCCAGTTTTTCAGCAAGCCCAGCCCCACAGGTGTGCAAGGGCCTTGGAAAGATTCAGGAATCTTCCCTTGGCAGCACCTCTTGTGAGGGTCCAGTGGAGTCCTGAGTTGCTCATTCTTATCTCTGACTCACAAGGTTGGGCTGAAGGGGTACGCGGCTCCCTGAGGGCAGCTGCTTGTCTCTCTCTCTCCAGCACCTGTGCCTTGCAGAGAGCTTGGCTCTGCAGGCACACAGGGCCCACAAATGTCCAACCAGCTCAGCTGACTTCACTGAAAAGGCACCACCCTGTCAGCAGAAAGCAGAAAACTGAAAATGTCCTGGCTGAGTCCTCCTTTGCTGGTGAGGAGAGATCTACAACTACATTTCCTGAAAACTAACCCACTTCAAAAAGCCAAAGACAAAGGAGTTATTCCCTTTTGGAATATGCTTAATGCCTGGGGATTTATCTTCAGCCCCAACAGGCCAATGGGATGGTTAAGGCTGACACAAAAATAGTGAACTGTGGAGCTCAAAGGCTCTGCTCTCCGTTTGTTTAACAGGAAGGAGGCCTGGAATTCTGGGCTGTCCGGGCTGATGATGAGTAACAACACTGAAAATCCTAACACAGTATTATTATTACGCAGCTCAGGAGGGGGCTTGATAAAGTCACTGTAGGCAATTAAGAAAATGATG
This sequence comes from Gorilla gorilla gorilla, assembly GCF_029281585.2. Classification (NCBI taxonomy): domain Eukaryota; kingdom Metazoa; phylum Chordata; class Mammalia; order Primates; family Hominidae; genus Gorilla; species Gorilla gorilla. The sequence continues at coordinate 138,071,560 of NC_073232.2, forward strand.
ATAGAAGCAGGAGGCAGACAAATGCCTAGGCAGATAGGGAAGGGTCCCCGGTGAGACCTCACCTTCAAGTCCAGAACAGCCTGAAGTCTGAAAGACCAGATTGCTGGTCCCGGATGAAACCAGCGACCCAGGGGCAGAACGTCTGCCCGTTTGTCTGCCCTTTCCCAATTGATTCTTTCTGAATAATGCCTTTTAACCAATCAAATGTTGCCTTTTCCGATACTACCTATGGTTTACCTGGGCATCCTCATGTCCGTGCTGGGGGAAAGGGGCGGAGCCACTAGGATTCGCACCTTACGCAGGGGAGGAGCCTGGCCTCATCAGCTCATGTGTGGTACCCCTGGTATTCAATAATGAGGGAGAAACCTGCTTGGAGAATCCCTCTCTTTGTTGAGAGCTTTTCTTTCTTTCTTTTTTTTTTTTTTTTTTTTTTGCGACGGAGTCTCACTCTTTCACCCAGGCTGGAGTGCAGTGGCGCAATCTCAGCTCACTACAACCTCTGCCTCCTGGGCTCATGCAATTCTCCTGCCTCAGCCTCCTGAGTAGCTGGGATTACAGATGCGGCCACCAAGCCCAGGTAATTTTTGTATTTTTAGTAGAGATGGGGTTTCACCATGTTGGCCAGAACTCCTGACCTGGTCTCAAACTCCTGACCTCAGGTGATCCACCTGCCTCAGCCTCCCCAAGTGCTGGGATTACAGGAGTGAGCCACTGCGCCCAGCCGAGAGCTTTCCTTTCACTTAATAAGTTCTGCCCTTCTCACCCTTCAATGTGTCCACATGCCTAATTTTTCCTGGTCATGAGACAAGAACCCAGATTTAGCTGAATTAAGGAGCAAAAAGTCCTGCATCAATGACACTGACTTTTTAAAATGTCATCTTACTGAAGGACGTGCACACATCTGTAGAACAGTAACAACTTCCAAGTTAACAATGACTTCCCCCTCTCGGGCACTGCCATGAGAATCAGTTCGAGCAGACAGTGGGCGCCTGAGTGCTGATAATAAGGATGAGGAGGCTGATCGGAGGAATGGAAGAAAAGCCCAGTAAGTCTGCCAGGCTGCAGAGACTTTCCCAATCCAGGAGGACATTTCAAATAAACTGCAGTGCAATCTTTCTGCCCACACAGTTTCTCTCTCTTTTCAAAAGTTATACTGTATTCTGCCTTTTACCATTTAGTGTGTAATTACTTTCCCATTAGAGGAGATATCTGGGAAAGAAGGAGAATCTATCAGAACAATGAGTTATCAGATTAAATGGATTAATAGCTTTAAGCACTTACAATAGTGCCTGTCACAAAGTAGTAAGTGTTAACTAAAATAAATAGGCATAGCTATGAATCGGCCTGTTTACTACAAGCATTAGAGGTAGATTTTTAGCTTTTAAAATCAGGCATCAAAGTTTACTGAGAAAGAAAAATCATTAATGCCTTGGTAAAGCCAAGGTGAAGGTCCTTATTAGCAGTCAACATGGATTTTTATTTGGATATTCTAATTGCAAATGGAAGATTTATTAGGACCCATAGATGTGCTGGTAATAAATTAGAGGAAATGGCAGAAGCTTTGCAAAGAATGCAGACCAGTATTCTCCCAGATAAGGTCAGAATATGTTAATATCTATCCAACCAAGCCTTGAGTCAGTTAACTGAAACACCAATGTGATCACTCAGAAGTGACATTGATCTCTTCTGTCTTGTGTTTGCAAAGCAGGGACACCAGCCTGATGGTTCTGGGTCTTCTAATGAACAACGACTCAGAGGTTCACTTCTGTCTCCTTACAAACAAACTGTGGGTACAGCTCAATGTCTTCACTGAAAACAGGCAGGAGCCACCTATTCTATTAAAGAGCTAATTGTCAGCCACTCATAGAAATAATTACTATTCTTTGTAGATCTTAATCCCACAAGCAATGTCAAGATCTAGCATTTACATTTATTTCTACATTTTTAAAAGAAGGGCTTTGATACCATTTATGTGGTGATGATGACTCTCTAGAAACAACATTAGAAACAAAAAGCCTGGAGCCAGACAAGACCCATCTGCATCCTGTACCAGGAGCCCCTGGAGCGAACCCTCCACACTGATGTGTGGCTCCATGACCTGAGAAGCGATCCCATGCGGCTGGGGCCACATGGCACGGGGCCCAACCAGTGCTCTCTGATCCGGAAAGCTGGAACAACTGTCTGTGGCTTCCCTGCAGCTATTTCAACACCTGGCTGAATAAAAGAGAGTCACTGCCTGTCTAGGCTGCTGTTAAAGAAAATGACCCCCAGCAATCCAGTCTGGAACATTCCACAGAAAACAACACGTTGGCCATCAGGCCTTTTCCTTTCAGTTGCTTAGCCTCAGATGCTCTTTGAATTGGCCTCCAGAGGGCTTCTCGACACTGGTGCATGGAGAGGCCTCTTCCGAGAACACCATGTGGCACAAGTGGCCAGAGAAGGACAGGGCCAACCGTCTTTACTAGCAGCAAATGGTGAACACTTTCTACCACAGATTACAGTCTCCTGAACTGTATGTTTTTAGCTTGAAAATGTCTCACAGTGCTGGCTCACGAAACATTCTAGAGAAAGCCTAGCAGTATCTCTTTATGTACAGCCCAGGTAGGGAGGGTAGGTCTGAGATGGCACGAACTCCCAGCGGTGCAGACTGAGGCATCTGTGCGAGGCCCTGTGCGCTCCTGGAGATGAGCTGAGGTCAGGAGGTCCCAGTAGCCCCTTTCCCTTGGGGCTCAGGCTGGCCTCACCCTCAGGGGCTTTCCCCACCGCCTTGCCACCAAGGATGCAGCTAAACCCCAGATATTACTCCAATGATTCATCAGCATAAGGGCATGTCCAAACCCACTTTCTTCACTTCAAAAGATTCCTTTGACTTCTTCACCTGATGGAAGAGAAACGAGCATATTTTGGACTTGGACTAAGTATCTTTTAGAAGCACACAGAGCAGGGGAGACAGGAAGAGCTTTGCAGTCAGCCAGTCCTAGGCCTGAGCCCCAGCCTAGCACTATTAGCTCTGTTCCTATGGACAAGTTTTCCCTCTCTGAGCTCAGTTTCTTCATGAGCAAAAGCAGGTCTAGTAATCATTCCCATGTCACAGCTCAGTACCACAATATGTCAGACAATCAAAGGCATGCACAAAATGCCAATGTATGTCAGACTCGTAACGGGCCCTCAAACTCCCTTATAGCATTTCTGTTATGCCCCTAGAGCCTCCAGGACCCCGTGGAAGCTGCCTGCCAGCAAGCCCTGGAGCACACTGAGCTGTGGGAAGATGGCTCCCTTCAAGGCAAGACCTGCCACAGCACCCCAGGCCCTGCTCTTAGACTGCGATGCCTCTGTAGGTTTTAAAGAATGCTCTTTTTACTTAAGGGATAAATTTCAGAGACACTCCTAAAAAGTCCCAGAAACAAGAGAACTGGGTCCTAATCCAGTGACTGCCTTTTGGGCCCAATCCTGGCTGTACCTAGTGATGCCCGCTAAGAGGGAGCAGGCAGTGTTGTGTTCCCGTCTAGGCCTGGGGAGGACCAATCTAGCCTGAGTCTGACCCGCAGGAGCTGATGTAAGGCCCCGTGCCTCAGGGCTCCGGTCAACTCTCAGAGGCTACTCAGTGCTCCCCAGCTTGCCACCCACTGCCCCTGCCATGCTGTACTCTCCAGGAAAACCCTCTCCTTCCACGTCTCTGCTCAGTGGCTCCCTCTGAGTGGGAGGGCTTGGCCATGGCTACTGCCTGAGGGAGGGCCTGCCCTTCTCTGTGGAGAGGAGGCCATGCCTTTTGTACAGACTTTCCTGAAGACCTCTGCCTTCTTTTGGACACCCTGACATGACACTGTGATATAAGAGGAAATATTTCGTTTTCCTCCCTGTTCCAGGCACAGAGCTTCTGAAACTCTTGGAACTTCCCATTAGAGGTGAGAGGAGCATCTTTTGTTATTCATGATAAACCCCTTTTAACCATACTGGAGTTTATGCTAATGAGGTGACTGGTGGTGGCCCCTAGAAAGCTTCAGGATGGGGGCTGAAGGCCACACAGAGGATCACAACCATGTGATCAAAGGGTTGGAGATGGAGCTAGTCACCAGGGGTCAATGACTTAATCAATGGTGCCTACATAATGGAACCTCCATAAAACCCCTCAACTATGAGTTTATAGAGCTTCTGGGTTGGTGAACACATCCATGTGCCAGGAGGGTGGCGCACCCCAACTCCATGGGGGAAGAAGCTCCTGTGTACTCAGGACCCTTCCAGACCTCTTCATCTGGCTGTTTATCTGTGTCCTTTTTATCTCCTTTATAAAAATCAGTACACATAAGTGTTTCCCTGAGTTCTGTGAGCCATTCTAGCAAATTACTGAACCTGAGTAGGGAGTCGTGGGAACTCCTGACTTGTAGCCAACTTGGACAGAGGTCCCTCAGCATCCAATACTTGTATCTAAAGTGGGGGACAGTTTGCTAAGACTGAGCCCTTAAAGTTGTGGGGTCTGGGTTAATTCTGGGTAATGTCAAAATTAAGTTGTAGGACACCCAGCTGTTATCTGGAGCATTGGAGAATTGGTCATTGATATGAGGAAAAACCCCACCTATTTGGTATCCTGAGTGTTTTACAGGTAGAAACAGATATCTTAATAGCAGGCCCACCATACAAAAACTGTTCATACCTCTTCTGGTGACTTAATCCACCCTGCCTTATCACGGTTACTGATGTCTATGTTCCCCACCCTACCCCACTTCCAGCCCCAGCTAGGCTGGGAACTTCCAGAAGACAGGAATGGAGTTAAACTCCTCTTCAGTCCCAACGCCCTGCAAAGGGCCTGGCACACAGGTGCTCCTGGGTAAACATCTGCCGAACCATATTGAACTGACTTGTTCTCCTGTGATGTGGGAAGCAATATGGGGGGTGGGGCAAGAGAGGCGTCAGTCAATGCATTAATACCTGAAAGCCGTGTCCGAGCCGATGAATGCACATCCACTGAACTAAGGAGGGCACAGGCTCAGGATTGCCAAGTGGCTGAAACACTCTGGGACTACAGCTTATTCATCTGAGTGGCCAGAAAAGGCCCGTGTAGTTCCTTTAAACTGGAGGCTCCTTAAGCCTCTGCCCACCAGAGTCAAACACAGAGTCAAGCACACTTACGTCTTCATCCCTGCAGGAGCCCCAGTCACTGTAAATCAGAGTGGATGGAGGTGCTTGGCCAGCATCTCCTTGAGAGCAGTTCGGCATGGAGCAGATGCCAGTCAGGCCTCTGAATGTGACAGGCCATGGGATGAGCAGTGGCCTTGCTGTGCTGAGTGTGAGTTCCAGCCTGCCACTTCATAGCTTGTGACCTTGGACAAGATCTGGGCCTTGGTCCCCCAAGAGTCTCTACAGCAGCACAGTCAGAAAGAACTTTTGGTGATGATGGGAATGTTCTGTGTGGTCCAATTTGGTGCCACTGGCCACAGTGACAAGTGAGCTTGTGAAATGTGCCCAGTGTGACTGAAGAACTAAATTTTCAATTGTATTTAATTTCAATTAATTTACATTTACATTTAAATAGCCATATGTGGCTAGTGGCTACTGTACTGGACAGCACAGCTTGCAGTGGACATGATTCTGACTTCATGGGGTGATGGTGAAGATTAAATGACATCATACAGGCCACGTGTCTATGTACCTGAAACACGCTGGGCACTCAGTAAATGCTAGTCTTCAACGTTAACACCGAGCATATAGTGACTCAGGAAAGGTACAAAGAAGTTATTTTTAAAAGAAATTAGAAAAGAGAAAAAAGGAGAATTGGAGAACTTGGAAAGGATCCACTGAGCCCAGCAGTATCTCTGCTGTTCCCTGACTGCTCACTGCCACCCCCAACCCAGACGACTCTGTCAGGGGCCTAATTAAGCTCCAGGGATCCTCAGACCACAGTGTAGAAAAAGATGCAGGACTTTCTCTAGAACAAGCTCCCAGTAACACAAAGAAAAATAGAAGCTAGAGAACCTTCAGGCAACAGCAATGACTTACGGCAGGAAGACTTGTAAGTAATGCCTTATAAGACGTTAGTGTACAAGTTTGCACGTCAAGAAAGGCCAACATCACCTTTAGGAGTATTTTTTTTTAATAACATAAATACTTTGTTTTACCAGAAACAAAACCATCTATCACTGTTTCAGAAGCCATAAAGAGACTTATTTAAGGTATACTCTCTCCCTATACCACTCATCCTGATCTCACCACCCAAGGGCCAAGGCATATACCCCTCTCCTGGGACCACCTTAGAGGAAACTCTCAGCTGTCAGCAGTTCATCTGACCCTGGCCTCCCAGCTCAGCAGACACTCAAGCAATTTTAGAAAGGGGTCAGAAAACTCTAGCCTGGGGTCAAAGCCAAGCCCATTGTTTGTTTATTTCCTATGGCTGCTTTCATGCTTCTGTTGCAGAGATTAGTAGTTCTGACAGACCATTTGCCTGCAAAGCCTAAAATATCCTTAACAGATGAAGTTTGCCAGCTCATGATCTCTAGGAAAGCCTGGATTTCCTCCTCTTCAGCAATCTAAGATAAGATAGTTCTACTTCATGCTCTCATGGGGGTGTATGATCTTACACCTACAGCAGGGGAGTCAAATGACAAGGGTGTAAGAGCTTGCGGTTGTACTGGACATTCAGGGAAGAGAGAGGAAGAGAGATGCACCTTAGAGGTGGGGCTGCCCTACAAGTAGACGGTCAGCCTTCCCATCCCTCTTGCTCCAAGAATTTTTGCCTATGTATCTTCTGAAGCCTACAATTCCATAATTAGTTTAAGACTAAGTCCCATTTAAATGCTAACACCCCTAGAACAAGTGCCACTTTAAATCCAAGTCCACAGGCAGCCCAATGATGAGTCAGTTCTTTACCTGGGAGCAAGCTGGGAGAGGGAATTCAGAGACAGAAGTAGCTCCTGAGAAGGGAAAGGACAGTCCTCAGGAAGGGGAGAGCACCCACTCACACCTCCTGCCTCTGCTCTCTTTGGAATCCCTCAAGTGATCTCTCCTCTGTTTTCATCTCCCAAATGTTTTATTTTGTGTTATGTTCAAGTCAAGTTCTTTGGTACAGGGGGTAGAAGGAAGTGGGCTAAACCTCACAAAGTATAGACATACACAAATACAAATAGGCTATGCTCCCAGAGTGGGTTATACGATGCTCACCAATCAATCTCACCACCAAGAATGCACTGAGGAAATATTCTTTTCCCTAGGTAGTGGTTGTAAGGTCAACAAAAAATAAATGGGCTTCATTTGGAGTGATGTTTTTCTACTTACTGGAACAAATATATTCTGCAAGCTTTTCTGCATTTCCACAGGCTGCTCCTTCTGTATCCAGGCCAATTTTACTCACTGGAAAACAACAAAGAAATGTATTTCTTAACACGGTTATCGAAGTCCTTTTGTTCCAGCATTATTTTTTAACGTGCAAATACACAGGTATGCAGTTTACAAATCACATAGAGGATGTCTTTTCTTGAAAGCCACTGAGGGAAGATCGCAAGTGTCTGTTCAGACGAGAAAGCATCAGGTCCTGGTACCTGCACCCCAGTTGTGTAGGCTGGGTAAGTAAGGCCTTAACTAGCTTCCCTGAGCCCCACATAGCTCATCTACAAGAGGGGGAAACACCAACCACATGGAACTGTTTTAAGGATCGTGTCAGATAATAAGAGCAAACTGCTTGCCATCTAGGAGGTGCTCAACAAAGACTGTTTTCTCTTCAGTCAGGAAGGAGATGATGCGCATTTGGTACTTTTTGCAGGAATCGGCATTACAGAGCCTTCATTTTTTTCGGAGGATGTGGCCAGACCACATCCAGAAAGGTGTTATGGCTTGACATGGCCAGACTAAAATGGAAGGAAGGGGAGGAAAGGTTTCATAATAATCTGCTAACAGGGACCCACAGCGCTACAAATACCAGTCATTTAGGATGAGGGGCTGTACCAGCACTTTTGTGAGACCCCTATTCATGAACCAAGTAAGAAGCTAACAGACTCAGGCTCCCCCTGCACTTTTCCAGACAGCACTTGGCCACTCCACAAAGCGTGCTGATGAAGGGAGGCCCCAGGGACTGGCTCAGTCAACACTGCTACCTGCTCACAGGAATGCGGAATGCCTCTGAGGAAGGAAGTGCTGTGGGCTTTCCACTTAGGAGTCACACAGAGGCCGGTTAGTAACAAATGGCAGCTTTAATAAAAACACCAGCAGCTTTTAACGTATGGATCATTAAAAACATACTGAATCAAAGAAAAATAAAGCTGTAACTCAGTTCAGGAACTAAGCCCTTGCTTATGCTACAGTGGCAACCGAGGCTGGACCTCCTGTCTGAGCTTAGAAGAGCTAAACACATCAAAAACAAAAGTAAACAAAAAAACCTGTAAAAATCCCACAGGAACTGAACTGAGACATAAGAACTTAGCAGTGACGCTGGTAATCAATATTGACATAAATATGCATTTTTCCCAAGTAATGAAACAATAATAACCATAACCAGAACATTAACTCTCATATATAGCTTTGCTGATCACAAAGTAAGCACTTGCTCATTTGATCCTCACACCACAACCCTGTGAACAAAACAATTACTACTGTACTTGAGAGAGAAGGAAGCTATTAAGCAGTGGCCAGCTCTATTTGTGAGGGCAGAGACTGGGGCTACCTGGTCCACCCCACAGTCCACAGATGGCTCTCAAGAAATGTTTGGGGAATGCATATTTGGTCTAAGGTCTCAGTCCCTGCATGTGGCAAGACTGACTCTGCTTCAAGTCAGTACATTTCAACCAACACTCCGGCTGGGCAAGCCCATCTTAAGGGCCCTGCCCAGGTAAAAGCTGACAGTGAAACTTCAAATTGTCTCCAACTGTGTTAAATAAACCTGCCAGAGAGTATTTTTTACATTTGAGAGGTTAAGACACTGACTGCCACAGTTAAAGGGACTATAAGAATGTACTACCAAGTTTGGCTAATTTTTGTTATTTCTGGTAGAGAAGAGATTTCACCATGCTGCCCAGGCTGGTACAAACAGTCTTTCTGTGTTATGAATTCCAAGTTGTTAATTGCTAAGCTATCTTCTGTGACATCACTGGTCTGGGTTTACAAGGCCAAGCAACAGTGCCTACTAAATGGCGCCCAGGTCCAACCTTGCAATCAGATGGGAAAGTTGGGGCACCTGACCTTTGGGCAGCCAAATGGAAGGCTTTCCTAGGATATGGCTGGCTGAGTTGCAAGGTATCAAACCACAAGCCAACCATCTTTGCTTCTTCAATAAAAATTAAAATGTTATTAAAATATGCATATATTATTGAACCAAATAATGTTCTCAGGAGATTTTATGTAGACCAAGTACAGTAAGTCCTCACTTAATGTCAACAATAGATTCTTGGAAATTGCCACTGTAAGTGAAACAACATACAGCAGGTCCTTGAATAACATCGTTTCATTCAACATGTTTTCATTACAACATTGATAAGGAAAAAAAAATTTGTTTCATTATATATCATTTCACTTGAAGTGGCAGTTTCCAAGAACCTATCAACAATGTTAAGTGAGGACTTTCTGTATAATGTTACATAGCATGTACTTTTGAAAAAAAATTTATTTTCAAATAAATAGAGACAGGGTTTCACCATGTTGCCCAGGCTGATCTTGAACTCTTAAGTTCAAGTGATCTGCCTGCTTCTGCCTCCCAAAGTGTTAGGATTACAGGTGTGAGCCACTGCACCCAGCCAGCATGTACTTTTTGCCATCTATTATTAATCAATAATACCTGTAAAATTATGTCAGCGTGCAACATTTATAAAGAAATACTGGCATCTTCTCTCACTGGACTTCCACACCGAAATCCCTTGCTGTTCACTGGACCCTTGTTTTCATTTCTACTTCAAGAAAAATGTCTACCTTGTCTTCTCTTTGCTTCAAATGTCCAACTTTCCTAACCTGATTCCCAGGCTCTAGGGAGCCAGGGGTGGCTCTTGACTAGAGGGCTTGTGGGCAGTGGAAAGTGGCTCCTAATGATCCCTGTGATCCATGCCCCTGTGTCATCCCTCCGCTTGAGTGTGGGCTGGACTTACTTGATTCAAGCCAAAAGAAATGGCAGAAGAAATGGATGCCACTTCCAAGATTAGGTTATAAAAAGACTGTGGCTTCAGTGGTAGGTGCTCTCTTTCGCTCTCTCTTGGATTGCCTTGCGACAGGGGACGCCAGCTACCATGTCTTAGGTAGCCCTCTCGAGAGGCCCCTGTGAGTGAGCTGGGAAGCAGATCTTCTGAGGCCCACTGACAGCTATGTGAGTGATTTTGGAAGCAGACCCTCCCCCAAGTCAAGCCTCAAGATGTCTGTAGCCCTGACCACCAGCTTCACCATGGCCTGGTTACAGAGAACCTCACTAAATCATGCCCAGATTCTGGCCCACAGAAACATTGAGATGATAAATGCCTGTTTCTAGCTAGTAAGTTTTGGGGTAATTTAGGGGTAATTTGTTACGCAGCAAAGATAATACATTGGGCCTGGTCTCCTCCCAGCTGTTGGTGCTCAACTTCTGATAACTCTCCAGGCTCCTGCTGAGATTCTAGTTGAACAGAAACCTCAGAGAGTTCAAGCAGTGCCTCGTCCCTGTACCTACTCAAAAGAGCTCCTTTGTACATTATTATATCTGAAAAGGTGAGCTAAAATAGAATGTTCAAAGTTGGGTGATTGACTTTCACGTCAAGGAAAAATGTGGTTTCCTTTCAAAGACATTTTTAAAAGTTACAACATTTCTAATTTCTTCTCTCCTTTGATAATATGTTCCCTGCATTTAGAACATGTCCTTTTCCTTCACAACTGAATAAACAGGGACCAGACTGAGTCCAGTGAGTGCCTAACTGAGACCAAGGCCCTGCTGCTTGTGCTGCACTTGATATGGTCCACTCTCAGCCACTCTAAGTCTCAAGACATAGATGCTCATCATTCATTGTATCACCATAGTCTTTTTTCTCATTTTCTTCTCATATGACAGGACAGTGACAGCAAAATGCATAGTGATGCTACCGAAATCAAACTGAAGGGGATGTGATGCTCAAAATGTTTGCTTATCAGTGAATGTGTGAAAGTTTGGAAAATGTATAAATATACTGTATATTTGATAGTTGAGTTTTTGGTAGGAAATATAGAGAATGAAAGAAACTGGCTATTTTCTTTCCTCTTCTCATTCAGGAAAAAATGATAAAAGAAAGTAACAAGCAAATTCTTAACTTATTTTTGGAGAGAGATGTGCGGGAGGGAAGATGGTTTCCTTGGCAACCAAGACACTAATTCCCTTTCCCTGGCTGATCTGCTGAGCTTGTGGTAAAAGTCATGCTGCTCAGAAGATCTAGGAATCATCTTTTAATTAGCTTAGCAACTCCCAACTGGTTTCTTCCCCAGCCTCATTTTGTTCTCTGGAAAATGTGCTTTTAATTCTTAAACTATTTTCACTCATACTATACATTCCTCTAATATTTTCAAATTCACTGGACAAATTGAACTGTTCTGAAACAAAGTTACAGGCTAATTTATGACAATTGCTAAGCATTGTTTTAAGTATTTAAAATGCTTAATGTTAATTTTTAATGATTACTATTTACATTTTATGCTTTAAGAAGAATAAATAGACTGAAGACTGGAAAAATGCACAAAATATTAAGAAAACTAAAAAAACCAACTATAATATCACTATCTGGAGATTTAGGCTTTTAAAAAAATCATAGTAAAAATATAACATAAAATTTGTCATTTTAATCACTAAGTGCATAATTCAGTGGCATTATGTACATTCACAATGGAATTAGTCAGCCAAAGGGTACAAACATTTTAATAAAGCTTTTGCATACATACTGACCAAGTGGTTCTCAAAAGATGTAAACCAATTTTTAATGCCATTTGGAAATGTTTGATTATATTTGTTTCATTGCATTCTTATCAGTAGTATCGTATACTTAATTTCTGCAAATTTAATAAGCAAAAAATAATATTTTTAAACTGAGTTAAAGTGTTTTTTAAAACTGAAAAGGCTAAGCCATTTTTTGTTGTTTTATTTTTACCTTGACTCCTTACCTAGAGAAGCAGTAGCATTTCCAACCACATACACTGACTTGGCATTCCATTTTTCTTTCAGAGACCTTTCCCAGACTGTAAAACATGAAATGATATGTGAATTGCAAATACCAAAGTGGCCATTTGGACTGTTGCCCAAGGCTGCTTGTTCACCCTAAGAAACTGTGAGCAAAGCAAACTATTAGCAACCAAATGTAAAAAACAGCATCTCAAACTAAAATTCCATTTTCACTTTGTTCATGTTTTATAGGCAATTTTTAAAAAATTGCTTTCATAAATGTTTTAGTACTCCTTGCTTGAAATATTAGCCTATCTCCACAGTTGGTACTAGAAGAATTTTAATGGGAACCACGAAATCAACATAACTTGGAGAATTAATCTGCATAGTGAAATCAAAAATTTAAATCTAGACTTTTAAAGAAAAAGACACTGGTCATTTAAAAAAAGCAACTTAAATGTCTAACAAGGAAATCCAATTGGTTTATTTGGGACATAAATCTGAAAGCAGTCAACAAACTGTAATCTCAGAGGAGAGGGTTCATTTATCCATTACACCAAAGTAAAAATAATAAATTTCAGGTCAATTAACAAACAGAATTTGATACAGAATATTATCATTTTATGATCATACAAAATCTTTATAGATTAAAGAAACACAAAGAGAAAATGGATTGTATAAATACATCATAAAGCTACTGGGCATTCATTACATTTTTAGAAAACAGGGAAATAATGGTTCTTCCTTTCCAAAATCTGGTTATGAACATAACTTTCCCTTAAATTCAAGAGTATTCCTCTACCCTTTACATTAAGGGAAATTCCCTTTGAAATGGTAACCAAAGATTGAGTTCCACTTTGCTTCCTACCCCATAAATATCAATAGTATTTATTCAAAAGTTATCCATAGCATGTAAACAAACTACTTTCCAAGCCTCACAGCAGAACAACTGGAGTGAGCACTGGGTGGAGTCAGAAAGCCTTCCACAGAGCCAGCTCTGCCCCTTAACGTGTGTGTCCCAGGTAAGTCAGTTAATGCACCTCGTCTGTTTCTTCATCAAGGTAACTGGGATTAACTACACTCCTACTGCTTATTCCCTATGGTTGTTGTGAGAATCAAAATAAGAAAATATATGGGAAAATGCATTTTAAACTTTATTATAAAGCACCAGAAAGAGTTATAGTGACCTTTCTAGGGTTTTCCTCTTTTTCATTATCTTCATCCTCAAAACATACACAAAAAGAAAAAATACAACTGCAAGAAAAAGCACCCAGAGCACCACTGGGAAAGAGTACACATGCTTCCCCATCTAGCGTATAATGGCACAATCGCAGCTCACACAACCTCTGCCTCCTGAGTTCAAGTGGTTCTCGTGCCTCAGCCTCCTGAGTAGCTGGGACTCCAGGCATGTGCCACCACGCCCAGCTAACTTTTGTATTTTTTGGTAGAGATGGGGTTTCACCATGTTGTCCAGGCCGGTCTGGAACTCCTGACCTCAAGTGATCTGCCCACCTTGGCCTCCCAAAGTGCTGGGATTACAGGCATGAGCCACTGCGCCTGGCTGGCTCTGAGTTTCTTAGGTTCTCACGCTTTCTTTTCAACAGGAGGTGAATGTGTGTATGAAATCACCAAGAAGGTGGGATGTTTAGGCTACAGCGAAGCCTGGTTAAATGTGGAGACAGAATAACCAAAACTCACCACCGTCACTTACTCCATGCCCACTCTGCTCCAGGTAATGTCCTGGATGCTTTCCTTTGGGACTCAGACTCTGCAGCTTGAATCCTGCACTTGTGCTTTACACATTGTGGGGGCCTGGAAAGTTCCATACCCTTTGTTCTTCAGGCTCCTCATCTGCCAAGTGAAAATACTAAGCACATCTATCTCACAGGAAAAAGTATTCAGGACAGAGTCTCGCACAGAGTGAGCATTCAGTAAGTTCTACCTAACTAATAGTCTACTATTAGTAGATAATCCCATTACTATTAGTAGTAATCCCATGATGAGAGGTCAAGGAACTCATTAATGTCCAAATGGCTGCATAAACCCAGGCCTAACTCACTCCAAAGTCCTTGCATAACCACTCTGCCCGCTGCCTCCGCTCATCAGTGTAACTGTGGAGGTGGGTGGCCCGAGTGTGAGGCCTGGCTCTGCACTGACTTGTTCTATGCTTACTATCCTGGCCTCGATTTTCTCAATGGTAACATAAGACATAAGATCATAGCAATGTGTGCCTCTGGATTGTTATCTAGGGTTAAGTGGGGTAATGAACGTGAAGTATTCATTACACAGGGTCTGACGTACAACAGGCACTCCATAATTGTTAGCTAGGAAGCTGTTCAATTGCATTTATTAAGAAGGTGTTTGCTCAGGCTGAAACTCAGGGTTCTGTTAATGGGCACTGCCATTTTCACACTGTTCTAATAGTGAGGGATGGAGGTGGGAAGACAAGTCAAAGAGGTGACTGGGTCACTAAGTGCCTGACATGGTGGCACTGACCATTTTCTCATAGTTAGATTTTTTTCATCATTTCTCTTTCAGGAAGTAGTATTTATCCTATTTTCAGATGATACCTTCTAAGGGGATATATCAGTCCCTAGGAGGTGAACAACGAATAGACAGGGGAAAGTCCCCCTCAGGGTCATCTGTCTGGGAGTTTAGGAGACAGCCCTGTTCTCCTGTTTCCCAAGGCAGAGTCTGTGACCTGATACCACTAAGCACTCACTTCTCTTAGAAGTGCAGCTGCTTCTGGAATTTAGTCTCCCAGCAGGAGAAATAAGAGTAAATAAATGTCCAGTGGAATCCACAGCAGACCCACCCTCACCTTCAGTTTTATTGTTTTGCTCCAAACATAACTCTGCTGCTTCCACTGCTCTGGGGCTGGTAAAAATGAGTCCCCCGTAATCTTCAGGATGAGAAAGCTGCACACCAAAAAGCAATAAAGACATTTTATACGATGGCTATGTTCAACATCTTCCAAGGAGCTAAGACTCAGAATTCCAAATGCTTCACAATAGTAGTAGGCAAACTAATTCCTTCCACCCATCCCCCCAACACTTACTGAGTGCTTACTATGTGCCTGGAACTATTTATTCTAGGACTTTTAGGGTACACAGGTGAATTCCTTATTCCCAGTATTTCCCCCAGGAAGCTCACAGTCTAGGGCAGAGACAGTGAAACACAGGGTGATAAGTGCACTGCAGCACAGAGGGGAAGCCTGACGCAGCCTGGGATTAGAGTAGGGTGCAGGTAGTGGGGGAAGACTTGACCCGAATCTGTAATAAAAATGGGAATATTCAGGGGGTGATACCAATGCTGAAGCCCTGATTTTCAAAGAGGATAATGGTGATATCATCTACCGAACATTTACTCTGAGCCAGGCACTAGGCTGCTGTACATATCTGACTTCACTGAAGCTGTGGGCACTGAATTTTCACTCTGAAGCATTTGGAAGGCTTTACTGGACTTGTCTCCTGCAATTTTTCTCACTCCTCACTGGAAGAAGAACTGAAGTTGTGGGCAGAAGCCCTGGGTTTGAGTCCCAGCCCTGTCTCTTACTTGCTAGAGGTCTTAGCTGAGTTGCCTAATTTGAGACCCCAATCTCTAAAACGGGAAAATAATACCTCCCTGGCCTGCTTTGCAGAAGTTGGGGGTGAGGGGTAGATTAAATGAGAGGATGAGTGAAAGGGTTCTAGGACTGCTGAGAGCAATGCAGGTTTGCTGCTCTCACCATGACCTGCTCTCCTGGGCCCCAATCTCTGAGTCTGGGTGGCTTTCTGGAGGGGCTGATAGAGGCTCAGTCAGAACCTCCCAACAGCAGCAGCCTCCTGGAGCCAGGTGAAGTTATGCTGCCTTGTTTTAAAGTTTGGAAATAAAATAAAGAGACAGTAAAATAGTCCCTCTCTGGCTTCAGCTGGCAAGGGAGAAATCAAACACTAACATGGTGCTCAGTCACAACAGGCCTTACCTTCTCAGAGAAACTGGGAAGAGACAAAAACTCAAATGATAAAACAGGGATCAAAGTGGCTTCAAGTCCATATAATCCTAATTCCTGAAATGAAAGAATATAGTTCTGGATTGACTAGGGCTGTTTTTAAAATAAGGAAACATTAACAATTTATTCTGCATCAGTTCCTCTGAGGTTTTGCAAAACCCACCCCTGCCTGCTCCAGGCCCCCTGACTCAGTAGAAAGGACACTGTGGGATAAGGAGTCTCAGGCCACTTACCCTGATATACGGATCCTGGCCACAGTCATCTTCCTTCGCATCCTTCAGTAAAAGAACCTTCATTATTGCCTGGCAGTCCTTATAGGGCACTGTGACAGAGCAAGGAAACAGATCTTAATTAGATCTCGAAGACTCTTCCTAAGCAATTTCCGATGGGGACGGTACACAAGAAGAAGGCAATCAAATGCTTGTGGAAGAGACCTATCCCTCCTACACCATGACTTAGCACTAATGGGCTTGTTCTTTCTGAAGACCCCTGTCACTGATAAGGCCAAGAAAGAGCATGTTAGCAGTTGATATCACCTGGAAAGACAGATGAAACCATTAGTGAAAGCCAAGTGTCCTATGCCAAACGTTTATGGTTCCGGAAACAGAACTGATGTAAATTTAGGGTTGTATCAACAACAAACAGAGAAATGGATATCTTATGTTTTAAGGAGATAAATAGCTTTTCCATTTCAAGATAAATATGCTAAGTAGCTCATAAGCACTTTGGGAAATAATTATATTGACTCTTCTACTTATTAAATGATGTTTTCTAAACGTCAAGTATCATAAGAGTCTAACAACATGGAAAATGATTTGTTGACATCAAAAGCTTTATATACTTCATCTTCTTTCTTCCCGTAATTTCACTTCTAAGAATACTAAAGCAATACTGATAAATGTGTCCAAGGATTAACATAAAGATGCTCACACTAGAATTCTTTGGGTCTCGTTGGGTCATATTAGGGAATGTGGCTCTTATCTTAATAGCAACGGGAAGCTTCTTGTTTATAGATGTATTTTTTTTTTTTTTAGAAGTAGGGTTTCACCATGTTGCCCAGGCTAGTCTCGAACTCCTGAGCTCAGGCGATCTACCTGCCTCGGCCTCCCAAAATGCTGGGATTACAGGAGTGAGCCACTGCACCCAGCCTTATAGATGTATTTCTCCTCTCTTTTCCTCATTTCTGCTTGCCCTTTTACCTTCTCCCTTCTCTAAGGTGATAATATAAGGAAGGAAGTATGGTGTCACAGAATAAGCACAGGACTAAGGGCCAACGGACCTGAGCTCTGGTCTCAGCTTTATGACTTAACCATGGTGTGATCTTGTTTTTTCCCATGTTAAATGGGAATAACCTCTGCCCTACCAAGCCTTAGGGTTGCTGAGTGACTCAAAGAAGATAAAAACAGTGAACAGATCTATTGAACACTTACTGCCTCCCAGGCACTATTCTAAGAGCTTCACATGCATTAAGTCCACCTACGAGGCTTAGGAAGAAGCTGAGGTGTACAGAGGATGACACTCATCCAAAGTCTCAGAATTGCTACGTGGCAGAGCTGGGATTCACACCCAACCAGTCTGGCTCCAAAGTCTGTGCTTTTAACCCCCTACGCTATATTATGCCTCACATACACTTTGAATACGAAAATGTTTGGGAAAAATAGAGGTATAAAAATATAAAGTATCACTGTAGTACAAAGTGCTTAGTTTAGTTACGCAAACACCCCAAAGAAAAATCAATCTACCCATTGTAAACAGAGAAAGTATTTCTCCTGGGTTCTAATCTGTGGTTCTCTTAGGTAATAAAACCGATGCAGGCATGAAGTTTAGGCTTCTGGATAATAAAGAGCTCTCTGAGATGTGTTGCAAATAAAAATCCAACTACTACCCTTATCCTTTATCTGACGTCACTGAAAGCATTTGTCTTCTTTTTTAATCCTGTATACAATCATTCCCAAACACTGAAAGCATTTCTAATATAAAATTGGGCCAGGACAGTGGTTCATGCCTGGTAATCTCAGCACTTTGGCAGGCTGAGGCAGGAGGACTGCTTGAGAGCAGGAGTCCGAGATCAGCCTGGACAACATAGCGAGACCCCATTTCTACAAAAAATTTTAAAAATTGTTAACAAGGAGCCGGGCATAGCGGTGCATCCCTGTAGTCCTAACTACGCAGGAGGCTGAGGTGGGAGAATCACTTGAGCCCAGGAGTTCAAGGTTGCTGTGAGCTATAATCGTGCCACTGCACTCCAGCCTGGGTGACAGAGAAAGATCTTGTCTAAATAATAATAATAATAATAATAATAATAATAATAATAATATAAAATTAAAAGGTTCTGTTGTTGTTGATTCTTCGCTGTGCTAGAGTCACATATTATCAGGCTGACTGGGAAAGAAATCAATTGAGAAGCATGCACAGATAGGTTAACACGTCGCCACCTTGGGCTTTAGGAAGAGGCTTGGTGGAGTAGAGGGTGTTTGCACAGGAGGGCCAGTGTCTGGGTTCTGGTCTAGGCTGCTCTTGCCTCAGTCTCAGTTTCAGATTCCTGTACGTTGGAAAGGGGCTGTGAGCCTCTCCATTGTTGGCTTTTTTGATGGACTTTCTTTCCTGTAGTAGATGCTCATTATTTGCTCACCTTGTGGGAAAACAACAATTTCAGTTTTACCCAGCATCTTTGAAACAGAGAGAATGATTAATTTTCCTTAAAGTAAAATGGAGCACTTGTCCTTCAAGTTGCCTGCTTAGGTCTCTCCCAAGCATACTCTACTTTCTTTCCTGTTCTAAAGTTTTTTGTTGTTGTTGTTTTTTGAGACAGAGTCCTGCTCTGTCGCCCAGGCTGGAGTGCAGTGGTGCAATCTCAACTCACTGCAACCTCCGCCTCCCGGGTTCAAGCGATTCTCCTGCCTCAGCCTCCTGAGTAGCTGGGACTACAGGCATGTGCCACCATGCCCAGCTAATTTTTGTATTTTAGTAGAGATGGGGTTTCAGCATGTTGGCCAGGATGGTCTCCATCTCTTAACCTCGTGATCCGCCTGCCTTGGCTTCCCAAAGTGTTGAGATTACAGGTGTGAGCCACTGCACCCGGCCTAAAGTTTTTTAAAATAAACTTCTACTCCTGCTCTGAAGCTTGCCTCGGTCACTTTTTCTGCCTTATGCCCCCAGTTGAATTTTCTTCTGAGGAGACAAGATTGAGGTTGCTGCAGGTGCCTACTGATTTGCCACTGGTAACATATTTGGTGCCACGTGACTCAGATGGTAAGGGATCTCTATGCCTCGCTTTCTTCTGCTGGAGGCATCTGATCCCTGTGCAGTTTTTCTTCTCCTCCCTCTCTCCTGCTTACTAAACAACCCCCAGAACAATTCCTCTTGGCCATATGTGACTCTGCTCTCTGCCAGTTGATTTCTTAGCTCACTCTGGTGGGTGGCTCATGGGAGTGGGAAGGACCCTAGGGTCTGCATCAAGCAGATCAGAGGCACTATATGGCCCTCCTTGATAGGAGGCTTGTGAGACTGGTGAGGCTAGGGCCTAAAAACCGTGCAGTGTCTGGGGTTTCCTCTGCCTTTTTTTCCAATGAAAATAACGAAAACTGTTATTTCCCATTGAGGGGGAAAAAGGCGGGAGAAGCCCCAGCAGAAATGAAGCTGCTCCTGAAGCTTCCAACATGAAACTCACCTCGGCACTGGTAAAAAGAGGGCTCAACCTGTCTCTAGATTTACAGTCTAATGCTTGCTATGCCATTTTACCCTCCTACTTATGTTCATCAATCATTGACGAAAAAAGAAAAAAAAAATGACTGGAATAAGGGCACCTTACTGGTAAGAAAGAACCAAACCTCAAACCCGTACCTTCTATGTCATGGTGTTCTGAGTATCAGCAATAACAACAGTCACCCTTTTACTGAGCATTTACTCATGTTAATTACTGGGTGTATTAGAGTTCTTCAGAGAAACAGAACCAATGGCATATATTTACATCTAGAAAGGGATTTGTTATAAGGTATTAGCTCATGCAGTTATGGAGGCTGAGAAGTCCCATGATCTGCTGTCTGCAAGCTGGAGACTTGTTAGCAGGAAGGCTGGTGTTGTAGCCTGAAGGCCTGAGAGCCAAGGGTGTAGGTTCCAGGCTGAGTGTGAAGGCCTCAGCACCAGGAGCACCAAGGGCAGAAGATATCCCAGATCAAGCATGCAGGAGGAGACAGGACACATTCTTCTTTGGCTTTTTGTTCTATTTAGGCCCTCAACAGATTGGATGCTGCCCACCTACTCTGGGGAGGGCAATCCACTTTACTCAGTCTATCCATTCAAATGCTCATCTTTTCTGAAAACAACTTCACAGACACACCAAGAAATAATGTTTAACCAGATATCTGGGCATCCGTGATCCAGTCAAGATGACATGTAAAAGTAACTATCACACTGGGCTAAGCATTTTACATGCAAGACTGCAATCCTCACTTAAACCTGCAAGGTAGGTGGTATTAGCCTTATTTGCAGGAAGTGAAACCAAGTCCCTGGTAGGTTTGAGTAACTTGTCCCAGGTCACACAGCACAGTAAGTGGGAGAGATGGAATTTGGATCCTGGTCTGAAGCCCATGCTCAGTCTCCTAACCACTTGCTACCACCCCTCTGCCTCATTAAGATAAATTTTGAGCTAAAGATGAACACTGAACGAGTGGTAAGCAATCTACTACCTGCTGAGTTCAGTTCCCTGGGGTCAGCACTGTATTTACTTTCACATTCACTATTCTAATTCACACTTTGACCATGAGCTCAACACTGGGAACTAATCTGAAGGCATAAAGTAAGGCTTTTTCCCCTACTTGTCTTACAAAAGTGATCCTGTTTACTGTGAAAGATTTGCAAACTACAAAAAAGTATAGTTCCTCAAAAAAAATAAACATAGAATTACCATATGATCTAGCAATTCCCCTGCTACATATATACCCCAAAGAATTGAAAGCAGGGACTCGAACAGATATTTGATACTCATGTTCATAGCAACATTATTTACAACAGCTAAAATGTAGAAGTAACCAAAATGTTTACCGACAGATAAGTAGATAAACAAAATGTGGTCTATACATGCAATGGAGTATTATTCAGCCTTAACAAGGAAGGAAATCCTAATGCATGCTACAGCATGGGATAAACTTTGCAGACATCATGCTAAATGAAATAGTCACAAAAGGAAGAATATTGTGTTACTCCACTTACATGAGGTTTCTAGAATAGTCAAATTAATAAAGATGGAAAGTAGAAAGGTCATGGAGGGAAAATAAGGGAGTTGTTTAACTACAGAGTTTCAATTTTGCAAGATGAAAAGAGTTCTGCCAATGGATAGTGGTGGTGATGGTTGCACAATGTGAATGCACTTCATGCCACTGAACTGTATCTTTAAAAATAGTTAAGATGGTAAAATGTATGTTATGTATCTTTTACCACCATAAAAAAAGTATAAAGAAACAGGAAAAAAAAATTGGCTATGGTATCTCAGTGCAACTCTATTGATATGTTCACATGGTCTTTCTGAGTCTTTTTTCTAATCTTAGCCTTTTGATGGGTCTTTTTTGACAGCTTCCTCTCTTCTCCATTACAGGAACATGTTTTTGCAGTTGTGCGACCCAAAGAGGCCATTTCAAGCTGCCCCATCAGATGTGGAGCGCTGATGTGTAAGTATTACTTTAATATCCATGACATGGCTGGGTAGACAAGAGACTCCCAGGAAAGACGGAACTCACAGAACACGATTATGGGCAATCTGGGCTCCTGGGGACCTTTAGGGCACGCCATCTCCTACTGATGAAGGATCACTGATTTATCAGATGTTACCCTGCTTAAACAGAAGCAGCCTATTAGGGCAGCTCACACCATTCCTAGAATCAAACATATCCAACCCACCCCCCTCATTTTACAGAGAAAAATCAATTGAGAACCGCAGATCTTATTCCTAGAAAGCTGATGAACCCTGTTTCTCTCGCAATGGGAAGACCTGGCTGCCCCAGGCTGCATCCCCACCTGCCACAGGGGCTGGCGCTCGCTCTGCAGTTGGCCGCAGTCCCCTCCACTCTTCTCTCCAAATAGGCTCGGGTCTTTAACCTAGACTACCCCACTGGCCCCGAAGCATTTTTTTTTTTTTTTAGATATGGTCTCCCTCTGTCGCCCAGGCTGGAGTGTGGAGTGCGGTGGCGCGATCTCGGCTCACTGCAACCTCCGTCTCCTGGGTGCATGCGATTCTCCTGCCTTAGCCTCCCGAGTAGCTGGGACTACAGGCGCGCACCACCACACCTGGCTAGTTTTTGTATTTTTAGTAGAGATGGGATTTCGCCATGTTGGGCAGGCTGGTCTCGAACTCCTGACCTCAAGTGATCCACCCATCTCGGCCTCCCAAAGTGCTGGGATTACAGGTGTCCACCACCACGCCCGGCTAATTTTTGTACTTTTAGCAGAGATGAGGTTTTGCCATGTTGGCCAGGCTGGTCTCGAACTCCTGACCTCTGGTGATCCACCCGCTTTGACCTCCCTAAGTGCTGGGATTACAGGCGCGAGACACCGGGCCCGGCCCCCCGCCGAAGCATTTTTAATTGCGGTGCCGGCTTTAAAAAAACTTTTAGGTCAAGAAATGCGCTCCAGAAGCTCGGCGAGGGTAGGCTGGGCAGGCGCCTTCCGTCACCGGCGCAGCGGTAGCGGCAGCGGACATCCCCGCCTGGGCAGGACCAGGTCCGCAAAAGCCTCGGGGCCCTGGCCCCACTGTGTCACACACCGCCCGGGGCCGGGCCCCTGCACGCCCGCGGGCCTCGGCGTCTGTACCGGTACAGCGGGCGGCGACACCTACCTCGCGGGGCTGGGGAGGCCCGAATGGGCTAAGAGACGGGACCGTGCCCAGCACCCGGCCTGGCACACAGCGGGCACCCAGTCGGGGGGCGGTGTCGCGCAGTCCCAGCGAAGAGGCTGCAGGAGCAATGACAACACGGGCGGAAGCCCCCTCCCCACGCAGCCCGAGGGGCCGCGGCGGCCACCCGCGCCGGGCCCCAGGACCCCGCACCTCAGACTGGGGTCGCGTGGGTGGCTGCGCGCAGCCAGGCGCTCGCGCATGCGCACCGACATCCAGGCCATGGAATGAGGCCAGAGGTTAGATGGGTTGAACCACTACGGGAAGGTGAGGGGAAGCTTTGGGAGGAGTGATGGAGGGGGGGAAAGCGGAAGAAAAAAGCAAGATAGGACCGCAAGCTGGACGTGACTATAAGGAGTCATGGCTGCGGAACCCAGCAGGGGCATTGGGGTTGACGTGCACTCAGCGCCGAGCTTCTTCGTAGTTCCTCACCCCCTTGGCTACTATGGGCTGGTCCGGAAGGTCAGGCAAGGGAAAGCTGCGCAGGCGCAGTGTGAGCGGCAACATGGCGTCCAGGTCTAAGCGGCGTGCCGTGAAAAGTGGGGTTCCGCAGCTGCCGGATCCCCCAGTCCAGCGCGACGAGGAAGAGGGAAATGAAGTCGAAAATGAGGATGAAGACGATGATGACAGTGACAAGGAAAAGGATGAAGAGGACGAGGTCATTGACGAGGTGAGAAGGACACGCTCCCCTAGTTGGTTTATACCTGAGAAAAACTTTCTGGCAAGCCCAGGCTGTGTAAAAATAGTGTAGGGTCTTCCCTGACCCTGAGGGTCTGTGAGGAGAAACTGGAGATAAGTTCTTTCTCAGGTTTCTTCTCGGTCTTTAACACACTGCAGCCATAGTAGTTATTTTTTAAAGGTCTAATCCGGTCCAGTTAACCTCCCAACCCGCGTCCTCCCCGAAAAAGCCCGCCACGACAGGTGTGTTCTTCTCGCCCTCTTTAGTTCTCAGGCCGAAGCCTCAGATCCTGAATCGGCCACCCCGGGCTCGCAGAGGGGGCCCTCTCCCCTCGGGGCAGCAGCTGTCCTCCTCTTCACTCTGCAGGCGGCACTCACTTGGGCCCTCAGTTTCTTGAAGTCTCCTGCCGCGTTCTACCGTAGAAGCCTTTTCAAATGCTCTTCTTTATCCTGCAGTTTTACCTTCCTTCTTCAGATCTCAGCTAGGCTGTATTTTTTGGCTTCTGGGGCAGCTGACCCAAGTCGTGGGTAAATCTTTGGTTTCATTGTCTCATAGAACTGTGTTCCTTTCTTCAGACTAGGTCATACCGTAGTGCCTGGCAATATAGGTACTTATTATTTATTTAGTAAACAATTAGGACTGAATGATCTTTCAGCCTACTGAATGTTTAAATAGATACCTCAGCCTTAACTTGTTCAAAGCAGAATTTGTATAATAATTCATGCCCCTCTCTTAATCGTCACCATTTCTATAGATGGCCCCTAAAGTCACCAGCTGCTCTAACCCAAAACCTGGGGCTTAACTTTAATTCCTCCGTTTCCTCATCCTATATCCAGCCCATCAGTAAATCCTGTTATCCAGACATTTCTCAGCACTAATTCTGAGACCATCGTAGTCCACACCTCTATCATCTCTTGCCTGGACTACTATTTAATGTAACAGCTTTTAACCGGTGTTCTTTTCTCCATTTTTGTTCCCCTACAATCAGTCTATACTCCACTTACAGTCAGAGAGATCTTATAGGTCTGATCTCAGGCCTCTGCTCAGAATGCTGCATTGGCTTTCTAGTTCATTTACAAGAAAATCAAGAGTCTTCACAATTGAGGGGCGGAAAGGCAGCCTGGATGGCTGGATCAGAATAAGGAAGAGAGAGTGATAGGAAATAAAATCAGAGAGGTAATCATGAGTCATGATGAGCATGGAGGGGAGCATGGAGAGAAGCATGGATGCAGGATTAGAGGTGACACCATGGTGTGGGTATGTGATCAATCTTCCTTCCCTTACAAATCTTTACTTTGGCTCTATGCCTTGAATGCCATCTCACCATTTTTCACTTAGAACTTTGACTGGCTATTTTATTACTTTTGGGTTATAGAAATCAATGCTGCTTGTGTTAACATGGGAAATCTATCACACCACCACAGTCTTAATTCTAAATCACCTGGGAATGAGGGACAGGGCTCTTTTCTACAAACGTGACTGTTCCTGCTGAAGCCATGTGGAGATGAGCCCATACCCAGGAAAAGGGTGCTGGACAGATAATCCATTTGCCGCCCATTTCCCTGGTGGTGCCATAATAATAGTCTGGGACAGAGGTTCGAGATGTCTGTCTAGACAAAGAAAAAAACACTAGATGAGCATTATTTACAGAATGTATTTATATCTAAGGAATAAGTTTAAGTCCTGAATAATGACGGTTTGTTATTTGGTTTAGTTTGATCCTGTTTGGAACACTCCCACCCGACCCCTTGTGTTTTGCTGCTCACATAATCTGGCTAAGTTAGCATTTGAAGTCTGCAAAGCTGGACTTAAAGAGTTCAAATTGGAGCTGGAATTGCTCTAAGCAATTCCAGGGCCTTGCACGTTTACAATTAAGGAAGACTTAAATATATACATAGTCAAGGTGGCAAGGTAAAAGGAGGTCTGATTTCCTCTGCGATGTCCTTCAGCTAAGACCTAAATTCTGAAACCGTTAAAACCTGAAGTGCCTTTAAATATATTATTTCATCAGAGCCCCAGGTTCATTGTGTCACTTATCAAGGTCTGATTTAGGGTCCTCAAGGACTAATCTTGTTAGTGTTTAAAAGCAACTAGGTTTTGTTTTTGGCATTTTAGTTCCATCTTCTAGATTCTGTTGTCTTGCAGATAGAGATCAGGGAGCCCAGCTACACATTCATTCTTCTAGTCCCTTGTACTCATTGTATTTCCTTCTGCCTTAGGGCCTTAGTTTGTGCTGTTGCCTGTACCAGGAACTCTCTTTGCTGTTTCTCGGTTCCTTGCTCAAATGTCACTTCAAGGAAGGCTTTCCTGACTGACTTCTTATTTTTTAAGTTGTTACAACATTGTGTACCTTTGTTTTATAGCACTTACATTTATTTCTATGAATATTTCCTTAATGCCTATATTCCTCCCTAAATCGTAAGCTGCACGAGAGCAGGATCATTTGTGTCTGCCTTACTAACCTTTTCATCTTGAGTGCCTGGCACAGTGCTTGGTACCTGGATTGGTACTTAATAAATATTTGCTAAGCAAATGTAGTGTAACCTCAAATCCATGGGCGGCTAAGTCAAGCTCTAGGCAATTCCAGGGACTTTTGAAGTGATTTTGATTTTTGCCCACCCGTTTTGTAATCAGGAAAATAATTTATCCTTTGTGGCTGCCGTGTCTGGTTTATTTGAATTGGACTTTCTCAACATTTAAACTAGGTTACTCTGAGTGTTTTGTTTTCTCAGGCTTTTGTGTCACCTGAAGAAATAGTGTGAAGGTGCTTTGTATTCTTTACAGATGGCAATCTTGGCAATGTTTGCCTATTTTAAAGTCTAGATGTTTGTAGTTTTTCTGGTAACAACTATTTTGTGTGTTATTTACAGGAAGTGCATATTGAATTTGAAGCTTATTCCCTATCAGATAATGATTATGACGGAATTAAGAAATTACTGCAGCAGGTATTGTCTTTTATTTATTATGCATAAATTTCCTCTTCTAAGAAAAATCAGGGGCCGGGTGCAGTGGTTCATGTCTATAATCTCAGCATTTTGGAAGGCCGAGGTGAGAGGATCGCTTGAGCCCAGGAGTTTGAGACCAGCCTGGGCAACATAATGAGAACCTGTCTCTACAAAAAAATTAAAAATTAGCCAACTGTGGTAGCACACACCGTTAGTCCTAACTCCTCAGGAGGCTGAGGCTGGAGGATTACTTGAGTCTAAGAGCTCAAGGCTGCAGCTATGAATGTGCCATTGAGCTCCAGTCTGGGCAACAGAGTGAGCCTCTGTCTCTAAAAAAAAAAAAAGAGAGAAAATTCAGGTCATTCAATACAGGCTCTCCCAAGTTCATCTTTTTAGAATTTCCATTTCTATCCTCTCCACCTTGCCTGGAAGGAAGAATTATTTCCTTTCATCTGCTAATTAGAGTTATTTTGTTTTTTTTTTAATTCACAATTCTTATGTAACAGTCATATAACTGTGCTGTTTGGTGCTATAAAATTGATGCTTGCTGCTTCTCCTTATTCTTTTACTCATATAATATGACTTTGGTTCTTTAGCCTTTATAGCTCTACCGTCCTTTTCACCAAATTCTTTGGCCTTAAGTTTATCCTCTCTCATTTCTCCCTTTTTTCTCCCCATCCCCCATTACTTCTATATTACTACTGACTGCTTCTTTTCTGAAATTTCCTAATCTTTAGCTTCTTTGACTCTCCTGGGCTTTTCTTTCCCTCTTGGGGTTCCTTTTCTAGATTATCATCTTAAGTCACAGAAATTTCATTGTATTTGAATATAGGATTTGAAGTTATTAGAAATCATGCTTTGATCTTAATTTAAAATAATTTTTTCCTCCTTTTAGCTTTTTCTAAAGGCTCCTGTGAACACTGCAGAACTAACAGATCTCTTAATTCAGCAGAACCATATTGGGAGTGTGATTAAGGTAAGTAGGATAATTGTGTTTATTCTGATTAAATGAGTTCTTTATTCTGTTCATGCTGGGCATCACCATGCTTGTAATCCCAGCACTTTGGGAAGCAAAGGTGGGAGGATTGCTTGAGGCCAGGAGTTCAAGACCATCCTGGGCAATATAGCAATACTCTGTCTCTACAAAAAATAACAAAAAATTAGCCGGGCGTAGTAGCACATGCCTGTAGTCTTTTTACCCAGGTGGCTGAGGTAGGAGGATCTCTTGAGCCAAGAAGTTGAAGGCCATGGTGAGCTTTGTGCCGCTGCACTCTAGCTGGGCAACACAGCAAGACCCTATATCTGAAAAAAAAAAAAAAGGAGTTCTTTGTTTAGCTCAAATTGGAAGCAGTATTACTGGAGGAATGGAGACTGATCAGAAGTCATTGCAGAAATCCAAGCTTATTAAATGCAGTAGTCCAGGTGGGGGCAATGGAGAGGGAGAGAAGTGGGCTCATTTAGAAAATATTTGGGAGATGAAATATGATGAGGTTTAGTCCCTGATTGGGTCTGAAAGTGAGAGGAAAAGGAGTCAAGGATGACTTCCAGGTTTCTAGCTTGAGCAAACAGGATAACAAACATGGAGGAAGGTCAAATTAGGAGGGGGAATGTGAATTTGGATTTGTACATTTTGAGTTTGAGTTACCTGTGAGATACCGGGTAGCAGGTGGAGCCCTGGAGACTTGGGAGTTGGTCGTAAATGTTACTGAGGTCGTAGAAGTGATTGAGATTGCGCAGGGAGGGAAGGGACAGACACCTTAGTAATACCAAGAATACTTGGATGAGTAATATAAGTGGCAGAGCCAGCAAAGGAGATTAAAAGGGATGACAGGAGAAGTAGAAGAAACAATAGTGCAGTGATGTCATACACGGCAAGAAAGAGAACATTTGAAGGAGGAGGGGATGGTCATCCTTATCAGATAGATGTTGTAGAGAGCTCAACAAAATAAGGACTGGTTTAGACCCTGGCGCTGCTGCTTATCATCTGGTGGTTCTTTGGGTTATCTGTTGTTTGTATAACAAACCACCCCATAGCTTAGTGTCGTAAAATAGCAATAGTCATTTATTTGGCTAATGGATCTACAGTTTGGACAGAGCTCAGTGGGCACAACTCATCTATGCTCCTGCTCCATCATGTTAGCTGGGGTGGCTTGACTAGGGGCTGGAGGATTCCCTTTCAAGGTGGCTCACTCACATGACTGGCAAGTTAGCCCTAGCTGTCTGTCGGGAGCTTAGCTGGGACTCTGGACCAGGGGCCTTAGTTCTTCTCCATGTGGGCCTCGTCACACATTGGTTTGCTTCCAAGAGCAAGCTGCCCAAAAGAAGCAGGCAGAAGTGATATAGTGCCATTTCCACCATTTGCTTAGTCTTTACAGATACAAATTTCTACCTAGGGGGAGGGCACATTGATCCCACCACTCCATGAGAAAAGTACCTAGGTCACTTTGTCAGAAGAGCATGTCCAAGGAGAGATCCATTGGGGCCATCTGTGAAAGATACAGTCTGCCACAGTACCTTAATCTGTTTCCATTTCTGTCTCTGAAAATGAGGATGGTACTAGCACCGATCTTGTAGAGTGCATGGGTAAACAAAATGAATTGCTGACTGCTTAGAACAGTGTCTGGCAGCTGACATGTGCTACATATGTGTAGCTGTTACTGTTGATGTCTTTTTCCTGTTCCTAGCACCTGTTCCCTAGCCTATTGTGAAAAACACAACAAACAAAAGCTCCATTCAGTCTAATGTTCCACTCTTAAGTACATCACCTTCAGAGCCAAAATTCTTGAAAAGTAATCTTAAGTCATGGTTTCTACTTCCTGTCCTCCTATTCATTCTTCAGACACTCTTATCTGACTTTTACACCACTAAAATTCGGACACTGAGTGATAGGGTCACCAACATACTTTTTACTAAATACAGTGTACACTTTTCAAGGCTTCTGACAATATTAGTAACTTTATGGCACTCAATGTAAAGAAAATGAGAAATTAAACCTATGGGGCATTCCTTTTATTAGGGCAATGGGAAAAAGCAGATCACTTGCTCTTTCATCAAATAAATGTGATCTCTAGCTGATTCGTGTCTTAGAAGACCTAATGGATATGGAGGAGAAGGAGTTATTTTTATCCTTGAAAGAGGTTATTATATAATGGCAGGATTCACTCTTTAAATGGATAATCACATCAATAGCTCTGCAGTTGTAACTGTGGCTTCTTGGGATTCTCCAGAGACACTTGAGGTGTCCTGAGGATAGAGACTTCTTGTTCTTAGTAAAGGGACTACCCATAGTGTTCAGTGGAGCTAGTCCCTAGGATCATAGAACAAAGGGCAGGGGGGTTCTCTTTTTTCCCCTTCTCTCTTGCTAATGTGGTAGGTGTTAGTGGCCCTCCAGCATTGCCTAGCTTCACTAATGGTCAAGACTGACAAGTGTTCTGGAAACTCATGAGTTTTAGATGAAACAATGCTGTGGGCCAGCAGAGAAGCAAGGCTTGGCTCCAGCCTAATTGTGTAGAAAACAAATGAAAATGCTTTATTTCATGAGGTTTATCTCTTCTGGATTTGTATTATATTGAGAATCTGATAAAAGAAAATGACTTAAGAATCTAGTACAAAGAAATTTCAATCTGTTCAGAATCTGAAAAGAGGAACAGAGTCGAGGTAAAGCGAAATGAACAAGGTCACACAGTATTTAAGATACAATGCTTTCCAAGATGATGGTGGTAAAACTGTGACAGTATTTAAAATACAATGCTTTCTAAGATGGCGGTGGTAAAACAAAGTTTTGCTTTTGAAAAGTGAAAAGATAAATGAGGCCTACATCCCAAGACTTGGTATTATACTCTTGGTATTATACTAAATATAACATTTAAATATTTTTTCTTTTAAAATAGCAAACGGATGTTTCAGAAGACAGCAATGATGATTTGGATGAAGATGAGGTTTTTGGTTTCATAAGCCTTTTAAATTTAACTGAAAGAAAGGTTGGTTTCACTGGATGGCATCTGAATGGTTATTTCTTAGGCCAAAACCACTTTTATTTAATGCATGGTGAAAATGTCTTTTATGTTAAACAGTGATATTAACTATAGAGGTAAGTGCTCTTGTGAAATATTATTGTAATCCTTTTTCAATATGAAGGTGGTGGTGTTGGGTCTGTACCCAGTTAAAGTTGTTTACTCCCTGTGGTTTAGGGAATCATCTGGCTTTGCAGTCCTGATGTTGGTACTGATGCAGGAGCTGTTTGTGCTGTGTCTCTGCAGCTGTTATCTTTGCTACTTGTGTAGTGGGGATATTCTCAGGCTTTGCTGCCTCAATGTTGAGGGCATTTACTGACATTTTATTTTGTTTTGATTCATCTCTTTTTATTGATTCTCTGATGAGTTGTAATAAAAAGTAAACCAGCTGCTTACCCACCTCAGAATAAGATGCAGGCTACACTTAGTCTTTAATTTTGAAATAAACTTTCCAGTTACTTCCATCTGTCTTTATGAGATGGACTAGAGTTGCCATTCCAGTGTGTCTGAATGTTAATTGTGACTCTCTTACCACTCATCATGGGATGGTAAATAACCAGTGTATTTACTTTTGAGAAATGCTTAAGCAGTCAACACTGAAGACATACAAGACGTTAAGGCTATGGCAGGAAACTGCCCTTAGCTGTAAGATGAAAAGTGATAGCTTTTACTCTCAGGTTTTGTCCTCTATGTGATGGCTTGTAATAGGAAACAAGCTTTCTCTTTGCTTTCTAGGGTACCCAGTGTGTTGAACAAATTCAAGAGTTGATTCTAAGCTTCTGTGAGAAGAACTGTGAAAAGAGCATGGTTGAACAGCTGGACAAGTTTTTAAATGACACCACCAAGCCTGTGGGCCTTCTCCTAAGTGAAAGATTCATTAATGTCCCTCCACAGATCGCTCTGCCCATGTACCAGCAGCTTCAGTAAGAGATTCTGGGAAAATATCTTTGAACAGTAATTTTTTTTTCAAATAGATTCAGAAATGTCATTTAAGTAGAATATGTAGATATAGAAAGAGTTCTGTCCTTGGTTTAAGCGGGTTTAGTGTGAGGGGAGTGGAAGAAACATCCTGTGAAGTACATACATTATTAACAACTGGCTTTTTGAAGTTTGTGACAATAATCATGAAATTTTAACTTAAGATTTAAGTGATATATAAGTAGATCATTTCATATAGACTTTGCATCCCCATTTGATTGAAGTTTTTCACCTTCACAGATAGCTTTCTGCAACATGAATAAAATAATGAACAATTACAACAATAACAAAACTGGTAAAGTTCCCAAATTCTATTGGTATGTTTCATAACTAATGAAACCATAGTCCTGATACTGTGGCTAGCTTTTCAGGGTTTTTGTTATTCTATTTTTTAATCCAGAAGTTTTAAGTTTACAAAAATATTTCAGATGTAGCTGTGAAATCTAGCAAACTGAGTGTACTAAGAATTGTATTGTCTGTGCTTTGCAATAGAGGACAAAATATAGGCAGATTCTCTTATTTATTTCTATCTAATTTAAATTTTTTTTTTTTTCGGTAGAGACAGGGTCTTGCTACATTGCCCAGGCTGGTCTTGAACTCCTAGGCTAAAGTGATCTTCCTGCCTCGGCCTCCCAGTGTTGGGATTACAGGTGTCAGTCACGGCACTTTGCCTAGACAGGTTCTTTATAGAATATTCTTTCTCAGAGGTCATAGCCCTTGCGTTGTGGTTTTCCTTTAAATAGCTGTAGGAATGCAACTCTACTCTGGAAACCTTTACGTTTGCTGTTTTTTTCTAGGGATTCGGTGCTTCTTATCTCCTGCTCCCTGCTCTCTCAGCTGTAGCTCAGATTGTGCTTCTGGTGCCTTAAGTGGTTTTTGTTTTTTTTTTGGTTTTCTTTTTTTCTGATCAGCTGGAGCTCACATTTATTTGGTTTTATAGGCGGGTGATATGCTTTCTCCTAGTCCTGTTAAAGCTGAAGTGAGCCAAGGGCAGTGGTGCACGCCTGTAGTCCCAGCTACTCAGGAGGCTGAGGCAGGGGGAATGCTTGAGGCCAGGAGTTCCAGGCTGCAGTATACTATGATTGTGCCTGTGAATAGCCACTGCACGCCAGCCTGGGCAAAATTACAAGACCCTATCTTTTTTTTTTTTTTGAAAAGGCCAGGTGTGGTGGCTGACACCTGTAATTCCAACACTTTGGGAGGCCGAAGCTGGCAGATCACTTGAGGCTAGGAGTTTGAGACCAGCCTGGCCAACATGGCGAAACCCCAATTCTACTAAAAATACACCCACAAAAAATTAGCCGGGTATGGTGGTGCAGACCTGTAATCCCAGCTACTCAGGAGGCTTAGGCATGAAAATCGTGTGAACCTGGCAGGCAGAGGTTGCAGTGAGCCGAGATTGTGCCATTGTACTCTACAGCCTGGGCAACAGAGTGAGATTTTGTCTCCAAACGAAAAAAAGAAAAAAGAAAAAGGAAAGCTGAAGAGGATGGTTGTTCTGAGTTTCTTCTTTTGTTCAAGGGCATCCAGATGCACAAGGCTATGTTTAATTTTCAGAAAGAAGAAACATTAAGGCTTTGTTGCGATTCCATTGCTAGAATTTAGGTTGTGTGTTTATGCAGTTTCTGCAGTATGTCAGAAATTAGTTCCAGACTCTAGCAATTAGAGACTGTGGTAGTAGTCACAGGCTGTAGTGACATTGGTTGTGGCTGTATACCTTTGTGTGTTTCAGTTAAATGTTCATTGCTTTAAAAAATTCAAAAATTCAGATTCGTATATATTTTTAACTTCTGCACAGGCAGAGCAGTGATACATTGAGTGAATTTGAGACTCATCTGATCTGTTAGTTGCTATATATCCACAAATCAGCATAATCTGAGAGATGTATCATAGTATTATAAAAAGTAATACATAATCTAAAATGCAACTGATTATGTAAATAAAAATCATTCCTGTAGACTAAGTGTTCAGATTGAATGCCTGCGTCACAGCAGAACCCACTGAAGATGCCTCACCGGGTTTTCTGTGCTCTGGTTTGTTGATGGATTTCACTTGACCCAGCAGGTAAACAAACGTTGTGTGTGTGCCTTGCAGGAAAGAATTGGCGGGGGCACACAGAACCAATAAGCCATGTGGAAAGTGCTACTTTTACCTTCTGATTAGTAAGACATTTGTGGAAGCAGGAAAAAACAATTCCAAAAAGAAACCTAGCAACAAAAAGAAAGCTGCGTTAATGTTTGCAAATGCAGAGGAAGAATTTTTCTATGAGGTAAGACTATCCTGCTTATTTGTTTAGATGTAAATAAGGATTTTCTTGAAAATGATTTATCAAGATTTATTGTTCTCCCACTTTAGGTCCAAGTCTTTCAAGTGTGGCTACTCTGTTTTTCTGTTTCCCCACAGGACCTAGCAGCTAACATAGTGCCAGGTGCATAGTAGGTACTCAAGAGGCTAGGCACCAGCCTCCTTGCCTGCACTGTGGTTATGAGCATGAGGAGGAGGAGGAGAAAAGTGATTAACCTGATAAGAATGATTAGGCATTTATAATATGCTTCCTGTGAAATCTTTCATTCTAAAACCATGCGGAGAGGTAGACATTAGCCTGGGGTTTACAGATATGG
This sequence comes from Gorilla gorilla gorilla, assembly GCF_029281585.2. Taxonomy (NCBI): domain Eukaryota; kingdom Metazoa; phylum Chordata; class Mammalia; order Primates; family Hominidae; genus Gorilla; species Gorilla gorilla. The sequence continues at coordinate 138,105,731 of NC_073232.2, forward strand.
ACTTTAAGGCATAGGGAAATGAGGGAAATTACCTGCGATCACACAGCTGGTCAATGTGGAAGCTGGGGCACCCCTGCTGCTCTGTGTCCTTAGTCGTGGATGTCATCCTGCTGGTGGGATTTCTCCAGCATTTTTTTCCTATAAAGGTAGCTTGTACTGTGATGGACAGCCATATACCAGAGAATATTCTTACCCTCTCTTCCTCTGAAAAATCTTGAAGTGGGCCAGGTGCGGTGGTGCACACCTGTAATCCCAGCACCTTGGGAAGCTGAGGTGGGCAGATCACCTGAGGCCAGGAATTCAAGACCAGCCTGGCCAACACGGAGAAACCCCATCTCTACTAAAAATACAAAAAAAAAAAAAATTAGCCGGGCATGGTGGCAGATGCCTGTAATCCCAGCTACTCGGAAGGCTAAGGCAGGAGAATTGCTTGAACCTGGGAGGCAGAGGCTGCAGTGAGCCGAGATCGCGCCACTGCACTCCAGCCTGAGCAACAAGGAAGAAACTCCGTCTCAAAAACAGAAACAAAAACATCTTGAGCCAGGCGCGGTGGCTCACGCCTGTAATCCCAGCACTTTGGGAGGCCAAGGCGGGTGGATCACGATGGTCAGGAGATCGAGACCATCCTGGCTAACATGGTGAAACCCCGTCTCTACTAAAAAATACAAAAAATTAGCCGGGCGTGGTGGCACGTGCCTGTAGTCCCAGCTACTCGGGAGGCTGAGGCAGGAGAATGGCATGAACCCGGGAGGCGGAGCTTGCAGTGAGCCGAGATTGCGCCACTGCACTCCAGCCTGGGTGACAGAGCGAGACTCTGTCTCAAAAAAAAAAAAATTTTGAAGTGTATCTCTGAGGGGAACATATTTTCCTGAATTGGATGATATCACATCACTTTTAAGACTTCTGCAGAAGACTAAGCACTACAAATTTAGCTGTGCCCTTCTTTTCCAGGAAGTAAATAGTAAACATAATTTTTAAAAAACATAGGCCGGGTGCGGTGGCTCATGCCTGTAATCCCAGCACTTTGGGAGGCCAAGGCGGGCGGATCACGAGGTCAGGAGATCAGACCATCCTGGCTAACACGATGAAACGCTGTCTTTACTAAAAATACAAAAAATTAGCCAGGCACAATGGTGGGCACCTGTAGTCCCAGCTACTTGGGAGGCTGAGGCAGGAGAATGGTGTGAACCCGGGAGGCAGAGCTTGCGGTGAGCCGAGATCACGCCACTGCACTCCAGCCTGGGTGACAGAGTGAGACTCTGTCTCAAAAAAAAAAACAAAAAACAAAACAAAACCATATGCTTCAACACCTCAGGTTGACCATTTGGGGGGAGTATGTATGGGTGTTTTAAGATGGCGGGGTATGCAGATTTACTCTGTCTTCACACAAAAGCCTGATGCTAAGGAAGCAGCTGAGACAGTGAGAAAAGAGTGTTTGAAGACCAGTTCTTGTTAAACATCAAATTTTACAAGTCTTAATTTCATTATGTTTCACAAGATTATTTTGACAATTAAATGAAAATACCACTTAGCTGCTTGTTCACCTCTTAGAAATTGCACACCTCTATCCCTGTTCCTCATGTGGGTTTAAAATCTACTTGGTTTGTGTTTTATAACTTCTGCCTGAATGTCCCATTTGAACTTTTTCAATTCTGAGTTTTGCTTTTTTTTAGCTCTCATTCTTATTTAAGCATATGCCAAACGTAATATTCTTTGCCGTAGATTAAATGGGTTTTGTCTTTGGGTTGTCCCGATTTTTAATTCATGGTTACTTATTTGGTTTAGAAGGCAATTCTCAAGTTCAACTACTCAGTGCAGGAGGAGAGCGACACTTGTCTGGGAGGCAAATGGTCTTTTGATGACGTACCAATGACGCCCTTGCGAACTGTGATGTTAATTCCAGGCGACAAGATGAACGAAATCATGGATAAACTGAAAGAATATCTGTCTGTCTAACCCATTTCCAATGGACAGTGATGGGCTTGTTTTTGTAAAATTACCAGAAAACTCAGTGGAGATTTACTGAAAAACTCAGACTTTATTCAGATGAAGTTCCTCTACAAAAAGTAGGGTTCTGTCCCATGTGTCTCTGACACATTTACAAAATACCAGTTTTTTAAAATTTTGGTCAAATTATGAGTGGTTGATTTAAAAACTTTTCCAAGAAGAAGAAAAGCATGGAGTAGTAATTTAAAGAACTCAATAAAAACTTCTATTTTTTATTTTAAAATAATATACACAGTGTTATCTTCTTCAAGACTGTCCTGTGGATGTGAAATCCGTCTTCGCGTCACGTATCTCCCATCTCCAGCAGTTCAGCCATCCAGCTACCTTTGGGACCCTTCCGCACCTTGTGTTTGCTGGGGAGTCACTGGAGAGTGCATCTCTGTTCAGCAGTTTCAGGGCACGTCTCACACATTTGCTCTTCCTTATTCATTGTTGACACAGGGGATAGGTGATCCACTACTTGCTGTAGAATGTCCTTACTTTCACTAGGAGGCAGATTACTGAAATAGTATTGTGGTACCAGCTGCATAAATCTGTTTATTTAAGACAAAAAGATGAGATTATGAGTGGGGAAGGTGGTGAGAGACACCAAACATTATGTCTGGGCACTTCCCATCCCTGGAGAATCTACCTGTAGAACCGGTATTTAATTTGAACTCAGATAGTATCTCAGTCCGACTTTGTAAAATAAATACTTTCTGGTTTTTATGCAGCCAATCCTGTTGCATTTCTAGAATAAGTTGGCCTCTCTAGTGTTATGCCACACAGTGGAAGTGCTGTCTACCACTAACCTTTAGTGGAAACTAGTATTTCCCCTAAGGCCCATCACGATATAAGAGGCACCAATCATATGCTTAGGAGAGCTTTGGGTAGGGGATAGAGGGGGTATCTTTGCTTCTTATTTTAACTAGTACCACTCCACATCCAGCTGTGTAAGCCAGACATCTATGAGTCACTCTTGGTTGCTGCCTTGAACACTACTTGCCGGAATAGTAGTGGAACCTTCAAAATGGATCCAGACTCTCTACTGGCCTCTCAAAGACTAGTGGAGTAGTCTCACTCTTGCCATTGCCCCTCCTTTCCATTCATGTAGCAGCCACAGTTATTTTTCCTTTTTTCTTTTTAGACAGTGTCTTGGTCTGTCTCCCAGGCTGGTGTGCGGTGGTGTGACAGTACCTCACTGCAGCCTTGACCTCCTGGGCTCAAGTGATCCTCTGTCGCAGAATCTCAAGTAGCTGGGACTATAGGCGCATGCCACCACACCCGGCTAATTTTTTTATTTTGTAGAGACGGGGTCTTGCTATGTTGCCAGGGCTGGTCTTGAACTCTTGGGCTCAAGCCATCTTCCTCCTGCCTTGGCCTCCCAAGGTGCCTGGCCAGCTACAGTGATGCTTAAAACTATATCGAGAAGATGCTACTCTTGCTTAAAATGCTCCAATTGCTGTGTACTGCACTTAGATAAAATATAAACTATGTGGCCCATAAAGCCTTACACCTTCTGGTGTCTGCCTCTCTCTTCAGCCTTCCCTCCTTCCTCTTCCCTGACAGCTCCAACTGCAGTGGCTCTTGAAAGATGGCTAAGCTCATTCCTCTCAAGGTCAATGCACCTGTATACAGTGCATTTCTCTAGCATTCTGTCCTTCTTAAAGACACATGGTCTTTGTTTTTATTTCTACACTGTCTTTTCTATGCTGTAATCTAACAGGCAGGGACATTTCTTAGGTGTCATCCACAGAGGCCTGCCCTTAGTAGGTACTCTCAACGTAAATTAAGATTGCATCAGTATAAACTTTAGAACTAAGAATAAAAGCCAAATTTGTCATTTACTCCTACAGGTATGAATTAAAAAAAAATACAACCCTTTCTTCTCCATTAAACTTACAGTTCAGGAGAGATTTCTGAGGTAATTCTGATGTAGTTGTTCTCAGAAATGCTGAATTTATGGAAGAGGACCCACTCTGGCATCTTCTTGGTGATTGAGTAACCAGACAGGGGATGCAGCTGAGCAACCTGCTTATGTGTCAGCATTAAGTAGTTACCTGATCCATCAACATCCCGAGCAATCTGAAAGGCAGAGTTTTAAAGAAAAAAGATTTTGTATTAATATGGAGATCATTATACAAAAATGTTTGTTGAAAAAAATACCAAAGTATTTTATACGGGATAGTTAAAACTAACGTTTGCCACTCATGTTTCCTACTTTCACATGTAGAAAATAAGCCATAAGCATGTTTTGCCTAAAACTTTGAGACAGTGATGTTAACTAACTTCAGCAACAGCAGGGCACTGCTAAAACAGTGCCGCTGTGAGGTTAATGTTTTGGCCATGAGATGAAACTTAGCACGCTACCCACCATACTATGGGCGACATACACTCCAATGCCAAGTGCTTTACACTTGGTGTGTAGCACGCAATGACCCTGTGATGTAGGAACCTTACTTTACAGATGAGGAAATCCATAATGATATGTCATTTTTCTCCATTAAGACTACATATTCTGCCTTGGCCCTTTATTCCCTTGAGCGGAAGGATATTTAAGTACCAAATCTTTAATAATAACATGGATTTTTAGTTTTACTTAATGTCAAAATCATCATCCTAAGCCATTGTTGGCAGCATGTCCTGAGTATGTGCAATTCAGCAGAGCCTATGCTGAGGTGGCCCCACCCCTTCTCACCTGCATAAAGTAACCGGACAGAAGAGCTTTCTTTATGTTTAGAGTGTTTTCCTTGGAGCCAAAAGCAGGTTCTGCATAGGGAAGCTCGATTCGCTTGATAATTTCTAAGAGTTCAGCTCGAATAACATCTGCCATTCTGAGTGCTGAACAGTTGAGGAAGTAATCACGACACCACTTTTCCACACAGTCTAGGAGGGAAAGAACACAAGGCTATTTAGAAATGATTTGTCAGAAGCTCTAAAGAGCCCAGGCCAGGCAGTTGCCATCTCTAAGCCCTGTGCTCTCCTCTCCTACAAAGGAGGCCACATAGGTGAGTGGCAGGAAGGCAGCAAGGACAAGGATTTCTGGTGGCTGCAAGGTCAGCTGTCAGGGCACTACCAGGAAGGGAGACGGTGCCACCGACAGCACCCATGCCACCTGCTGGGGTTCTGTGATCCCAGCCAACTGTGGAAAGTGTTCCTAGTGGTGACTGAAGATGTATTTCACTAACCCGTGGCTCATAAAGGCCAGAGAGGATTTTGTAAGACCTATGTTGTGTCTCTATGCATACAGCACGTATGTATGTGGTCCCATTTAATCAAACTAGGCAGAAAAAAGCCCACAGTATAAATTCCTCTGATCTATGAAAATATCTCATATTTTATTTAATGATAAGAACAGGATTACTACCAGGTTGATTTGGGAATTAATTATGTTATAGTTAAGCTCATCTATCTACCCTAGCTGTAACTTTTATCTTAAAATTCAGGCATGTGGGTGAGTTTGAAGTTAGTCTTTCTGGCCACCTGTAATTACTTAAGATGGACCTGGGAATGTACATGGCCATGGCACCATGGACAGAAGACCCTCATTTACCCTGTCCTGTCCACTCATGCTGCTCGGAGCAACCACAGCATGTACTTAGTGTCACCCATTCAGCATGTCCTGAAAAGATGCCACCAGATTCCTGTGTACCTGCTGGCTCCACTGACAACTTTTTCTTCTCAGCTTTGAAACACTAACTCCCTGTTCTTTATACAATTCTGTCTTTCAAATTGCTATCATATTTTTCACACTACTTCACATATTTTCACACCATCTTTCAGAGCAAAGGAGGTAAAAGATGCTTCATGGAAAATGTCAGGGAGGGACCTTACTGGCTGCCCTTTATGGGTGGCTCTAGCCTCTGCTATGCTGCTTTGCCCTGTTTGCCCCCTCCTCTTGTTTCTGTCTGCATAGCAGCTTCCAGTTGACTTCTGAGTACCTTCCTGTGACAGGTAATCTACCCACTGCCCTTCAGGCATACAAAGGACTTTGTGGCTGTGCTTTGACATGCACCATTCTCTTCTCTGGACACCCTCTGCTCTCCTCTACCAAGCTCCGTCAGCAACTCTGCAGCCTCACCTCAGCACCTCAGCCTACCTATTCTGCACTAGTATCTGGAGCTCTGCAGCCTCTCTGCATGCACGTGGTGAATGTGCCAGGATACGGAAGGTGCACAGCACAACTCTGACACAGTGGGCACGTAGAGGTGGCTGTTCCTTGTCTTCCTCCAAAGACCCATGTACGAGTCTGTGTCCCCCGTCACCATGCCCCAAGCAAGCTTGCTCTGAAGGCTGGCTGAGTGGAGTCCTGGAGCTCTGGAAGTACAGGCCCGCCATGGTGGCACACCAGAGCTCCGTGGGAGCAGGGGGACTGAGCATCTCCCACTCTGCAGACGCCTGTGGGTGCGTTTAGGGCCTCAAGTGCCATTGCATTCAAGTGGCCAGTAGGGCTAGCGAAGAATGTTTGATGAATAACTAATAAGGACTCAGACTTATCTGGGGAAAGGAAGGTGGAATTAATAGGTAGTTTCTGAGCATTCACTTACACTCACTGCTAGAATTCAGAGTTGTGTCTTGGTAAGCCTTGTAAATGCTGATGAGGGTAAAGTGATCTCCTTCGGGATGTAAAAATGTCTTCCAACAAGTCAAGGCAGCCTCTTCAGCTCCATGTGGCACATGTGAAAAGCAATTTGGAGCTTTAAAATGAAAAAGGTCACATGGTTAGCAATAATGAAGACATTTTATCTTAGCCTAACATGCAGAGGGGAGGGGTCACGACTGTTAGTGGCATGGCTCCTGTCTTGGTACTCTGAATAAATATATTATTCTTGTTTACTTAGAAATCCCAGAAATTTACAGTGAGTCATCCTAATTCTCCCTCTCCTTTTGTGTGTGTGTGTTTGCTTTTCTAAGGTCAACTGAATATGGTTAATATCCTGCTTCTATTCCGGCAGGAGCAGGGAAAACCTGAGGTGCTCGGAGGTCCAGACACAAGAAGAGGATTGGAACCAGTTCCGATACAGCACAATGGTTGGTCTGTTCCCCCAGTATTAGAATAAATTAAAACATACAAGCCAGGATGAATGAAGCCAATAGGAAATAAAAAACAGGCACACAACATTATTTGGGGAAAAACACCTCTAGTGACATGTTTTCTTCATCTGCACTGATTATTTCAGCAAAAGAAATCTAGTATGTTTTCATACATCCGATGTATAAATTTGCTGAACTTTGAGTTAGTTTTCTTAAGATAATTTTTCATATTAAGAAAATTTTCCTTTTCTAACCTATTAAAATACCTCACTATCATTTCAAAAGGTTAAATGAGTTGATCACCATCTCTGCTCTGTGCTCCTCAAAATATAATTTCAAATGGATCCGATTTAAATCTATACCTAGTGCAGATTTGCAAAAAAAGAAAAGGAATAGTCATTAAGGATACCTGTTACCATGGCCGCGATTGTTAGCACTTCATCTACACAGTCAAATTCACAGGACGCTAAGATAGACTTCGAGAGTTGTGGATCAAGAGGAAACTCTGACATGATGATTCCAAATTCAGAAAGATTTCCATCATTATCCAGTGCTGCCAGATAATCTAAGTCTTCCAATGCCTGCATCAAACTTTCTGGTGCTAGGAAAGGAAAAAAATAATAATTTAAGAGTCTCATATGGCTAAGATGGAGAAACAGGTACTGGACTTTTCCCTCCTGCATGAAACAAGCAAACAATGGACAAAATATGTGAAACAACGGTTTGCAAGCCACCAAATACCAGGGAGTGAAGGATAGTGATTCTTGAGAGGGCAAACTCAGGAGGGGAGCCCTGTGATTGTCCAGCTCATGCTCCGAAGAGGGTCCCAGCTGCAGTGTGCATGCGGTGGGTACCCAGGTGGAGCCTGCCAGCCTCCCTGCAGTAGGAAAACAATGCCAGGGATCCAGGGAGACTAAGGTGGCCGGAACTCGCGGTCACAGTACTGGAGAGAGACACACAGATCTAAGTCAGGGGCCAGAGGGACCTCCCTCAACTAGGCAGCACAGCCCCACTGATCAGCGCATGTGTGTAAGGAACCATCTCAGGCCAGAGAAAGAGCCATGTGAGAAGATTAGAAGGAACAGTGGTGCTGACACAGGACCTAGGGTAGGGCCTGTTCCCACCACCCTAGCTGGAAAACCTCATGATTTATGGGGCACTGGGTAGAAAACACAAGTGAGAAACCCTAGATGGGCACTGCCACCTGACACATCTATACAGCAAGACCTGAAAGGATCACACTGCATCCTAGGACAAAGCTCAAAAGTACCTCTGGGACTACAAAAATATTCAGTGCCCAAGAAGGTAAAATGTACAATGTCTAGCATCCAGTAGAGAGGCATGAAAAGCAGGAAAATACATTGCATAATACAGAGAAAAATTAATCACAACTGACCTGGATCTCAGATGCTAGAAATAGTAGACAAAGATGTTATTTCCCAGTGCAAATAAAGAAATAAAGATAGCAAGCTGATTCTCTCCATCTCTTTATTTCTTTTAAGTTTATGTAACATCGATAATGATGTGGTATTATATATGCTCAATCTTTACCAAAGTTTTTAAAAGTCCATTTATTTAAAGAAATATATTCTCTTTGTGGAATAAGGCGATATATAGATTGGTGCAAAAGTAATTGCGGTTTTTGCCATTACTTTCAATGGCAAAAACCACAATTATTTTTGCACCAACCTAATATTTATTAAATAAATACATGTGTTTTGTCCACCCTTCTGGTTCCTGGTATAGCAATAAAGGTCACACAATGAAGCAAATCCCATAATAGAAAGCTGCTGTATTGTTATACCCCAAAACTGCAGGATTTATGAGCCACTAGGTTGGTTTTGTTTTAGTTCCAGTAAGTGCAAGGTGGGCAGGAGCTGAAGACTCTGGGGCCCTAAGAAGCGCTTGAACCTGTCTGCTCCTGGGAGTTCAAAGTAACATATGGTAAAAATTTTCTTATGTGCTGTCTAAACTTTGATCATTAAGCTCTATGTCTAAATTTCAGGCAAACTGAGTAGCTCAAAAACCTCACTTTGGGAGGCCGAGGCGGGAGGATCACGAGGTCAGGAGATTGAGACCATCCTGGCTAACATGGTGAAACCCCGTCTCAACTAAAAAAACACAAAAAATTAGCCGGGCGTGGTGGCAGGCGCCTGTGGTCCCAGCTACTCGGGAGGTTGAGGCAGGAGAATGGCGTGAACCCAGGAAGTGGAGCTTGCAGTGAGCCGAGATGGCACCACTGCACTCCAGCCTGGGCGACAGAGTGAGACTCCGTCTCAAAAAAAAAAAAAACCTACTCACAAACTTCGATTTGATAAAATTCCTCCATTCCTGTCAGGACAACTGGAAGGCATTAGAAGCCACTACTGTGGGCTGGGAAATGACTCAGGGAAGCTGCGATGCAGCCCACCACACCTCCAGTCCTGCTGGAGGACAGCGGAGCCAGCACCAGATATAACTTCAGCCTGACGCGCCCACCACAGGCAAAAGATCTGCTACTAGGAGTGAGGGGGCAGTGCCAAACCACCCAAGGGAAATCTGCAGGGAACCCAGACATCCGCTGGAGTACTGAAGCAAGGCTTTCATCCTTACCTTGGGGCAAATATGTTGAATTTCCCTATTCTGAATGTTTTCCCATCAAGATTTAAAACTGAGCAGAAGCTTATGGCTTCTCAGAGATATTCCTGTCCTGCCTGGGTCCTGACATACAGCATTACCGTCTTACTTGTTCATTCTTGGGGACCTTTGGACTAACCATGACCTTGAGAAATCACAATCATGGGAAATAAACAGATGGGCTATTCAGAAAAAAAGTTCAAGAGTTCTATCAGTGAGGCATGACATGAAAAGTAACAGCCGATCTGCTGGAGAAGGTACAAGAAGCAGCATCAGAAATAAGCATCTTAAACAGCAGGAAGGGGCTGGAGTACAAACTTAACTACTGAAAGCTTTTCAGAAACCAGTTTCTATAAATCAGCAAAGCTGCTGCATTATAAGTTACAGGATCTTTGGCAATTGTCCCTTTAAGCATCTGGCTTGACAGCCAGGCTCTGTCCCCAAAGGGCACCTACTATTCATTTTTACACCCTGGAGTTGAGTTGGCCGCACACAGGGTTAGTAACATAAATGACTTCATGATTCTGCTCCTGGTCCTACAACAGAAAAGGAGAGGATGTTCTTGGGGTTTTACTATATTAGAAAGAATGAGTTAATGAATGCAGATTACACAGGTGAAGGAACATTAATAAATAACTAAATAGGATTTGCTAATATTATATTCTGCATTTTATCTCCCCAGTGTGGCCCATAAACTTGCTTAGCTAAAAAGCAGAAGAGTTTAGATGGGGGTTCTTTAGGGCAGTGCTGCTTAAGTATAATCCATAGTAAGTAATGCTAACGAATGGAATGGAAGTGTTTTAGTGTCAGGCCTCTTTGTTCTGGCAGTGCAAAATCAGACTGCTTTATTCTGAAGGCAATTTTGAGATGAACCAAACATCATCTTTATTAAGCTCGCTTGCGAGCGGCAGCTGTACTCCCTGTGGAATAGCTCACTGCAAGGTCACACTCCTCCTCCACTACCATCACTCAAAGTAATGTGAAGGGCTATCATTACAGTATTTCTTCACTGTTCTGTGTGCCTGTTTTCTGTGGAACCCCAAATGCCAAGCTCCAATATGTGCCTGCATTTTCCTTCCTTGGCATCAGTAGAAAACCTAGTTACAAAGAGGTCATTAAACTGCAACCAGCAGAGGAGGAGCCGATGCAGCGCTAACTCCAAGCTGAGCACAGGCCAAGTGGCGTCCAAGGCCACGGCAGTTCCAGAGCTGACAGCCCCACACAGCATGTTTCCCATGTTCTTATAGTGTTCTTATAGATGTCAGATGGTAGGAAGCCTTGGTTGGCTCCCAAACCCTCACAGGAAGTCTGTCTACTCAGGTGCTCAGGAGGCTTCCTCCAGCCAGGTCTCTTTTGTTATAACAATCTTTGGCCTACTTTCTGCCTAATCTGGCAAAAATGGCTCAGAAACACTGAATTTCCTCTCAAGGTAGCTGACATTATGCAAATGTACGCCAACATATTTATATGTACTTTCCTACAGGTAAAAGTTTTAGTCTGCAATTATTCCTGGGAATACGCATAGGAGAGAGAACATCATGCCTTCTCTTGTCTAAAGTGGACATGTATTTCCACGAGAATAGGGCAGGGGGTCTCCTGGTAACCAGTCCCCAAAGCCAGGGCCATTCCCTCTCCTTCCACCACACTCCTTAACCCCCTTTCTTCCCAATAAGAGTAGAGAAGTAAGGCTGGATTTGAGTCATTAGAGTTGGAAAGGATGTTAGAGATAGAGTGGCCTCCATGGTAAACTGAAGAAAAGCATTTTCAACTCCCCGCCCACTGGCGGGAGCCAAGATCCTTCTGTCCAGCCTTGCCCTGGGCAGGGCTCTCGGGTAATGGCAGTATCCCCACTGCCCTCCCAGTGCCACCCGCACCGTGAGGCAGGCGGAGGCCAGCTCCTCCGAGCTTAGCTGTGCCTGAAGACCTCTCACACGCCAGCTCTGCTCCTGCCCGTGACATGGAAGGAAACACACGCAGACCTTTGACAGCCACAGGCACCTCCTGATCCTCTCGACTCTCCCTGCATGTCACATCACTCACACCGCCCAGGCCTCAGAAAGGACTAAGTGGGGAAGGAAGCTGAGTTTGTCTCCCACACGCGACTGCCTTTGCTCATGTTCTGGGGAAGACTATCGGCCTTCTAGAGGGCACCTGTCTAGTCAGTATTCCTCAAGCGTAAGGGCATTGGGAAAGTTCTGCCACTTCACAAATTACCAACGGTCTCCACTCCGAGTAACTGTTCTTACAGCCAGGAAGCTGGCCCCAGGTTTTTGTAGTGGTGACTAGCTGAAGACTCTCCCCACCCTCATACCATTATAGAGAACTATCTTTAAACAAGAGTTGGCATTGTAGTTAGATAGTATGGAACTGGCAGCCCCAGAACAACCTAGAAAAATCAGGAAAAAAATGCATGGGTTTTAAAATGACCATACAATGGGTGTTTTCTATATGAGTAGTTAAAGGACTTTATGTTTGGTGTTGGTTCATGATTTCCTTATAAGGGTGAGGCTCAAATTATTATTTGCTCTCAGTCTATTTTGAGTATCTTGTGCTATTGGCACTGGCAAGGCTCTGGGGCAGGCACACGTCTGGGACAGCCTCACTCTTGGCCCTTCTAGCATGGATGGTCTCATTTATATATGGAGATGCACACATAAATCAAGAATCCTGCTCTACTGGAAATGCACTTTTACCTCCAAATTGTCCCCTTTTATAGGAACTGTACCTTCACTTCCATACTTATAGGACAGGATTTTGTGCCACGTGACAACACCACATTATCACTACTAACCCCAGTCACAGGGGACTGGTTCAGGGTGGGCAGCTTCTCAAATAGAATCAATGGCTCCCTTTCTTGGGTGTTTTCGACTTTAGACCAAGGGAGTTTCCAGGAGCTGACATAGTAAATCATAAAGCTTAGGGCAGAGAGCAGCTAAGACTCTGCCCAGTTCCTAACAGGTCATTAACTAGTACCCATCGCGGCCTGGGGGTTGGAGACCCCTACATTAATGTATATACACATTTACATCAATGGACAGAGAGAAATGCAGTTATCACTTAGGAGGGCTGAAGGAGCAAATGAAGTTTCTGTTTCTGATTTATTTTAGGGTTGGGACTTGGGCATTGTGTAAAAGAGTCCACAGGGGGAGACTCTACACATTTGCATAATGCCAGCTAACTACTCATATAGAAAACACCCATTGTATGGTCATTTTAAAACCCATGCATTTTTCTTCCTGATTTTTCTAGGTTGTTCTGGGACTGCCAGTTCCATACCATGGAAGGGAGGGAGGGAGGGGAACCTAGAGATACAGAGATGAGAAACTAAAAAACTTGTTTTGGATTTCTTAAGATACCTCAGTTCCCTTATCATAATTCACTTTTTCCTTATGCTAGTTTGAGCTGGATTACTAGTGCTTGCATTCAGAAGAATTTAATATATCCACTGCAACATAATACATTCTATAACAGAGTGCATCCAGAGTGCCACTGCAGCTTCCAAATGGTAGGGACGTAGCCTAGGGAAGAACAAAAAGAGCTATACTCACATAGTACCTACTGTGTGCCAGGTACATGCATTAGTGCAGAGGTCCCCAAACTTTTTGGCACCAGGGACCGACTTCATGGAAGACAATTTTTCCACAGACCACAGGGTGGAGAGGATGGTTGTGAGATGATTCAAGCTCGTTACATGTGCACTTTATTTTTATTATTATTACATTGTAATATATAATGAAATAATTATACAACTCATCATAGTGTAGAATCAGTGGGAGCCCTGAGCTTGTTTTCCTGTAACTAGACGGTCCCATCTGGGGGTGATGGGAGACAGTGACAGATCATCAGATTCTCATAAGGAGCGGGCAGCCTAGATCCCCGGCATGTGCAGTTCATAATAGGGTTCGAGCTCCTACGAGAATCCAGTGCTGCCACTGATCTGACAGGAGGTGGAGCTCAGGCAGTAATGCTCGCTTGCCCCCAACTCACCTCCTGCTGTCCAGCCCAGTTCCTAACAGGCCACGAACTGGTACCCATCACTGCCTAGGGGTTGGGGACCCCTGCATTAATGTATATACACATTTACATAAATGGACAGAGAAAAATGCAGTTATCACTTAGGAGGGCTGAAGAAGCAAATGAAGCTTCTGTTTCTGATTTATTTTAGGGTTGGGACTTGGGCATTGTGTAAAAGAGTCCACAGGGGGAGAAACTGAAGAATGAAGAGATGGTGTAGACCCTAAGACTCTACAATGTCTAGGGCCTCTGGGGAATAGCATTAAGAGTTGGCTCTTAAGAGGACAGGGAGGAAAGGCTTCTGCTTCACTTAATTTCACAGGGACATGTTCCCAAAACCTGGCATTTGCCTAACTCCTACTCCTTTACACTGTACATGGCAATTTTGCATAAACATCTCATTTGTACCTCTAAATAACCCCAGGATACAAGAGGGCAGACACTCTACCCTAATTTTACAGATGAGAAAAAGACAAGTGGCTTGCCAAAGCCACATGGCCACCCAGCAGTTTTGTCATATGTAAAGTGAGGTTTTGAACTTGGGCCTTCCACTGGCAGTGTTGAACCTGGCACCTGGCATGCTCTGCCAGCACAGCTGATGCTGGACTCCCAAGTCCAGTGCTGTTGCTGTTATCTACCATGGCTCTTCCTGGCTCCGGCCCATCTCAGAGGCAATCTGGTGATGTCTCCTAATAACTGAGGGTCATTATCTGCTTCTCACACCCATTAAAACTGCTCTTTCTAGGACCCTCTGCAGCTCAGGGCCCCTGTGGTGCAGAGCTCAGGTAGGAGTCACTCAGACGATGACTGTGCTATAGCATTTACTATACACCAGTCACTTTTCTAAGGGGCATGCATATGTTAACTAATTTATCTTAATAACTCTATGAACCAATTGCTTTGATTATCCTCATATTCAGAGAAATGAAGTGAAGCAATGAGAGTCCTAATTTACTGAATAATACCCCACTAGCAACTGATGGGGCCAGGCTTGGAGCCCTGGCAGCCTGGCCCAAGAGCCTGTGCCTTTTGGCGTAGTCCCCTCAATATGGGGACCATCTACCCCAGTTTACCCAGGGCGGTATCTGTTTCCACCTTTCATCCCAGCTTAATCATTAATAGCATTCATGCCCCTGTCCCATGAAGTTCACAGGGACATGGTCAGTTTGTCTGAATTCATCGCAAAATAAACAGGTTCCATTAAGTTAAATTGCTGTTTTGTTTTGTTAGCAGGGAGGGGTCACTCCTGCTAAGCCACAGCCATCTTTCCGCCTGCACTGTTGCACGCAAAAACATATCAACTTAAATGATAAGCCATATAGTTCCCAGGCCCACAAGAGCCTAAAGGGCTTCAGGAGCCAAAGGTACTTCCATTCTGGGCCCTTTAAAACCTCTCCTGGGTTTTGTTTTCACTTTCTGTAACATTATTTACTTTATTGTTTCCAAGATCCTCACACACTGGCCCTGGAAAGTTGTTTCGGCATGTTTGCGTCTCTTTTTCACACCCCCTCATCTGAGTATAGTAGTAACTTTTGTGTAGCCTTTAAACAGATAATAGTGTAACCTTCATTAACTTAAAAACCTAGGCTGTGGCCTCCTGACAGTCATGCTAGAATATTTGCTCGACTCTCTGGGCTGTTTGGGCAGTGCCACTCCTGCCTGTAGGTGTCAGGCACTGCGGCAGAGCTATGGGGAGGGCCACGTGTGAGGGCCGTTGGCAGCCTGCTTCCTCCCATTCTCCTCTTAGTACATGTAAATATTATATATAGTATAGTAAATGTTACGTTAACATTTAAAGATCATTTTGTAAATTCCAAAGCCAAATCTTGAGTTTCCAAGTGATTTACAAACAAGCGCATATACTTCTCTAGTATTCTTACAAACTGGGCTTTTAGTGTGGTAAATACTATTCCAGAAGGTCTTGATGAATTGGTTTAGGAATCCTCTGGTGAAAGATCTGCACCATCACAACAGATGACACCACTGTAGAATCTTTTGTTTCTCTTTTGAACCAGGGTCTTGCTCTGTCGCCCTGTCTGAAGTACAGCAGCACGATCATAGCTCACTGCAACCTTGAACCCTGGACTCAAGTGATCCTCCTGACTCAGCTTCCCAAACAGCTAGTACTACAGGCGTATGCCACCACACCTGGCTCATTAAAAAAAAAAAAAAAAAAATTTGTAGAGATGGGGTCTTGTTATATTGCCCAGGCTGGTCTTGAATTCCTGGCCCTCAAGCAGTTCTCCCACCTCAGCCTCCCAAGGTGCCAGGATTACAGGTGTGAGCCACCATGCCCAGCCCTGCAGAATCTTTTCACCAGCGCCATCCCTGGCCTCTGCAGCCTTCGACTTTCTTTTCTTTCTTTCTTTTTTTTTTTTTTTTGAGACAGAGTTTTGCTCTTGTTGCCCAGGCTGCAGTGCAATGGCGCAATCTTGGTTCACCACAACCTCCACCTCCTGAGTTCAAGTGATTCTCCTGCCTCAGCCTCCCAAGTAGCTGGGATTACAGGCATGCACTACCATGCCCGGCTAATTTTGTTTTTAGTAGAGACGAGATTTCACCACGTTGGTCAGGCTGGTCTTGAACTCCTGACCTCAGGTGATCCACCCACCTCGGCCTCCCAAAATGCTGGGATTAGAGGCGTGAGCCACTGTGCCCAGCAACTTTATTTTCTTCCTGCATTTTCCCCTGTTTTCATGAGGCGTTGCCTTATCTAACGTGCCATGCCTGTTTGTGTTTGGGTTCACTTTTCTTTTCATAATCCAAAGAATCATAGATCATACCAAAGCCAGTCATCTGGCTACTACCAAAATGAGTTCTGCCTCTGAATACAAAGATGACCTCTGGTGTAGTCTGGTACCTTTTGGCTAGTTTTTCTCCAAATTTCTATCTAGGTACCACTGCCTTCCCAGGGTAGCGGCAGTCTCAGGCCATCTGTTTCCACTGAAGTGGTCAGCTGGTCCTGAGGCCTCCTACCCCAATGGACAGTGACTGTGTCATTCAGCTGTGTCAGGCAGCCAAGGAAGAAAAATACAACTGATTTTTTAAAAAGAGGTCCAGATCAGGGGAATTCAATTAACAGCCTGTAGCCTAGTTATGCCAAATTCATTTTCACATGGTTCATGCATCCTGAAAAGGGTAACAAGTTTGCTGGATTTGCGTATTTCAATTATAAGTTGAATTAAATGCAGCAGCTGCGAGCATCTTTTTCTTTTTTTGCTTCCAAAACAATGAGTCAGAATTAATCCACAGTTATATTTTCCCCAAGCACAGCAGAAAAGTTATGTGTGTATTGTCAGGAGACAAAAATAAATTGTTACCCTAACCCTTTTGTCCCCCAGTTATCAGCTTTAAGCCTCATGGAATGAGCAGCACAGAGGGTGACTATCGAGAGAACACAGTGAGATAGTTTGCTTTTAAAAATCCTTGACATCACCAAGCCTTCCTTTTCTTCTCCCTGCATTTCTAGTCCACCAAACATCTACTACCCTGAGCAAGAAGATGCCTAGGAAATCAACAGGTGGTGATTCCTGGGCTTATGAGATGAACAGTGGGACTGGAAGAGCAATTTTCAAAAATGAAACCTATCTTGTTGGGGCTCAGGACACACCACCCCAAAATATGACTGGAGGAGACTAGAATATGCCACCCCAAAATATACTTCTCTGGCATATTTTGAGCTGGTTATTCTGAGAAACTGCAGACATAGGACTAGCTCTGAAAAGCTGTCACTTTGTAAAAGAAATCTACATCTACAAAGGAAATCTACATTAATAAGTGTGGTGGCTTGCACCTGTGGTCCCAGCTATTTGGGAAACTGTGGTGGGAGGATCACTTGAGCCTGTGAGGTGGAGGTTGCAGTGAGCTATGATCACGCCACTGTACTCCAGTCTGAGCAACAGAGCAAGACCCTGTCTCAAAAAAAAAAAAAAAAAAAAGGACAATTCAAGCTGCTGAGAATTCTTCTTTCTGCTGATTCACCCTTACGCTTCCATACTCCACATTACCCAGCTCCTTAAGCCCAGTTCCCCTGTGCTGCAGTGTCCAACAGCAGACACATTTCTCGTGTCAGAACAGTTATTTCCTAGAGGTTTGCGGGTTTTTAAAAATTACCTTCAGAGAATGTTTACCTCTAGTGGGAAAATGCTTCAGTCCAAACCAACGCCCCCTCCATGCTTGTGTGCACTGCTGCGCATCATGTGAGCTCAGGACAGAGAATGGGCAGGAGAAGGTGAATCTCAGCCTACATGTCTGGCTGACATGGGAGCATAAGGCTACCTGGTCTGTTCATGAAGTCACAGTGGCCTAGGCCCGCAATGTCTATCCTCTTCATAAAAAGCACCATGCTTGTTAGGTTGGCTTCCTGCATTTCTGCTGGCTTAAGTGGCGTCATGTCTTTGGAGGCAAATTCTTCAGTGTACAGGCAGAAAAATTTTCCTAAAAGACACCAAGAAAAATGGCTTTAATATTTCTGGGTTGCCTGCATACAAGAATTGACAACATTTAGTATTTGTGTCCACAGCACTACCTGAAGAAGATGAGCCAAGAATCTGCTTGCGTATCTCTGCCTGGCTCTGGCTGATGGGCTGCATGACGAGCGAGTTTGCTCTTATTCTCGGGTTGTACACCTTTAAATGGAAAGACAGCATCATTAGCGTCAGATAAGTCATGATTCAGTAGGCTCACTGATCCTGAAGAGAATATGCTGCGCAGTACTTTACTCCATGAAATGCACTGCCACAGACTCATTTTCTTTGCACGATATTTATTATTGTTTCACTTGCCTTGAGATGGAAACTGCAAGTGCTTTGATAAATGGATTTAAAGGTTGTCTGCTTTCATTGTGGCTTCAATAACTATGAGACCTTTGTGTCATCTGCTGAAATACTAGCACTGTCACTTCTCAAAGCACTGTACTGGTGAATGATAACATATGCTCATATGTCACACAGAGAAAGGGTTCTCACCTGATAGTGCCATGTTTCTTTATAGTTTTGTTCAAATCAACCAGGATCTTGGTGGTCTCACCTTTACAATACATACTGAGAGTTCCAATCATAACAGCTAATACAGAAACTGCGTATGGCACTAACAATGATTTTCCTTACAGGTGGTTCACGGGGGCAAGTGACAGCCCTGGTTTCTCTGAAGGTTGGACTAATTCAATCAAGATCAACTCTAAGTGATTTCCAGGGAACCTTCGTGACTGTTGGAATTGCTCTGTCATAATAAGTCAGGGATATTTAGGAGGCTCATAGTCTCCTGGAGGGATAAAACATCTCAGCACCTAGTAATGGTAAATTAGTCAATATTTGTTAGTTTCGTTTGAGATCTCAAATGTTAGGATTTTCTGAAGTCTCAGTGTCTTTCAGAGTTTGAGATACCTTGTTTTCATTTTTTCTAATTTTTAATTTAAAAGTAATAAAGAATATTTTGTAATGATTAGGATGAAAATTTTATCGTCAATTATAAGCCAAAATTTGCTAAAATTAAAGTCAGTATACTTGAAACAAGTTTCTAGTAAGTTCTCTGGGGTAAGATACTAATTACTCTGATAAAGGGGCTATCAAAAAAATCCAGTAAATTGTTCATAAGAAGAGGTCAGTTTAAGAGTCAAACAATTTGCTTTGCTAGTACCTTAGCTAAAGAAAAAATACTATTAAAGATGACTATCACCTTTATGCTCTAGTAGTTGAGTCTTTCCTCAAAACTTTCTCCTTTGGCAGCTCAATTTAATTCATTTCCAAACCTCCAGCATGCTAATGGAATCAAGACTTTTGTTACTGGCTGCAATAATTCTTCTTTGCACTCACGACCAAATTCAACGAATCCCCAGGTCACATAGTTCATCCTCACTTCCTGATCAGTAAAATGGTAGGAAACTGAGAAACTAGTGCTTGACAACGATCAGCAGTCTGTTTAGCCTACTCAATAATAATTACCTTTAGCCTACTCAATAATAATTACCTTTCTTCTTTCCACACCCACATCGATAACAAATCTGACTGAGTTGCTCCAGATCAAAAACTCTCCAGAGCTAGTAGTTAACACCACTCTTCTTTGATAAACTTGGCATCTTTTTTCTGCTTCATCGAGTGGCTTGAACAATGAACATTTCTCTTTTGGATACAAAGGAACAACCACCAGTTCTCCAAGATCTGGGTTTAGGTTAGATCCTTGATAGACAGTTTCACAGACTTTCTCAATATCCTAAAGAAAAAAAACCCCATGAAAATAAAATACAATGCAAACAACGTCACTATTAAAAAAATGTCTGAATTACAAAAAATTTTAGGCAATACTACGTAACAGATACAGGGAAAGAAATCCCTGTGTTGCTGCCTACGTGTATCTTTAAATAAGTAAAGATGCACCTAAATGAGAAAATGTCTTTGGGGAAGTTAAATATAATTTATATTGTTTTCCCATTTAATTTTGTTAGATTTCACTAAAAATATAAGTAAAAAAGATGACTTCCCACAACTGCCATAGTTTTTACAGCTCAATTCCATTCTCTAGGTCTCTAGCTTATGTCTCTTTCCTTTCCATACCATTTGTAGAATGGGATTGAATTAACTCAAGGGTTTTGTAGGAAGACAGATCCATCTAGAAAAATAGCAAGGTATCACAGGTCACTGAGAACTAGGTGAGCTGTGCTCGTTTCCTGATCTGCTAAGCGGCTCCCAGGAAGCTGGGCAGAGGCCGCTCCACGGGGTCCCACATCAGCTGGCACACAGGTACGGTCCCTTGCTTGCACTTCGTTTTTCCACATATAATTGATTTACTTGGGGCAGATTTTTTACCAAGCAAACAGCATGGCTGTTGATCCTAATGAGTGAAAACTTACCAATTGGAATAATGAGAACAAAACGTTTTCTCCATTCTTATAATTCTGATTACTTCACTTTACTCCACATATTAAGGAAGGATTGTTTAGAAATTAAAAGGAAGGCCAGCAGTGGTGGCTCACGCCTGTAATCCCAGCACTTTGGGAGGCTGAGGCGGGCGGATCATGAAGTCAAGAGATTGGGACCATCCTGGCCAACATGGTGAAACCCTGTCTACTAAAAATACAAAAATTAGCTGGGCATGATAGCATGCGTCTATAGTCCCAGCTACTCACAAGGCTGAGGCAGGAGAATCACTTGAACCCGGGAGACGGAGGTTGCAGCGAGCCGAGATCGTGCCACTGCACTCCAGCCTGGCAACAGAGTGAGACTCCGTCTCAAAAAAAAAAAAAATGAAAAGGAAAAGAATGAGTACTTGAGCTGAGCTGCATCCCCTGAACCTGGCTGCTGCTTGGCCTTAGGAGGACATGCATTCATTCCTCCCAGATGAGTCCATCAAGCAAGCTTCTCACTGGTGCAACTTAACAGCTAACCTGGATTTGGAAAGGGGTATTTGATTCCAGCAGCCCATTCATGAGCAATTTCCTATCAAGATAAACTGTTTTTTTTTTTTTTTTGAGACAGAGTCTCGCTCTGTTGCCCAGGCTGGAGTGCAGTGGCCTGATCTCAGCTCACTGCAAGCTCTGCCTCTCAGGTTCACGCCATTCTCCTGCCTCAGCCTCCCGAGTAGCTGGGACTACAGGTGCCCACCACCATGGCCGGCTAATTTTTTTGTATTTTTTAGTAGAGACGGGGCTTCACCGTGTTAGCCAGGATGGTCTCGATCTCCTGACCTCATGATCTGCCTGCCTTGGCCTCCCAAAGTGCTGGGATTACAGGCGTAAGCCACCGCACCTGGCCCAAGATAAACTTTTTATTGCACTGAAATATTTACTTTTATTCTCCTAGAAGATGTGGGAAAAATAATTATGGCCACTAATTCTTTATTTGGTTCTAGCTGCTAAAACTTTTTAGTCATAGGTGAATTCTTCGGTCTAATGCTCTCTCACTGAGCTATTTTGGCTGCCTTGTAAGTTGGTTCTAATGTTGAATTTTGTTCCAAATGGCAATAAAAAAGAATTTTTAAAATCTTCAGAAGGGAAAAAGCAGAGCAAAACAGAAATAGATAAATAGTTTAGGCTCCTCAAGCACAGCTGATACAGGGCTTTAAGGCCATAATCTGCAGAATTTGGGGCAGAAAAGCTTTTAAAAATGTGCATCTGGTACTTCAGACATTTTGTTTATTCATTTCCTTGATTCTTATTCAATGTATGTGGTTTATTTACATATGCATAACTTTCCTATAACTACCTGCACAGTTACGGAAAACAGCAACACCCACTGAAGTACGATATCTAGCAAGACATCTAGCTCACCAAAAATGAAAGAAGATCCACAACTGCATAAAACATTTCCCAGGAAAACCTCCAACCTAAAAACACCTTTGTGATAGTTTATTACTGTACAGTAATCTGGCTACATATTATCGTAAATCTCAATGTATGTTTTCTGTTTATTTCATATTTTGTCTTCCGGTTAAAAGACAGCTAGGTGATAGGAAACAACACGCTAAACATTCAGGGCTCTAAGTCTCAATTAAGTGCCAAGACACAGGGCAGCCTGTGAATTAAGAGATTAATTCACAGCAGGTGTGGTGCTAAGCAAGTGGTTGGAGAAAATGTGACACACCTAAGGTAAATGTACTGCTGTTTCACCAAAATGTTTGAGAATATTTCTGTAATTTAAAACATACTTCTTAATATAAAAAAATGGCAGGGCTGGGTGCAGTGGCTCATGCCTATAATCCCAGCACTTTGGGAGGCCAAGACAGGAGAACTGCTTGAGGCCAGGAGTTCAAGACCAGCCTGGGCAACATAGTTAGACCCCGTCTCTACCAAAAAAAAACAAAAACAAAAACTAGCTGGGCATACTGGCACACACCTGTAATCCCAGCTACTTCGAAGGCTGAAGAGGTAGATGGCTTGAGCCCAGGAGTTCGAGGTTACACTGAGCCAAGATCACACCACTGCACTCCAGCCTAGGCAACATAGTGAGGTCCTGTCTCTAAGTAAATAAATACAAATTTTAAATGACAATTAATACATTTGTATTAGACTGGTTGAGTTTGTTTTCACATGATATTTAAGTGCTACGGTAGGTTTTAAAGCTTTATATAGAAATCAAGAAAGCATCAAATAGCATGGGGGGAAATGATCAATAGCTGTTAGCACTGATTTCAGTGCAAGACAAATCTTTCCAAGACACAAATCCCAATCCATAAGAGATGAGAATCTTAATGAGGGATCCTGACAAAAATAGTGAAAAAGAAAAGTCCATCAGTATACTGAATGGTGTTCTGCTTGTTAGGCAGTAGATGGGGTAAGGAAAACCAGATAACACCTGTGGAATCCAAGGCTGAAGCAGGAGAAAGAAACCTGGTGCCCAGGTAGTCTGCTGAAGCCAGCCCAATGTCAGTGGCTGGCTTGCTGCCCCACCCACAGGGCAGGTCGGCTGTTGAGCCCCTGAACAATGAGGAGCTCACCTTTAGAGGGTCCAGTGCTCCGCCTGGGTCACAGAGGCTCAGAATTACAAAATCCTCTGGTAGCTTTCATGGCACTCTCACTTTAAGACTGCAAGACTGATGGTTTCTTAATAGGAATGCCTTTCCAGCCTGCCTTCAGGGGAAATTACATACCTCTCCAAGTCCTGTGGCATTTACAGTTCCTACTACCAGCCTGGATAATGATGCATGTTCTAAAGTTGACAGTTCAAAAGTCACTCTACAATTAATTATAGTTTATATTAAATTTATAAGAATCATGTACTCTAAGACCATCTGCACCTCAGTTCTGTTATGAGCTTTATTTTCCAAGATCCAAAATCCATTTCCAAATCCATTTAGGAATTTTTGCTTACCCTGACTTGAAGGATTACACCCATCCTATCAGTCTTAATTGCATTTTTTTCTTGCAGAAATGTATATCCTGTTTTTTTTTTAATTTTTCATTTTTTTTTTTTCTAGAGACAGGGTCTTGCTCTGTCACCCAGGCTGGAGTGCAGTGGTGCAATCATAGCTCACTGCAGCCTCAAACTCCTTAGTTCAAGCAATCCTCCCACCTCAGCTTCCTGAGTAGGTGGGACTACAGGCCTGAGCCACCATGCCTGGCTAATTTTTTAATTTTTTTGTTGAGATAGGGTCCTGCTATGTTGTCAAGGCTGGTCTCAACCTCCTGGCCTCACGTGATCCTCCCGCCTCAGCCTCCCAAAGTGCTGTCATTACAGGTGTGAGCCACAGTGCCCAGCCTACGTCCTGTTTTTCACCTGGCAATTCTGACTCTCAAATATATTAGATTTGCCATTCTTCCCTTCCTTAGGCTTCATCTGTTTACACTGAGAACCTCCAACTGTTTTCATAAATCCTATGTCTCCGTAATCATTTTATTATTTTCCTCAGGACTTTCTTGAATATCTTGAATCATGCAGGATGAGATGATAACAGAATAAATCACTGTAATAGGCAGATTTGCCATTCAAGAGAATGTATATCATATACATACAAAAAATGATAAATATGCAGTCATATTGAGGTTCTAGAAACAGATAAATTTAAGAAAACTAAAGTTCCCAAAGCCAGAAGGAGCTGTCATCCTTTATGCTTTGAGTATAAAATAGAATAAATACTTCTGAAAGTGTTTCTGAAATATGTGGATGTTCAAGAAAAGGCTCTGACAGACAGCTGAGCCACTTATCTGTTCAGCTGTGGCTCAGCCTACATCAAATAATTTCCTTTTTGGTTTCTGTTTAATGAGTAGAACCACTACATATATGGGTCACGGTCTAAAAACTCATGCTTCTCCTCTCCGTGGGAGAAGACAGGGAAGAAAGGCCAGGCAATTAGTCTCCATGAAGAGAGGTCTAATTCTGGAGATCCTGGAGGCTTTTAGATTCAGCCAACAGAGTAGTGGGGAAAGAAATAGGGCCAGTGTAGCTGCAATTTAAAAAAAAATGCAACCCCAAATGGTACCTTGGCTGTCTAAAAGCAGTAACAGAATGGAAATGATGCTTGATTGCACATTTCCAGTCATTCTTTTAAAGAGATGTTTTAAAGAAATCTGAGTTAAAGGTTTTTTTTTTTTTTTTTTTTTTAATCTTTTAAGAATGGAGCCCCAGTCTAGGGAGATGACCTTCTCGGGTGGGCTATATTTTCTGCCCATACTCCACTGACTATCACAGAACTGCTTGTGGGAAATGTTGTGTTACTTAACTCTATGGTGAGTGCTTAGGTAATAGTCCTGATCTCCAACAAACACACCTGCTCATAGGGAGGCAGCGGAGAATGTCAGGGGAGTCGGCATACACCTACTGTACCAAGAGACAATTCACAGCAAGCATAAATAGAGCCAGCTGTGCCTTTGGGGCAGCCACTCTCTGGCCTGAGCCTGCTGGAGGGAAGTTGGCTCTGGAGATCATGTCTAGAGACTCCTCACCCATATTTTGTGTTCAGAACTGCATGTGATTTTAGAAACACTTCCTGTTCTCCTTTCAGCACAGGTTTTATTTAATGAGGTGTGATGAAACCAAATATTTAAACAGTTAATTAGCAAACTGAAACCTGTATGTTATTAAAAGCTTCCCAAATGAAATACCTTATTGCTCTGTAAGGTTAGAGTATCACTTACTTACTTGTTCACAGGCCAGAAAGACTGCAATGTCACCTTTCTCACCCGAGTGGTGAATTTCAAAGATAAGGCGTAAAACAGACTCAAAAGAATCCTTTTGAGCCTCACTAAGGTACACAACCTCCACAGGGTGTTTATTTTTCACTTCTATGACAGGCACGTTTCCATAATAAGAATTGAGTTTGCTGATCAGGTGAGGTGAGGAGTTAATTATGAGCTTCAGTTCTGGTCTTGCTAGTAAAACATCTTTAAGAAGTCCAAGTAACACATCAGTTGCAATGCTTCTTTCATGAATATCATCTAAGATGATGACCCCATAGCTACCCAAAAAAGGATTGGACATCATTTCTCTTTGCAGCATATCATCAGTACAATACCTATAAAGAAGAAACATTAAAGTTAGAATATTCTTATGCTAAGTCATGCAAAAAACTTCCTAACAAGAAAAATGCCTTTCCTATATTCATTTCTCTAAATCAGTAACTCTAAATTTTTACTGGGGCCAAAATTCCTTTAAGTTGATACAATCTACAGAATTATAGCACAAAAAAACACAGATAAACAAGATTTATACCCAGTTTGTATATGTTCATGGACTGCCCCCTACAAAGACCATTCTGAACCCTAAGTTAAAGACCTCTGCCTAAATGTTTATTACAAATATTAATAAAAGCCTGCATCTAACTTTTGTTCTGAGCTTTATACATAAAAAGTAGTATCATAAAACACCCTGGTCAATTTTTCCTCTCGCATTCATCAATGAAAGAATTTTGAGTAAAATTATACACTTTTCAAGGAAAGGATACAAGAATAACCATCCTGGCTCAGGCTCATGGTCCTGCTAGCCCACTGTTAGGACAGACACTATTATTGGTGATTCACTGTGAGAGATGATATCATTAAGATGTCATCCAAATAATAAGCAAACAGAAGGATCTAAAAAGTAACCACCTATTTAAGGGCAGCATGAAAACTGGCTAGAATTCCTGGAGTGGGGAGAGGTCATTAGTGATTTTAATGGACTTTTCCCATACTTCTTGGGATGATTTTTTAAAATTAAAATAACCACCTATTAGTCACTAAGCTTAATGAAAATAACTTTCTGACACTATTTACATATTTACCTGTATTACTGCTTGAAGAAACCAATCCCATTTTTTTTTTTTTTTTTTTTTTTTTTTTGAGACAGAGTCTCTCGCTCTGTCCCCAGGCTGGAGTGCAGTGGCGCAATCTCGGCTCACTGCAAGCTCCGCCTCCCGGGTTCACGCCATTCTCCTGCCTCAGCCTCCAGAGTAGCTGGGAATACAGGCGCCCGCCACCACGCCCGGCTAATTTTTTGTATTTTTTAGTAGAGACGGGGTTTCACTGTGTTAGCCAGGATGGTCTCGATCTCCTGACCTTGTGATCCAGCCACCTCGGCCTCCCAAAGTGCTGGGATTACAGGCGTGAGCCACCGCGCCCGGCCCCAATCCCATATGTTTTTTACCCATTTAAGGTATTTACTTTTATTTATTCTTGTACATGGCAATTCTGAGATTGCTATCCTTCGACAGGCCTGCCTGCAAGGTTAGCCCTTGGCTAGCATTTGGGAACTTAGATTTGGGGAGGGTTCTCACCATTCCCAGAACTGATAAAGAGTAGTTTGCCCCGCCTGTAATCCCAGCACTTTGGGAGGCCGAGGCAGGCGGATCACAAGGTCAGGAGATCGAGACCATCCTGGCTAACGCGGTGAAACCCCATCTCTACTAAAAACACAAAAAATTAGCCGGGAGTAGTGGCGGGCGCCTGTAGTCCCAGCTACCCGGCAGGCTGAGGCAGGAGAATGGCGTGAACTGGAGAGGCGGAGCTTGCAGTGAGCCGAGATTGCGCCAGGGCACTCTAGCCTGGGCGACAGAGCGAGACTCCCCCAGAAAAGAGTAGTTTGCTGTGTCTGAACCATTTGTACAGGCAATATGTTTTACGCTGCACATGTGCTTTCCTTCTGGGAGTCTGGAATTTTGAAACATACTAGGCAGAGGGTGCCTCTACGGCCAGCCCTCAGTAAAAACCCTGGGCACTGAGCCTGAGTTTCCCTGGTAGGGCACCATTTCACGAGCTGTGAATGAAGTGCACGGTTTGTGACTTCACTGGGCGAGAGCTCGTGAGCTTGCGCCTGGGTTCCTGTAAACTTCGTCCCATCCACTATTTCCCTTTGCTGATGTTGCTTTGTATCTTTTCAATGCAATAAACCTTAGTTATAAGTAAATAATATGCTGAATCCCATGAACCTTTCTAGCAAATCACTGAACCTGGGGGTAGTCTTGGGGATCTTGACACAGTCCTCAATTAACCTCTTTCAAGGAAAAAAAAAAAAAAAAGGAAGTAAACAAACATCTATTAAGCGCCTAGTGTGACCCAGTCACTAAGCTGGTGTATATGTTTCTCATTTAATCTTCAGAATAAATCTTCAAAGTAGATATTGCTATCCCATTACTATGACTCATTTATAAATGAGAAAACTGAAGTTCAGAAAAATTCAGTACCCTGCCCAAGGTCACAGAGCCAGGTAGAGAGTCAAGATTCAAACCCGGATAGTTGTTCTGTCTGTTGTCACTGTCAAATTATAACGATTGCTTCCTTGGCCTTGTAGTTTTGGTGATAAAAGTCCATGTTCTTCCTCTCTGGATCTTTATGAGATCAAAGTGTATGCCCTCTGCCTTTCTTTTCATACAGGTTCTCATCCTGTGTCTTATCAAATGAGCAGTGATAAATTGATGATTCCTTTCCTCAAACTTAGAAAATAAAGCATCTTGAATACTATAGTATTATACTTTGTGCAAGATGCCAACAGATGCATTGAAATCTAGTTTTCAATTTTTTTTTTTTTTTTTTTGCTGAGGCTAATTAGAGATTTAATTTCTAATGTTATCTCTGTTTCCTTTTCAGCAAAACTCACCTAAGCACTGATCTTATAGGAAGTAATGCTGCCCTATAAGATTGAGGAGGTTTATGTGTTATGTAAATACATCTAGGCTTAATTAAAAAAAAGAGAAGATGCTAACTTATTAAAAACTCCAGCAGACTCATCCAGCAAGGCCTAGCGTTACAGATGATTATATAAGGGAATTGTGAAGGCTCAATCCTAAAACTTACTATACAAACCCACATTTTTCTGCAGTCCCACCTACTTGGGAGGCTGAGGTGGGAGATCACTCCAGCCCAGGAGGAGTCCCACATTACAGTGAGCTATGATCCCACAACTGCATCCCAGTCTGTGCGATGTGAGCAAGGCTCCAACTCAAAACAACGCAAAAAAAAAACTACTTTTTTTCTATATAACACAAAGATATGTTTCTGAACTTTATGGTAATGAGATATTGTGTGTATGATACTTTAAAAAGTGCTGTTAACTAATAAGTACGTAAAAAAAATAGATACACTACCAAGGTTTCAGGAAATGCAGTTTATATCTTTAAATTAAGGCTAAATTTCTAAAAGCGAAGACTATAATAAAATAAAGTTTGATTAATATTTATATTTTATAAAATTATATAATTGAGTTTAACCTTAATGAAAATTTGAGAATTTTCCAGTTCTAAAAACAGAAAAGACCACCATTTGACACTATGAGTCACTTCTATGAGATATCTTGATATGTAGTTCCTAAAGACTATTTTAGGTATATAATATTCAGGTATTCATGGTTTCAAAAAAGGCCAGAGAAAAGCTTAAAGAAGAACAAAGTTGTTACATATAGCATCCAAAAAAGAGTAGTAGGCTTAAAGACAGTTTACTAATTGCCTATGATGTGTTTGATAGATACTAAGGGGCTACCAAAAAAATGAAAAAGACAGTATCAAATATAGACTACTGCCTTCTATAATCAATGATCAATTTTTTTTTTTTTGAGATGGAGTCTCACTCTGTTGCCCAGTCTGGAGTGCAGTGGCATGATCTCGGCTCACTGCAAGCTCTGCCTCCTGGGTTCACGCCATTCTCCTGCCTCAGCCTCCCGAGCAGCTGGGACTATAGGCACCTGCCACCACTCCCAGCTAATTTTTTTTTGTATTTTTAGTAGAGACGGGGTTTCACCGTGTTAGCCAGGATGGTCCCGATCTCCTGACCTTGGGATCCGCCCGCCTTGGCTTCCCAAAGTGCTGGGATTACAGGCGTGAGCCACCGTGCCCGGCCAATCAATGATCAACGTTAAATCCTCTGATTTAAATAGCTATTCAATCTGAGCTTATTCAAAATTATGGCTAGCATACCTCTTCAGGAAAATCAATCTTGTTCTAATCATAATTATAAAAATATAATTATAAACATAGCTACCACATACATACACCATGCATCAGTTACATAAATTTAATAGTCCTCACAACAACCCTCAGAGCAAGTATATTAATCATCCACATTTTTCAGATGAGGCGACTTAAAGCTCAAAGAGGTTAGGTGACTTCTATAAGGTTACAAGTGAGTAAGTGGTGGAGACACCCTTTGACAGCCATGTTGCCTCCTCTCCAGAGCATGGAATACCAGGAAGAAAACAGGTGTTGCTTTATTTTATCATAGGGGTCTTTTCAATAGCTCTGGCCTCTTTCCT
The DNA here is from genome assembly GCF_029281585.2 of Gorilla gorilla gorilla. NCBI lineage: Eukaryota > Metazoa > Chordata > Mammalia > Primates > Hominidae > Gorilla > Gorilla gorilla. Next base: position 138,135,529 of record NC_073232.2, read on the forward strand.
GTGACTCAAACACTGTTTACCACAATGCATCACAGTATCTTCTGACTCTGCGCTGGTTCCGGGGGCATGTCACAGTGGAAAAGAAAGTACAATGTTCAGAAGCAAGAGTAACTGTGAAGTGAAGATATGAAAGCAATGAAGAATAAGGCAGCCCAGCAAGGGCAGAAAGAAACAGAACCTGCAAAACCTGTCAAAGCAGGAAGCTACTCTCTACCTGTCTCCATGGGTGCCTTTGTACCTCAGCCCACCACACCTGAAGCAACTGTCCCTGTTAAGAAAGGAATGCCATACACAGATAGAAACTAATACATACTTTAATATATAGTATTTCCTTTGGGTGTCAGAATTGAATGCTTGCGTTTTTACCATAAAACAATCCTAAGCCTAACATGTGATAGATGTTTAAAAGGTGAGGCGTGTCTAACAGTATTATTAGATTTCCCCACCATTATTTATCTTTGTGGCTTTCCATATTAAGAAGTATCTTAGGCTGGGCGCGGTAGCTCACGCCTGTAATACCAGCACTTTCAAAGGCCAAGGCCAGCAAACTGCCTCAGCTAAGGAGTTTGAGACCAGCCCGGGCAACATGGTGAAACCCCATCTCTACTAAAAATACAAAAAGTTAGCCAAGCGTGGTGGTGCATGCCTGTAGTCCCAGCTACTTAGGAGGCTGAGGCACGATAATCGCTTGAACCCGGAAGATGGAGGTTGAAGTGAGCTGAGATCGTGCCACTTCACTCCAGCCTGGGAGACAGAGTGAGACTCTGTCTCAAAAAAAAAAAAAAAAAAAGAAAGAAAGAAAAAGAAATATCTGATTCCATATTATGACAAAGCTCTTATAATATTTCATTTTAAAAATGACTAAAGAGTCGTTTTAAAGGGTTTTCAAAGTCTAGATGGTATTAAATATATAATATTAACTTCAGAACCTAGTCAGAACCATCATTTAATTAAAAACATAATTCAAAGGGCTACTTTAAAACGTCAAACCAACCAACCAACCAACCACGAATCTGCTTAGGGATCCTTAACCCTTTCAGGGTCCTATGTCTTGTCCTGTCCAGCTCTTTAACTAGTTTGTGAGCTCCTAAGAACCAGAGAGGTTTTTATGTTTCTTTTGTACCTCTCACGTACAATTTACACAATCAGCAATTTATAAATACATAGTAATTTAATGACTCAGGGACATAATTGTTATAATAACAGAAGGTAATATATCTTCAAGAAGTTCAAGTCAGAGTGCTGATGGTCTAAAGACTTTCCCCTGTGATTTGACACTAGCCTGAAGACTGTCTTCTACTTTTGAAGATAAACGTTTGAGGGAAAGTAGCTTAGTACAAACCGAATGAGCCCCATGGGCTTTCTTTTTTTCTGGGACAGGGTCTCACTCTGTCACCCAGGCGGGAGTGCAGTGGCGCGATCACAGCTCACTGCAGCCTCGATTTCCTGGACTCAAGTGATCTTTCCGCTTCAGCCTCCTGAGTAGCTGGGACTATAGGCATGCACCATCACGCTCACTAATTTTTGTATTTTTTGTAGAGATGAGATCTCACTGTGTTGCCCAGTCTGGTCTCAAACTCCAGGGCTCAAGCAATCCTCCTGCCTCGGCCTCCCAGAGTGCTGGGATTATGGGCATTAGCCACTGTGCCCGGCCCCATGGGTTTTCTGAATGGAGATAAGAACCGCACCAGAGTGCAGTGCTAGCTGGGACAGGGCAAAATCCCTTCCACTATCCAGTTTACCGAACATCCTCCTGGGGATGAGCACATGAGACACTAGGGATATGAGTACGTGAAAAACCATCCCTGCCCTGTTACAGTAAAGCAGAGCTTCCCCAATGCTGCGCGTGGCACACTGTATGCCACACAAATGGGTTAGAGAGGTGCAGAAATACTGACCCCGAGATACTTAGCTACTTGGCTCTTGGAGTGGTCGGGCAGTGCCCGGGGCAGCTGAAGCCCGTGGGATGGTCAACTCTGGCTGCAGGCAGCTGTGACCATTTCCTTGCGGTACTGTATGGATACTATCACTTTCTATGATGGCTGTAATATAAAGGTGCTTGAGAAGCACTAGCCCAGAGCAGTGATTTTTCCAGTTTCTTTTTCCTTTTTTTTTCTTCTTTCAGGCTCTTGGAAATCCTTCTTCAAAGGAAATCTCATAATGAAGCTAAGCATAGAAGAGATACCACAACTTGCGGTAGCCACAGAGAAGTCTCCTTGGAACATAGAAGACTCTGCAAAGCACAGTTTGAGAAACACTGGTCGAAGCTGCTATGATGCAGGCTGACACCAAGTTTTCCAGAAGCCCCACAGAGGGTTTTCTAATGTGTCTTACTGGAGGGGCAGGGAAGCCTTCCTGGAGTAGGTGGCTGCTACACTGCATACTGAGTGACTAGGAGGAACTAGCCTGGCCCGGACATGCTGAGCACAGGGAGGGGCAGGTGTACAGGCACAGGGTGTGGAAAGCACAGGGCACACAGCGTGCTCCAGGTGTCCATGTGGCTTGCACACAGGCAATGATGTGGACCCTGCATGAGGCATAGCTCCAGAAGCACACACTTGAAGTTTCTGAGGGGCCAAGCAAGTTGTTAACTTTTTCCTGGGGATAATGGGAGTCATGGGATACATTTAGACAAGGAATCCCAGATGATGCCAGTGTGGGAAAGCAACTGTTGCTGGCTGGCTGATGACAGAGACCAGTTGCTACTGCACAGCATAGATGCTTAACAGGTAGAATGGCAGAATAATGCTCCTTCAGAATTGTAGAACCTAAGCCAAGAATCATCAGCAGGCAGCGGACTGAACCCCACAAACCAACCTCAGGATTGTTTCGTTGGTACAGCAGTTCTCGAAAGGGATCACGTAGCCAACCTCATGACCAATGTTAACATCCATTTCATCCGCCACCCGCAGGGCGAGCTGGACCACAGTCTGCTTGTGGACCTGTGTGCATATCACGCCCCCGTGCTGGTAGTGGATGGAAAGACAATATTCAGCACACCACTGAGGAACCTGTAGCAGGAAAAAATGAGACAGGATCAGCTTCTGCTGAAAACAAAACAAGACACAGCTCTGTCTTACAGCAGGGTTCATCTTATAAATGATTTTCTTTCATCAGTAAATCAGCTGTGGGCTGTATTACATCTTACTTAGTGAAACTCTGAACAATATGGATTATGCACAGAGTTACCGCTAGGAAATAAAGTTAAGAAGAAACAGGAGTTAACAGGGACTGTGAAAGTTTGACTGCCAGACAAAAAAAGGCAGATAAAAATCAAGGACAGGCCGGGTATGGTGGCTCACGCCTGTAATCCCAGCACTTTGGGAGGCCGAGGTGGGCGGATCACGAAGTCAGGAGATCGAGACCATCCTGGCTAACACGGTGAAACCCCGTCTCTACTTAAAATACAAAAAATTAGCCGGGCATGGTGGCGGGCGCCTGTAGTCTCAGCTACTTGGGAGGCTGAGGCAGGAGAATGGCGTGAACCCGGGAGGCGGAGCTTGCAGTGAGCTGAGATTGCGCCACTGCATGCCAGCCTGGGCGACAGAGCGAGACTCCGTCTCAAAAAAAAAAAAAAAAATCAAGGACAAAAATGAAAAAAAAATACTTTCAACCTCAACTGTGTTTCTGAAAAGACTAATGTATTTAGAGATTATTTTCTTTTTGATTAGAAGGCCCATCAAAAATATGGCTTCTGTTATCAGCTATTGTGTTTTAAGCAATGTAAATTATAGATAGCATTTAGATAAAAAATAGTGACTCAAAATTAAAGCATTTATATTTAAATCCAAATGATGATAACAAATATCCAGATAAGCCTACTTAACATTTCTCTGATAATAAAAGCTAAAATATCCTGGTAATTTACCATCTAAATATAATTAAATAAATAAACCCATCTAAATAAACCCAGTGAGATAATCAACCAAACCATCTGGATTTGGAGTCAATTCTAAGCAAAGCTACTCTAGAGCCATTTTATTTTAAAAATCCTTTTTTTTCTAAAATATATTATGGACCAACTGATGTTTATCACATTCATTTGTACAAGAATTATTATAGTAGAATGTACTGAATTCATTTGTATGCTACAATCTTAAGGCATTGTCAGTAAATTATGCATTGTTACATGCATTTTAAAAATAAATTATTCCAAGAGTGTTTTTAATTGATCTAAGGAATTTAAACGTTGTGAAATTTCTAATTATCTTGAGGTCTGCTATTTACGAGATTCATTATGAAATTCTTAGATCTGAATTCTCACTGTAATTTGAAAAATAAACATAACTCACCAGAAATACAAGTAACTCCAAAATCAATGACTGCTGTAGACTGTAAATTCCTAAGGACTGAAAGGCAAATGCACTTCCTGCATTTTCAGATAGGTGTCAGCCTTGTCAACAGGTTGAAAGTTATCAGTAATTATTTACTCAACTCTTACTTTGTTCTATGAAAGATGAAATTTTAAGATACTGCGCTCAGGAAACGTGGAATCAAGGCAAGACCCAGGAATAAGAAGCCACCTAAGGGATTGGCTTGCCATTAATTTGTTCCATGTAAACCACAAATTTTCTAAGCTTTAGTTTTCTTACCTGTAAAATGAATAGACTGAATGAATGAGAATTATCCTTCAAGTTTGAACTCTGGTGTCGTTTTCTCCACAAGGCTTGCTGTGATCCCCTAGGTATCTGGATCCATGGTGTGCTTCCCACCGTGGCAGCCATCACCTTCCTGAGGTTGCTGTTTGTTCCTAGTTCCCCACTACCTAACGGCCCCTCAAATGAGCTCTAAAAGCACAGACCTATCTGTGTTGGTCACCAAATTATCCTAGTACTCAGTAATTATTCGTTGAATGAATAATTTCTTATACTGTCTAGAAATAATTTAAAATTCTGTGATTCTACACAGTTTAAGATTCTACATCGTTTAAGAATTTACATAAAATTTTGCCTCCTTTATTCCTTAGCAAGTAATTTTTTATTCTTGCCAAATTCTTACTTTTAAACGGATTGCCTTCATGTCAGGGTCCACTATCTAGAGTCCCTAGCCAAGACCTCAAACATCATTCATGTGAAAAGCTGTATTAAAACTACTTGTTTTTAAAAAATTTTCTTTAGGCCAGGCATGGTGGCTCATGCCTGTAATCCTAGCAATTTGGGAGGCCAAGGCAGGTGGATCACCTGAGGTCAGGAGTTCAAAACCAGCCTGGTCAACATGGGGAAACCCTGTCTCTACTGAAAATACAAAAATTAGCTGGGTGTGGTGGCGTACGCCTATAGTCCCAGCTACTCAGGAGGCTGAGGCAGGAGAATCACTTAAACCTGGCAGGCAGAGGTTGCAGTGAGCTGAGCTGGCACCACTGTACTCCAGCCTGGGCGACAGAGTGAGACTCTGTCTCAAAAAAAAAAAAAAAATTCTTTAGTAGAGACAGGATCTCGCTCTGTTGCCCAGGCTGGTCTCAATTGCCTGGGCTCAAGTGATCCTTTTGCCTCAGCTTCCCAAAGTGTTGGGATTACAGATGTGAGCCACTGTGCCCAGCCAAAACCCTTGTTTGAATTTGATTCTCTGTCTCCCCACTATGTGGGAAGATCCTTAAGCTACACGTGTGGTTTGCATTTGTTCCCAATACCGAACAGAGAATCTGACATATGGTAGGGATAAGAGTTGAGTGGAAAGATGGATAAGGACATCATAATAATTGAAAAGAAGAGAGAGAAAGGCTTGGGCTCAGTGCTAAGCATGGGAGAGAGGTAATAAAACCACGGGAAAATTACTGCAAAGGAAGAATAAGCAGTGCCCACTAACAGACTAATTATGCATAGGAAGAAGACAAATATTCTATGATTTCTAACTTAAAATACTAATTATATAATTGACAAGAACAGGAAATTGGAAAGTAAAATAAATGAATGAAGCTAAAGAGCAGCATAAAGTTCTTTTGGGGGGAATCAGGAGTTAGGAGGGGAGGAAGATGACCTTCAGGATAGTCAGGAAGATGGTCAATGTTATCAGAAGAACATCCAGGCATAACCATCCTGGGATCAACGGAAAAGCAAGGCAGGAGGCTAAGGGAGAGGTCAGGGCTAGAGATAGGCATGGTAGTTGCAGAATTTCAGTACTGAAAGAAATCTCTGGAAGACATGAAGGCCAACACCCTCATTTGATGCATGAGGAAAGAAACTTAGAGGCGTGACTTGTCCAAGGTCATACTGCCAGTAAACAGCATGACCAGAACCAATCCATATCTTCTAGTTTCTTGGCGAGTATAATTTCCACTACATCACAGTTGCTTCTAAGCATCTTTATAGAAAGGTGGCAACTGAAACCATGAAATTCTCAGGCCATCAGCATTTTAAAGTACTCTTTCTAGGCCGGGTGCGGTGGCTCACATCTGTAAACCCAGCACTTTGGGAGGCCAAGGCGGGTGGATCATTTGAGAGGTCAGGAGTTTGAGGCTAATCTGGCCAATGTGATGAAACCCCATCTCTATTAAAAATACAAAAATTAGCCAGGCGTGGTGGTGGGTGCCTGTAATCCCAGCTACTAAGGAGGCTGAGGCAGGAAAATCACTTGAACCCGGGAGGCGCAGGTTGCAGTGAGCTGAGATCGCACCACTGCACTCCAGCCTGGGCAACAGAGCGAGACTCTGTCTCAAAAAAATAAAAAATAAAAATAAATAAATAAATTACTCTTTCTAGCCTAATGGCAACATCAGGGGGACAGTACTATGATGACAGTGGGCACTGCTTTACATAGCTAGAATCGTTGCTGAAATAATACCATCCAGTTTTATTAAAACATTTGGACACGTTCAGCCTGGTTATTCATATAAGGTCCAGGACAGCTGCTTTCGAACTCTAAAATTCGACAAGATTCCAATGATCATGAGCCATGTTCTCAAGCTTCTGATTTGGGCCTCTTTTAAAAACTGCATTTAATTTATTTCTCTTTGCTCATGAAACACATTCTGCAAGATTAGTTTATTACAGTATGTTGATAATAGTATAAACATTATACATTCCTGGAAGTACAACAAATATACCAATCCAACAGTCTTCATTTTCCTTTTCTGCCTTCCTCTACATTAGAGCAAACTATTTCACCTATGAGGCAAAGACATTAATTCAGAAATGGGAAAAGGCCGTCTAAATACCAGTTAAAATAATCAGTAGAAGACTGAACATATCCATATCGTGCTTAATGTAGGAATGTTTGCTTACGTGGCCAAGTTAACAGTTGAGCAGAAGTCACAACAAATTATACTGCACGTACTCAACTGTGGCTCTGACCACATAGGATGCAGCTCCCCTTCCAGTAACAGCTACTTGGAGATAGTTAACAGTAAGCAATGCAAACACAAACTGAAAAGGTTATCTCCAGCCAGAAAAGAGGGAAACATGAAACCATCTGCCTTATTTGTTAGAGTTCTCCAGTTTTACATGCCTTCTGAATCACTCTGGGCAAGCTAAGTAACATACTGAGGGTTGATTCCTTAGCAAACTTGAATTACTGGCTAAAAAATGTTATCATTTGGCAAATGTCGATAATTTGAGTATTTCACATTTCAAGGGATACTGAGATTGCAGCTTTACAAAGAACTCTTGCCTTCTCTGCATTTATAGTAAATATTGTATCTCTTGTTGGTATTGACCTTTCTTGCCCTAGTTCTGCTTCTTTTCTTTTTTTTTTTTTGAGATGGAGTCTCACTCTTGTTGCCCAGGCTGGAGTGCAATGGCAGGATCTCGGCTCACTGCAACCTCCGCCTCCCGGGTTCAAGCAATTCTCCTGCCTCAGCGCCCCAAGTAGCTGGGATTACAGGCACGCACCAGCACACCCGGCTAATTTTGTATTTTTAGTAGAGACGAGGTTTCTCCATGCTGGTCAGGCTGGTCTCCAATTCCCAACCTCAGGTGATCCGCCCGCCTCGGCCTCCCAAAGTGCTGGGATTACAGGTGTGAGCCACAACACCTGGCCTAACTTTTCTGGGTACTACTTAGCAACTTTTTCATTGTCCCAGTTGCATCTTTGTCTTCTCACCAAGGACTTACAAGCCTGTTAGAGGTTTTGTTTCTACCCCATAGTTCCTCTTTGGAAGATATTCCCCCCTAGTATTAAAAAACATTATTCTGGATGGACTAGTTGCCAAGTTGGCACTATGGGAATTAGAAAAGCTTAAATAGTTGTACCTTTCTATGAATCATTTGGCTTTAACTTTTTTCAGAGAAACATTGAATTCTGGGTCACTTTGTGACTGAGTACTTAGCAAAAGTTTCACAATATGGTGAAGAAACAGAAAATTGCTCCTCTAACACATAAAAAAAGCCTATTTTCATGTGATTTATCCTGGGAGTTTGGTGATGTGCAACCCTTGGATTTACGCATTTGGTCTGGAAATGCTCCCTACCTAGAAATCAATACTTCACATCTCTTTATTCTGAACTCACCAAATACTTTTTTCATGTTTCTCAATCCATTTTCTAAATGCAGTTTTCTGTACTTCTGATGTGCCATTTGCATAAAGCCAGAGCAGTGGGGCCTGCCGTACGCTCTGTCCCAAAGCCCAGCTGGAACTGACTCTGGGGCATGCAAGGTAAGCAATCGAGGCATGAGAATGTGCATCCTTGGCCTCTTACCGCCTATCTGAAAGGAAATCACCAACACTCTGGCCAATCTGCTGCTATGAGAGTAGGTAAGAGGAGTCCTCCGGGTAATCAAAATCTAATCTAAATCAAGGCTTTATCAACCTAAGTTAGCAACTGCAGTTCTACAACTTGTACAAATTCAGATAGTGAGGCAAAGATGCTCCATTCCCGACTCCGGGCAGCACACAGAGGTTGGGCTGCTGGGTAGTGGGAGAGCTGGGACCTGGGGTCTTTAGGGTGGGCTGCAGGGAGATCTCCTATAAGAATCTGCAATCAGATCCAGATGAGAATCAAGGGAGCAGCAGCAGCATCATGTATCCGTGTATGGTCTCATCACTGCCACTGTGGCAAGAGGACCTCCACATGAGCTACACTAGTGTAGAACTTTCTGTCCTTTCCATCTACTGCCAGTGATTGTTTCACCTCATCTAGTGGATAATAAAGTTAGTTAACTATAATTTAATATAGTTAAATGAGAATAAATGAAGTGAGAAAAAAAGGACCTCCATGAGACACAATGCTATTACTGTTCTGTTAGACACATACTAGTCCCAGAGGCCTCTAATCCCTCACTTTCGATCATCAGGACGTCCATCAGGGCCTGAGTCCTCTTCTGCTTTCTTCTCTTAATGTCTCTAGGACCACCAATCCTGAAGCTACTGCCAAGGTCCCAATCACTCCCTTTAGTTTCAGTACCGGAAAAACAGAATCTACAAGTTTAAAGGAATCTAAAGAACCACCAATTCACCCAAAGGTGAATTCAACACATTCAGTGTTGAATTCATCAGCACAAGCTCATGGTTTTTAAGTTTGCAAGTCTTAATGGTTTCAACAACAATCCTGTAAAATGCCTAGCCTGAGTATGCCCCTAAGGCAGCTATCCCACCCAAAGTGAGCCAATATATCAGAATCCATTACTGAGGAGTGAGGTCCCTTCTGAATCAATTGTCACACATTCCTGGATAACAATTCACATATATCTTGAGTGAATACAGGTAGAACCTACCAGCAGAAAATGGTGAACAAGTTTACTCAGTCAATAGAAGTACAGATGTTCTAAGTCATACATCTTTTAGAATCTAAGTTAATTCTTTTTTATATCATGCTTATTCACCTCACTGACCCATCCATTCATGGGAAATTTCAGGACAAAAACTAGAGAAGGAAAAATAAGCAAAATATACACTTCTAGAGATGTTTCTCTCTCTTTTAGGATCGTTCATAACCTGTCTGCAAAAAATGTAATAAGAAAAGATTCTATAAACATATGGGAAATTGTCCTCTGTTTCTGCACCAAAGACAGGTGAAATCTTTAGGACCTTTGTAAAGCTTGGCTCTGAAGACTTTTTTCTTGAAAGGTTTAAAACTCTGAAGAACAAGAAAACAGTCTCGCAAACTCTTAAAACAACAACAACAAAAACCAAGTTGTTTCCAGAAGAAACCAACCAATGCTCCCACTATCTAAATTAGTTTAGGATAGATCCATTTTCTTATTTGAGTACCATTTTGATTTTTCTCACTTTGAAGATACATGTCATCCCAATTAACAGAAAATAAGCATAATTCATTGAAATAATTGAGAAATTAAAAATGACAAGAGAAACCATTGCTAGGTATTAATATAACATATAATATATAACAATTCTTGCTCTTGAAGATGATAAATTCTAAAACTCAAGAAGTAGATTAAAAAATTTTTTTAAACTGCAGTGTGGATTAGCAATTCTGAAACTACAATATGAATTGTTCTTTCAAGTATCTTTACTTGTTCAATCTGAGAACAGGTAAAGATAGTGTGAATAACACGAAGCCCTGTTTCTCATAGAGAAGTTATGGATATGAAAACGGGGAAGGCTAGAATAAACCCTGTAGTGCTAAACTGGAATCAGAGGCATCAGTACAAACTCATGGTTTTTAAGATATAGAAAGAGAGATAAAAAATATGAGAGGTAAGAAAATAGAAATACATACAAATAGAGAAAGAGAGAAACAGAGTCACCAATAGATGGATAGAATGAGATGTGCGTATATTGCACTCACATACATTTATTTCCTTGTTGTGTCCACTGAGATGGCCTAAAAGCAATGATAGGCCGGGTGAAGTGGGCCTATAATCCCAGCACTTTGGGAGGCCAAGGCAGGTACGTTGCTTGAGCCCAGGAGTCCGAGACCAACCTGGGCAACATGACAAAACCCCGTCTCTATAAAAAATACAAAAATTAGTTGAGTGTAGTGGCACACACTTGTAGTCCCAGCTACTCTAAAGGCTGAGGTGGGAGGATCACTTGAGCCCAGGATGTTGAGGTTGCAGTGAGCCGTGATCATGCCACTGCACTCCAGCCTGGGTGACAGAATGAAACACTGTCTCAAAAAAAAAAAAAAATTGCAATGATAAACCAATGGTAATAGGTACTTAGTGTCCAGATCTTGGTTTCAAAACACAGTTCACCACTAAACGGAACCAGGACTCCTGGAGAAAAAAAAAATGGTTTCCTACACCGGCATGGGGAATGTACTAGATGAACCTGGAACATCTTACTGAGCCAGAAAGCAAAGAAGTGCTCAATAATGGGGAAATGTCAAAAGGACAGAGAAGCCACATTGGGGGCAATTTGAACAACAAAGTAAGTAGGCTTAGTAATACATTATAACCCATAGAATAAAATAAGAATTTATGAGTCCACATTGACATAAATAAATGATGAAGGAGAGAAAGCTCAGACTTACAGAAAAATTCTAAATAATGTGTAGAAGGCATGTCAGAATTAGAACAATCATCTTTGGTTACTACTAATGTAATAATTCAAAGGTAAGAATCACCAAAAATGCTAACACTAGTGGATGAATGTGAAACTGCCTTTGCAGAAATTGTAACAGTGAGAAAATTATGATGGTGAAGGAGATCTGACCTGACCAACTCCATCTTGCCTTTCACTGCCAAACTCCCTTAGCCATTCCTGCAGTGGGCCAAGCTAACTTTTGGAGATAGTTTATAGTTTAAATGATGACAGCAAAATGAAACTGCCTTTGTAAAACTAATGAAAGGACACCAGGTTAGGAGGATGAGAGGGGCCTGAATTCTGCCAAGATGTAGGTGTAGTTAAATGATTACCAGTCATTATTCCAGAGGTCACAAGATTTGTAACCTCCCTGTAAATAACATCACTATTATAGAACCTAAGATTGGCCTTCTGAGATGTCTTTTCAGGTTTTTGTATTTCTGACAACTGGAGGCCCTATAACTGGATAGACCAGTAACTCCTCTGTTGTCCCTACCCAGAAGTGGACTCAGCACATGAGGACTGTTTTCCACACCTCTGTGATTGCATCCTTAGCCAATCAGCAGTACCTATTCTCTAGCCCCCTGCCCACCAAACTATCCTTGAAAAACTCTAGCCTCCAAATTGACAAAGAGGCTGATTGGAGTAATAGTACAACTCCTGTCTGCTGTTTAGCCAGCTTTATGTGTATTAAATTCATTCTCTATTTCAATTCCCGTGTCTTGATAAATTGGCTCTATCTTGACAACAAACAAGATGAACCCATTGGGTGGTTACAAATGTATAATGAGAAACATTTACATACTCTCAAAATATGTATCTATTAAATGATTGGAGGGAAATTGTTAACTTTTCAATAAAGAACCACCTTACCAAGTGGTTCTTGGTAACCTTACCAAGGTAAGGCAGATACCACCTTACCAAGGGATCAGATTTAACATCACCAGCATGGGCAAAACTGACATCTTGTGCCTCCTGATATGAGGCACTGAGAAGGATACACAGCACTTGTGTGATCTTCTTGCCACAAATGCAGAGCCAGAACCTAACCCTAAGGAAACATCAGACACGTTCAAACTGAGGGACGTTCTGCAGAATATATAACCTGTGCTCTTCAAAAATATCAAAGTCATAAAGGACAGGGAGAGACTGGGGAGTTGTGTCAGATTAAAAAATGACAATAAAATACAATGTAATTTTAGATTGGATTTTGGACCAGAAAAACAATTTTTTTCAGTGATTATAAAGGCTATCAATGGGAAACTGATTAAATGTGAATGTCTAGAAATCAGATAATAATTAGATATCAACATTACACTCCAGATTTTGGTAATTATGTTATGGCTACACACTGTTTTTCAGTAAATAAATACTCTGTTAAGTATTTGGAGGCAAAGGGCATCATGTCCTCAACCTACCCCTAAATGGTTCAGAATAAAAATGTGTATGAATGTATGGAGGGGGCAGGGAGGGAAAGATAAAGTTTATATGGTAAAATCTTACATTTGGGGAATCTGGGTGAACAACATATGGAAAATCTTTGTACTATTTTTGCAACTTTTTGTAAGTTTGAAATTATTGTAAAATAAAAACACATTTTTTCAATGTTATTTGTCCACAGAAACTAGGAAAATTATACTCAGTTCTCATCGTTAGCTTCTCGTAATGAACTGAAATCGTTTGTTATAACAATAACAGCGTAACAAAGAACAAATCATAATAAACCCTTGATACTGGCAGCTGTAAATTAGATAAAAAACATCTGTTGTCCAGCCCGCCTCTTTTCAAATTACCTTTAAAGTAAGTTAACTTTAGGGCAGGTACAGTGGCTCATGTTTGCAATCCCAGCACTTTGGGAGGCAAAGGTGGGAGGATTGCTTGAGCCCAGGAGTTCAAGACCAGCCTGGCCAAAATGGTGAAACCCTGACTCTACTAAAAATACAAAAATTAGCCAAGCATGATGGCACATGCCTGTAATCCCAGCTACTCAAGAGGCTGAGGCACAAGAATTGCTTGAACCGGGAGACGGAGGTCGTAGTAAGCCAAGACTGCCCCACTGCATTTCAGCCTGGGTGACAGAACGAGCCTCTCTGTCTCAAAAAATAACAGTGATAATAATATAGGTAAACTCTAGAGATAATAAACAACTTGAAAGCAACAATTTATAGTAGAAAATATTCTTTTAACTCCAATTCAGAAAGCTACTGACATTAGATAGACAAATTATCAAATCCTTCTGGGCCACAGTTTATTCATCTGAAAAATGAAGGGGTTCCATCAGTTTCTAATTCTATTCTATTAGAGCATAGTCTATTCTATTAGAGCATAGTCTATTCTACTAGATCTATTAGTAACTTCTCTATGAGAAATGGGACTTATTATTCACACTATATGGTCTATTCTAATTCTTACATCACGAGAATCTAGAAATGAATTTCATGATAAAAATACTGGTTGCTTGCTTTAAAACTTAAGAGTAAAATATGGATCTCACTTGAACAAAAACTTGAAGTCCAAATACAACAACAAACTGAATAGTAAGTATTTATTAACTATCTAATGTTGGGGCTCAGGACATACCTCCCCAGAATATGACTGAAGGAGACCAGAATATGTGACCCCAAAATATGCCTCCTTTGCACATTTTGAGAAAGTGTAGACATAGGAGTAGCTCTGAAAAGTTACCTTTTTAAAGATAAATTTGTGCCTATACAAGAAATCTCTGCTTATAAGGTCATCTCCCTCTCTGCAACAGGAGGAGATGACTAAGTAAAGAAGACATCGACTTACATCTTCATAACAAACTTCACCTTCATTTAAGGTGCTTTTCCTGGCCATCTCATCTTAACAGGGTTGTTCCCCACAACCTTTTTTACTTTGTTTCAGAGAATGATGGTATTTAAGCCCAAAATTTAAATGCTTTCTTTGAGATCTACTATAGAGACTTGCTCATTTCTCTGGGGTTTTCCCGTGTATACATGAGGCATACATATTACTACACTTCTGTTTTTCTTCTGTTAATTTGTCTTTTGTTACAGGAAGCCTCAGATAAAGAGTTATGAAGGACAGAGAAAATTATTACTTTTTCCTTCTCTACACTACCTTGTTTTTCTTGGTGTTTTGTTTTGTTTTGTTTTGTTTTTTGAGATGGAGTCTTACTCTGTCACCCAGGCTGGAGTGCAGTGGCACAATCTCAGCTCACTGCAACCTCCACCTCCCGGGTTCAAGTGATTCTCCTGCCTCAGCCTCCCAAGTAGCTGGGACTACAGGTGTGCATCACCATGCCCAGCTAATTTTTGTATTTTTTAGTAGAGTCAGGGTTTCACCATATTGGACAGGCTGGTCTCGAACTCCTGACTTTGTGATCTGCCCGTCTCGGCCTCCCAAAGTGCTGAGATCCTAGGCATGAGCCACAGCGCCCAGGCTTTTCTTGTTTTTTTTTTTTTTTGAGATGGGGTCTTGCTCTGTTTCCCAGGCTGAAGTACAGTGGCATGAACATGGCTCACTGCAGCCTTGACCTCATGGGCTCAAGTGATCCTTCTGCCTCAGCCTCTTGGGTAGCTGGGACCACAGGCACGCACCACCATGCCCAGCTAATTTTTTTATTTTTTATAAAGTTGGGATCTTGCCATGTTGCCCAGCCTGGTCTCAAACTGCTGGACTCAAGCAATCCTCCTGCCTCAGCCTCCCAAAGTGATGGGATTATAGGTGTGAACCACTGCACCTGGCCCACTATACCGTTAAACAAACAAACAAACTTTAATTGAGAGGCCATTAGGCTGAGGCAATGACAGAGCTCTAGAAGGTCCCACATAAGCAAACTAAAGTCCAATGTAAACATTAAAACCATACTAGACTTTATCAGTCAGAAACTGCCAACTATTCCCTAACTCGGAACTTTCCACTCTAACCAATTTAAATGTCTTTTGTCTTACTTTCATGTTCAGCCTATAAAAGCTCACTGCCCTTGCTGCTAGAATGGGGCTCACTAACCTCCAATGGTTCTGAGTGCTGCGTAATTCATGAGTCATTCTTTGCTCAAATAAACTCTTTGTTTTTTTTGTTTTTTTTCTGAGACAAGGTCTCTCACTCACATCGCCCAGGCTGGAATGCAGGGGCATCATCACAGCTCACTGCAGCCTCAACTTCCCAGGTTCAGGTGATTCTCTCACCTCAGCCTCCCAAGTAGCTGGGACGACAGGCATGCGGCACCATGCCCGGCTACTTCTTTGTAGAGACGGCATTTTGCCATGTTGCCCAGGCTGGTCTTGAACTCCTGGGCTCAAATGATCTGCCCACTTTGGTCTCCCAAAGTGCTGGGATTCCAGATGTCAGCCACTGTGCCTGCTCTAACTCTTTAATATTTTAATATCCCTAGGTTTATCTCTTAATGATCCTAATTCTTTCCCCCATCTTAGACCCCAAAGTGTGTGGCCCCAGGCCTGGATCATATTTAGTTGCTCGGTTATTTCTTATAGTCAGGAAAATCAGAATTTCCTTGTGCTTTTGATTTCAGTAGCTCAGCCAGCTTCACCAGCAAGCACATCCACATATCTGGATTCTCAGACCACTGGGCACTGAAACAGAGCAGTTAATCCCCATACCCATGCTGAGGAAATAACACGCATCACATCTTTTAAAATATCATATACACAATGGATCATTTGAGTAATTTTAATAGTAGGATCATTTGAGTAATTTTAATACTGCTCTATAGACAATTCAGTGGTACCCTAAACACAATTAATTTCTACATAGATATTAACTTTTCAGCTAGTATTCGTAAAATTAATAAAATTAGGTAAATGATTTAATTATTTTATCTGAATAATGTTTTGTTTTTTGTTTTAGACACTATTATTAGAACACTAGGCTGTGACATGTCATTAAATAACAATTAAAAAATCAACACATACAGCAAATTATTTTTTGTAGTGGTTACTCACCTGAGAGCTCTTACCACATTTAGCATCTCCTGAAACAATCACGATTTGATTTTGAAGCAGGTTCTCCATAAAGGAGTATTTTTCTTTCCATATAGGAAGATCTTCTCTTTCTTTCAGAAGTTTATAATAACGTGATGAATATGGCAATCCATCAAAGGGGTTAAGTTCCAAATCCTCACAGGCCAAAACCTCTTCCTCATTCCCATCGCTGGAATCCAGGGATTCAGGAAAATAGCGTTTTTCAGAGGAAGAGTTTGGACACTCCAGCCCTTCTTCTTCCATCTTGTCCGACAGTGAGCTCACGCAGCTGACATTCCGCAAGCAAGTTTCTCCTATCAGTAACCCATTGCAAACAGGGCTTAAAAGCCTATTTATACAAACCTGTATGTTCCAATCTCTAAGACTTCAGTTTAAGGTTTTAGCAAGTTAAATTCCTCAAACCTGCATCTGTTCTCCGTTGCTGTGTTACCCACTGTGCTGGCTCACTACAGCACTCTTCGGCATTGTAAATGATTGTCAATAAACCACACTAAGAAACAAACAAACAAAAGGAGTGAGGAAAATTAGGAACACATATAAGTTAAAAAGAAAATGCACAGGCGTTCAAATGAAAAGCATTATTTTTTTTTTCTGTTAACGGGTTTCTGTCATTTCTGCTGCCTGCTTAAAAGAACAGGAATAATTTAGGCTGGTGTTTAAAGTTTGGTGGGTTCCGGTATTTCCTGGCTGGTTCAGAAAATGATTCTGCACTGGGCCTCGTGCTCTCTGCCTGACCTCTATCTCAGGCTCTGCGTCTTGATCAACTGTGAATGGAAAGCAACAGGAGGGACAGGATTGTGATTGTGAGGCTAATCAATCACGTGGTCACCTAATCCCATGTCAAAAGAGGAGCTGGACCCTATAAAAGGAGAGAACTGTGATGGCCTGGTGAGTGTTCCTCTAACACAGGCTACAGGAAAATCTATTATTAAGAAATCCTTTACTTTAATGAAAAACATTTTTAAAACTTTTCGTTTTCCTTTTGCTTATGTGAGTTTAGAAAGCCAAGTGAGGGGAATGAATTTATTATTTCCTTCTATATGTAGTTATGGTTGGCTTTTATTTTATATATATATAAAAAAGACAGGGTCTTGCTCTGTCACCCAGGCTGGATGCAGTGGTGTGTTCATGGCCTACTGCAGCCTCAGCCTCCCAGGCTGTTTTCCCCCTGCCTCAGCCTCCTGAGTAGCTGGGACTACAGGTGTACACCACTATGTCCACCTAATTTCTGTATTTTTTTGTAGAGACGGAGTTTTGCCTTGTTGCCCAGGCTAGTTTCAAACTCCTGGGCTCAAGCGGTCTGTCCTCCTTGGCCTCCCAAAGTGCTGGGATTTCAAATGTGAGCCACCATGCCCAGCTGGCTAGCTTTTATTAATAAGGTCTTTTGTTTAATTAAATCAGAAATCTCTAGCATATTTCTTGAGATTCCTGGGTCTTGAGCCCAACATGTCAGCTCCAAGAGGCCATTAAGGACAACTTTTAATTTAAATGAAGAAGAGAAATCACCCAAGAAAGAGCAAGATTTATACCAATAACTCAGTCCCCACATGTCAGGTGAAGGGTCTTTCCCCTTCCAATTATTAGTGATTAAAAAGAAAAATTCCATTAGTGTTGCTGGAAATAAGCTCCTTTTCACATTAACCAGATAAAAATGAAAAAGAAAACTCAAGTTAAAAAGAATAATAAAATACAGTTCATGATATTTTGTAAGTTACTGCTTTTTCGGATCACCTGATTTACCTTAATTATTGCTTTAGATTGTTGGAGCCAGTGTGCTCAACAGCTAGTTCCTAATTAGTAAGTGATAAGAAAAGCTCTCTCTCTATTGGTCAAGACAGGCTCCAGGGCAACAGTCAATCACTCAAAAAACATTTGCTGAGTGTCTTCTAAGGGCTTATTAGATGAGTCAACTAGGCACTAGATACACACATAAAGGATATTTTGAAGATGGCAGCAAGAGCAGGATAGAAAGTTTTAAAATTCACAGATGAACAAGCTAGTTTAGAGGTAAGTAACCAGAGAGGGAGAAGAACTTTATAGCTCTTCCCAAGTAAAGTTCTTAAAAATTCATCTAAAAGCCAGTGTTTCAAAATTAAAATGGAATTACAAAGGCATGATAGAAATGTTGTAATATGGATTCACTTCAGAACTCTTCACTGCTTCTATAAGGTGAGAGTAGACCCACAGAATAGCTCCAGGAAGCATGGTAGCTTGAGATCATCACACAAGCTAACTCTGGGAAGGTATCCAAGAATCAGAAAATTCCACTCTTAAGAGAAGTTAAAATTTAATTTTATATTCTATTTTTCTTTTGTTCTGATTAGAATCCCTTCCAAGGGTTCTCAGCCTACATGTAAATTAAATTGCTATTAAATATTATAACCAATGATTGCCTTAGGTAGTATTTCTTAACTGTTTTACCTTAAAAAAAAGAACAGCTATTATTTTTACCAAAAATAAATGTTTCTCTTATTTATAATACTCCCTAAGAGTGTAATAATCTTATAATTACAGTAAATTCTTACTTATAAAGCACTGACCACTTTGAACCCTGAGGAAATAATCAAGTTTTCTGAATAGTCTTCTTTCTAAAGACCTGAGACTTACCTGGCCCCTTCATCACACATTGTGCAATGTATCCACACACATTAGCCTTAACCACTTCTCTGTTATGGTGGAATTAAAGATGGCCACAGATTATTTGCCACTGTTCCAAATGGAGAGGTAGAGTCTATTTCCTCTCCCCTTGAATCTGAGCTGGCCCTGTGACCAGTGTCACTATGACTAAAAGAATGCAGTTAAGTGATACTGAATCACTTCCAAGATATTCCCATGCTTGAAACACTCCTCTTTAGAACCAGCTGTCATTCTATGAGGTACCCAAGCCCAAGCCACCGGGAAGAGACCAAAGCTGAACTTCCAGTCCACAGCAGCATAAACCTCCAACCATGTGAACAAGCTGCCTAAGATGCCCCAGCCCAGTCGAGCCTCCAGATGACTGCAACCCCAGCCAACTGAGCAGAAGCAGCACCCACAGGAGCCCATACAATGCAAAGTATCATGAGACAACAAATGGTCACTGTTTTTGTAAGCTACTAAGTTGCAGGGTGGTTTGACTTGCAGAAACAGATAACCAGACTTCTGCCTTCTTAAATAAACTATACTCACAATTTAACTTTTTCATTGTGACTCAAGGTCACCATTACATCAGTTACCAAAACAGAATGATGTCCTCAGATGTCTCCGAAATCTACAGAGGCCAAAGACCAGACTGCTCTCCTGGAGCCCTGCTCTTCCCTGGGGACTCAGAACCCATGCTGCAGTGTGGTGTGGCCTCTTACCTTGTGAGGCTCTTCTCTGCCTTTCTAATCTGCTCTCCTAACCGGTGCATTAGAAGCCAGACAAGCTTGTTTGACAGACACATTTGTAAAGCTTGAGTCCACAAAGGATGCTACCATTGAATCCAATGAGTCTGAGGCGCAAAGCTATGACATTTATAGACTCTGGAACATCTATTTCAGTCTTCTGACTACTCAGAAGGACGTTTTGCTGCTATATGGTTTGGATTCCAAATTTGGAGGGTGGAGTGGCTGAGACCTAACTAGAGGAGTTGGGCCCATTGACTCCAATAACATTCATATACCTCTCCTTATTCATCTTGCAACTGGTGTAAGCCATGTAAATGTTTTTTCCTAGAGGTAATTAAATATGTACCAAAGATCTATGTCTTGGCCTTTGGCAAATTTAACAGTACCAGTCTAAAGAAAGAGAAACAAATAACATGGTAGGTTAGATGTCATTCAAAATAAAGTTTCATAACTGTTCCGTTGTAAGTATAAACTACATTCCACTATAAGAAATTTAAATCTGAAAGATTGACATTTGCTCTTTCAAAGCTATCATACATGTATATTGTAGACGGCACACTTTGTCAAGGACAGCCATTTGAAATCAATCTATTACAGCTCTTAAACATGCATCCATGAAAGTAACACATATCTAATTAACAGACAACCTTAACAAGGTAGAATTAGAAGTCGATGTAAGATGAAGCTATGTCTTAGTCATTTATGTGTTTGGCTCTGGTCCACTAATTCTAGAAATACAGTTCACAGAAATGGAAAGACAAAGTTTGTAAGGCATTAAGTGAAGCAAAAGCATTAATTTGTCCTGAGTAACTTCTGATGTTTCACCATTCAGTGCTCCTCTTTTGTGTTTTTTTTTTCTGTATTCAAGCCAATATTACTGCATACTTTTCAAGTATCAAATACCCAAATATATAATTTTAGCACTTGGTAGATATCTGGAAGTTCCCAATACTTAGTTCCTGGACCTCTCTTCCCCTTTCTCTCTTTAATAGGGCCTGAGTGGTCTCATCTCATCTCATGGCTTTAGTGCCATCCATACTTGGATGTATGGGTGTATCTGTCCTTAGGATCCATCTATCTAAACTTCAGTGTCATGTATTCAACTACCTATGCATCATCTCCCATTTGGATATTTAATAGGAAACTCAGACTTTACATGCCTGCAACTGAGCTCCCAACATGTACCCCAAAGCCACAAATCTGGTCCCCCCAATTTCAGTTAATTCCTTCCTTCCAATTGCTCAGATCAAAATATTTGCAGTTACCCTTGATTTTTCTCTATCTTAAATCCCACATCTGGTCCTTCGACTGATGTGGTATGTAGAACGGCCTCCAAAGATGTGCATGTAGGAATCCCTGGAACCTATAAATATGTACTTTGCATGGCAAAAGGGACTCTACAGATGTGATTAAATTAATAACCTTGAGATTGGAAGATTATCCTGGACTATCCTGGTGAGCCCAATCTAATTACATGAGTCTTACGATCAGAGGACCCTCCTAGCCACAGTCAGAGGAAAATATGACTATGGAAGAAGGTCGGAGAGATGCAATGTTGTGGGCTTTGAAGGTGGAGGAAGGGGCCACAGCCGAAGAATGATGTGAGTGACCTCTAGGAGCTAGAAGAGGCAAGGAAACAGATTATCTCCTAGAATTTCCAGAAACGAACACAGTCCTGCTGGCACCTTGATTGTAGTCCAGTGAGACTGACAACCGACTTCTGATCTACGAAGCTGTTAAGACAATAAATTACCACTCAATTTACGGTAAATTTCTTATAGAAGCAATAGAAAACTAATATATTCAATCATGTCAGTTCTGTCTTCAAAAAATATCAAGTGCCCCATAACCTCTACTGTGAACACTTGGTCTGAGCCACTATCCCCTCTCACCTGGATTACTGCGATAGCCTCCTAACCGGCCTTCTTCTACCCTTAGCCCCTTACAGTCAGGTCTCAAGCCTGCAGTCAGAGTCATCCTATTAAAGTCAGCTCATGTCTCCTCTGCTCAATAGTCTCCAATACTTCCCATCTCATCTCACTCTGAGGAAAAACCAAAATCCTTAAGAGGACCAACAATCACTGTATGATCTGGACCCATCGCCTCTCCGCCCTCATTTGCAACAGCTCCTACTTCAGTCTTCCCTAGCCAGATGGCTCACCTGCTATTCCTCAAACACCATGGCAGATGCCTGCCTCTGGAACTTGGTGTTCACCCTTCTGTATGTCTGAAATGTTCCTCCCTCAGATATCCAAATGGCCAGCTTCCTTGCTGCATAAAGGTCGTTACCAAATGGCAGCTCAGTAAAGGCTTCCCTGGCCACCCTATCTAAACTTTTACCGCTCTCCCACACTCCCAAAAACCACTTCCTAACCTCTTTAACTGCTTCATTGTTTCTCCTTAAGACCACCACCTAACATAATGTATATATTTTCCCTCTTTGTTTTCTGTTGGTGCCCTTCACTGGAATGTGAGCTCTATGAAGCAGGGGCTTAGTGTTTCCACTGCAGTCTATCTTGCATAGTTACATCCTTCATTCTTTCACTCTTAGCTAAGTTCAAGGTAGTTTACTACTGCTGCATAGAGTTTAAACACTTCTATCAGGAATTCACTATGTTTCTGGATTTATGTGACTTTTTTGTTCCCTTCTGTTTATGATATATGATAGACTCTTGCTATTCTTAGAATTCTTTAAGACTCACAAACCCACAAACTGGAATATTTGTAGAGGCTCCTGGTCGTCCCTTGAATCATACATCCAAACCCCAAATTAACTGCTTTCAACATTTATTAAAGCTGCTTTCTTCTTGATCAATTCAGAAGAGTTATCATGTTGAAAAGTACAAAGCTGCAATGAGATTCAGACAATGGCAGGTATCACGCTTGCTCTAGCAGATCACTGATTTTTGTGGGACCGCTTGTAAACTGCACATGCTGAGGAGGCAACATCAAGTATGAGGGGACTCTTGAACCGTTTGTACTAGTGATTATCTTTTCCCCATGTCTTTCTGTCTCTTTACTTACAGTGTTATTGGAGCTACACCTTCTTCACTGGTAATTTCCACTCCTAAATCCAAATATAGTGGGTGACTAATTAATAATTATGGGCTGAGTAAATAATGAATGAGTCATTTTCTATCCTTTAGGGATCATATGCTTCTAAGGGCAACATCTGATTGTATTTTACCATCGATATCATTCATAATCTAATAGGTCTTCTGTGTCCTCAAGTTTTCTCATCCTCAATGCCTCCATTTTTGGAAGTTTTCCATTTACCTGTTCAACCAATACTTGAGTGCCTAATATGTGTCTGCAATGTGAACATGGTAGGGACACAGTTTGAACAGGCAGGTCTGGTTAGGTGAGGCTGAGGGTGGGGTGTGGAAACAGAAACTCTTTGTCTATGATATGTAGACTCAACCTTACAGACAATTACTTAAAAGAAGGCAAGTGTGGCTGGTACCTAATTGCAGAGAAAGACTTTGGTACAAGATGAGTTCAAAGATGAGATAGGGGCCAGATCGCAAAATACCTGATCTGCTATGGTAAAAAAGTTGTGATTACAGTGCCATGGGTCTAACTTACCTAGTCATTTCTTGATCCAAATTTCATTTTTTACTCTTTTTTTCCTTATAATTCTCCTCTTAAATTTCAGGTTACTGTCTTTTCTTTATTTTACATTGTATGTGTTTTTTTTAAATTTTAGAAATAGGGACAGAGTCTATGTTGCCCAGGCTGTATTCAACTCCTGGGCTCATGTGATCCTCCCGCCTTAGCTTTCCGAGTAGCTGGAACTACAGGTGCGCACCACCATGCCTGCCTTATATTCTTTAATATTACCTATAATCTTTCTAACACCCACCTTCAATTTTCTTAAAGTCATTAGTGAGATTAGGTAACAGTTTATGGCAAAAGGCACAACAAACGTGATTATGAGCAGGTGCACCAAGCATGGCAATAAGAGAAACCAATACATCCACTTCCATGCAAAACATTCTAAGAAATATTAAAAATGGAATAACATTTCTTGACTTGAACATTTTGCATTATTTTCCTTTTTTCCCTAAGCCCACTCAACAGTAAATTAGTCTGCAAAAATAAATCTGTCTCATGATCTGACTCATAGTTTGTAAACCCTATACTATATAATATACATATTTATATATAAAATATACACACCTTGCCTTTTAAAAATTATTATGTTTATATTACCCCAGAATTTGTTTCAACATTATCTGTTTGAGCAATGCATTTTTTTTTTTTTTTTAAAAGACAGGGTCTTACTCCATCGCCCAGGCTGGAGTGCAGTGACATGATCATCATAGCTCACTGCAGCCTCCAACTTCTGGGCTCAATTGATCATCCTGCCTCAGTCTCTCGAGTAGTGGGACTATAGGAACACACCACCATGCCTGGCTAATTTTTATTTTTTTATTTTTGTAGAGACAGTGTCTCCCTATGTTGCCCAGGCTGGCAGTGAATTTTTTTGAGAAGAAATTGTGCTCATTTTAACCAAAACTTTATAAATATTTTAAGATTTATTTAATGTCTCTTCATATTCTATGGAACAATCAATCATTTATAATTCATATATTTGCATGAAGGGTGAAATAGTAAATTAGTAATTTAAAAAACACTTAAGGATAATCTTCTACAATACAAATCTTTAAAAGTTATAATTTTGTTATTATACCTAAAACTCAGATTTCCCTAGTACTGCAGGTTTCTGAATCTCCTAGAATATTCAAACACTATCTTAATAAAGCAAACTCTGAACTTTATTGTGATAGCATAATGCTGAAAAAGTAAAAGGTATTAATTCTGTCCTGGCCGGGCGTGGTGATTCATGCCTGTAACCCCAGAACTTTGGGAGGCCAAGGCAGGTGGATCACTTGAGGTCAGGAGTTCAAGATCTGCCTGGCCAACATAGTGAAACCCCGTCTCTACTAAAAATACAAAAATTAGCTGGGCATGGTGGTGGATGCCTGTAATTTCAGCTACTCAGGAGGTTGAGGTGGGAGAATTGCTTGAATCTGGGAGGCGGAGGTTGCAGTGAGCTGAAGTGCGCCACTGCACTCCAACCTGGGCATCAGAGTAAGACTCCGTTTCCAAAAAAATAATTAATTCTGTCCTATTGTGGTAGCAGCTCAGCAAAAGGAAACATCCGTCTATATTGAAATCTTTGGAACCAAGCCATTACACTATTGCAAACACTCACTGCATATATTCAACACATTTATTTAGATTTTCACTTATTTCCTCTTGCGGGTTTATGGTAGACTTCCTAAAGGCAAGATTAATTTCTGAGCAAAATTAATTTTGCAACTCCTGCAAAATAAGACACAGGGCTGTGCACAAACTATGTGATCAATAAATATCTGCTGAACTCATAAACAATATACTTACACTCTATTTTTACAATGTTTAGAAAAAAAGAAAGTTAATGAGGTATTATGAGTGAATAATAACATCTTCAGAATAAAGGACTATTATTTTTGGAGAGCGGGATCATTGGTCCAACACTCCACGTCAACTCTGGTGCTGGTTTGTGGCAAGGTAAAGAGCTTGCACCAGAATGTAAATCAACTTAACTGCTTCCTACACTGAAGAGGTCTTGCTATTTTTAAAAAGTCAGCTGAACAGTAATCAGTATGTTTAGTGACATCGCCTATTTACATTCTGGCACAAGCTCCAGATCTCACTGCAAACCAGTAAGTCTGCACTGGCCCTGATCTGCAGGCCACACTTTTGAGAAGCCTGGTTCCATGCTACTACTATAGCTGGACTAACAATAACAATGATGATAATTTTACCAATTAGCATTTATAGAGTGATTATTGCACACCAGATGCTACGTTCAGCACTTAAGCACTTTATATGGATTATTTCATTTAAACTGTTAAGGACCCCATGAGGGTTTACTTTATTATTTCCATTTTTCAAATGAGGAAATGTAAACCCTCAGAGGTTTAATTTATACGGCTTCTAGAAGATCATCTGTGGTAGAGCAGGTGCTTAAAGTCAGGCAGTATGATCTCTGCTTAACCCCAGTTAAGTGTATAGTGTATATGCTTAACCGTATATCCATACTGCTTCCTGACTATGTTACATATTGCTTCCAGACTACATTTTTAAAAATAGGCTCACGTTGCATCACTGGGGGTTGAAGAAATACTTGACACTAATGGAGATGTCAGGAAAAGAGGTCTGGAAGAAATACCATAAAACTGAAAAACATGGTATAGATAGATTTGTAAATCTTTTTTATAGATTTGAAAAACATATTTCTAACACAAAGTTACAGTCAAATATTTAATACACTTTATCTCTCAAGCATGGTATGCTTTAATTGAAACAACGGACCTAATCATTACTAGGACTTTTAGAAGGTCACTTCTTTGTTTGCCTTTGTTTTAATAGCCTCAAATCTCCCAAAAATATATCCTATTTGGTTTCCAGTATCAATTTAAAGTCTTTCTGGAAAAAGATAAGGTCAAAATTCAAAATCTATTTTAAAATCCTTATTTCTAGACTTGTAACAAGTTGATTGCTTTGATTTTAAGTAAGCAAATCTAGTTAATTAGCTTTTTAAAAATAAAAAAGGTCCATTTTTAACTCAATGTTGGTTCATATCAGATACAACCAGCCTTGTATTGACAATTGGTTGAATATACAGTATTATATTAATGACAACAGATACTACAGTTGATCTTAGCCAAAAGGCCGAGAAGTGATGAATATACAGTATTGAATATTGTATTGCATATTGGTTGAATAACCAACCCTGCACAATCAAATTTTTTAAAAAGAATCCTTACATTCTAACGGTACTTAAAAAAATTTTAGGCTTGGGGCAGTGGCTCATGCCTGTAATCTCATCCTTTTGGGAGGCCAAGTGGGGAGGATAATTTGAGCCCAGGAGTTTGAGACTAGCCTGGGCAACACAGTGAGACCCTGTCTCTATTTAAAAAACATATTTTTTAATGTATATACAGAAAGTCCCCCCGAGCTCAATCAATGTTTATGTATAGTATTAATATACCACTCCCCACAAATAAGTTTCTAAGTCAAAGGTATTGTCAGAAGTTCAAATGACTGGACCACTCAGTGCTTTGTGATATTATTTTGATGATTTTTTGACTGCATTCCATTCCAAAAACTAATTACTCTGAGTAGAAGCAGAGTTAATAAAGTATGCAAAAATACTAATCTGGCTTATTTAAGTAGTCTAGTGACACATCTGAGAAAAATTTTGTGTGAGATTCAATAAAAGCTGAGATTTAAAGAACAGGTTACTGCTGGTCTCCCCAAGTTAACATACTTTACCTGAGACATACACAAAATGAACTTTTATCCATCTCTCTCTCTCTTTTTTTTTTTAAGTATTTGCTTGAGGCATAATCATAATCAACTTCTAAAGTTACATTTTACTTGATTTGTTGTCCCAAATGTAGACAAAAAACCCATAAATAGCCACAGGCACAGTGGCTCATGCCTGGAATCCCAGCACTTTGGAAGGCTGAGGTGGGAGGAGCCCAGGAGTTCCAGACCAGCCTAGGCAACATAGCAACACTCTATATCTAAAAATTTGTTTAAAAATGTTTTTAAAAATATTTTTAAACATAAATATCAAGATTTCTGTTGTTAACAAAGTAATGAGTAGTCATTTTACATGAACTTTAATAAAACAATAATAGATGAACTGTGTTGTGCGTTCTACGGTGTCTAGAGGAAAATATAATCATTTTGGGGAATGCCAATGCATGAACTCCTCAGGAGTAGGTACTCTTCCATTAATCCTCCCAGATTTTCAGCTCCCTTTTCTGACCACTGGTCTTTAGTCTCCACGGGTTCTTCCACCATCAGCCCCTCCCCACAATGTAAAATGTGCATACTTCAGGGCTCTATCCTTTACCCTCTTATTCCACATAATATCCCTGGAGAAAATCATCACATTTTAACTTCAATCACTAAATGCTTAATCCAAATTTCTATCTTCATCTCAGACTTTTTCCTTTAGCTCCAGACCCACATGTCCAACTACTACTACTTATGGGACCTCCCAACGTACATGACAGGCATCTCAAACTGAACACATCTACCCCACTTCTTAAACGCCTCAAAAAATTTTTTTTTCTTCTTTAGAGTTCAATGAATAACAAAACAATCCACTCTATCACCCCACTGTGATCCCTGGCTTCTCCTTCCTCATCTCCTGTATCACCAAGATCTGCCAATTCTACCTTTTTTAGTGGCCCCTCCTTATTCCCACCATCGCTCTCCTAGTTCTCTTCATTTCTTCACTGAGCTTCAGCAACATCTCCAATTTTTTTGTCTCTCATTTAGGCTCTCTACCAATCTGTCATTTGAGTGTTGCCAGTGATCCTTTCCAAATGCAAAACTGATGCAGTCACTGACCCAAATCCTCGTTATTACCTTTAAGGAAAATAAACTCATGGTCCTTAGGTTCCTTCTGATTTGGCCCACATTTGCCTTTCTGGCCTTACTTCCTCCCATTTTCTGCTAATACACATGAAGAAGTATTCTCCAGTTCAGCCACAATAAACCACGGCTTAGTTGTTCTCCCGGCCTTCGTGCCTCAGCCCAGGCTGTTCTGCTTCGGAAGCACCTGGTCATTTCCTGTTCACCCTTTATGACATGCAATTCCAGAGCCCAGGAAGTACCTAACACATTGTGAATGTGGAATCAATGTCTGTTCTATGCCTAAGTCAATAACAGCCCTTTATATTTAAAAAGTTCATTATGACATACAAGATATTTTCATTCATAATCTATAATCACATTTATCTTGATTCTCACAACTAGACTATCAGACAACCACTGCAGGTTTTATTATCCCAAGTTATCAATGACAAAATAATAGCTTCTGGTTTTCCAAAGGGGCAAAGCTAGAAATTAATGCAATGACCCCTAACTAAAGGTTTGACCTCTCTGTTATTACCCTACTTAAATTATCAGGTACACAATGAAGACCACCGTGTGCTAAAAGCAACACAGAAGAAGCGTTAAGTCACGCACTTAGCTCCAAACATATTTAATCTAGTCAGAGGTACAAGATCCATCCATATGAGATAAAATTCTATAGGAAAGCATCCTACAGAGCTAAATGCTAAACCGTGTAGCACCCCCAGTAGGAGAGCGAAGTGCATTTAGTGGGCATTAGCCTAATCCTGAAAGACTTTCCAGAAACTGGGGCAGCATGCTCCTGCAGTCCCCTTTATTTATTTATTTATTTATTTATTTATTTAACTTTTATTTTTTTTGAGACGGAGTCTTGCTCTGTCACCCAGGTTGGAGTGCAGTGGCCCAATCTCGGCTCACTGCAAGCTCTGCCTCCCGGGTTCACGCCATTCTCCTGGCTCAGACTCCCGAGTAGCTGGGACTACAGGCGCCCGCCACCATGCCCGGCTAATTTTTTGTATTTTTAGTAGAGATGGGGTTTCACCGTGTTAGTCAGCATGGTCTCGATCTCCTGACCTCGTGATCCGCCCGCCTCGGCCTCCCAAAGTGCTGGGATTACAGGCGTGAGCCACCGCGCCCGGCTAGTCTCCTTTAGACTGTGGACGAGTAAAGGGCTGAGAGATAGACATTCCATGTGAGTGCAACAAATTGAATGTAGACCATGACAAGTTTGGAGAACAAAGAGGAAAACACCAAAAATAGAAATTGATTGTTTTCCATCTTTGACAGAACTCCCTAAGAGTTTCAGAAAGTATCAGATAGAGAAAAAAGTACCCTCACTCTGGTAAAGAAAACAAAAACCAACAAAAACCCTAAAACCAACAAAAACAAGAATGAAAACTTCCTTCAACTTACCACAGTAAGGCTAGAAGACAGAACTATTAATAACATGTTCATTTGCTACATTTTTTATCAACCTATTTGCATTAAATAATGTTAACCTCCCATTAAAGTTATTTCTACTTTGAATTCTGAGGTAGTCAGGAGATTTAAATAAGAAAAAGACATCTGTCTCTTCATTGTTACTTTGTTATTCCTGATCCATAATGCTTCAGTTTGCTACATTTAAACATCAGCAAAGTAAACAATAATGTAACTATTTAGTAATGAGCTTGGAGACTTAAAAAAATATATATAGAACTTTATTCCTTTTCATTTGACAACTAATAACATACTGAACATGCCCGTGAAAAGAAATAAAACACAATGGTAGAAAACTCCAAAAAGGTACAATCAGTGTCTTTACCATTCATCCCCCACCGCTATCTCATTAGCAACTTTCTGATCTCGGGTGTTTTCTCCAATAGTAAAGTGTATCCCTATATCCAAAGCAATTTCTCTAAAGCCCTTCTCACTCATTCAACAAACATTTAACAAGTACATTGCACAAGGTGATAGAGGAAGAGAAACTGAATATTGTCCCTGCCTCGGACATTTCAGTGCCTTTACGCCTCACTTCCACTCCTAACCAGTCTTCTTTCACAGGTACCCTGTCCCCTAAAATCAAATGTTGCTTTCCACAGTTGCCTTTACTTGTCACCTAAAGTATTTCAATTCAAAATTTCCTCAAAGTCAACTTAACAGCTGCTGATAAAATAATCATTCTATATGATTACAAAGTGTTTCACCAATACATATCCCCATTTTTTCCAAGCTTAAAACTTCTTCAGTCCTTATTACTTTAGCATAGAGACCTGCACTGTTGTTTCTTCTTTTTAAAAAAATACTAATGCTAATCCTTTACTGTTTGAGCACACTTAATCCTACCTTTTCTTTTGTCAATAAATGCCAGGTGTTTTTTAAATCACTATCTTGTCACTTTTGATTATGATATACTGATCACTCTATTTGTATCTTGAATGAAAAGACCGCTTTGTGATTTTGCTAATGATATGTAAACTAGAACTTGAGAACCACTGGATACAGAAGTACTGCTGATCTTTAGATACTTTCTGCCTAAAAATGAAGCCCCTGTCTCTAAATTTCAGGAACAGGGAGTTAAGGTTCCATGAAGTGTTTACTTTCCACCCTTAATTTATTACCTTAATACTTCAGCTTAAGAATTATGTGTTCTGTATATATCACGCTGCATGTCAATATCCACACATAAACCTTCTTGTTTTGACAATTAATCTGAAAAAGTCCCCATATAGTCTGAGAGGGGGAAAACCTAATTTGGAAGAATATAATAAATGTCAGTTTCCATCACAGAATATATGCTTCTCAAGTTCAATTAACCTCTCAATGATTCCCTAAGAGGAAAGTAATTCTCCTTAGTGTCCTTGTCATCCATGGAGTGGAAATCTTTCTACTGGCAAGATTAGTAATCACTTGCATGACCCCCAAAACGGCTCTTCCTTCCATTTCCCTCAAGTACTGCCTGGAGCAGCGGTTGGAATTAATAGAGGAGCCATAATCTCCAGACCTGAGTACCAAATCAATCCTGCAGCCCCCCACACCCTTAATGCCCCCGCACTTTCTTGCTTATCCTTTTTCTCTTGCCTCCATTTTCCTTTCCTCCTTCTCGTGTTCCCGAACCTATGATACTCTCCCGGTTGTTTGAATTTTTACAACCTACCAGATAATAATCCCTTGTGATCCTCAAAGCTTCCTTAAAGCAAACCCTGAATCACTGTGTTTTAAAACCAGTATGAAAGACTATTGTGTGGGATAATGTTACATTGTTTCACAGCCCTACAAAGTTTGGCCACAAACCGTGTGGGCAGATTCCGTAACTCAACCGGAAACGCGAAGGACTGAAACAAATCAACACACAAAAAACGAAGCCAGCGAGAAAGATCCAACCCGGGCCCCCTGCCTGAAATGGGACACGGGGATGACGGGGCAAAGCCGGGCAAAACCGTGCTCCTGGCTCTCGCGATTCAGGAGACGCGCCCGGCTCACTGGGGACGACAGCGACGACGACAGCGGCGGCTCGCATTGCTCCACGCTTCCCGTCGCGGGGCTCGAGGGACCGCCCCAGGCCTGGCCCATGCCCGGGCTCGGAGGGAGCCCCTGGTGCGAGTGCTGCCCGCAGGGCTCCGTCCTCCCGCTGAGGCGCGGCTCCCGGAGCAGGAGGCGCGGAGGCCGCCCTCGGCGTTTCGGAGTCGGGGCGGGGAACGTCCACGGCCAACTGCGGGCAGGGGACCCCCAGGCGGCTACAACAGGTGCGCCGGGGCCGCCCACCCGGCTGGGGCGCGCCCGCCCCTGCGCCGACCCCCGACCCCTTCCGCCGCCGGGGCCCCGCTGTTACCTGCAGCGGCGGCTCCCGATTCCCGGGAGGGCGGCCCAGGGCCGGCGCCTTACCCGCGGGCAGGCCCACTCGCCCGACGGACGCCGCGGGTCGGCGACAGCGGGAGCCGCGGGTCGGCGACGTCGGGGCACAGGTCCTGCGGGGCCGCGGGGGCCGCCAGGGAGGGCGCGACCGCCTGACCGGGCTTCAGGAGCAGTGTCCTCAGCCGGTGACCTGGCCGCTACCCTCGCTCAGTGTCCCCGGCGACGCGCGGGTCCTCACGCGCTCCCTCACTTCCTGCGGCTTTTGGTCCCTCCCGCTCGCCGTCCCTCTAGTTCTGCCCACTCCGCCTCCGGGTTGTCAGGGCAACCGTAGCGACGCCGGCCCTGGCTGAGAGGCGTTAGGAGCCTGGGGGTTCGCCCGCGGAGGCCGGGGAGCAGCCGACCATGGAGCCCCAGAGTAAGGGAGGCCCGGGCTGGAGCTGGGACCGGCGCGGGCGACCGGGCTGGGGCTCCCCGGGAACGAGTGTGGGCGCCCCGCGCGCGACTCCGCAGGTTTCAACGCTCGGACACGGAAATACGGTTTGCGTGTCCTCGCGCTTTTCTCTCTTGGAGAGGGGAGAAGGGGGCTACATCCTGCCAAGTCTGTATGGTTGGGCCGCCGGCGCCCGAGAGTCCGCGCTGGGGGCCGGGAGCGACTGGAGAGCCCCGAGGTATGGGTGGGGGAGGGCGCAGCGACCCCAGCGTGCGTCTTCCTGAAGCTTCGCCCAGATGGTTCCATTTACTCCTCCTCCTACTCATGATTTTAGTTTGGTAGTTTGGTTCATTAATTGTAAGTAGCCCATTTTTCTTCTAAAATGTCAGCAATTAAACACGTCCGAGGCTGGGTCTTGTATTTATTAGAGACCCCGTCTTACTCCCCGCCCCCCGCCGCACACCCCTAGTCTGCGACTTGAAGGAGAGAGAGAGAAAAAAAGAGCTTTGTCCAAGTGTATTTGATTCATTCCTAGGGGTTCTACAAGTTAGGACACTCAAAAAATGTTTGTAATCTCTTTTTCTGTTTTCCCATGTTGCTTTCGATGTATGGCAAAAGTTGTGCAGTTTTGAGTTATCAGATCTAACACGAGCTCTAACTTACTATTTTTGTTGTTGTTTTTACCTTTCCAGGGACTTTGTTTCAAGGCCTTTCTTTCTCTGCCCCGTCTAAGCTGTCTTATTGTTCCTTTTGTTCTCAAAATAAGGGGAGTGTTTTGTATGGAGACTTAAAATTTATCTGAAACCTTTATAGAAGGATGCAGTTTGACTCGCAAACCAAGTCGTCTTATCTTGTACAATTTCAGAAATGAAGAACTCAGACCAAATCTATTCTCTGGGGAAAATGTTGGCATTTTTAAAGGTCATTCGTTTTCCACCAAGAAAGTTTCAAATACTTTTTTTTCCTTTTAACTCATTTGCTGAGGAGAAAGCTTGCAAGTTGTGACTTATAGTTGCTTGATAGATTTTGTACAGTATTTGTCATTTGCATTTACAGCTCTTTGGATTCTACATTTTTTTTAACCTAGTAAAAGAAATTTAGCATACAACAACGCTAAAATTTGTGTTTTATGTCAAACTGATGGCAGGCTGTGTATATTCCCGCCTTAGAGAAGTGAGTTGAAATATATCTTTTAAAAACAACAACTTGGCCTGGCCTGGTGGCTCACGCCTGTAATCCCAGCACTTTGGGAGGCTGAGGCAGGCGGATCACGAGGTCAGGAGATTGAGACCATCTTGGCCAGCATAGTGAAACCCATCTCTACTAAAATACAAAAAAAAAAAAAAAAAAAAAGCCAGGCGTGGTGGCGCGTGCCTGGAGTCCTAGCTACTTGGGACGCTGAGGCCGAGGCAGGGGAATCGCTTGAACCCGGGAGGCGGAGGTTGCAGTGAGGCCAGATTGCACCGCTGCACTCCAGCCTGGTGACAGAGCGAGACTCCATCTCGAAGAAACAAAAAAAAAAGAACTTTATTTCTTCAGATTTATGTTATTGTTTACATGTGTAAACTATAATTTCAAGTTCTTCAGTGCTGTCTTTATCCATTCATTCATTTATAGTGCCTGTTACGTTGCAGCTCTGTTCTAGGGATTGGGGATTGAACAACGGATCGGACAGTGTTAGTTTTGGTCATCCCAGGAAAACTAAGCAGAGGCTTGCTCAAGAACTCCTGAGGTCTTGGTGGGGTTCGGAGATTGGGGGAAGAGGAGATGGACAAAGGCTCCCAAGAGGAAGTAGTACTGGGTCTGCAGAATGACCCAGCAAAGAATGAGGGCAAGGGATTCCAGGCAGTGGGAATTACTTGTACATAGGCCCTGAGACCTGAGAGCAGCGTGGGTTTGAGGCTCACGGTAGGAAGATTAGTAAAGCTGTAGCTAAGGAGAGGAGGAGGAAAAAACAGGGTTGGAAGGAGGGAGGAGAAATGAGATAAGGCTGGAAAAGTCAACCGGAGCCTGATCAGAAAGGTTCTGTAACCATGTGAGAAATGTATTACTTATGTGAACTATACATTTATATCTCATGTCATTGGATTTTGAGGTGGAAAATATTTAATTTATACCTGAGGAATGACTGTAAATTTCTTTCTTTCCACATATTCTTAAATTATTTCATCAATTTAATTTTAAATCAATCACCATTTAGCTCAAGTTTTTTTTTTTTTTTTTTTTTTTGAGACAGAGTCTTGCTCTGTCACCCAGGCTGGAGTATAGTGGTGCGATCATAGCTCAGTACACACTCGAACTCTTGGACTCAAGCAATCCTCTCACCTGGGCCTCCTGGCTAGATGTGACTACAGGTGTGTGCCACCATACCCAGCTAATTTATTTATTTATTTAGAGACAGAGTTTCGCTCTTGTTGCCCAGGCTGGAGTGCAATGATGTGATCTTGGCTCACTGCAACCTCTGCCTCCCGGGTTCAAGCAATTCTCCTGCCTCAGCCTCCCAAGTAGCTGGGATTACAGGCATGCGCCACCATCCCTGGCTAATTTTGTATTTTTAGTAGAGATGGGGTTTCTCCATGTTGGTCCGGCTGGTCTTGAACTCCTAACTTCAGGTGATCCTCCCGCCCTGGCCTCCCAAAGTGCTGGGATTACAGGAGTGAGCCACCGTGCCCGGCCCCTAATTTTCTTTTTAATTTTATTTACTTTGAATAGAGCTAAAGTCTGATTTTGTTGCCCAATTTGTTCTCAAACGCCTGGCCTCAAGTGATCCTCCTGCCTCGTCCTCCCAAAGTGCTAAGATTACAGGCGTGAGCCAGCACACCCAGCCTGGAAATTCTTTTACAGTCTAAGAAACATAATTTGGATAAATATTTACTACCATTCACAGTTACTAAATATTTAAAAGGACAAGATTAAATGATCTTTGAGGTTTCTTTTAACTTGGAGATTTGTATCCACCCAGATTTCACCTGAGACGGAAGTTATTTCCTACTGTCAGCCATAATGGAAGCACTACAGATGTGGTATCAGGTATTACAGTTAATTACAGTTATACTGTCAGCAGTATTATGTTAACGGTACATTGTTTATGCCGATATTATCTAACATATTTAAGCCCATTGTTACTGAGAGGTCTAAAATAACATTTTACAAGTGTAGTTGAATATAGCATCAGTAAATTGGTTATGAGGAAGACTCCTTCATAATTGCTTTTAAGGATTAAACATGTATCTAAGGACAACACCAAGGAACTACTAGAAATAACCCTCGAGTAAGTCTTTTCCCTTCTGTTTCCACACCCTTAGTTTTCTGTTACTTTTAGGAATGACCTTTGTTAACTAAGTCATTAAAATCCAATAAACATAAACTCTTCAGACCCCACAGCTGGATCATACTCTTGGCAGCAAGCAGAGGAAGGCAGGGGCTACCACTGTTTTACAGAATAATAGTAAGTCAATGATCCAAGAAATGACTTCCCAGGGAAAGGGCAAATTAAATACGTTCACAACCTTGGGCTGTTGAGAGTGGTTTTGGCTCTTGGCTGGCACATTGACGTCTTTAATTATTTTCTTGCTAAACCAACTTCAGTGTTGGAAAGATAGCTCATGTATAAAATAACATGGAAAACTACATCACTTCCCATTTGTTTTGGGTTTTTGTCCTTTTTTTTTCTTTTTTTGGAAAATAGTTCAATAGTACTATCTCTTCCTAAATTTCTCAATGAGTTTTAATACCAAGGGGCGGCTTTGGGGATCTTTAGCCCAAATCTCAGCAAACATATAATCTGAGTAAAAACTGTGTATATTTATCAAATGCAGCATCAAGAGAAGCCCCCCGGCTCCCACTTGGTGCTGCCAGTTCTGTAAGCTCTTGCTTACAGAGCTCTTGCTTAATATTATATATTAAAAATCTGGGGTTAGTTTAGGCCCAGCAGGCAGCAGTTTTCTGCTACACATGTTTCTTTCTGTTTTTGTTTGTTTGTTGTTTGTTTTTTGTTTTTTGAGACGGAGTCTCGCTCTGTTACCCAGGCTGCAGTGTGGTGGCACTAGCTCGGCTCACTGCAACCTCCGCCTCCCAGGTTCCAGTGATTCTCCTGTCTCAGCCTCCCAAGTAGCTGGGATTACAGGTGCACGCCATCATGCCTGGCTAATTTTGTATTTTTATAGAGACAGGGTTTCACCATGTTGGTCAGGCTGGTCTCGAACTCCTGATCTCATGTGATCCACCTGCCTCGGCCTCCCAAAGTGCTGGGATTATAGGCGTGTGCCACTGTGCCCAGCCTTTTTCTGCCCCCCCCTTTTTTTTTTGCAGTTGTTGTTGTTTTTAGAGAGACAGGGTCTTGCTGTGTTGCCGAGGTATGCCTCAAACTCCTGGGTTCAAGGGATCCTCCCCCATTGGCCTCCCGAGTAGCCAGGACTGCCTACTGGGCTCACGCATGTTTTTAAAGAAATGGTAGATAAGAGATCTAAGGTATTCCAGTGACTAAGAAACTGAGGTGAATGACTAAGGGACTGAGACTTCTCTCTCCAAACCTGTTTCTCCACTAGTCTTCCAAGCCTTCCCAGTTACTCCAACCTGAAAATGAGTCATCCTTGGCTCCTCATTACCAACCCTCACCCCACCCTTCTCCATCCACCAGCAGGTCTGTTTATTCCACTTCCAAAATATACCCCAAATGTGCTTCCTCTTCCTCCGTACTCCAAGCTACCATGCCGTGTAAGTTATGATTGTGATTTTTGCATGTCTTCTTCCACTGCTACCTGGAAGCTGGAGTGACCTTTCAAAATATACATCAAATCAGATCATGTCACTCTCCTGCCAAAAGCCCTCCAAAGTTCTTACGGTGATCTAGCTGCCTCTTCAAACTCATCACACATCTGATCTTAGAGGTATTATGCTTCAAGCACATTGGTCTTCTTGTAGTCCCTCAACCAAGCTTCTTTCAGGACTGTGGCTCTGAACAAGCTTTCCTCTCTGCCAGGGATGCTATTCCCTCCTGCTATGGCAGGTCTGACTCCTAATGTCCTTCAATCTTTGCCTAAATTTCACCTCCTTCAGCCCTTCCCTGGCTTCCTAAAATGGTGGTGCCCCCTCTCTGATGTTATTCTATCTCTGCGCTTTTCTCTTAATAGTAATAATCAGAACTTGTAATTATTTTGTTAATATTTAAAATCTAGCTGGATGTGGTGACTCACGCCTGTAATCCCAGCATTTTGGGAGGCCAAGGCGGGCGGATCACCTGAGGTCAGGAGTTAGAGACCAGTCTGGCCAACTGGCGAAACCCCGTCTCTACTAAAAATACAAAATTAGCCAGGTGTGGTGTTGCACGCCTGTAGTCCTAGCTACTCACGTGGCTGAGGCAGGAGAATTGCTTGAACCTGGGGGGTGGAGGTTGCAGTGAGCCGAGATAGCACCACTGTACTCCAGCCTGGGAGACAAGAGCAATGT
Source organism: Gorilla gorilla gorilla (assembly GCF_029281585.2). Lineage (NCBI taxonomy): Eukaryota > Metazoa > Chordata > Mammalia > Primates > Hominidae > Gorilla > Gorilla gorilla. The sequence goes on from NC_073232.2 coordinate 138,173,440, forward strand.
GGGGTGGGGGGAGGAGGGAGGGATAGCATTAGGAGATATACCTAATGCTAAATGACGAGTTAATGGGTGCAGCACACCAGCATGGCAGATGTATACATATGTAACTAACCTGCACATTGTGCACATGTACCCTAAAACTTAAAGTATAATAATAATTTAAAAAAAATTCTACTTTCTTCACTCGACTGTAGGGTGGTGGAAGAGTTCAGGGGACCTGTCTGCCCTGTTTGCCATCCTGTCCCTAGTGCCTAACACGGAGTAAACCCTAAACATTCATGGAATGGATAGCACTGCTGCTCACAGATAGATGCCTTACCTACTTTCGTTTCCTTAAGAGTGTTGTGGTGTACTTAAAAAAAGAAAGCCATTTTATTCTACATTATTCTACAACACAAAGGGCTGTGCTCCAGTGAAATTTGAAGTGCCTCTTGTGGATTGTGCTTTGGGTAAAGTTCATTTAAATCAGGTACTTATAAATGTTAGGTCGATTACAAATATGGTGTCCCATTTTCTTTTCTAACCTAAACGAGATGTTTTAAACGAGTCTCATTCTATCCGGTAAGAATAAGGAAGGAGGCAAGTAATCTTATTTTTTGGACCAAGCGGCCACGAGGTCATAAGACCCAAAAATCTTTACACTCCCAGGCAGCACCTGCTCGTTAATTATCTGGGAGACTGGTAAGGATTTAAAAGTAATTTTTTCCTTAAGCCCAGGAATCATTTAAAAAATCTGTGTAACATTTTTTTCTCATGTAGTCTTAGCCCCGAAGAATATTAAGTCTATCAATTAGGTTATAATTCAAATCTTATCAAGAAATAAATGCTTATATAAATCAAGATTAAAAAAATTTTCAAAGCAGTGTCTTTTAAACAGTCATGTTTTAAAATCCCCATCAAAATGGTAAAATTCATTGTGATCCTGACCTCTGATGCTGTCAGCCACAGGAAGGGGCAAAACGACTTGAGGCTTGAAGCTGTGTCTTTCCCGAAGCTCAGGTTCACCAGACATGGTCTCCAGATGGAGTCTGTTCCTCAGAACCTGGGCTTTACTTCTTGATGGGAGAAGGAAGCAGTGTTAAAACTTGTCTATTCTGAACTAGCCAACCAGATTAAAGGAGGGGTTTGTGCATACCAACATCATCCCAGAATGACCTGAATGACTCATTACATGCAGACAGTGGTGCAAACTCATTAACAAGTAAACAACTCACACCAGTGCTCTGTGCTCACAGGGCTGGGGGCGTTCTTGGGTATTTTTCTTAAGGGAGGCTGGAAGAAGGGAGGAGGCATTCCTTTCTCCTAGAGGCAAAGGCCAGTTCCTTTCGCTGTGCCCCAGACCTTTCCTGGTTGGTAGAAACTCTTCCAGGCCTTTTCTTGGGAAGGTGCTCTCATCCCCACACTCCTGCCTCCTCCCTCCACCTGTTGTGCACTCCCTGAGAGAAACAAAACAACTTAATTAGCTTATTCAGCTACTTGGGAAGCTGAGGCGGGAGGACTGCTTGAGCCTAGGAGTTTGGATTCAGCCCGGGCAACATGTGGAGACCCCATCTCTAATTTTTTTTTAAGTTTTTATTTTTTTAATTTAAGCAACATGTGGAGACCCCATCTCTAATTTTTTTTTAAGTTTTTATTTTTTTAATTTAAATAAACATATTCAGGCTAGTGCACGTACTTCGGTTCTCTACTGAAGTAATTCACCCTAAATTGAAACTAGCATTGCTAGTTTAGTGTATTACTCCTCTCTAGGCAGCCTCTCTCTCTCTCTCTCTCTCTATATATATATATATATATTTTGTTTGTTTTGTTTTGTTTTTTTGAGACAGAGTTTCACTCTTGTCGCCCAGGCTGGAGTGCAGTGGCACAAGCTAGGCTCACTGCAACCTCCACCTCCTGGGTTCAAGCTATTCTCCTGCCTCAGCCTCCTGAGTAGCTGGGACCACAGAATGTGATCCCACAGCTGTGACCACACCTGGCTAATTTTTTATTTTTTTGAACTGGAGTCTCACTTTGTTCCCCAGGCTAGTCTTGCCACTATCCTAGTTTTTCTTCTGTATTATTAGACAGGGCCTCAGTGTCTGTGAACTGCAAGGAATTAACACTGAGCGTAGTATTAGTAAAACTTATCTTCTACTCATGAAAAGTCAATCATTTTTTTAAAAAAAAGATTCCACAATTATTATAAGCAGAAACAAATTAAAAGGTTGTATACCTACTGTTTGAAAAACACGACTTACCAAACCAAACATAAGAAGTATGTATACCGCTATATTTATGAAATAAATAGAATCCATAATTTAAAACTTCCTCACAAAAACAATCCCAAGTTCCTGATGGCATCACTGGTGAATTCTTCAATGAAAGGGAAAAAATAACACCAACATTACAGATTTTTTTTTTTAATCTTAGGGACAGGGTCTCACTATGTTGCCCAGGCTGGAGTGCAGTGGCTGTTCACAGTCACGTTCCAGTTATCCTCCCACCTCAGCCTCTTGAGTAGCTGGGACTACAGGCTGCAGAAACTTTTAAGAGAACAAAAATAAAGGGAACTCCTGAGCTCAAGCACTTCTACCATCTTGGCCTCCCAAAGTGCTGGGATTACAGGCATGAACCACTGCACCCCGCTTAGTGTGCTGTTTTTAAAAATGACTTTTGGGCTTGTGTTCATGTGACTGATTAGCCTGTAGTTTTACTTTTTGTAATTTTTTAGACTACTTTTGGTATCAAGTTTATTGTAATCTCAAAAAATGAGCATGGCTCTGTTCCCTTTATTTTTGTTCTTTTAAAAGTTTCTGGCCGGGCGCGGTGGCTCACGCCTGTAATCCCAGCCCTTTGGGAGGCCGAGGCGGGCGGATCATGAGGTCAGGAGATCGAGACCGTCCTGGCTAACAGGGTGAAACCCCGTCTCTGCTAAAAATACAACAAAAAAAAAAATTAGCCGGGCGTGGTGGCGGGCGCCTGTAGTCCCAGCTACCAGGGAGGCTGAGACAGGAGAATGGTGTGAACCCGGGAGGTGGACCTTGCAGTGAGCTGAAACTGCGCCACTGCACTCCAGCCCGGGTGACAGAGTGAGACTCTGTCCCAAAGGAAAAAAAAAAAAGTTTCTGTAGCCTGTAGTCCCAGCTACTCTGGAGGCTAAGGTGGGAGGATCACTGGAACGTGACTGTGAATAGCCACTGCACTCCAGCCTGGGCAACATAGTGAGACTCTGTCACTAAGATTAAAAAAAAAAAATCTGTCCCTAAAATTAAAAAAGAAATTCTGTAGTGTTGGTGTTACTTTTCCCTTTCATTGAAGAATTCACCAGTGAAGCCATCAGGAACTGGGAATTGTTTTTGTGGGAAAGTTTTAAATTACAGATTCTACCTATTACTAGACATAGGAGTTTACATACTTCTTCTGTTTGGCTTTGGTAAGTTGTGTTTTTCAAACAGCAGGTGTAGGTGTACAACCTTTCAATTTGTTTCTGCCTCTAATAATTCTGGAATCTTTAAAAAATGACTTTTCATGATGAATAGAACATAAGTTTTACTAATGCTATAATCAGTATAAATTCCTTGCAGATCAAGGACAGTGAGGCCATGTCTAATAATCCAGAGGCAGAACTTGGATTTGGGAGATAACTCCCGCCTCTTGCACTCTCTGTGACAAGTCTAGTTTCGATATCAAGTTTATCTTAATCTCAAAAAATGAGCTTGGCTCTGTTCCCTCTATTTTCTCTTAAAAGTTTCTGCAGCCTGTAGTCCCAGCTACTCAGGAGGGTGAGGTGGGAGGATCACTTGAGGCCAGGAGTTCAAGGCTGTTTACTGAAACAATCAGGAATGAGCATTCCCAAGAGAATACAATTACAAAAGTAAAATCACCTAGAGCTTTGGGGCTGCTTAAAAAGCCCAGAAAGAAGTGCCAAGTGAGAAAATAATCAAATTCAGTGGAAAAACTCACTTGAGAATATCATGGTCAGCTGGGTTTCCACCCCTTTGATGCACTTCAAATCCTGTGTATCCCACAAAGACTTGCTCCTTTCTAAAGGCTATGGTTCACGTTCAACAGAATAGCAGCAACCGCCATAAGCCTGAGGGCTGGCTAGTCTTTAATATTCTGCCCTATTCAAAGAAATGAGTCTTTTCCTCATTCGTAAAGATCTCCCAGGTCTGTTACAAAAAAAGAAGGAGCAGCTAGGCGCAGTGGCTCATGCCTGTAATCCCAGCTCTTTGAGAGGCCAAGGTGGGCAGATCACTTGAGGTCAGGAGTTTGATACCACCCTGGCCAACATGGTGAAACCCCATCTCTATTAAAACTACAAAAATGAGCTGGGCATGGTGGTGTGTGCCTGTAATCCCAGCTACTAGGGAGGCTGAGGCAGGAGAATTGCTTGAACTTGGGAAGTGGAGGTTGCAGTGAGCCAAGATCACGCCGCTGCATTCCAGCCTTGGGGACAGAGCAAGACTCTGTCCCAAAAAAAAAAAAAAAAAAAAAAAAAAAAATTCTTACGTCCTGGAAGTGTTTTACTAGTGTTGGTTTCTATTTGACATTAAACACTTCCCCAGGCCAGTGCATTAGCAGTTAGCTCCTTACTGAATATTATCTGTAGCAAACAGTAGCTGACTCCTAGCTCTCTTCAGTGAACTTGAATTTAAATTTATAGAATTCTCATGACTTCTATTTCATCTTGAACCAAGAGATTGCTTCGTTTTCCTACTGATTTACCTTTCAGTTACATGTAGACTGAACCAGTCCCAGCCATCTTTAGTTGGTCTCTATTCAAACATTGTACTTTTGTTTCTTGATTACATCTTCAATTATTTTAGTTATTTCTGAGATTCTCCCCTGCAATTTCTCCAGTTATCTAGAGGAGAGTGTGGCAAGGTAGAAAGAGTGCCTGAATAACATTATGAAGGCTGTGAGACTTCAAATAAATGAGTAGCCTCTCTGAGCCTCAGTTTTCTCCTCTGTAAACCAGGAATAATTTTTACTGAACCAGGGTTGTTCTAAGGATTAGTGAAATGTATGTAAAGCCTTTAGCATTTAATAGGTGATCAGATGGTAAGTGATGCTTATAAAATGTTTTTATCATGGTAAAATATACAAAGCATAAAACTTACCAGCCTTTTAATCTAAATTGTCTTATTGTGATAGGCTTGCTTATAGTAAAACAAACTCTTATCTTTTTAGTATCTGTAGGATCTATAGTGATAACTCTTCACTCCTTATATTCTAACTCGTGCCTAGTTAGGCACAACTCTTACTAATTAGTTATCTATTGCTGCATAAGAAATTACCTGAAACTTAATGTCTTCAAACAACAACAAGTATTTATTATCTGTGATAGGCAGACTTCTAAGATGTTTCCCATGATCTCAGTGTCCTGGTGTTGTACTCTGTATGATCTCTTCCTTTTTTAGTGTGAATGGGATCACTGCTCAACCTTTTGGATGAAATCGAGTGAGCATTGAGTAGGATCTGTGACTTGTTTCTAACTGACATAATATTGCAAATGTGATGGGTTGTTACTCCTGGGATATGTGTGTGTGTGTGTGTGTGTGTGCACAGAAGAAAGGAGAGGGAAGAGGAGAGGAGGAGGAGGAGAGAGACATACATTAGGATATGAGATAGACATATTGCTAGCATGCACGCAAGATTCTCCTTGCTGATTTGAGGAAGTGTGTGACCATACTGAGGAAGCCCAACAGCAGGTGGTGTCTAGGACCTGAGGGTGGCCTCCAGCCAATACCCAATAAAAAACATAGCTACACAATCATACAGACATAAGGAAATGAATTTTGTCAACAACCTGAATGAGCTTGAACCCAGCTCAGCTGACACCTTGCCTGCAACCTTGTGAGACCCTATGCAGTGAACCCAGTTGAGCTGTGCCCAAATTCCTGACCCACAGAAAATACGAGAGAATAAATACGTTTTTTCTCCCCCTTTTTTTTTTTTTGAGACAAGAGTTTCACTCTTGTTGCCCAGGCTGGAGTGCAATGGTGCACTCTTGGCTCACCACAACCTCTGCCTCCCGGGTTCAAGCGATTCTCCTGCCTCAGCCTCCCAGGTAGCTGAGATTATAGGCATGCGCCACCACACCCAGCTAATTTTGTATTTTTAGTAGAGATAAGGTTTCTGCATGTTGGTCAGGCTGGTCTCGAACTCCTCACCTCAGGTGATCTGTCTGCCTCGGCCTCCCAAAGGGCTGGGATTACAGGTGTGAGCCACTGTGCCTGGCCTTTTCTCATATGTTTATAGCAGCACAATCTGCAACTGAAAAAATAAGGAATCAGTTCAAATGCCCATCAGTGAACGAATGGATAAAGAAAATGTGGTATATATGTACCATGGAATACTACTCAGCCATAAAAAGGAACAAAATAATGGCATTTGCAGCAATCTGGATGGAATTGGAGACTTGTTCTACGTGAAGTAACTCAGGAATGGAAAACCAAATATCATATGTTCTTACTCATAGGTGGGAGCAAAGCTATGAAGATGCAAAGGCATAAGAATGATACAATTGACTCTGGGCACCCAGGGGAAAGGGTGGGAGGGGGATGAGGGAGAAAAGACTATACATTGGGTACAGTGTACCCTGGTCGAGTGATGGGTGCACTAAAATCTCAGAAGTCAGCACTAAAGAACTTACTCATGTAACCAAACACCATCTGTTCCCCAAAAACCTATTGAAATAAAAAATAAATTTTAAAAAAAGGAAGTAAAAAAACCACTTAAAAAAGAATAAACATGTATTTTCTTAAATGAAATCTTGGCCCACAGAAACTGTATAAGAGAAAATATACTAGACAATATATGTATATTTCCTGAGATGTTCATTTGTTATACAACAATAGCAAACTAATATAGAGCTTCTGTGGGTCCTGATTTGAGAAATGCTTTAGCTGGGTGGTTCTGTCTTGGTCAATATGTTGATCAGGCCTGCAGTCATCCGAAGGCTTGACTGAGGCTAGGGCATCCGATTTCAAGACAGCTCACTTAACATGGCTAGCAAGTCAATGCTGTCTGTTAGCAGGAGACCTCTGTAATGTAATGCATTAACTTCTGTAGGGTTGCTTGAATGTCCTTGCAGTATGGTAGCTACTTTCACCCAGGGTGAGCAAGGTGGAAGCTGCCATGTGTTTTATAATCTAGCCTAGGAAATTTGAGCTATCTTTTTGATAACACAGGTCAGCCATATTTAATATGAAAGAGAACTGCACAAGGCATGGATAGCGGGAGTGAAAATCACTGGGGGCCATCTTGGAGGCTGGCTGCCACAGAGATTAGCAACTGGAATACTGTTTTCAAAGAAACAGCTTTGGCTTTTTATATTTTCTCTATTATGTCTTTGGTTTTTTTTTTTTCATTGATTTCGCTTTTATCCTTATTATTTCCATCATTTTAATTTCATTCGGCTTAATTTGCTGGGATTTTTGAGATGGATGCTTAGATCAGTGGGGTTTTTTTCTTTTTCTTTTTTTTTTTTTGAGACAGGGTCTTACTGTGTCACTTAGGCTATAGTGCAATGATGAATCATAGCTCATAGCAGCCTTAAATTACTGAGCTCAAGTGATCCAATCCTCCCTCCTCAGCCTTCCAAGTAGCTGGGACGACAGGTGTGCGTCACCATGACCAATTAACTTTTTTTTTTTTTTTTTTTTTTTTTTTTTTGCTGTGACAGGTCTCACTATGTTGCCTGGGCTGGTATTGAAGTTCTGGCCTCAAGCAAGCCTCCTGCCTTGGCCTTCCAAAATGTTGGGATTATACATGTGAGCCACCACACCTATCATATCATTGTTTTTCAGTACTTTGTTTTGTTTTCAAATACATGTGTTTACGATTATAGATTTCCCCCACCCCAGAATTAGTCACATCCCACAAGTTTTCTACTTTTGTAAAATTGTATTGAAGTATAATATACCTGAGAGAAAGTGTGCCATCTTAAATGTACAGGTGGATGAATTATCACAATGTAAATAAATCTCTGTAACTAGCACCAAGATTAAAAAAAACTACTAGTTATTTAAACCTAGGTTTGATAATATTACCAATGACTTTAAAGTTCATGTCTGATAATTCTAATACCTGAAGCACTTGTGGGTTTGTTTCTTTTTTCTGTTTTTTATTTTGTTCATAGTTTTCAGTCACTTGATCATATATCCTGGCATTCCAGGTAACATATACATACTTCTCATTTTTAAAAATTGTACAGCTGTAGCATAAAGAGTCCTACAATGGGTACTTATCCCCCATCTATAACTTTTTTTACACTTTGTTTTCTTTTTACTCTCTAGACTTTATTATTTTACTTTTTGGATAAGTAATACAGTTACAAGTTTCAAAGATAAACAATTATGGAAGAGTGTTAGTGAAGTCTCATTCTTGCAATGCCACCACCCTCTTCCTGTCCTACAGGTAACCACCATGATTAATTTCTGGTATATCATTCCAGAGATAGTTTAAACCTTATATATAGAAGCAAATTATGTATACTGCATTCCTGTGTCTGTTCTGTACTTTGCTTTTTTCACCTGACATTATATTTTGGTGAGTTTTCTGTTTAGTACATAATACATTTTCTCGTATTTTAAACAACTGTATTCTGTTGTATGAATTTATCATAATTTATTGAATCAGTCCACTGCTGATGGACATCCAGTTTGTTTCCAGACGTTTGCTATTGTGATAGGCTGAATAAAAGATGTCCACAGGCCGGGTGCGGTGGCTCACGCCTGTAATCCCAGCGCTTTGGGAGGCCAAGGCGGGCGGATCATGAGGTTAGAAGATTGAGACCATCCTGGCTAACACAGTGAAACCCCGTCTCTACTAAAAACACAAAAAACTAGCCGGGTGTGGTGGCATGCGCCTGTAGTCCCAGTTACTTGGGAGGTTGAGGCAGGAGAATTACTTGAAGCCGGGAGGCAGAGGTTGTAGTGAACCGAGATTGCACCACTGCACTCCAGCCTGGGCGACACAGTGAGACTCCGTCTTTCCAAAAAAAAAAAAAAGATGTCCACATTCAAATCCCTGAATCTAGGAATATATTACTTTACATAGCCAAAGGGGCCTTGGGAGTAAGGATTGTGAGATGGGCAGAGGAGCGTGTATCATCCAGGTGGGCAAAATGGAATCAATCACAAGCGTCCTTATAAGCGGGAAGAAGAAGCGTCAGACTCAGGCGATATGAAGATGGAAGTGGTGGTTGCAGTGATACACGATCATAGAGCCAAGGTGTGTGGAAAGCCGTCAGCAGAAGGAAGAGGCATGGAAACGGACTCTCCCCTAGAGCCTCCAGAAGGAACCAGCCTTTGATTTTAGCTCCGCAAGACGCGTGTGGGACTTCTGACCTCTGGGCTCATAATAAGATAAGTTTCTGTTGTTTTAAGCTGCTACATTTGTGGTAACTAATTATAGCAGCAATAGGAAACTTAGAAGAGCTGTTTTTACAATTATAAGCAAAGCTGCAAGAAACAATGTGTATCTGACATTTTGCATTTGGGCAAGTATATCTGCAGAATGAATGTCTAGATGTGGACTAGGTAGTTAGTTTTGATAATTGTTAAATCACTCTCCTCTAGACGGGTTATACCAGTTTATACTTCTAGTAGCAATATGAGTGAATACCTCTTTCCCACAGCCTCCTCAACTCTGTGTGTTACCAAACTTAGAATTTTTACTGTTCTGCTAGTAAAAAGCCCTAATTTCTTTGGATAACTTACTAATTATTGAGTCTTCCTCATCTGCACAACATGGTTAGAAGCTCCTTCAGAGTTATGCCTGGGTCCTTATTTCTATTTTTTTCTACACTGCATACCTTTGTGTCCTTCCTGTTAACCTTATATAGGGCGGGCTCCCTGCACAGAAGGAGGAGATGATGTACTCAACAGCATCTGTGCGTGATAGTTAGAGGGGAAAAAATGCAATGTAGAATCCATTCTGTCCATCTATCAAGTTCCATTTAGGAAAACAAAATGTTAGAACTAAAATATCCTAATCACAATAATTGACTAGTGAAGACTGAAGAAGTGGTTGCCTAGCAATGCTCTGATCGTCTTTGATGTTGACTGGTTGACATAAGGCGGGATCAACAAACAGCACGTGTGTGGCCCTGGCAGCTGATTCAGATCCTTCCCACTAAGGTCAACATTACCCAGGCTCTTGGAGGCAGCCACTCCTCATCGATTATTTGCACATGAGATAAACCTGTTTGTTTTACCATATTGAAGGACTAACAGAATCACAAACTGTAACTCAAGTGCTTTTCCAGTGAAGAGTGAAATAGGAAAGAACGAAAATAACATGTATCTACCCCCCTCCTCCTCTTCCTTTAGCTTGGGGATCATCATTACCTCCATTTCTCCATTTTATTTTTGTTTCCTTTTTATTGGCACCACCAAAGTGTGTGTGTGTGTGTGTGTGTGTGTGTGTGTGTGTTTTTGAGATTAAAACTTTAGGGAAAGAAACAGCTCTCTTAATGTCAGCAACTTCAATTCATTGCTTTTTAAATATCCTGGTTAATAATTTACACCCTTGGTTAAAATATTCAATCATCTACTTAATATATAGTGGTTACCTTTGTTTTTATTTTTTTGAGACACAGTCTTGCTTGCTCTGTTGTCCAGGCTGGAGTGCAGTGGCCCAGTCTTGGCTCACTGCAACCTCCACCTCCTGAGTTCAAGCAGTTCTCATGCCTCAGCCTCCCGAGTAGCTGGGATTACAGGTGCCCACGACCATGCCCAGCTAATTGTGTTTTTAGTGGAGACGGGCTTTCACCATGTTGGCCGGGCAAGTCTCAGACTCCTGACCTCAAGTGATCTGCCCGTCTCGGCTTCCCAAAGTGTTGGGATTACAGGCGTAAGCCCTTGTGTCCAGCCTATTGCTTAGCTTTAATGTGAATCAGTGTTAGCATATACATTCAGAATTCTTTAAACTTCTAAGAAACCACAAAATTATGTATCATGGAAATACAAATCAGAACAAAAATCTATTGACTGTGAGCCCACAAAACATAATTTTTGTTTCCTGAAAACAGAAAAGTATGCAAATGGATGAGGCCTTTTAAGGGAATCTTGTGGCTTCTCAGTCCTTGCTGTTCTGAATTGGTGATTATCAACAGAAATGCCCAACAGGTGATTCTAAAGATACTGGTAATTCTCCACCCTTATCTGATTGCACCTACATTTTGCTTGTTGCTCATTCTGCATGACCCCTAAACGCTGCATGTCACCCAAACTCATTCTGCATGACACCTAAACTCAGGTGACACCTAAATGCTGCATGACACCCAAACTCATTCTGCATGACACCTAAACCCTTTAGTAGGCCAAAAGGAGGAAGGAGGGCGTGTTTATGAAACAGACAGCTGTCGTGAGTCCTGGCGCTCAGCTGCATTCACTCATCAGTTGTCCGTTGGTAACTTGATTACAGATAACTTCAGTGTGACTCAGGCTCGTTTGCCACAGCTGTTTCTCTTAAAAGTTCTCTGATAAGTCATTGCCACCACTACTTCCAAATAGTGTATGTTAACTTTGAGTTAATTTTAGATAAACCTGGGTTAATTTACAAAATTTTGGCACCAACAACATGGTTAGGCAAGGCAGCATGGATGGGTATTGGAATCCGTCAATCTGGGTTGCTGTATACCAGCTCTGGGACTTGGGGGCAAGTTGTAGCAGCCCTGAGCCTCCTGCTTCACCTATATCGGGGAGGCTGAGACCCACCTTGCAGGGGTCTTGTGAAGATTAAATGCAATGCTGTGTGAATGGTGCCTACTTTTGTGCCTGGCCTGTCAAGACCAGGCAGTTTACACAAAAACACTTGATATTGACTATGAAACAAGATCCAGAAGAGAACAAATATAAATACAGATGGATCAGCTAAATGAAGGACTGTCGAGTAAAAACACAAAGAGGATGTTTGTGAGTGGAGGGGGATGGATCTCCTTCTCCACCCAGCAGTGAATATCATGGGAATCTCTCTCTACCTGAATCTACCTCTTATAATTCTTAAATTAAGAACCATTAGAACTCTCCTAAACTTTCTAAGTACTCATTACAGTATGAAACCCTGCCCGCCTCCCAGACAACTTCCTATGGACATTAGATTTTTTAAACATAGGATATGTTAAGTGATGGTCTTCATTCCTCGATGTCACATTCTAAATTTGTATTACTTTTTCTTCATTTTCCAAAGCTCCAGCTCAGCATCTTTGTATGCCTTATATATATATATATATATATATTTTTTTTTAAGTCTCAGTGGTCTTTTTATGTGTCAGTTTCTACACCCCAGCCTCAGGTAGTGTAAGCTTCATGAGGACAGGAACCAGCCCTGCCTGCTCACGCTGTCACCAGCGTGTTCGCAGGGAGGACACATGACAGGCACTCAGGTATTGGTTGAATAGGTAAATGGAAGACTGGAAAATGTAGGCTGGACTGAGAACTTGTGGATAGACACACCTCAGTGATTTGTGAAAAGGAAGATTGGTCCAAAGCAATGTTTGTTAACCATATTTTCATTATCAAAGAGGAAAAACTAAACATTCCCTAACAGAAATGAAAAAGGAATAAAATTTTTGGTAGATGATGTTGAGCTTTGAAAGGCCACCAAGGACACTTTTAATATCAAATCTTCCTCATCCCCCCCAACTCCAGAAAACTAGTTTTTGCTCAGATATTGGCTCAGTGGAAAATGTGTGGTCTGAAGCTGTAGTCTCCTAGTTTGTGAGCTTATTTTCACTGCCTGAAGGTTTGAGTCACTGTAGAAGAGGAGGAGGGGTGGTGGAGATCAGAAGTGAGGTCTGAACTCCGGGGTTGACTTAGGTGCGGAGGGGATGAGGTAGAACTGCTGGCAGGGAGGCCCCATCTGATCCGAGAGTGAGCTGGCAGGCAGAGAGCACTTGACAAAGCCCAGGGAATGGTCGGGAGAGACTGGTAGATCCAGCACTCCTACTCCTTGAGGCTGGTCAGTGATGTGTATTAACCTAGGGTGGCTAATGTGTCAGTGAAAGGGATCCGGCTACAACTCCACACTCCTGAGTTGGTGCCCAGTGTTGTGCATTTCTGTCAAAAATACTGCAGGGGACTGCCAGGCTGCTCTTTCCATAGGCCACACTTTGAGAAGCATGGCGTTAACTCACCTGTGCATGTTACATTTGTTAAAGGGTAACTTTTCAAAAACAGGGAAAACTATCATTCATATAGATATAAATGTTAAATATTTTATTAATGAAGTGAGCAGTGAGATGTTACAACCAGTTCAAAAGGGAACCCAAAGGGATGGACACATCTATTACTCAGAATATTGAAATAAACTGGAAACTGATGCATAAGTGGCTTTGCCACATGGAGAAGGATTGGCTTTCCAAGGCAGGTTGATTTGCATGTTTATAAACAAGAATCATTTGCATTATCTGTTCTTTTCAACTTCACATACCATAAAACAGGTGAAAGGCTAGACTAGAAAACCTTAAAGGGGCTGGGGACGGTGGCTCACGCCTGTTATCCCAGCACTTTGGGAGGTTGAGGTAGACAGATCACTTGACCCCTGGAGTTCGAGACCAGCCTGAGCAACATAGACCCTGTCTCTACAAAAAAAGTTCCAAAAATTAGCTGGGCATGATGGCATGAGCCTGTAGTCCCAGCTACTCAGGAGGCTGAGGTGGGAGAATCCCTTGAGCCAGGGAAGTGGAGGTTGCTGTGAGCCAGGATCATACCCTTGCATTCCAGTCTGGGTGATGGAGGGAGATCCTATCTCAAAAGTCTGAAGGAGTGTGATCTAAACAATGTGTAGTGTTTCCACTGAAGCACAGATGTTTTCCCTGTGATTTGTAGTGATTGGCATTTTCAAACTGCAGGTTGCTGCCTATATTAACTTGACAGTTTGTAATAACTGCTTGAAATTAGCAGTTTGTCTGTTTCTTCAGTTTAGTTAATTGTCATATGTAGCTCCTCTGTAATATGAGAAAGTAATGAGAATTTTTTTTTTTTCTTTTCAGACGGAGTCTTGCTCTGTCACCAGGCTCTGGAGTGCAGTAGTGGTGCAGTCTCAGCTCACTGTAACCTCCGCCTCCTGGCTTCAAGCGATTCTCCTGCCTCAGCCTCCCAAGTAGCAGGGACTACAGGTGCATGCCACCACGCCCAGCTAATTTTTGCATTTTTAGTAGAGATGTGTTTTACCATGTTGGCCAGGATGGTCTCTATCTCTTGACCTCGTGATCCACCTGCCTTGGCCTCCCAAAGTGCTGGGATTACAGGCATGAGCCACCACACCCAGACATGAGGGCTCTTAAATAGAATTGTCATCTATAAAAAGTAGGTACTGTCAGTATTCCCCTCACATAGGTTTATGAAGAAGGCATTTTAAAAAGAGAACCCCTGTAATCGATCAGGGACCCCATCTGCCTTCTCTGTGGGCGTAGGATAAATTCTTTTGATTGTTTATGTCTATTTGATTTAAAAAAAATCTGTAGTTAAAATATACCATTTGCATTATCCGTAATAGCCAAAAGGTGGAAGCAAGCCAAGTGTCTATCTGCAAATTGAATAAACAAAATATGGTACATATACACTATATGCAGTAGAATACTATTCAGCCTTACAGAGAAAGGCAATTCTGACACATGCTACACCATGGATGAACCTGGAAGACATTATGCCAAGTGAAATAACCAGTCACCAAAGAACAAGTATTTTATGTGATCAGCTTCTTGATAATCTCCAAAATAGCCACCTTAGCATATTGAATGTTTGAAGCTGAAGGAATCTCAGAAATGACAGGAAGGACACTCTGACCTTCCCACCCTCTTCTCTGACGCAGGTTACAAGGCCCTTGGGTGAGAGGTGCCCTCCCTGTCCCTGGAGGAAGGAGCATCCTTCTCTCTGAAGATAACGCTGAAAGGAATCTGAATGATACGTCCTGCTGTTCCTCCCAGTTTACTACGCTTAGCTCCTACCCCTTTTTGTCCTCTCACAATTTTCTGCTTCTCTCCACTTTTCATCAAACTGTTAAAAATTATGGGAGGCCATTCTTTTGGGCTGATTTCCTGCACTAGCCCTCAACAGATCAGACCAAATCAAAATGGAGTTACTTATGCTAAATGCTGTGTCATCAAACTGAAACTTTAAGGAAGCAGATAGATCCCCAAACAGACCAGTTTTTCCTGAAAACATGAGATTCCAGTCTACTTGAATCAGCGGAAGAAGAAAGTCCCCTCTGCTTTAACCATTACAAAAAAGTAACTGAAGTAGCTTGATGTTAACCAATCAGGTTTTTATATTCTGTTTCCTTGTTCCTACCTCATAAAACCTGCGGTTCTGCTATTGCCCAGTGGGAGCTCTCATTCTGTTTTGTAGAGTGGAAGGTGCCCAGATTCATGAATCATGAATAAAAGCCAATTAAATCTATAAATTTGTTGTCCTCTGATAAACTTAATATAAAACCTAATTTGTTGTAATTTAGTCTTTTGATGAAACTAATATACAAAGACATAGGTTTAACTGTTTCTTCAGGTCTTTATTTCCTTACAAAGGTTCCTGGTTATATCAAGTTACTTCCAGAAAAGTCAATTTCTTCTGTGTCATATAAAACTTAAGTAAATGTGTATGCTTTTCTCTTGTTAATCTGTCTTTTGGTACAAGAGCCCCAGCCAAGAAATTAGAAGGGTGGAGGAAAAATATTTTTCCTCCCTTACATATGATTCCACTTATATGAGATACCTAGATCAGTAAAATTCATAGAAACAAAGTAGAATGGCAGTCAGGCCCGGTGGCTCATTCCTGTAATCCCAACATCTTGGAAGGATAAGGCGGGAGGATCACTTCAGCCCAAGAGTTGAAGACCAGGCTAGACAACATAGTGAGACCTCATCTCTACTTTAAAAAGAAAAGCCAGGTGTGGTGGAACATACCTGTAGTCCCAACTACTGGGGAGGCTGAGGTGGGTTGGATCACTCGAATCTGGGGGTTCAAGCTTTCAGTGAATTATGATTATGCCACTGTACTCCAACCTGGGCGACAGAGTGAGACCCTGTCAGAAAAAAGAAAAAAACAAGGTAGTTTGGTGGTTGCCAGAGGCTGGGGTAGAGAGGAATGAGGGCTTATTGCTTACTGGGTACAGAGTTTCACTTCGGGATGATGAAAATGTTCTGGAGATGGATGGTGGTGATGGTTGTACAACAACGTGAATGCACTTAATGCCAATAACTGTACATTTAAGACTGGTTAAAATCGGGCTGGGCACAGTGGCTCACGCCTGTAATCCTAGCACTTTGGGAGGCTGAGGCAGGCAGATCACGAGGTCAAGAGATCGAGACCATCCTGGCCAACATGGTGAAACCCCGTCTCTACTAAAAATACAAAAATTCGCTAGGTGTGGTGGCGGGTACCTGTAATCCCAGCTACTTGGGAGGTTGAGGCAGGAGAATCCTTGAACCCGGGAGGCGGAGTTTGCAGTGAGCTGAGATCGCACCACTACTGCACTCCAGTCTGGTGACAGAGCAAGCCTCCATCTCAAAAAAAAATATATATATATAGTTATATATACTTTACCATGATAAAGACATTTTATAAGCACCATTTACCATTTGATCACCTATTAAATGCTAAGTGCTTTACATATATTTCACTAATCCTTAGAACAACTTTGTTCAGTAAATATTATTCCTGGTTCACAGATGAGGAAACTGAGGCTCGGAAAGATTATTTATTTGAAGTCTTAAATAGCCTTTATAATGTTATTCATGCACTCTTTATGCCCTAGATGGAGAAATTGCAGGGGAGAATCTCAGAATAACTAAAATAATTGAAGATGTAATCAAGGAACAAAAGTACGTTTGAATAGAGACCAACTAAAGATGGCTGGGACTGGTTCAGTCTACATATAATTGAGAGGTAAATCACTAGGAAAGGGAAGGAGTCTCTGGGTTTCAAGATGAAATAGAAGTCATGAGAATTCTATAAATTTAAATTCAAGTTCACTGAAGAGAGCTAGGAGTCAGCTACTGTTTGCTACAGATAATATTCAGTAAGGAGCTAACTGCTAATGCATTGGCCTGGGGAAGTGTTTAATGTCAAATAGAAACCAACACTAGTAAAATACTTCCAGGAGGTAAGAATTTTTTTTTTTGTGTGTGTGTGTGACAGAGTCTTGCTCTGTCCCACAGGCTGGAGTGCAGTGGCATGATCTTGGCTCACTGCAACCTCCGCTTCCTGGTTTCAAGCAATTCTCCTGCCTCAGCCTCCCTAGTAGCTGGGATTACAGGCACACACCACCACACCCGGCTGATTTTTGTATTTTTAGTAGAGTTGGGGTTTCACCATGTTGGCCAGGCTGGTCTTGAACTCTCGACCTCAGGTGATCCTCCCCCCCTTGGCCTCTCAAAGTGCTGGGATTACAGGTGTGAGCCACTGCGCCTGGCTGCTGCTTCTTTTTTTGTAATGGACCTGGGAGATCTTTATGAATGAGGGAAAGACTCATTTCTTTGAATAAGGCAGAATACTAAAGACTAGCCAGCCCTCAGGCTCATGGTGGTTGCTGCTATTCTGTTGAACGTGAACCACAGCCTTTAGAAAGGAGCAAGTTTTTGTGGAATACACAGGATTTGAAGTGCAACAAAGGGGTGGAAACGCAGCTGACCATGATACCCTCAAGTGAGTTTTTCCACTGAATTTGATTATTTTCTCATTTGGCACTTCTTTCTGGGCTTTTTAAGCAGCCCAAAAACTCTAGATGATTTTACTTTTGTAATTGTATTCTCTTGGGAATGCTCATGCCTGATTCCTCGTTTCACCAAACAGTAGGTGTGTAACCTTCTTATTTGTTTCTGCCTATAATAATTCTGGAGTCTTTAAACAAAACGACTGTGACTTTTCATGATGAGTAGAAGATAGGTTTTACTCATGCTACAATCAATATTAATTCCTTGCAGTTCAAAGACACTGAGGCCCTGTCTAATAATACAGAGGTTGAACTTGGACTTGGGAGATGACTCCTGTCTCTCATACTCTCTGTGGCTCTGCTTTCTGTTATTTTACTCATAAGCTTGTTTTGTCTCCTTGCTGAGAATTGTCAAACATGAAATGTAATTTCAGGCTATAGTGAAGAAAGATGACATAGGCCGAAAAAATTGGCAGTCATTTGGCCTGTACATGTTGCTTTTATTTTTTTTTCTGGACTTAAGATATAGACCAAACCTTGACATTTCTGGCCTTTGAGTCTTTCACAACTGTGATTATAATACATTAGCTCTTCTAGAAGTTAGAAGTGACTTTGGATTAAGTCTTTCATAAGGTGGCTAAATGAATTTATATGGCTCATCACAATTCACTAGATTGGTTAAGCAGGAAATTTACAGAGATTTTTTTCTTTGCTGTAAATGTTTTTCTAAATTGAAAAACTTCTAATACTGTCTTCTGGAGTACTAGAAATAAGTGCAAGTGATTATTTTTGGCAGGAGGCCACATAAACATTTCTGCTTCTCTGTGACTTATGGGTAGCATTGATATAAATTGTTAAAAATAATGATCGTAGATAGATAATGTATCAGAGTTTGGGCTCAGCCGCTGTAGCTGCTGTTGACCCAGAGGGACCACTGGGATCCTCACATCTCAGGGCAGCACATCGTTTGCAGCAATGGTTGGTTCTGTACAACCTTTTATGAAATTAGGTGAGGCCCTTGATTAGAATTTGTTTTTTAAAAGGTTTAATATGAGTTTATATCTCTAAATATCAGTTTCTAATATTTTTTTAAAAGCCTATGTTTACAACAAATTTGGGAGATACCTATATGCACTACTAACTAGTGTTCTTTTGTGGTGCTTTAGAAATTCTGGCTTGTATTTTTGCTGTCCTTCTAGTGATTTCACTCATCAATCAGAAGATATTTGTGTCCACCTTCCTGCTTCCTCTCCGGTGATCTTGTCTATTCTTGGCCATTTTAGGGTTGACTTAGCAGCCTTCACAAAACTGGTTGGAATTTCCACTGGGATTAAATTGATAGGTCATTTTTGGGAGACCTTTGCAATATTGAACTTTCCAATCCGTGAACTTATCTGCCCATTTATTATGTTTGTTTTTGGTAGATTACAAAATTATATGATCACTCCAAAAATTACCTTGCCCTTTATAGTAAAACCTTCCATTGTAAACTTCTGGCAATCACTGATCTGTGTTCCTCTAGCATTGCTTTTTTTTCAGAATTTTGTACAAATGGAATCGTTCAGGATGTAGCCTTTGAGTCTGGCTACTTTCATGTACTGTATCAACAGTTATTCCTTTTTATTGCCAAATAGTAATCCATTGTATAAATACTACATGGTTTGCTTATTGGTTTGTCATTGGAGGAATATGGACTATTTTCACTTTTTGGTAAATTATAAGTGGATTGGAATTCACAAGGTGCTTTTTGTCTGAGCATAGGTTTTCATTTCACTTGTGCAAATGCCTAAGGGTAGGATTGCCGAGTCACATGGTCCGTGTACGTTTGACTTTATCAGAACCTGCCAAATTGTCTTCCAAAGTGCTGTGCCACTTATGTTTCTTTAATAAATACAGGGGTATTCAAGCTGTCTGTTTCTTCTTGAGTTTTGGTAGTCTGTCTTTCAAGGAATTGGTCTATTTCACCTAATTTGTAGAATTTAGAAGCATATAGTTGTTTGTTTTTTTTTTGTAGTATCCATTCTAGCCTTCTAGTGTCTACAGGATTTGTAATAATCCTTTCATTTCTGGTATTGGTAATTTGTGTTTTCTCTTCTTCCTTCGTCAGTCTGCTAGAGGCTTCCTCATTTGATTGATTTCCACCTCCCACCACCCCTGCAAAGAACCAACTTTGGATTTTGTTGAATTTTTTTCCTTTACTGTTTTTGTTTAAATATTACTGATTTAGTCTGTTTTTCTTATGCCTGATTTGAGTTTATTTGGTTCTTTTTTTACTTAAAGTAAATGCTTACATTATTGATTTGATGCTTCATTTCTCATAATTTAGTGCTATAAATTGCCCTGTAAGCACATATTTTTATAAGATGATGTCATATTTATTAAGTTCAAACTGTTTTCCAATTTTTCTTAAGATACTCTCTTTGACCTATGGGCCATTTAGAAGTACGCCATTTAACTTCTCATATTTGGGGATGTTCTAGAAATGTTCTAGATTCCTAGTTTAATTCTGTCATCAGAGAAAATAATTCACTGAATTTTAATTGTTTAACTTTAGGGTTTGTTTTATGACCCAGAATATGATCTCTCACCACCGTCATCCAGATAATTCTTCAGGTTTTGACGTTTCCCAACCTGTCTGCTGGTTACTTTTCAGAGTACTTGGATCATTGCTATTTATATTTTGTCCAGAGTTTCAAATTGTGATCAGTGGAAATGACAGGCCGTAGCATACATACGCCATCCTGGCCAGCATCACAGGTGGTCAGTACATCTTTCTGTTGTTGTTTTGAGACAGGGTCTCACTCTGTTGCCCAGGCTGGAGCACAGTGGCATGATCAGGGATCACTGCATTCTCAACCTGCTAGGCTCAAGTGATCCTCCCACCTCAGCCTCCCGAATAGCTGGGTCTATAGGTGTGCTGCCATGCCCAGCTAATTTTTGTATTTTTTATAAAGACAGGATTTTGCCTTGTTGCCCAGGCTGGTCTCAAACTCCTGAGCTCAGGCCATCCTCTCACTCGGGCCTCCCAAAGTACTAGGATTATAGGCATGACCACCACACCTCGCCAGTACATCTTAAGAATAATTTCTGATCCACGTTGAATAATGATGGCCTATAAATATTTTTTCTTGCACTTGCCTTGTTGGGTTTTGATATCAAGGTTATTTTTATTTTAACCTTATAAAATGAACTGGGGAGTCTTTTTTTATTCTCTCAGTTTGTGTTAGTGGCAGAGTTTTTTTTGTTTGGTTGGTTGGTTTCTCTTTTTCTTGTATGTTTCATGGAACTTTTTGGTGAAGGCACTTGGGCCTGGAAATTTCTTTATGGCAAGTTTTTTCATTACTGATTCAATATATTTAATCTATGTAAGATTTTTTTCTACTTTTTGAGTCAATTTTGATTTTTTTTCCCAAAAATTCATATCTCACCAAGTATGGTGGCTTATGCCTGTAATCCCAGCACTTTGGGAGGCTCAGGTGGGAGGACCACTTGACTACAGTAGTTCAAGACCAGCCTGGGCAATATAGTGAGACTCCATCTCTACAAAAAAAATAAAAATTAGCTTGGTGTGGTGGTGGGTGCCTGTAGTGTGAGCTACTTGGGAGGCTGAGGTGGGAGGTTCATTTGAGCCTGGAAGGTCGAGACTGCAGTGAGCTG
This sequence comes from Gorilla gorilla gorilla, assembly GCF_029281585.2. NCBI lineage: Eukaryota > Metazoa > Chordata > Mammalia > Primates > Hominidae > Gorilla > Gorilla gorilla. The sequence continues at coordinate 138,194,737 of NC_073232.2, forward strand.
TGATTGTGCCACTGCACTCCAGCCTGGGCGACAGAATGAGACCTTGTCTCAAAAAAAAAAAAAAGATTTTTCATCTATGCTTTAAAGTCTGTTGGCATAAAGGTATTCATAATTTTACATTATGAATTTGTTTATTTGAGACAGGGTCTCACTCTGTTGCCCAGGCTGGAGTACAGTGGTACAATCATGGCTCACTGCAGCCTCCACCTCCCAGGCTCAAACCACCCTCTTGCTTCAGCCTCCCAAGTAGCTGGGACCACAGGCACTTGCCACCATGCCCAGCTAATTTTTGTATTTTTGGTAGAGACAGGGTTTTGCCATGTTGCCCAGGCTGGTCTCAAACTCCTGAACTTGAGCATTCCTCCCACTTCGGTCTCCCAGAGTGCTGGGATTACAGGTGTGAGCCATCGTTCTTGGCCTGCAAGTTATGACTTCCTTTCAGAGTCTTTCTATCTGTAGTACAGTCCTCCTGTGCAAGATTGTTTTTTGACTGCTTTTTCTTGACAAATCTTGCTAAAGGTCTGTGAATTTTATAATGTATTTTTAAAGAACCAGGTTTTAGCAGGGCATGGTGGCTCATACCTGTAATCCCAGCACTTTGAGAGGCAAAGGTGGGAGGATCGCTTGAGCCTGTAAGGGGGAGGCTGTAGTAAGCTGTGATTGAGCCACTACACTCCAGCCTGGGCAACAGAATGAGACCCTATCTGAAAACCAAAAAACCCACAAGTTTTAGCTTGGCTGATTCTATTGTGTGTTTCTTTTGTATTTCATTTGTTTGTTATGTTTTTCCTTTTTCTTTCTTTGAATTTAACTTGTTCTTTGTCTGATTTATTGACTGATGCTTAGTTTTTTTTTGTTTTTTTTTTGAGATGTAGTCTCGCTCGCTCTTTCACCAGGCTGGAGTGCAGTGGCACAATCTTGGCTCACTGCAACCTCCAGCTCCCGGGTTCAAGCGATTCTCCTGCCTCTGCCTCCCAAGTAGCTGGGACTACAGGTGTGCACCACCACGCCCACCTAATTTTTGTATTTTTAGTAGAGATGGGGTTTTACCATGTTGGGCAGGATGGTCTCGGTCTCTTGACCTCGTGATCCACCTGCCTCGGCCTCCCAAAGTGCTGGGATTACAGGCGTGAGCCACTGTGCCCAGTCTGTTGATGTTTTTTCCAAGTTCCTTTTCTAATGTTTTCATTTAAGACTATAAATTTCCCCAGCCTGGACAACATGGTGAAACTTTATCTCTACCAAACACACAAAAAATTAGCCAGGCATGGTGGTGTGAGCCTGTGGTCCCAGCTACTCGGGAGGCTGAGGTGGGAGGCACACTTGAACCCAGGAGGTGGAGTGTAGTAAGCCAAGATTGTGCTACTGCACTCCAGCCTGGGTGACAGAGTGAGACCCCATCTCAAAAAAAAAAAAAAAAAAAAAAGACTATCATTTTCCCCTTATGAATGTATTTAATTATATCCTACAGTTTTTAATATGTAGAACTGATGATGAATTTGCCTTATTTTATCTTCAAGCTATGGGCTATTTAAAAGTATACTTTTAGAAAGTTTCTAAAATTGTTACCAGAAATTGTGATCTGTCCACTTTCTTAGAAATTTGTTACCTAACACTCGTCTATATGGTTAATTTTTGAACTTGTCCACATTTTCTTGAAGGGAAGTCTATTTCTGTAGTTAAATCTCATGTTCTATATGTTTGCATTGAGTTTTTTTTTTAAAATTTTAAATCTTCATCCTCCCTAATTATTTTTATACTTTATTTACTGAGAGATATATTAAATATCCTACTAGAAGCATGGATTTGTCTGTCTCCTCATCTGTCAACTTTTGCTTTTTGAGGCTGTAGTTGGGTGCATATGATTAAAAAAAATACATCTTTTTTTAATTTGAACTTTTATCAAAATGAAATGTTTTCCTTCATTTATGTATGCTTTCAACATTATGTATGATATAGCTATAGTAACTTTGGTTAGACTTTGCACTGTGTATCTTTCACGTGTGTGTGTGTACTTTTTTTTCCACTGTGCTGCCCAGGCTATAGTGCAGGGGCTGTTCACAGGCGTGACTGTGGCTCCCTGCTGCCTTGAACTCCTGGGCTCAAATGATCCTCCTACCTCAGTCTTCAGAGTGATGTGTGCCACCACCGCCAAATAATTGTTTTTATTTCTTTAGAGATAGAGTTTGGCTATATTGCCAAGGCTGGTCTTTGAGCTCTTGGTCTCAAGTGATCCTCTCACCTCTGCTTCCTGAGTCACTGGGATTATAGGCATGTGCTGCCAAGCCCGGCTCCTCTGATACGTATTTTAATACCTTTTAAAATCATTCAATATCTTTGTATTTTAAATATGACTTAAAAATAGCATGGAATGAGATTTTAACAATTTATCCATCTTTAACTGGATTACTTAGTCCATTTGCATGTATTTGTATTCTGACATACTTGGATTCTGTATAGATGGTGAGTGGTGTGTATGTACATGCATATGTGTTTGTGTCATTTTGTCACTTTCTATTTATCCTACTTATGTTTCTTTTTTTCCTTTCTTGCCTTCTTTTCAATTGGTGGGATATTTTTTCTTCTCTAGTCATTTTAAGTTAGTCTTTGTTTATATTCTTTTAGTAACTGTCATGCTAATTTAAATGTGCATATTTAAATTATGAAAGTCTAAAATTTATCCTCCTCCTGGGTGATAGGATAACTTAAGAATACTTTCATCGCATTAAACTCCTCTTGAGTTATGCTACTACGGTATATTTTCAACTTTTTATTTTGACATAATTGCAGATTCACAGGCGGTTCTAAGAATATAAAGAAATCCCATATAGTCTCCACTCAGTTTCTCCCAATGGTAACATCTTGCGTAACTACCTTGTTCAGATTTCACCAGTTTTATGTGTACTTTTAGTTTTTTTTGTGTATTTAGTTCTATGAAATTTTATCGTGTACATAGATTAGATACCTAATCACCATTACCATCGTCAAGATACAGAACAGTTCCATCAGAAGGATGGATCCCTTGTGTTACCCATTTTATAGTCACAAACACGTTCCTCACTCCCTAACCCCTGGCAACCACTAATCTGTTTTTCATCTCTATAACTTTATTTCAAGAACACATGTAAATGAAACCATACACTGTCTGATATTTTGAGATTGAGTTTTTTTATTCAGCATAATTATCTTGTGATCCATCAAAGTTGTTTTGATATATTTTATCATTTTTCTTTTTATATTTCATGGGACATTACTTCTATTTTATACGTTTCACATTTGTTTAGTTTTATCCATATATTCACCTGTCTTTTTCCTGCTCTTCATTTCTTCTTATATCCCAGATCTTCCACTTGAGATCATTTTCTTCCTGCCTGAAATCTTTTTGGTATCTGTTTAGTAATGGTTTCATTGGGCGAGCTCCCTCAATTTCTGCACATTTTAAGCTCTATTATGTTAGTCTCATACTTAATTTTTTTTTATTGTGGTATAAGAGGCATACAGGTAAGGAGATCATGAACGAACAACTCAAAATTTTCACCTAGTTAACACCTAAGAAATGGATATGACCAGCAACCCAGAAGCCTCTCTTATGTTTCCTTCTAGTTGCTGCTCTTACCTCCTCTCGAGACAGGGTCATCTGCCCGCCTTGGCCTCCCAAAGTGCTGGGATTACAGGCATGAGCCACCGAGCCTGGCCTAAAATGACCATCTTGTCTTTTGAGACAGAGTCTTGCTCTGTCACCCCAGCTGGAGTGCAGTGGCATGATCATGGCTCACTGCAGCCTCAATCTCCCTGGCTCAAGCGATCCTCCCACCTTAGCCTCCTGAGTATCTGGGACAGGAGGCACACATGCCACACCCAGCTCAATCCACTGGGCTCAAGCAAAAGGTATCTCCTATTCTGACTTTTTACACTATAGATTAGTTTTCCTATTATTCGCTTTATAAATGCGATCTTTTCTTTTGGCTTCTTTTCTCAGCTTTAGACTTGTGAGTTCTATCCATGGTGTTGCACATGGCCGTGGTTTGTTTGTTGTTGTGTGCATTCAGTTTTACTAATATTGCACAATATGTTTATCTGTTCTGCTGGTGGCTGACATTCAGGTTCTTCCAAGCTTGGGTCCATTATGAGTAATGCCATTATAAACTTTTTTTTTTGTTTTTTTGGGGGGGATGGAGTCTCACTCTTGTTGCCCAAGCTGGAGTGCAATGGCGCAATCTCAGCTCACTGCAACCTCCACCTCCTGGGTTCAAGCAATTCTCCCTGCCTGGGCCTCCCAAGAAACTGGGATTACAGGTGCCCACCACCACGCTTGGCTAATTTTTTTTAGTAGAGACGGGGTTTTGCCATGTTGGCTGGGCTGGTCTCGAACTCCTGACCTCAGGTGATCTGCCTGCCTCGGCCTCCCAAAGTGCTGGAATTACAGGCATGAGCCACTGTGCCCGGCCCTAAACTTTCTTGTACTTACCTTTTGGTGCACACGTGTGTACTTTAATTTGATCTGTATCTGGGAGTGCAAGTGCTTTATAGAGTGTACGTACAGTTTTAGGAGATACTGCTAAAAATTTTGCAGTGGCTATATCAGTTTACACTCTGCCAGCTGTGGATGAATGTTCCAGTTGTTTCCCATCCTTCTGTTGTAGGAAAGGAGTCCTGATCTAGACTCCAAGAGAGGGTTATTGGATCTGGTGCAAGAAAGAATTCAGGGCGAGTCCATAGAGTAAAGTGATAGCAAGTTTATTAAGAAAGTAGAAGAATAAAAGAATGGCTACTCTATAGACAGAGCAGCTCGAGGGCTGCTGGTTACCCATTCTTATGGTTATTTCTAGATAATATGCTAAACAAGGGGCGGATTATTCATGCCTCCTTTTTTTTTTTTTTTTTAAGACCATGTAGGGTAAATTTCTGATATTGCCATGGCATTTGTAAACTGTTGTGGCGCTAGTGGGAGTGTAGCAGTGGGAGAACGACCAGAGGTCACTCTTGTCACCATCTTGGTTTTAGTAGGTTTTAGGCAGCTTCCTTGCTGCAGACTGTTTTATCAGCAAGGTCTTTATGACCTGTACCTTGTGCTGACCTCCTATTTCATCCTATAACTAAGAATGCCTCACTCTCTGGGAATGCAGCCCAGTAGGTCTCAGCCTTTTTTCCCAGCTCCTATTCAAGATGGAGTTGCTCTTTTTCAAACCCCTCTGACACTTCCATGTACTTACTATCGTGTCAGCTTTTAAAAACTTTGTCTTTCTGATAGATGTGTAGTAGTATCTCATGGTGTTTGTAATGTGAATTTCCGTAATGCCTAAGTAGGGAAGAGCATCTTCTCATGTTTTAATACTGGTCATTTAGTTGTTCTCTTTGGGAAAGGGCCTGCTCAGGTCTCTTGCCTAGCTTTCTATTGGGTTACCTGTCTTCTTTTTTAAAATTACTGATTTGTAGGAATTCTTATATTATGGACCAAAGTTATTTGGTCATATTCTACCCAGTATTCTCTGAATGATTATTTGAATAAAAATGATTAATTTTGCTATAGTCCAGTTTATCAGTATTTTCCTTTATGGGTAATGTTTTTGGTTGCAGGGGAGTTCTGAACTTTCTCTCTTTTCCCTGAAGGTCCGATAATTTGAGTCTCTGTAATAAACTTGACAGTAGCCAGATTAGCAGGAACAGTGGCATACAGCCTGATGATGTGCGTATGCACAGGAGTCCACGAAATATGAGACTCACAGAAGAGCCAGGTGGTTGAAGCTTTGCTAGCAATTTGAGCTGCAGAAAGAAACAGGAGCTTAAAGGCCCCTGGATGGTAATGGCGACAGGCTATGGGAGAGTGAGGGGAGGAACTGCACTGGGAACAAAGGCTCTTATGCAGAAAAAAGTCCCTCGGGTAGCAGCCTTCAGAATAGGTGAAAAGTCTGTCTGGTGTGGTATCCTGAGTGTGGAGACCTTTTAGTTTCCTCTGTTTCCATAGGAGTCTGGTTAATGTAGATCCCAGGAAGGAGGGCAGGGTTTGTGACAGACAACAGCATTCCTCCTGGGGGAACTTCTCTTAATCAAGTAAGTGAAACTTCGGAGAAAGCACTGCCTGTATTTGCTGCTTTCCAGGTGCTCTCAGTTTGAAGTCTACAGCTGCATATTTTGGGGTATTTTTTTGAGCCCCAACATGATCTTTATGAAAAATTTTACCTAATTCTATGTTATCTTCTAGAAGCCTTTTCACATGTAGCCTGTCTATCTGGAAGGGATTTTTATGTATGGTATTGTTAACAGTGGAGCGTGTGCAGGTTCTTGGCATCTTGAACAGAGAATTGGACAAAACGCACAAAGCAAGGAAGGAATGAAGGGATTTATAGAAAATGAAACTACACGCCACAGTGTGGAAGCAGCTCTGAGCATAGGGGCTCAAAGTTCCTGTTACAGAGTTTTTATGAGTTTACCCTCTACTTGGGGTACACCCTATGTAAATGAAGAGGATGAAGTAAAGTTACAAGGCAATTTACGGCATACGCCCTATGGAGAGGATATTTCCTGTTATAGCTGAAGTGTGAATTGGCCTGATGTTGCCTGCCTCCAGACCCTATTTTCCTGCCTCAGTATCAAGTAGGAAACTTTTTCACATGGCTATCCAGTTGACTTTGGCACTGTTTATTAAAATGACCATCTTTTCTTTTTTTTGTGATGAGGTCTTGCTCTGTCACCCAGGCTGGAGTGCAGTGGCATGATCCTGGCTGACTGCAGCCTCCGCCTCCTGGGTTCAAGCGATTCTCCTGCCTCAGCCTCCCGAATACCTGGGATTACATGTGCCTGGCTAATTTTTGTATTTTTATTCTTTTTTTTTTTTTTATTATACTGTAAGTTTTAGGGTACATGTGCACATTGTGCAGGTTAGTTACATATGTATACATGTGCCATGCTGGTGCGCTGCACCCACTAACTCGTCATCTAGCATTAGGTATATCTCCCAATGCTATCCCTCCCCCCTCCCCCCACCCCACAACAGTCCCCAGAGTGTGATATTCCCCTTCCTGTGTCCATGTGATCTCATTGTTCAATTCCCACCTATGAGTGAGAATATGCGGTGTTTGGTTTTTTGTTCTTGCTATAGTTTACTGAGAATGATGATTTCCAATTTCATCCATGTCCCTACAAAGGACATGAACTCATCATTTTTTATGGCTGCATAGTATTCCATGGTGTATATGTGCCACATTTTCTTAATCCAGTCTATCATTGTTGGACATTTGGGTTGGTTCCAAGTCTTTGCTATTGTGAATAATGCCGCAATAAACATACGTGTGCATGTGTCTTTATAGCAGCATGATTTATAGTCATTTGGGTATATACCCAGTAATGGGATGGCTGGGTCAAATGGTATTTCTAGTTCTAGATCCCTGAGGAATCGCCACACTGACTTCCACAATGGTTGAACTAGTTTACAGTCCCACCAACAGTGTAAAAGTGTTCCTATTTCTCCACATCCTCTCCAGCACCTGTTGTTTCCTGACTTTTTAATGATTGCCATTCTAACTGGTGTGAGATGGTATCTCATAGTGGTTTTGATTTGCATTTCTCTGATGGCCAGTGATGATGAGCATTTTTTCATGTGTCTATTGGCTGCATAAATGTCTTCTTTTGAGAACTGTCTGTTCATGTCCTTTGCCCCCTTTTTGATGGGGTTGTTTGCTTTTTTCTTGTAAATTTGTTTGAGTTCATTGTAGATTCTGGATATTAGCCCTTTGTCAGATGAGTAGGTTGCAAAAATGTTCTCCCATTTTGTAGGTTGCCTGTTCACTCTGATGGTAGTTTCTTTTGCTGTGCAGAAGCTCTTTAGTTTAATTAGATCCCATTTGTCAATTTTGTCTTTTGTTGCCATTGCTTTTGGTGTTTTGGACATGAAGTCCTTGCCCATGCCTATGTCCTGAAAGGTAAAGCCTAGGTTTTCTTCTAGGGTTTTTATTGTTTTAGGTCTAACGTTTAAATCTTTAATCCATCTTGAATTGATTTTTGTATAAGGTGTAAGGAAGGGATCCAGTTTCAGCTTTCTACATATGGCTAGCCAGTTTTCCCAGCACCATTTATTAAATAGGGAATCCTTTCCCCATTGCTTGTTTTTCTCAGGTTTGTCAAAGATCGGATAGTTGTAGGTATGCGGCATTATTTCTGAGGCCTCTGTTCTGTTCCATTGATCTATATCTCTGTTTTGGTACCAGTACCATGCTGTTTTGGTTACTGTAGCCTTGTAGTATAGTTTGAAGTCAGGTAGTGTGATGCCTCCAGCTTTGTTCTTTTGGCTTAGGATTGACTTGGCGATGCGGGCTCTTTTTTGGTTCCATATGAACTTTAAAGTAGTTTTTTCCAATTCTGTGAAGAAAGTCATTGGTAGCTTGATGGGGATGGTATTGAATCTATAAATTACCTTGGGCAGTATGGCCATTTTCACGATATTGATTCTTCCTACCCATGAGCATGGAATGTTCTTCCATTTGTTTGTATCCTCTTTTATTTCCTTGAGCAGTGGTTTGTAGTTCTCCTTGAAGAGGTCCTTCACATCCCTTGTAAGTTGGATTCCTAGGTATTTTATTCTCTTTGAAGCAATTGTGAATGGGAGTTCACTCATGATTTGGCTCTCTGTTTGTCTGTTGTTGGTGTATAAGAATGCTTGTGATTTTTGTACATTGATTTTGTATCCTGAGACTTTGCTGAAGTTGCTTATGAGCTTAAGGAGATTTTTGGCTGAGACAATGGGGTTTTCTAGATATACAATCATGTCGTCTGCAAACAGGGACAATTTGATTTCCTCTTTTCCTAATTGAATACCCTTTATTTCCTTCTCCTGCCTAATTGCCCTGGCCAGAACTTCCAACACTATGTTGAATAGGAGTGGTGAGAGAGGGCATCCCTGTCTTGTGCCAGTTTTCAAAGGGAATGCTTCCAGTTTTTGCCCATTCAGTATGATATTGGCTGTGGGTTTGTCATAGATAGCTCTTATTATTTTGAAATACATCCCCTCAATACCTAATTTATTGAGAGTTTTTAGCATGAAGGGTTGTTGAATTTTGTCAAAGGCTTTTTCTGCATCTATCGAGATAATCATGTGGTTGTTGTCTTTGGCTCTGTTTATAGGCTGGATTACATTTATTGATTTGCGTATATTGAACCAGCCTTGCATCCCAGGGCTGAAGCCCACTTGATCATGGTGGATAAGCTTTTTGATGTGGTGCTGGATTCGGTTTGCCAGTATTTTATTGAGGATTTTTGCATCAATGTTCATCAAGGATATTGGTCTAAAATTCTCTTTTTTTGTTGTGTCTCTGCCCGGCTTTGGTATCAGAATGATGCTGGCCTCATAAAATGAGTTAGGGAGGATTCCCTCTTTTTCTATTGATTGGAATAGTTTCAGAAGGAATGGTACGAGTTCCTCCTTGTACCTCTGGTAGAATTCGGCTGTGAATCCATCTGGTCCTGGACTCTTTTTGGTTGGTAAACTATTGATTATTGCCACAATTTCAGCTCCTGTTATAGGTCTATTCAGAGATTCAACTTCTTCCTGGTTTAGTCTTGGGAGAGTGTATGTGTTGAGGAATTTATCCATTTCTTCTAGATTTTCTAGTTTATTTGTGTAGAGGTGTTTGTAGTATTCTCTGATGGTAGTTTGTATTTCTGTGGGATTGGTGGTGATATCCCCTTTATCATTTTTTATTGTGTCTATTTGATTCTTCTCTCTTTTTTTCTTCATTAGTCTTGCTAGTGGTCTATCAATTTTGTTGATCCTTTCAAAGAACCAGCTCCTGGATTCATTGATTTTTTGAAGGGTTTTTTGTGTCTCTATTTCCTTCAGTTCTGCTCTGATTTTAGTTATTTCTTGCCTTCTGCTAGCTTTTGAATGTGTTTGCTCTTGCTTTTCTAGTTCTTTTAATTGTGATGTTAGGGTGTCAATTTTGGATCTTTCCTGCTTTCTCTTGTGGGCATTTAGTGCTATAAATTTCCCTCTACACACTGCTTTGAATGTGTCCCAGAGATTCTGGTATGTTGTGTCTTTGTTCTCGTTGGTTTCAAAGAACATCTTTATTTCTGCCTTCATTTCGTTATGTACCCAGTAGTCATTCAGTAGCAGGTTGTTCAGTTTCCATGTAGTTGAGCAGCTTTGAGTGAGATTCTTAGTCCTGAGTTCTAGTTTGATTGCACTGTGGTCTGAGAGATAGTTTGTTATAATTTCTGTTCTTTTACATTTGGTGAGGAGAGCTTTACTTCCAAGTATGTGGTCAATTTTGGAATAGGTGTGGTGTGATGCTGAAAAAAATGTATATTCTGTTGATTTGGGGTGGTGAGTTCTGTAGATGTCTATTAGGTCCACTTGGTGCAGAGCTGAGTTCAATTCCTGGGTATCCTTGTTGACTTTCTGTCTCGTTGATCTGTCTAATGTTGACAGTGGGGTGTTAAAGTCTCCCATTATTAATGTGTGGGAGTCTAAGTCTCTTTGTAGGTCACTCAGAACTTGCTTTATGAATCTGGGTGCTCCTGTATTGGGTGCATATATATTTAGGATAGTTAGCTCTTCTTGTTGAATTGATCCCTTTGCCATTATGTAATGGCCTTCTTTGTCTCTTTTGATCTTTGTTGGTTTAAAGTCTGTTCTATCAGAGACTAGGATTGCAACCCCTGCCTTTTTTTGTTTTCCATTTGCTTGGTAGATCTTCCTCCATCCTTTTATTTTGAGCCTATGTGAGTCTCTGCACGTGAGATGGGTTTCCTGAATACAGCACACTGATGGGTCTTGACTCTTTATCCAATTTGCCAGTCTGTGTCTTTTAATTGGAGAATTTAGTCCATTTACATTTAAAGTTAATATTGTTATGTGTGAATTTGATCCTGTCATTATGATGTTAGCTGGTTATTTTGCTCGTTAGTTGATGCAGTTTCTTCCTAGTCTTGATGGTCTTTACATTTTGGCATGATTTTGCAGCGGCTGGTACCAGTTGTTCCTTTCCGTGTTTAGGGCTTCCTTCAGGAGCTCTTTTAGGGCAGGCCTGGTGGTGACAAAATCCTCAGCATTTGCTTGTCTGTAAAGTATTTTATTTCTCCTTCACTTATGAAGCTTAGTTTGGCTGGATATGAAATTCTGGGTTGAAAATTCTTTTCTTTAAGAATGTTGAATATTGGCCCCCACTCTCTTCTGGCTTGTAGAGTTTCTGCCGAGAGATCTGCTGTTAGTCTGATGGGCTTCCCTTTGAGGGTAACCCGACCTTTCTCTCTGGCTGCCCTTAACATTTTTTCCTTCATTTCAACTTTGGTGAATCTGACAATTATGTGTCTTGGAGTTGCTCTTCTCGAGGAGTATCTTTGTGGCGTTCTCTGTATTTCCTGAATCTGAACGTTGGCCTGCCTTGCTAGATTGGGGAAGTTCTCCTGGATAATATCCTGCAGAGTGTTTTCCAACTTGGTTCCATTCTCCCCGTCACTTTCAGGTACACCAATCAGACGTAGATTTGGTCTTTTCACATAGTCCCATATTTCTTGGAGGCTTTGCTCATTTCTTATTATTCTTTTTTCTCTCAACTTCCCTTCTCGCTTCATTTCATTCATTTCATCTTCCATTGCTGATACCCTTTCTTCCAGTTGATCACATCGGCTCCTGAGGCTTCTGCATTCTTCACGTAGTTCTCGAGCCTTGGTTTTCAGCTCCATCAGCTCCTTTAAGCACTTCTCTGTATTGGTTATTCTAGTTATACATTCTTCTAAATTTTTTTCAAAGTTTTCAACTTCTTTGCCTTTGGTTTGAATGTCCTCCCGTAGCTCAGAGTAATTTGATCGTCTGAAGCCTTCTTCTCTCAGCTCGTCAAAGTCATTCTCCGCCCAGCTTTGTTCCTTTGCTGGTGAGGAACTGCCTTCCTTTGGAGGAGGAGAGACGCTCTGCTTTTTAGAGTTTCCAGTTTTTCTGTTCTGTTTTTTTCCCCATCTTTGTGGTTTTATCTACTTTTGGTCTTTGATGATGGTGATGTACAGATGGGTTTTCAGTGTGGATATCCTTTCTGTTTGTTAGTTTTCCTTCTAACAGACAGGACCCTCAGTTGCAGGTCTGTTGGAATACCCTCAGATGGAAATGCAGAAATCACCCGTCTTCTGCGTCACTCATGCTGGGAGCTGTAGACCGGAGCTGTTGCTATTCGGCCATCTTGGCTCCTCCCTCAATATTTCTTTATGATAATCATTCTTGACCAACTCTCAATGAGATGGAGCTTAACACCCGTGAGTGTGGGCTGTGCTAGGGACTTGCTTCCAAAGAGTAGAGTCTGTAATCCCAGCACTTTGAGAGGCCGAGGCGGGAGGATCACGAGGTCAGGAGATCGAGAACATCTTGGCTAACATGGTTGGAACTCCGTCTCTACCTCCTCTTTCCTGGGCACGCAGCCTCGGGTCAGCGGTCAGCGGTCAGGTCCTCTGACCGGTCTCTCAGCGCTCCCCTTTTCTAGTCCTGCTCCAGCAGCCTTTCAACCTCAGTCGACTCCTGCTGTTCTCTCATTTTTGTATTTTCAATAGAGATGGGGTTTCACCATGTTGGCCTTGAACTCCTGACCTCAGGTAACCCGCCTGCCTAGGCCTCTCAAAGTGCTGAGATTACAGGTGTGAGTCACCACGCCTGGCCTAAAATGACCATCTTTTCTTTAGAGCAGAGTCTTGCTGTGTCACCGCAGCTGGAGTGCAATGGCACGATCATGGCTCACTGCAGCCTCAACCTCCCTGGCTCAAACAATCCTCCCACCTCAGCCTCGTGAGCAGCTGGGACAGCAGGCACAACATGCCACGCTCAACTTTTTTTTTTTTTTTTTTTTTTTTTTTTTAATTAGACATGAAATCTTGCTATGTTTCCCAGGCTGGTCTTGATCTACTGGGCTCAAGCAATCCTCCACTTTGACCTCCAGAAGTTCTGGGATTACAAGTAGGAGCCACTGCACCTGGCCCATCTTCATTGTTCTTCAGTGTCACCTTTATTATAAATCAAGTACTATATACATGGGCATGCCTTTGGCCTCTGTAAGTTCCTTTTTTAAAATTTTCCACAAGTTATTAGGGGACAGGTGGTATTTGGTTACATGAGTAAGTTCTTTAGTGGTGATTTGTGAGATTTTGGTGCACCCACCACCCGAGCAGTATACCCTGCACCTATTTGTAATATTTTATTCCTTGCCCCCTCCACACCCTTACCCCCAAGTCCCCAAAGTCCATTGTATCATTCTTATGCCTTTGCATCTTCATAGCTTAGCTCCACATATCAGTGAGAACATACAATCTTTGGTTTTCCATTCCTGAGTTACTTCACTTGGAATAATAGTCTCCAGTCTCATCCAGGTCACTGCAAATGTGTTAATTTACTCCTTTTTATGACTGAGTAATATGCCGTGGCATAAATATACCACAGTTTATTTGTCTACTTGTTGATTGATGGGCATTTGGGTTGGTTCCACGATTTTGGAATTGTGAATTGTGCTGCTATAAACATGCATGTGCAAGTATCTTTTTTGAATAATGACTTCTTTTCCTCTGGGTAGATACCCAGTAGTGGGATTGCTGGATCAAATGGTAGTTCTACTTTTAGTTCTTTAAGGAATCTCCACACTGTTTTCCATAGTGGTTGTACTAGTTTACATTTCCATCAGCAGTGTAGAAGTGTTTCCTGTTCACTGCACCCACACCAGCATCTACTGTTTTTTGATTTTTTGATTATGGCCTTTCTTGCAGGAGTAAGGTGGTATCACATTGTGGTTTTGATCTGCATTTCCCTGATTGTTAGTGATGTTGGGCATTTTTTCATATATTTGTTGGCCATTTGTATATCTTCTTTTGAGAATTGTCTATTCATGTCCATAGCCCACTTTTTCATGGGATTGTTTTTTTCTTACTGATTTGAGTTGTAGATTCTGGATATTAGTCCTTTGTCAGATGTATAGATTGTGAAGATTTTCTCCACTCTGTGGGTTGTCTATTTACTCTGCTGACTGTTCTTTTGCCATGCAAAAGCTCATTAGTTTAATTAAGTCTCAATTATTTATCTTTGTTTTTATTGCATTTGCTTTTGGGTTCTTGGTCATGAAATCCTTGCTAAGCCAATGTCTAGAAGGGTTTTCCAATGTTATCTTCTAGAATTTTTACAGTTTCAGATCTTAGGTCTAAGTCCTTAATCCATCTTGAGTTGATTTTTGTATAAGGTAAGAGATAAGGATCCAGCTTCATTCTCCCACATGTGCATAACCAATTAGCCCAGCACCATTTGTTGAAAAGGGTGTCCTTTCCCCACTTTGTTTGGTTTGTCGAAGATCAGTTGGTTATCAGTGTTTGGGCTTATTTTTGGGTTCTCTATTCTGTTTCATTGTTTCTATGTACCTATTTTTATACCAGTACCATGCTGTTTTGGTGACTATGGCCTTATAGTATAGTTTGAAATCAGGTAGTGTGATGCCTCCAGATTTGTTCTTTTTGCTTAGTCTTGCTTTGGCTATGCAGGCTCTTTTTTGGTTCCATATGAATTTTAGAATTTGTTTTTTCTAATTCTGTGAAGAATAATGGTGGTATTTTGATGGGCATTGTGTTGAATTTGTGGATTGCTTTTGGCAGTATCATCATTTTCACAATATTGATCGTACCCATCCATGAGCATGGGATGTGTTTCCATTTGTTTGTGTCATCTATGATTTATTTCAGAGGTGTTTTGTAGTTTTACTTGTAGAGGTATTTTGCCCCCTTGGTTAGGTATATTCCTAAGTATTTTAGTTTTTTTGCAGCTGTTGTAAAAGGGGGTGAGTTCTTGATTTGATTCTCCCCTTGGTTGCTGTTGGTGTATAGAAGAGCTACTGATTTGGGTACATTGATTTGTGTACATTAATCTTGCATCGGAAAAAGTTGCTGAATTCTTTTATCAGTTGTAGGAGCTTTCTGGAGGAGGCTTTAGGGTTTTCAAGGTAAACAATCATATCGTCAGCAAACAATAACCGTTTGACTTCCTCTTTACCGATTTGGATGCCCTTTCTTTTGTCTGATTTCTCTGGCTAGGACTTTCCAGTACTATGTTGAGGAGTGGTGAGATTGGGCATCCTTGTCTTGTTCCCCTTCTCAGAGGGAGTGCTTTCAACTTTTCCCCATTCAGTATTATGTTGGCTGTGGGTTTGTCATTGATGGCTTTTATTACATGAGGTATGTCCCTTGTGTACCATTTTTGCTGAGAGTTTTAATCATAAAGTGATGCTGGATTTTGTCGAATGCATTTTCTGTATCTGTTGAGATCATGTCATTTTTTTTTTAATTTTGTTTGTGTGGTGTACCACATTTATTGACTTGCATATGTTAAACCATCCCTGCATCCCTGGTATGAAATCCATTTGATCATGGTGGATTATCTTTTTGATATGTTGTTGGATTTGGTTAGCTAGTATTTTGTTAAGGGTTTTAGCATCTATGTTCATCAAGGATATCGGTCTGTAGTTTTCTTTTCTGGTTATGTCGTTTCCTGATTTTGGTATTAGGGTGACTTGGTACCAATTCTTCTTTGAATATCTGGTAGAATTCTGCTGTGAATCTGTCTGGTCCTAGACTTTTTTTTTGTTGGTAATTTTTAAATTACCATTTCAGTCTTGCTGCTCGTTATTGGTCTGTTCAGGGTATCTAATTCTTCCTGATTTAAGCTAGGAGGGTTGTATTTTTTCCAGGAATTTATCCGTCTTTTCTAGGTTTTCTACTTATGTGTGTAAAGGTGTTCACAGTAGCCTTGAATGAGCTTTTGTATTTGTGTTGTCAGTTGTAATATCTCCTGTTTCATTTCTTAATGAGGTTGTCTGGATTTTCTCTCTTCTCTTCTTGGTTAATCTTGCTAATGGTCTATCAGTTTTATTTATCTTTTCAAAGAACCAGCTTTTTGTTTCATTTATGTTTCGTCTTTTTTGTTTGTTTCAATTTCATTTAGTTCTGCTCGGATCTTGGTAATTTCCTTTCTTCTGCTGGGTTTGGGTTTGGTTTGTTCTTGGCTCTCTAGTTCCTTGAGGTGTGACCTTAGAATGTCAGTTTGCACTTTTTCAATCTTTTTGATTCAGGTGTTCAGGGCTATGAACTTTCCTCTTAGCACCACCTTTGCTGTATCCAAGAGGCTTTGATAGGTTGTGTCATTATTGTCATTCAGTTTGAAGAATTTTAAAATTTCCATCTTGTTTTCGTTTTTTGACCCAATGCTCATTCAGGAACAGGTTACTTAACTTCCATGTATTTGCATTGTTTTGAAGGTTCGTTTTGGAGTTGATTTTCGATTTTATTCCACTGTTATCTGAGAGAGTGCTTGATATAATTTCAATCTTCTTAAATTTATTGAGGCTTGTTTTATTGGCATCTGCAAGTTTCATTGGTTGATTTGTCTATATTTTGTTTGGTTTTGGAAATAAGTATAATAAAACACAGTCCTGCTCTTAAAATGCATACAATCAGTTAAATAGCTAATTTCAATATAATGTGATGTGGAAGAAAAACATATTAAAATTGTGCTGTATTTAAAGTTTCATAATTGAAATGTTAATTTCTTTACTAAAGTGACCCTTCTACTGCAGCAGGAAGACTGTTTTTATAATTGAAAGATAGTTTGCGTTTTATTACTTGGCTTTTCTTTATAGTTTACTGTACATTAATATATCCCTAAACACGTATTATTATAATTCTGCCTGTTTTGGGGCAGCATCTACCTTATAGCACTGGCTGAGGGCTGAGCTGAGCGTGGCTCCGAGGGAATCCAGCCTTGGGCAGTAGGTGGCAATGTTGGGCAGGCAGATAAAGGCTCCGGGATGTCTGGCTAGTCATGGGGACTGAGCTGTGGGCAGAATTCCAGTCCTGCATGAATTAAGGCTGGCCCCCAAACCAAGTCGAAAAGACAGAACAGACTGGAGGAGGAGGGGGGAGAGGTATATGATGAGAGCCGCTGCCATTTATTTAGCATTGTGTACTGAGCTCTGTGCAGGGCACCTAACAGCCTAGCATGCAGCAACTCAGTTCCCGCTACCTGTACCCCCACCGTTTTTGTTTTTGTTTTTGTTTTTGTTTTGCAAATCACGAAGAGAAAGACAGTTGGAATGTGGCAGAACCAGGATTCTATCCCAGTCTGGCTGTCCTCACAACTCTGAATCATCAGGTGACAACAGTGTCTTGCTAGAATTGCCAGTTGCTGCTGCTTGGGTGCAGCTGGTGCCTGCCCTGCAGGATGGCGCCATGGGCCTGGCTGAGCTGTGGCTCCCAGCACGATGCTGTTTCTTCCCCAGGTCTGCTCAGTGCTGCAGTTCAGCAGGGTGGAGGCTATGCTGTGCATGCCCCAATCTCTTCTGCCTGGGGGTGTGGGCAGAGCTGCTGGCCTTCATCCCTCTGCTTGTTTCTCCAGACATCTCCTCCTACTCTGATAGAGACACCCTGTCTTGGGACATCCCCCCATTCATTCCTTCACGGAAAGTCAGCCTATTTTTGTATTTTACTTTGTGGTCATCTTCATAATATTTCTTCGTGGCATCGACAGCAGTTTGTAACTGGGGATTATCTGATTGTTATCTCTCTGCCCTGTGGAACTATAAGCTTCCTGAACGCAGGGGCCGCGTCTGAGCTCACTGTTGTATCCTCATAGCTTTACATGGCACCTGGCATCCAGAAGCCTTACATATTTACTTGATGAATGAATATATGAATGACTTCCTTCAACTAATTTTGTCTCTTACTTCCTAGTTGCCAGGTGGTATAAGACAGCAGGGTTATCATCTAATATATATTTGATGTGATAAGAAACTAAAGTCTTGTTGGGAACTTCAGTCTCAATTGGGGCAAATCAAGATTTTGTGATTCTGAAGGAGTTTGGGGAGTTGTCTTTAAGAAAAAGAATGCTGATTATAAACACAAAAAAGATTATAAATCTGTCTTTTAGAATGCCAAAAAGTATAATTAAAAATATAAAAAGCTGACCAATGTCACAAATGTCATAACATTTGAAAAATAACATTTATTAACTAATTGTCCAATATATTTCTATAATATCTTCTCCTATATATTTTGGCTACATGTTATTACCTTTGTATAACAATTCTGTCATAATAACTTCAGTGGCTAGAATAGAAAGATAATTAAGTCTTTCTATTAATATAGTAATTAAACTTTTTTCTTTAGTCTAAAAATGTTAGACTTGCATAAATGTCTTGCTATATTATATGAAGACTACATTTTTAAGCTAATAAGGGCCACCAGTGAGGGAAAGGTTTACATACTTTCTTTACCTTCTCTGAATTCGTCATTAGGTAGTAGCATGTTTGATGGTAGATTTTCAACTACAGGAAAAGCATGGTACATATTCCTGGAGCATCAGTTTTACTTGTTAGTATATATGTAGAAACATTTTTATATTAGGACAAACGGAAACATCAGAGAATACTGTGCAAAACGTATAATTTAAAGCTCAAACACCAGACTTCATAAGGCTATAATTTTGACCTAATAGCTTGACACTTTTGAATCTAAGACAATAATCCTGATTTCCATCATAGTCTTTCCATTTGTTTGTAGGTATTTAGTTGAATTTAGTGATTTATTTTTTGTCCTTTTTTTCATTCCTTAACTGAAATTTAAACGTAACTTTTTATAGAAATAAAAAGGATATACAGAAAAATGCACATATCATAAGTTTATGGCTTGCTGAATTTTCACGAAGTGAACCCATTGGAGTGAGATGCTGTCTCAAAAAAAAAAAAAAAAAAGAAAATTGCCACAACCCCAGAAGTACCTCCTCTTCTTCCTTTCCGGATTCAATCTCCATGCTTGCCAAGGAAACCACAGCCCTGACTTCTAACACCGTGGGTTAGTTTTGCAAGCTTTTGAACTCTGTGTAAATAGAAGTATACAGTATCTACTTATTTGGATCTGACTTATTTTCCCCAACATTATGTTTGTAAGATTAATCCATATTGTTGTAGATAGTTGAAGATCCTTCTTTCTCATTGCTGTTCCATTAATATAGCACCATTTATTTATTCCAGTATTGATAAATATTTGTATAGTTTCTTGTTTTTGGCTATTATGACTAGTACCTCTAGGCTGGGCGTGGTGGCTCACGTCTGTAATCCCAGCACTTAGGGAGGCTGAGGTGGGTGGATCACCCGAGGTTGGGAGTTGGAGACCAGCCTGACCAACATGGAGAAACCCCGTCTCCACTAAAAATACACAATTAGCCAGGCGTGGTGGTGCATGCCTGTAATCCCAGCTACTCCGGAGGCTGAGGCAGGATAATCGCTTCAACCCGGGAGGCGGAGGTTGCAGTGAGCAGAGGTCGCACCATTGCACTCCAGCCTGGCAACAACAAAAGCAAAACTCCGTCTCAAAAAAAAAAATAAAATAATACCTCTGTGAGCATTCTAGTACATGTCTGTTGGTAAACATATGTATGTATTTCTGTTTACTATATCCCTAAAAGTGGAAATGTTAGGTTATATGGTGTGTATGTGACTGACTTGGGCTAGATATTGCCAAACAGTTGTTCAAGGTCGTGACTTATCTCACCCACAGTGTAAGGAAGTTCTTTTAATACATTGCATGATTGTATGAGAGATCTCACTGTTCCACCTCTTTACTGACACTTGGTATTTTCTGTCCTTTTAATTTTAGACTTTGTAGTACCTGTGAAAGCTGTTTCTCATTGTGGTTTTAATTTGGATCGTAGTTTATTAAAGACATTTTTGAAAAGATTCTGCTTCACAACTTGTTTTTGGTATGGAGTAAATGTTTAGAATGGCATATTTGGAAAGACCTCTATCAACTTTTTTCATGTATAAGCTTTAAGATTTCAGGGTATTTCCCATATGAAGGAGTCTGATGGAATAAACTATGGTATGGACAATGGAGTACCAAGCAACTATATTAAAAAAAAAAAATAGGATGATCTCAGTGAACTGATAGGGAGTGATTTTCTATGATATATAAAATGAAAACTGCAAAAGGTATAGCTAGAATGATGTATATACCTTTTGTGCATATGTATATTTATAGTATATAGGTCTTGCAAAAAATAAGCAAAAGAATAAATCAAACATGAATGAAATGAAATACCCACAACAGGAGGTAAGTGGGAATAAGGTTGAAGGGATAGGTAAGGGAATGAGGCTTAAAGCTACCTATAAAAGTAACTTTAACAAGTTTAACAGGTAGCTGTTAAACCATGTTAATGTTTTACAGATTCAAAACTAAAAATTTACAAAGATGGAAAAAAACTGAAATATAATACAAACAGAAGCAAGTAGACCTAGTTTATTAACAAGCCGCACAGATACTCATTGAACTTGTAAACACATTTTTCAGACTCCATGCGTTTATTGGTATATATATACTAAAGACACAGACCATAAAGGCCTACTGAACATTACTCAGTCTCTTGGTAGTTTTGATACTATTTCATGTGTATTCTGGGATTGAACAATTGAGAAACTATATTGATGCTTTTGGAAAACAGGATTCTCACTGCGGAAGAAAGAATATGTAAATATGGAAGGAAGAAAACAATATAGTCATGTTGGATTTGAACTGGAGTGAATAGTATGAATTCATGATTAAAAAAAAAAATCCAGACTGTCCACTGAAAAGTCTAGAAACAATGATTGCTCAGTAGGAATGAGCACACAGTGCGAGACCTCAGTTGCTAAATATATTTCCCATTAACGGAAGTAGGGGAAATGGCTTAGCAAATTGGATGATCCTGGTATTGGGGCATGAAAACTACAGGGTGAGCCTAGAATATTCAATGTGCCACGAAAGCAAAGAGGTGCTTTAAACATCTCTGGGGAGTGGCTGGACATGGTGGTTTACACCTGTAATCCCAGCACTTTGGGAGGCCGAGGTGGGCGGATCACTTGAGGTCAGGAGTTCGAGACCAGCCTGGCCAACATGGTGAAACCTTGTCCCTACTAAAAATACAAAAATTAGCCGGACATGGTGGCAGGTGCCTGTAGTCCTGGCTACTTGGGAGGCTGAGGCAGGAGAATCGCTTGAACCTGGGAGGCGGAGGTTGCAGTGAGCCGAGATTGCACCACTGCACTCCAGTCTGGGAGTCAGTGACACTCTGTCTCAAAAAACAAACACCCCCCCCCCCCCCCCCCCCCCGCCAAAACTCTAGGGAGTGGTAAAAGTATACAGAACCAGCTTGAAGGGTCTCCCACTAGCCAAATTTGGAAGCATTTGAGCATCAAAAAGAATAATGTTAATACCTTCACAATGGAGAGATCTGGCAAACTCCACTGTAACCAAGTCATCAAGCTTAGAATCACTAATAATGAAACACACCAACATCACATGCCACCTGATATGATGTAGTGGAAAATATACAGTATCATCTATGTATTCTTTTCGCTAAAAGTGTTTAATCTGAATATAATTATGCACATACAATCAGACAAATTGTAGCACATTCCAGAACACAACTGGCCTGGACTCTTAAATGTGAATGTGAAAGTCAATGAAAGATGGGCATCTGTTCTAGAATAAAGGAGACAGACACACCAGCTAAATGCAGTTTATGATTCTTCATTGAATCTGATGGATTGCAGAGAAAAAAATTAGCTAAAAAGAAAAAGGACAATTGGGAGAAATTTGAATATGGACTACATATTTGATAATATTAAGTCAAGCTTTTCAGTGTAATGGTATTGGGTTATATAGGAGACTGTCTCAGGATATACATGCTAAAGTACTTAGAGAAGCACATTATGATATTTGTAACTTAAATGGTTCCGTGAAAAATAAAAGTGTACACATATCAGAATAAAGCAAATGTGGCAACATTTTAAGAATTCATTGCACTATTCTTTTATCTTTCTGTAGGTATAGAATTTTTGAAATTAAGTTAGAACAGTGATTTCAGGGCATTTTAAACATTTTTGTGCAGTGACTAATCCCCGTATCTCTTTAAATTAAGGATACTAATTTACCATTTTGTCATCTATGGTTCCCTAATAGGAAACCTGTTAATATAACTCATGGTATTAATAAATCCAAAGAATGATGAAGAGGCACTGATAAGTCTAAATCCTTTCTAGTTTAAAAATACTTTTAAAGTAGGAAGATACAGATGATTGCCTTACATAATAAAATTATATATATTTCATTCTAAATGCTAACATCATGCTTTAAGGTAGCAAAACCTAGAAGCATTCTTATTAAAGACAGGGTCAATAAAATAAATAATTTCTACTGTCATTATTATTATTATTTTTTTGAGACAGAGTCTCGCTCTGTTGCCCAGGCTGGAGTGAAGTGTCATGATCTCAGCTCACTGCAACCTCCACCTCTTAATC
The DNA here is from genome assembly GCF_029281585.2 of Gorilla gorilla gorilla. NCBI lineage: Eukaryota > Metazoa > Chordata > Mammalia > Primates > Hominidae > Gorilla > Gorilla gorilla. The sequence goes on from NC_073232.2 coordinate 138,217,068, forward strand.
TTAATCCATTTAAATGTGAAAGGCAAAACAAAAACTTTTGGAAGATATGTCAGTGAAGGGGTGGCCTGTCGCTCCACACCTGTGGGTATTTCTCGTCAGGTGGGACAAGAGACTGAGAAAATAAATAAGACACAGAGACAAAGTATAGAGAAAGAACAGTGGGCCCAGGAGAGCGGTGATCAGCATACGGAGGACCTGTACCAGCACCGGTCTCTGAGTTTCCTCAGTATTTATTGATTACTGTTTTCACTATCTCAGCCAGAGGAATGCGGCAGGAGACCAGGGTGATAGTGGGGAGAAAGCAAGAAAACATGTGACCAAAGGAACTCTGTGTCACAAATAAGTTCAAGGGAAGATACTATGCCTGGATGTGCACGTAGGCCAGATTTATGCTTTTCTTCACCCAAACATCTCAGTGTAGTAAAGAGTAACAGAGCAGCATTGCCGCCAGCATATCTCACCTCCAGCCACAGGGCGGTTTTCTCCTATCTCAGAATAGAACAAATGTACGATCGGGTTTTATACTGAGACATTCTGTTCCCAGGGGCACGCAGGAGACAGAGGCCTTCCTCTTGTCCCAACCTCAAGAGGCCTTCCTCTTTTACTAATCCTCCTCAGCACGGATCCTTTACAGGTGTCGGGCTGGGGGATGGTCAGGTCTTTCCCTTCCCACGAGGCCATATCTCAGGCTGTCTCAGTGGGGAGAAACCTTGGCCAGTACCCAGGCTTTCTTGGGCAGAGGTACCTGCGGCTTTCCGCAGTGCGTTGTGCCCCCTGCTTAATCAAGAATGGAGAATGGCGATGACTTTTACCAAGCATACTGCCTGTAAACATATTGTTAACAAGGCAGATCCTGCACAGCCCTAGATCCCTTAAACCTCGATTCCACACAACACATGTTTCTGTGAGCACAAGGTTGGGGCTAAAGTTACAGATTAATAGCATCTCAAGGCAAAACAATTGTTCAGGGTACAGATCAAAATGCAGTTTCTTATGTCTTCCTTTTCTACATAGGCATGGTAACAGTCTGATCTCTCTTTTCCCTAGAGTCAGAAAATATATTTCTAAACTTGGGATAGGAAATAACATTTTCACAAAGGTAAACTGTAAAGAAAGTGAAATAATAAGACACAATCCTGCAGAAGTTCTATGTTTGCAACATATCTGACAGGATTAGATTTCAGACTACATAAAGAATTTCTACAAGTCAATTAAAATAAATCCAGTGAAAAAATAAGCAACATATGGACAATAGACATTTTGCAGAAGAAGCAATTTGGCAAATAAAATCACAGGAAGGCATTAAAGCTGTTTGGAAAACAGGGAAATAAAAAGACCATCGTAAGATACGATTTTGCATCTACAGGACTGGCAATAATTAAGTCTGATAATGGATTATGGGTCAGTGGAAACTCATACTTCTGGGGAAAGTGGAAATTAGTATAATCACTTCGAGAAACAATTTGGCATTATCACATAAGTTTGAATATTTGTGTAGCTATTGACTAATAGATTTCACTGCTATGTCTAGGCCCCAAAGAAACTTTCATGTAGATACCAAGAAACCAAGAATGTTCATAGCTGTACGGTCTGCAGTAGCAAAAACCTAGAAATGACCACATGCCCATTGTGAGGAGCCTGAGTACATTATGGTATATTCATATGATGAAATATAACACAGCAATGGAAAAGTGTGAACCGCAGCTACTCACAACTTGATATATCCCAGTAACATGACATTTAATAAAACAAGTCTCAAAATCATACCATTTTATACCATTGTTATAGTGGCATTAGCATTGTAGCAGCAAAGCCAAACAATACGGAAGAATTCATATGTACAATGTTATTTCACTTTTATAAATCATAGGGATAATGTATGCAAAACTGGTGGTGGTATCTTTGGGGGTTATTCAGGGTAATAGGATGGGGCCAGCACACGAGTGGAGCCACTGGTATTAGTAATGTTCTGGCCTTCAGATGGGGGGGCTGGTTCCCAGCATGTGCCTTTTACATTTTATTAGGGATGGGGTCCACACACCCTTCTGATATGAAATGTCATGATAATGATGAAGGAAAAATAAATAAGAAATAGCCTCTGTATATAAAGAGTAATCAGAGTTAATATAGGAAGGGAACTTCCTAGATAAAATGCTAGGAGTAAATTTCATGGGCAGTGTGCAAGAGCACTGTGAAGACATCGAGAGTCTGCCGAGAGCCACAAAAGAAACTCGAACAAAAAGTCACAATTTGTTCTTAGAAAAATTTATTCTCGATGGATTGATAGGTGCAGCAAACCACATGGCACATGTTTACCTATGTAACAAACCTGCACGTCCTGCACGTATATTCCAGAATTTAAAAGAACAATTTATTCTTATAAAGATGTCAATTCTCCCTGACTTCATAGGCTTAACATTTTATAAAAATTTTAGAGTTTTTCCCCAATCTGGACAAGCTGAGAACTCTCAGCAAATCTTAAACGATTTGAGGAGGAGGATATTTTTTAACGAAAAGAATACAAAATTAAGAAAACAAAATTAGGTAGAAAAGCTAACATTAACTAAAAACAAGAAAATAAATTACAAATATTTAAAAGCTGACAAATATAAAACATTACCAACTTAAATTCAGAAAAATATTTTTATTAATCGACTGCTTGATACACTTGTTATATTTTTCACTTTTACTAACTGAATTATCAAATCTACGAGCTTATTTGCTACTTCTATTTGAAGTTTGTGTCTTTACTGCTTTTCATTAGATCTGAAATTTTTTTATAATTTGCTTTTTTTTTTTTTTTTTTGAGGTGGAGTCTTGTTCTGTCACCCAGGCTAGAGTGCAATGGCATGATCTCAGCTCACTGCAACATCTGCCTCCCGGGTTCCAGCAATTCTCTTGCCTCAGCCTCCTGAGTAGCTGGGATTACAAGCGTGCGCCACCACGCCGGGCTAATTTTTGTATTTTTAATAGAGGTGGGGTTTCACCATGTTGGTTGGCCAGGCCGGTCTCGAACTTCTGACCTCGTGATCTGCCCACTGCGGCCTCCCAAAGTGCTAGGATTACAGGCATGAGCCACTGTGCCCAGACTATAATTTGCTGCTTGATGTCAGAATAATTTCTATTAATTTCATTGTTCGTCTTTAATCACCCTTGTTTCATAATCCAGCAATTTTCTGTATTTTCTGTTAAACTCTTCATATGTCTAAATCAGGAATCAGACATTTTTCATTTTTTTTTCTAAACTAGCCTAAAATTGTTTTTCTAAATTGCAGTTAAAATGGCATATTTGACCTTTGGTAACTTTTAAAATATTGACATATAATTAATATACCACAAAACTCACCCTTTAAAAATGTGCATGATTCGGTGGCTTTTTATTATATTCACAAAGTTGTACAGTAATCACCATTATCTATCTTCAACATTTTCATCACCCCCAGGAGAAATCTCATAACCATTAGAAACCATTCTCCCTTTTCCTCTTCTTCCAGCCCTTTGCAAACACTAATCTACTTTGTCTGATTTGCCTATTCTGGACATTTCGTTACATAGAATTATACAATATGTCACCGTTTGTGCAACCTTTATTAAATTTTGAATGAACTCTCTATTCATGCTCAGGTGTTCCTTCTGAGTCAGAAAATATATTTTAGAGTCTTTAAGATGTTGTGTACTTTGTGCTACAAGATCTCAATGCTTTATAATGGGCAAACCACCTCACTATCCTTAGACCCTTGAATACTAAGTTGGCATGGGTGATTAAAATACTACATGTAATGTAAAAGATAAATTCAAGAAGAACGTGTAACTCGCAAAATCTGAAGTAGTCAGCAACTTTAGGGACTGGGAAGGCAGCTTTCCCAGGGATAACTAAGTGATAAAGCGAACTGTGTCCAGAATATATTTTAAGTACTTACTAATGTTAAAGCATTGTGGAATCTTCATGTCTTCTAAAAGTCACGTTTTTACGTGACTGATTGCAAATGCAACATAAGGTTAAAGTTGCTCAGAACTTATTTCATTCTGTTGAAAAGACAAAACTGTGTTTGAATTATTCTTGTGTATACTTTAATTTCAGATGAATTTTGACAGTTAAAAGTTGATTTGCTGTAGAACATGATTTTTCTGTTTTAGAGTAGCACACGATAATGGCATACATAAAGCAATTTGCTACTGGAGAATTTGTAGCAATATTATTATTTGGTGTTTTGTTCATTTACTTGAGTTCCCACTTTATTTTGTACATATTTTCCCTTATTTTGATTAATTCTCCATGAGCTATTTTGGATAAATAAAAGTCATATTTGTCCTTCTACCTTTATAGTTTTCCAGGCACTCATGTAAAAATTGATCAAATCTAGAAATCAATTGGGTGATTCCTAGAAATTTCTGTTACTTGAAGAACACAACTTTTTCATTGTGATCTCTGATGAATAAACCTTTTTCACTTAACAATTCAATACCTTCCTGTTGGGAGCAGGCCTCCCAAAATCTGGCCATAAACCAGCCCCGAAACTGGCCATAAACAATCTCTGCAGCACTGTAACGTGTTCATAATGGCCCTAACGCCCAAGCTGGAAGGTTGTGGGTTTACAGGAATGAGGGCAAGGAACACCTGGCCTGCCCAGGGTGGAAAACCGCTTAAAGGCATTCTTAAGCTACAAACAATACCATGAGCGATCTGTGCCTTAAGGACATGCTCCTGCTGCAGTTAACTAGCCTAACCTATTCCTTTAATTCGGCCCATCCCTTCCTTTCCCATAAGGGATACTTTTAGTTAATTTAACATCTATAGAAACAATGCTAATGACTGGTTTGCTGTTAATAAATACGTGGGTAAATCTCTGTTGGGGGGCTGTCAGCTCTGAAGGCTGTGAGACCCCTGATTTCCCACTTCACACCTCTGTATTTCTGTGTGTGTGTCTTTAATTCCTCTAGTGCCGCTAGGTTAGGGTCTCCCTGACCGAGCTCGTCTCCACACCTTCCACTATTCTTCTTAGTACTTCAGCATAATACTGTATGTTCCTTCTTTGTCCTGCAAGACAATGGTAAAGTACATTATAATTCATTTATGTGTAATCCAAGTAAACAAGCCTCATTGTGTTGTATGTGTCTTATGATTAAGAGCTCAATACATTTAATCTAGTCTTGACAGTTTGCCTGGTGTAAGTCATGTGTGTCTTGTTAAAAAAAATTTAATAAGAACAAAACAACCAATATGTATATATTTGGGAATAGACTGGCCAAGATCTTATAACTATTTGCTCATATTTTTTATAATACCTGTTTAGGAAACATTTAAACAAATCCTTTATGTTCTGCTTGATTCTCTGTAAATAGGAATCACGATTTTGGAGGCAGAAAAATTTACAACTTCACAGTGTTGCTGTGAGTTGCTCATTGTGACAGGCAAGGATGAAAGTTCAAGGTACTTACGGAAGTCAACACATTCATTAAAACGAGGCTGTGCTGACTGTAGAAATTGTTTTCTGTTTGGAAGGTTTTGTTTTCTGTTGGGAGTATTCTGATTCTCAGTCTTATTTCTCTTCTGTTATTACCAACATTTTCTTGGTGATCATGATTCTTAATGAAACAGTTCTGCATACCATTTCAACCATCAGAGTTTTTAGTCTCCATTGTTTTATAGGAGGGTTCTTGACATTTTGAGGCTCCTGCCAATCTTCATTCTTTCAATTTCCTTTTTTGGTTTCCACTAAGATACCTTCCATTGAGTTTAAATTTTGGAATGATCAATAATTGTGGAAAGAAAGAATTCATCTGAAATTGAGACATACACAAAAGCAATTCAAATGCATTTAAAAACTGCCACTGTGTTCAGTTGAGCCGTGTAATTGTGTAACCAAATTATTCTTGTACTGTAAATATTGAATTATTGATGGGATACATGTGGGCATTTTTCACTGGAACATTTGTTTCTTCAGGCCACTTTGCTATATTGGTGGCAATTTTGCATGCTGCTTTATCTGGAACTGTCAGACTTTGTGGGGACAAGATGTGTGAGATAAGTTCAGGTGTGCATAAATCAGGCAGCCTCATCCCAAGTTGTACTTACTATTTGTTGTAATATTTGGTGTTTGTGTCCTACAAACCCAGGAATTTTCACAAATTTTATTTCATGTGATTTGCTTTAAAAAAAAAAGTGTGGTGTGTTTATAATTATGTACACTATTTTTTGAGTATCTTTCTTGACAGGTGAAAAGTTTTATTTTAACTAGGTATCAACAAGAACCAAATTCTCTGCTTAAAATTGTAAAACTTGGGTGTTTGGGTGTTTGCCCGAAATGTCAGATCAGGGTTTAGATGCCAATCCTGCCAGTTTCTTGCCCTGATAACCACTGAGCTGTATGATTTAAGTCAGTGAATTTATAGTGTGCGGATTTCATCTCAATAAAGCTGTTTTAAAAAAAGTTCAGAGAAGATGTTTTTTACTGAGCTCTGACCCAAACCAGGATCACCCGTATGTATATCAGGTGCTGGGGCTGGGGGATCTGGACACCAAAGCACTTCTCTGTGCCTGGAAAATTCCTATTTGCATTTTCCAGCGGCTCAGGTGTCATCTGGATGAAAATGTTCCTCGATGTCTGAGACAGAGTGGCCCACCCTCCTGGTTTGTATACCTCTGCTTGCCTCTCTGCTGTGGAATGGTACCTTGTTGTTGTTCTGTGAGTTGTTTATCTCCCTCTATCTCCCTTAAGACCTTTGCTGCTGTGGTGCCCAGCAGGAAATACACACACACACACACACACACACACACACACACACACACACTGTTCTTACGTGCCTGATACGGTGGACTCATTAAAGGCTGGGGTGGCAGCTCTGGGGGAGTTAATGGAAAGCTTTATCCCCATAGGGAGAAAGCTCAGTGTAGAAAATGCTGTGTTCTCTTCCTCACAGCTGCTGACTTCAGGGTACTGGTCAGCCTCTGTTTCTTCGTAGTGGTTTTTAGACTTCCATGTGCATTGGAATGACCTGAAAGTCTGTTAACACGTGAAATGCTTGGCCCCAGCCTCAGAGTTTGGGTCAGTAGGACTGGTGTCAGAACTGATAATTTCCATTTCTAGCCAGTTCCCAGTGATAAGCCAGGAACCCTGCTTCGAAAACCACTTGGCCCCCCTGCCAGGGCTCACTTGTCTTGGGAGAGGGCTTGTGAAGGCCCCTCTGTTTGTGCAGTTTGGTGGTTTGCATCAGGCTCTATGGCTGAAGTTGGAATCTTCAAGAGGCCCCCCTAGATCCATGTCACTAGTTAGTCTGAATGACTGTCTAGGGATTTCCAGACTTTGCTTTCCAGACCTCCTAAATAGAATGGAGTCACCTCAGGGTGACTGATCAGGGAGGTGGTGTGGGTGATGCTTCAGACCTCACCTTCTCACCAGATCAGCTCTGTTTTTATGTCTTAGGCACTAGGATCCTATAGGTGAACTTGTTTGGAGAATGAGTTCCTATGCAGGGGAAGAACCCCACATTTTTATGGTAACAACCTGGATTCTGGGCCCTACAAAGTGAGCAGCTTGTGAAAGCCCTGAGATTTCCTCTGAGCTGCAGGTCCCAGAAAGCCAGAGGGCCAGAATGCCTCTTGGTTGCTAAGTAGTATTTTTTTCATTTCATAGAGAGCTACAACTCCAAATTCAGCATAGCTTTGTGGTTCAGATGCTGAAGTCAGACAGAGTTGGGTTCAGGTCCTGGCCCTGCCCCTCCTAGCTGGGCACCCTGCTGCTTCTGGGAGGCCTTTGTGTCTGTGCCTGTAACATGGGCCATGATTCTCTGCCTTCCCCATGGGCTGCTGTGAGTCTTGGATGAAATCTTTTGGAAGTAAAGCTCAGAGTCGCAAAGAAAATGAGCACTTAAAGGATTTCTCAGCAAGGCAAAATTTACTTCTGCAGAAGGGTGCTGCTCGCAAGTTTGGTCACCATGAGAGCACACCAAACAAAGGAGGGAAGGGGTTTTTATCCCTAACACAGTGTGTCCCTGCTGCTGTGTCCTATCTCCACTGTGGAGTTGGACCGTACAATCTAAGCAGAACCTGATTGGCTAACTTGAATGGTGCAGGAATGTGGTTACAATTGGGGAAGGGGCGGTTTTGGTGGGAAGAGCCATTGTGACGGGAGGGGTAATTTACAGAGTGGGTAGCAGATGTGGGCTCTGTAGATAAGGACCAGTGGGAAAGTCGTTTACTGAAACCAAGACAGGGAGGCATAAAGGATAAGGAAGTTAGTTTGGCCTTGGAAGTAGGGAATGAAGAGCAAGGATGCTGAACAAGCTAAACCTTTGAAGAGGAACTTCTTTTGTATCTAACAGATTGTAGATCCCAAACACTTGGCACAGTATCTGACCCATCATCAGTGCTCAGTTAAATATTAGTATTGTCATGATGGTTTTGTTATTATAGTGAAAATTAGAACATTATTCTTAAAGGATCAATAATTTTTAAATGAAATAAATATGAAGACCTACTTGAAATCTCAGAAAAATTTCAATAGTTCATGGATTTTTTTTTTCCTGTACTGGGCAAAATTGATTTTTCATTTTAAAAAATAGAGAAAGGGGTCAGGTGCAGTGGCTCATGCCTGTAATCCCGGCACTTTGGGAGGCCAAGGTGGGCAGGTCACTTGAGGTCAGGAGTTCGAGACCAGCCTGGCCAACATAGTGAAACCCTGCCTCTACTAAAAATATAAAAATTAGCCGGGCCCAGTGGTGCACGCCTGTAGTCTTCAGCTACTTGGGAGGCTGAGGTGGGAGAATCACTTGAGCATAGGAGGCAGAGGTTGCAGCGAGCCAAGATTGTGCCACTGCAATCCAGCCTGGGCAACAGAGTAAGACTGTCTCAAAAAAATAAATAAAAAAAGGGGAAGGAAAATGAATTAAAGGAGGATTTACTTAACTAAAAGACAGTTTTAAAAGAACAACTGCCGACAATCATAACATTAGCAGAAATCACTTTAGCATTTTGTGTTGATTGCTTTGCTCCACCAAGAATATCTGTGAAACACTCATAATGCTCAAAGTTTTTTTTTTTTTAATCTTCAGCTTGTAAGTTCAGGGGTACATGTGCAGGATGTGTAGGCATGTTACATAGGTATCATGGTGGTTTGCTGCACAGATCAACCCATCACCTAGGCATTAAGTCTAGCATCCATTAGCTATTCTTCCTGATGCTCTCCCTCCCCACCCACCTCCCCGACAGACCCCAGTGTGTGTTGGTCCCCCCCATGTGACCATGTGTTCTCATCATTCAGCTCATAAGTGAGAACATGTGGTGTTTGGTTTTCTGTTCCTGCATTAGTTTGCTGAGGATAATGGCTTCCAGCTCCATCTATGTCCCTGCAAAGGATATGATCTTGTTCCTTTTTATGGCTGCATAGTTGTAACATCAAAGTTGATGCATCTTATTATTGTGATCTGTTCAGACAGGGTCTTGCTGTGTCACCCAGGCTGGAGTGCAGTGGTGCGACCATGACTCACTGCAGCCTTGACCTCCCAGGCTCAAGAGATCCTCCCACCTCAACCTCCCAGGTAGCTGGGACTACAGGTGTATGCCACCACACCCAGCTAACTTTTGTCGCAGCAGATTTTCGCCATGTTTCTCAGTCTGTTCTCAAACTCTGAGGCTCAAGCAGTTCTCATGCCTCACCCTCTCAAAGTGCTGGGATTACAGGTGTGAGCCACTGTACCTGGCCCCATCTTATTTTTAAATGAAATTTTAATAAGATCTCAGTTGTATGCTTCATCTCAAGTGATTATTCAGCTCCAAAACAAATCAAGTTCCTTCCAAGTACAAAAGAATCTATGTTCTAAGGCAGTGGAAGGAAGCAGGGTTGGGGAGGATATATCATGTTCAAGGAAAATGAAAAGAACTTAACGTTTTGAAAGACTTCTAGTCAAAGGAACTATGACTCATTATCCTGGATGTGATGGGAGGTGGGGGGCATTTAAGCCCACATTCCCACTTCCATTTTAAAGTCAGAATCAGGAGGAAAATGGGGATTGAGATAAAGAATTTTGCTGTATCACAGTTTGGCTGAAAGGCATTCTGCCTAGCAAGGATGCAGGTGATTTACACACAATCTACTCTTGAAGCTTAAACCAGTACTTCTATGATACATTTTTGGGGGGAGGGGTGGGGGTAAAGGGAGGAAACAACCAGGATGAGGATTGAATATATTTGAAAGGAGATTCAAAGTGATGTTTATTGAGCACTTCATTTTGGAAAAGCAAAAAATCAAAGGCTGTCTTAAAGATTGTACAGAAAATATGATTTATTGGAGATATCGCTTGCCTCCAAGCTCTAATATTAAGCCTCCAAATATAATGCAAGTTATATTGGTATAGAAAATGGGGAGGAGCAGGCAGATTTATTATGTATGAGCATGAATAATTTTTATCTTTATTGCTTTCCCACTTCAGATCAAGTTGGAATTTTTAACTTTTCACCAAAGATTCTTTAGTTTTACAGAAAATATACCACAGGTACATGAAATGTAATATATTTATTGTATAGGTTTTTAATAGTAGAAAGTAATTTTATAGTTATGCAGTTTAAAATTAAAATTATAGTTTAGTGGTCATAAGAGTTAGATCATTGTGTGGTAACCTGTGAGTGTGTTTATTTAGCAATGATGGTGACCATGAAGGGACTCGCTCAGGCCATTTAGGAGAATATCCGACAAGCCAGAAGGAAGATGGTTTTAATAACCAGGAAAAACGTAAAACTCATTATAGATTTGTATAATAAGGGCGAGTTCGGGGTAGTATAGGCTTCTAATGTACAGTGACAATCTCGCTCTGTCGTCCAGGCAGGAGTGCAATGGCACAATCTCGGCTCACTGCAACCTCCCCATCACCCTCCCGGGTTCAAGCGATTCTCCTGCCTCAGCCTCCCGAATAGCTAGCCGGGACTACAGGTGTGTGCCAGCACACCCGGCTAATTTTTTCTATTTTTAGTAGAGACGGGGTTTCACCATGTTAGCCAGGATGGTCATGATCTCCTGACCTTGTGATCTGCCTGCCTTGGCCTCCCAAAGTGCTGGGATTACAGGCGTGAGCCACCACACCTGGCTTACCGTAGACATCTTTAACATATCACAATCTTCCTTCAAATAATACCCCACTGCTTGATGTTATGCACAAGAACCTTACGACAGTATTCTTCCAGGCCCCAGACTCTCTGCTGTTGTTATCTTCTGTATTGCTTTTGCATATCCTATTAACCTCACAAAACGTTGTTATTTTTGTTGTAGGCAGACAACATATTTTATATTTACCCACATACTTGCCTTTGTTAGGGCTCTTTGTTACTTTGTGTAGATCCAGATTTGTATCTTGTATGGTTTCTCTTCTGCCTGAGGAACTTCCTTTAACATTTTGTATGGTTCAGGTGTCAGGTGTATTAGCGATGAGCTCTCTCAGCTTGGTTTATGTTAAGCTTTTATTTTGCCTTTATTTTTATTTTTTTGAGATGGAGTCTTGCTCTGTTGCCCAGGCTGGAGTGTGCTGGCGTGATCTCCACTCACTGCAACCTCCATCTCCCAAATTCAAGCAATTCTCATGCCTCAGCCTCCCAAGAAGCTGGGACTACAGGCACCCGGCACCACACCCGGCTGATTTTTGTACTTTAGTAGAGATGGGATTTTACCATGTTGTCCAGGCTGGTCGCAAACTCCTGACCTCAGGTAATCCATTCGCCTTGGCCTCCCCAAAGTGCTGAGGTTATAGGCGTGAGCCACCATGCCCGGCCTTGCCTTTATTTTTTAAAGATAATGTCACTAGGTAAAGAGTTCTAGTTTGACACACTTTCCTTCTGAGTACTTTTTTTTTTAATATCTAAAAAATTGGTTTCTTTTACATTTTTGACTTTTTTGGTCCATATTTATGGGGTATATAGTGAGTGATGTTTTGGTGCATAAAGTGTACAGTGATCGCATCAGGGTAATTAGCATATCGTCTAGAACATTATTTTGGGAGGGTGAACATTAAATATTATCTTTCTAGCTATTTGAAACTATGTATTACTGTTAACTATAGTCATTCTACAGTACTGTAGAACTCTAGAACTAATTCCTCCTATCTAGCTGTAATTTTGTATCCTTTAGCAAACCTCTTCCTATCTCTCTGCTCCCTTTACCCTTCCCAGCCTCTAGTATCCTCTGTTCTCTTTTTTACTTCTGTGTGATCAACATTTTTTTTTTAGCTTCTGTATTAGTCTGTTTTCACATTGCTATGGAAGAACTGCCCGAGACTGGGTAGTTTAAAAAGAGGCTTAATTGATTCATAGTTCTGCGTGGCTGAAGAGGCCTCAGGAAACTTACAATCAGGGTGAAAGAGGAAGCAGGCATGTCTTACGGGGTTTCGCCATGTTGGCCAGGCTAGGTCTCGAACACCTGGTCTCAAGTGATTGGCCAGCCTTGGCCTCCTAAGGTGCTGGGATTACAGGCCTGAGCCACCATGCCAAGCCTTTTGTAGTTTTTTGAGGAACCTCCATACTGTTTTCCATAGCGGCTATACTACTTTACATTCCCACCAAGAGCGTTTAAGAGTTCCCTTTTCTCTACATCCTCACTAGCATTTGTTATTTTGTCTTTTGATAATAGCCATCCTGCAGTGAGGTGATACCTCACTGTGATTTAGAGTTGCATTTCCCTTTATAATTAGTAATGTTGAGCATTTAAAAAATATATTTCTTGGCCATTTGTTTGTCTTCTTTTGAGAAATGTCTGTAGATCATTTGCCTATATTTAAGTTGCATAGTTTGAGAATACAAACAAATGGAAAGACATCCCATGCTCATGGATCAGAAGAATTCATTTTTTTTGAATTAAGCAGAAATTTTATTTCCAAGCTCTTTAAAGATTATTGCAAACACAAAGTTGTCTTCTAAAAGTCCCAAATCAAATCAAAGGCACAGTGTCAAAATAAATAAAACGCTTGTGACATTAAGAATTATTTTAGGTTGTAGTATTTTACATTACTTTGTTTTTAACTATTTACAATGTTCTTCGAGTCATATTTAAACATTTCTTAAGACATGAAATAGGCCGAGCATGGTGGCTCATGCCTGTAATCCCAGCACTTTGGGAGGCCAAGGTGTGTGGATTGCTTGAGGTCAGGAGTTCGAGACCAGCCTGGCCAACATGGTAAAACCCTGCCTCTACTAAAAATCCACACACACACGCAAATTAGCTGGGCGTTGTGGCATGTACCTGTAATCACATATCACAGTTACTTGGGAGGCTGAGGCAGGGGAGTTGTTTGAACCCGGGAGGCTGAGGTTACAAGGAACTGAGATCATGCCACTGCACTCCAGCCTGAGTGACAGAGTGAGACTCTGTCTCAAAAAAAAAAAAAAAAAAAAAAAAGATACGAAATAATGTATTTAGGTACAACCACAACTACAAGCAGAAAAACTTAAGAATACAAAGACTGAATCTGCTTCATCTAATCTGTATATACGATGGGACAACCTAATGCCCAACATAAAATTAATCTTTCTGGACGAGTTTGCTAAGAAACAGCTCCCATGTTAAGTGTTAAAAAATGAAACAACCTTCTCATTTGGAAAAATCAAGGCATCAGTTAATTAGTAAAGCCTACTCTTTTCCCCAGCAATTTGTACTTTCTTGTCTTCATTTAGAAATTGTAAATTCATGAGCAGAACACATTTTGTAGAATTTGGTATAAAAATATTTGTCAGGAGCAACAGATAACAAATATTCAATTTTTTAAATAAAATGTTTTCCTTTGTAAATGTAAACATCCAGTAAATAAAACATACATGATATTCTAGGTATAGAAACATCAGTAATTCACTTATGAAAGAGGTACATTTTGACATATCTGGTGGTAAGGTTTTTGTCTTACATATAAAGCACTTCACCAAAAACAAACAAATGAAAAACCCAGACTGTTATTATTTAGAGCTATATTTCTTCTCCCAGTTTCCTCAGTTGAGTAGAAACTCACCAATTTCTGTAGAATTTTGGTTATAGGACAAGGCTACAGGAAAGGTCTGAAATAACTATATGTCACTTGACTAGGGAAAAGCCTTCTCTTGAGGCTTGGAGGCAGTCACTTATCACTTTGTGCTTGAAGGCATTCCTCTGCAGACTTCTTTCCTAGAGCCTTCAGGGTAAAGCACAGGATCTGGACTCCAGGAGGGGGTTACTTCCTGCTGGAACACTGACCAGCAGGGCATCCTTCCAGGCATTCTGCATGCAGTACTGTTGCAGCTCTGCAGCTGCCTGAGAGACCTTGATCCTCTCCACGCCGACCTGCAGCTTGAGCTGCTCCACCAGGCGCTGCAGGGCACTCTTGCTGGCCCTGGAAGACATGGTAGCAGTGTGCTCCAAGGGCGGTTGAGCCACGCTAGGCGGGTCAGCCCTGCCAGGCCCTGAGCGTGGGCACTGCCAATATTGTTGAAAGGACCATACTATCCAAAGCAGTCTACAGAGTCAGTGCAATCTTTTGAGATGGAGTCTCACTCTGTTGCCCAGGCTGGAGTGCAGTGGTGCGATCTTGGCTCACTGCAAGCTCCACCTCCCGGGTTCATGTCATTCTTCTGCCTCAGCCTCCAGAGTAGCTGGGACTACAGGCGCCCACCACCATGCCCAGCTAATTTTTTTTTGTATTTTTAGTAGAGACAGGGTTTCACTGTGTTAGCCAGGATGGTCTCGATCTCCTGACCTTGTGATCCGCCCGCCTCGGCCTCCCAAAGTGCTGGGATTACAGGCGTGAGCCACTGTGCCCTGGCCTCAATGGAGTCTTTATCAAAATACCAATGACATTCTTCATAGAAATAAAAAAAATCTTAAAATTTATATTGAACCACCAAAGACTCCCAATAGCCAAAGCAATCCTGAGCAAAAAGAAAGCTGGAGGTATACACTGTCAGACTTCAAAATATACTACAAAGCTGTAGTAACGAAGACAGCATGGTACTGTCATAAAAACAGACACATAGACTAATGGAACAGAATAGACCACGCAGAAAGTAATGTATTCATCTGCAGCCAACTGCTTTTTAAAAATTTTTTATTTTTTGAGACAGTGTCTCACTCCATCTCCCAGGCTGGAGTGCAATGGCATGATCATGGCTCACTGTAACCTTTACGTCCTGGGCTTAAGAAATCCTCGTACTTCAGCCTCCTGAGTAGCAGGGACTACAGGTATGTGCAACCATGCCTAGCTAACTTTTAAAAATTTTCTGTGGAGACAGAGTCTCACTATATTGTGTAGGCTGGTCTTGAAACCCCTGGGCTCAAATGATTCTCCTGCCTTAGCCTCCCAAAGTGCTGGGATTACAGGCATGAGCCACCACGCCTGGCTACCAACTGATTTTTGACAAAGGCAGCAAGAATACTCACTGGGGAAAGGATAATCTCTTCAATAAGTGATGCTGGGAAAACTAGATATCCATAGGCAGAAGAATGAAAATAGACCCTCACCTCTCACCCTATATGAAAATAAATTCAAAATGGATCAAAGACCTAAATGTAAGATCTGAAATTCAAAATGGATCAAAGACCTAAATGTAAGATCTGAAACCATAAAACTACTACAAGAAAACATAGGGGGAAACCCTTCAGGACATTGGTCTGGGAAAATATTTTATGAATAAGACCTCAAAAGCAGTCAACAAATCACTTGAGCTCAGGAGTTTAAGACCAGCCTAGGCAACATAGTGAGACCCTGTCTTTTCAAAAAATAAAAGTCAGCCAGATGTGATGGTATGTACCTGTAGTCCCAGCTACTCAGGAAGCTCAGGCAGGTGGATCACTTGAGTCCAGCAATCCAAGGCTGCAGTGAGCTGCTATCAAACTACTGCCCCCTAGCCTGGGTGACAGAGCAGAAGCTTGCCTCTAAAAAACAAAAGCACAGGCAACAAAAGCAAAAATAAACAAATGAGATTACATCAAACAAAAAAGCTTCTGCACAGCAAAGGAAACAATAAACACAGTGAAAGGGCAACCTACAGAATGGGAGCAAATATTTGCAAGCTATTCATCTGATGGGATTAATATCCAGAATATCCAAGGAGCTCGAACATCTCAACAGCAAAAAACAATCTGAACGCTTTAAAGGCATCTCTACTCTATCAGCTTCCATGCTTCTGAAGAGAGGTCTGCTGTCTCTTTGTTTTTCTATAGACCCCCTTGCACCCACCATAGCTGCTTCTAAGATTTTCCACTGAATCCTAGCAATTACATTAGAATGCTGCTTGGCATAGTTTTCTTAAGTTTATTCTGCTTGGGGTTGTTGAGGTTCTTGGATTTGTGGGTTTATGCTTTTCATCAAATTTAGGAAATTTGGACTATTATTTCAAACATTTTGTTTCTTGTTTCTCGTCTCTTCCTTGGACTACGATTACACATATGTTAGACTGCTTGATATTGTCCTTTAGGTCACTGGTGCTCTTAATTTATTCTCAGTCATTTTTTCTGTCTCCTTTGTTTTGTCAGTTTTCAAAATTGCTATTTCTTTTCATTGATTGATACAGTTTTCTGCCAAGTATAACCTGCTGTTAATTCCATTTTTCAATTTTGTATTTTTTATTTTTAACAGTTCTAAGTATTTTTAAAATATTACAATGCTCATGTTTTTATCTCGAAGACAGTGTACTGACAGGATAATGTATTTGTTTACTAATTCTATCATAGATGTCATTTCTGGGTTTATTTCTCTTGATTTTTTTCTTTCTGTTACTGTTATTTCGTTTCCTTGCATATTGGTGATTTTTTAAAAATGTATTTTTATAAAAATTTTAGATTTATAAAGTACAAATATATTTCTCAGAATTCTCACATAATTTGCACCCATTTTCCCCTATTATTAACATTTTACATGAATATGGTGCATTTGTTGCAAATAATGAACCAATGTTGATACATTATTATTATTACTGTTTTTTTTTTTTTTTTTTTTTTTTTTCAAGATGGAGTCTCACTGTGTCACCCAGGCTGGAGTGCAGTGGTGTGTGATCTCCGCTCACTGCAACCTCTGTCTCCTGGGTTCAAGCGATTCTGCCTCAGCCTCCTGAGTAGCTGGGATTCCAGGTGCCCACCACGCCTGGCTAATTTTGTATTTTTAGTAGAGACGAGGTTTCACCATGTTGGCCAGGCTGGTCTCAAACTCCTGACCTCAGGTGATCCACCTGCCTCGGTCTCCCAAAGTGTTGGGATTACAGGTGTGAGCCACCACGCCCAACTGATACATTATTATTGACCAAAGTCCATATTTTATTCAGATTTCCTTAGTTTTTACCCAGTGTCTCTTTCCTCTTTTATCCCATCCAGAATACTGCATTATATTTAGTTGTCATGTCTCTTGAAGTTCCACTTGGCTGTCAGTTTCTCACGCTCTTCTTGTTTTTGATAATGTTTACAATTTTGAGAAGTGCTGCTCAGGTATTTTGCAAATGTCTCTCAATTGGAATTTTTCTGTTTTTTTTCTCATAGATGGATTTTATAGATTTTTTGGGAGGAAAATCAGAGGTAAAAATGAGATTTTCGTTACCTCAAATTAAGAATATATACTATCCACATGACTTAACTACTGTTGATTTTTGAGATGGAGTCTCGCTCTGTCACCTAGGCTAGAAGGTAGTGGCGCGATCTTGGCTCACTGCAACTTCCACCTCCCAGGTTCAAACAATTCTCCTGCTTCAGCCTCCTGAGTAGCTGGGACTATAGGCGCCTGCCACCACGCCCGGCTAATTTTTGTATTTTTAGTAGAGATGGGGTTTCACCATATTGGCCAGGCTGGTCTCGAACTCCTGACCTTGTGATCCAACTGCCTCAGCTTCCCAAAGTGCTGGGATCACAGGTATGAGCCACGGTGCCCGGCCGTTCTGTTGACTATTTAATCATCTGGCTGAGGTAGTGTTCGTCAGGTTTCTCCATCGCAAAGTGACGCTTTCCCCCTTCCTTTCCATATGCTTTTTGGAAGTCTCTATATGCAACCACACTTCAGGAGTGAGGAGTTACGCTGTAGCTCCTTGAGGGCAGATGATCTACATGAGTTATTTGCATACGAGTTTTGCCTCTTCTCCTGTGTTTGTTTATTCACTCATTTATTTATATCAGTATGGACTGAGGAGTATTTTTTATACTTTCAGTTATAATCCAGTGCTGTTTAATTTGTTATTCAAATGTTCCAGTTTTGGTCATTAGAAGTTTTTTCAGTTTCTTGTTTCTCCTGTGTCCCTTTGGCATACCTCTTCTATAGTGGGATGGGCTTTTTTTAAAAAAAAAAAACAAACAAAGAAAAAACATTAACTTACATTTTGGCACAATAAGATGTTCTAGACTAATTTTGTATAATTTCCTGCTCCCAGTCTGGAATCAGCTATTTCTCAAAGGAGTTCTGGGAAATGTATTAGTGTCTGCTTACCTGTTTATACAAATATACCTGCAAATATTTGTTTATGTGAGTTAAACTAAAAGTGAGTCCAATTGATGTCCCCAACAGTAATTCATTACCACATGGATCATTCTAGCCGCCTTCCCTTGCTTATAGGTAAACTCCTACTCCAACAGAGAAATCTGGCTTTCATCATCTGCCATTAATTTACTTAGTTGTTCATTTCCTGTATACGTGCACAGCAATTTCAGAATTGTTAAGCTTTATCTCTGTGGGAAATATGTTATCAACTAGAGTACGGTGCTTATGTCCAGTTTCCTTTGCTTTTAGTCTCAGAAACTGCACTCATTTCCAGAGTTATTTAGGGCAAAACCCTTTCCCCTCACTCCTTCAATAAAGTTGTTTCATCCATTCGTAATACAGCTAAATTATATACAATTTTGTTAGTCATCTGTATCTTGATATTTCTTGTATCATCAACATGTCATAGTCTGCATTCTAACTTGGGATTCCCCAGCTTCCTAAATGCTTCTCTAAACTTTGCAACACTAAATTTCATTATTTGTACTGTGAAGTTCTATAGACTTTCACAAATGCAGTGTCATATAGCCACCATTCTAGTACCATGAAGAATAGTGGCCAGGTGCAGTGGCTCACGCCTGTAATCCCAGCACTTTGGGAGGCTGAGGCACGTGGATCACAAGGTCAAGAGTTCTTGACCAGCCCGGCCAAGATGGTGAAATCCTGACTCTACTAAAAATACAAAAATCAGGTGCAGTGGCAGGCATCTGTAATACCAGCTACTCAGTCGGGAGGCTGAGGCAGGAGAATCACTTGAACCTGGGAGGTAGAGGTTGCAGTGAGCCGAGATCACATCACTGCAGTCTAGCCTGGGTGACAGAGCAAGACTTTGTCTCAAAAAAAAAAAAAAAAAAAAAAAAAAAAAGTAGTTTTACTGCCTGAATAAAATCCTCCATCTCTCACCTATTCAACCCTTCTTCCCTCTTCTTAAGCTCCTGATAACCACTGTTCTTTTTAATGTTTCCATAGTTTTACCTATTCCAGAGTGGTATATAGTTGGGAAAATACAGATGTACCTTTACAGACTAGCTTCGTTCACTTAGAAATATGTATTTAAGTTTCCTCTGTGACTTTTCATGGCTTGACAGCTCACTTTTTATCACTGAATAACAAATATTCCATTGTAAAAATACCAGTTTCTCCATTCACTTATCGAAGGATCTATTGCTTCTAGTGTTTGGCCTTATAAATAAAGGTGTTGTAAACATTCATGTACAAGTTTTAAAATAAACTGGGCAGCTACCTAGGTGCATGATTGCCGAATCCCGTGATAAGACTGTGTTTAACTTTGTAAGAAACTTCCGAAGTGGCTGTACCATTTTGCAGTCTCAACAGCAATGAATGGGGGTTCCTGTTACTCTGCATCTTTGCTGGACTTTGGTATTGTTAGGCTTTTGAATTACAGCCATTCTAATATGTGTATGCTGGTATCATGTTTTAATTTGCAATTCCCTAATGACACTTGATGATGACAATCTCTCAGTATGCTTATTTGCCATCTGTACATCTTTGGTAAGGTGTTTATTCCAATCTTAATTTCTTAATGGGGCTTTTTTTTCTTATTGTTGGGTTTTAAGAATTCTTTGTATATTTTGGATACTAGTCTTTTATCAGGTATGTTTTGCAAATATTTGCAAAATGCCCTCGTTTTTAAAATTGGTAAATGCATTTATTTCATTCTTGTTCCCAAAGGGAATTTTGGCTGAGTACATAGTTCTCTGAACAGCTCCTTTTCTCTTCTGTCTGCAGATCGTACTGTATTACTGTCTAGTCTGCATTGTCATCATTGAGGACTCTGTCATTTTGACATTTTTCTGTAGATGATGTGTGTGTGCTCTCTAGTTTTTGGGATCATATTATTGCCTTTGATGTTCTGCTGTTTCCTTTTTATGTGTCCAGGCATGTTTTTCTTTTTATCTTAATTGGGATATGTTTTGCCTCCTGGAATTTTGAATTCATATTCATATTTTTAATTAGTTATGACACATTTTCCTTTAAATATTTCCTCTCTTCTGTTCCTTTTATTATTCCTTTCTGGCTCTCTGATTAAATATATGCAAGATCTTCTCATTTTGTTTTTTATACCTCTATTTGTGTTTTCCATCTTTGTTTTATTTTGGGTAAATTGGATCAATTCTTCAGATATGTAATTATCTTTTTATTTTTGCCTTATTCGCATTTGACTCACCTACTTTATTTCAACAATTTTTTATTTTAGGAATTTCCATTTGCTTCTTTCCTCAAGTATTTCTAATTCCTAGCTCTTTAATATTCAATTTGTAATAGAATCTTCTCTTTCTTTAAAGTTTTGTACATAGCTCTTGGGTATTCTGAATCTGACACTCCAGCCTGTTTGGTTCTTGGAGGGTGTACATCTCTGACTGCAGTTTGCTTGCCTCCCTTTGGGTTTAATCTTTGATCTTAAACTGGGTGGCTAACTTGGTGAGTCCTTCCTTTAGAGAGCATTTGCATCTGCCTCTGGCGGTAGTCAAGGGGCTTATCCAAACCATGATCATATTGGATCCACTGGAGACTTTTGTTCAGAGCAGGAGTCTCAGGTTCAGCTTCTATTTCTTTTTTAATTTTTTTTTTTTTTTTTTTTTTTTTTTGAGACGGAGTCTCGCTCTGTCGCCCAGGCTGGAGTGCAGTGGCGCGATCTCGGCTCACTGCAAGCTCCGCCTCCCGGGTTCACGCCATTCTCCTGCCTCAGCCTCCCGCGTAGCTGGGACTACAGGCGCCCGCCACCACGCCTGGCTAATTTTTTTTTGTATTTTTTAGTAGAGACGGGGTTTCACTGTGCTAGCCAGGATGGTCTCTATCTGGTGACCTCGTGATCCGCCCGCCTCGGCCTCCCAAAGTGCTGGGATTACAGGCGTGAGCCACTGCGCCCGGCCCAGCTTCTATTTCTTGCTGCTTTCCAAGTTCAGTATCCCCACATCATGGCTGCTATATTAACCTGGCCTCATGGTAATCTTATTCCTCCATCTGTGTGCAGATCAGGCCAGCTCTTCTTCTCCACTGCTCTCACTGCCTGCTTCTCTGGTCTGAGTCCTCTCCCTCTCTAGATTCCTTGGCTCCTGTCTTCTGGGTGCTGTTGCAGTGGCTTTGGAACATGGAGACACTGGTTTCTGTTCTTTCTGGTTTCTGACTGATCTGAGGTCTGCTCAAGTTTTAAATTTTTAATTTGGTGGCAAGAGGGTGTGGGGAGAAAGGGTGGGATGTCCCTGGATGGTTCTTCTACATTTTATGAGAAATACTTCAAAGGATGTGTACCAGCCGAAGTCTAATTGTTATAGAGTGGAGAGTCCTTCAGAGTCTGATAGTTTTTGATGACTGAATCTGATCACTTCTCATGACCTGTCATGCTACTCCCTGGTCCTACCTTCATCATATTTGCACATGGATTACTAAGTTGCCTCCTGTCTGATCTCCCTGCTCCTGCCTTCACCTCACTTTGGTCTATTTTCAATATGGTAGCCAGAGGGATCGTGTTAAAACCTAAATCTGATCATGTCGCTCCTTGGCTCAGAATCCTTCACTTGCTTTCCATAATTTCTTTTTGAGATTTATCTATGCTATTGCATGTACCAATAGTTCATTTTTATTGCAGATTAGTATTTCGTTGTATGGGTATAACACTATCCATTTATCTGCTGATTGGCATTTGGCACGTTTTTAGGTTTTGGTGATTAAAGCTACTGTGAACATTCATGTACAAGCCTTAGTGTGGACATGCTTCATTCATTTTGGGTAAATACCTAGGAATGGAATTGCTGGTTCATTGGGCAGGTCTGTATTTAACTTTGTTAGAAACTGCCAACAATCTAAGTTGGTTATACAATTTCAGGTTTCCACCCACAGTGTATGAGAGTTCCAGTTGTTCCACATCTTCACCAACATTTGGTGTTTCCAGTCTTTTTACATTTTAGGCATTCTCAGCATTTCATTGTCATTTTTACTAGCATTTCCGCAATGACTAGTCATCTTACTATATCCTTATTGGCCATTTGTCAGTTTTTTGTAAAGGATGATTTCAAATTTTCTGCTCATTTAAAAATTAGGTTGTGTTTGGGTGCGGTGGCTCACGCCTGTAATCCCAGCACTTTGGGAGCCCCAAGCTGGCGGATCACCTGAGGTCAGGAGGTCGAGATCAGCTTGACCAACATGGAGAAACCCCGTCTCTACTAAAAATACAAAATTAGCTGGGCATGGTGGCACATGCCTGTAATCCTAGCTACTCGAGAGGCTGAGGCAGAATTGCTTGAACCTGGGAGGCGGAGGTTGCGGTGATCCAAGACTGTGTCATTGCACTCCAGCCTGGGCAACAAGAGCGAAACTCCTTCCCCACCCCCCCAGAAAAAAAATTGGGTTGTATATCTTCCTGTTAGTTGTAAGCATTTTTAATATATTCTGGAGGTAGCCTTTTGTTAGACATATGTATCATCAATATTTTTTCCCCACCCTGTGAATTGCCTTTTAATTTTCTTAATGGTGATTTTCAAAGAGTAGAGGTTTTTAATTTATTGAAACTCAATTTATCGAATTATTTTCTTTTGTAGTTAATGTTTTTTGTGTCCTATATATCTTTATCTTACCCATGATTGTAAACATTTTTTTCTAACATTCTGTGTATTTTGCTCTCAGTAAATATTTGCCGAATGAATAAATTTGTTTTTATCCTACATATATATGTATTTATAAACAATAGATTATTTTACATATTTTATAAACTAACATTGAATATGAGCTGAAGTAAAGCATAGTGGTTCCAGGTAGACTCTAAATAACAGATACTATAACTTATCTAACAGATGATAAGAAAATGGATAGTATGTTGTGATGTAAACATACCTCAATTTATTTATCTACTCTTCTGCTGCAAAGGTTAGTTCCAGTGTTTTATCACTACGGTTCTGATGCTACCATGATCATTCTTGGCTAGGTCTTCTTGTATACATGTGTTAATGTGTCTTTAGACCTTATATCTGGTAGCAGGAGGTGGATAATCTTTATGGGACTTCCACTTGAAATTACATACAGTTGGTACATTGACATATGCTCCTTTTAAAGGGCATTTTGGCAATATGCATCAAAATTAAACCTATACACATCTGAAAACTCAACAATTCAATGAATTTGCCATAACATATCTAAAAATATTTTCATCACTATGTAAAGTTAAATGCACAATTTTTATTGAAGTGTTGTCTGTAAAAATTATTTTATACAGAGAGTACCCTTGTTTTTAAAAATTGAGTTGAAATCCCATGTACTAACATGCAAAAATATCTACCAGTAGCTTGTTAATTTAAAAAGGCAAGCTTGGGCTGGATTCAGTGGCTCATGTCTGTAATCCCGGCACTTTGGGAGGCCAGTGTGGGCGGAACAGCTCTCTTGAGGTCAGGAGTTTGAGACCAGCCTGGCCAACATGGTGAAATCCTGTTTCTACTAAAAATACAAAAATTAGCCCAGCGCCGTATGCCTGTAATTGCAGCTACTCTGGAGGCTGAGGCATGAGAATTGCTTGAACCTGGGAGGCAGAGGTTGCAGTGAGCCATGAGCCATGATTGTGTCACTGTACTTCAGTCTGGGAGACAGAGTCTCGCTATGTGTCATATACACACACACATAAGCTGCAAAACAGTACCTTGAATGTGGTGGCTTTTTGTAAAATTTTTATGTATCCATGCTAAATAAATCTTTGAAAGAATTTTTACCAAGCTATTGCTGGCGGTCATCTCTGGGTCGTTGGGGGTGTGGGTATGAGAGAACTTCTA
Source organism: Gorilla gorilla gorilla (assembly GCF_029281585.2). Taxonomy (NCBI): domain Eukaryota; kingdom Metazoa; phylum Chordata; class Mammalia; order Primates; family Hominidae; genus Gorilla; species Gorilla gorilla. The sequence continues at coordinate 138,241,301 of NC_073232.2, forward strand.
TTTTCTGCTTCAATATTTCTGTATTGCTTGATACATATATATATTTTATATATATTATATATATTAAATATATATTAAATATAATACATAATATATAATATATATATATTTAAAAGTGTATGTATATATTTAAAAGCCTATATATATATATATATATATATAATTATTATTTTTTAAAGTATATATTTTTAAAAGTTTCCAGGCCAGGTTCAGTGGCTCACACCTGTAATCCCAGCACTTTGAGAGGCCGAGGCAGGTGGATCACTTGAGGTCAAGAGTTTGAGACCAGCCTGGCTAACATGGTGAAACCACGTCTCTACTAGAAATACAAAAATTAGCTCAGTGTGGTGGTGAGCGCCTGTAATCCCAGCTACTCTGGAGGCTGAGGCATGAGAATCACTTGAACCTGGGAGGCAGAGGTTGCAGTGAGCCAAGATCATGCCACTGTACTCCAATCTGGGCAACACAGCGAGATGTGTCTCAAAAAAAAAAGTCCAATATCTGAATATATATTTTGGCTTTTGTTTTGAGACAACAGAGCGTGCATTCTTGAACCCATCTGACTGCATGGCATTTTTTACATTCCTTGTTCATCAAGGTTACACCTAAATGCCTCACACATGCCAGTTTTTATTTGTAGGGTTATTTTGTAATTTGAATTTTGAGAGGGATATGTATTTATATACTGTAGTAAGACAGGGTGAATCAGAACAAAAGTTGGTGGTTTAAAGATAATTTCAAGTGCAAGTCCCCTAAACAGTTTTAGGAAATTTAATGAAAGAGTTGAAGGAAGTGTTAAGTTGTGAAGAAAGTGGGAGCTTGAGGAAGGAAGTTAGCAAGGGAAGAAGAAGGAAGCAATACCTGATCAGAAGATTGAAGAGATTTATTTGTATTCAAGCTGAGATTAAAAGTGTACATTTGTAGCTAGCGCAGAGAAAGGGAAGTAAATTTATTTTCAAACTCTTGTTTTTCTATAAGAGGAGAATTTTTGGAAGGACAACTATGATATAGTAGCTGCCTTTGCATTATATATGCAGAACAGGTTTAGTTACTGTTAGCAGTAAGGGTCTGTACATGAATCTTGGCCGTTAAGACATGCTTGGAGCCAAGAAACAGATGAATGTGGAAACAGTCCCATGGTAGAAACAGGGGATTTATTATGTAGAATGTTATTCTGATAGATGCAAAGAAGAATGACCATTATTTATAATTAATATCTGATTTATGATCCTGGTTATTTTCATACTGGCTGCAAAAATACAATTTATTTTTCTGTGTATACCCTGATAACCTATTTAGAATGAGTATGTTTGGGGAGATTTAGGGCACAAAATTTGTCTTTATAAGGTAAGTTCATCCAACCCTTCTATTTATTATTTTTATTGTTAACTACTGTAGAAAGCTGTTAGAGAAACAGGGACACAGTTGTTGATATGGTTGGGCTCTGTGTTCCCACCCAAATCTCATCTTGAATTGTAATCCCATAATCCCCATATGTCATGGGAAGGGCCCAGTGGGAGGTAATTGAATCGCGGGGACAGTTCCCCCATGCTGTTCTTGTGATAGTGAATTCTCATGTGATCTCATGGTTTTATAAGGGGCTTTTTCCCACTTCACTCAGCACTTCTCCTTCCTGCCACCATGTGAGGAAGGACTTGTTTGCTTCCCCTCTGCTGTGATTGTAAGTTTCCTGAGGCCTCCCCAGTCTTGTGGAACTGTGAGTCAATTCAACCTCCTTCCTTTATAAATTACCCAGTCTTGGGTTTGTCCTTATAGCAGCATGAGAATGGGCTAATATAGTTGTAGATTATAAAGAAACTCCGTTTTGAAGAGCAACAATGTGTGACAGATACTATGAATTGATGTATAAAAAGAAAATTACATTTTCCTTAAAAATTACAACCGTTGAGGGGTTGTCTATCTTATCTATCAGGTACATCAGTCATGAGGATTAGATTTCTCTCCAGAGGGCTAAATATTAGTTGGACTACTATATTAAGATGATTGGATTCATTTTCAGTTTGGATTTGCATGGGGCAAGTTTGCAGAGCATGTCACTGGTGACTTAAGTGGAAGAAGGAATCTTTTTTCTTGCTATTGTGTTCTTCATTGCCCTCTCTGTGCTGTTTCCTTAAGGTATGAGCTCGGATGTCCCTCAGCACCTCAGTTATTTTCCTTTAGAGCAATCATCACAATTGTGATAACTTTTCTTAGGGGGACAGGTAGTATCTTTGTTTAATGTCTGTTTCTCCTGCAAGACTGCAGACTCAGTGAGGGCAGAAAGTGTCTTGTGCTCTCTGTTCTTAATAGGTTTACCACATAGTAACATTCAAAAAAATATCGTGAACAAAGGAACAGAGAATGAATATAAAAAATGATACTGGCAGACCAGGGGATGGAGAAGGAAAACAGCAGTAGAGGGCAGTTCGGGAACAATCCCTGATATAGTCATATCCACCCTTTAATACTGCATTATGTGCTAAAAAACAGTAGGGTTTCAAAGATTTTTGTGTCAGTATGTGTCATTCCATTTTAGTTGTGTGAATAAGAGAGGCTCATGAGAATATAATTGATTTCTGTAACTAGCTGGATTGAGAGCTTTTATCAGACTCAACAGACAGCAGCCTGACAAACCTGAGTCGAAAGACAGCGTTACATCCTATGGGTGACACACGTGAACTAGGAGATGGGTTGGGTTCATGTGATGATGGGAACTCACGTGACAAATGTTGGAAACCTCTGTTTGCATATTTGAAGTTAGTTGCTATCTAATTTTTACACCTACTGGTAAATGTGGATAAGCAGTGTAAATGTGGATAAGCACCAAAGGCCATAGAATAAAATATGCTACATATTGTGTGTTAAGACACTGCTTATCTGTCATGGTTAAATTAATTGCAACATATTTTAAGGAGGGATAAAACAGAATCTTATGGATATTTGAATAATAACAGATCAGCTCAGATCAGATAATTATTGATAGTACTAGGGTGGAGAGTGAATGAACCTCAGCTCACTCTCCTTCAAGAGCTTTGTGTCTGTAATTGGCCTCTGTATCTGTGGGTTCTGCTCTGCACATTTAACCAAGGGTTAAAAATCTTTGTGGGAAAAAACCCTAAAAAATAACAATACAACAACAAAGAAAACACAAAAATACAGTATAACAACTATTTCAACTACTTAAATAGCATTTACATTGTATTGTGTATTATAAAAGTAATCTAGAGATGATATAAGGTATATGGGAAGATGCATATAGGTTATATGCAAATACTATGTCATTTTATATAAGGAACCTGAGCATCCTCGAATTTTAGTCTCCTTGGGGGTCCTGGAACCAATCCCAAGGGGCAACTATAGTTGATTGAAACTATATTGGAATATAGAAAATACTAAAGATGCATAGCTCTCAGGATTACTGAATTTGAAGCTGAACCATCTTTATATAACATTTTAAGGGGGGCAGTTCCAAGATGGCTGAATAGGAACAGCTCCAGTCTATAGCTCCCAGCGTGAGCAACACAGAAGACGGGTGGTATCTGCATTTCCAACTGAGAGTACCTGGTTCATCTCCCTGGGGCTTGTCTGACAGTGGGTGCAGCCCACTGAGCGTGAGCCGAAGCAGGGCGAGGCATTGCTTCACCCGGGAAGCGCAAGGGGTCAGAGAATTCCCTTTCCTAGCCAAGGGAAGCTGTGACAGATGGCACCTGGAATATCAGGTCACTCCCACCCTAATACTGTGCTTTTCCAATGGTCTTAGCAAATGGCACACCAGGAGATTATATCCTGTGCATGGCTCAGAGGGTCCCAAGCCCACAGAGCCTCGCTCATTGCTAGCACAGCAGTCTGAGATCCAACTGCAAAGCGGCAGTGAGGCTGGGGGAGGGGTGTCCGCCATTGCTGAGGCTTGAGTAGGTAAACAAAACGGCCCGGAAGCTCGAACTGGGTGGAGCCTACCACAGCTCAGGGAGGCCTGCCTGCCTCTGTAGACTCCACCTCTGGGGGCAGGGCATAGCCGAACAAAAGGCAGCAGAAACCTCTGCAGACTTATTAAATGTCCGTGTCTGACAGCTTTGAAGAGAGTAGTGGTTCTCCAAGCACAGAGTTTGAGATCTGAGAATGGACAGACTGCCTCCTCAAGCAGGTCCCTGACCCCTGAGTAGCCCAACTGGGAGGCATCCCCCAGTAGGGGCAGACTGACACCTCACACGGCTGGGTATCCCTCTGAGAGGAAGCTTCCAGAGGAATGATCAGGCAACAACATTTGCTGTTCAGCAATATTCGCTGTTCTGCAGCCTCCGCTGTTGATACCCAGGCAAACAGGGTCTGGAGTGGACCTCCAGCAAACTCCAAGAGACCTGCAGCTGAGGGTCCTGACTGTTAGAAGGAAAACTAACAAACAGAAAGGACATCCACACCAAAACCCCATCTGTACCGTCACCGTCATCAAAGACCAAAGGTAGATAAAACCACAAAGATGGGGAAAAAACAGAGCAGAAAAGCTGAAAATTCTAAAAATGAGAGCGCCTCTCCCCCTCCAAAGGAATGCAGCTCCTCGCCAGCAACGGAACAAAGCTGGAGGGAGAACGACTTTGACGAGTTGAGAGAAGAAGGCTTCAGATGATCAAACTTCTCTGAGCTAAAGGAGGATGTTCGAACCCATTGCAAAGAAGCTAAAAACCTTGAAAAAAGATTATAGATGAATGGCTAACTAGAATAACCAGTGTAGAAAAGTCCTTAAATGACCTGATGGAGCTGAAAACCATAGCACGAGAACTATGTGGCAAATGCACAAGCTTCAGTAGATGATTCAGTCAACTGGAAGAAAGGGTGTCAGTGATTGAAAATCAAATGAAATGAAGCAAGAATAGAAGTTTAGAGAAAAAAGAGTAAAAAGAAATGAACAAAGCCTCCAAGAAATATGGGACTATGTGAAAAGACCAAATCTACGTCTGATTGGTGTACCTGAAAGTGACGGGGAGAATGGAACCAAGTTGGAAAACACTCTGCAGGATATTATCCAGGAGAACTTCCCCAACCTAGCAAGGCAGGCCAACATTCACATTCAGGAAATACAGAGAATGCCACAAAGATACTCCTCGAGAAGAGCAACTCCAAGACACATAATTGTCAGATTCACCAAAGTTAAAATGAGGAAAAAATGTTAAGGGCAGCCAGAGAGAAAGGTCGGGTTACCCAGAAAGGGAAGCCCATCAGACTAACAGCTGATCTCTTGGCAGGAACTGTACAAGCCAGAAGAGAGTGGGGGCCAATATTCAACATTCTTCAAGAGAAGAATTTTCAACCCAGAATTTCATATCCAGCCAAACTAAGCTTCATAAGTGAAGGAGAAATAAAATCCTTTACAGACAAGCAAATGCTGAGAAATTTTGTCATCACCAGGCCTGCCCTGAAAGAGCTCCTGAAGGAAGCCCTAAACATGGAAAGGAACAACCAGTACCAGCCACTGCAAAAACATGCCAAATTGTAAAGACCATCAATGCTAAGAAGAAACTGCATCATCTAATGAGCAAAATAACCAGCTAACATCATAATGACAGGATCGAATTCACAAATAACAATATTAACCTTAAATGTAAATGGGCTAAATGCTCCAATTAAAAGACACAGACTGGCAAATTGGATAAAGAGTCAAGACCCATCAGTGTACTGTATTCAGGAGACCCATCTCATGTGCAGAGACACACATAGGCTCAAAATAAAGGGATGGAGGAAGATCTACCAAGCAAATGGAAAACAAAAAAAGACAGGGGTTGCAATCCTAGTCTCTGATAAAACAGACTTCAAACCAACAAAGTTCAAAAGAGACAAAGAAGGCCATTACATAATGGCAAAGGGATCAATTCAACAAGAAGAGCTAACTGTCTTAAATATATATGCACCCAATACAGGAGCACCCAGATTCATAAAGGAAGTCCTTAGAGACCTACAAAGAGACTAAGATTCCCATACAATAATAATGGGAGACTTTAACACCCTACTGTCAACATTAGACAGATCCATGAGACAGAAAGTTAAAAAGGATATCCAGGAATTGAACTCAATTCTGCACCAAGCAGACCTAATAGACCTCTACAGAACTCTCTACCCCAAATCAACAGAATATACATTCTTCTCAGCACCACATCACACTTATTCCAAAATTGACCACATAGTTGGAAGCAAAGCACTCCTCAGCAAATGTAAAAGAACAGAAATTATAACAAACTGTCTCTCAGACCACAGTGCAATCAAACTAGAACTCAGGATTAAGAAACTCACTCAAAACTGCTCAACTACATGGAAACTGAACAACCCGCTCCTGAATGACTACTGGGTACATAACAAAATGAAGGCAGAAATAAAGATGTTCTTTGAAATCAATGAGAACAAAGACACATCATACCAGAATCTCTGGGACACATTTAAAGCAGTGTGTGGAGGGAAATTTATAGCACTAAATGCCCACAAGAGAAATCAGAAAAGATGTAAAATCAACACCCTAACATCACAATGAAAAGAACTAGAGAAGCAAGAGCAAACACATTCAAAAGCTAGCAGAAGGCAAGAAATAACTAAGATCAGAGCAGAACTGAAGGAGATAGAGACACAAAAAAACCTTCAAAAAATCAGTGGATCCAGGAGCTGTTTTTTTCAAAAGATCAACAAAATTGACAGACTGCTAGCAAGACTAATGAAGAGGAGAGAAGAATGAAATAGACACAATAAAAAATGATCAAGGGGATATCACCACTGATCCCACAGAGATACAAACTACCATCAGAGAATACTATAAACACCTCTATGCAACTAAACTAGAAAATCTAGAAGAAACGGATAAATTCCTGGACACATATACCTTCCCAAGACTAAACCAAGAAGAAGTTGAATCCCTGAATAGACCAATAACAGGCTCTGAAAGTGAGGCAATAATTAATAGCCTACCGGCCAAAAAAAGTCCAGGACCAGACGGATTCACAGCCGAATTCTACCAGGGATACAAGGAGGAGCTGGTACCATTCCTTCTGAGACTATTCCAATCAATAGAACAAGAGGGAATCCTCCCTAACTCCTTTTATGAGGCCAGCATCATCCTGATACCAAAGCCTGGCAGAGGCACAATGAGAATTTTAGACCAATATCCCTGATGAACATTGATGCAAAAATCCTCAATAAAATACTGGCAAACTAAACACAGCAGCACATTAAAAAGCTTATCCACCATGATCAAGTGGGCTTCATCCCTGGGATGCAAGGCTGGTTCAAGATATGCAAATCAATAAACGTAATCCAGCATATAAATAGAACCAAAGACAAAAACCACATGGTTATCTCAATAGATGCAGAAAAGGCCTTTGGCAAAATTCAACAGCCCCTTCATGCTAAAAATTCTCAATAAATTAGGTATTGATGGGACGTATCTCAAAATAATAAGAGCTATCTATGACAAACCCACAGCCACTATCATACTGAATGGGCAAAAACTGGAAGCATTCCCTTTGAAAACAGGCACAAGACAGGGATGCCCTCTCTCACCACTCCTATTCAACATAGTGTTGGAAGTTCTGGCCAGGGCAATCAGGCAGGAGAAAGAAATAAATGGTATTCAATTAGGAAAAGAGGAAGTCAAATTGTCCCTGTTTGCAGATGACATGATTTTATATTTAGAAAACCCCATGGTGTCAGCCCAAAATCTCCTTAAGCTGATAAGCAACTTCAGCAAAATCTCAGGATACAAAATCAATGTACAAAAATCACAAGCATTCTTATACACCAATAACAGACAAACAGCCAAATCATGAGTGAACTCCCATTCACAATTGCTTCAAAGAGAATAAAATACCTAGGAATCCAACTTACAAGGGATGTGAAGGACCTCTTCAAGGAGAACTACAGGCCACTGCTCAACAAAATAAAAGAGGACACAAACAAATGAAAGAATATTCCCTGCTCATCGGTAGGAAGAATCAATGTCGTGAAAATGGCCATATTGCCCAAGGTAATTGATTCAATACCATCCCCATCAAGCTACTAGTGACTTTCTTCACAGAATTGGAAAAAACTACTTTAAAGTTCATATGGAACCAAAAAAGAGCCTGCATTGCCAATCAATCCTAAGCCAAAAGAACAAAGCTGGAGGCTTCACGCTACCTGACTTCAAACTATACTACAAGGCTACAGTAACCAAAACAGCATGATACTGATACCAACACAGAGATACAGACCAATGGAATAGAACAGAGCCCTCGGAAATAATACCACACATCTACCATCATCTGATCTTTGACAAACCTGACAAAAACAAGCAATGGGGAAAGGATTCCCTATTTAATAAATGTTGCTGGGAAAACTGGCTAGCTGTATGTAGAAAGCTGAAACTGGATGCCTTCCTTACATCTTATACAAAAATTAATTCAAGATGGATTAAAGACTTAAATGTTAGACCTAAAACCATAAAAACCCTAGAAGAAAACCTAGGCAATACCATTCAGGACATAGGCATGGGCAAGGACTTCATGTCTAAAACACCAAAAGCAATGGCAACAAAAGCCAAAATTGACAAATGGGATCTAATTAAACTAAAGAGCTTCTGTACAGCAAAAGAAACTACCATCAGAGTGAACAGGCAACCTACAGAATGGGAGAAAATGTTTGCAATCTACTCATCTGACAAAGGGCTAATATCCAGAATCTACAAAGAACTCAAACAAATTTACAAGAAAAAAACAAACAACCCCATCAAAAAGTGGGCAAAGGACATGAACAGACACTTCTCAAAAGAAGACCTTTATGCAGCCAACAGACACATGAAAAAATGCTCATCATCACTGACCATCAGAGAAATGCAAATCAAAACCACAATGAGATACCATCTCACACCAGTTAGAATGGTGATCATTAAAAAGTCAGGAAATAACAGATGCTGGAGAGGATGTGGAGAAATATGAACACTTTTACACAGTTGCTGGGACTGTAAACTAGTTCAACCATTGTGGGAGACAGTGTGGTGATTCCTCAAGGATGTAGAACTAGAAATACCATTTGACCCAGCCATCCCATTACTGGGTATATACCCAAAGGATTATAAATCATGCTGCTATACAGACACATGCACAGGTACGTTTATTGCGGCACTATTCACAATAGCAAAGACTTGGAACCAACCTAAATGTCCAACAACCATAGACTGGATGAAGAAAATGTGGCACATATACACCATGGAATACTATGCAGCCATAAAAAGGATGAGTTCATGTCCTTTGTAGGGACATGGATGAAGCTGGAAACCATCATTCTCAGCAAACTATCACAAGGACAAAAAACCAAACACCACATGTTCTCACTCATAGGTGGGAATTGAACAGTGAGAACACTTGAACACAGGAAGGGGAACATCACACCCTGGGGCCTGTCATGGGGTGTGGGTAGCGGGGAGGGATAGCATCAGGAGGAATACCTAATGTAAATGATGAGTTAATGGGTGCAGCACACCAACATGGCACATGTATATGTAACAAACCTGCACGTTGTGCACATGTACCCTAGAACTTAAAGTATAATAATAAAAAAAAACATTTTAAGATAATTTTGCAGTGCAGCTTACCTGGATACCTATTTAGTTGGGAGAAGGGTAAGACAAAAATAAGGAGAGAAATATATCCATGTATGCAGTACTTTGTTCTTTTATTAAATAGTTCAGACATAAAATATGTAAAATAATACTCACATGCCACCACCTAGCTTAAGAAACAAATCATTGCTGACAAAATTATTTTTCTTTCATCCTATTTTTCCTCTTCCTCTGTCTGTGATATAGTTTTAATCGAATATTATGTAGATTATATCATTCTCTCTCTCTCTCTTTTTTTTTTTTTTTTTTTTGAGATGGAGTCATGCTCCGTCACCCGGGCTGGAGTTCAGTGGCTCAATCTCTGCTCACTGCAACCTCCACCTCCTGGACTCAAGTGATTCTTCTGCCTCAGCCTCCTGAGTAGCTCAGACCACAGGTGTGCGCCACCATGCCCAGCTAATTTTTGTATTTTTAGTGCAGATGGGGTTTCACTATGTTGGCCAGGCTGGTCTTGAACTCCTGACCTCAAGTGATCCACCCGTCTAGGCCTCCCAAAGTGCTGGAATCACAGGTGTGAACCACTGCACCTGACCTATATTGTATCATTCTCTACATAACGTTTTACAACTTTCTTTTGTGATTCGACCTTCCCCTCGATTTATTCACATGGATATATTTAGCCCCAATTAATTTTAACTTTAGTCTTAACTGCTATATGGTATGCTAATGTTTGATTATTCATAATTTGTCCAGTCTTCTCATGCTGGCCATTTCAGTAGTTTTCCATTTCTGTTAAATGTAAAGTTGCCATGAACATTCTTACACATGTAAGGGACCATACCTAGGAGTGGAATTGCAGGATGATAGAGAATGCACAACCTCAACTTAGCCTTGCCAACTTGTTTTCCAAAGAGATTTCACAATTTATACTCTACTGGCAGTTTGAGAGTGTTCCGCTCTTCCTCTTCACTGCTATTGGCAGATTTTAGATTTAATGAACTTGATGACCAGCACTTTTGGAGGCCGAGGCTGGCGGAGCACCTGAGGTTGGGAGTTCGAGACCAGCCTGACTAACATGCAGAAACCCCGTCTCTACTAAAAATACAAAATTAGCCGTGTGTGGTGGTGCATGCCTATAATCCCAGCTACTTGGGAGGCTGAGGCAGGAGAATCACTTGAACCCGGGAGGCAGAGGTTGTGGTGAGCAGAGCCAAGATTGCACTCCAGCCTGGGCAACAAAGAGCAAAACTCCGTCTCTAAATAAATAAATAAACAAATAAACAAACTTGATGAATGCAAAATGTCATCATTGTGATTGCATCATTTTGATTTTCAGTGAGGTAGAGTAGGTTTCACTGGCAATCCTCCTGAATTGCTTGGTCATATTCTTCAGTAGCACATTTTTCTTAAGAGTGAATATAAGCTGATCCATTTGAACACTTTGCTATTGTGAAAGTATCCTACCATTTCTCACTGTGAATATATTTTAGACTTCAGTGACATACTGTGTCGAAAGAATATATATATAACAATTTGGCTTTTCTTATCTGATTGTGAAAGACTTTGTCATTTTACACACTCAGTGTGCATTTCTATAGAAGATCTCAGGAGCTCCATACCAGGCACAGCCTGTGGGGGAAAGAGCACAGATTTTGGAGTTAGAGATCTGGATTGAAATCCTTGCTCTCCACTTATCACTTCTGTAGCTTTGAACAGGCTGCTGTACTTTTTTGAGCCTTGGTCTCCTTCTCTCTGTCCTCATCTATAAATTGAGAACACCCCATCATCGTGAGGTTGAATCCATTGTTGATCAAGTGTCCTGTATGATTTTTTGCTTAGAGCGAGCCTGCAGTAAATTGAAGTTGTTGTAATTAAGTAAAGGAAATATCTTGGGAAGTACATTTCCTTCTTTGCCTACTACCTGTTACCCGTATAGAACTCCAAGCAGGGTTTCCTTGTAGTTAAAAGTGTGAAATAGGTGAGCATTGTGACTTTCAAAGGCATTATCACTACCTTATGTTCGTGAAGTCCTTTATACATTTCAAATCACTTCAGTATTTTGTCACATTATTTTTTTGTTTGCAGTAAATCTGAGAGGGAGGCAGGACAGGTATCCTTACTTATCCCCCACTTTTCCTGATGAGGAATATCCATGGTAGAGACACAAAAGGAAGCAATGTTTCCCCATTACTACTCTAGGGAGTTTTGTCTTTTATTGTTTTTGCTATTTGGATTTTGATGTTTGAACTGATTTTTGCCCTTGAAGAACTTACTAGCAAAGTAGAGGAAAGCAACTTTTGGGCAGTTTGCACTTACATTACTTACTTTTAAAGGATAAGGAATGTTTTGGGATAAAAAATATAAGAAAATTTAAGTATATTGAAATGTTTTCATTAGATGATGTATTCTTTGCCTGCAGGCTCTGCCAGACTTGCCTCTTTATCCTGAGACCTCACTTAAGGCACCTCATTCCCAGATTAGAATGTATGTAAACTATATGCATTTTGAACACGTCTTCCTGTAGGCTCCCTCTGCACCTGCCTCCCCCATGCACCTGGTTTGTATTTGTTTGGTGTCAAATGTTCCCTGCTCCTCTCTTTGCCCTTCCCTCTTGGTCATCTTGGTTACACATGTGCCCTCAGGACACAGGAGAGGTGTCCCACAAGTGTGCTGAATGAATGGGTGCAAGTAAACTTTTTCCTTGGAAATAAATGTCAAGCAGGATATCTGCTTGACACCAAAATGGTCAATAAATTGAGCCAGAGTGTAATTGAAGTGTCTCATGCTTTGAAGCATCCACATTGACTTATTCTTGGTTTATTTTTATCAGACTTGTTGCTATCATATATGTATAAGCTCAGCAAGGAAGAGTCTAGGCTAGTAGTTTGTCTTAGCTGAATCTTTTTTCCATTAAGAATATACAGAGATATAGATCAATGGAACAGAACAGAGCCCTCAGAAATAACGCCGCATACCTACAACTATCTGATCTTTGACAAACCTGAGAAAAGCAAGCAATGGGGAAAGGATTCCCTATTTAATAAATGGTGCTGGGAAAACTGGCTAGCCATATGTAGAAAGCTGAAACTGGATCCCTTCCTTACACCTTATACAAAAATCAATTCAAGATGGATTAAAGATTTAAACGTTAGACCTAAAACAATAAAAACCCTGGAAGAAAACCTAGGCATTATCATTCAGGACATAGGCATGGGCAAGGACTTCATGTCCAAAACACCAAAAGCAATGGCAACAAAAGACAAAATTGACAAATGGGATCTAATTAAACTAAAGAGCTTCTGCACAGCAAAAGAAACTACCATCAGAGTGAACAGGCAACCTACAAAATGGGAGAACATTTTTGCAACCTACTCATCTGACAAAGGGCTAATATCCAGAATCTACAATGAACTCAAACAAATTTACAAGAAAAAAACAAACAACCCCATCAAAAAGTGGGTGAAGGACATGAACAGACACTTCTCAAAAGAAGACATTTATGCAGCCAAAAAACACATGAAAAAATGCTCATCATCACTAGCCATCAGAGAAATGCAAATCAAAACCACTATGAGATACCTTCTCACACCAGTTAGAATGGCAATCATTAAAAAGTCAGGAAACAACAGGTGCTGGAGAGGATGTGGAGAAATAGGAACACTTTTACACTGTTGGTGGGACTGTAAACTAGTTCAACCATTGTGGAAGTCAGTGTGGCGATTCCTCAGGGATCTAGAACTAGAAATACCATTTGACCCAGCCATCCCATTACTGGGTATATACCCAAATGACTATAAATCATGCTGCTATAAAGACACATGCACACGTATGTTTATTGTGGCATTATTCACAATAGCAAAGACTTGGAACCAACCCAAATGTCCAACAATGATAAGACTGGATTAAGAAAATGTGGCACATGTACACCATGGAATACTATGCAGCCATAAAAAATGATGAGTTCATGTCCTTTGTAGGGACATGGATGAAATTGGAAATCATCATTCTCAGTAAACTATAGCAAGAACAAAAAACCAAACACCGCATATTCTCACTCATAGGTGGGAATTGAACAATGAGATCACATGGACACAGGAAGGGGAATATCACACTCTGGGGACTGTTGTGGGGTGGGGGGAGGGGGGAGGGATAGCATTGGGAGATATACCTAATGCTAGATGACGAGTTAGTGGGTGCAGCACACCAGCATGGCACATGTATACATATGTAACTAACCTGCACATTGTGCACATGTACCCTAAAACTTAAAGCATAATAATAATAAAAAAAAATAAGTAAAAGTGCTCAGTTACATTTTGTTTTTCCCCCTTTATTCAGTACTATACCAGCTTAAAATAATACCAAAAAATCAGCCATAATGCTACTATTTTGTCTTTTGTTTTTCTAAATTCTTTCAGTTCTTCTGTCTGCCTGCATCTGTACATTTTATGCCATTATAATCATAGCATCTGTGTAAGTTCGTATCCTTTCCTTAGTATATCATCTTCCACACTTTTAATGACTAAATATTCTTGTATATAAATAATGTACCAAAGTGTATCTAACAAATTCCATGTTCTTGGACATTTAGATTAGTTTTCATTGCTATCAATGGTATTAAAGTTTTCCTCTCTGGTTTTTATTTTTTGTTGTGATTTATGCATGTGTGTATGTAGTTAAACATAGGGCAGTAGTAGATAGCACATGGAAAGTTAAGGGCACGCCGCTGGAGTTGGGCTCCCTGGGTTCGAATCCTGGCTCTGCTGCGTATTGCATGGACTCCCCGGCAAATTATGGGACCTCTGTGTGTCTCCAGTCTTACAGGTAAAAGGTAGGAGGAAAGTTATAGCACTTTATAAGGTTGTTGTGAAGATTAAATAGTATATGTAAAGAGTTTAGAACACTCATACAAAGTCTTGTGAAAACTTAGCTATTAAATAACCCAGGTTTGGGCAGGGATGTTGGATGGACTCCTAGGTAAAATAGAGTTGGCCCTAATTGTGCTGATAATTGAAGCTGGGTAACAGATACAAGAGGATTTGCTATACTATTCGTTCTACTTTTTATGTTGAAATTTTTATTTATTTATTTATTTTTTTGAGACAGGGTCTCATTCTGTAGCCCAGGCTGGGATGCAGTGGTACAATCATGGCTCACTGCAGCCTCAACCTCCTGGGCTCAACTGATCCTCCCACTTCAGCTTCCCAAGTAGCTGGGACTACAGGCATGTGCCACCATGCCCAGACAGAAACTTTTTTCATAATAAAAATAAAAGCACATACAATGCAAAAACATTTTAGCTTTTATATTTATTTTTTGATTTCTGAATTTATTTCTTGAATGTGTTTCTAGAAGTGAGACCACAAAGTAGGAGATCTTATAACCATTTTTGAATACAGCCAAATTGTTTTTTTTAAAGAATTGTGTAATATACAGTGCAATGCTCAATCTAAAACAGTTTTATCACAGTCTTAAACAACACTGAATATTATTACCATTACATGTTTTTCATCTAATTTTATAGGTGAAATGGTACCTTACAGTTATTTTAATTTCTCCTTTTTTTTTTTCTTTCTGAGACAGGGTCTTGCTCTTTCGCTCAGGCTGGAGCGCAGTGGCATGATGATGGGGTCTCTCTAGGTTGCCTAGGCTGGTCTCTTCCTGGCCTCATGTGATCCTCTCACCTTGGCCTCCAAAAGTGTTGGGATTACAGATGTTGGTTGGCCACTGCACCTGACCTAGAACGTGTTTTTGATTAATGGTTGCTGTAAATATCTGATCAAGCCATGATAAACTGCTTTGAGGTGACAGCCACCACTGTTCTCATATAGCATCCCCGTCAGTGTGCAGTCATCTTCACTGTGGACCGTATGCCACCGGAGGCTAGACTGCAGATGCCCCTTGCCAGTGAAATTTGACTTCGGTAAATTTTCAGATGAGTTTTGGAAGAGCAGGGAAACTACAATTCTACTTTAAGGTGTTCTATTTTTATATAGTGAATATATTTATATTTGTTTTTTTTCTTTATCATCCCACTTTTCATGATACAAATCACAATTGCAAATTCCAATACAGTGTATGAACACCACTTCTCTCTGTAGCTTTTGAGATATGGTCAATTATTTATCATAAGGATGCTGAATAATCTGATTTTTTTTGTTTTACTAATTTGTTTTTTGAGTCTCCTCTTGGTGCATTTCTTTTACAATCCTTTTTAAAAATGTAGGATGCTAAGCCTAATATTGTGTAGTGGTTTACATAAATTTTATAGTTTTCTACGTTCAAACCTATAATTTGTGAGTGATACCTTTTTACTATGATTTCTGATATACTTGAGCCATGTTTTATGCCATCTTCTGAGTAACCATAGGGACTGGGTGGCGACAGTGTATGAAGCCCTTTATTATTCTATATTCCCATTTATTACTTGACAAATGGCACCAGAGGCATAAAATTGTTTTATTTGTCAGATTTGCATAAGAACTTTCTTACAAAAAGCTTTTATGGTACGTAACACATCCATAAATTCTCATAATCGTCCTTTTGAGGTACTTCTTGTAGTTTTACTGTTGTTCTTCCTTTTTCATTATTTGGGAAACTTTTAAAATAAGAAATATTTGTCATGATGCAAAGATCCTACCAATTATTTGAAAGAACCATTGAAAATTGAACATAAGGTCTCCTTTTTCTTTTTGCTTTTTTTAGAAAACAAACTCTTTAGAAAATTTTTTAGAAAACAAAATCTTTAGAAATCTTTAGAAAAGCTAAAATAAAGTTAAAGCCTGACTTTGTAATGAAATTAGTTGGTTAAATTTGGATGCTGGTTATCAGACTTAAAAAAAAAAAAAAGTACCTTTTGAAAGATCTGAGACTTACTTATGACCAAGAAAAAATAGTTCTAAAACTTTTGTATAAAAAGTAGCATGTAAGTTGTGTCTGTGAATGTGTATCTGTGGGTGTGTTGTATCTGTTTTATAAAACTTGAATAGAGCATCTATAAAAACAGTTCTCAAGAGTGTTTGTACTGATAACAGATAAATACAGATAGGGATATAAACATCATGGTTAAATAAATAGCAAAAAAGATCAGCTTTTGAATTTTTCTTTTTTTTAAAATTTTTTTAGTATTTATTGATCATTCTTGGGTGTTTCTCGGAGAGGGGGATTTGGCAGGGTCATAGGACAATAGTGGAGGGAAGGTCAGCAGATAAACACGTGAACAAAGGTCTCTGGTTTTCCTAGGCAGAGGACCCTGTGGCCTTCCTCAGTGTTTGTGTCCCTGGGTACTTGAGATTAGGGAGTGGTGATGACTCTTAACGAGCATGCTGCCTTCAAGCATCTGTTTAACAAAGCACATCTTGCACCGCCCTTAATCCATTTAACCCTGAGTGGACACAGCACATGTTTCAGAGAGCAAGGGGTTGGGGGTAAGGTTATATATTAACAGCACAAGGCAGAAGAATTTTTCTTAGTACAGAACGAAATGGAGTCTCTCTGTTTAATTCTTTCTACACACAGTAACAATCTGATCTCACTCTCTTTTCCCCACATTTCCCCCTTTTCTATTCGACAAAACCGCCATCGTCATCATGGCCTGTTCTCAATGAGCTGTTGGGTACACCTCCCAGATGGGGTGGCAGCCGGGCAGAGGGGCTCCTCACTTCCCAGACGTGGTGGCTGGGCAGAGGGGCCCCCCCACCCCCCAGAGGGGGCGGCCAGGCAGAGGCGCCCCCGCCTTCCAGACGGGGCGGCTGCTGGGCGGGGGCACCCCCTGCCTCCCAGACGGGGCGGCGGCCGGGCGGAGGGGCTCCTCGCCTCCCAGACGGGGTGGCGGCCGGGCGGAGGCGCTCCTCGCCCCCACATGGGGTGGCGGCCGGGCGGAGGCGCTCCTCGCCCCCAGACGGGGTGGCGGCCGGGCGGAGGCGCTCCTCGCCTCCCAGGTGGGGCGGCCGGGCAGAGGTGCTCCCCACATCCCAGATGATGGGCGGCCGGGCGGAGACGCTCCTCACTTCCTAGATGGGATGACGGCTGGGAAGAGGCGCTCTTCACTTCCCAGACTGGGCAGCCGGGCAGAGGGGCTCCTCACATCCCAGACGATGGGCGGCCGGGCAGAGATGCTCCTCACTTCCTAGACGGGGTGGCGGCCGGGCAGAGGCTGCAATCTCCGCACTTTGGGAGGCCAAGGCAGGCGGCTGGGAGGTGGAGGTTCACGCCACTGCACTCCAGCCTGGGCAACATTGAGCACTGAGTGAGCGAGACTCTGTCTGCAATCCCGGCACCTCGGGAGGCCTAGGCGAGCAGATCACTCGAGGTCAGGAGCTGGAGACCAGCCCGGCCAACACGGCGAAACCCCTTCTCCACCAAAAAATACAAAAACCAGTCAGGCGTGGTGGTGCGCGCCTGCAATCCCAGGCACTTGGCAGGCTGAGGCAGGAGAATCAGGCAGGGAGGTTGCAGTGAGCCGAGATCGCGGCAGTACAGTCCAGCCTCGGCAACAGAGGGAGACCGTGGAAAGCGGGAGATGGAGACAAGGGAGAGGGGGAGACCATGGAAAGCAGGAGACGGGAGAGGGAGAGGGAGAGCTTGAGCTTGAATTTTTCAAAATGTTGATTTTTGTCACCTTAGGAAAGATGTGTTACTTGTTATATATCCAGCACGGTTAAGTCCTAGTGTCAAGTGAGCCAGGACTATAGTCATAGATATACTTACCTCTCCTTGCAACTTTAGCTGTATTATAAAACTTGGGGGTGATAACATTTACAAATAGAGAGACTTGTTCATGTATTAGTAGTAAATTCAGAGTACTTTTCTACTGTGATATGTGCTTTCTGCCCTAAGTATATACAATCTTTTCAGATTTATCTATGAGCTATCTTGCTAATTGTTTCACCCACATTCTATAGCCTTACCCTCCTGTTGATGCAACTCTTCCTCTTCCAGATTTCATGCTGAACCTAATGCAGCATTGGACTGGCTTCCTACCCATGCCCATAGTGTCTGCAAGTAAACATCAGCCAAACTCTCTGCCTTCTTGGTCTCCACTACTGGTTGCTGTAGGCTTTCTATACCATCTTTCCTTTCCTGGACTGGGCTCCTGAAGGTCAGCAGCCTCCCTGACCTCAGTGCTATAATAAGTTGCTTTCTCTTCTGCTTGCACACAACATCTCTCTAATTTATTCAGACAATTACCTGGTTTGCATTGTCTCACTTTTTCTGACCAAGTTTTCTTGATCATTTAAAAATTTCCTTGGGGTTCAAGCCAGTTCACAAGCTAGACCTGATTTAAAATGAATAATTTAAGGAAATCTGGAGAATGAACTAATAGTAGATTTTTCACCCCGGTCTACATTTTTCTGAGATGGAGTCTCGCTCCGTTGCCCAGGCTGGAGTGCAATGGCATGATCTTGGCTCACTGCAAACTCCGCCTCCTGGGTTCACGCCATTCTCCTGCTGCAGCCTCCCGAGTAGCTGGGACTACAGGTGCCCGCTACCATGGCCGGCTAATTTTTTTGTATTTTTAGTAGAGACGGGGTTTCACCATGTTAGCCAGGATGGTCTCGATCTCGTGACTTCGTGATTCGTCCACCTTGGCCTCCGAAAGTAAAGTGCTGGGATCACAGGTGTGAGCCACTGCGCCCGGCCACCCCAGTCTACATTTTATATCTCTACTCTTAAGAGGCAGTATGGTACAAGGTTAAAAGTAAGGGACTTCTGAGCCAGATTATCTTCATTTTAATCCTGGTTCTACCAGTTATTTCTGTGTGACCTTGGGCAAGTTATGTAACTTCTCTGTGCCTCAGATTGTTTATAAGGGAGATAATAAAAATCCTTACAGCATATAGAGTTGGTGAAGTTAAATGTAGTGAAAGTTAAATGAATAAATAAAGCATCCACACTAGTACATGACCCAAATTAAGTGTCATATAAGTGTTGCTGCATTGCAGTTCTCCTCAGTAACGGCCTGTGACCTGCCATTTCTGTCGGCTCTTACCAAGGCTCGGTGCCGCCCCGGGCCTCTGCTCCATTGTCATAGTAATGTTTGCACTCTGCTAGTCACCTGTAAATATACATATTTAGGATCCTAAAACCAATATCCTAAAATATGTATATTAGCAGATGATGACAAAAACACCAGAATTTTTATCAAAGAGAAAATAGAAAGTATATGGGTATAATATTTTAAGGATTAGGATACACCTGTCAAATTACTCTAGGTTGGCTTAGAAACAAAGCAAAACAAATTGGGTCCCATCCACTATTTTTTGGCATTCTAAAAATAACTAGCTCTTACCTGATGAGGTCATTCATTCATGACCTGACCATCCAGGTCCTATCTGGCAATAATAGCTTTTTGCAAAAAGCAACTCTTGCCTAAGTGGAGATTTACATCTTGATGAGTTTTGTATGAAAGTAAAGAAGATGCAGGAACATTATCAATGGGGCGTACACTAACCATTGGCATTTCTGTGTGAGCAACGTGTTGTGTAGTTGTGTGATTTGGCAGCAGCTGGTCCATTGCTGACACGTGTCTGTGTTCACTGAGGCTTCACTCACACCTAAGGCTTCCTTGGAGAGACCATGCTGCCATTACATTTGGATCACTACCTGCCCCCAACACACACACACACACACACACACACACACACACACACACACACACACACGAACCAACTTTCCAAGCACCACACCCACCTTTTCCGGGCTCTGTACCAGATCTGGAGGGGTGATGGCTAGCAGTGAGGGTTTTGGCTCCATCATGAGTAGCAGCTGGAAGTGGGCCTATGGCCAGCTCTGGTGGCAGTGGGCCACCTGTGGCTGGTGCCAAGCTCACTGATGGAGATCTCATTATATACCTACATCAATGATCAGTAAAGAACAAGCCATAAGAAACTTTTGGGTCTCTGGGAATGTTATCTTTTTACTCCTCATATAACTTCATGGTGAACTGTTTTGAAATTTGACATTAATTTAGAATTTCTTGCCTGTTCTGATCTCTAGTAGGATTCTAGGCTGGATGTCTTTGGAATTGAAATACTTGTTGGCTTCTGATTATTTTGGGGGTAATCCATAACAGCCTACCATTCCTGGTGTTTGGTTTTAGTGGGCTGTGAAAAAAATCATTTGTTCAACACTGATGTCATGATACGAGGACGTGAAGATGTGAGTCATTGTGACATCACCAGCCAGAATTGCTGGGATTCAGTGAGATGACTCACAGTAAGAGGTCAGTGTCTGGTTCAGTAGTTCCTTCTTCCACATGTATCCCTCAGTATCTAGAACCCTGAAATTGGTTTCTCTAAGAAAACCAAGAGGCCCATAGGGGTAATGTATACTGTTGATTTTTATGGTTATTTTTCAAAAACTAATATTTTAAACATATCAAAATTATATCAAATGGTAATGTACTCAATGTACCATTTGGTTTAAGATGTTAACATTTTGCCATATATGTCATCACGTCTTTTCATGAAGAAATCAAACCTTACAAATATACTGGTAAGACTCCCCCCTCCTGCCCATCATGCCCCCATCCCTTCCGTTATGTTGTTGAGGTGGTGTATGTTCTTCCCTTCAGCTTTTTAACTTTTACTACATATCTGTGCATTCATAAATAACATGTAGTGTTTTTTGCGTGTTATGTAGTGTGTCCTTTTGCAACCCATGTTTTCCACCCCTCCATTTTGAATTGATCTATGTTGATGCAGGTGTATTCAAAACTCATACAGCTAAATTTCTTTTAGTTGTTGTATAGGATTTTACTGTAGGAAATATGCCATCATTTATTTAGATACTTTGTAACTTAATTATCACAAAACACTTTGTGGTATTTTTAACTCAGTTTCAGAGAACATATTCAAACCTAGGTTTATCCAATTCCATCATGCTTTCTATAAACATTTGGAAAATAAAGTTGGGAAAGTGAGCTTGCAGGCTGCCTCCTAGCATATCTCTGGGGTCTTCGTGTAAGGGACATTGTTGGCTGTGTGCCCCACTGGCCTGGGGTGGCAAGACCAGGGCAGCCCTGTCTTCCTCAGTGGGTCTGCACTGCAGGAAGACCCCTGGGTCTTCAGAGGGTGCCGGTCAGCTACTTGGGACATTGGCTCAAGGGAAATACAAGATCCTTTTTTTTTTAAATGAGCAATGCAGTAAATCTGTGATATATTTGAGGCTCAAGAAGGATTGAGTTACAGGGAGAAGTTTCAAAGGAAGTGTAAGACATGGACCCAGCCCGTAAGAAACTTAAAGTGTAGCAGGGGAGACAAAACTAACATAGAACAATTGCATGCTAAACAGCTTGGTATACACTCTACTGTACCCCTTGTTACCTTTGGCAAAAATGAGATACTCTGTGTTTTTCTTTGCACCTTGATTTCTCACTCAACAATACTTAGTGGAGGTCCTTTCAAAGCACCTAGTATAGAACAAATTCATTTTTCAAAGGGTGTATAATGTTCCACTTTATGGACATAGAATAACTTATTTGTCCAGTCTCTTATAAATGGGTCATCTTTTGTTTTGTTTTGCTGTAAACTGCTGAAAACTATAGTAATGTCCTATGTGTCTTTGTGTGTATCTATTTTTATTTTTTTAATTTTTATTTTAGGTTTGGGGGTACGTGTGAGGGTTTGTCACACAGATAAATATGAGTCACAGGAGTTTGTTGTACATGGTATTACATCACCCGGGTATTACGCTCAATACCCAATCGTTACCTTTTCTGCTCCTCTCACCCTCCCCCTTCAAGTAGACCCCAGTGTCTGTCGTTTCCTTCTTTGTGTTCATAAGTTCTTCTCATTTAGCTTCCTCTTATAAAAGAGAACATGCGGTATTTGATTTTGTGTTCCTGCATTAGATTGCTAAAGATGATAGCCTCCAGTTCCATCCATGTTCCTGCACAAGACCTGATCTCTTTCTTTTTTATGGCTGCGTAATATTTCATAGTGTATATGTACCACATTTTCTTTATCCAGTCTGTCATTGATGGACATTTAGGTTGATTCCATGTCTTTGCTATTATGAACAGTCCTGCAATGAACATTCACATGCATGTGTGTTTATGGTAGAATGGTTTATATTCCTCTGGGTATATACCCAGTAATGGGATTGCTGGGTCAAATAGTAGTTCTGGTTTTAGCTCTTTGTGGAATTGCCATACTGCTTTCCAAAATCGTTGAACAAATTTATCCCACCAACAGTGTATAAAGGTTCCCTTTGTGACCTTGCCAGCATCTATTATTTTTTTGGCTTTTTAATAATGGCCATTCTGACTGGTGTGAGATGGCCTCTCTTTGTGGTTTTGATATGCTTGTTGGCCACATGTATGTCTTCTTTTGAGAAGTGTCTCTTTATGTCTTTTGCTCAATTTTTAATGGGGTTGTTTATTTTTCTCTTGTAAAGTGTTTAAGTTCTTTATGGATGCTGGATATTAGACCTTTGTCAGATACATAGTTTGCAAATATTTTCTCCCATTCTGTGCCTTTTAAGTGGGGCATTTAGCCTCTTTACATTCAAGGTTAGTATTGATATGTGTGGATTTGATCCTGACATTGTGCTGTTTGATCGTATCATTGATCCTGTCAGCTGGTGCTGTCACTGATCCTGTCATTAGCTGGTTATTATGTTGGCTTGTTTGTGTGGTTGCTTTACAGTGACACTAGTCTGTGTGTTTAAGTGTATTTTTGTATCAGCTGGTAGCGGTCTTTCCTTTCTATATTTACTGTTTCTTCCAAGATCTCTTATAAGGCAGGTCTGGTAATGAAGTTCCTCAACATTTGCTTACCTGAAAAGGATCTTGTTTCTCCTTCACTTAGGAAGCTTAGTTTGGCAGGATATGAAATTATTGGTTGAAGATTTTTTTTTTTTTTTTTTTAAAGAATGTTGAATATAGGCCTCTAATCTCTTCTGGCTTGTAGGGTTTCACTGTTAGCCTAAGGGGATCTCTTTGTAAGTGACCTGCCCTTTCTCTCTAGCTGCCTTTAACATTCTTTCATTTCAATGTTGGAAAACCTGACAATTATGTGTCTTGAAGATGATCTTCTTGTGTAGAATCTTGCAGGAGTTCCCTGTATTTCCTGAGTTTGACTGTAGGTCCCTCTAGTAAGGTTAGGGAAGTTTTCAGGGATGATATCTAGGAATATGTTTTCCAAGTTGTTTGCTTTCTCTCTCTCCCTTTCAGGGATGCCAGTGATTTGTAGATTTGGCCTCTTTACATAATCCCATTCTTCTTGGAGGTTTTATTCATTCCTTTTTATTTATTTTTTCATTTTTGTCTGACTGTCCTATTTCAGAGAACCAGTCTTCAAGTTCTGAGATTCTTTCCTCAGTTAGGTTTATTCAGCTGTTAATACTTGTGATTGCATTGTAAATTTTTTTTTTTTTTTTTTTTTTTCCGAGACAGAATCTTGCTCTGTCACCCAGACTGGAGTGCAGTGGAACAATCTCCGCTCACTGCAGTCTCTGCCTCCCAGGTTCAAGCGATTCTCCTACCTCAGCCTCCCGAGTAGCTGGGACTACAGGTGCCTGCCACTATGCCTTGCTAATTTTTGTATTTTTAGTAGAGATGGGGTTTCATCATGTTGGCCAGGCTGTCCTGAAATTCCTGACCTCAGGCAATCCATCTGCCTCAGCCTCCCAAAGTGCTGGGATTACTGGAGTGAGCTACTGTGCCTGGTCGTGAAATTATCGTATTGCATTATTTAGCTCTGTCAGACCCGTTAGGTTCTTTTTTATGCTGGCTATTCTATCCTTCAGCTTCTGTATCATTTTATTGTGATTGTTCTTTTCCTTAGATTTGGTTTCAACATCCTCCTGAATCTCAGTGATCTTTGTTCCTATCCATATTCTGAATTCTACTTCCTATATTCCAGCCAGTTCTGCCTGGTTACAAACTCTTATTGGAGAACTGGTGTGGCCATTTGCAGGGCGTATGACACTCTGGCCATCTGAGTGTTATCAGAGTTCTTGCTGGTTCTTTCTCATCTAAGTGTGGGTGTTCCTTTAATGTAGATTGAGTACGGTCAACAGACTTTTCTGGATGTTTTCCCTGGGCTGATGCTTTATGTAGGGTCTTTATTTGAAGCTTACTTGTCTCTGGTTTCAGAGGGGGGTATGTTAATGAGGTATTTTTGGTATTGAAGCTTTGGGGTGTGATCCAGTAGGTGGCGCTTAGGTGAACTGGTCAGTTGCTAGACTCTTGTTTGGTTGCGTGGCTCCCCTGTTTCCTCACAGTTTCCGTCATGCTCCCTTTCAGTGCTCTGAAACTGTGCGTTCCTCTCCCACTTGAGTGCTGGCTCTCCTTGGCACTCCTGGGATGCCCACTGCAGCTCTGGGGTGACCTCAGTGTTTATGTTCCTTTCTCAGCTTAGAGGCAGCAGAGGAAGAGATCTTAGCAGGGGTTGTGGCCAGGGGTTATTTGCTTGCTCCACCTCAGAGAGATGTGGGTCAGCAATCACTTGGTGCAGTCAGCCCAAGATGTAGGGTTTGTGCTGTGTGCCCAAGCCAGGGGTTCCTTGTCTGGTGATGAGCCATGCTGGGGAGAGGGGGTGTGGGACCTGTGGGAGACAGACTGGCTGCCTCTCCTTGGGTTGACTGTAGCTTATTGGAGGTATAGATAAGGTACTCTTAGAGTCTTTGCTCCTTTGTTAGTTTGAAGGTGGCAAGGGCAGTTCCACTGCTGAGATAGTGGCAGAGAGGCTTTCAGTTGGCCCTGGAGGCTCTGTTCAGGGAGTTGCTGAGTTGGTAATGGCTCCATAGCTCTGGCGGGGGTGGCTGGAGGCCCAGGCCTGGAGGACCTGTCCGGTGAGGAGATATGGGAACAGGCACCCATGTAACAGTCTGCCCACTTTTCCATAGGGCTGCTGTGGTATGCTTGGGGCCTGCTCCAGTCCCTAGTCATCTCAGATTTTCCAGAACCTGGAGGTGTCACCAGTGAAGGCTGAGAAACAGCAAATATGGCAGCCTGTCCCTCCCTCTGGGAGCTTCGTCCCAGGGAGGTATGGATCTGGTGTTGGCCCAAAGGCACCTGTAGGAAGTGACTGGAGACCCTGGTTGGGAGGTCCTGGGCAGTGAGTAGGAACGGGATTGGGACCCACTTAAAAAAGCAGTCTGGCCACATTTCGGGAGAGCAGTTGTGCTGTGCTAAGGGTCCGCTTCAGCCCCCGATCGCCTCGGATACTATGAGGCTCAAAAGCTGGAACAGCTAAGGCACCTGAACAGTAAAGATGGTGGCCTACCTCTCCCTCTGGGAGTGCCATCCCAGGGGAAATTCAATGTCTATCTGTCAGATGGACAGCTCGGACAGGGGTGGCTAGAGGCCCCAGTTGGAAGGTCCTGCCCAGTGAGGGAACGGGATAGGTACCTGCTTAAAGCAGCTGTCCGGCCACGTTTCGGTAGAGCAGCTATGCTGTACTGGGGGATCCCTTCTGCCCTGTGTTGGCTCGGACTCTCCAAAGCCTGAAAGCTAGAATGGCTAAGGTGCCCAAACAGCAAAGCTGGTGGCCTGCCCCTCCCCCTGGGAGCTCCTTCTTAGGGTGGTGCAATGCCGCTACTGGTGGCTGGCTGGAATTCCAAGCCAGTGGGTCTTATCTCGTGAGGTGCAGTGGAAGTGGGGGCTGTTGCTGCTTAGCCGCCTGGATTCATCCTCTTTCCTAAGTGTATGTACAGGAGTCTAACCTCTCACTTTGCCAGAGCTACGGCTACTTTTGCTGGAAAGCCTGAGTAGCTAAGGCTCCAGGGTCTCCACGCGTGCCTGAGCAGCTGCTCTGCCAAGACTCCACGCAGCTCTGTCAGACTGAAGACTGAAGGTGCTGGTAGAGAGGGGTTTAGGTGGAGAGCTCCTGACCTGAGGTTTGCAAATATCTGTGGGAGAAGCATGGTTTCTGGGTCGCTCATTCGGTCATTGCTTCTCTGGGCAGGGGAGGATCCCCTGGCTCCGTGCTGACCCCCGGGGGGCCATTGTCCTGTCTTGCTTTTCTTTGTGGGTCAGGTTGTTTCCTTGATGAGTCCCAGTGTGAGTACCTGGCTGTTTCAGTTGAAGCCGTTGTATTCACTCGCCCCTTCTGTTCCTCTCCGTGAGAGTCAGGTACACCAGCTGCTTCTAGTCAGCCATCTTGGCCACTCACTCTTGTGTGTATTTATGCTCTGATTTCTGCAGAAGTTTCCAGGGGTGGGATGGTGAGACAGGGATATGTGTATTTTTAATTTTAATAGATGCTTCCATATTGCCCTCTAGAAAGGCGATAATTCATATTTCCCTACAACTGGCAGATGAGAATATCCTCTCCCTGTCTTGTGAACTCCAATAGTTATGAAATTTCTTTTTCAGTTTCTGACTGGATATAAAGTTATACACCATTGTTATCAATTTCTGTGAGCACTAGGGGATGATATGAGCATCTTTCCAGATATTACCTTGGCAATTTGTTTTTGCTCTTTTGTGTGCTGCTCATCTTTTGCTAGGTTTGTTACTAACCTTGGGCCTTTATTCCTGGTTAGTTTCTGAGGGCTGTTTATATAGCATAGATGTCAACCCTTTGTCATCTATGTTCCAGATACTTGGATCAGATAGAGCATTTGTCTCTTGGCTTTGTTAGTCACTGAAGGATTACAGAAACAAACTGAGTTCCAGCAGGTCAAGTACAACCTTATTAGTTTGATATGTTAAGCAGCCCTTTGGAAGGGTCAGTGGGGGTGGTATGATATTGATGGGCATGGTACAATATATGCTTGTTGAAGACTGTGGTAGCTCACACATCAGCTGAATTTTGTATCTCTTTAGCTTTTCAGGGGTTCTTTAAGCAACAGGGAGGTATGCTCATATGTGTGCCTTATGCTCAGAAAAATAGCTCGATCACCAAGCAGCTGTAATCCACTCGACTGGTCTCTCTTCCTTATGGAAACTGGGTCCTGAAGTTGGGTATCATTCTTTTTTTTAGAAATCATGCCACCCTCAAAGCCTCATCCACCTGTCGTGGGCAAAGTGACTCATCACAGCATTGAATTATACTGGGATCTGGAAAAGAAAGCCAAACGCCAAGGACCTCAAGAGCAGTGGTTCAGGTTCTCGATTGAAGAAGAAGACCCCAAAATGCACACTTATGGTATCATTTATACGTAGGTGCAGTGTTGAATTGCTTGCCACTTTGCCTTGACTTCCTGATTAGCTGCAACGATTTCTGTTGTCTCTAAAAAGCCACTGCTTGTTTCAAATTAAAGAATGAGTCAGCATCATTTGTATTCATGCTCTTTTATGAATTACAATTTTTGGAAAATAGGCATTAGCAGTAACTTTGAAATTAAACCTCTGTACCTTTGAGAGCTTCTTTGACTTCTGAAATATTTTAATGATATGTATTTAAAATCCAGAATGTAGAGACAGACTCAAACAATAGCTTGATGCAATTAGGTGAGCTTCCCATCAGGCTGTTGTGTTCACTGATGTGGAATGGCCCCGCCTGGTCTACCCTGGCCAGCTTCTCTGATCTCATGTCATACCATTGTCCCCTTGTCAACTCTCTTATACCACGCTGGCTGCCTCTCAGCCTGGACAGGCCAAGCTGGTTCCCATCGCAGGATCTTGCTTGTTGCTGTTGTCTTGAATACATTTCCTTCTGTTTTTATACAGCTGGTTCCTTCACACCATGCCAATCTCAGATGAAACATCCCCCCGCCCCCAGAAGGCCATCTGAAGTAGCCATCCTTTCACGCAGGCCTCCTGTAGCTCAGAACCTCGTTTTGTATGCCACGTAGCATTTAGCTCTGTTGGGCTTATTTTACTTGTTTACTTGTTTGCTTAGTTTGTTTACCTTGTTGTTTACTTGTTTACTTCTTGTTCCTTTCCTGCCTCCTCACCCAGTATTAAACTCGGTGAGAGACAAATAAGACTCCTGCCTGCTTAACGCTCTAGCCGGTTCCTTGACAGTGCTGGCTGTTATATAGCAGGCCTTCCAAATGCTTCTGGCATGAGCAAATACCACCAGGAGTAATGAAGAAGTCATTTTTGGCCAGGCATGGTGGCTTATGCCTGTAAACTCAGCACTGTGGGAGGCTGAAGTGGGCAGATCCCTTGAACCTGGATGTTCAAGACCAGCCTAGGCAACATAGCGATATCCCATCTCTACAAAGAATCCAAAAGTTAGCCAGGTGTGGTGGCTTATGCCTGTAGTCCCAACTACTTGGGAGGCTGAGGTGGGAGGATCACTTGAGCCTGGGAGATCGAGGCTGCAGTGAGCCATGATTGTGCCACTGCACTCCAGCCTGGGTGACAGAGTGAGACCCTGTCTCAAAAAAAAAAAAAAAGTTATGTTTTTCTTCTTAGTCTTCATATCATCTCTGACCTATTTCTTCACCTTGATAGATTTACCACTTGAAAAATGCAAAATGACTGTTTTGTGATTCAGGAATACCAAAAATGAGATACAAATATGGTTTTTAGTGAAACTTTTAATTTTGAAATAATTATAGATTCATATCCAGTTGTAAGAAAGAGTGATTGTACCTTTTTCCATTTCTCCCCTATGGTAACATCTTTGAAAATAATAGTGCAGTGTCACAGTCAGGATATTGGCATTGATGCAGTCAAGATGCAGAACAGGTTCATCACTTTCCTGGCCTTTTCTCAAGTTTGCATTGTGATAAAAGTGCTGACATGAGAAGATAGATATGTTTATGTGTATGTGTGTATAAAATATCTATAAATATGTATATAATCTGTATATGAAAGCTCCAATTTCCACTGTTACTTGAGTGATAATATATCTGATATTTGAGAAATTTCTCTGCACCTTAAGAAAAATCTGAAATGTAGTTGCAATGTAAAAATAGTTCTTGTTCTGACTACTCAAATGTTATTTTAATCATGTCATTTTACTTATTGAAGGTATGCTTTTTCTATCTAAAAGCATGAATTATGAGAAGCATTTCTCTGGAGAAAGAAAAAGACATCTTTCTTTCCCCCATCACCTTAGCACCACAAGCTGTGTTGGGCAGGTGAATGGGGCCATCCTGCATCGTTCTTTCTTCCTTGGCTGTGCCTTTGCTGGGTGGCCAGGTAGGCAGCCTCAGCTAGAGAAACCATAGCTGCGTGTGCTGGCTTCCACCCTGAGGTGTGTGTCTGTGTTGTCTGCATTCTCCCCAGAGACCTGGTTGCTGTCAGGCTGGAGAACGCACTCTCACTCTGACGACAGCCTGGCACTGTGGGGCTGGCAGTGACATCTGTGGTCCCCGCTCTAAGGACAGTGGGGAAATGCCTGCATTTCTCACAGAATTACAAGTACAAATCTTGACGCTAGGTGGCAGAATTAGGCTGCATTAATCTTGACCTCTTTTGCTTCCTTATTTCTTTCTCTACATAGCATTAAAACTAGCAAATGCTTTTCTTGTAAAAAGTGATTATCTAGAATACCTGATGTTTGGATTGTGGATTTAAGAACTTCTTCCTGATTTGTCAGTTTCTGTTCCCATTAGTCATCAGTCTATCTGGAAACAGTGATATTGTCTTTGACTTGGGCTTTCCTCCATGGCTTCTCATAGCCAGTCAGTTACTGAGTTCTCCATTTGTAGAATTGCTTCTGTGCTTTCCCTCTTTAGCTGGGTTTTCCCCTGCAGGATGTAAGCTTTATTTCTGTCTAGCTCATTTGTGGATCCCCAGCTCCTACACCTGCCCAGTGTATTTTCTGATGGAAGGAGTTGACTTTATTGCTTTTTTTTTTTCATCATTCTATCTTGCTGGGCTAATTTCCATTTTAATCTTTCTTTTGTCACATTGTCTTTGGTGGGTCCTCCATTGCTTAAAGGATAAAGGCCAAATTCCTTAGACTAACATTGAATGTCTTTCACAGTTTCCCTACACCTGCCTTTCTTGTTGCCTCTTTTTTCTCAGCACAAACCCTCCAGTCAGATTTCCTACTGTCCTTTGAATATGCCTTGACATTTTCTGTATGTGTGTTCAGTTGTTTTCCCTGTTTGGACAGATTTTCCCCTCTCACCCTATTCTTTCTTCTGCCCTGGACAGATTTTACCTCCACTGAGAAGCTCTCCTTACTACCCTATTGTCTGTGCCCTAAATTCCTGTGATCATTGCTGCCCATGCCACGCATTCCATTTATTCCATCAGCGTGTATTATTGAGTGTCTGCCATGTGTCAGACACTGCTCCGGATGCTGGGGATACGGCACTGGGAAAAAATTCCTCCCTCATGATGATGAAGGCAAACAATAAATAAGATACATAAGGTAAAAATAGGTAGTCAGCAGGCAATACATACTGAGGGGCAGCAGCATAGGAAAAATTGAGGGCCTGGGGTAGAGGTGGGGAAGTCTTCACCAAGAAGGTAGCTTCTGAGTAGATCTGAAGCAAGGATACCTGGAGCCTTGCAACTATCTGGGGGAAGAACCTTTCAGACATAGCAAAGGGCAGGTGAGAAAGCCTGGCAGTACAAATGTACCTGGCTGGTCCCAGGAGCATTGAGGAACAGAGGGAACAAGGAGGAAAACAATGGGGGCGAGGGCAGCTGGGTCATGAGAGGTCACTGCCTGGGCCTTGCGGGTTATTGGGAGAACACTGGCTTACTCTGAGAGAGGCGGGGAAAGCCACTGGAGATTGTAAAGCTGAGAAGAGGCGTGATCCGGCTTATGTTTTACGAGGATCCCTCTGGCTGCTGAGTTGGGAACAGGCTGTAGGGAGGCCAGGCAGCAAGCAGCAGGGAGGACTGACGAAGAAGCTTTTGAAACAGTTTAGGTGGGAGACAACACAACAGTGTGGAAAGTGGGAGGATGCAGGATATGCTTTAAAGATGGATTTAAGAACTTGGTGGTGGACCGGATATGGGATATGAGAGAGAGGATGGTCAAGGGATATGTGGCAGCCAGCACAGGCCCAGTGATGCTGCTGGAAGCATCAGCGTCACAGTCTCAGTGGCTTATGGCAGCAGTGATTCCCTCCTACACACCATGCCCACCATGGGTCGGCCAGGGCTCCATCCTGCATTGTCCTCCTGCCGCAACCCAGGCCATGCGGCAGCCTCTGCATGAACATTGTCAGTCACTGTAGCAGGGGAGAGAGTATGGCATGCTGTTTCTTGAAGCTTCTGCCCAGAATGACATACTTCACTTCTGTGTATACTTCATTGCTCAAAGCAAGACATGCAGCCATGTCCGAGTTCAACAGGGCGGGGAGGTAGGATCCTTGTGGGAGGGCACCTCGTGTCTCTGAACAACAATCCAGTCTTCCACAGGAGGCACCCAGGGTCTGGCCTGAGCAACTGTAATAACAGAGATGGGGAAGACTGTGGGTGGAGTAGATGCTCAGTTTGAAACTGTCTGACATCCAAGCCGAGATGTCAGGGAGGGTGTTGGGGATGTCAAGGGCCAGGGAAAGGGTCTGGGTTGGAGAGACAGACTCCAGAGTCATCAGCATGAGGCTGGATTGGAATTCTGGGGGAGGGAGTTTAGAGAAGAAAGGGAAGTCTGGTAACTGAGTCTTGGGGCTTTTCAATATTTAGTTAGCTTCTTATGTTTCATATTTGCTCAGCTCTTGCATCAAACATTTGCTTATTGACTGATAACAAAAACAAGACTACGCTTTAAATTTTTGTAGACTTTACTGTGGAAGTCACTCTAAGATTCATTTATTTTTTCAGCTGTCATGTCTAGGTAAAGTTGCGCTTCTCCATGGGTTCAATGAACTGCTTTCATGAGTCCTCCCTGCACCTGTGTTGTAATTGCTGTAGAGTACCCTGGTGGGCAGTTGTGTCCTGGTCCCTGCTGTGGCTTTTGTCCTCCTTGGAGCCATCTCTAGTGATGCAAGAATCTTCAGCCTTTGACAAGTGTGCTTGGTAACATCTGGTTTCTAACACAGTTGCATTATTTCCCTTTCCAGGGGTTATGGAGGTGCTGTTTGCTTCAGGGTGACCTTATGATATTTAGCAATACTGAATTTTATTGGGAGCACTTCTGGTTTTATTTTGGTCTAATGCTATGCTAAGTCTTTGACACCTTGCACTGAATTCCGGTGAGGCTTGGCTATTATATTCTCACTGAACTTCTAAAGATCTTTTCACATGCCACACATTGTTGAGGGCTCAGTTTCTATGACTCAAATATCTAAGTATTCATGGACCTATTTTCATTTAACATCAAAATCTACCTACTCATAAGACTACTTTGTGCCAGGCTGATACATTTTAGTTTTAAAAAAATTATTACTTTTTAGCCCTGGCGGTTTTTCTGAATATTTATCTTGGTTTTAGAGCTTTTACTTTTATGGTAAATGTGTTTATATCAATTTTTAACACTTATCTACTTCTCGGTTTCTTGATCGAAAAGTTTCTGTAATGCCATTGGCGTTATTTCTTCATTGTCTTTCCTACAGTTTCTTTTTTGTTGATACATACTATCTCAGTTATCTGCTGCATGACAAACCAGCCCCAGACTTAGTGGTTGACAGCAGAAACAGTCATGTGTTTGCTCATGATCTGTAATTTGGCTAGGGTGTTGATGGCTTGTTTGTGCCCCATGTGGTCTTGGCTGTTGCAGCTCTCTTGGGGCTGGAAGAACCAAATGGCTTCACCCATGTGTGATGCATCAGCTGGGATGGCCAGGACAACAGGAGACTGGCTGGGCTTTTTCATCTCCTTTGTAGTCTGGATCTCCCACTGACTGTCTTACTAGGTGGCCTCTTTCTCTAACAGGGAAGTTGAACTTCTCCTCCCTGCTTCCAAGGGAAGAGAAGCAGAAACTTCTGGGCATCTTAAGGCCCAGACCCAGAGCTGTACAGATTCTCTTCCACCACTTCCCATCCTGTTCAAGGGGAGAGGAACTAGACTCTAACTCTGGGGCGGGGAGGAACATGTTCCTGCGGGGAAGGTAGAGACTGTGGAGGTCAGCTTGACTTCCAGCTCATTTGGCTTCTTTTAGGTGAAGAGAAATGTGTTTCTGGCAAAGATGATGTCAGTTAGGAGACTGAATCCACCAGCACAGAGCAGGGAGGCAGAGACACGTACGTGGTCAGAGGTGCCTCAGTGTGCTTAGTCTTTTTCTTGGCTCTGCTGGTGCTACACCCGAGAAGTCATTTAGATTTGGTGTCTGAAGTAACTTTGTGATGCAAAAACAGGATCAGTGAACGTTCAGTGTTTGATTTTACCTTGAAGTTTCACATTTTAACAAAGGACAGAAACATCAACTGAAGAAAGTCTTTGTAAATGTTTTTCAGTTTTCAAAAAAAGGTTCTGTTAGATGTTAGAATTATGATGTTAGAGTTGTCTCCAGATTTCACGGAGGCACCTCTTTCCTGGATGTGCCAGACTCTTCTGCGCCCTGACTCTCGCCGCGGTGAGAGCAGCTAGACCATGACTTTCCCAGGCGTTGTGTGTTCTTTCAACCCTACTGGGAAGTCCCTTTCTCAGACTGCCTGGGAGACGTCTGCCTGTCTGTCATGGAAGTCCTTTATGCCATTTCTCACTTGACATCAAAGATACCTCAACCAGAGGACACTGTCCTGGCACCTCATTCCCTCTGCCCTGTACCTGTTTCTCAGGTACCTGTTCCTGCCCCATGCCTGTTCCTCAGTGGGGGAATTACTTGTTTGATGGATGAATTTGGCGGAAGGAACTTAGACCTTCTGGCTTCTCCTTTGGGGATACTCCTCCCTCTAGGACAAGTGTTGGGTCTGTTCTTTAGCCACACACTTTGTGCCATGCCTTGTCCTTCAGGAGAAAGAATCCAGTGGGGACTGGGAGTGAGTGGGCAAGGCTGTTTGATGATTAGGTGAGGTGTTAGCTCACCCACCTGGTCCAGATCTGAAGTCAGGTTTTCAAGTGTGTGTTAGTGATGCTAACTCCAGCACTGTCATTTCACCCTTGCTCAGCTGTCCCTTCTTCACTGTCCTTGACTGCCCCTTTTCTTGCCACCCCATCAGTAGGAAGTTGGGGTCAACTCAGTGTTGACAGTTTCATTTTGGCCCTGAGCTGGTTCAGAACTACATCCCAGCCTGTCCCAGCACCTTGCAAATAATGGGCACTAGATACACTTGTTGAGTTGTATGGAATGGAATTGATGTATAAATATTTAGTTGCACATAAACATCCTGGAAAAATTAGTTGTGAATCACAAAGAATGGTTCTGGTATCTTTGGAGGATCTATTGAGAATAAAAGTAAAAACTAGAGACAGGAAAAAAAAATTGGAGGAAACAGTGGTAACCTTGGCATCTAAGGAGCTATGGAGAATGGTCCAAGGGAGGAGAACAAGAACTGGATTAAGTGTTGAAGCAGGAAAGAAGAAAGAGCTGGAAATGACACACACACACACACACACACACACACACACACACACACACACACACACACACACCCTCAAAAACCAAGGCTTTGAGTAGAAGAAAAGAAAAATTTAGAGATAAGATTTGAAAAGGGATACATGGAGTTTAGTCGGATAAGAAGAAAGAATGTTGGCAGAAAAGAGAAATGGGTAATATAGAGGTTTTGGGTAATACTGGGAAATATATACAGCTCTGTCAACTTTTGGAGACCTGATATTGTGGAATACATGCCAAGTCAAAGCCAGGCTCCTGGGACCTGCCTCACAAGCAGAAGGTGGGGTCTTATCTTAGCACTTGCGCTAGGTCCCAGCATCTTCTGAGCAGGCAGGCAAACTACCTTACTGCATTTATTGGTGCTAATTTTGCAGACTGCAAATGATGAGACTCAGTACTACTACCCTCTGGAGGTGTGTGGATTTCCATCGTGAGTCTCTAATCAGATTTCTATCCCAGAAGTGCTCAGCATCCATTTCCCACAAACATTCCTAAGATGAACTTGACCATGGGGCATGATGTTAGCATTGTCTTCTATGTGCTGCCTGAGCTCCCAGCTCTACTGGAAGTTGCTCATGGACTACGAGCAATCTTGCATGTGACTTCTTCAGGTCCTTTCCCTGCAGTGGTATTTTGACTGCAATAGTTATACAGCCATGTATTAGCCTTGCAGCCCCATCACTAGATGGCCCCCACTTGAAAATTACATATATATGATTTGACTGCCTGTCTTATCTTTCAAATATAAAACTTTGTTACTTGAGGGCAATTGTCGTGGTTAACGTGATTATTTCTCCAAAGTACAAAACGGCATGCTGGCTATGTGTCAGGCCCTGGACTAGGCCCTATGGGACAGAGTGCACCTGCTGGATAGGGACAGGGGCACCATGTGGGACTTGTCCTTCATTCTCTCGGAGTTCAGCAAAGCAGGATCCATCGGCTGTGTCCTGGAAATAGAAGGAAAATCACTTCCACCTGCTCTTCTGCTGTCTTATCAGAGAGTGCAGATTAAGCTACCTGGTGTTGTCAGCATGTTTGTCTCCTCCTGTCTAGGGGATATGCAACGAAGCATGTTGTTGAAGGTCTGGAACCAAGGACGCTGTACAGATTTCGCCTGAAGGTCACCAGCCCCTCTGGGGAGTGTGAGTACAGCCCACTCGTCTCAGTGTCTACAACCAGTGAGTATTCAGACCATCCGCACTCACCTGTCTCTAGATCAATGGAGATGACAAGCAATTTAGAAAAAATATTCTGCCTCTTGTTTGGCCTTACCAGAAGCAGAAATGATACAATTTTTAAACACCGCAATAATATTTACTAGTTGGGCCTTGCCATAACTTGTAATGTCAGGAAAGTCTAATTATGCTTTCACAAACTGGGAGAGCTATTTTTGTGCCAGAACTGTCCTGTTAGTAGCCATTCAGCACAAAAGGGTGGAGTCACCTTTCTTAGGAAATGGGCCACAGGGGTGTGGGCTGGGTAAGCCTAAGCGTTCCCACACAGCCAAGCAGGCTGCCTGCCTGAGCGTCCTTGGGCAAGCAGCTCCATTCAGTGTCTTATCCATTTTAGACAACCCCAGGGTGTGCGTCTTAACTCACCACACAAACCCTATTCCTGGGGTCACGGTGAGTGAGGGTGAACGAACAGTGCTGCTGCATCCACGGAGAATCCTGTGAGGGAGAGCCCCACATGGAGACCTCTGAGCCCTTCAGCCGGCTGAGTTTTAAGGTTGTTTCTGAGATTGGTATTTTAAAGCATTTTAAAGATGCTATCTATGTCCAGGGCCATCTCTGAGCAAGAGCATTGTAAAAATTAGGATGGTCACAAGTGTTCTCCACGGCCCACCCACTGAAAACACAGGCAAGTAATTTTTCAGTTGCACAAAGGAAACCTTCCTTTTGTGAGTAAAGCTGTTTTTCCATTTTATTCCAGGTAGCATTTGGCTTTGGAGGTATGTGCTTTCCATGGCTTTCAACTGTGTCCTTTAGGCATTTCATTACAAGTTTTGTGTAGACTAACGTTAACTCAGCTTTTGAGTTAACTCAGCTTTTGAGCTGTGGTACCTTCAGTTGCAGACCTGGCATGAGGGGACAGGATCTGAGTTTAGCAAACTGGGAGTTTATCTGTGAAAAACACAATTTCAGAGGAGACTTGTGATATGAAATGGTCAACTCTGGGGATGCAGGTAAAAAAAGAGGGCTCGTTCCTTCATCCGGCAGTGTTGAGAACATTTGCTGTAACATGGAAGGTACTTACCTCTGGGGTTCTTAAGAGAAAGCAAAGACAGCAGAACATGAGCTCTGTGTGCTGAAGGAAGGCAGAGGGCATTGCAGGAGAAGGGGCAGGAGGAAGAGGTGGCAAAGGGAGCCAGGCATATGAACAGAGATTCCGGGCAACCCCAGCCAGGTTGCTGTCCCAGGCTACCTTTCTGCTCCCTCCCATCCTCTTGCTGTCCCCACTGCCCACAGGCCTCCTGCCACTGCACACTCCCCTACCTCTGCCCTTCTTCCCTGGTGCATTCACTTCATTGCTGTGCTCACTGAGCCTGCTCCATGGGCAAGCATGGCAGGGGCGATTCCTCATGTGGCTTTCCCCTCCTCTGTCACATGCCTTCCCTCCTCCCCAGGTACAGAGCAGTATTCCCCCACCTCTATGAACACTTCTTGCATCTTAAGTATTTGTCTACCTTTTGGTCTCTCACCTACATTGCGGGCTCCGAAAGGATGGACAATGGGTTGGCCATCTGTAGCTTGTGGGAGTTCCTTAATAAATAAGTCAGTGTGTGTGTCTGTGGCCCGAGCAGGAGTATCGCTTGAGCCAGGAGTTCAAGGCTACAGTGAGCTATGGTGGCACCACTGCACTCTCCAGCCTGGGCAACAGAGCAGGACCCTTTCTTTAAAAAAAGAAGATCCTTGATGGATGGATGGGTAATGAATTAAAGACCAGTGGCAGAATTAAGAGTATGAAAAGAAACACTGATTTTCTCAGGTTGCATTTATGTTTGTTGGAAGATGTATTAGTTTTCCACTGGCCAGTGAGAGTCCACCTGAACCTTCCAGGTGAGGGTGAATATGGTTGGTTCCGCAGCCTTCCATGGTGGGCTTCAGGTGGCCTCTAGCATCCTCTTAATAGCACACCAAAGCCAGGGCAGGGGCTTCTGGCCCTCCTAGCCTGAGTTTACATGGGGTTGGAGTACCATTTGGAGCAATTTTAGGAAGGGCTGTTTATTAGTGTGTTCTCACACTGCTAATAAAGACATACCTGAGGCTGGGTAATTTATAAAGGAAAGAAGTTTAATGGACTCACAGTTCCACATGGCTGGGGAGGCCTCACAACCATGGTGGAAGGCAAAGAAGGAGTAAAGGCATGTCTTCCACGGCGGCAGGCAAGAGAGAGCATGTGCAGGGGAATTTCCCTTTATAAAACCATCAGATCTTATGAGACTTATTCACTATCATGAGAACAGCATGGGAAAGCCCCACCCCCATGATTCAGTTACCTCCCACCAGGTCACTGCCATGACACATGGGAATTATGGGAGCTACAATTCAAGATGAGATTTGGGTGGGGACACAGCCAAACTATATCAGGCTGTGCCTGTGGGCCAGATGTGCCTTCTTCTCACTGAACTGGCTCCAGAGGCAGCCATGGAGAGTTGGTGCAGCGCGTTTGTCCTTACAGCGCCGTGGCTTCCATGAGTAATTAGATGAGGCCTCCTGCAGGGATGAGTGTGTGGTGGTGACCAGGGGTGTGTGTGTGTGTGTGTGTGTGTGTGTGTGTGTGTGTGTGTGTGTTGGGGGAGTGATCCTGGCCACTTCACTGCCAGATAATAGATAGTATCACTGCCTGCAGCCAGGAAGCCTTCTCAACCTCAGGGGGGCTGTACTGGGTGGTGAGGATCAGGTGTCCTCCTCCTCCTAGCTGGGACAGGCTCTTGGCTCTGTGGGCTGGCTGCAGCTCCCTTATGCTATTGTGTTATATATTTATAATATCCAAAGCAGATTCTCCTAAGGAGGCAGATCATGCTAAACAAAGAACTGAAAAGGTGCACATGATACAAAATGCTTCTGTGTGGTGATAATTTGCATTCAGTTTGAGAGTGTTTTAATGAATCACAGAGGCATGCACTTTGTTTGAATAAAGAATGAACAGCCTTTTTTTTCCCCCCAGGTAAAGTACACGGATTCTTGCTTAAATGAGGCATACAATTTTAATCAGTTGGGCCCTTATAAAGAAAGAAAAACAGCTGCTACTTGTTAATTGGCAAATATATTCTCCAATGAGCTCGTGATTTATTCACTGCTTTTAATAAAGACTTAAAAATCCACCAAGAAAGGTGTTATCACCATATTATAATATCTGCAGGTACATCTGCAACTAAATGACCCTCTTAGAGAACATGAGTGATGGCTTCCTCAAGACCACTCTGCCCTGCTCTGCCCTTCTCCTCCTCGGTGTCCCTGCTCACCTGGCCCTGACTGGTGAGTCCATCCGGCTCAGGTGAGCATGGGCTAACATCCTCACCATGGGCAGAATCAGTTTGATAATTGTAATTGCAACACTCAGGGTAAAACACTAGAAAAACAAACCCGCAGAGCAATGGCCGGCCTTTTAAAAATATTCAGTTGCACTTATTGATGGCATTCCTTTGGGCGAGGCCCACAAAGTCTTGAAGGATTCAGGGGTGGGAGGAATGGAACATTCTGTTCACCCTGGAATTTCCTCTCTGTTCCTCAGGACTCCTACCTATAGTGGGAGTAGAAAGAATTGCTGTGCACTGCAAACAAGGGCCTTTTCATTTCTTTTCTGTTTCTTTGTCAAATTCAGGTAAATGGAGACGCTTTCGTACCTCTGTTGCTTCACACAGGTTTCAGTGTAATCCTCAGTCCCTCCTTTCCCTCTTGGTAGTAGCGTGAGGACGGTTAAGGAGTTAATACTGAGAAAGAGCTCTCACACCCTGGAATGGTGGTTACTACTCAGCAAGCAAGGACTGAGGAACAATTATGTCATTCCCCTCTCTTCAGTGAGGTGTCCCTTTGTTCTCAGAGTAAGTT
The DNA here is from genome assembly GCF_029281585.2 of Gorilla gorilla gorilla. Classification (NCBI taxonomy): domain Eukaryota; kingdom Metazoa; phylum Chordata; class Mammalia; order Primates; family Hominidae; genus Gorilla; species Gorilla gorilla. The sequence goes on from NC_073232.2 coordinate 138,281,233, forward strand.
GTGAAGTGCTCTTTACCTCCCGTGGAAGCTGGAATTGGCATTACATTTATTATATCCTAATACTAAAAGCCCTGGTCTTTGCTACAAACGGTCCTCAAGCTTATAAACATGCAATGAACTTGTTTCATTTCCCAACTTTTGCGTGCTGCAGAGCTTCCTGGTTAGGATGTGCTAGGAAGTGTCCCCACCGAGAGAGCCTTTCTGTTCAGGTAAGATGGAGACCGTGGAGTAGAGGGGGTCGGTGTAGAGAGGTGGTTGGGGGTGTGCCCTTAGAACTTTCCTTAACATCTCAAGCAGTTAGCACTTTTTGGAAGATTTTTAGGCATTCCCTTTCTTTTAACACTTTGTGGGAGGACCACATTTACTTATGATGTTCATCTGTATTCAAAATTTGGTAAGAATGGAAGCATATAGTGAACTGGTCGATACTGCAGTGTTTACTGAATACTAAAGGGAAGGAGTGGGCCTCATGGAAGACTTGGCCTTGGCTCTGATGCTGCCCTCTCCTAACTGGGCGACCTTGGACAACTTAGCTTTTCTGACTCCCAGTCTTGTGGTTTGGAGGAGAATTTTAAAAGCACTGTGTAAAAGGCCTACGTACAGCTTAATTCATAGGATTTGATTTAGGATACTACACATTGTACAACTTAGTAGAAATAGAATGAGCTTTATATGTTGTTATAGGTGATTTATCCAAATGACTTGTTTTTATGTTTTAGTGGCAGGTGAAGTTTCAGATTAGGAAAAAGTGGGGCCTGTTAATGGGATAACAGAGACTTTTATAAACATATCACTTTTTCTTCTCCTGGTTAGCAACAGAAGGGGAAACAGTCTATGGGTTTAGTTCATCCATCTAAAGTATAGATGAGACGCGTCATGATTTTAAGTCCTTATTAATCTAGCCCAGGGTTCTCAACTTTGGTACTACTGATATTTGGGGACTGGATGGTTCCTTGTGGTGTCCTGTGCACTTATGGATTCTTAGCAGCTTCCTTGGCCTCTATCCTCTAGATGCCAGTGCTCCATCCCCTTCGTTGTGGCAACTAAAAATGTCACCAGACATTGCTAAATGTCCTCTGGGGTATAAAACCCTGCCTCCTTTCTAAGCCCTTCTAGTGAAACCACTGAGCATGGCATGAACTCCCTTGGAAGGCCAGGGACAGCTGTGAGCCTTGGCCTTTGACAGGTTATCGTGCGACTTTTATTTGACACTTTTGATCTAAAAAATGTATAGAATGATGAAAAGGAAGTATAATGTAGCTAAAAAAAATCTGTAAGAGATTGGCAAGCTCTAGCAGACAAAATTGTTATTTCAAAATAATTTAAACTTGGCATAAATTTATTTTTATGAAAGAAAGGAAAAGGTATCAGCTAAAGATCATTCTGGTAGAAATCCTTTTATTCTCCTGTCTCACTGTTTTCCCAGTTTGTACATTGCCCAATTCACTTTGCACCACTGAAACCCTCCGAGGAAACCCAGAGAAAAAGTGTCTCCTGTGCCCAGGAACTGGCATCCCAGAGAGATTTTCTACCATAAGGAGCAGGAAGAGGGAGGCCAGCTGATCTTTCTGGGCCGGACCATAAGAGGGAGGGTGGGTGAGCCCCAGGAGGTGGCGTAGGGTGCAGTGGGGGAGGATGGGGTAAGAGGGAGGGTGGGTGAGCCCCAGGAGGCAGTGTAGGGTGCAGTGGGGGAGGAATGGGGTAGGAGTGGATATTTTCTTTCAGGGTTTAGAATAACAGGCTGAAAGCAGGCACTACAGTGTAAGTGAGCATGGGAACTAATGGTTAGCTCTTTTCATGCTAACCCCCTAGAGCCTAGCACAGGACTTGGCATGTACATTACTTAGGTTTGTTGAATGAATAAATGAGACCTTTGAGGTTATTTAGACCAGGGATTATAAACTCAAACTCTTGCCGTGTGCGGGTGAGGGGCTGGGCATACAGTTGGAGTACGTAAGAAGTGGTGGGGCTGTATCCACTGACGATGGTAGCTGCTGCTACTGTCACCCCCAACAACAGGTTGTGTGCTGGGTACTTACAACGTGTCAGGTGCTATTCGAAGTGCTTCATTGGTGTTATTTCATTTAAGCTTAATCGTGATACTTTTTAAAATCAGAAGGTGTAGAATAAAGAACAAATGAAACTAGAAACGCCTAGAAAGATGGGCGGCTTCTACATAGCCCTTTATTCTCCCTCTGCTTGTGCTGCCTGCCTGCCTGTTGGCTTCGCTGTGGAGCTGATGTCCCCTGTACAAAGGATGCCCTCCTCCCCGGCTGTGGCCCATTGTTCTTTTAGGCTTCTGGACTCCTCCTGGGTCTTTGCTGGTTGGCAAGCTCTCTCCCCTAATTGGCTTTTCTCCCAGTGCTCCCCACCTTCCTGTGGGTCGAAGCCCTTCTGCCCCCAGAAGCTCAGAGAAGACAAGGCCAATATGTAAGTCACATTCCTGGGAAGAACTGAAAATTTTAATTTCAAATGTTAAAGCACTTTGTCTTTTTTTTTTTTCCAAGTAGTTTAACATCTCTTTGGCAAATAAAACTAGCATATTGTGACAATTGCTGAGGTTTTCCTTGCTTGTAGGAGACATTTATTAAGTCTTATGAAATCTGAAAGGATTATTTCCAAATATCAAAATAACATTCACAAAGCAATACTGTATAACTTGGAAATGTCCCAAGCTTTAGGTGAGTCAAAATGTTCTCTTAATATGTGAAAACAAGGTCGTTTTCGGTAAAAGAAGCAGGTGAGTAGGAAATGTAAGATATACTTACAGGAATAGCCAAGCACCTTCCTGAAGATGATCCCCTGAAGGCCACAGGAGGAAGATGGCGGGAAGCAGTCTCCTTTTCTGATGTTCTGGGTGACTGCCTTCCATCTCATTTCTCCAGGAGAGCCCATAAGTAGTGAGCACTTGCACCGGGCTGTCAGTGTGAATGATGAAGATTTGCTGGTCCGAATACTTCAAGGAGGGTGAGAGAACTCTGTCAGTTGTTTTTCTTCCCCCATGCCTATAAAGTGCATAGAAATACATGCAGTAGTTTCATTTTGTTTTCCTAAAAATTCCCATGCCTTTGAAACTGCCTCCAAAATGGATCTCAGGTGACTGGTGTGAGTTAATAAACCACAGTTAATAAAGATGCTTGTGAAGCCCCATGTAAATGTTATATTTTGTGATTGTGTAATAGAAATTGTAAAAGGAATTACAAGGCTGGGTGTCATATTTTCTTCCCAGAAATAATTTCTGTCTCTTGCTTATAAGCCACAGCATTTAGGCAAATTTCACCCCCAAATGCCCACATCTAATTTCTGATGAAACAAGGGACTCGCCAAATCAACTGCTTTCTAATTTAGAAGGTTGATGTAACACTAGAGGGGAAATGGTGAATATAGCTGCTGCAGATGAGATGTTTGAAGTTACCTTCTACATGAAAAGTAGATGTTACCTAGGTTCTTTTTGAATCAATAGTTTTGAGTGCCCTAGAAGACAAGTCATTTGTGAATTTGGCTCTGTAATTTGGAGCTCTTAAGAGAAGGTTCCCACAAAAAGCCAAAGCTGCTACGCTGGAGTATGTGCATGCAGACCTCCGAAAGGACTGCTGTCTACCCAGTAGGTGAGATGGGAGGCAAGGATAAAGCTTGAGTCTCCACCAATACAGACTCATGTTCGGTAGAGCTGAGAGTCAGCAGTGAAGACACTGTCCTCAGCTATCTTAAAGAGCTGTGTTCACTGGAGAGTGCTTTATCCGATGGCCTCATGGCTTTGAGCCGAAGCATGTATATTTTAAGTGAAATTACATCAATTTTCTCTTTTATGATACATTTGAATCTCATAGAATATTAGGTATATAGTTTAGAAGATTCTTAGCAGTCTAAGACAAGAAAAGATTTAATGGCCGCAAAGAAATTGGAATTTTCAGTAAAATGAGTCATTTTACCCACCTAAGCCCCGTGAGAACCACCGGCTTTGACTCTGCAGTAGCTGTACTGAGCATGCTTATCTCTTTTCTCTGCTTTTCCCAAGCCATGTTAAGGTTGATGTTCCCAATAAGTTTGGCTTTACTGCTCTGATGGTTGCTGCCCAGAAAGGATACACCAGGTATGGCACTTCTTTTTTTTTTTTTTTTAAATCTCTCTTGGGGATTTAACTTTTTATTTTATTCAAAGGCTCTGGTCAGGATAAGGATGGGAGGAAAAAGGGCCATGGAGGAACCGTTTCTTTTCTGTCTCCCAAACCGTACCATATGATGGCTTAGAAATCCAGCTATTGTAATCATAAAGTTACACAACATGCAGGAGAGAAGGTAAATCATGTGTTGAGGAAGAGAGATAGCCATTTAATTACCTGCAATATATTTTTTATGTTCTTGGAAAACTGGTTATTGGAATTCAATTTTTTTTTTTAAGATGTAGAGAGAGGGATATTCTGGAAAACTTTCTGCTAGGTTGCTAAGATATAATTTTCACAGATACACTCTCATTATCTGTTCCACACAGAGATAAGTATTAATACGAATGCCTCATTTTCATTTATATTTTAATTAAATGCCATTTAAAAAAACAGAAATGCATCTTCATTACATGCTACCATTTAAGAATATATTAAAAATGGCCATTCAAAGGACAGCGAATTATTTTGGTAGCCCGATTTGTTTCATGGGCTTTCATTTGATTTTAATGAATAACTCGCGTCAAAGGTAAAAGCCCACGTTTCTGGAATAAAGAGGTGGTTTTCTGGTATAATGGTGCCTGGTTTTAAAACCAGCTGGCTTCTGAAGGTGCAGAAGAAACTGTTGCAAAGATACATCTTGGATGCTGTGTTACTCATTTTTACTGGACTATTGTGGGTTCTGAGTGATCAAGGTGACTTATCTAGCTACACTTAAGTTTGTTTCCTTTAGGCTTGTGAAAATCCTAGTTTCTAATGGCACAGACGTGAATCTGAAGAATGGAAGTGGCAAGGACAGGTAGGAGGTGGGATATGACTGAAATTGTGCTGATGTTCTCAGAATTGTGTTGCTAGGCTTGTGCCCAGAGGGGTTGTGATTTCACCAGAACATTGTCTTGAGTTTGACAGTCCTGAGAGGTGAGTGGGTCACCGAGGAAAGATGGTGATCACAAAAGCTGGCTTGCTCACATGGTCTTGTGCTTTTGCTCACCAGGGTGCTTAGGGGGGCATCTGTTGTAACGTATGGTGACTTCTCTGGCATGGTCCCTGTGCCCAGTGGACACGCAGTGCACGGGAAATGGCAGCTACAGAGCAGTTCTCGCCATCCACGCTGGGCGTGGGTGCAAGCGTCTGCCCCTGGCACCCCGTGCCTCTCTCAGGCCCCTGCTGCATTTCAGCCTCATTCATTGCTAAGAAATCTTCGTTGTTTCTAAAGAAGCAGCCAGAAATTACCACGAGAGAGTCACCCAGAGCACTTTCCTGAGGTGAGAGGCACATGGTCCCCTTGGAGGGCTGAGAACACTATAGGAAAAGCTCAGGGGAAGAACATGACACACATAAAGGACAGATGAGAGTGTTCCTGAAAGACCTAAAAACACTTGCTCATCTAGTCATTCATCAATAAATTCCAACTAACCCATGTTTATTGATGGATTACTACTTGCCAGGCGCTGTGCTTTGGCACATGGGTGAAACACTGAGCAAAATGCCAGGCCCTGGCTTCAGGGGCTGTGGTCACAACACACACAGAACCAGGGCTTGGGCACTGTAGACGGCATCGACGGACAGCTGCCAAACACCTTCTGGGGGAGGCCGTGAAGAAAACCCCAACTAACTTCTCAAATCGGAAGGCCTATCTTCTACATTTACATTCTCTGAACACAATACAGCAATAGATTTTAAATAACAATATCTTAAATATCACTTATAAATTTAAAAAGTATTTTTCCAAATAACTCATAGGTTAAGTTGAGACTAAGCTATCAACTCCAAGTTTGAAAAGAAAAATAGCAATCTGAAAAGGGAAAAGAAAAAAAGTATGAGGAGAGTAGGAAAAATGAAAGAATTAAAAGTAGACATTGATTAAAAAATAGAAAGGTTATTGAGAAATGTAAGAATTGCGTCTTAAACAACAAGCTATCTAATAAGATACACCAATCTTTTGTAAATCTAAGAAGAAAAAAATTAGAAGTTTGACAGAGAAGACGACAATGGTTATAGAGAAAATGTAAACATGAAAAGTTTGTGTCTATAATAGATAATTTCATTGAAATGGATACTTTTTTCTGAGAAAATTTAAATCGCCAAGTCAACCCAAGAAGCAGAAAATTCGAAATAACCAATATCCATGCAAGCAACTAGAAAATTCATTTAAAAATTACCTCCAATGTAGGCTCTGTGGCTTGACTATTCGACCAGTGAACCTGTTCAGATTTTCTAGGCACTGATAATAACCTTGGGCTTTTCCAGAGCAGAGAGGAAGCTGGAAAGCTCCAGAGGACAACCTTATTGCTAAATTTGATAGAGGAAAAAAAAAAAGCTATTTGTATGTTTGTTTGTGTGTAGGTATTTATAAATCTCTTACATCCCTCCTATGAGGGCCATACCAGAGGGTAAGGTATCAGGAAATTTTTTAACATAACACTTACCATCAGTCGATTAAAGGTGAAAACCTTTATTTGTGTAGATGCAAAACAAAAATTGGGTGTAACTTGGCATGTATGTTAAAAAGTATCTTTTTTTTTTGAGACGGAATCTCACTCTCCTCCAGGTTGGAGTGCAGTGGCGCGATCTCAGCCCACTGCAAGCTCTGCCTCCCGGGTTCACGCCATTCTCCTGCCTCAGCCTCCCAAGTAGCTGGAACTACAGGCGCCCACCACCACACCCGGCTAACTTCTTGTATTTTTAGTAGAGATGGAGTTTCACCGTGTTAGCCAGGATGGTCTTGATAGAAGTATCTTATTTTTTAAAGTGAAGGATACTTTCAGCCTTTGAACAGTGTATGGCACATGGGAGGCAGGAAGTATCTGTTGAATGAAGGATTCCTTTGATTGCAGCATACAAAGGTTTCTTTTATTTTTTAAATGATCTCAATCAGCCAGTGTCATTCTTAGTATTGGCAAATTCCTTTCCAAAATTAGTAGTGAAGCCCAGGAGAGTGGTGGAGAGCTTGATGTGAAATCTGCATCCCTCTGAGGATGTGGCGTGACCTTGGGCAGGCTACCTAACCTCTCCGTATCTCAGTTTCATGTCTATAAAATTCGAATAACAGAAGTACTTATAGCTTGTAGGCATTTAATGAGTTAATATGAAAAATGCATTAAAACAGTTCCTGGCATATGGTAAATACAGATATATTTTGTTATTTCATGATTAGACAGTATTTTGAAGGCTGATCTACCTAAGAAGATGTGAACTGAGATAAGAGGTATGATTTATTTCCTGTAGAACCCAACAGAATCAACTTGAAAAACTTACACTTAATAAGGAGGCTCAGTAAAGTGGACAGCTACAAGGCAAAGAAAAGACTTTCTTAAATCCCTGCAATTACTGGTTAATAAATATAATGGGGAAATAGAATGAAAACAAGAAAGGTAGGAAATCTGAATTTTAAAAAACCCTAAAAACCTTACTGAGAGATATAAAAATTTAAGAAATAAAGACATGTCATTTGCCAGAATGGCAAGATTGACTATTACACAATTTTTAGTTCTTCTCAAATACTGCATTGAGGTTCAATGGATCCTCAACTGGAATTATTCTTGGGAACCTGTCGAAATGATTGTAATTTATCTAGAAGAACAAATAGATAATATCTACTAAAACTTTGTCAAGGAAGAATGTGGAAGGACTTGCCTTGACAGTTATTAAAATGCCTCATAACGTTATAGTAATTAAAGTAGTATGATACTGGAACAAATAATCAGAAAAAAAGTAGAATGGAATAGAAATCCTCAAATAGATCCCTATCTACGTAAGAACCTGGTATATGATGATGGAAGTAACATAAACCACTGAGGAAGGTATTGGAAAAATAGGATGTTTGAAGGAAAAAGTCAAGTTAGATCCTGGTCTTATAGCATGTACCAAAATAAATTCCAGATGAATTAAGAATTAAATGTAAAAAACAAAACCATAAAAAATGACCAGAAAACACAGAGGCATAATTATTTTATCTTGTAATGTGAAAGGAATAAATGCATTGAAAGGAGTCATTAAGAAAAAGATTGAGTGTATTATATATTTTTAAAAACTTAATTACAATGTTAAGGACATTCCAGGGAAATATTTACAAATGTATTATAGATAAATTACCAGCATCTTTAATGTACAGAACACACACACGCCCATACATATACTCCAAAAAAGCCTCCACACACAGTAGAAAAAAGCAGTTTACACAAGAAGACAATTTATAGCAGAATCAATATAAGCAATTCATATAAAGATGTTTAGCATTACTAGTAATAACAATTTTTCTAGCTATCAAATTGGTGATTAAAAAATAATCATGTTGGTAAAGATGCAGTGAAATAACCTGTACTTTCAAATATAGTTGATAGAAATGTGAATTGGTATCATCTTTCTGGAAAGCAATTTGGAAATGTGCATCCATATTAAGCCACATCCATGGACACAGTGATCCCATTTTAGGAAACAATCAGAAATGCAAATACGATTAGTAAGGGTGTTTGTTGTTGCCTTATTTAAGATTGCGGAAAATGTGAAACAACTGAAATGTCTGACAATAATGGACTGATTGAAGTTATGATATATTCATATGATGGAATATTTAGTATGTGTTATGATATATTCATATGATGGAATATTTAGTATGCGAATGCTGTTTTCAGTGCTTAAGTAAACAGGGAAGTATATGAAATAATAAGAAACTGAAATAATACTTTTAAAAGGCAGGGAGAAGAGAAAATCATACAGAACAAGAGAGAAAAGATGGGATTTTGTGTAGAGCTAGGAATGTGACTCTGAGCAGGGGACTCAGCAGCAGGCAAGCGGAGCGGGTCCTCCATTTCTGGTGGGCTTGTACTAGGGCACAGTGGGATGCCCTGCAGGGCTGTGCTCAGGAGTGTGCTATGTCCTGGCCACTCTCCCCTTCTCCCACCTTGTGAACCAGAGAGGGGAATTCTTATAGACCAGCAGATAACAGACCCCGCGGGTGCCAGGCAGTTTGAGTTCAGATGGCAGTTGGGCTGGTGGCTGACTCCAGCTGCTTGGCCCTTGGAGGACCTTGGTGGCTTTCTGCCAGTGGGAGGTGGTAAATTCAGGGCTGTGCCTATCCCTGGGAAGGAAGAGCGCCTGGTTTCAATGAGCTCATTGCTGGGCAATCCAGAGCCTCTGGGGCTGGTTATTAAACAGTCCTCCTCACCACCTAGAGCAAATTCAACAGAATCTTAAGAGTTTGTTCTCTGTGAGGTGAGGCTATGGGTGACTCTGATACGGGATTTTTTTTCTAGGTACCATTCCTTACTTTATAATCAGAAAAGAAGCATTATTTAAAAATCATGCAGATAGGCTGGGCGTGGTGGCTCACGCCTGTAATCCCAGCACTTTGGGAGGCTGAGGCGGGCGGATCACGAGGTCAGGAGTTTGAGACCAGCCTGGCCAGGCTGGTGAAACCCTGTCTCTACTAAAAATACAAAAAATTAGCCGAGCATGGTGTTGCATGCCTGTAATCCCAGCTACTTGAGGGGCTGAATCAGGAGAATCACTAGAACCCAGGAGGCGGAGGTTGCAGTGAGCCAAGATTGTGCCAGTGCAATCCAGCCTGGGCGATAGAGTGAGACTCTGTCTCAAAAAAAACAAACAAAAAAAAAACAAAAAGTCATGCAGATAATTAGAGTTCTATTTGAATATAATTTAAAAAATGAAGTTTTCTTCCCTTAGCAAAGGTCATTCAAAAGACCTTTGAGTGCTTGGGAAAGCAGTATGAACACCCTAAACCCAGCAGGCAGGTGCTGCACCATGCTGACTGTCTTCTGGGGGTCTCCAAGAAATGAGGGACTGTGTGAGGACATGCAGCTGCAGAGTTCTGGCGCCATCTCAGCTCGGCTGTGGCTTGCCTTGGGGGCTGGATGTTCCAGCTATCACTCAGAGGCTTTGCATGTTTCCCTATTGAGAAGATCTTCTGTTTTATTTTCCAACTCTCTATTTTGAAATATTTACATATTTAGAAAAAATGAAACCATAATACAACAAACACCTGTATACCCCCCACCTAGGCTTGGCAGTTGACATTTGGCCATATTTGCCTCTCCTTTTTTTTTTTTTTCATTCTTGCTAAACTATTTTGAAATTAGTAGATAGCATAACCCTTCACCCCTCAATACGTCAGAAAATGTTTCCTAAAAACACAGTCATTAACCTGCATAGTAATCGTATCATATCACTTCTAAGACACTTCAACTAATTCCTTAATATCATTGATACACAACCACCCTGCAGGTCTCCCAACCTGTTCCCCAAAGGTCTTCCACAGCTCTATTTGGGAGGTGGTGTGGGGTTTTGGGGGTGTTGTGGGGTGAGACGTTCCCACATTTCATCTGGCCATTCTCTCTCTTTATAGTCTCTTGTTCTAGACCAGTCCTCTCTTTAAAATTTTTTTTTTTTTTTCTCATAGCAGTGACTCTTTGAGGAGAGCAGACCAGTTATCTTATAGAATGTCCTATGTTCTGGATTTGCTTGTCTCCCGGTTGTGGGGCAGGCATTTCACTTGTTCATCTATCCCTTTATTAACAATAAAGTTAAAGACAGGCTTAAGGGCTCTATTAGGTTGGGTGCTGTGGCTCCTGCCTGTAATCCCAGCACTTTGGGAGGCCGAGGCAGGAAGATCACTTGAGGCCATGAGTTTGAAACCAGCGTGGGCAATAAGGTGAAATTTTTTAAGAATTAAAAAAAAATTAAAGGCTTAATTAGACTCAGGTTAACACTTTAGCAAGAATGCTTCAGAGCTAGTGTTGTGACTTCATGATACATCCATTGGGAGGCCTGTGATGCAGGTTGTCTCACAGGTAGTGATTCTAGGTTTCATTATTTTTTTTAGAATGATGACAGCAAATTTTCTTCTTTGTAAAGATACAGTGTTCCCATTGCACTTAGAAAATAATTTCTGGGATAATTCATTGCCGTGTGAATATTCCATTCCCCATTAACTTTTATTTTTTATTTATTTTTTTAATTTTTTGAGACAGAGTCTTGCTCTCTCTTCCAGATTGGAGTGCAGTGGCATGATCTCGGCTCACTGCAACCTCCGCCTCCCGGGTTCAAGCGATTCTCCTGCCTCAGCCTCCTGAGTAGCTGGGATTATAGGCGCTTGCCACCACTCCCAGCTAATTTTTGTATTTTTAGTAGAGATGAAGTTTCGCTGTGTTGCTCAGGCTGGTCTTGAACTCCTGAGCTTAGGCAATCCACCCACCTCGGCCTCCAAAAGTACTAGGATTACAGGGGTGAACCTCTGTGCCTGGCCTCCCCATTAACTTTTACCCAATAATTTTAGTGCCAATAATTTTATTGCCTGAATCAATTATTTAATTGGGAATTGCAAATAAGGGTTTTTCTAACTCTATGGTTCCTTTTATATTTATTAGTTGGCAGTCTTCTGTGAAAAACAGCTTCCCCCCACCAACTGGGGATGGACTACATTTTATCCTTTAAAAAAAAAAAGAAAAAAAGAAAATATTTAATTTTTAAATACCAATTTTTAGAGTAAGAAATTGGTTTGATAGTTATCTCTAATAGTGTCAAATGAGTATTTTTTTTCCTTTTTCTCTTTTTTGTATATCATGGACTTCGGATGTTTTAAAATCTAATATTTTACCCTCAGTTACAGTCACTATTCATTTTTTATTGAGATATAATTCAGATACCATAAAATTCACCTTTTAAAACATACAATTCAACATTTAAAAATGTATTCACAAAGTTGTGGAACCACCACTACTATCTACTTCCAGAATATTCATCCCCTGCCCCCCTGAAAGAAGCCCTGCCCTCTTTAGCAATCACACCCCATTACTCCTTCCCTTCAGCCGCAGGCAACCACTCACCTGCTAGTTCTGTCTTGTAGATGTGCCTGTTCTGGACATTTCGTATAAATGGAATCAGACAATATGTGGCCTTTCATGTCTGGCATCTTTCAGCACAGTGTTTCAGGGTTCATTCATGTTTGTAGCACTTCATTTCTAATATTCCATTGTATGGATATACCACATTTTGTACATCAGTTGATGGATAGGTGTACGTTTTATATGAACAGTTCCCATGGCTTTTCCACTCAAGTTAGGATTTCTTGGTTTAAGCCAGGTGGGGTAAAAGGTGAAGCTGAGTTTGGTGACTGTGCTTATTGTCAAATGCTGCTGCTTCCATATGTTGCAGTCTAATGCTGGCGTGCTATGCGGGACACCTAGATGTTGTGAAATATCTCCGAAGACATGGCGCTTCTTGGCAGGCTAGAGACCTGGGAGGCTGTACAGCTCTGCACTGGGCTGCAGATGGAGGCCACTGCAGTGTGATTGAGTGGATGATAAAGGATGGCTGTGAGGTACGGGACCTGCCTTGTTAACCATGCACATATCGTTAAGAATCTGAAATGCTGCTCCATGGGGTCTGGCAGAAGCAGGGCCTTTGATTAGTCAACCTTAGAAATGCTGGAGAAAATTTTCTGACTTAGCAAGAAAGCCCCTGAAACCTTAGAATGGACATGAGAGTGAGCTTTCCGATTGTCACGGGGGTTTATCTTGTGTAGGGAAAAGAAACAGGTCTGAATCCAGAGCTGGACCTGATGCTTCTACTTTCTTTTTTTTTTTTTTTTTTGAGATGGAGTCTTGCTCTGTCGCCCACGCTGGAGTGCAGTGGCGCGATCTCGGTTCATTGAGGCCTCCGCCTCCCAGGTTCAAGCAATTCTCCTGCCTGAGCCTCCCTGGTAGCTGGGACTACAGGCACATGCCACCATGCCCAACTAATTTTTGTATTTTTAGTAGAGACGGGATTTCACCATGTTGGCCAGGCTGGTCTTGAACTCCTGACCTCAAGTGATCCACCTGCCTCAGCCTCCCAAAGTGCTGGGATTACAAGTGTGAGCCACCGTGCCCAGCCTGATGTTTCTACTTTGTTCTTTTGTTCATTTGCTTCTCTCTCCATTCAGTCTGTCACCAAAGCTTTACTAAGCATGTACCAGATATTATCTCAAATGGTGGAGACACAAAGATATTAAGAGAACTCTTATAGCCATTGTGCTTCTTGTTACTTCTAAAATTAGGTAATTTTTATTCTTGGTTTGTTTTAAAGATTAGTCATTACAAAAAATTTCCAAAGAGCAAACTGACCATATCAAGAATAGAACATTTCAGTTCTTTGCATCTTTACCTGGAAACAGGCAAGTGGTCTACTTTTGATTTCACGTTATCAGAAACTGCAAATTTGATTTAGCCAATAGAAGCAGTGTTGTTGGACGTCTATAGATATTTGAAGATGGGTAATTAGAATTAGATCAATTATGGAAATTGCTGGTAACTTTGAAAACTTTATTTCAGGACTTTGAAGAACTTAGCTAAAAATTTCAAAGCATGGAACTAAAGAATGATGGACAAAGTTCTGTGCTATCTGTGATTGCCAGATGGTGTGTAGAGTGCTGAGAAATTAAGTCAATGACCTGGAAAATCAACTCAAGTTGAGAAAAGTCATGTCTCCTGGAAGATGTCAGTAGATTTCTTCTAGTTTGTTTCTGAAGGGTAATTGAGGGAAAGTGAGACTGCAGTTACGGGATCTATCTGGTTCCTGCTGCTGCTTTTGGAGAATTAAGAAAAGTGCCCCCTTATAGGAAAAATCTCAAGTCATTAAAAATTTATTACATTTCTTATTTTCCTTATGTTTTAGAGACAGGCACAGAGGCAGAAGGCTGAGTCAATGGGCTTCCATAGTAGAGCCGGGCCCACGTGCCATGTGTGGTAGTGACAGCCACACACTCCTTGATTGGTTTATGATGAATTCTGGGCAGGTTTTGCACCTAGTGAAAGTCTGTGGTTGAAAAAGAAGGTTGTACTTTGCTGAAAGAAGTCAAGCATCCAGGCCGGGCACAGTGGCTTATGCCTGTAATCCCAGCACTTTGGGAGGCCAAGGCGGGTGGATCACTTGAGGTCAGGAGTTCGAGACCAACCTGGCCAACATGGTGAAACCCTGTCTCTACTAAAAATACAAAAATTAGCCGGGCGTGGTGGTGGGCGCCTGTAATCCCAGCTATTAGGGAGGCTGAAGCAGGAGAATTGCTTGAACCAGGAGGTGGAGGTTGCAGTGAGCCAAGATCGTGCCACTGCACTCCAGCCTGGGTGACAGAGTGAGACTCCATCTCAAATAAATAGATCATTCACAATAGGGCATATCTCTGCTATCAACATTTAAATACTGGAGTTTTGGAAATGTAGGCTCTCTGGGCTTCAGATATGAATATACTTATTTGGGATAAATTCCATCTTTCTTTGAAGCACTGGAACTACTTTGCAGAGGACAGAACAATAAGCATGGATGTGTTTACTATAGATTTCCACATGATTGGCCTGGTGGCGGATGGATGATGTCAACATGAGTCTTTCCATGTTCTGGCAGATGGCTCATCTGATGCTTCTGAAGCCCATGGGAAGGACTTGAGAGCCAATCACCACCTTCTTCCCAAATGTAATGATCATATACTAAGAGTGACTTATTCACTTGGCGACTGACTTATTCATTTGTGCATTTAATGATCCATGTGATCTCAGGAAAGGCACTTCTCTGAGATTTATTTTGATTGTTTGTAAACCAAGAATAAAAATACCTACCTCTGATTAACGTTTATAGGACCAAAAGAGAAAGTGTGTGTAAAGAGGGTTGAAAGCTGTGTAAAGCATCATGTAATATGAGGTGCTTATTTTATTATTCTTTAAATATAATGGAGTGTGTTGCCCACAGGTTAGTTCTTTGCATGAAGAAGAGCTGCAAATCCAAATCATGTTACAGTGGATAATCTTATATGCAGAAATACCCTGAAGTGCCCCCAAGATCTCCTGGAAATTCCTTGTTTGTTTTTCCATTCTGATGTTTTACTAAAGCTATGGATCATCTTTGAGTAATTCTTCTGTAACAGATTGTGTGTGTGTGCACGTGCTCATGTGTGCTTATGTGCACATGGTATGCATGTGTGTGCGTGTCTGAGCACAAACACGTATCTGTCTTTACTTCAGCACCACTCTTCATGGATTGGCGAGGTCTTCATTGGAATTGGAAGCGACAACATTTACATTTTCTTAATCTAAGATATTTATTTTAAAACACCAAATGGAGAGATTTCAGTGTAGAGAAGATGATCAGGAAACAGCCATCTGATTACTGGGCACACTGTTTTGGAGAAGCCTTTAGTCAGACTTTTCAGACAGAGTTTGTGTAATGAATCTGGTTGTTCTGTATTTTACCTGTAGGTCTCCTGCCTAAAATTGATAAGTATTAGTAAGTATAAGGGTGTATATATATTATTACTGTCTTGTTCCAGAAAGGATGTAAAGCTGCTTACAACAATACATAAAAGTAAGAAAAATGAATGCTAGGTGAGGAAAGTTAGGCAAGAGAAAATAAGAACTCACCAGGGGCCAAGTGGAAAGTAGTTCAGTTAATTTTTCTAGCCCATCTTTTTTTCCACTTTAAAGGATGTAGATGAAGAAGCCGATGGGGAGACCCTGGGGCCTCTCAGCACCAAAATGTGACTTAAATTAGCACAGTGCAATGAACCAAATATAGAAAGACGGCTATCTAAGTCCGGGTGTTGGGGCAAGCAAATATTCCTTTTATAAGTTTGAATCATTTTAAGAAAAAGAAATTGGGCTCAACACAGCTGTTTCTCTGTCCCAACAGGTAGACGTCGTGGACACTGGTTCAGGATGGACCCCACTCATGAGAGTCTCTGCGGTGTCGGGAAATCAGAGGGTGGCCTCTCTTCTAATTGATGCTGGGGCCAATGTGAATGTGAAGGACAGAAATGGAAAGACACCCCTTATGGTAGGTCCTCCTCCTGAAAATAGGCAGTTTTCTACGTGGAATTAAGGTCAGAGCTTTTTCTATAATTAGACAATTCTTGTGAGTTCAGCCCTGCACCAGCCCTTGGGTTTGACTGTGTGTGTGTGTTCCCTGTCGGCTTGTTCATAAGGGCATGAGGCTGTCACTAGAATACTTTCATTGTCTTTTTACAACTATTTAAGGACTAAAGAACCCCTGTCCCCAGGACCACTGTGGGATCAAAACAGAACTGGTGAAACAAAGAACAAGCTGCTTTCTGTCCTGGTTTTAGTGTGGAGAGAGGGAGAGTCCATTTTCCATTTTCCGTGGAGTTGCTACCACTACAGCTGCAGAGGAAGCGCTGTGCCTGCAGGCCATGCAAAGCCACAGTGGTCTTTTGGGGTTGCAGGGGGGCTGCTGGGACCCTGCATGTGCCAGGCTTATGCCCCCTGCTGTGTGTGCCCTGGAGGGAGAAGCTCATGCACACCACCCTGGGTTTTGTTTTCTAGGTGGCTGTGTTAAATAATCATGAAGAGTTAGTTCAGTTACTTCTTGACCAAGGGGCAGATGCAAGTGTAAAAAATGAGGTAAATGAGTCCATCTTTACGTAAAGATTTTTCTCGGAGGGGGAGAAAACATTTATAAGCATGTAAAATTTTTGTTGTTTCCTGTTTCAGTTCGGCAAAGGTGTCCTAGAAATGGCCAGAGTTTTTGACAGACAGGTTGGGATGCTCTTTCTGCCTATCAAGGCTAATTTTTAGTCCTTCTAGACTCAGAAAAACCACCAAAACCCTGGATTACATTCGCCTGTTTGTTTTGTTTATCTAGAGAGTAGTCTCCTTATTAGAAGAAAGGAAAAAAAAGCAGAGGCCAAAGAAGTCTTGTGTCTGCTGATGAGAGCACCACTCATCTGCGAAACCCACGTAAAACAAAGTGAACCGTGACTGTTAAACTAGGGATGGGAAATTCTGCATCTTGGGGGGCTGTACATTTATTTATTTAGTTGAAGATTCACTGATCCCACTTTGAAATACATCTTTTTACCTAAGCATGTGCGTATGTGGTACCATCGTTGGGTGTCTGTAGAATGGGGATGTTTTCTTGCACTTGTGCCTTTTGGAGTTAGACATGAAACAAACTATTTATGCACCGGAGCTACACAAACACACATGGGGTCTCCCACTCCCGGCTCCTGCCCCGCAAGCTGTCCTTCTACCATGCTAGGCCTTGTTGGAATTCTTTCCCTCATGTGTTTTCAATTAAATCCTCCCCTCCCAACTTAGGGCTTCCAGGCTGGTTGTCAGGCCGCAGCTGCCTCCTGGAGTGGCGCTCCTCCGAAAAGCCCAGGAGTTTTCTCTTCAGCTGTTGGCCTCACATCAAAGCTCAGAATACATACTTCAGGACTCCGATTCTGTTCTATTAGAGGTGTCTGATTGAGGGTCAGCCTTTTTGGCCACAGACAGGTCTAATGTGTTTGCATATACTCATGCCCTGACAATGGAAGACTCAGCCTGCTGATGGGTGGACGACGTAGCCAAAGGGTAGTATATTAAATTTTGTCTTCAGAGCAGAAGGTTTTCTGATGCTGATCATGCAGTTCCTAGACAAGTAGGAATTAACTGCAACCATGTCTGCTGGTTGGGAGCTTAAAGACACAAATGTGGTAGAGCTTCAACTCAGCAAACACACTTCAAAATCAGCAAAAAAGTGAGCACACAGACCACATGAGTCTTATGTCTGCAGAGAGACACTGGTTAACTTGACCCCATGGGAAAACCAGCTACAAAGGTCTGTAGAGGAGTGGATTTTTTTTTTCCTGTAGGGAAAGCCTAATAAAAGGTAATTAAAGCTCTAAAGCTTTTGCTGAGGGGCATAGAGAAAAATCACACAATTTTATTGACGTTAGCAATCAGCTTTATTCCAAAGAGCCCACAGAATATTCGTTTTAGGAATTGGATTTGTGGACCATATATAGTCCATTCCTTAGATATTTCATGAGTGTTTTACCTTTTGTACAAATGCAAATTCCTTTAGATTTGCCAGATTAGGTTTTTAAAACCTCTTTTAAAATTGGAGCACATTTACAACTCTCCAGAGGTCCCTCCTTTGGTTGGTGGTCAATGTTGATGTTCACCTTAGTTTCATTTTTTGGTCTGTTGTAGACTGTATTCACTAGCCTGCTCTATGGAAGGAGTGTGCATCCCTTCTGGTTGACATCAAGCTTGGCAAAACTGCCCACCCTCCTGATCGATATTGAGCCATCCTTATATTCTTGAGATCATCTCCCTGGGTTATGGTGGACTGCAGGATTCTTCATGCTCATATGCTATGTATGTTTGCTCTTTTTCTTCTTTTTACTTAATGAGATTAGAAAGTGGCATATACACTGTTAGAATTTTCCCAAAGAGCAACTCATAGTTTTATTAGCTCTACTTTATTCTAATGAACTTATCCTTAGGTCTACAAATTCATTTCTTCTATTTTTTCCCCTGGGTTTATTTTATTGTTCCTTTTATAACTTTATAGTAGATATTAAATTCCCTTTTTCATCCTTTACAAATTAATTTATAGATTTAGGGCTATGAATTTTCCCCCAGCAGTGCTTTAGTTACATTATCATAGAAGTTTTCTAAACTTTTCTAATGAAAAATTCAACTGGGAGAACTTGCTAAGTACACATTTCGTAGCCCCATCTCTGCTCTCTGAATTGGAATCTTCAGGAAAAGGGCATGAGCAATGGATTTTAATGGGTTTGAACAAGCATCACAAGTGAGTTCTTCTAATTCTAAGAGCTTGAGAATCCCTACCATCACATGTGCTATTAGAAATGTTTTCACTTGCTGTTTTCTAATCTGCAATTCATCTTTGAAAACTAATGAATCAATTCATTTCTAGGGTATGGAATTATTTTTTTGGGAATTTTTATTCCTCCAAGGCACTTGGAAAGACGATATATTCTGTATGTTTGGAGTATCCTGTTTGATATATATCAATTATGTTTGAAGTTCTGTATGTACTAATTTTTGCCAGCTTGTGTGATCATAGGTGGAGAGTGGTGAGAATAAAGACTCCTTCGGCTGGGTGCCGTGGCTCACACCTGTAATTCCAGCATTTTGGGAGGCCAAGGTGGGCGGATCATGAGGTCAGGAGTTTGAGACCAGCCTGGCCAACACAGTGAAACCTCATCTCTACTATAAATACAAAAATTAGCCAGGCGTGGTGGCACGTGTCTGTAATCCCAGCTACTCAGGAGGCTGAGGCAGGAGAATGGCTTCAAGCCAGGAGGCGGAGGTTGCAGTGAGCTGAGATAGCACCATTGCACTCCAGCCCGGGTGACAGAGTGAGACTCCGTCTTAAAAAACAAACAAAAAAAAGACTCCTTTATTCTTGTTAGCATTTTGTATTTGTATTTTTGTATTTTCTGTAGTTTTATTAAGTTGGATGCTGTGTTTTTTAAATAGGTATCTATTTACACTTAGATTTTTCATACCAAATAACTCCGATATTGTCTCTACCACTGCTTGCTTGCTTTTTGGATTTCTTATGTAAATAGATGAGTTTTAAAAAATTAGGTTATACATTCACATTGTTCAAAAATCATATCATGCCCCACCCCCCGTGTTGTGTGTGAGCATATTCCTTCCTGTGCTGTGGTCTCACACGTTCATGAGGTTGGTAGCACACACCCCTTATGCACCCCCACCCTGCCAACCATACTTCTTAGTTTCTTATGTACTGCTCCAAACTTTTCTCAAGCATCTATAAATGAATGAGAATACATTTTTCTACATGAAGGCCTTCCACCAATTTTTGTAACATTCTCAGTAACAAATGAGAGACACATTGATATTTACCTTTATACTATTTATTGGGTTTAGTATTCATAACAATAACTTTTTCTACTGAAATAGCAGGTTGTGTTTACCTGTCGAACCCCAATATGAGAAATGTGTACAAAAGCAACAGACTGTGATAGAAAAAGGTATGTGAAAAAATTAGCAAACCAAAGCATGATAAATGGATGAAGCACTATAAAATTACTTTGCTGGTTTACGTAACTGTATCTTTAATCTGTACTGTGCCAAACAGCCTATAGCCAAGTTTTAAAGAGTTACAGGAACAATTGCTACACATTCAAAGAACAGGCATTCACTGCAGCCTCCTGATTTGACCTGATGGGAGGGACAAGAGAATGAGTCACTCTGCCACCACTTTTCCTGCCTTGGATTTGTAGAGGATTTGTTTTGGTCTAATTTGTTTTTCCTATATCTGCCCTACTAAGGTACCTGCTTATAGGCCATGAAAATAAAACGCCATTCAGCGTTTTTTTTGTAAAGCTAAAATAATCACATGATACTTATTCTTTGGAGGATTTAAAATGTGCTAAATGGAGGACTAAAGAGTTACCTTATAGGAGAATCATGGGGAACAGAGAAACTGCTTTTTGAAGATGATGTGGAAGGTCAGGGTGGGTTACAGGGCATTCAACCTGGAAGAGCTGAATAGCTTTACATTGAGAATTACTTTGTATGTTAAATCTTCTGGCCATCATTATCCATTATTGGATATTTTAACAATTTTATAGTTATTCTTAATTTTTCTCATATGAAACTGTAATGGCTGTACTAGAAGCTGCCATTACTGTTCCAAAAAGTAAAGGGGATTTTCTCTACAAAAGGAAAGAAAATGGCACATTCACATGTAGGTAAGTAGCTTCTGGAAACATCCTCACTGCACAGAAATGGTTCTCAGCATGGGGCTCCCAAACTTTCTTTTAGAGTGTCATTTGTTTTAGTATCAGAGTTTTCAAATAGGTTTAAAAGCAGTAGATGTCAATAGGAACTTTAAGGTGAGTCAAGATAATTTTGTAATTAAGTTGATTTTCTATGGCTAACTTCCCCTTCTAATTAGAACAAGACATTGGGTGAGAGGTCCTCTGCTGGACTTAGGCTGGTGGGGTTGCTCTGGGCTGCAGCCCTGGAGAAGGCTGGGCTTTGGGCATCCCTTGGGTGGGCCTTGTAGGGATAGCCACACACTGCAGCACTCACCACTTTGGCCGATCTAAAGTAGCAATGGAAGTAGTGATTTGACTGTCAAACTGGAGATGCATCGGCCTGTGGTTTGACCTGGGAAAAAGGGGCTTGTGTCTGGGTGATAGGGAAAGGTAAACAGATGTATTAGCCACTGGCTTCGTGTGGGCAGCTGTGTTGAATCAGCCTGCTGCTGAGTCACAGGGAGTAACTGCAGTTGCCTAGGGCTGGCTTCTAGCATGGAGAGGAGAAGAAAAGGGGTCCTGCAATGTCCCCCAGCAGCCTGTCATAGTGTGTGAAACTCCTAGCCTGAGAGCCCCACCTCTGGTCAGCACTAGTGTTGGGAGACTTCTGGGAGGGTTTGTGACTTTCAGCTGGGGTAACTGGTGTCTGGCTGGGGCCATCTTGAGCGCAGTGAGGAAGGATCTCCAGCCTGAGTGTGCCGTGGGCCCCCCGAATACATAGGGGAGCCCTGCAAAGCAGTTTTGAAATTAGTACATCTCACGAGGAAAGTCTGCAAGAGGTCGGGGTGCATGAGAAAGATCTGGCCCTGCTGCCCTGGCGCCACCTTGTGCCCTTTCTGCTGCTGGGGGGTCTCATTGGCTCAGAGTGCTTAGTAAACATCAGTGGCGAGGGGGCAGGAGGATGCTCAGCCCTGCCAGTCGGCCCAGCACCAGGCTCTTTTTAGCACCGTGGAGACCATAGGCTCCTTAAGAACATTTTGACACAGTTTTAGCAGTTTTTTTTTTTTTTTGAGGATGCATTGATGTATTGATTTGCCAGGGAACAATGGCCTATAGTTCAGCCTGAGAATTCTCATAAAGTTAAGAAGGCATAAAAATGCTCCCCCCGAGACTCGTCAGGAGTATTGACTCTCCTACAGTTTAATTTGCTGCTTTTGTGGTTTCTGTGATATCATCCCACATGTGTAAGCTGGAAAAATCCACGCTGTGAAGTGTAACCTCCTGTGTGTATTTCCACAATGGAGAATGTTAGGCTTCGTTTCCCTCGGTTGCTACACATCTGATTACATGTGTCAGGAAAACAAACTTAAAAAATTTCAGGAGACAAACCTTTCAGCAGAATTGCCTGGAACCCATGAAGTGAGGTCATAGAACCTACAACTATAATAAGCTGTAGGAAGAAAAGTAGCCTCTGGGCTACTTTGTGTCTAGTCTCATTGACTTTCCAGGTGATGGCCCTACAAAACGCAAACCACCTCTATTATTCATGCCTATACAGTCTTTTAAAAAAATACTAGATTGCCATTGAAATATAAGTATTGATTTTTTTTGTTTTGAGGATATAAAAAAGAATACTCCACCCCCTGCCTCCTCCAACCACAAAACACCCTGGTTATTGGCTCCTAAGTTATGTTAAAATGGAATTTGCTGCTAAATATGCTTCACTTGATAAATACTGCATCTTGGAAGGATTAATACTGTCCATATTGTAAGGGAATATTAGTTTAAATATGTTCTTATTCAGAAATAAAATGCATGGCTCTATAATAACACATTAGTACTGTAGAGATAAGAATGTGTCATCAGCCATGACCCCTAAGTGGCCATTGATGACATGGCATAAGATCACAGTTTTAACCTCCTTTAATATCAAACTCTTCCTGGCTCTCTGAAATAGAAGCATAGGAATTACAGCTAAGAACAAACAAACAGCAAAAGAAAAACTCAGTTCATATCCTCTTATAATTGGAGGAAGGGCTAACATGCCAGATCTAAGGATTTGGGCATCTAAAAAGACAATGCCCACGTAATGCACCATAAAATTCTGTAAACCTTTTTATATATGTTTGGCTTTAGTACAGTTACCAAGTGTAATCAGTTACAGTAATTCTGTATGTATCTCAGCAGTATTATTTTCCAACATGGCTTTACATTTTTAAGAACTTAATAACTACAGAATAAACAGATACATGCTATACGAGTTGGAATGTATTAGAGCTGGGTTCCCTTTTGTGTGTGTTTGTGTTACGTGTTTAGTTTATCCATAGTCATGAATACTATGTTGCCTAGATACAGTGGGGAACACCGGGAAAGTGAAATGCAGTTTTGTTTTCTGGGAGGCAAACCAAGATTCTTGGTACATATTTTTCTGTTTCAAGGCATAGGAAAACTGTTGACCCCCAAAAGAAGGCTTTCTCATAAAACACTCAGAGTGAATTATGTAACTGTTGTCAATTGTCTTCTAATGTGAAAACCAGTCCAGAAGACAGAGGCATCATGGCATTTTACCTTATCTGAGTATTTTTGTATTTCTCATGCCATTAGTCACTTTAAAGACCTTGTGAAACATGGCTCCCTAGTCAGGCATTTGAAGAGTGAAAAGTTCAAGGGGATGCTGCCCAAGCCAGCATCTCATAATATTTAGGAAGTTGATAAGCAAGTTGATTTCCTTATCACATTCTGTGATGCTCAACAGGTAGGTTGCAAGTGTTTAAGAAATAGGTTCAGACTCTGTTAAAAGCATCTTTTAAAGATTCCTGCAGCCAAGTTGGAAAAAGAGGATGCCCCATAGAGAAGGTTCTTTGTCCAATATCTACGAATAATGATAGCAGACATGAACTATACCCATGAACATCACATTCCATTGGTTGTAGTTTTTGCAAGCATAAAGAGTCTGCCTAATTGTTAATAAGTTGAACCTTGCAGTAAACAGACTTGATTGACTAGATCTGGTTAATGGTTCACATCTGAAAATAGTTGTGGTCCCATGGAAAGCCTCATCTGTCTGAATACAGGATCATTGTATTACAGTTTGTGGTGATTTGCTCGGCTCCAAGCAGTATAGGGAGGTGGCAGTTTGCAGTGCCTGGGCAGTAGGTTTCTTACGGAAACACCACCTTTCCCAAGCTAAATAACCTACTGGTGGCAGTGCTCTAGAAAGGACAGCGAGAAAAAGAAGTGCTTGGCATTTCTATCAAGCACCGCCTTGAGTGACACTAGAGACCCCTTCCAAACATGCTCACGGCTGGTCAGCTCAGGGTCAAGTTCTGGCTTGTCTAGTGTTCCAGTCTCTATCCTGGTGTGGCTACACCTTAAGATTCCTGTCTGCAACCCAGGTTCTCACCAAAGCTTCCTGGCCAGAAGCCAGATTTCTTCCAGCTGTCCCTGGGAGCCTGCCTGCCAGTTGTCAAGGGACACAGGGCCTCCCTGAAAGCCAAACACAGCCTGGACCTGAAGCCCCTTGGCTCTGGCCTGAGATGGGGAATCCAGAAAATCAACTGAGGTTCTACTTGGGATCTCTTGAGCTGCATCTGGTACCATAAGCACAGCTTGGGGTAGTTGGGGGACTGCTTTCCAATAAGGCCTTGATCAGAAAGCAAACACATCCTGTCCAGAATCCCATCAAGCAGGATATTTCAAGTTCACTAAAATACTAAAAGCACAACAAGCCTTCCTGCCATGGAAAACTCAGTGATGGTAAAAATGCCTACTACAGCGCACTGCACTGTAATCAACATTCTGCATAAATTAATAATTTACAAGTACCTGAGCAAGTAGACAGAGCACCATAGCACAGCACAGCACTGACGGCAGTAGCTCAAAGTTCTTATAGTAATGATGTTTTAAACATTAAAAAAAAATCCTAAAAGTTGGTACAAAAAACTCCAACTGGAGCTGAAAGATAGTGCAAACTTCTGTCTTCACTGTTGAAAAAAGGTGTCGGCTTCTCACTTAATATAGGCGGTGTGGGTGGATCTGGGCACTTGGTGTGGATATTGCGGAGCAGGTCTGAATGAAGAGAGGAGAAAAAAAAATGATCAGAGACCCTGAGAAGTGATTCTGAGGATAGAGAGGTCTGGGGTTGGAGATGTATTCTGATAGTCTGAAGGGTTTTCTGTGTCAGATACCACTGCCCCTCATAACGGGGGCGGGAGACCTGTCTCCAAAGCCGCACTTCCCACCCACAAGTCAACTCTAGACCAGCACTGTCCCACAGAAAAAATGTGAGCTACACAAGAAATTTTAAATTTTCTAGTAGCCACATGAAAAAAGTAAAGAGAAAGGTGCAATTAATTTTAGTAATACATTTAACTCAGTATACCTAGAGGATTATTTCAACAGGTCATCATCAATAGAAAAAAATGGATAGTTGACATTTTAGGGTACTAAGTCTTCAAGATACAGTAAGACTTTTACCAGGCGCAACATGCCTAGCAGTCCCTGCATCCCACAGCACAGCTCCAGAGAACAGGGAGCAAAGGTGGGCACCCAGTATCCCTAAAAAATGAAATGTGCAGGACAGGACCAAAATCGGCAACTGACAGAGGTAAGATTGGCCACAGCTTGAGGGCATTTAAGAAAAAGGGCTTCCCCTCATTGTTTTCATGTAAAGTAGTGTTTCTTCCTCAAATAGAACAAGAAAAATAACTTCAAGATCAACATGCAAACCACAATGAAATAATTAGGATGCTATGCAATTTTTCTCTATTTATGAAGTCGGGAATTAAACAATTGTCCTGACCCTTTGACCGCCTTTATCTCTGAGATTTATTAAGCAGCAATTTCTTTCACGGGCCAAACATTCTTCCCAAGAGCTGTAATGAAATCACTCCAGTGTGTCTTCTCCTTCAGAGATACAGGATTACTGAACCCAGGGCCTGGCCAACACAGTACCTTTGGTTCTTTTGAGCTCACAAAGCAGGCTTCCTGCCAAGAGGGCATGTGTGTCAGAAGAGTACTTTGGCTGTGGGTTTAACTCATCTGTGTGCTGGTAAATGTTGAACAGCCCATGGGGTTGGGGGCAGGAAAGCCTGATTTGCAGTATTTGCCAATGTCCATGGTGTAAATACTCCCCCTGTGGCTGGTTTCAAGCTACACCTGACATCACTAAACATGGAAGAGATGCAGGCAGCTACCATGACCTAGGTTTTCTGCCATACAGAAATAATGGATGAGTGCAATCTCAAGAGCAATGGAGAAAAATGTGAAGTGAGTTTTGAGCACTTATTACCTTTGTTTCTAATATAAAATATCATAAATTTGTATAATTTAATCCTTAATATTGGCTAGGTTTAACACCTAGCTTGCAAAATTCCTGGAAATTTGTTATCTCTCACCAACCAGGGTAAGCTGGCTCCCCTACACCATGGGGTTAGCCTCCCAGCATAAGTTGGGATTGAGGTCTCTGCCTTCCTAGTGGACCAAGCAGGATAAGCTGTGAAAGGTGATTCCTTTTGCCCATTGTCCCTGGTTTCCCAGTGTCCTGCTGCCAGGCAGCTGCTTTCCCTTACTCCCCATATGTCCCTTGCTCCAGCTGTATGCCTCCAACCCGACTAATGTCTCAGGACCTCAGGAACTGGGCAGATTCTGCTGAGAGTTGTGGAGATGGGCATTGAGATGGTCTGAATCTGTGTTCCTGCCCCAGTCTCACATCAAATTGTAATCCCCAAAGTTGAAGGTGGGGCCTTGTGAGAGGTGACTAGATCCTTCATGAATGGTTTAGTACCATCTCCTTGGTTCTAAGTGATAGGAGTTCTCATTAAATCTGGTTGTTTAAAAGTGTATGGCACCTCCCCTTTTTCTCTTTCTCCTGCTCCAGCCATGTGAAGTGCTGGCTCCCCCTTCCGCCATGATTGTAAGTTTCCTGAGGCCTCCCCGGAAGCATATGCTGCCATACTTCCTGTACAACCTTCCTGTACAACCTACAGAACTGTGAGCCAATTGAACCTCTTTTCTTTATGAATTACCCAGTCTTCGATATTTCTTTATAGCAATGTGAGAACAGACTAACACAGGTGTCCAGTCTTCATACTGTCATGCTACTTGGTAGCTCCTCTTTTTCTTTGTGTCTTACAGGCCTGGCTTTCTGAGGTACTGTAGTTTTATGACATCTTGATTTGCTCTCTTAGGTCCACTGTGGCTGTTGATAGGCACTGTGTGCCAATGCCTGTGATTATAAGCTCACGTGGACTGCTTCCTTCCTGGTAATTGTCATGTCTATTTTACGGTATTCCCAGTTGTAGGGAGAGCAGGAAGCACGGCCTAGACTACCACACCCCTGTCCTGGCTTGGATTAGTCGTGGTTGGTCCCATAAGAGTTTGAGAGAGAAAGAGATGGGCATGGCATGTCACACAAACCTGAGGGGTGCCAGGCAGAGCCCAGTCTCCCGTTGTCCTGGGGTCCTGGCCAAGGCATGAGTGAGCCGAGTTGTTCTGGCCAGAGGATCTGCAGGCAGAGGCTTCTGAGGGGGGTTTGGCTTACAGGTCCCCTGCAATAAACATAGGGTTAGGCAGGGTCACTTTCCAGGAGCCAGCAGAGGCCCCTGAGAAGCAGGGCCTGCCACTTGGCACAGGCCTTGCTTCCTGAATATCATCCTCTCACCATACAAGGTGGGTGGAGGCTGACCTCTGTTAATCTTCTTGCCAAAATTTTCTGTAACATTTAAGACTTATCCATGGATCGTAGTTATAAACACTCAACTACGGGGCTTCTGGACTGCCCCTGGGCCCTGGGGTAGCGTTGATGTTGGGGTTTCTCTGTCAGTGTCACCCTGAGGATACACACTTTCCTGTGCTTTTAGTTAGGCGGCTTCTCTGTTCACCCTAAAATAAGAAGTTGGTGAAAATCTTTTCAAACATCACATTCGTTTCTTCAGTTTTGCCAACATCACATAGCAGGACTCGTTCATCTGTGGGTGGATGAGATGGTGAGGATGGTTGTGCTCAGTCTGCCATGTGCAGGCGCTGTTCCACATGTTGCTCTGATGGCTCTGCGAAATGCACTGAAGTTCTTCCACTAGATACTTTCTCATAAGCTCAAAGAATTGATGCAGTGGTCTGAGGGGCAAGTCAAGCTTTGTAAACACACTAAGGGGCAGGGCTGTGTTGACCAGAAGCCAGTGTGAGGGAGCTGGCCAGGGAAGGTAGGGTTATTCCACGCTGGCTTTTAGCCAAAAATGATGCCTTGGGACTTGTGCAAGTCACTTGACCTCTTTCTCTGGAAAATGTGGGGAAAAAGACCTATCTCAGCATTGTTATGAGGATTAAAGAAAATAATGCATAGGAAGTTCCCAGCACACAGATAATAGTTATTAATATCAGCATTCCTTCATGCCGCAATTTAAAAATGTTTAGTAGAAGTAGAAGAAAAACGGCGGGGCGTGGTAGCTCATGCCTGTAACTCCAGCACTTTGGGAGGCCGAGGCGGGCGGATCACCTGAGGTCAGGAGTTTGAGACCAGCCTGGCCAACATGCTGAAACTCCGTCTCTATTAAAAATACCAAAAATTAGCCTAGCACGGTGGCACATGCCTGTAATCCCAGGCTACGCAGGAGGCTGAGGCAGGAGAATCGCTTGAACCCGGGAGGCAGAGGTTGCAGTGAGCTGACTGCACTCCAGCCTAGGTGACAGAGTGAGACTCTGTCTCAAAAAAAAAAAAAAGTAAGAACACATGCCCCTTTTTTTCGTGGGGCCCCTCCTGTGGATACCCATGAGAGAGGGGTTCATTGGAGCTGTGTCCAGAAGTCAGTAAGTGTTGGACACATCTCTGCTCTTGGCCCCAGGTGAATGTGGGTGCCATGTCTTGTCTTTGAAGCCCGGAAACACTCACGAATGCACAGAATGTCTGTTGGAAATGGTGCTAGAACCTCCAGGGAGACAGAACACCCCTAATAACCAAGTGCTTCAATTCACCATCATAGGACCCAGTATATATCTAGCAACACTCAACAATGATTTCAAACACTTGAGTTGAATTTCTCTCACAGTGCCTATCATATGAAAATTACATTTATTTAGCAGTTGGGGCTCAGCTGAAAGAATGCAACAATATAATCACCATTTAACATATCTTTGTAAAGCAAAGGAAGCTACCACAGAAGTTTGTAAATCACAAGTGTCCACAGGTGTGTGGAAGATAAGCTGAGTTGGAACAACGGACACATTGGGCTAGGAAAAAGTCCCTGAACAAGGGAGAGACTTAGAAGTGATATTTCTACATTAGTTTTCATTAAAAGAAACATTAAATAGAAAAAATTCCCTAGCTAGGAATAAAGGCCATATAATGTGCCCAAGAGCATGGATTGTTTATATATTCAACCAGTTCCACATACACACACAGTATCCTCACTGGTGGAGCAGGGATGATCATAGTCCCTTCCTCCCGGGTGGACGTGAGAGTTAAATGAGATATTGAGGCTCCTAGCACAGGGCCTGGCATGCAATATAACCCATAAGTGTTAGCTGCTGCTGGATTACAACTATTATTAATGGAGTGAATTTACCACCAAAAAGCACCATAACCCTACCAACAAACTTTGGATAATTAACTAAGGTAACAAATCAAGCTCCCCTTCCTATAGATAACAGAAAACTGTGAGCAAGACATTAGTGTGTCATGTAAAAATGGATGTATGCACTCATCAAATTGAAATAATTAGCAATACTAGTTTTGCTGCTAAGTATGACTAAGCTGTCTTGGCAATAAAGAATAACGTCAGGTTTTTATTGCAATGCTGGAGAAAAAGTGAGGTATGTATCACAATATATTTGGATTTATCATGGAAACATAGGATATAGTTAGGTTAGCCATTCATTCTAGTTTGCCTGGGACATTCCCAATTTATGTTTATTGTCCTGTTTAATTATTAATCACACTCTCTCAGGCATGTCTCCTACTTGAGAAGATAAATTTTATGGTCACCATAGTGATGAAAACCCAAATGACTGAGATGCGATTGAAGGGTCTGACCTCCAACCTGGGGATCAGCGCAGGCACCATCTGCTTCCTCCAGCCATGGCCAGGACATGGTTTGGATGGAAGCATGAGACAGGTTGCAAGCAAAGATGTTGCCTAGGTAAGATGCTGGCTTCCTGCCAGGGCTTAACTGGGACAGAATGGCCATGGAACAGTGGGGATTAGTCCAAGAAGATGTGCCTTCACTCCTTAGACATTAGGCATGGAGGTGTGGAACCTATGATGCAAGAAGCACCAGCTGCACATTTTGACCCTGGAGGAAGGGATGAAATTGCCATGCTGTCTTCTAGGTGTTGCTTTTCATTCTGCCTTTGCAAAACCTAAACCTGAACCTCTCCCAGAGAAGTCCAGTGTGATCACCAAGCATCATCTGAAGGGAGCTGAGAAATGACTCTAAGCAGATTGCTCACACACGATAAACATTTCTTTAAATCTATTTTCATTTTAAACAAGGAAATGAAGAATTCAAACCTCATTCTTATGCCCTCTTAACTTCTTCCAGATATTGAAGAAAAATCCAGGTATGCTATTAAATAGGGCTGTTCCATTCTTCTATATTCTGCTCATGTTCTGGCAATAGCCACATATTTCAAAATTTTTAGAGGTTTCAAAACAATTTTAAATCCAAATATAACCACTATGCCTTGACCAGCATCATGAAGTCTCAGCTGTTATCAACTTCACATGGTAAACGAGAGTAAACATGCCCTGCTTATCCAGAGAAATCTCTGCAGGAAGACTGGAATTCATCACAGGAAAATGCCAGCGATGCCCCAGAGATCCCTGACGAGCTCATGCAGGGCTGGGGCGGCATCAATATGTTGCACTGTGCAAATTCGGTCTACCTCTAGCTAAAAACAATTGTGGGAATTATGGCTATAGATCAGAATATAAATGTCATAAACCCTAATGTAGGTATCATGGAACTCGCCAAAGTTGACAGGCGGGTCTTCCATTTCCAGTAACATGGCAGGCTCTGTTGTTGTGCCCTACCCCTTCTCTGATAACCACCAAGAGTTACAAGACAGCAAAAGTTTTAAGTCTAAGTGAAAGCAGCAGCTTGGAGAGGGGGTAGTAACTGAAGATGGAGGCATCTGCCAAGTTAGGGAAACCTAAATGTGGGTTTTGATACTCTTTCACAGTGAGGAATACAGAAATCCAACCAAGGTCAAGACATATGGGCAGAAACCAAATGTCCAAGTTGAATGAGAGATAATTCTCTTCCCGACTCCTCTCCATTCAAGTTGGGCTCTACAGACAAGACCTCAGGTTAAGAATCTTCTAGAAGTAAATACATACTATAATCTATCCCCAGGATACTACAAGGAGCATTCTACTGGTGCTGGACAGACCGACGGAGAAAAATAAACCTGTCACCACAAATTGTCCTTGAGGACTTGAAGCTGAAATCACATCACCTGGGTATTTCAATAAGCTCCAAGCCATTTTAAAGTGGTCTCAAACTGGTACTGCCTCCAGGCACCTGGCAGAGGCAAAATAGCCCTTTATGGAAGAACACACCTGCATCCTAGGCCTTGAAGAACTATAATTTAAAAAAGTGAACTCATGGGGAAAAAAAAAAAAGCGTACAGGGAAACAAGGAACCAGGAGTGAGAAGTGATAGAATCTTCAGCAGTAACATATCCAAAGACTTCAGATTTGGGTATTATTGGAAAAAGTTTTCTTACTATGTTTAAAGAAGTACAAGACAAGCTAGCATAGTTGAATTAGAACCAAAGAGAACTTCTAGAAGCAAAAAAAAGTACAACATAGATGAGTGCAAATTGCACGAAGGTAAGTACAGTTTGATACCACTTACGTAAAGTTTAAAACAGGAAACACTATATTCATGGATACATATTTATACAAAAATATTCAAAATATTAAATAAGCAAACTTACGACAGTGCTTGTATCTGGAGGGAGGCTAATGTAGTGACTTTAATGTTTCACTTCTTTTGAAAAAGGATATTATATATTATATATCTGAAACTTAAATAGGCATATACATCTAGAAAGATGTAAAACTGGTTATTTCTATGTAGAATAAATGTGAGTAAATTTTAGTTTTTACTTTTCTATATTTTAAATATTTTAAAAACAAAAAATAACTTCAATCTTTGGGCTAAGGAGGAAAACAGAAGAGAATATATAGACTATTTTAAAAATACACACTACAAATTGGAACCAGTGAGCAAGGTGTAAAACAATGTTTAGAGGAAAGTTCTTAATAATATTTTCATGTAACTGTCACAAAGTCCCAAAAGGCAAGTGCTATTATTTCACATTTGTAGAGGGGACATTAAAGTGATGTTTCCAAGATCTAATGGTAGCAAGAGGAAGATCATATAAGACCTTGAGCTGGTTGAAGGTAGGGGAGAATGAGAAACCAGACAAATCTAATAAAACATAGGCCAATCAAGGACAAATAAAATAAATGGTATTAAGGATTACTAGGTGGTCATCTAGAAAAAAATAAAATTTGATTATTTATACACTAAATGGGATTGATTCGGGAAACAGACACATGGAGAACAAAAAAAAAAAGCAGGGTGAGGCAATGGCCCACCTGGGAGTGACACGGAGCCAAGGGAACCCCCACCATGGGAAGTGGTACAAGAAAAACTGAGGCTACTGGGGTCTGGAGCAGACCCCCAGCAAATTGCAGCAGCCTTACAGAAGAGTGGCCAGACTGTTAAACAGAAAACAACAATAACCCCATCCAAAGGTCAGCAACCTCAAAGATCAAAGGTAGATAAGCCCACAAAGATGAGAAAGAATCAACACAAAAACACTGAAAACTCAAAAAGCCAGAGTGCCACTTTTTCTCCAAATCATGGCAACACCTCTCCAGCAAGTGTAAAGAACTGGGCTGGGGCTGAGATGGCTGACATGATAGAAGTAGGCTTGAGAAGGTGGGTAATAAAGAACTTTGCTGAGCTGAAGGAGCATGTGGTAACCCAATTCAAAGAAGCTAGGAATCATGATAAAACAATAAAGGAGCTGACAGCCAAAATAGTTTAGAGAGGAACATAACTGGCCTGTTAGAGCTAAAAAACACACTATATGAACTTCACAATCACAAGTATTAACAGCAGAATAGATGAAGCAGAGGAAAAAATCTCAGAGCTTGAAGACTATCCTTCTGAAATAAGATGGGCAGACAAGAATAGAGAAAAAATAATGAAAAGGAGTGAACAGAAGGTCTTGAGAAATATGGGATTATGTAAAGGGACCAAATCTACAAGTGATTGGGGTACCCAAAAGAGACGGGCAGAACAGAGCCCCCCCAGCAAATTGCAGCAGCCTTACGGAAGAGTGGCCAGACTGTTAAACAGAAAACGACCCACAAAAATCCCATCCAAAGGTGTCACCAACCTCGAAGATCAAAGGTAGATAAGCTCACAAAGATGGAAAACATACTTCAGGATATAATCCAGGATAACTTCCCCTACCTGGCAAGATAGGCCAACATTCAAATTCAGGAAATCCAGAGAAGGTAAGATACTCCATGAGAAGATCAACCCCAAGACACATAATCATCAGATTTTCCAAGGTCAAAATGAAAGAAAAAATGTTAAGGGCAGCCAGAGAGAAAAACCAGGTCCCCTACAAAGGAAAGCCTATCAGACTAACAGCAGACCTCCCAGTGGAAACCCAATAAGCTAGAAGAGATTGGGGACCAATATTCAACATTCTTTAAAGACTTTCCAACCCAGAATTTCATATCTGGCCCAATATCTTCTAGATAATGAAGAAAGACCCATTGGTGTGCTGTCTTCAAGAAACTCATCTCATGTGCAAAGACACACACAGGCTCAAAACAAAGGGATGGAGGAAAACTTACCAGGCAAATGGAAAACAGAAAAAAGTAGGGGTTGCAATCCTAGTTTCTGACAAAACAGACTTTAAACCAACAAAGATCAAAAAAAGAAAAGGGCATTGCATAATGGTAAAGAGTTCAATAAGAAGAGCTAACTATCCTAAATATATGTGCATCTTATACCACCCAGATTCAGAGAGCAAATTCTTAGAGACCTGCAGACTTTAACACCCACCTGACAATATTAGACAAAATCAACAAAGACATGCAGGACTTGAACTCAGCTCTGGAGCAAGTGGATCTGTTATACATCTACAGAACTGTCCACCCAAAACCAACAATCTACATTCTTATTACTACACAGCACTTACTCTAAAATTGATCACATAATCAGAAGTAAAACACTCCTCAGCTAATGCAAAAGAACTGAAATCATAACAGTCTGTCAAACCACAGCGTAATCAAATTAAAGCTTAAGATTAAGAAATTCACTCAAAACCACACAACTCCATGGAACCTGAACAACCTGCTCCTGAATCACTCTTGGGTAAATAATGAAATTAAGGCAGAAATCAAAAAGTTCTTTGAAACTAATGAGAACAAAGAGCCAACATACCAGAATCTCTGAGAAGCAGCTAAAGCAGAAGAGGGAAAGGTATAGCACTAAATGCCCACATCAAAAAGCTAGAAAGATCAAGTTAACAACCTAACATCACAGCTAAAAGAACTAGAGAAACAAGAGCAAACCCCAAAGCTAGCAGAAGACAAGAAATAACCAAGATCAGAGTGGAACTGAAGGAGATAGACATGAAAAACCCTTCAAAAAATCAGTGAATCCAGGAGCTAGTTTTTTTGAAAAAATTACTAAAATAGACCACTAGCTAGACTAAAAAGAGAAGAATCAAATAGACACAATCAGAAATGATAAGGGGGATATCACCATTGATCCCAGAGAAATACAACTATCAGAGAATACTATAAACACCTCTATGCACATAAACTAGAAAATCTAGAGCACATACAGTCTCTGAGACTGAACCAGGAAGAAACTGAATCCCTGAATAGGCCAATAATGAGTTCTGAAATTGAGGCAGTAGTAAATAGCCTACCAACCAAACAAAACCCAGGACCAGACAGATTCACAGCTGAACTCTACAAGAGGTAGAAAATAAAGCTGGTACCATTTCTACTGAGACTATTCCAAAAAAATTGGAAAGAAGAGACTCCTCTCTAACTAATTCTGCGAGGCCAACAGCATCCTGGTACCAACACCTGGCAGAGATAAAAGAAAACCTCAGGCCAATATCCTTGATGAACATTGATGCAAAAATCCTCAACAAAATGCAGGCAAACACAATCTGGCAGCACATCAAAAAGCTTATCCACCACAATCAAGTAGGCTTCGTCCCAAGATGCAAGGTTGGTTTGGGATATGCAAATCAATAAATGTGATTCATCACATAAACAGAACTAGAGACAAAAACCATATGATTATCTCAATAGATGCAGAAAAGGTCTTCAATAAAATTCACCCCATAATATAAAAAACTCCCAATAAACTAGGTATTAAAGGAACATACCTCAAAATAATAGCCATCTATGACAAACCCACAGCTAATATCCTGAATGAGTAAAAGCTGGAAGCTTTCCCCTTCAAAAGCAGCACAAGACAAGATGCCCTCTCTCACCACTCCTAGTCAACATAGTATTGGAAGTTCTGGGAAGGGCAATCAGGCAAGAGAAAGGAAGTGTATTCAAATAGGAAGAGAGGAAGTCAAACTAACTTTGTTTGCAGATGACGTGATCCTATATCTTGAAAACCCCATTGTCTTAGCCAAAAGCTTCTTGAGCAACTTCAACAAAGTCTCAGTATATAAAATCAATGTGCAAAAATTGCTAGCATTCCTATACACCAACAGGCAAGTCAACAGCCAAATCATGAATGAACTCCCATTCAGAATTGCCACAAAAATAATAAAATACCTAGGAATGCAGCTACAAGGGACGTGAAGGACCTCTTCAAGGATAACTACACCACTGCTCAAAGAAATCAGAGGACATAAACAAATGGAAAAGCATTCCATGCTTATGGAAAGAAGCAATATGAAAATGGCCATACTGCCCAAATAGAATCAATGCTATCCCCATCAAACTACTATTGACATTCTTCACCAAATTAGAAAAAACTAAAAATTCACATGGAACCCCAAAAGAGCCCAAATAGCCAAGACAATCCTAAGCAAAAAGAACAAAGCTGGAGGCATCATGCTACCTGACTTCAAACTATACTACAAAGCTATGGTAACCAAAATGGCATGGTACTGATACAGACACATAGACCAATGGAACAAAATAGAGAACCCAGGAATAAGACTGCACGCCTACAACCATCTGATCTTCAACAAACCTGAGAAAAAGCAATGGGGAAAGGATTCCCTATTTAATAAATAGTCTGGAAGAACTGGATAGCCATATGCAGAAAATTGAAGCTGGACCCCTTCCTTACACCATATACAAAAATAAACTCAGGATTGATTAAAGACTTACATATAAAACCGAAAACTATAAAAACCTAGGAGAAAATCTAGGCAATACCATTGAGGACATAGGCATGCGAAAAGATTTCATGACGACGTCAAGAGCAAAAATTGACAAATGGGATCTAATTAAAGAGTGTCTGCAGCAAAAGAGACACAGAATGAACAACCTACAGAATGGGAGAAAGTTTTTCAATCTATCCATCTGACAAAGGTCTAATAGCTAGCATCTATAAGGAATTTAAAATTACAAGAAAACAAGACCAGTAAAAAGTGGGCAAAAGACATGAACAGACACTTCTCAAAAGAAGACATTCATGGAGCCAACAAACATGAAAAAAAGCTCAACATCACTGATCATTAGAGAAATGCAAATCAAAACCACAATGAGCTACCATCTCATGCCAGTCAGAATGGCAATTATTAAAAAGTTAACAGATGCTAGAAAGGTTGCAGAGCAAAACGAATGCTTTTACACTGTTGGTGGGAGTGTAAATTAGTTCAACCATTGTGGAAGACAGTGTGATGATTCCTCAAAGACCTAGCAGCAGAGATGCCATTTGACCCAGGAATCCCGTTATTGGGTATATACCCAAAGGAATAGAAATCATTCTATTATATGCGCATGCATATGTTCACTGCAGCACTATTCACAATAGCAAAGACATGGAATCAACCTAAGTGCCCATCAGTGATATACTGGGTAAGAAAATGTGGTAAATATACACCATGGAATACTATGCAGCCATAAGAAGGAATGAGATCATGTCTTTTGCAGGGACATGGATGGAGCTGGAGGCCATTATCCTCAGCAAACTAATGCAGGAACAGAAAAACAAATATCCCATGTTTTCACTTATTAAGTGGGAGCTGAATGATGAGAACACATGGACACAATGGGGCAGGGGGAGGAGGAGAGCATCAGGATGAATAGCTAATGGATGCACGGCTTAATACCTGGGTGATGAGATCTGTGCAGCAAACCACCGTGGCACATGTTTACCTATGTAACAAACCTGCACATCCTGCACATGTACCCCGATCTTAAATTTTAAAAATGGCAAAGATGAAAAGGCAGTTCATGAAAAAGAAAATCTTAAACCTGTGAAAAGGTATTTCATCTCACTATGAAGTATTTCCTATGAAGAAAAACATGGAGACCACTGTTTTTAACCTATCGATTGGCAAAGAGATGAAAAACCTCCGAACACACTGTGTTGGTGAGGAGCTGGATAATAGAATAGCTGAAACAACTCCTTTAAAGGCAGCTTCACTCAATCTATCAAATTTCTAAATGCATATGACCTTTGCACAGCAATTGTGCTTTCAGGAATTTATCCATCTTGGGCAAGATTATGCCTGTGTGACATAGCAAATGATTGAAAACAACCCATCTGGGAATCTGTAAGGGACAGGTTAAAGAAGTCATGGTATAGCTTCACAAATAACGATGTAGCCAGTGAAAAGAATGAAGCAGATGTATAAAACTAATAAGGAATAACCAAAGTAGAAGAAAGTACGTAATGTGTTGCCATTTGAATTCAAAACAAGGATGTAAGATGAGTGACAGCAAGTTGACGGTTGCTGAAGTTGAGTGATGGGTAGATAGGGTTTCACTGTACTCTTCTCTCCAATTTTGAGTGTTTGAAAATTTCCATAATCTCTCCTTGCAGAGAGGTGGGTGGGGGGTAGAGCTGAGACTTTTCATTGTATCCCAAATTGCGTTTTATAAAAGCCTAGTAACAGTGACGATTGCTTCTGGGAAGGGAGACTGGTGACAGGTGTGAAGGAGACTGTTTCCCGAATGACCCTTTATACTGTTGAGATTTTTAATTATAGGCCTATATTACCTATTAGTAAATATAAAGGCTAAAATATCAGGCATCTGCTTTTTATGTAATTTTCATGTTTATAGTAACAAATAAGTGGGAAACAAATACCCCTTTGAACACTGTAATCACGTGAACAACTTCCCTTGAAAACGTGTTCTGAGAAGTTCCCTTCAGGGAGAGATCGTGCTTCCGTGGATAACTGATACCCTTAAAGACATTTGATGTTTGTGTCTGATGAATAATTAGTATATGATGCCAAAGAAAGTTCAGCTAAAGTTTCTGGAAGTATTGGGTAGGTGGCAGGGAGAGTCCAAGACCTTGGTAGCTGTGTTTTAGATTTACAGGGGGAATGGACTCATTGTCATTAATCCGTAACTGAGTGTGATGGCGCCATGGAGAATGACACTGTGACAACTGATTTTTTACTATTTTAAGTCCACATCAATTCAGCATATTTCCTACACATCTATTATGTTCGAGGGGCTGGACTTAGGTGTGCCTGGGATCAGTCTATGCCTTCAGAAGTAGGGCAGAGCTGGCATACTGGTAACTCCAGGCTACAGCAGCAGGTGATCAGAGGTCCTGGAGGGAGGACTGTGGAGAGGTCTTAGGGGAGGGTGAGATCTGGAACGCAGGGAAAGGGCACAGAAGGACACTCACCAGCACCTTTACCAGTTATTAGCCTGTGCTTTGTGTGTAGCAACAGAAGCTCTCATAAAACTGAGTTTTCTTGTATTTCATCTTCTTTAGGAAAACATACTAACGAATGGGTCTTCTTTTTCTCATTACAAATTGGCATTTCTGATGAGCAAGGACGTAATCCCCAGATTTCTAGGCTCTGCAAGTGCAGGTTTCAATATCAGACAGCCACACAGGTCCAGAAGGGCACATGCCCTTATCCATTCGGAGCCAAATTCATTTTGTTGAACAGTTTGAAAGTTTGGACTTAACCTCTGAACTGGCCAGCACCTGATTGATCTACAATCGTGGCTTAAATTAATTGGCTTTGCTCACATCTGCATCCTGACCAGGCATTTGAAGGAATAGCTGCTGTTTACCAGTAACAGCCCCAGCTCATCATTCATCACCTTTTATAAGGGTTTGAGGAGGAAGAGGAATTTGGACTTCCTTGTAATAGCTGCCACCGTCTTCCCACGGCAACTTAAATAAAGTAGCCTTTTCTTAGATGAGACTGTGCCAGACTGGTGAGTCTTGTGTTATAAAATATTATATGTTGCATATAATACAGACAGATAAAAGTTGTTGATTAGGAGAAATGTTGTGTTTTGACAGCATCACTGAACTGAAGATCTCCATCTCTGCAGAAAATGCATAGAGCCTTCTTTAAGATGCAGTGAACAGCTAGATGAATACACTGAATTATTTTTCCTCTAATATAGCTGATGGGATGAAAAAAGTTTGTTTCCTTGATCAAGACTGGGGAGTTAGGATGAGAAGCTTGAATTCCAAGGGTCCTTTTAGCATGAAGGAAGTGGTACATTGCAAA
The DNA here is from genome assembly GCF_029281585.2 of Gorilla gorilla gorilla. NCBI lineage: Eukaryota > Metazoa > Chordata > Mammalia > Primates > Hominidae > Gorilla > Gorilla gorilla. The sequence continues at coordinate 138,320,658 of NC_073232.2, forward strand.
GGTATGTTTGTGGACAAGAGGGTACATTCATTCAGCTCTCCTTCATTTATAAGTCAAACAGAACATTTATAGAAAATGAAATGGTTTCTGTAAAGACCTAGCTTACAGTTTAAATGTGAGGTGGACCAAGATGGTGTTTGTGGTAGTGTTTTCTTCTGGAATGCTTAGTACATTGGGACAAATGAAGCAGGATTAGCTGTGTGTCACGTTGTCCTGGGCAGGGCATGAGGAACCCCAAAGTACAAAATGTCAGTGGATTCAATTTGTGCTGCCAAACAGGAGTCACCTCCAAATATTCTCCACACCTGCATGGAATTAATTCCCGTTCCCTATGTGTGATGGGAGAGAAATCACACACTTAATCTATATCATATGTCTTAGAAAAGTTCCAGACAGACACCAGCCTGGAGTGAGAAATGTGGATTTTTCAGTGACTGATGTTTAAAGGGTAACATTTCCTTAGTTTCATAAAACAGAATGAAGGACTTTTTCGGGCCTGCTTTAAAGGAAATCTTGGAAGAGTCCCTGCTGGTGGAGGAAAAAATACCAGCAGTAGGAATACCTTCCTCTGATAACATGGTCTGTTAGCCCCAGTTTGACATGGTACACAGGTGAGTTGCTTAAAAGAAATAAAAAGGTTCAGGATGAGGGGTACATGGGAAAGGAGCTTCTCTGCTCTTTGGCTACCTGAAATGTGCACACAAAATACTAATATTGGTGCATTTTATGAGTTCATAGCTTTTGTCAGATTCTCAAGTCCACGGACCAGAAAAGTTTAGGGCGTGCTCACCACCTTCCATGACTGCAAATCTAAAACAAATTAGAAAAACAAATGTAAAAGAACTGTCAATAAACAGAAGAAATTATATATGGACTTTCACTAATAATGAAATGGGAGTGGACTTTGCAAGCATGAAAGGAATGGGAAAATTCACAAAAGAAAAATTCAATCTTCAAAACCAGAATTATTCTTATGCCAAAAAATCATAACTAAAATTACATTAAAATATTTTTAAAAGAAACTTATAAACCAAGAAGAAAACCTCTACCTCTCGAACAGAAATAAATAGGCAAAGGATAGGAAAAGACAAGTCACAGAACAAATACAGTGAACAGCAGTGGTATGCTTGAGCTGGCTGGTACTGGCTCATAACTGCCAATTCCCTACTCCTCATTCAGTAATGTCACATTAGTAGCTTGAAACTGGCCACAATGGGAAGTTTTATACCAGAGAAATCAGCTGCAAATCAGAATTTTTTTTTAAAAGGGCCAGTTTGCCAGCATACCATTGGCTAATGGATACATAAAAAGTAGTTCAAGTGTACCAGTAATCAAAAAAATACAAGGAGAAATGAGGTCTGGACAAGATGGAATAAGTAAATTTCACCCTATTTCTCCTGCTAAGTGCAACAAAAATGTCTGGACATAAAGTATGCTGGCTAGGGATCTCAGAACTCAAGGAACTACCCAATGGTGTGTTTGTGTGTGTTTTTTTATATATCTTGGCCTGGGCTCTGGATAGGCCTACAACTGGAAAAGCCTGCTATCTCGAGCCAAAAGACTAGAGAAAGATCAGTCCAGAAATACAGAAGTGTTTTGACCATACCTGACCTTACTCCAGCTCAACACTTGAAAAAAGCCATGCCTCCCTCCTGCTCCTCACCAGGCATCATAGCCTAGAGACTGGCAGATCTCTACTTTCTATCACTTCTTGCAATAACATGCCACATCCCTTCCCTGGAACAGAGACTATGGGTAGAACTTTTAGTGGATTTCTCATCACCATGGAGTCCAGAAGGAAGGGGAACAACATTTTTTAAGTACTGAATGGAGAAAACAGTCAATGCAGAATTCTATATCCAGCAAAACTATCCTCTAGGAATAAATACATTCTCAGATAAAGGAAAATGAAGAGAATTTGTCACTTACAGATTTGCTTTAAAAAATGGCTAAAGAAAGTTTTTCAGACAGAAAATAATAAGCAAAGTTAAGTTTTAAAAATTATGTTTGGCTGAAAGCAAAATTACAACATCTGAAGTGACTCTCAGTACACATAAAGGTAATATTTAAGACATCTGTATTATAAAAGGAAGAGGAAAAGCGACCTAAAAGGTGATAGTTTCTGTATTCTACTTAAAATGAAGAAATATTGACTAGTAGACTGTGATAAAGTAAGTACATATATACTGTAATCTTTAGAGCAGTGGTTTTCAATCAAGGGAGGTTATGCCTTTCAGAGGACATTTTGGCAATGTTTGGAAACATAATTACACATGTTACTTCCATCTAGCTGATAGAGGCCATGGATGCTGCTAAACATTCTACAATGCACAGGAAAACCCCACATAACAGCGTATTCAGTACAATATGTCAAAATGCTGAGGTTGAGAAACTGCCCTAGTGTAATCATACAAAAAAAAAAACAAAGATATATACTCAAAAACATAAATGCAGATAAATCACTATGGAATACTAATCTACAGGAACACAGAAAAAGCACAATGAAACAAAAACCAGAGAGAACAAACAGAATAATATTAACATGGTAGACTTAAATCCAAACATGTCAACAATTGCATTAAATTTGAATGTTCTAAACACACCTATTAAAAGATAGTGACTGGCTAAATGGATGAAAAAATCTATATGCTGTCTACAAGAAACGCTTTTCAAATGTAATTCCATAGGTATGTTAAAAGGATGGAAAAATTCGTACTTTGCTTTTCATGCTGTTTTTAGAAGTAACCATTTCTGTTTGCTGCAATCATGAATGATGTTTCCTATTGTGAAATATCATTCATGATTGCAAAAAGACAACACTAATACTAATGAAAATAAAACTGGAGTGGATATAATAATATCAGATAAAGTAGATTTTAGGACAAAGATTACCAGAGCTAAACAGAGACATGACATAATGATAAAAGGGTCACTTTACTAAGATGACACAACAATCCTAATTGTGTGTATCACAAACAACAGAGCTTCAACATACATGAAGCAAAAACTGATGAACTCAAAGGAGACACAATTATAGTGGAAAAGTCCAACATCTCCTCTTGGTAACTGACAGAACTACTAGACAGCAACAAATTGAGATATTTTGTTGTATTTATCAAACTGGTAAAAGTTAAAATTTAGTGTTAGCAAAGTCATGGTGAGAAAGACAATAATAATGTGGGAATGCAAATGTATATGAGTTCTGAAAAAATATTTTTATGAGGCTTAAAATGGTCATACAATCTTTCAACCCAATATTTTACTTTTAAGAATCTCTCCTAGGGGAATAAAGAGGTCCCAAGATTTACCTGTCTAGAACTTTCTAACAGCAAAGAATGATACATCAAAATATGCCCAATAATTTGCAAGTACTTAAACATTTATATTCAAGTATAGTGTTATTATTAAATAGGATTTTTAATGCCATTGTAAATGGGACTAATTTTTAAGGCAAAACAAAGCATTATATAAAACTGTGTACAAATAAATTATGTTAAAATACACAATTATAAACAAAAAATATTAATAGCAGTGAAAAATTACCAGTGATTATCTCCTACTTATTTGCTTGTTTTCTCCTCCCTTCAAGTTTTCTATTGTGAAATATCATTCGCTATTGCAGCAAACAGAAATGGTTACTTCCAAAAACAGCATAAAAATGAGATGATATACATAAACAATACAGTGCTAAGTTTGGTACGGAGACACTCTATATATAGGTGGTATAATTCTTGTAAATAATTTTGAAATAAAATGATGAGAGAGTATAACTGATACTTCTTAGGGTGACCATCTGTCTTAGATTGCCTGTCTCTATTTTACTCTCCAGGCCTAATTATTACTAGTCTCTCTGCTATTCTCAATAGTGTCATCGTTTAGTTGCATGAGTGGTCTAACTATTCAAATACTTAAACAATTATAACTAGTAAATTAAAATATATGACACTCTTATTATTATACTCCAGGCACCAAACTAACTGCTTTATGTGGATTATCTCATTTAACCATCTGAGTAGCTGAATTATCTCCATTTTACAGAGGCACCGAGAAGTTAAGCAACTTATCTAAGCTCACACATTAACAAGTAGCAGAATTTGGATTTGAACTACATCCTATCATATTAGTACTGAAAGCATACCTGGGCCTGCCTAAGTGCAGGGTTGGCTGGCAGGGGTCTGGCAGGGACGCTAGGTGCACGTGGAGCCCGGTGGAGGGGAGGAAGCACTCGCTGAGTTGACTGGGGCTGAGGGACATTCAGGCCATTGAGGGGTCTGCTGATGTCAACATTCTGACACTGCAGCAATCTCCTGGGATTGTCCTGTACAGTCAAAGTAAAAAGCCATGCTATAGCGGGTTTCAAAAATATCAGTAATTCCTTAAGGAAAAAGCAGTGCTAACTCATCTGTTATAGCTGAAGGCCAAGGTGGGGTAAAGGAAAGAAATCAAGGATGTACACAAGAGGGGAATTATTTTTGTATTTATTTAAACTTCAAAATTCAAACAGAAGCATCACCTGCCTCCCTCCCGCCAAATCTGGAATAGAAGGATCGATTTTTGTTTAGATTTTAAAAAACTGTTTAACAAATAGGTGCAAAGCACTTGAAAAAGTACCAAGTATAAAGACACAGACCGAGATCTTAGGGAAGTTACAAAAGAGATGTGAAAATAAGATACAGCTTAATGTGTTCAAGGCTCAATGAGAACTGAGAAAACCACTGGGGAAAGGAGAGTTGCGGCTTCAGGAAGCCAGGGCTGAGGTTGGGGCTTGGAGTTGGAGACGTTCTCCCATATGGTAACCCTTGTTCTTAGAACAGGTGCTGCAGGGACCCTTATACCTCAGGCTTCTACCCCTTCCTTCCTCTTTCTAAAAACAGCTTAATTGAGGTATAGTTGACATAAAGTATACAACTTGGTCATTTTTGACGTGTTTACACCCATGAAACCCTCACAACAAACAAGTGGACAAATGAATGCATCCATCACCCCAAAGAGTTTTCTTGTCATTCTTCTCCCTTCCCTCTCCCTCCAATCATCAGTCTGCTTTCTGTCACTATCAGTTTGCATTTGTCAGAATTGTATATAAGTGGGATCACAGAGTATGTACTCTGGCTTTTCTTCTTTTACTCAGAATAATTATCTAGAGATTCATCCTCAATGTTGTATACATCAATGGTTCATTCCATTGTGCAAATATACCATGTTTATCCTTTTACTGGTTGATGGATATTTGGATCGTTTCTAGTTTGGGGCTCTCAAAAATAAGGCTGTGCTTTTTTTTTTTTTTTTTTTTTTTTTTTTAAATAGAGCTGCATTTTTCTTTTTTACGAAAATGAAGATGTGCTTTTGGCTACCACACAAAGCCGTTCTCGCTTATGGTTCCACCTTTGGGGACGAGCAGGGGTAAAGCTTGTTGGGAATGGCAGCCTCCTCCTTGGAGCCCCACCCTTTGCGTTTTTCGGATCAAGGGAGTTAAAACAGTTTATTGCCTACTGCATAAGCAGCAATGACTTTTCAATCACTCATTTGTTTTTGACACCAGTCTTGTTCACTGTTATAATTTGGACTGTTGTTGACTAAGTTCAATATTCAAGAATTCTTGTGGGTACATCAGAAAAACTCGGTGGGGAAAAACTATTAGAATGAACTCTAGCTGTAATTCACCAGGGTAGCAAGAGGGTTAAGAGACAGCAAGGAGCTGTGAGGTACTCTGGGTTAAGGATCCAGTTCTCTGAAACCACAGGGTGGACAGGGCTTCCTCAGCTCAGGGCTGGAGCAAAATGGTCAATTCTGAGAGCTCCATGTAACTTTTGAAAAATATTTTAAGAGTAACAGTGGGCTAAAGCAGCTCACCTAAAGCCAGGTGGTGGCATTTGGAAACCATGGTGGGGCTGGCATTGGGGGCTGGTGTCAGGAGCCAGCTCGGGCTGCAGACCCAGTGGGGCCCCAGAAATGTGGCTGGTCTGGGTGACTGAAGGGATCACAGCTCACACTATGCTGCACCATATCATGCAGGGGACACTGACTGCGCCAACAGGATCTAGGTGGGCTTCCATGGGGGCACCGTGGGGCCTCCCTCTGGCCCCAGATCACAGAGACCCTCCCTCAGAGCCTGTTGACCTAGTGAGGCTGACTCAGCATTTCATAGGCAGCGCCTCTAGGATCCCATTCTTATTCAGTCTTGTATTGAAAACCTCATGTCTGCATGTGTGCCCTGAGCACTCACATCTACTCAAGACTCACCTTCGGTGGGTAGGAATCTGGCGGCTTCCTCATCAGGCCTTTTCCAAGGTGGCCGAGGTGAGCCTGACAGGGTTGGAAGCCACGGGGTGGCCGGGAAGGGCGCACACACCTGCAACAGAATCCCATACCTGCTGACCAAGCGTGTTTCCCCTTCTCACTGACTTGACTTTTTACACTTTGCTCATAGTGGCACTCAAAAGATAGTTTACTTAACTCAGTGTGCTAAACATGCAAAGGAAAAATTACCTAATAACACTCTTAGGAGATTAAAAAATAAATACTGGTTTTTCCCTCAAAACCTCTATTTTGTCAAATTAGTTCTTACGCTCCATAGAAATGCAGTGTAGTGACACCTGGAAGATGATTCGTATGAAGCTGGCATTTCAGCAATAATGTCTTTGAATATATTTGGATCAAAAGCTACCCCATCTGATGAAAATATTTCAATGTCTCCATGTTGTATAAAAATTACTAATATAAGGGTGGGAGAAAACACATCAGTGGAATTTCCTGACACCCTGCTAGCTTAGGTAATAAGCAGCACATTGTTGTTTGAAGGGAAGTAAAGGAGGCAGCTGATCTGGCAGAAATTTAAAACAAGAAACCCCCCAAAAAAGAACCAAGTCCCAGGTTTATGATCCAGAAAATCTGACCTTTGCTAAAAAAATGAAGTGAGAAGCAGTTTGCTGTACATTTTCTGAGCCACCATTTCTTTTTTTTTTTTTTTGAGATGGAGTCTTGCTCTCTCGCCCAGGCTGGAGTGCAGTGGAGTGATCGCTACTCACTGCAAGCTCCGCCTCCCGGGTTCACGCCATTCTCGTGCCTCAGCCTCCCGAGTAGATGGGACTACAGGCACCCGCCACCACACCCGGCTGATTTTTTGTATTTTTAGTAGAGACGGGGTTTCACCGTGGTCTCGATCTCCTGACCTCGTGATCCGCCCGCCTCGGCCTCCCAAAGTGCTGGGATTACAGGCTTGAGCCACCGCGCCCAGCCTCTGAGCCACCATTTCTAGAACAGATGACAAGCTAAACCCAGGGTACCTTAGCTTTTCAATGGTGGTCTTCTTATTTGTAAACAGCAGTCGTATCAAGGTCTTCCTTTTGAGATAAACCACAAATCCGGCAGCAAGAAGACACAGGATGGTCACCAGAATTCCTATGGTTAAACCTTGGTTATCTGAAACAAAACACATGGGGCTCACAGAAGGAGGCAGTTACAATGAAATATGGGAGGTATCAAGTTGTGACATTTATGGCAAAGTGAACTCTGAAGCAACAGAAATGAAGAGAGTACACCTGTGAGTGATGTACTAATAAACTGTCTTACTTCAGATGCCATGTTTGAGGTTCAATCTATGTTACCATCATTCATTTCTGACAACTCTAGAACTTGCTAAACAGGAATATATAGTCGGGTAGGTGGGGTGATGGCCTGGACCACGCAGGTTCCCTGAGGCGTGACAACGGCACAGTGGACCATGGTAGCCACAGAAGGTAGCAGGGAGCCATCACTGAAACCTCACCGGAATCACAGCCATCCCCAGGCTCAAATGTTTCCAGTCCCCAGCACAGATTTGCCACTCCAAAGTGCTTTTCTTTACTCATTCTGTAGTTGGGTTCTGCTTTATCTTTTTTCGTGTTTTTAAAAAATGAATTGCTTTCTTGCTGGACATCTCAAAGTAGATAGTGAAAAAAGAGAAAGAAAACTCATTTAAATGAAACACCCATGAGTTTTGCTTTGTTATGTTGGGGACTTAAAAACACAGCCTTTGTGGGGGAAACCCTTTTCCTGGGAGGAAGATATTTTCTCTGTGAAAACATCTTCTTTTCTATGACCTGCTGCCATTTTGTTTAATACAGTTAAGAGCCTCCTCAAGGGTAGGGAAAGGAAGGAAAAAAATCAAACCATCAGACTGGTTTCTTACAGTAGCTATGGTCAGCGGCTGTCTGGGAAGGACTCTAAATGCTCAGACTTAGAGGAGGTCTACCTGTGATTTCAACTGGACAGTGAATTTTTAGAGGACAGGGATCTTGATTCATTTGTCTTCCCATCAGCAAGGATCAGGGTGTACTTCACATCAGGTAAGTGTGCAACAGTCCTTTCCGGCTGCTGGTGATCGCCGTGATGCAGTTACCTGGGCTCTCCTCGGCCCTGCCTCCCACCTGGACCCTCAGCTGGTTGTGGACCACTGCAGCAGCAGCTCCTACTCCAGGGAAAGAATGTCTTTCACACCTTCTTGGTTTCTGGACCCCATCCCCCACTAACAAGGCTTATCAGGGATGTGTCTTAGCCTAAGCAAGACAGCCAACAGATGACAGTCTTGACTTACTTGTTGGTGTTACTGGAAAAGCATTGCTTCTGGTTTCCTGGCCAAAATGTCACTCTTTTCAGACCCTTAGCAGTGATCACAGGGGGCTCTAGCTAGAGTTCTGGTGTCTCATAACAAAGTTAATTAAAGTTAATTTAAAAAGTGAACAGCAAAAATCTTGAACGATAATTTCTAGTTCCATAAAGTGAATCCATAAATCTTCAATACATCAATCTATGAAACTGAACATTTACAGGGCCCCCACACTGAACCTGCTGAACTCCCCAGGGTTGCTCAAGCCAGAGGCCTGGGCAGTGACTGACTCCATTTCCCTCTTCCCCAGGACCAGCATGAGCACCGTGTCCTGTGTCCCCTCCTGTTGGCCCAGTCGGCACTCTAGAATCTGAGCCCAGGCCAGTCCACACTCCTCTAGATCTTCGCACAGCCAGCTATCTCGGCTTCAGAATGCACGTTTCCCTTGCCCCCTTCAGACCTCAACAGATGCAGGGTCCCCAGGAGCCTTCCTGACAACCCCCTGCCGCTCTGTGGGGGTTGCTCCCCTCCCATGATGCCCTCTCTCCCTGCAGTCGTACCCCTCACTTATGCCATGTCATTCTTGCTTAATGTCTCTCCAGGACCCAGGAGAGTGGCTGGTGTGTGGCAGACACACAAGTACTTGTTTAATGAGCCTCTGAGCCATGGCCAGGCCAGGGAGCAGTGAGCCATGCTTGCTCATGGCCTGCCTTGATTTTATATATGTATGAACAGGGTGGAGGCAGCGGTATTTCAAATGCACTCTATTTTATGCAGTAATGGCCACGGGGGATGGAGTTAGGCTCTTACAGTGTTTTCACTTTTTAACATTCTTACTTGTTAAATGAAGGGTTGGTGACTCTGTGGGTTCCCTGGCTTTTTGCAAACCCTCAAACCTGAGTACTGCTGGTCACGCATGTCCACAGCAAAGAGCCAGAGTTCACCGCCCTTTCTCCTACCTTCTTCTCCAGTTTGTTTCAATGCCATTCAGTTTGCTTGGATGGAGATGGAATGGGTGGCAGGGTCTCTGATAAATTAAAAACTAAAACCCTGCTATTTTCATATAATAAATGCTAAAAGCCATATCAGAGCATTAAGTTGCAGCCAGAGACCAGTCATCAGGGCTGCCAAGGCTGAGGTGTCACTGGGGAAAGGGGACACTGGGCCCAACCCTTGCTTCTCCCCCACCGCTGTGGAGGCTCAGTGAAAGGCCAGACTTTTGAGTCCTCTTCCTCCTTGCTGCAGGGCTGGGGCCTGCTAGAGTGGTAACCTGCTACTCTCTCAGGAGCAGCACTGAAGCATGTCCATGTTTTAGCAGAAGCTCAACCGGGAACTCGCTGCCCTTCCTTGCACTGTTTCTGCAGACGTGCCTGGTAGGCTGGACTTCCCCTCCTGAGCCCCGAGAACTGTGTTGTGTCTGTTGTCATGGAAACGATGGCAAAGCCACAGAGTCAATGCTGCCAGTCACAGGAGGCCTTGGGGACGCGTGACCTCCTCTGCAGCAGCAGTGGTCACGGTCTCCATGTCATGGGAGGGCTCAGATGAGTGTCAGTGAGGCAGTAGACGCATGCTCCTGCGATCCCACGGGCTCCCGGCCCTGGCCGCGCTCCCTGTTGGACTCTGCAGCTTCCTGCCTTGCTTCTTTCCCTCGAAAAGAGGCATCATTTAGACTTGCCCCTGAATTGCCCAATAAGAACTCAGAGAAAAGAGCACCTCACCAGTAAACCATTTCTAAAGGTCATCTGAGGAGAAATGGCCACGAGTTCAAGCACAGCTGCTACTAAGAGCTTCTTGGGGGACAGGCAGACCTGTGTGTAAATCTTAGCGAGATCACATTAGGCAAAATACTTAACTTCCCTGAGCCTCAGGTCCTAGGTATGTGAGAAAAGAATCATACCACCTTCTTCAGAGTTGTATAAGGAGGGAATGACATCGTGGGCATAAAATGCACCACACAGCACCTGCACACATCATTCCATATGCAGAAGCTGTTGCAATGACTCCCACTGCTGCCGTGACTGTCACCTTTACTAAGAGGTGGGTGTCTTTCCAGTAAGATTTTTAAAAGGCATTAAACTCCACACCTTGTCACCCTACCACACAGATGTCGGCCTTTACAAAGTACTTTGATACAGTGATGAAATTCATACCCATTCAGCAGTTCGCTATAGAAATGACCTTAGTTAAGAAAAGTGTCACAGGCTAAGGAACTAGCAAACTCAGCCACTCAGTCAAAGCAGAGAGCAAGGAGCCTCAGAGAAGATCGGGCAGGGATGAGAGGGGCATCTGGAAACTGCGGGAGACCCTAGGCTGTGTAGACCCATGTGGGGTCCCCACTGGGTTTCTTGTTGGCTCTACCTGCACCCACGCTGACAGCTGGCAAGCCCACCCGCCCCCAGGTGCTCAGCCTCCTCCCACCGGGATGCAGGGGGCTTCACTGACCTGCTTGCCGGATGGGGCCGCTGTCTGTGCTTCCTCCAAAGCCAAACTTGTCACAGAAGGGAGGTGCCCAGTGGGCCTCGCAGTGGCAGTTCTTCCTGTTGTTGCACACCTTTCAGGGCAGAGGGGAGGGATGTGGGGTTAGGGCATATGCTCTGTGCATCACCACAGCAGAAGCAAGGGGGGCCATGGTCAGAGCCCCCCCAACACTGACACAGCCAGACTCAGCACACGCCATGGTGCGAATAAGCCCAAGGCTAGCACTACACACCACACAGGTGCGACCAAACCTGAGGCTGTGAAGACGCATCAGCTGCCTATTAGTGGCTGTAAAGAGAGTGATGAAGATTATTTGGGTTCATCAGCTTGCCTCCCCCACCCACCTCACTTCCTTCTCCATCTCCCCGTCTTCCTTTTTCAATCCGGGAAACTGTCTGACCATGAGGAGAAGCCCCCTCAGCAGTGAGGAGGGACCATGCTTTGGGGCTACAGACCCAGAGCCCTGGGGCACCGCGGGACCTGACAGATGCTTGGCGCATCCCTGTCTCCTTCAGACAGAAGGCTCAGAGAGGCTGGTGACTGCCGGGTCCCACGCCAGGCTGGGGTCCGAGGCAGGCCCCCTGTTTCCTGAGCAAAGGAATCCTGTTTCCTGCAATCCTAGCAGGGTGCATGGGATTTCCACTAATACTTCCTGAAGCCTGTCCCCGTATGTCCTTCCTGCAATGCCTGCCTCCTTCTTGCAGAGGTTCCCAGTGGCTGTTCCCTGGCTCCCAGTCGTGCACCAGGGTGCGAATCCAACAGTGGATTCTTTTCATTGTGAAATAAGAGAATGGTTCTGGCACGGTGGGAAAGGGAGACCAAGAAAGCCCGAGGAGGCTGTGCTTCACCCTTGTTGGGCCCAGCTAATAAACCAGAGCATTCCATGCAGGGGCCAGCAGCCCCTGCCCACCTGGTTACTAAGGGCTACTGATGGCGGCCACTCCCAAGCCTGTCCATGCTGGTTGGACTCGCTATTGTGCCAGATGTAACTAACTGAAAGTACATGATCCAATGGAAGATGACCATGAAGATGATATATATTTAATATATTTTTTTCTATGAAAATTAGGTTGTCAAGTCCAGGCACGGTGGCTCATGCCTGTAATCCCAGCAAGTGGGAGGCCAAGGTGGGCAGATCACTTGAGGCCAGGTAGTTCAAGACCAGCCTAGCCAATGTGGTGAAACCCTGTCTTTATAAAGATAAAAAAAAAAAAGTTAAAAAAAATTAGGTTGAATCCTTTGGGAACACTGGATTAAAAAAGAGAAATCACTAAAAGAATTTCTGAAAAATTAGGAATGAGTGGGACTACTGCACGATGATTGGGAAGAGCTGCAGAGGACAAGGAGGAGGCTGTTCTTGGATGCTGTTGAGTGTCTAAGGTTCCCCTCCACAAAAAGAAATGAACTAGAAGTTGTTGATGATGCATTTTTGGGTGGTTTATATCAGGAAGTCGATGCACAATGACATTCAGTAAATCAATCCTAAAGGCCTCAGCCCGCCATCAAAATATGGCTGCCAGATACACACTTTCATATTTTAAGGCAAAATAAAATGCGTAGAGTATATGTCTCCCATGTAATGCTTTCCTGCTTCAACCGACTTGTTTTGATGAATCAACCACCTACCCTCATTGCTTCAGATAAGAAGGCCGACTGTCAAGATAGGCTTTAATAAGTTAGAAAGTAGACTGCTATAAAGCAGAAATTGAGTAGAATTAGTCAGCACGTGGCAGAGCCTATGTCAAATGTAAGTGTCTTGCCTGTCCCCTCAAAGATGCTGCTGTGGACGTACTAGCCCCAGATTCATGCCTGCCCCTCATGGCTTCTCTCTGCAACTTGTGGTCATGTGCCTTGTTTTAAAACCCACAGGAAGGTGCTGCCGGGAGCCTGCCCTTGTTAGGGTGGGACTGTGGCCAAGCTACCCTTCAGCAAGTCTGGGTAGGCTCCACCTACCCAGCAAATGTGGGCCTCTCCGCTCCCATGTGTGGATAAGGCCGAGGGGTATTGGAAAGGGAGTGGTCCAGGGTCCTCAACCAGCTTGCAGCTTGCCGGCCATATTACCTTGGGCACACCATCCCCCCAGCTCAGGGCCTGGCTTCTTCAGTAAAATAATAGGACTGGACTTGATCATCTCTTAACAGCCATCAGAAAATAATCTATGATCCAATGAAGACATAAGAAGATTCCATTCTATATTGAGAGTTAGCTAACCTTACCGTCAACACACCCATCTAAGGTGACACTGTGATCCTTTATGGTTCCAGCATGATGGTAATTTACAACCCCCTCCCCCCATGCACCCCGTAATTCTGTGTAAGAATCATTGGCAAGTGTCTACAAGTTTTAAAATAAAGAATTTGGAGCATGATTTCTGTAAGAAAGGTTTCAGGAAAACAAATGAACCTCTGGTGTGGTTAATCAAGACTAATATGATTCCATTGGAAATAAGCCCATCAAGAAAAATAAATTATGTTTTCAGCAATTAGAGTCCTCTTCTACCCTAAAGGTTCTCTGAACTAAAATAACAGCCTTCTTTAGTTGAAACCCATTGTGTGTGATTTCAAGAACATGTGTTTAATATGATCTGTTGTCCTTGTTTTAATTCCTTTTGGAAATATTTCAGTTCAGACACTGGTTCTGAATGTTGGTAGTAAGAGGAACAGCACAGTTTGAAATGTTATTGTGAAACTCTTCATGAAGGAAGGTTGCTTTTCAAATTACTTTGAACAACAAAAATCTTTTTTAAAATCATAGAATGTTAATTTAAAAGGTAATTACAGCTCGATCTGATTTTCTTTGTTAAATAAAAGTCACATGAAAAGGTCAAAAGAAATGAATATCTTTAGAAGAAAATATTGCAAACACACTAACTGCTCTATTTAAAAAATGCTATGGATTGCAAAACCTTTTACAAATGAATGTATTATTACTTAACTTGTTATGGGCTGGCTGTAAAAGGGCAGCTCAGCCTACTCACCCCTCTGCCGTGGCACTGCATTGCACACTCGTGAACCCCAAAGACACTAATATTTTGACACTGACGATTCAGGCAGATCTGTAGGAGGAGGAAAACACAGCAAATCTCTTAGTATTTCTCCAACCCCTCCAGCATGCATACATACCTGTATTCAAACAAAAAGCAAGCAAAAGAAAGCTTGGAGAAGACCCAACCTTCTCTCAGTTAATACGGATGCAGCATAACAATACGTTTTATACTGGACTCAGGCATGGATCTTATTGCCTGACTCCTCCAAACTCAGCACATTTTGAGACTAAGTTCAATGTCAACACTATTAAATTATTTTGCATTTTATGGCTTTTAATATAACTTTCAGTTGATCCTAAAATTATAACTGATTTTCTTATGAGTTTTGTTTGGAGCTTGTAAAGAAATCTATGTATTGCAGTATTTTTTTCTTCCATTACAAGATATAGGAGAGGGCAAGGTTGGGCGCGGTGGCTCACTCCTGTAATACCAGTACTTTGGGAGGCCGAGGCAGGCAGAACACGAGGTCAGGAGATCGAGACTCTCCTGGAAAACATGGCGAAACCCTGTCTCTACTGAAAATACAAAAATTAGCTGGGTGTGGTGGCACATGCCTGTAATTCCAGCTTCTTGGGAGGCCGAGGCAGGAGAATCGCTTGAACCAGGGAGTTGGAGGTTGCAGTGAGCCGAGATCATGCTACTGCACTCCAGTCTGGCGACAGAGAGAGATTCCGTCTCAAAAAAAAAAAAAAAAAAGATATAGGAGAGGGCGAGACAGATTACTCCTTATCCCAGGGCCTGGATAGACATCGATGGAGACTCCAAGAATCCAGGGTTGAAGAGTCTTTTAAGGGAGAGGTTGAACTATGGGAACTTTTTCCAGATACTGACTGACAAGTAATATCATCAATGACATAAACCATCAGCAACGAGGCTCAGCAGAGGAAAACAGACGGCTCCTTGAATTTATCAAGCTGTTGTAGTGGTAGGCATTTGCTAAATGATACTGGGCTGGCTGAAAGAACTCAGCCTCATTTCAAATGTGCATAATATACTCCAGACTCAAGGGATGCAGCCCTTTATCTCCTATAAGATTTTACAAATCAGTGGAGTCAAAGGAAAAAGAGTCTAATGTTCAAATGGCAGAAGAATTTTTAATCAAGTAGAACCTTCCTATTGAGGAGGTCACCATCCGACCCCAACAGCTCCTATAAGGGCAAGAGGCATAGCCTTTGGGAGAAGCGCTGGCCCAAGCAGCACTGAGGGATTCCCCCTCTATGGGTGCGAATCCTGGCCAAGGGGATGGTCACATCCCAGCTGATAAAAGAACCTGTCCTGGATTACAGTGAACACAGCAGGACTCTCATGGGAATCACTGCGGATCCCTGAGCCCTCAGAGAACCAAGGTTCTGAGATCAAAGCACATTTCATCTTGAATGTGGAAAACAAATCTGATGATAAATTGAGCCCTTGGAATTGGAATGTCCAGATGCACCTGGCCCTGGCTGTTCAGGCTACAGTTTAAAAAAAAGGTGTCAGTCAGAATGGCTGTTATTAAAAAGTCAAAAAACAACAGATGCTGGCAAGGTTGTGGAGAAAAAGGAACACTTATATACTGCTGGCGGAGTGTAAATTAGTTCAACCATTGTGGAAAACAGTGCAGTCATTCCTCAAAGGCCTAAAACAGAAATTAACATTTGACCCAGCCAACCCATTACTGGGTAATACCCAAAGAAATATAAGTCATTCTATCATAAAAACACATGCACTCATATGTTCATTGCAGCACTACTCACAATAGCAAAGACATGGACTCAAACTAAACATCCATCAATGATAGACTGGATAAAGAAAATGTGGTACATATACACCATGGAATGCTATGCAGCCATAAAAAAGAATGAGATCATGTCCTTTGCAGGAACATGGATGGAGCTGGAAGCTGTTTTCATAAGCAAATTAATTCAGGAACAGAAAACCAACTACCACATGTTCTCACTTATAAGTAGGAGCTAAATGATGAGAACACATAGACACATACAGGGGAACAAAACACACTGGGCCTATCAGAGAGTAGAGGGTGAATGAGGGAGAGGATCAGGAAGAATAACTAATGGGCACTAGGCTTAGTATCTGAGTGACAAAATAATCTGTACCACAAGCCCCCATGACACAAGTTTACCTATATAACAAACCTGCACATGTACCCCTGAACCTAAAAGTTAAAAGACAAAATATGATTTGGGCCTAAAAATATCAGATGTCATTTTAATGTCAAGGCCTGAATGTGAGCAAATGTGGGTAAGGAGACATTCAGAATGTATAAGAAGAGTCACGTACTATCCTATTTCTCAAGGAAAAAGGATTTGTGGCTCAGGGTGTGTGGGGGCAAAGACAGGAGAGTGGAGGCAACACCTATCCTCAGGATTCTGTCTCTGCTTCTGTCTTTTCTTGCCTGTGTGACCTCATGTTAGTGAGTGATTTCAAGACCATGTTGAAAATGGAGTCCTAAGAAGCATTTGGGGGTTGTTTCATCCTTTTCTTAAAACATTGTATTCGCTTGCTGTCATTTAGTCTGATGAGAAAGTTTGGTGAAAAAAAAAAATCAGTATGGCAGAGCATGAAAATCTCAAATTCTTTTTTTCTTCCAAAAAAAAAAAAAAAGTTTGACTTTATTTCTAAACCTCAAAATATCTCCATGTATCTTTCTCCCTGTTCTCTGAAAGGACTCCCCTCTGGTTTTGAGTTTCTTCCACTCCTTTCCCTCTCCTATTCTTCTCTCTACAGGGTTCTAAAAATACATCTGATTTCCCATTCTGTTCAGGTGAGGACAAGCCCCCAAGAACTCTGTGCTAAAAACCAAGCCACATATCCAAAACCAATAGAATATGCGATTGTATTTCTTTCCAAAGTAATTTCCTGGCTAGAAGTCCTCATGCCACCTGGAGTGTAGAAATGACTTATTAACACTCAAGGCCTAAGAAGACAGGCTTGATTTTTCCCCAGTCTGCATTTTAATAGACCAGGATCTAGGATTTATTGACTTTTTCTTCTAGGTGCATCTGAGAAGAAGTAGATTTAGGAAAACAAACAAACCTTGTAACCCAGTTCTTGCTGTTTTTCAATGGGCCCTGTTCCAGACTTACATTTATGATCCAAGCAAACATTTGGGTCTTACTTTTCCATCTGCACACTTTGTGCCTGCAAGCACAAGCCCTGGGTCCGGCATGTCATCACCCAAGTACACGTGGGTCCCCCGGCACAGAATCCGGCCTCCTTGCTGCAGAGGGATGTTTGTTTCTATGGAAACGGCATTGGTACCAATGACTGGCCGGCTGGCACCTCCTTGACACTGGATTTTTCCACATTTAGCATCTCTGGAAGGGTAAGAACAAACAATTCCCAAGGAGAAACCATTTGGAACCAACCCTATGCAATGTGGGATGGTCAGAGCAAAGACTTTGCCAGGATGTCTGGATTCCATACCTCATCTCGCATTTGGCAAAGGAACTCTTCGAGACTTTGCCACAGTTGCCATAAGGATCACCTGCAGAATTGACTCTCTCAAAGCAGATCCCAGGGGCAGGTTTAGCACCTGAAACAGAAGCAGAACTGCATTTTCATCTCCTGCAGGTGATTTTTTTTTTTTTTATGGCTCTAGGCCTCTCAAATGGTTACGGGGAGACGTGCTCAAAGCAATCACACCCAGTGTCTGTCCTGACTCATGGTGGGAGCTGGCCAGGGGAAGCCTAGGGTGTCAGCAGCTCGCATCCTCTCTTGACTCGGCCTCCGGCAGAGCACATGTTCCAATGCTTACTCTTCCTTAGGTCTGCTCTCTGGGCTCGTGGCATGTGTGGCCTCTCAGGAAATGAGGCCTGGCTGTGGAATGAGATCTGATCCAGGGCAGAAAGGAGGTGGCTGGCTGGCTGGCTGGCTGGCTGCAGAGAAGGGGAAGTTTGCTCTCTTTAACAACATCCCACACAATTCCGGTGAGAAAATGCAAGCCAGGGCAGGCTCCAAAGGAGCAATGAAGATATCTTCTATGATATTTTTAGTCCCATAAAGCTCCCTATAAGAGCAAGTACTACCTTCTTTTAATACCTTCTATTTTATTTGCAAGGCAGAGATTTATCTCAGAGGCCATGGAGTCATAAACCCTGGTAATCCCTATGTACAACATGACGGGTCCCAGCAAAGAGGGTCATGGCAGCCAGAGAGCTCAGGAATGGCCATTTTTAGCACGTCTTCCAGCCACAGAGAGAGCACATATAATCAGCATTTGCAGCCAAAGTTCTGGAGGACTCCTGAATCCTGGACATAGTGATGTCTGTTGAAGACTATTGAGCAAGTCAAGAAAACATGCCACATTCTTTAGAACAAACCATGCCCTGCGGCGTGGTCCTTTTTCTCTCCCTGATTGGTGTCCTGTTTGGCACTTTATTTCACATCGCTTCTGATGGCCAGGATGCCGACACTCCAGAGCCTCACTCTGACTCCTGCCCTTCTCTGCTCTCCACTCTGGGGAGGCTTTGTTTTCCAAGGTGACAATGGATTTATTTAAGATACCTCATCCCAGGGAACAGAAGATGTTCTTATTACTAAAAACATCCCCCTTCGTTAGCCTGCACCTGATCCCTTCTCATCAGCTACTAGCAGACATGATCATCTCATTCAACACACACGTGCCACACCACCTTGCCACCATTTGAAGTGAACAGTGTGCTCAGCGCTCCAATCTCTGCAATGAGCCAGCCTTGCACCTCTCCTTTTCTCATTTCTTTTATAAGCCATGTTAAAGAAGCCTCTGCAATCTCTTTTTTCAGGGGCATTAGCCCAGACTGGACACGATTCTCTGTCATGGAGAGAGATGAGGTCCCTAGCTCCTCACATCACATGCCCTTTCCTTCCATCTGTTCCACATCTGCCTTGCTCATAGTAGGATGACAACACTGACACACTCAGCTCCTATTAGGGACGTGATTTGTCCACATTCTGCCTTCTTTTTCTCTTTCATCTATCTGTCGGAGCAGGGAAGGATGGGGAGGGAGAGCCTCAGTGTGGAACCTGCACTTTGTGCTTAATTTAATCCTGTTTGGCGGCACTTTTGATCAGAGTACTGGGATCTGATTGATCAAAGCAGTTTGGAAAAACTGGCATCTAGAATAGTAACAATTCAACAATTGTTTGTGTTTTTGCACACACCCTATGTATTTGTTGCTTGCCTAACTCTATCTCCCTCCCAACCATCCTTCTTTCCCTCTTTTTCCTCCCTCCTTCCCTTCCTACTTCCTTCCATCATCCATTTATCTACCCATCTATCCATTCATCCATCCATCCACTCGTCCATCCAGCCAGCCACCCAGCCACCCGTCCATCCATCCGTCCAGCCAGCCACCCATCCATCCATCCATCCATCCAGCCAGCCAGCCACCCATCCATCCGTCCAGCCAGCCAGCTAGCCACCCAGCCACCCGTCCATCCATCCATCCATCCAGCCAGCCAGCCATCATGTTGCAGGCTTCAATCAGACACATGTATTTATTCAGCACCTACTATCTTCCAGACATTGGGAGTATAAGAGGGACCAAATTGGACAAACCTCCTGCTTACTTGAAAATTGCAAGGAGACACAGAAAAAAGACCCAAATGATTATGTTCCTCTAAAGTCCAGTGTTAGGGAATGCTATGAAGGTAGAAACAGAGTAGGAGGGTTCAGGGGACTGTTGCTTTTAAAGGCAGGCTGGTCGGGGAAGACCTCTTAGAGAAGACATAATGAGCTGAATCCTACCATTTAATCCTACAAGGTAGGTCTCATTATTCCATTTTATGGACAAGAAAATTAGCACATCAGAGGTTAAATATATTTCTCAGATTCACATAGGTAACGAAGGCAGGATCATCTAAGGGTAAAGCCAGGCTTCTGGGCTGTTCCCTCCTGTGCTCCATCCTCACAGGTGCTGGACCCTGCACTGGGTCTCAGGTGTAGAGAGCAGATTAAGACCTGGCCCTGCAGCCCAAGCAACAACAGGTTCAGTGGATGTGGGGTGTGCTGCTGCAGCTGCCTATGGAAGGGCTAAGAAAATGGGGCAGGAAATGGCTTTGTTGCTTCTTTCCCTACTTCATAAGGCTAGGACTCGGAAATACAAGCAGCTCCTAGTGACTGCTTAGCTCCTAGGAAATGGGTGGGTGGAGTTGACATCACTGTGCCATTGCACGCAATGCTATTCTGATGTCCTAGATTCTGCTACCTTTATTATAAAGTAATTTCTTTCTTGGGAATTGTGACCACTTAAAAAATACATATACCATGACACAATTCAAACGTGTCAGTTGATAAATTTGTTTTCCTTATAGGGAGCTCTAAGAGACTTTGGGCAGTTTCAGACACGTGAGCTCACAAACAGCTCAACAGCAGCCTGGGAGGAGAGTTGGACGAGGTTGGACTGGGGAGTACAGAAGGATAAAAACAAAGAGAGGAAGAGGGAGAGAGAGAGGACGAGAAAGAGACCAACCTCAACAGGGATTGAAGACGCTGCAAAGGTACCGGCGAAGCAAAGGGGAAGCTTGATACGTGAATACCAGATAAAGGGCTATCGTTATGATAGGAAGTCAAGCAAAGGCATGGAAACAGTGTGTAATCAAGTATAAAAGCATTCTGGAAGTGAAAACACTGGATCTCTACTTGGGAATCCAAAGCTGAAACATACTGAGCCTTCTGGGTCAGAGTGTGACGTGGTTTGGATCTGTGTCCCCACCAAGTCTCATGTAGAATTATAATTCCCAATGTTGGAGGTAGGACCTGGTAGGAGGCGATTGGATCGTGGGGGCAGTTTCTCTTGAATGGTTTAGCACCATCGCCTTGGTGCTATTCTTGGGATAGTGAGTTATTGAGATCTGGTCGTTTAAAAGTGTGTGGCACCTCCCTTTTCCTTCTCTCTCTTGCTCCTGCTCCGGCTGCGTGATGTGCCTGCTTCTCCTTCACCTTCTGCCATGATTAGAAGCTTTCTGAGGCCTCCCCAGAAGCAGAAGCTACTCTGCTTCCTGTAAAGCCTGCAGAACCAAGAACCAATTAAACCTTTTTTCTTTATAAATTACCCAGTGTCAGGTAGTTATTTATTTATAGCAGTATGAGAACAGACTAATACAGGGTGTGCTTATGATTGTAATGCCCCAAATGCTGGTGGAGCAGCACAGCTCAGAAAACCAGGTGTGTGTAAGATGCAATGCCTTGTTTACCAATAATGCAGAAGCATGGTACACGCCCCAGCAGAAGGCCACCTGGCATTTCAGGAGCACCGCCATTCTCCCAAAGACAAACCCTCAGAAAGGCTTATGGCCAATTCGAATATGTGAATTTTTACCAACACAGATGACACAGTCAAGCATCATCTTATAATATGCTGTCAATTAACTTAATGAGAAACAGTTAAAAGAATCACATTTTAATTTAGATTGTCTTAAAAAAAAAAACCTCTCCCACACCGTGGAACAATTTTACTGAGATGACGTTTCCTTTGGTCTCAGTCTTTTTATTTTTTTTGAGAGAGAGTTTCGCTCTTGTTGCCCAGGCTCGAGTGCAATGGTGTGATCTCGGCTCACTGCAACCTCTGCCTCCCGGGTTCAAGCTATTCTCCTGCCTCAGCCTCTCATTTAGCTGGAATTATAGGTGCCCACCACCACGACTGGCTAATATTTTGTATTTTTAGTAGAGATGGGGTTTCACCATGTTGGCCAGGGTGGTCTCGAACTCCTGACCTCAGGTGATTCACCCACCTCAGCCTCCCAAAGTGCCGGGATTACAGGCATGAGCCACCGTACCTGGCCTGGTCTCAGTCTTCTTGCTTTCCACGGCACATTCCCTGCACTTCCGGCTTTCTCAGGATGCTGACATTTTTCTTCTGTTATGTTATCGCTGGAAATCTTGTTTCTAGGTTCAAGTACCCACTCTTCCAACACTTTTTAATAGAGAAAGTGAGCACTTTCTCTATTAGCCCAGTGGGTGTATATTCATAACCTCCACAACTGAACCACCCACTCTATTGCTTATGAAAGTGAACCCTTAAAAGCTTTTACCAGAATAACCAAAATGGGATGAAGTCACAGCCGAAGAATAATATTTAAGCGTGTGATAGATGCACCTGCCTTTTTTTAAACCTGATTTTGTCAGGCAGCCTTGATGAACCTGCGTGGATGCAGGATGATGAGCGCCAAAGCTCCTTCCCACCTGCTCTGCGACATCCAAAAGGTGTGGCTGAGAGAGTGACAGGTCAGTGGTTAGCGATTCTTTTTGCTGGCTACTTTCAGGGGGAAGCCTTGTTTTATAGCTGGGCATGTATGGGGTCTAAGAAAAATACCTAATGCCTATCAGTCTTCAGCCTTTTTAGTTTGCCCCCTCCTGTCTGACTGACCTACTCAGTAACCATGCTTCAGAGTTGGAAGAACAAAGGCTTGGAACTCGGGCTGATCTGGCATTCAATGTCCAAAAGGCCTTGTTGTACAAGCTCTCGAGGTTCCGTCCCCTCATCTGTAAAATGGGGACAAGGACCTGACTCAAAGCTGCTGTGGAGCTGCATCAGTGTGTAGAGCTCCTGGCATGTGGCAGACCCCTAGGAAACCCAAGTGATAATGAAGACCACCTTGGACTGTGGGGAAGGTGTGGCTTCTGGACTTTAGGGGCTGGGGGTGTGTGTGGGGAGAAGAGAGTTCCTTGTACCAGCCCCTGCCCGCATCACTTACCACACCTGTAACGATTCATGATCACGTCAGTAGGGGCTTTACATCCATCTCCCTCACACTTCATGGTCTCCAGGGCCTTACACATTATGGGCAACTAGTGGAGACTGTGGGCTAACCAGATGCCTCAGGAAATGAGAAGGAAAGAAGAGAATCTCATCTGAAACCCTAATAGTTTTTGCACATCCTTTGCATATAAATCAGAACTATCATCCAGCACAAGGATTTCAACTTCCCTGCACCCATCCCCTTACTCCTTTCAATGAGTGTGGTTCCCCACGGCCCCCAAATCCCAGCTGGTTCTGGGAACCCTCCTGGCCTGGGCTTCCAGACTCCCCCTGAGTCAGCACCCAGTGCCACATTGAAAGAGGCAGCAGGCAACCCTGGGCAAAGACCCTTGAGTCTGACTTCTCTTTATGCCACTCAACCCTAGAACAAAGATCATTTTCCTGTCATTACTCTCCTTGCTCTTAACAAACACACACACTTTAAATGAACGACACATTTTAGATCATCAGCAGGCCATTTGTAATTAAAGTATGGTGCTGGATACAGCACGCGGTATCATCTTTGATCCTTATAGCCACCCTGTAAGGTCTACATTCTCCCCATTTCAGAGATTTTCACTTAGACTCAGCGTTTTAGCAACTTGCCGAAGATCACAATGTAAATGGCAAAGTTGGGTTTGTCTCATGGGTTTAAAGCTAAAACCCATGATCCAGCCATGATCCTGTGCTGCCTTCCTCTTGGAAACCCCCTACTTGACTATAGACTCCTGTCCCTGCCATCCTTTCCTCTTCGGAACCACCAACATATTCTCCTGTAATCCAGCTGCTCGTGGAGTCAACTTCATCTTCACCAAGTCTTTTTCCACAAAATCTCCTGACAGGTGAGGACGACAGCTGCCTCATGCTCATGTCTCAGGTGCTGAACTGACCTGGGTCACAGCCTACCCCCTGCATCTGAGCATGCTCAGTGAGATTTCCCTTTAAAACTGGGACAATGGAGGCAGGCAGCAGATATTTGCATGGTTTGTGTTGCATCTATACTGATTCAGGGAAAGAAATGAAAAATTCAGAGTAGAATGACTTGGAAACCTCTGAGGGAGCAGTTCCTCAAGAAATAAATCTCAGTGAAGTTTGGCCAGTAAAACTGACTCCACTTTGCCATTAATTCATCCAGTGGCTTGAACGATGCGAGGTTCTAAAGGTTAACTTTCTGTCTACCTCCAGGAAGGCAATAATGGTCACCTTCTAAGAGTTTCATTCATTTGAGCTTTCACCCAAAACATGAGGGAGTGAGGGATGCCATATCATACTTTACCGCTGAAATATGGCCAGGACGTGATGTCCCTGAGGCACAGCAATGATAGGGCTCACTGCCACGTGGCAAAGAAAAGGGGCATTTGCAGGAGAGGCAGGCTATGATTTCATCAGCCATGTAAACACGGGGATAGGACAGATGCATTTCTCTATGGAATCAAAGGCCCGAATGCATACTCCAGCCCCTGTCATCTACTTTGTTCATTCTCTTCTCTGGAGAATGAAGAAGAGTGGCTAACTCACGGGTAGCCCCAATAGATACGATCTTTTGCTTCCTTTTATCAGCCCTCTGAAATTGCTGCTGCTTTAATTTGGTAGTGGTGGTGAGGGTTTGCAAGGAAGGTGGGAGGAAGATGGAGCAGAGCCCTGTTTACAATGCTTACTCTTATCCAGTTGGCCAGGGTGCCTTACCCTGGAGTCTCCAGGCTGTAATGAGAAATCTCCCATGAGGAACACGGATATTTAAAGGCTAAGGGGTTTCAAATGAACCAAACTTCTAAGGACGCAGCGGCCAGAACTTGGTCCTGTTTGCAACACGCCCCTGCTGCCCCAAACTCCAATGTTAGGTTGTAGGATGGTACCATGGTGGGCTCTGGGCCACTTCCTGGGGCCAGGGAGCTGCCAGCTAGTGGTCGCCAGAGTGATTCAGCACAACTCCTTCCAGAACCACACACTGGCCACACCCCTCCAGGGTGAAATCTACCTGTGTGGTAGGAGGTTGCTCTGGGAGCTTGGAGCAGCAACAGCACTTTGTGAAAACGGATTGTGGGGTAGGAGACACAGGGTTATTGTTTTGTTGAACACCTCTCCCATATCCCTTCTTCTAGGAACAAGAACATTTTCCCCATGGGAAATCCATTTTTTATAGTTAATTGGAGCTAACTTTCCTATCTAATGGCAGAGGTATGCACATAAGATTGAATCAGAGAGGTCCATCCCACAGGTTATATGATCGGGTCAATGCTGGGCACATGACCGAAGCCAGGGGAGTCAGTGTCTTCCTTGGAACTCGATGCCTGAGCCAGCTGGATCAGGGTCCAGGGCTCCTGTGTCCTTCAGGGCTCTCCTCTGCCCCCAGCTTTGCCATGGAGGCTGGGATTGGCCCTCCTTTCCCTCCTCCCAAGGTTGTCTTCCTCTTGTATTTACCACACTTGCTTTTGCCTCCTGAGAGGCCCCAGGGCTCCTACCTGTGGGCAGGGATGCTGCCTCGGGCCAGCGCATAGCAGATGTGTTCCAAGAACGAATGAGTGAAAAGCCATTTGGGGAAAGCACATCATGTCTCCAATGCCCTTCCCGGAGGAAGTCAATTGTGGTTCTGCAAACACAGCAGCCTGGGTAAATGAACACTGTCTGCTGGTTTATCTTTTCTATGACTCTGGATTTCCACTTATTCATTGACATCAAATGAAGTATTACTGTGGGATCTTATGTAAGGTCATAAAAAGACAGACATTTTACTTCCTGGAAAGGTAAATTGTTATTCCCTCAAAGTTAAGGAAGAAAACTTATAAGCAGGGAAACCAAAGGGGGCTGAGTGCTGACCTTGGGAGCAGATGCAGCTCCAGCACTGAAAGAAAACATCATTAAAGGAAAGAGGCTCAAAGGCACGGAGCCCGCAGACAACTCTCTGCGTGCCCTGCCTGTCCAGAACCTGCTGATCCTGGTCAGGATAGCGGAGGAGGGGCCAACAGAGTGCTTCCCGTGGCTTTTGTGCGTCAGCTGCCATCTGGAATTTATCTTAGAGACAGAGTGGTCAATAATTTAAAAAGTGCAAATGACTTCTATCCACTTGTAAGATGTTACAAAGGCAGAGATTTGGTTCAAAGTTGCTGCATTAAAAAATGTCTGTCTTCATGAAGACAAGCGATTTCACATCTCTTAGAAAGAATGACAACGGTTTTCTTATCACTACCATATTACATCAATGTAGAGCCTTTGAGTCCTTAATAATGGAACACTTAGATATTTTGCCATTATCAAAAGATAAAATTTAGCCTTTCAGAGGGAATCTTGACACCATACTATATTTTATAATGATGTAGAAAGTGATGGATTTTAATTAGCAGTTTTATCTTCAGAGTGCTATAACTTATATTTGTAATTGTAGTTTGGAAGTCCCCAATGTCATTATGTTTTTTTTGAAAGAGAAATGATGGCATCTTGCATTCAGCCCACAATTTACTCAATCTAATCTTACTAAAATGACTCCACGATGCAAATGTACTTCCCCAGTTCAGTCCAATCGGCTCCTCCTTCCCTGTGTCACTGATTTCCCTAACCCCTGCCACTAACATCCACAGACAAAGGCATTTTTACAGACAACTGGAGACTGTATTGTCCTTCCCATCTCTCTTCTTCAGACGGACCTTTGTATTCATCAGAAAATGAAGTCCAAATGAACAAATTTTATCATTTCTTTCTCACTTGATGGGACAAAAGGGAGACTTTCCTGACTTCTAAACAACAAGACTTCCGGCAAAAATCTCTTTTTTTCCCATCTGTGGCCACAGGAGTTGTAGGTGATTCATAAATGCACTGCCCAAAGTGGGTCACAATAAACCAAGCTCATGTAAACCAGATTTGCAAATAAACACTGAGTATTCACCAGCCCATAAAAATGGTCTGGTCAGCTCACACTGCAGAAATCAAACATTAGATTCTGGTGAGTGATAAAATAGAAAAAACTAACACATTTTGGGAATTCTCTGATGCCAATTGTTTGTGACTATAGATGTGTAGTTATCTGTAAGATTAATTGCCAAGGAATATTTTCAGTAACCATGCTGGTGGTTCTCACAAAAAACATTGGTAAAAGTAAATTTGCTACCTAAACAAAAATATCCAGCTATATTTCAGAAGGAGTAAAGGTCATGTCATATTGACAGAAAATCTTTGTAGATATTAAGACTAAACTGGGCAAGGAGAGCTAAACGCCAACCACACAGTTTGAACTGTGAATAACATTTGTATGTTTGAAATCAACATAGCAAGTCTTGAGATACCAGATTTGTGGGACAAAAATCAGTGAGAAAAAAAATTATACTCTTAGCCAACGAGAACGTACGTTATCAACAACAAAAACAATTAGAACAACAAATAAATGAACAAAAAACCGAAAAGGCATTCTTAAAGTGTATTGCTTTGCCAGTTAGAAGTTGCAGGCATGTGTTTTGAATTTTCTATTGTTTTATTTGTAGAAAGATTTGGAAGCAGGATTGTTTTATTGAAATATAATGCCAGATTGAGAAAAGCCCATTTCAAAAGGGAATCATTAGTTGGAAGGAAGGGCTTCATCCAGTCAGTGTTTGGGTTGCCAGATCTGGAGGGTGAGTAATGGACATCCTGAATGTAACTGGAGAATTCTGGACAACTCAGCAACTCGGGCAAGGTCACTGGGGTGCAAATGTCAAGGGCCGGTGGGACAAGGACTCAAGGACTCCTAGAGCTCTGAGCTCCTACATTTCCCAGGAGGCCTATGATGACCCCAGTGCATACGTGATCCAGATCCTGAAGCATTTGCTCCTGGGTGGGGAAATACTGCAAATGCAAACTTGACAATAAGTTTTCCTTTCTGAATCATGAAAAGCTAATTCAAACCAACCACTATAACAAAGCATTGAAATGTTCTCAATGGTATATCTGGCTGGCCAGGGGCCTGGCTGAGGAAGTCACCTCTGCTCCCAGGACTGCATTTGTCCGGGATCCATGCCTCCTGGGAGGATACTGTGAAGGATTCACATCCGCACTCCCCTCCAGATCCAGGCAGGAGTGCACAGGGACTGTGGGAAGTGTGTCACTCTGGCAGAGTCGGGGCTCTTGAGTCAGCATCTTACACACAGCAGGACATCAACAAATACTTGACAAATGAGAGAATGGTATGGCAGTTGAGGATCTCTGCTCTTCAAGGCACAGCCCAAGCTCTACACACACAGAACTACCTGCACTTGCCCTGGTTGGCCCCACTGTCCCTGTGTGCCCTGAGCTGTGCTATTCTGTATACCGGAAATATCCATCCTCTTCCACCCCTGGCAAACCACTATTCCACGGCAACCTTGTCTTCAAAGCCTCCTAGTTGGCTGCTTTCCTCCACCCCAACATATCTGGCCCATGACCCTCTTACAGCCCGTTTTACAGACCCCAAGGATTTGAGTATCTTGCTCACTAGTCTAAGCTTCCTGGGAGTGCAGCTGCATCTTATTTATAGAGTTTAGATTTACTAGGAGCTCTGCATCTAGCATAGAACCACATATATTACATGGAATAGATGATAGGCTATGTTGGAGCATAACAGACCCTTGGGGTAGGTAGATCACTATCCTTATTTTACCGATGAGGCATAACAAGGTTGAGCAATTCGCAGAAGGTCCCTTTCTAGTAAGTGGTCTGTTCAATGCCTGTGGCTCCCCTAAAAGGCCCACATCCTTGTCTAAAACCTACGCACATGTTATCTGACATGGCAAAAGGGACTTTGAAGATGTGATTACTTTTAGGATCTTGAGGTGGGGAGATCACCCTGGACAATCTGGGTGAGCCTGATAGAATCACAAGGGTCCTTATAAGAGGAAGGCAGGAGAGTCAGTGTCAGAGAAAGGGATGTGACTACAGAAGCAGAAGTCGGAGAGGGACAGACACTTGCAGATGCTGTGCTGTTGGCCTTGAAGATGGAGGAAGGGGCCATGAGCCAAGGAATGCAAGTGGCCTCTAAAAGTTGGGAAAGGCAAGGAAACGGATGCTCCCCAGAGCCTCCCAAAGCAATGCTGCCTTGCCAGTATCTTGATTTCAGGATTTCTGACCTCCAGAACTGTAAAATGAAGCATTTATAAGCCATTAAGTTTGTGCTAATTTGTTACAGCCGCCATGGGAAACTCACACAGTGCCTGTAAACTGGAAACCAGGTGGAAACACCGACAAGGGGAGGAAGGAGCACACTGCACTCCCGAAGGAGGTGGTCAAAGGCCCATTCCAAGAGCTCCCTGGCATCAAGGGCCACAGTGGGTTGCAGCCTTCCCTGCTCTCTGCTCTCCCAAGGAAGTCTGTATAATGATCTGAAGAACTGAGGAGGGGCGGGCAGGACAGACCAAAACCCAGGAAGTCACAAGCCCGAGGTGGCTTCCCAAGCCTGGTCTCTGTGCTGTGGCTTTCAGGAACCCTGAGCCAAAGATAAAGTCTCTTCACCAAAACTTTACATTTGTTACCAACAGTCCTGATGCCATGGATGTTCCATGCTGTGTGCAGTGGCCACACATGACACCACCCACCACCACCCCAGCAAAGGCCTCCTGGTTACCAGGGAGAGAGTGGGTGGGAGAGAGTAGAGCTAAGCCAGGAGCTCCCAGGGAAGCCCCCTCCTTAGGAAGAGGACGTGGCTACCTGGGTGCTCAGACCTCCAGCCTCCCCCTCCATCATGGGGATGATGAGAGCCCAAGCAGATGACTTCCTATTGCTCTTGCTTTTGAGAAGCTCAGTCTGTGGGTCAGGTTGTCAGTCTGTCTGTCTGTCTGGTTCTCTCTCTGGTCAGGCAGCTACAGAAGGACTAGTCTGATGAGATAATAAATACCAGCCTTGGTCACCACGAATCAGAGGCACACAGCCAGCTGAGTCACACAATGGGGGTGGCTCAGACAGCACTGTCGAGTTCCATCTGACCTCACTTTGGAAACAGGGCCAGCTGTTCGAATACGGCAGGGCATTAAGGAACACATTTCACTCCCAAAGCTCCAAGTGCTGTGTGTGCTCTGGCCACAAAATGCTTTTTGGAAAGGAGCTTCATCACAGCCCTTGTAACTCAAGAAAAGGAGACTGCTGATTCTGGAGAAAGGCTGGGACGGGGACGGCACTAGGGATGCCTGAAGCCATGAAGATTTGGCCTGCAGCAGTAGCCGCAGTCCCAAAGTGACCTCAGTTGGCTAAAAGCTGCCTGAAGTCACTAAACCATGTCAAGCCCAAACACCATTCAATGTGTATAGCGAGTACTGGCTTAGTCCTTGTCACTGCAACAGGGTGTCCCCCACTGCTCCTGCCCCCTGCTTTGCCCAGGGTGCCCCAAGGCCCAGCAGGCGATGATGCCAGGACTGAGGGCTGCTCAGGGTCCAAGGATGAAGCACTAAGGGCCCGGGAACTGCAGGCCTCCCCATCCCACCTGCCCACGTGCATCCCTGAGTGCTGAGGAGCATCAGAACAACTCCTCGGAGGCCGAGCTAAAGAGGCCTGTGCTCGTCCCTCCTTGCTACCAAGCTGCCCTTTCTTTTCCCCCAGAAAGCTCCAAGTACAGAGGACATCGCTGGCTGGCAGGGGACATGGGCCTCCCAGCAGGACCCAGCTCCGAGAAACATCCATCTTGTTTTCCATGCCTGGGCGTGGCTTTTACATTCCATTGAAAACCCAAGCTTCGAGGTTTAGTCATCAATTTCTGTTCCACTTTATTTCCCTCATCACTCCTAAAACCAAAGCCTCACAACAAAAGTCTGACAAAGGTCCTATCAGGTTTCCCTCCCACTAGAGATCCTGCCTGATTCTGCTTGGCTTTCAGCCTGGGCCTGGCCGACCACAGCGGCCTTGCCAGAGATGGGGTCTCTGGCCAGGGCTGAGGTCATTTCTGCAGCCAGCAGGAGGAGGGAGTGACAAAGGACTCAACCACATTATCATAAGGGAAAGAGAACTGCAGGACAGGGTGGGGCCTGCACTTGTGGATTTCATGGTTGGACTCCTGGGAGCTGGACACAGGCATTGAATCTCAAATGGTTCTGGGGTGACGGGGCCTTGGAGTCCAGGGCTGCCCAGTGAGGCCTTGGATCTCTGACCCCAGAAGGTGGGGCGTGGAGGAGAGACACGCAGGGGATGGATTCTTCCCTTTTGCATCTGAGCTTCTGCTTCATTTTGGAGCTTTGGTGGAGCTTTAGAGCGAGACCTCCCTCTTCAGGGTGACTGTGCATTGTGGGAGTAACACATGGGCATTGGGTCACAGTGACCCAGGTTCAAATCCTAGCCCGGAGACCTGGGGAAACTGACATTTGGCCTCAGAGTTTGAGCATCATCTTCTGTAAAACTTCATAGTCCCCACTTCAGGGGCTTGTTGGAGGGTCAGAAGAGACAAACTGTGCCAAATGCCCAGCCTGAACTGGTGAAATGGTGAACTGATGGTCTCTTGTTTGACGCAACCACCCCACTTTCCCATTTGAGAGCCACTCACTGCTGCTCTCAGGCCTTCCGATTACAGACACACTTATGCTTCAAGTCTGATCAGGGCCTTCCCCACGGAGCCCTGGGCCCCTCACTTGGTTGGGGTCCTCTTATGAGTACAAAGGGGCATTACTAAAATCTCAGTGGTGGTGGGAAAGTTCTGTCTGTCTGTCCAACTACGTGCTATGCTATCTGAGGGCAGGAGTCATGGTGGATTCATCCCTGCCATCCCTCGGGGCACACAGTAGGTGCTCCTGCAGCTCCCGTATCTCCTGGGGCACACAGGTGCTCCTGCATCTTCTGTATCCCCCGGGGCACACAGTAGGTGCTCCTGCATCTCCTGTTGGACTGCACTGAGCTTCTTAAGGCCAGGCTCCAGGCAGTGTCCATTTCTGCGCACCCCATGCCCAGTGTGGCCTCAGCCCCTCCCTGGGAGTCAATCACTCCCGACTGAACACACCGGATGTTGTGTGGATAGCGCCCGCCAGGAGTGGGGGCTAACCAAAACAG
Source organism: Gorilla gorilla gorilla (assembly GCF_029281585.2). Taxonomy (NCBI): domain Eukaryota; kingdom Metazoa; phylum Chordata; class Mammalia; order Primates; family Hominidae; genus Gorilla; species Gorilla gorilla. The sequence goes on from NC_073232.2 coordinate 138,352,450, forward strand.
AGCACATGCCCCCAGTCCCACAGCCCAGGTCTGCCAGTGCCTCTCCTGATGCCGAGCTTGTGGCGGCCACGTACCTGGTCCCCAGAGCGTGACACACTGCTGCTCATGAGTCTGGCAGATGCCATTGTAGCAGTAGCCGTCCACATCCTGACATGAGTGCCCATCGTGCAGGTACACGTTGGCTGGGCAGTGAGGGCTGGCCCCTGTGCAGAACTCTGGGAGATCACAGGAGTTGCTGGAGTCCCTGCACGCTGTTCCTGCAGGCTTCAGCTGGAAGGAGAGGGCCATTTATGACACATGCACCCGGGGAAAGGGAGAGGCAGCTCTCAGCATTACTCCTGGGCTGGAGTGGACAGGGCCATAAGTCCCACATAAGGGGTGAGGATTTCAAAGGAAGTTGCTTCTAATGTAGAGACCTCATTAAATTATCAGATTCTTGTTCTGGGGTTCACTGTTCCACTATAAAGTGGGTGGGACAACCAAGAGCAGCCTCTGTTTAATGTCATGCAACATTAGGGTTCTCCAAGAAACACACAAGCTGGCTGCTGGCACTTGGCACCTCAGAGGAAGAAGAAGGAGGGAAGCGTTGGCTGCTGGCCTGGTTGATTCTTAAGAAAAAGGTCTCTGGGTGTCAACACTATGACACATTTCAAGGGGACATTTGCATTTATGGTGTTGGCATGTGTGGGCAAGTTAATAAAAATAACTTTAAGGTCACAATCACGATAGCAATTTTACTCAGTCGTCAAATCATAGAACTCTCTTTACTGCTTTATGGGAAGAACAGGAGAAGAACAAGGGAGAGGTAAAGGGTGTTAGAAGCCATCTGACCAATGGCTCAGCTTTTTGTGGTTGAAGAAATTAAGGCTCAGAGTAGCCTGTCTGAGGCTACACAGCTAGGGACCCCTGCGAGTCCTGGGCTTAGTTCCCTGCATACTCCTGAAACGCAAAGAGATAAGACCCCTGCCAACTTCTAGAAGATCTGGAAGTTGAAAGCAACTGTTAACAAGTCATAACCTAAAAGTGAACCACAATCAGGCATTGCCCTGTGGTCCTCCCTCCCCCTGGGCACAGGCTTAGACTTGCTTCCCCCTTCCCCCAACTCCCTTCCAGGCACCTTCCTTCACCAATTACTGGGAGCCAGGGAGAGCCAGCTGCTTATAACATTCCGCAGAAGTTAATCAGCATTAGGAAGAGGATGAAGGCTATTTTAAAGCCGAACATTAAATGTTATAATGCCTTCTAAATCACCGTGCTCACATGGGGCAGCTAAGAGGGAGTTTCCTGCAAGCAGAATGTCAGGATCAATTGCTTAATTAAAATGAAATAAAACTCTACGCTTGGAACTGTTGAATCAAAAGCTCAGGCTTCTACTCTGTCAGATATCAGCTCTGAATAATGAGACAATGGAACTGCCAAAAGAAACGCAGTCCTAGCCAGCAGCAATGGCGAGAGTATAAAACTGCCATTCTTGGCTGGGCAGGGTTGGTGGCACCTTCTTTTGGGAGGACATTAAGATTGAGTTGTTTATACAAAACTTCTGGGACAAGCCAGCAGGCAGATGTCCGCGGGATCAAGAAGATGAACCTGGGGGAACCTGAGTGACAGTGGATGGGGACTTGTTCTTGCCTTGCTCTTCTTGTCAGCATAGTAGGACCCCATGTGCCTCTGACGGCACAAATGGAGCATTTAAAGTTGAACTAGGGTTTATCGGTCTGATCAGTTGTCAGCCCCTAAATAAATAAACACAAGTGACTGGCAACTGAAGCGTGCATTTCACCCCAAGATTAGAAGCTAAACAGTAAGAGGTGGGTAACACCAACTGGCGTGAGAAGGAGGGATGGTGCGTGCTGTGGTGAGTGCTGGGAAACCTTCCAGCCACACTGCTTGCCCTGCAACAGATCTGAACCACCTGAACCTGTTGGCGACCTGGGGGTCAAGTTGCAGCTCCAGTGACTCACCTGGCAGTCTTCACAGCACAGCCCATGTGCGCACACAGCGTCCGGCTTCAGGGTACAGGTGGTGGCATTGCAGCAGCGATTCATACATTCCTGGAGAGAGGAATGGGATTTGTTTGACAGGGTCTTATGGAGTATGCACTCACTGAATGCAAACATCACACCTTAAATGGCTGCAAAAATCAAGAAAGACCAAGAGGGCCCAGCTCCTGAACTGCACACCTGCCTGTTTCCGTCTGTTAGGAAAGCAAAGCTTCTGCTGTTTATGAACCAACTGGGTCTACGAGTCCCTGGAAAAAGCCAGTAGCACACAAGTGCCCTCATGAAAGGTAAAGCAGTTGTGACATAGGCTGGCCGGCTGGGGACATCACTCTAGTCAGCAGTACACTGGGGCTCTGTAGAGGGGTGTCCAGGCGGATCTCATTGCAATGGACTGCATCAGGATCCCTGGAGGACTTTGAAATTACCCAATCAAAAATATACATAGATGCATACAATCTGTACTCTTCAAAAATGAACCTTTTTTGATTTAGAGAGTACTGGCAGGAAATGAAGTCAAACCAGTGGTTTCAACCACAATTCCCTGCAATCTCGCCAGGGTTGTGGATGAGACCCTTGACCAGCCCAGGTAAGTTGTCTGGCCTGACAATTCCATCACTCGGAAAGTCAGAAATGGACATTATAACAAGCAAGTGGCCGGAAGGAGGCCTATGGGCTGTGCCCATTGATTTGCAAGGGATTTAAATGGATAGTTCAAGCGTTAGATGTATTGTCCTCTCTGAAACAAAAGTGAGAAAAGAAAGTAACTCCTTTATAATGCTGTGCTCCACACGTACCCATTGCTTCCATTTTTTTCCTAACAAAAACAAGAGATTGACGTTTTTTGCTCAGTTCTCAACAAAAGGCCTGCACGCACTTATCAAGTGAAGTCCTTGTACTTGAGGACATTCAAGTAACTGCACTTTACACATTTTAGAAGAAATGTAATTATCATAAGATGGAACAGTTCACAGATCTTTAATACTGAGTAATTTATCAATGTTCTTTTATTTTATCCAATATATGATATGCTTTGAAAAATTTATATACCATTGGCTGGGGTGAAGCTAATCACATACTAGTTTAATAATATAATACTTTACTCCTGAAAACCATCTTTCTTGAATGGATTTATCATGAGTTTTATAAATGCAATTAATAAAATTTTGTCAATAATCCAGAAGATTTATGGCAAACCCAGATACTGAAACTATATCCTATGTAAAACACTAATTATGCTCTCATTTGATGTTCCATTTGATTCTATTATACAGACTTCCAAAGTTATTAAATTTTAAATTTGCTCGAGGACTTTATAAACATCCAGAATGTGTAATATAGACAATAAGATAAAACTGTCAACCAGAAGTCATAGCTGTAACTTTTACGACAGTAAGAGTTTCTAACCTGTGGACTTATGATTCTAAAAGAGTTTAGGAACTTTTTTTAAAAAAAGTAGTCCATTAATTGCATTTTTAAATCAGTGCCATCAAATGCACACCACTGCTATCCTGGTCCTTATTGGCTCTATGGATGACACATTTACCAAATTACAAGTGTTCTTGAAATTCCATGTTAAACCAGCCACCCTAAATCTGGGTCCTAAAATTCTTTAAGAAATATCTTCCCCCCTCTCTCAAATCACCCAGCAATATAAGCAGCAGCTCAAATGGAAATGCAGCCATGCCAAATGGCTCTGACTTCTAAGGGGATGATAATGTGAGAAAGTTAACTAAGTTGAAAAGATATTCGCAAGCTACTGGCATCCTATTGACTTTAAACAAGGAGATAAGGCTGCTTTCCCAGTCCTGTTAGCTGGAAGAACGAGTGAGTTGTCAGGATTTCCTTATGTTGATATAAATCCAATGCCCTGTCCGGGAAGGCTTCAGCAATCAACCTGCCTTTAAACCACCCAGGATCTATTTCTTCTGCAGTACCATATTTCTCAGAAGAGACACATTCTTCATCTGCTGCTACATTGATTATTTTAGTCCTCAATAGAGAAGTCCAACAGAGCCAATGAATACCAAGTCTCCAAAGAAGAAAGAATAATGAAAGCATTACAGAATTCTCTGCAAAGCCCTAATTGTCATTCTCAGGTTGTAGGTAGCAGACATAGATTCTTAATCACAATGAACTGGGAGAAGACTAGAAGCCATCTTCTTGAAAATAATGGAGATTATTTCTGGGAGCAAGGGAGAAGCTGGTTTCCGTTGGGTGCTGGCGGTTGTTTTTCAGATCCCATTTACTACCCCTTCCCTGATGTCATAACACACTGGGTCCCTCTGTGGGCCAGGGAATGGCCAGGTCAATCTGATGTAAGGGCATGCAGAATAACCAGGGCCTGAGCACTGGGTAGTGGGATAAAGAACCTAGGTTAACAAGTCTTTTTGTCTAAAATTCTTAGGCAAAGCAGTTTGGAAACTGTAAATAGGTTGTCACACTGCCAAACACAATTTGAGTTTGAACCTTGAAACTCTTATTTTCTAATAATAACTACTTGAAACTATTTTTTGAAAAGCAAAAAATAAAAAACAGCAAATCTAAAAAGTGAGGCAAAAGGCTCACCTGTAACTTTCAAAGAAAGAACTTTGGATGAGGGGAATGAGAGCTATCTTCAAATATCAAGAAGTTATCCTACAAAATAAGGACCTTAACTGCAGAAATACAAAGTTGGTAACTGCATGCAAGCAGTTTGGCTCTGTACAAGGAGGGAGTTTGTAATAATCAAAGCTACCCTATAATGCAACATGCCACCTGGAGAGACAGCACCCTGTCAAGCCGCATGACTCCTTCATGGAGAAAAGAGGGAGGATCAGAATATGAGTGGCTGACACATTTTAGGTACTCAAGCATTTGCTGATGTGATGGTGGTGGTGGGGATAATGATAGGGGTGGGGATGGTAGCAGTGATGCTGGTAGCAATGTGGATACTGGTGTGGCCATGGTGGTGGCAGTAGCTGTGGAGATGGCAGTGGTTACAATAGTGGGGTGATGGTGAGGGCGGTAGTGATGACGGTGGCGGCAGTGGCAGTGATATGGTGATGATGGTCATGAGAGAAATGGTGATGATGTTGGGTGGAAGAGGTGGTGGTGGCGATTGTGGAGATGGTGATGTTAGCAATGGTGGTCATGATTGTAGCAGTGATGTGGCTGCTGCTGGTGGCATATGGAGTAAATAACTGCTAACGAAATCATTCCAAACCCGAGAGTTCATGGCTTCATGAAGAGCTGTCAAATTTATTTAGATTAACAAAGAATCATAAAAAGTTCAAATCAAAGACAAACCATTTTAAGCCAACATGGCCTCTCCTGAGAAAGGTGAGTAATTTAAACTAATTCATTTTTTCCTTTAAGAAATTAACAAGGCCCACAAGGAATTTCCCCTTTGCATACCCCAACCCATGATGGTTTTAAGTTTTCCTCTGCTAATCTTGAGAAGAGTTTCTGTAACACTATAATTAGGACTTGCTCCTACACAGCAACCATTCCCTGCTCATGGTGAGCAAAATTAAACACCCCTCCAGACAATGTCATTATCATGGTTAAGTTCTGAGTTTGGCAAGGGCATAAAAACATTTGAAGAAACCACTTCTACATCACATCCCCCCTTACTCCCACCCAATACTTACATACTTCCAGCGTTCTTGCAGAAACTGTCAGACCAAGCTCATTCCTCCTGGTATGGAAAACCTCAGAGACTTGAAGATGGGGATATGATGAACATTCTGTTTGCCAGTTGTTTGTGTGATGAACACAGGAATATACCGGATGCGCCAGTCTCAACACGATTTCTCCTCCACCCTAAACTCCCTCTTTCAGAGCAGCCCTTGGAGATGCTCTTCCTAAGCCCTCATTAAGTCCATCTGTGAATTTAGCTAAGCCTGCCTTGAACTTGTCTACTATTTCAGCTTGCATAAACTCTCGGGGAGGGAATCCCACATGGAGACTGCCTGCTGAACAACTGCTTGCTTTGATTTATTCTAAACACAACCTCCTCCAGACTTCGAGGGGGCACCTGTTTTACTAGGAGGTCTCATGCTGTCTTCTCTCTTTCCTTCTTGAGATTATTCAGAGATTAAAAAGTGACTTTTATAATTTTTATATTGATTATCTTGGGCCCTATTAAAACAAGGACATTTCCTGATATTGGCTGGAAAACAGGGTTAAGCCCTGTGCTAGATAAAAACGTTCCCTGCCTTCACTTATTGCTTCTGAAAGCTACAAGCACGAGAGGCAGAAGCCTCGAGTTGTGCATACAGAGGCGTCTGCAGCAGCAAGGCAGAATTTCAACTGGAGAGGAAGCTCCTGGTTAAAAATGAATGCTGCTTATTCAGATTCCCCTCTGGTAGCACACCTTATGAAGAAAAAGAAATGGTGCTTATTAGCTATTTGAATCTAGAATTCCAGGGCTCTCTTCTCTGTCAAACTCAAAGCTAAACACTTTTTTTATTGTTTTTGTCCTCATCTTGCTGAGAATGCTGTACCCTTCGACAGGATTATTTATCTTTTTAAATCAAGTGATCACTTATTCCATGCAATAGTTAAAATTCAAGAAAGCCACCCTAGCTCACGGGGCTTGTTCAGGGTGGGCAGATAGGACTCTTCCTTCCTGAGTTCTAGTACTTTCATCTGGCTGTACAGTTCCTCCACGTTCTCTCTTCTTTGCCTAGCCGAGGATACAAGTCTTCTTGTATCCTTGTTCTGGGGATGGTTCTTACCTCTGGCTCCCCACAGTCACACTCCTCTCCTTCTTCCACAAATCTGTTCCCACACTTCTGACCCCCGAAAGACTCCCTGACTTCCGGCAGGTTAAAGAGGCACATCCCCATTCCTTTCTCCAGGCTGGTCTCCAAGTCCTTCCTGCTGCAACTGCTGAACACCATGGGAAATGGGTACCTGTGAAAGGAGAGCCCAGAACAGTAAATCACAGGGCATGGAATGGCTTTGCCTGCCCTTCTTGTGCCCACAAGAAGGCACCCACTGGCCACATCTGCCCAGGTGTTCACTGGTGGTCTCAATGAACAATGCATCTCAAAAAACTCAGATATGCAGTGTAAAGCGAGGCACATTCAGTTCCGTCCCGACATCCATTCCGTACAGTGCCAATGCGGCTGATGAAGAAGTGCTTTATCAAAAAAGAAATGATCTTTCGATGGTTTTCAAATCAACAAGTTCAGGCAGAGTCTCATTAAAGACATTATTAATAGTTCTGGGTGAAATGATGCTATGAAAAGTGAATTCATAGGGATTGTAGCTTGTAATACAAACACATAACAATGTCCTTATTGGAAAGTGCAAAGAAGAAAAGAGTACAAATGACAGTGTTTATTAATTCCATGGTTCCAAGGACACATGGTTCCACTGTAGGGCAGGACCTGCTGATACTGGCATTCAGGTCTATAAAGGCCAAGTCACTGTCTTCCCCCAGCACAGGTGTAAGAGAATGGAGGTGATCCAGAAATGCAGGTCTTACCCTTGCCTCCAAATTCCAGGGTGTGGCAGGGTCTAAACAACCGGGTGCCTCTAAACAACCGGGTGTGGCAGGGTCAGCCAACTCCCCAGCAAAGTTATGCTCCCCTTCTGTGCTCTAGAAGGGCTGCCCAGCCCCCATGTACCTGGGTGGGCTGCATGACTAATTCTTGGCACTAGAACATGAACAAAAGTGATATAGGTCACTTTTGGCTAATGGTATTTAAGCGAGTATTCCTTCTTCATATCCTTTCTTTCCCCATCTGCCAGCTGAGATTAGAGTATCCCACGGTTTTAGGAGATGGAGGAGTCAGGCATGACATCTGGTCCTAACTCACTGTATGGAGGAAGGCCGCCTGCAGCCTAGAGCCTCAGAGCATCATACAGAAGGAAAACACGCTTCTAATATGGTAACCCACTGAGCATTTGGGGTTTGATTCCAAAGCAGCCAGTGTTATCCAACATACACAGAGTGTCTCACTTTTTACAAATGCATTTTCCCATGTCTTGAGGCAGCAAGGATTATTAAGGTATAAGCATGCCAGAAACCCAGAAAGTTTTAGTACTTAGAGAGGGAGCAGGGGCTGCTGTCCAGCAAACCCAAGCACCCTCTCCCAACGGAGACGTTTATAAGGATGACATTAGAACTGGATCTCAATCAATTGGCCAAACCAACGCAAGCTGCTACGCTCCCCTGATGATGGTAGACCAGCGGCCACTTAATGATTGAGCTTGGTGAATTTTGAGATCATGCTAATTTCCAGGACCAAACTGATAACACTGCACCATCCTCTCCGAGTGGTTTCCCTTTTCTTCCCTAAGTATATAAGGCATACTATTAGCCACAGATTTTTAATGACCAGGTATTTATTTTTTCTTAACTTTATTTTCTGAGACCGAGTCTCACTCTGTTGCCCATGCTGGAGTGCAGTGGCTCACTGCAACCTCCGCCTCCCGGATTCAAGTAACTCTCCTGCCTCAGCCTCTCAAGTAGCTGGGATTACAGGCGCCCACCACCATGCCTGGCTAATTTTGTATTTTTAGTAGAGATGGGGTTTCACCATGTTGGCCAGGCTGGCCTCAAACTCCTGAGCTCAGGTGATCTACCCGCCTCGGCCTCCCAAAGTGCTGGGATTATAGGCATGAGCCTTTAAGCCTGGCCCTTAACTTTTTTTTTTTTTAACTTTAATTGTAGGTTCAGGGGTACATGGGCAGGTTTGTTATGTAGGTAGACTGCATGTTAACGAGGTTTGGTGTACAGATTATTTCATCACCCAGGCAATAAGCATAGTTCTCCACAGGGAGTTTTTTGATCCTCTCCTTCCCCAGTGTCTGTTCCCTTCTTTGTGTCCATATGTATTCAATGTTAGCTCCCACTTATAAATGAGAACATGCAGTATTTGGTTTTCTGTTCCTGCATTAGTTTTCCCTCCAAGTGGTTTCTATCAACCTCGGGCTATTAACTCTGGAGTATATTAATAATTCTAATCTACAAATAAATTAATAAATGAAAGTGCTCCTCTGTGGATGCAAAGGCAACATACCAGGACTTACTCATAGTGCTGTAACAATCTTGAAATCTTTGTAACTTCCCCTGGCAGACAGACTGGTTATTCCTGGTATCAAAATATACTAACTAGGATCAAACAATGATCCACAAGAAAAATGATAATGTTTTTGCAATTTAGAAGGGTATTATATTGAAGTAATTGGTATATTACACATGGACTTAAGAGCAGTTCTTCTCTTTGCAAAAATAAATAAATAAATAAATAAATAAATAAAAAATAAATAAATAAATAAAAATCAATTTCATGGAGGTACAGATGGAAACTTCTTCTGTATCTGAGAGTTTTCCTAGGACATATATGTCTCCAGGCCTGATCTAGGAGATGAAACATCATTCTCACTCAATGATACGCAACTTAGTTCTGTGACAAACCATTATCAGTTCATTCTAGAAGGGAAGTGATTTCTAGAAAATATTAGAGTTAATTAGGAAAGACGCTAGGATAAATGTTAAGTCTCAGGAAGGGTTTATAGCCAGAATCACAGCAATTAAGAGAAGCTTGGAAAAGAGTGGTCTGAATTGCCCTGTTTCCCAAAGGAGCAGAGAATGTCCATAGACCCCAGGGATTGGAGAGCTGAGGCCAGCTCCGTTCACTAAGCTCAGACATGCCTTCCCCATCTCATTCCTTTCAAAGCAACAAAACACACAAACATTGGTTTTTTTGGGGGTTTCCCATCCAAATAGGGTGAAGGAGAACAGTTTAAGTCCAGGATTTAAACTTCAGAATGTGTAGGAGAGGAGAACAGAACAGATCATCATTGGCAAAGATCATCATTGTATTTTTGTGTCTGCAATGGGTGTTGTCAGACAGTATAGTGATCTGTGTAATAATCTATTTCTACTTCCCTTAGCTTTTCCTCATTCTGCTGGAGGACAACTCCCAAATGTTAACAAAATTCTTTCTCATTTAGAATCATGCATACATAAATGGTCGTCATCCAATTCACAGGTATTCAACCTTGCTCTGAGGAACGGCATCCTAGCATTGATTCTTCAGGGATGCCTCTGTTTTAAAAGGAAAGTAGCGATGTCCTCCTCAGATGCGAAATGAGGTCTTGATGAATTCACCAACACTGAACAGATCCTTTCTCAGGGCTCCTTTCCACATGGCCTGAGCTCACCAGCATGCCGCCTGCCTTCCAGGTCAGGACAGTTCAAACTTCCAGCAACTCCTGACCATGGGTGACAGCTCCAGCCATGAGCAGGTGTGAGTGGCTTCTCTTCCCACCAACCTGGGATTTTTCTGACTTGCTCAGGGGACCCAGCAAGGTCAATGGGGAGTCCAGCAGCCCTTCCACAAACATTCCTGCCATTTCCTCGGACTGGGTCAGCCAATATCGCTACCATTTCCTCTATGTAATGAAGAAAAAAATGCCTCGTTTATTGTCAAGAACTTACTTCTGATGACGAATGGTGATGAGGCTGAGAAGTACCTGTAGGATGTCATTACTCATCCCATCCTTTCATGATTTCTCAGCAAGGAGGCAGGCGGCTATTCACTCTGATAGGATATTTATGAACCCTATTTGGGCATTTAGAGGAAGTCAGGCTTTAGAGGAAGAAAATCAGAACAGCCTATCACACGTCATTCCATTATTCCCCAAGTATTTATTCAACACCGACTAGGTGCCAGGCATTGTTCTAGGCTTTGGGGATATGGGAATGAAGAGAACAAAAAAATCTCAGCCCTCATGGAGCTTGCATTCAGTGGGGCCAACAGATAATAGGCAAGCTAAGGGAACAGAATGAGTTAGAAAGAGTAGAACTGAGAAAAAAAATAAAAGAGCAAGGGAAGAGGGTGTGTATTGAACTTTTAGGGACAGTGGACCTCACCAGGAAACCTCCCCAGGAAGAGGGTCATTTGAGCCCCTCACCCAAAGGGAAGAAGGTGTGAGTGCACCTCGGGAAAGAGCTGGTACAAGTGTGTGCAGACAGGACTGGCCTGGAGGAACTTACTCAACAGTGGGAAACAGTCTGCTCTTCCTGCAGACACACACCCAGAGAGGCAACCCCTTTTCTACTTGGCATCATTCTTAGATAGGTCAAGGTCATGCTGATGGTGAGAAGATCCCATGGAGTGTCAATACACTGGGAGCTGTGCCTCTGTACGGGCCAGGCACTGGGAATGACTAAAGGTATTTTTATTTATTTTAAATAATTTCAACTTTTATTAGCAATGAAGGGGTACATGTGCAAATTTGTCACATGGGTATATTGCATGATGCTGGGGTCTGGGGTCCTGTCACCCAGGTAGTGAGCATAGTACCCAATAGGTGGTTTTTCAGCTCTTGCTCCCCTCCCATCCTCCCCCATCTAATAGTCCCCAGTGTCTGTTGTTCTCATCTTTACATCTATGTGTATTCAATGTTTAGTGCCCACTTATAAGTGAGAACACATGGTATTTGATTTGCTATTCTTGCACTAATTTGCTTAGGATAATGGCCTCCGGCTCCATCCATGTTGCTGCAAAGGACATAATTTCATTCTTTTGATGGCTGTGTAGTATTCCATACCACGTTTTCTTTATCCAATCCACTGTTGAAGGGCACCTAGGTTGATTCCATGTCTTCGCTATTGTGAATAGCGCTATAATGAAAGTATGAGGGCATATGTCTTTTTGGTAGAATGAGTCTCCTTTTGGATATATACACAGTAGTGGGGTTGCTGGGTCAAATGGGAGTTCTGTTTTAAGTTCTTCGAGAAACTGCCAAACTGCTTTCCACAGTGGCTAGCCTTGCCAGCATCTGTTATTTTTGACTTTTTAATAATCGCCATTCTGACTGGTGTGAGATGGTATCTCACTGTGGTTTTGATTTGCATTTCTCTGATGATTAGTGACGTTGAACATTTTTTCATATGGTCACTTGTATGTCTCCTTTTGAGAGGTGTCTGTTTATGTCCTTTGCCCATTTTTAAATTGAACTATTTGTTTTTTACTTGTTGATTTAAGTTCCTTGTAGATTCTGGATATCAGACCTTTGTCAGATGCATAGTTTGTGAATATTTTCTCCCATTCTGTAGGCTGTCTGTTGGTAATTTCTTTGGCTGTGCAGAAGCTCTTTAATTAGGTCCCACTTGTCGATTTTTGTTTATGTTGCAATTGCTTTTGGGGACTCAGCCATAAATTATTTGCCGAAGCCAAAATAAAAGGCATCCAAATAGGAAAAGAAGTAGTCAAACTTTCTCTCTTTGCTGACAATAAAATTCTATACATAGAAAATGCTAAAAATTCTGCCAAAAGGCTCCTGGAGCTGATAAATGAACTCAGTAAAGTTTCAGGATACAAAATCAACGTACAAAAACCAGTAGCTTTTCTCTACACCAATAATGTTCTAGCTGAGAACAAAATCAAGAACACAATCCCATTTGCAATAGTCACACAAAAAAAGGAAATACCTAGGAATCTATCTAGCCAAGGAGAGGAAAGTTCTCTATGAGAGAACTACAAAACACTGCTGAAAGAAATCAGAGATGACCCAAATAAACAAAAAAATATTCCATGCTCATGGATTGGAAGAATCAATATTGTTAAGATGTCCATACTACCCAAAGCAATTTACAGATTCAGTGCTATCCTTATCAAAATAACAATGTAATTTTTCACAGAATTAGAAAAAAACTACCCTAAAATTCATATGGAACCAAAAAGGAGCCTGAATAACCAAAGCTATCTTAGGCAAAAAGAACAAAGCCAGAGGTATCATATTATCTGACTTTAAACTATATTATAAGGCTACAGTAACCAAAACAGCATGGTAGTGGTACAAAAACAGACACATAGACCAATGGAATAGAATAGAGACCCCAGAAATAAACCCAGACACCTATAACCATCTAATCTTTGACAAAAATTGACAAAAATAAACAATGGTGAAAGGACTCCCTATTCAATAATAAATGCTGCTGGGATAACTGGCTAACCATATGCAGAAGATTGAAACTGAACCCCTACCTCTCACCATTTACAAAAATTAACTCAAAATGGATCAAAGATTTAAAGGTGTTTTTCATAAGAACTCCAAACCCTTATTCCCCCATCTTTTTATTTTTTTAAAGCAAACTGCTTTTTAAGCAGGCAAAGGTCTGCTCCTCATCTCCCTTTTGCTGCTCTAAGATAGTCTCATTTGATCAAAACACAGAACTAAGTATGGAAAACTTATAGCAAACCCAATGACTGCCCCCCAATACAAAAAATTTAATAAATGAAAATTACTTCAAATCTTAAGAGATAAGGGAAATTTGCCAGTAGCGAATATTAGATTCCTCTAATGGTAACACCATCTTAATCCACACATATTAGAATATTTTCTACATCCTAAGTAGCCACTAGTTACCTAGTGCCTAGAGCAAAGCAGGTGCCAATGCTCAGCAAAGCCAGGTGCATCACCTGCTCCCCAGGTGCTGACTCTGCCTACATACCTCTGATGACGGCAGAATACAACTTTGAGTGGCAAATTCACAACTCTCTCATTTATTCACTCACTTATGGAGCAATAGTTTTCAAGTGTCTATTGTACTCAAAGCACTGAAGAGGATCCCAATTCCAATATGACCTGAACCTGGTCCCATGCCCCCCTTGCCAAGCTCCTTCCTTAAGGGATGTGCCCACCCTCCCATCTCATTTCCTCTCCAGCCATTCTCCAAGGCCCATATAATTCCACTCCTCCAGAAATGGTCTTTGAAGTCCCAAACCCCCAGAAACATATCTTTTATGCCACATAAATGGAGTCTGAGTGGAACTATGAAGTCCAAGGCTGTGTTGTAAGTTCTCACTGCCTTCATGTGTCACCATATTCTGGCCACAACATTATAAATCCCCAAGACTAGTAATTGAGTTAAAATATATACTTTTTTGGCGTAACTATGTATGGAGTACCTGCTTTTAGCCAGGTGATATGGTGGTGCTTTCTCATGGCAATATTTTTCTTCTTTTATACTTTTTTTTGAATTTCAAATTTTGGAACAATCCAATGAAACAGTTATTAGTGCTCCATTTGCAAATGAGGTGAAGGGATTTGACAGTTCACAGTTAGGGGATGGCAGTACTAGATTTCACCAATTCTTATGATTCCATGTTCAGGTACTAAAAACCATTTTCTTTATTACCAGTGCCAGTTCAGCACTGGATGACCAGCAGTGAATGCTGAAACACAGAAGGTGATTGATTAACCCTCAATGTACCGATTTAAACACAGGAGACAAATCCTGCTGTGATCCCACATATGCCTGGACCAGTGGTTCTCAAAGTGTGCTCCCAGGACAAGCAGCACCAGGAACTTTCTAGAAATGCACATTCTCAGGCCCCACTCAGACCTACTAAGTCAGAAAACTCAGGGTAGGGGCCTAGCAACCTGTATTTTAATAAGCTCTGCAGACGATTTGCTAAATTGATGTCAAATTTACACAACATAAAATTCATCCTTTAAGTCACTTCAAAGTATGTAATCCAATGTTTTTTTCCAGCACATTCACAATGTTGTGTAACCATCACTACTAACTGCAGAACTTTCCCCCACCCCTCAAACAAACCCCACATCCATGAAGCCATCACTCCTCATTCTCCATTCCCCACCCAGCCCCTGCCAACCACGAATCTGCTTTCTGTCTCTACAGATCGCCTGTTCTGTTCATTTCATGTACACGGAATCCTACACCATGTGGCCTTTTGTGTTTGGCTCCTTTCCCTTAGAATAGTGTTCTCGAGGTTCAGCCACATGGTAGCATGCATCGGAACCTCATTCCTTCTTATGGCTGGATGATATTCCATTGTAAGTGAGACCATACCACAATTTGCTATCTGCTCATCTGTTAATGATCCAGGTGATTTTGATGCCCATTAGAGACTGGAAACAACTTCCCTAGATTTAAACCTCAAATGTTGTTGTACCTATTTGTGTCGTAACAATAAAAAATGCAATCTAGACTCACCATGGGCCACCTGTCATATCCTAAAAAATAATTCTGTTTTGCTCTCTTGTCCCATCTTCTAAGAAAAGCCCAATGTATGGCATTTTGAAAACCCGATCTGATTTTATGATCACATGAAAGATGTGCCAATGGACAACAGGCAAGGCAAGGAATCATAGGCAGGATCTGTCAGTGCGATCGTTGATAAGACTGCTATGGCTCACTTAGCCATGCCAGAGAGAGGATGCTGGCAAGATGCTACTGATCTGATTTTAGGCATGTGCTAAAAATCCCAAGAGTATCTGTCTTATAAACAAACTTCATATCAGAAATGAATTTTCAAGTACCTGGAAGTGTTATGTTAAATAGACTAATCCTCATACTGCACAGTAATTAAAGTGTAGGAAAAGTTCTGGTTGTGAACAGAGTGATGTTTCCCTTCCACTTGCTTGCAAATCCAAAGTATGGTACATGGTCATTGTGCCTCCTTTGTGCTTGTATTTTTCTTATTTAACAGCTTTATTCCCCGGAGCATCCATGAAAAGAACATTGACTTGGGCCAGGTAGTTGCTCATGACATCAAAGATCTCATACAGCCCCTCGTCTGTGGTTAAAAAGACAAGCCTCAGTTTCTTCCGTAGCTTTTGGCAAGCTCATCACAATGTACTTTTTAACATGTCTAATAAATTATCCCAAATGTGCCAGGACAGCAGCTAATTGAAGTGACATATAGCAGTGATAGACTGGTGCAAAGCAATAAAACTGGAGAATTACTCAGGAAAGAAGCCCTTTAGCACGATCCTTTCCCTTGGCGTGAGAATGCTTTAAAATGGTGATACCTGCGGCCCAGGAAAAAAAAGTGCTGCTTTCAGCTCAGAGGCAGAGAATTTATCTCCAAAGCCGTGGCAGGGTGACTGTGGCCCCCGCTACGATGTGACCTCTTTTGTTAGCCTTGCTTTCCTTTTTCTCTAATATTTAACTACCAGGGACACTTGGGGCAAGTTTACCATGTTGAATGCAAGGTTAAAAATAAAAAGAGGATGAAACAGACAGCTGGGTGATTTCGGGGAAAAAAACACCACTTTTAAAAAGAGGAATGCCACTTACAGCTCCCCACCATAAAGGCAGTCACAACTTCATATTTTAGCCATCACAAAGCTGCCAAGTAAAACATTATTAGGGGTTACTTTTACTTTGAAAAATCTGCAGTCAGAAGGTTCTTTTCTTGTAGGAGCCTATTGTGTGTCTCACTGCTGTATTCTTGGGGGTGAATCACACTAGGCCAATTTATCAACCTTGACAGTAGAAGTCGGGAGTTATCTGACTTACAAAAGCTCTCCGGGTATGATTCGGAGACAACTGCTTTTCTTGCTGGAAATTAGGCGTCTAGAGAAACCAGCTATAATCAGGCTGGATTCAGGGGGGCTGCAGGTCAGGGTCCTGCTGCTTCCTGTGACTCTGCGGCCTCATTAATAAACACGCACTGAGTCTAGGTTCCCCACCTCCAAGCTCAGGGGCTGACATCCGTCTGAGTGCTGACAGCAGGAAAGGAGTGGAAGTGACCGAGGAAGAAGGATGGAACAGCCAGGCAGCGGCTGAGAACAGCTTGGAGCCGACATAACTGTGTGATAGGAAAAGCCAAAGTTGCAGGGAACCGGGGATGGGAATCCATCCAGATTTTTCAGTTTAAACTGATTGGGGGAAAAAACCAAACTAAACAAAAAACAACCTCATATCGTCCACAGCTGATAAATGATTAGATGGTAAAGGGCTAACTGGTTTTGGAAAATATGTTGCTGACATTCTGCTTCCCACTGGTTTCTTTTTGCAGACCGAAATGGAGTTTTGTTTTTCTCCTGACAGCAGATGCCACAGATTCAGCAGACCCAGGAGGCTCTTCTTTACCTGGGCGTGTGGTGAGAAGTCAAGTCCGAAGCCTATGTCTGAGCAGCCTGTCTATCTGTACTTCATTGAGCCTCTGTTTTCACATCTATAAAATAGGGATAACAACTACCTCATTGCACTGAAGTGGAGGCTAAACGAGCTTCAAACAAAAAGATCAAAGTCTGGTTAACTTCCAAGCACTGTGAAATGCTAGCTCCTAGTACTGACAGGCAAAAGATGTGTCTTTCTTTCTCCCATTGAGAGTTGCCCTGACTGCGAATCCCCCCGTATATGACAGTGCTCAAGAACATTTCCAATATGGTATAGAATGTAGTACTTGTAGCCAAAATAGAGCACGCTTTACACTGTAAAACCACAAATACAAGTAAATTTGAGAGCAAGATGATTCAGGAGGCGAAGGGATGAGCAAACAGTTAAAGATCATTCCCTCCGTTTAATACATAGATGGTGTCAAAGAAGCAAAAGAGCCTGTTCCATTCTGGAAGGGCCAGTTTTTCTTTAGCTCAACAAGAGCATGTAGTTAGGAGCACAGCCAACCAATGAAGCAATCCACAAACAAAACAAAAATGCCATTTAGATGGCTGTTACCTGCTACGCAGCTGTGGTTGTCTTCTGTTCCTGAAAGCTTTTTTCTGGCCCTTTTCCTAAAGCTCATGTCACATGAGCTCACCCCACATCTTCCATTTCCTGGCCACAGCCAAGTCCAGGCACTGAGCTCAGAGTGAGACGTGGCCACAAACTGTGGGATCCATTCCCTGGAGAAGACAATCTAATGACTGTTTTTTTTTTTTTTTATGTGGAGTTTCGCTCTGTAGCCCAGGTTGGAGTTCAGTGGCGGGATCTCGGCTCACCGTAACTTCCACCTCCCGCGTTCAAGCGATTCTCCTGCCTCAGCTTCCTGAGTAGCTGGGATTACAGGTGCACACCACCATGCCTGCCTAATTTTTTTGTATTTTTATTAGAGATGGGGTTTTGCCATGTTGGCCAGGCTGGTCTCAAACTCCTGACCTCGGGTGATCCACCCACCTCGGCCTCCCAAAGTGCTGGGATTACAGGCGTGAGCCACCATGCCGGCCACATCTTTTATCATTCATTCCATAACTAGCTTGCTGAGCTTTTCCAAAAAGAACTTAGCCATTCTTAGTTCACAGCCAGTTCTACCTATTCCTAGTCCGTTGAGAAGCATAAGCCCAACATGAATTCCCTCTTCTCTTCCCAGGTGAGAGCGAGGTCCTCTTACAGTATGAGGGGGCAGGGGACCGCAGTGTGGGGAATGGACGTTGCTTGGACTAGCTGCTGACCAAAAATTCTAGGGCCATCTTCAGGAAAATCTTCAGGTCTTTCCCCAGTTATGCCCAACAATAAAAACTTTCAATCACCACGCACAGAATTTATGTGCAACCAAGTAGCACGCCTGGTAGGCCAGGGCGGTGGCATTTGTACTCGCAGGTGACCGGCCTCATGTTCAGTGCCGTGGCAGGCCTGCCGTGGATGCAAGGAGGTCATCTCATTTTAGGGGCTTTTTACTCCATCCTGCCTGGAGCGGGGCTGGCCAGGAGCCACCATTTGTTTAGTGAACCCCTGCTGGGGACCAGAAGCCTGGCAGACATTCTCTCACTGACACCTCTGGGAGCCAATTATGACTCCTATTTTAGAGATGAGGAAGCTGAGTGCAGGCAGCTTGGGTTCCTTGCCGGGACCCTGCAGTTCCTGCGTGGAGACTGAAAGCACAGATCTGACTAGAAGGCCTGTGTTCTTCCCACTCAACCACACCGCCTCGAGGGCTATCAGGAGCTGCCCCAGGGCAGGGCCTCTGGGCAGCCTCAGGCATGACCCAGCACAGATGGCTATGCCAGCAGCAGTAGTATCCATGGGCTGGGAGAGGCAGCTGCTCCGATGCCTCGGGACTCCCAGGAGCCAGACGTAAACAGAAGGAACACCCAAGGTTCTACACTTCCTTCCAGGTGTACCTTAGAGGACTTCCCTAAAGGTCTTTGGTGTAACAGAAGACAAAGGCCCGGTCTTGGGATTCATCCAGCTAGCCTGAGGTGATACCTGGGCCAGATCGTGCACACCTGAGGAGGGCTGCAAGCCTGTTGAGACCCTAATGAGCTGCAGGCAGGGGAAACAGGCGCCCCGCCTCAAAAGCCTCGTGACTCCTCCTCACGGTGTGATGGGAGAGGGAACTGGGCCTGAGTCAGCCCACTCTGCTGCCCAGCGGTGCACAGGGACACAGCTCTGACCACACAGGCTCAAACGATAGAACAGAACTGAGGCTGAAGCTAATGGGGCAATCCATCCTCACGTCCACTCCAGAAACAGAAAGTGACTGCCTTATAACTGGATGCTGACCCAGTGGGCCAACCAGACGGACCACAGAAAGCTAAGAAAACCGCCAGGCCAGGAGCAAATGATCAGAAAGATCCTTAGTAGGCCATTTCCATTGTTAATAGCAAACACCTGGGCCCCAGAATACAGCCATCTGCAGCACATTATAATTCATGGTCTTAACTTGTGAACTTTGACCTCTGCTCCTCCTCCCTGAAACCAATTTAAGTGCAAATATAATTTCCCAGAATTTTTAATAAAGACACCAACTGAGCTCTGGTCAGTTGAGACATGTACAGGAAGCTTCTGGATGTTACCAAAAAGTGGACTTTTCACTTCTGAGCTATGATGGCTATTTCTTCCTGCACCAAGTCCTGAAAGACCAAGAACCCAGGGGCGGGGGACACAGTGTCCATATTAAAAGGACCTCAGCCCATCAGAGGCCATGTATCAGACGAGTTACTCAGCTTCATTGCAAGAAATGACTGCTGAATTTGTGTGGGGGTTGTTGGGGGAGCAGACTCTCGTAGACATGGACAGATGCAGTGGTTAATAAGGGACAGTGGGCGTGTCTGAAATGGTACCACCCTTTCTTCCTAGCCCAGTAGACAGACCTGCACAGAATACGCTAGTTCTTTCTGTTGACTTAGCAAGCCTGTAACAGGGTAGAGGCTTCTAATCAAATATGATAGAAAAAGCAGTCACGGTAGATATCTCCAAGCCTGCCACCAGGGCTGAAGTCTACATGTGCCCAGTTCTTGCCCCACTGAGCAACTGACACTGAAGTTACCACCAGGGCAATGTGGAACTCGAATGGGAAAGAGCTGTCCCTCTCAACCCTCCCCATCCCCAAGCCTGCGAGCCAAAGGCTCACAGGTACCCAGTGAAAGGCCAAAGAATGGATCAGGAGCCTGAGGCTGCAGGCTGAGATCCAGAATGACCCTGACCACCTGTGGGCCCTCTGGCCTTCCTGAACCTCAGTGTGCTCACCTGTAAAATGGAGACGATTGTACCTGTTCTTTATTTTTAGGGCTGTGACAATGAAAGGAGATGCCAAAGATCTTTGTAAACTGGAGAATGGTACTACAAAGTCTTATGCTCACAACTGCTTTTAGATTTGATATTTTTGATCTCTCTCCTCCCACTTTAGCTAAATTAAGCAAAGACTTTCAGGGGAAGGCCCTGCTGGAAAGACTCTACTGTTTGAAAGCAAATTGTTTCCCTCACCCAGGTCTCCACGGATTATGTACAGAAAAGCAGTGGACTCTGCCTCCTATTTATCTGGGTTTTCTCTGCTCTATTTTGTTTTTATTTTCTTCTATTTATTGTATTGTGTGTATTATTGCAAACTATTGTAAATCCATTGTAGAATGATGTGGAATAAACAAAAAACGAAAATGCTGCTGCTGCAATTGCTAGATTTAGTACAAAAGACAGTGGCCTCAGAGCGTTCTCCCCAGAGATTTTGCCATTACACAGATGGGGAAGAGAAAACCTCACTCTGCACTTATCTAATTGTGCTGTACTCATCGTCCCTCTCTCCATACACCCACCCAGCCAACGTCTATCCATCTGTCCATTGTACCATCTATCTATCCATTATCCATTTCCACCTACCCATTATCCATTCATCCACCTCTCCACCTACCTATCATTGATTTATCCATCTACCCATCTTTCCTTCTTTCCATCCATCCTTCGGCTGTCCGTCCGTCCGTCCATCCATCCATCCATCATTCCACCCACCCATTATCCATTCATCCACTGACCCATCTACCTATTATTTATCTATCCTTCCTTCCTCCCATCCATGCATCCATCATCCAGCCACCCGCTCATGGATCCTTTCAGTCAAGAAGTATTTATTGAGCTCTACTATGTGTCAGGCACTGTTCTAGGTGCTGGGGATTCAGCAATAAACAAAACACAAACTCCTGACCTTGTGGAGCTGAAAATGAGTCCTTTTGGATATTGTCTGTTGTAGAGAAGTCTAGAAATAACCCTTTACCCCACACTGTGGCCTCTGTGCCTGGGGAGAGGAGGAAGCCATGGGGGTAAGTGTGTGGGAGGAGGATTGCAGGATTGGCAGGATTTCAGCTGAAATGTTTTCACACATGCTGTACAACAAATAAAATGCTGGGTTAACGAGCCAGTGACAGGAAAGCATTCTCTGCTGTTGGAACATAAATTGAAGGAGGTTTGCAGAATTAAATGGCTTAAAAATGGGGCTACCTCCCACCGCCCAGAGGTTGCACTGGGACATGGCTCTGTACTGAGGCAGCTTTAGTTCTCTCATAAAGCCCAGATGTGTTCACGGCCACTTCCATGTGTCAAACACACTGGGAAAAAGCCGCTTGACTTTATGTCCTGGGGCTTCTACTTAGGTCGGTCTGGAAAAATGCAAGCAGTTCATTTAACACTCTGAGCTCCAGTAATATGGGTATAGTTGGCCAGGTGCGGTGGCTCACGCCTGTAATCCCAGCACTTTAGGAGGCCAAGGCAGGTGGATCACTCGAGGCCAGCAGTTTGAGACCAGCCTGGTCAACATGGTAAAACCCCATCTTCACTAAAAATACAAAGAATCAGCCAGGTGTGGTGGTGCACGCCTGTAATCCCAGCTACTCGGGAGGCTGAGGAACAAGAATCATTTGAACCTGGGAGGCAGAGGTTGCAGTGAGCCGAGATGGCCCCAATGGACTCTGCCTCAAAAAAAAGAAAAAAGAAAAAAAAAATATATATATATATATACATATATATAAAATAGGTATAGTCATGACCATCTCACTAAGTTCATCCATGGGCCAGGCGCGTGGCTCACACCTGTATCCCAGCACTTTGGGAAGCCGAGGCTCACAGATCACTTGAGGTCAGGAGTTCCAGACCAGCCTGGCCAACATGGTGAAACCCTGTCTCTACTAAAATACAAAAATTAGCTGGGTTTGGTAGCGTGCACCTGTGATCCCAGCAACTCGGGAGGCTGAGGCAGGAGAATTGCTTGAACTGGGGAGGCGGAGTTTGCAGTGAGCCAAGATCGTGCCACTGTATTCCAGCCTAGGTAACAGAGCGAGGCTCAGTCTCAAAAAAATTAAATTAAATTAAAAAAGTTCATCGATGAAACAGGACACCATGAATGCAATCCTCCAGGGTCAATGTCAGTTTGTCTGCGTTCATTCCCCTAAACTGGATTTTCAAGGATCAGTGGCCACACAGAATCGGCCTCCCGAGCTTGATCTCTATTTTGTGTACAGCTTAACAGGGAGGACAATTCTACCTTGGGCAGCAGCTTTTCATATTCTAATGGAATTGCACACAAATTCTTTCATTTTCCAGTGAGCAATATCTAATTACATGGAGAAGAAACAAGAACAGGCTGTATATTGATGCGCCCTTCTTGAACTGTTTTCAAGAATCCCTCCTGCCAGTTCATTTTTCCCTGTGATAATGTCGGGGTACAGCTGACTCCATTACTCTGGCTGAGTAATTAAATTGATTCTAACTAGTAGTGTTTTCATCTTACCAGAGTTCCTCATTCTGTAGCTGTTCCTCCTTTTTTCTCTCTCTCTGGATAAAGATTTCCATTTTTTCACCTAACACTTTGAGGAAGGAAATGAAGATTTTCTTAAACTTTTCATTGAGAAAAAAAATTATCACTCTCAAATGAAGAGTTAAGATGGAAAAATAATTCCCTTCAATTCCATCTTGGTAAAATTCCAGCATGACAAATGTATTTCATAATCTCCAACAGCACCCCAAATTTCGAGGGAGAATTCTTTTTTTTTTTTTTTTTTTTTTTTTTGAGACGGAGTCTCGCTCTGTCGCCCAGGCTGGAGTGCAGTGGCGCGATCTCGGCTCACTGCAAGCTCCGCCTCCTGGGTTCACGCCATTCTCCTGCCTCAGCCTCCCAGTAGCTGGGATTACAGGCGCCCGCCACCACGCCCAGCTAATTTTTTTTGTGTGTTTTTAGTAGAGACGGGGTTTCACCGTGTTAGCCAGGATGGTCTTGATCTCCTGACCTCGTGATCCACCCGCCTCGGCCTCCCAAAGTGCTGGGATTACAGGCGTGAGCCACCGCGCCCGGCCGAGAATTCTAACGATATGTATTGTCCACTGATTTTCAGGAAAGCAAGTTCTACAGAGTGTGGACTTTCCCGCTACATTGAATTTCTATCAATTCCTACCACTTCCAAAGCCCTTGGGGGATTTTTTTCACTGAAAATTGCAGTTCATTTTACCCTCTTAAAACACCTTTTCAGGCAGAAATCTCTTCCAAGAGAAATCCAGTTTTCCCACAGTGTGAAGTAGGGATTTTCAGGGAGCGGTCTGCCCAGCCTGTATTTAATTCTTCCGAGATCGGTTTAGACTGGACTCTATTCCAGGATATCTTTTCTGCCTGCTGCCTCTTCTAACCTTTGCTCCCTGTTTGTAATAAATTATTGGTCGCTTTTTAAAAGATGTGAAATGATGTTATGGTTATAGATTTTTCTCTCTGTCTTTTAGAGGCTCACACTGAAATCACTTCTAGATGGTGCTTGATACCCGGACTGTGTAAGCAGATTTGATGAGGTACCCTGCAGTGAGGTCCCTGAAGTCAAGGATCCTGCCTCGTGTTTCTGTGCCTGCTCTGAATCTGCTCCCCAGGATCTGGCCTCTAGAGGGTACATGGTAAATACTAGTGGAGTAAATGAGTGGCTTTGCTCTGCCTGGTGGCCAGCTGCTCGTCTGTTGACCTCATTTCCTGTAGCGAGCTTGTCCTGAGTCAGGGGCAGGGCTGCTGTCTTCTCTGATGTCATTAGAGAAGGCCGAGGCTGTGCACGGTCACTTACACCTGCATTCCTAGCACTATGGGAGGCCAAGGTAGGCGGATCACTTGAGGTCAGGAGTTCAAGACCAGCCTGTCCAACATGATGAAACCCCATCTCTATTAAAAATACAAAAAAAAAAAAAAATTAGCTGGGCATGGTGGTGTGTGCCTGTAATCCCAGCTACTCGGGAGGCTGAGGTGGGAGGATTGCTTGAACCTGGGAGACAGTGGTTGCAGTAAGCCGAGATTGTGTCACTGCACACTCCAGCCTGGGTGACAGGGAGAGACTACATCTCAAAAAAAAAGAGAGAGAGAAGGCTGACCTGGGTGGAGGCCACCTAGACCTGGGGACACATCTGTTTGTGTTCCATGTCCAGGCAGGTGTGCCACGAATGTGTCCTGAATGGAATTAAATGTAATCGAATGGGCCAATTATACATGCTTGTGGGGAAGTAGGATGGCAACACATTCTCCTTAAACGTGGTTATTTGATCTGGGTGTAGATTGCAGAAGGTCTGACCTCAGCTTAATGTGAATGATTTGCACCCCAGGAGAGCAGGGGGTAACCCTCATTTGCTTATTTTCTCATCCCACATTATCCTCAGTGCACAACACGAACACGCTGCCCGACCCCCCCACCCCCCGCCCCACCACCCCCACTCCCAGTTGGCAGCTGGGGACACACTCGTCAGTTGAAGCCATTTGCCAGTATAGACCCAGCAAAACCCAGACAGGCCCAAACTCCTGATTTCAGCATCCGCGTGACAACTGTGGCAACAATTCTTTTCAGATACACATGAAGAAAATGTGAATGTGCTCCTTGGTGGCTCTCTGACAGAATCCATAAAGGATGCTCACTATAGGAAAAGGAAAAAGAAATCTCAAACCAAAAGAAATATTTTACATCAAGTGTACAAGGCTGGAGAGGTGAGTGTGGAGTGTGGTGTGATGAGCACCTAGTGTGCTGGTGAAGGATCCTTCCTCTTCACAGTTTCCAAATGCCTATGAATTACACCAGAACTAAACTAGAATTCACATACTATTATTACTTGTTCTTCTAAAGGAAGCCTCCCTCTTCTTTTTTGTACAGACAGAAAACCCCTTAACTTGGCAAACTGCAATATCTCAGAGGCTGCACGGTCTTCTTAAAAATGAGGAAACCTTAAAAGATAAATCAGATCGTATTCCTATCTTGCCTGAGAAGCTTCAATGATGTCCCGCTGCTCTGCAGATAAGAATTCACGTTCCTGCTCTGGCCAACTGGGCTTTGCTGGCTCTGGTTCCTCCATTTCTATCCAGCATCACTTCCCTCCAGCCCCCCACAGCCCCAAGGCTCCTGGCAGCAAGGTGTCCCCACAGCGCCCACGGGCCCATGGTCCCCTGCACCTGAACTCCCTTCCTTCCATGCTTTGCAGGCTCTCCATCCCTGTCTTCCTTTTGGCCTCCCCCAAACCCCCACTTAAAGTGGGCTCCCTCACCCCATGTTTCCTCTCTTTGTCCTCTTCCTTTGCTTCCTTCACAGCACTCCTTCCAACCTGCAATTTATTACTTTTATTTTTTTATTTTAAAAATAGAGACAGGGTCTTGCTATGTTGCCCATGCTGGTCTTGAACTCCTGGCCTCAAGCAATCCTCCTGCCTTGGCCTCCCAAAGTGCTGAGATTACAGGCTTGAACCACCACACCTGACCCAACCTGCAAGTTTTAAATTTTCCATTTTTCAACTCTTGACCACTAGAACACCAGTTCCAAGAGGGCAAGAAACAGGCTTGTCCTGTTCACAGCTGTGTCCCTAACACCTATCAGTGTGTAACAGTGGCAGGGGCTCGGTGAATATGACTTGCAGATTCACCTACCCCACCTGAGGAGATGGCCCTGTTCCTCCAACTCTCATTTAACAGAAACTTTCTGCAAAAAAAAAAAAAAGGAATCTGTAAGAGTCATTTTTTGAATGTTAATATTGCCTTTTTTCCTACTCTAGGAAGTGACATTTACTATTACACTAAATATTCTTTGCTATGAGTGTTCAAGTCATTCACAATTTTCTTACTCCTATAAATGCAGCATACGTAGCCCTCACCTCCCTAAGACCAAGGGCTCCAAGCTCATTAATGGATAAACTCAACTGAGTTAAACTCCCACATGAATCCCCAGATACTGCTTTTGCCAAAGAGTCATTTCCAGGACAGGTCTTAAATGTTTAGAGACATAAAACACACACTCTTACACACACTTAAAGCCTTGCAGTAATTAATGATACAATCCATAAGGAACCCCTTCCAACCATCCCTGCAATGTGCAACTGAAGTCACACAAGTCTTAAGCTGAAATAGGACTCTATCCTTGTATTTACAGGCCTCAGGTCCCATTTGTCAGTGACAGCAACTGGTTAATGTTTTCAGAGTTAGGATTCTGGAATGTTTTGATAAAGAATAAACAAGGTATATGAAGGGATATACTTTTCTCCTTTAAGCCATCTACAATGCTTGGTTCTTTTTGATTCTGAGATGTTAATATCATTAAAGCAGTTACTGATTCATCTCTGAATCACCTTTGGAGCTGAGACTGAATTTGACTGACATCCCCAAGCCTCCATCAGTGGTGGGAGGAGGAAGACAGAGGCTGGCTGGTGTTTGGATGTGGGCCAGTTTAAAGTGAGCCATCATGCGGAAACTGTGGACATGCTGCTGAGTGACTGCTAAGGGCACTGGGAGTCTTTCCAGCAATGATGAGTAGGAATTCTGAAAAAAGCCTTTAACTTTTTGATAGTTCCAAAATCCCTGTAAGCTAAGTAATAATATACCACCTTTGTGGAATGATTTACAATTTACAGACATGTGATCTCATTGAGTCCATTCTCCCACTCTCTCGGAGACACTATGAGGTAAGAGAACCACCATTTTGAGATAATACCGGAGCAGCCGGGAAAACTCCACCACGGGTGATGGATGACTGAGGGTTGACTGAGCCGCTCGACCTCCCCCTCACTGTGGGCTTTTGTGATTAATTCACCTACTTGCTTAGGAAGTTGCTTTCCATCTGAGAAAATTAAAAACACCACTCTCTGGACAGGAATGTGGGATCATAAATGAGAAGCAAATAGAAAAGATTTATACAAAAGCACAAGCTCAGCAAAAGAGAAAACTCAGAAATTGCTAATATGGTATAAATCAAATAAAGGCTATTAGCAAACCCCTGGTAATGGGGGGAAAAAAAAGCCTTTTAAATGATTTGTCGAGCTCTTAACAATACCATTTCTACCTATGGTGTTCAAATATCTCTGGGGCAATCTGGCTTGCATTCTTCAGCACTGCCATGAAGACTTTCCAATTGGAAAGGATTTAGATAAAACCATATAGAGTGCCAGAAAATATGCCTTGCTATTGTGCCTTCAGAATTATATAATTTTTAGAGCTGTAGAGTCTTCATCATCTATGCATTCCTCCC
Organism: Gorilla gorilla gorilla; assembly: GCF_029281585.2. Classification (NCBI taxonomy): domain Eukaryota; kingdom Metazoa; phylum Chordata; class Mammalia; order Primates; family Hominidae; genus Gorilla; species Gorilla gorilla. The sequence goes on from NC_073232.2 coordinate 138,379,875, forward strand.
CACGAGCACAGGGGTCAAAAATATGTGTTTAATATGTGAACAAGTGGGTGGAGAGACAGATGGAAAGAAAGGAGGAAGGAAGGGTGGATGGGTGGATGGATAGATGGTTGGATGGGTGGATGAAGACTGACTCACTCATCTTATTGATGAGGAATGTTAAGAGCCAGGGGGTTACTAAACTGCCTATATTATTTTAAAAAATGGTGTGAGAATTGGGACAACCAGATCTCTTCAAGTCCAGTGTTCTTGATCTAGGTTTTCCTCTCTTCCATTGGTTTATCAATAATTAAAAAACATTAACAATATTAACAATATGATCTTCTTAGTCATGGGAAACCATTTCTGGAGGCCCATAGGCTAATGTATTTGTGCCCATCTGATGATCAGGGAAATTAGACACAGAGTGCATTTTCTATGGCTATGAGTTCATTGAGAGTGAAAAAACACAAAGGCCACTCGGTTGCACATCAGTCTCCTGCCAAACTCACTGTCTGAAAGTCACCCAGCGTGTGGCCCCGCATCGCGATCAGGGCTTGTGAAATGTTGGAAACAGAAGGCATCTATAGGCCCTTGGCCCAACCTTATACCCTAAGAAGGAAATCCTTGCCCCAAATGTCCAGCAAACAATTACTGTGCTTCTGCTCAGACACCTTTAGTGACTAGGAACATATTACTTTTTAGGGTGGCCTCCCTTTTGGAGAGACACACATGTTAGTATCTTGAGTTTTGCAATATTTCATTTCCTATTGGTTAGTACTTTGACTTTGTGTACAGATCCTTGGTTTCTGTCATTATACACTCACAAAGCAACTTCCTCAACAAAGTCTTGGTGACTCCCTTGAATTATGCTTAAGAGGGAACCACAAGCAGAAAGATGCCCCTGAAGCCTCTGCCCAAATGGGGGCGATGAACATGAGGAATCAGTCACTTGCTGTAAGAAGATGCCTCCTGATGGCTCCCATGAAATGACAATCCCCTGATGAGCTATGTGGTTCTGTTCAGTCCTTGTTTCAAGGGCAACTCAATGCCCTACAAACTATTTCCCAGGAGGCCCACAAGGCTATTGCTTGAAAAAGCACAGACACATTCTTTAACAATTCCTCCCTCTACTGGGTCTTTTAAACCGCAGTAGCAGGTATCCCCTCACACCACGCTTGTCCCCCGGCCAGCAAGTCTTCACAGAGATGAGTCACTGGGCTGCTCAGAGCACTTGCCTCTTGCCCCAGTGTCTCCTTTTGGGAAACCCAGAGAGCAGGCTTGGGCTGGAACGTTCCATGAAAGTCAGTGTTCATAAGGTTTCAAGGTATAATAAAGAAGATAGCGTTGTATCCAGCGCATGCTTCCCGTTACTAATGAGAATCTTCTTAAACTAGCACAAAGTTCTAGTTTGGGATAGGCCCTTTATAGATATAAGAACACGTCTGAATCTCTAATCCCTCCAAGGTGCATCTGTTTCCACTTCATTTGAACACTCCAAATAATGGAACTGTCTTGCTCTTTTCTGGTTGAACCAAGTCGGGAGTGTCAGGAAAGCATTAAATAAGGAACAGCATTGTAATATACCAAAGCAGAGAAATCATTTCATTTAAACCTCTAAGATCTGGTAAGGTGATGTCAGGGCAGAGACACTACAAACCCCCAAGCTACCGACTTCAGAGACACCCTAGGGCCAACCCTGGGGAAAGAAATACCTTCTACCCAGCACCCTCTAAAGACATGTGGCCCATCTCCACTCTGCCCAGTGAGTTTACATGTGGCCCATCTCCACTCTGCCCAGTGAGTTTACATGTGGCCCATCTCCACTGCCCAGGCTTTCAGATGGCTGGCTCCTGGGACTGCCTGGCAGCTGGAGCCGTAGGCTCAAATAAAAAACACTTGCTGGGAGCGCCTGTAGTCCCAGCTACGCGGGAGGCTGAGGCAGGAGAATGGCGTGAACCCGGGAGGCGGAGCTTGCAGTGAGCCGAGATCGCGCCACTGCACTCCAGCCTGGGCGACAGAGCGAGACTCCGTCTCAAAAAAAAAAAAAAAAACAAAAAAAAAACACTTGCTGGGACAGGAAGATAATTAGCGATTTCTAAACACAGACAGCATCCATGCCCACCATTCCTCAAGGAAAAGGTCAGCCCTCTTCCTTGTACACACCATGTAGCATTGCCATCTGGCTGCCCATGGCTCTCCAGAGTAGCACAGGCCACTCTTGCTTCTTGGGAAGGAATTACTTTTTGGAAGCTTCCCTGGGTGCTCTGACCAGAAAACGAGGGACACTTTGACTCATCTGGTTCCCAACACACACTTCAAGCCATGCACACTGTCAAAGCAGATGGAAGCAATGGTACTTGCCCGGTGGAAGCGTTCATGATGCAGCCTCCTTTCTCAACCGCCATTTGACAGCTACAGCCCCTATCCAGTGTGTCATGATTCATCCCGAAATTGTGGCCCAGCTCATGTGCCAGGGTCACGGCTGCACCAAGGGGATTGTCTGAATGGTCCTCAAAGAAAACACAAAAGTACAGGTGTATAATTCATATCTCCTTGGCCTTATTTCCCAGGTCTCCCTCCCCACAGAAATATACCTTTCATTAACATCTGACTTAATGTAATTCCTTATAAGGGACCAAGGTAAAATGCTATCATTTAGTTTAAACTTAAAAAGATATAATTTGACATTTCATTAAGCCAGTTTGGGGTCCTTTCTGCTGAGGAATGTCTGTATGCCGCACATATACATGTGTGATTCTTTATGTTTTTATATGACATCTTCAAGGCAGGGTCTCCATCCTGCTTCCTACAATTGCCCCACAAAACTCTTCCATTGAATGAAGCAAAAAGTCATCCTGCATCATAGGAAAAGCTCATTCCTTCATGGGCCATAGAAGTATCATTTTACCTTTGATTGAGATGATGCTGATATAAAGGTGACAGGTGCAAGCATGCTTATTGACATTCTAAATGAGCCCTGAAAGGTTGTCATTGAGCCTGCCTCTTCCTGTGTGCTTGGTCGGGGAGGACAGTTGGAAAATTCACAATACTTCATAATAAATCTGACCACATTGAGTCATCTGTCTGAAGAGCCATTCATTTCATTTAAGATTATAATCCAGCTATATCTTATTCTTGCTGGCTCTTTGTGTTGCCAGGCAGACTTTGGAAATGGGAGGTGTCCCGATTCTCTGGCTCTTGCGGCTGGGGTTCATTAACCTTTTGCTTGGATATGGAAGGCGGCTTCTCCATTCAACAAGCACTACTTGGCCACCCCTAACTTAGTGGAGTGCCTGGATGGCTTGGCTCAAACAGATACTAGAAATTAACTAAAAAATATAGTTACTTAACTTTTACAAACTGAAATTAGTTAATTAGCATATATGATCTACAGAAACAGTGCCTATATACAACATTTCTGAAAAGGCCTGTATACCATGGAGTAAGGAAAATACCTTGTTTGAATCTTGCTTTGTGCTACTTAGGAAAGAGATAAGATGTTTTCCAAGAGGCTTCCAAGAAATAGTGCTGCTATGCTTTGAATGTTTGTTCCCTCCAAAACACATGCTGAAGCTTAATCCCAATATGGCAGTATTGGATGTGGGGCCTTTAAGAAGTGATTGGGTCAGGCCAGGCGCAGTGGCTCACGCCTCTAATCCCAGCACTTTGGGAGGCTGAGGCAGGGGGATCATGAGGTCAGGAGATCAAGACCATCCTGGCTAACACAGTTAAACCCTGTCTCTACTAAAAATACAAAAAACTAGCCGGGCGTGGTGGCGGGCGCCTGTAGTCCCAGCTACTCTGGAAGCTAAGGCAGGAGAATGGGGTGAACCCGGGAGGCGGAGCTTGCAGTGAGCCAAGATCCCGCCACTGCACTCCAGCCTGGGTGACAGAGCAAGACTCTGTCTCAAAAAAAAAAAAAAAAAAAAAAAAAAAGTGATTGGGGCATGAGGACTCTGCCCTCATAATGTATTAATCCATTCATGGGCTAATGGGTTAATGCATTCATGGGTTATCATGAGAGTGGGACCAGTGGCTTTATAAGAAGAAGAGGGACCTGACCTAGTTTGTTCAGCCCCCTTGCCGTGTGATCCCCCGCACTGCCTTGGGACTCTTCAGAGAGTCCTCACCCTCAAGAAGCCCTATCAGGTGTGCCCCTACCTTGAACTTCTCAGCCTCTGTAACTGTAAGAAATAAATTCCCTTTCTTTATAAATTATCCAGTTTCAAGTATTCTGTTAGAATCAACAGAAAATGGGCTAAAACAAATATGATACTGAATTTCAGAGAGCACACTGATACAGTCTGTGTGAGGCTCCTGGATAAAAGTGTGCTCATGTAAGATCTTACAGGTTTGTTGACAGTGTTTACAATGAGGCTTCTGTCTAAGAAAACAATGGCATATCAAGGAACCAAGATAATCTTACAGTAGATGAAATTCCTAATAAATTACTTTGTTTAGATTTTAGAGTTTCCTGTTGTAGGAAGTTTACAAATATGTTTCAGGAAATCGGTTCTCGAAAATAACACAATGGTGAAGAGAATGTAGTCAGTCTAAGAACATAGGGGCTGAAGTTACCATGCTCTGGCACAAAATTCAAGGAATTCATCCTTAAAAAATATTCTTCTGATTCTTTTGTGTCATTGAATGTCTTGGTTTTTAGTTGCCAGATTGTTTTACATTCTTTCACGCATCAATGATTATAAACAGAATGTCTCTTAAAAGACCTTGATAAACAGTTTACATTTGTAGTAAGAAAAAATATCTCTTTATTCATGTTATCAATATTATTTCCAAACCAAGGCTGTTTTAGGCTAGTTAGATAAAAAAGGAATGACTTTCAGTCACTAAAATTAATGATTTGCTCTATATTGGAAAATACAGAAATGGTACTACAATCCTGTTTTCAATTTTATGAGGATCTCTGCTTCCTTGCTACATGGATTCCTTCCTGTTAGATTTGTGAGTTCTCTAATGAAGCACAGTCACACGGGATGCCCGTGAATGTAACTTTAGAGACACAGGAGAAGAAAGTGAGTCTAGAGGTTTTTGGTCTGGTCAAGATGTTGATCTTGCTGATTTCATGACTTTTGTAGAAATCAAAGGTGCTGAGGCATTTTTACCCTATTTGATGTTTCTGTTATATGTGGAACGTGTAAGCAGTGTGTCTAAGGATGACGTTAACTGCTGTCAAATTGCTAAAACATATTTCCTGATAATTAACTTTCATCTTCAATTGATTCTTATTGCATGACACATAATTTGCTTATATTTCCCACATTCATTTTCATATATCTTTTTTAAAAATAGCCTTCCCTGTATCCTTTTAAAGAAGGAATTTTCATCAAATGCTTGTATGGAAATGGAATAAGGGACACGAGCTGAAGAAAGCCGCTTACTCTGGTGAGACGGGTTACAGGCCCATTTCAGCACCGCACAGCAGCAGAACTTACCATGCTTATGAAGAATTGAGTTCCAGCTCTAAAAAAAATATGATGCCAACTTGAAGTGGCAAAGTCAGTAGCAACTGACCATGGAGCCATGAAACAGAAGATTATTCCCTCTTAAAAATGTACAGTCTGCTCTGTAAAAATAGAGTTGGGATCTGACTTGAAATGAACCTGGCATCACAAAAACCAAACTTGCCAAGGACCTGCCATGGTGGAGATCACATGCAGGGCCTCCAGGTCCACAGAAAACAAGGCAGTCACCGCTCAAGCCAGAAATCCAGTAAGTGGGGGCAATCCCTCCACGCAGCTTTGACCCTTAGTGCAGGCTTACATTAATGACCAATCTCTGAACCCAGAGAAGAGGGAAATGTTGGTTCCGTATATTCATGAAGAATATCTGATTAGGCAGTAGGTGGAGAGAAAGTAATCATCAGCAGAACATAACTCCTTCCACTATGTAATACAACAACATTCACCATGTTCTGTTTAAAAAACATGGAGGAACTCACAGTTTCTTGGGAGGGCAGGGTTCTGTTTGTTTAATGGAGATGGAAGAATGGTCTCTGAGGATACTCCCTGTCTGAGGTCTGGTGCAGAGGAGACACTAAATTTTCAGAGCAGGGACAGCATAGGCTGAAAACCTCTCCTTTAATTATCTGATGAAGTGGAGCACAAGCCCCCTGCTGGCAAGCCTATCAAAGCTACCTCCCTCCTACATTCATAACGAGTCCCAAATAGTTTTCCCACTGTATTTCCTTTCACAAACATATATAGCTTTTATATGACAAAATGGTCCTCGTAAAGCAATAAACCTGGGTTTCTGACTTCCAAGAATAAGGTTATTTTAAAGACAAACTGTATACTGGCCAGAAGGTATGTAAAGCATTTGCAGTGGTAAAAAGCTAAAAACCTCAGACTTTGGGCCATTGGGCTTGGAGACAGAACCATCAGAAAACCATCCAAACGGGAATGTCTGGTGAGACCACAGGGCGTCCCAACAGCTGCATGACGAGGGCAACCCCAATGCCCTGGCTCACCCCAGTGCTGTGAGGAATTCCTGGTTTGGAAAGTCCTGGTTGAAAATGTTTCTCCATAAAAGAGGTAGGCTTGCCTCTGCTGAGCTATTTTACATGCCCACCTTTCCTGTGTGCAATTTGCTTTTAAATGGTTCCTAAAACACTGTGGGATATATAAAATTATAAATACAGCTACAGTAAAAATAGAGTTAAATCTAAAAAGCATTAAAGGAAAGGATCTATCTTCACAAAGTCTGATAAAAGTAGTGACTTCCTGGGGAATCATTATCAAGGGGAACCAGCTCCCGATGCCCTTGGCTTACCATGACAATTCCCCCAGACTGGTCTGCTGTGCACATGCTCATGATTGGGGCCATGCCGATGGTGGTCCCTTGGAAATAAACCCCACTAGGAAATAAAAGAGAGGACTTTCTTTAATCAAATGAGAATGGGGGCATTCTCTAATATTTAAAAATTCTGTTGGATATTCCTGCAATAAAATACGCAAAAATAAAAATAGCTGTATGAGGGTATATTCCCATGTGATTTTATCTTTTTTCCCTGAAAATTTTATTTCTGCAGTTGCGTCATGGTTCTGTCATTTTTTAGAGTTTTGTTTTCAAGACTCAGATTACAACTAGTTATTACTTTTGTACTTATGAGTTGTAATCTGCCTATTTCCTAATGGACTGTAGGAAGCTGCTCCATTTAAACAATGTCTGCTGATGGAAAGGCTGAAAATACTCACAGAGAATCACTGTTAACTAAAAGAAATGCATTAGATGGTTTACTAGATTTTCACCGTAGCTTAACTGCTTTCCTCGGTAACTTACTACAGTTCTGCCAGACACCCAAACTCTTTCAAAATGTCCTGCTAAGATAGCTTGCAAAATTGAAATGGACAGAAAAATTATCAACCCTGGAGCCGGTGTAGAACAAGCGAGCACCCACAAAGCCTTGGCACCTAGGGAGGAAGCTTCTGGAAGGGGACTTCATGGCTTCAATGCAGTCGTCCTTCTATCTGGAATCTTAACCTGATCATGAATCTAATGACACCAAGGGCCTGTTGAACACAAGTGCTGTTAATTCCAACCTCATGCATGAAAAACAAAACACTGTATTTGTTGAATTTCCTTTAAAGGAGTCAAATGACTTACCAATACTATCTTGGCCATGTATGTATACAGATATATTGTTTGAAAAGTTAGATACTTTAGCTATGGTCAATTGAACAGAAAGTGGTAAGTGTATATAAAACCTTCTCCCTCCTTCCCTCCCTCCCTCTCTCCCTCTCTCCCTCTCTATCCACCTATCCCACTATACTTATATTTACAGTGGTAGAAATTTCGGCCTTTATTTACATCTATATAGACTATATGAACAGATATAATTATACATGTGTATAAATAATAAGGTTACATAAGATGATAATTTATTTCCAGATGTTCAAGTTGGACAGACTCCATTTGGGAAAAATATCAAAACACTCTGACTCAAAATACATAAAATGTACTTTTAGTAGTTCAAGACTAATCAATGCATAAAATGTGAGGCAACCACAAATATCCAAGGGTAGGGGCAGGGGGGAACCCTGTGAAAATGGCCGAAGTAAATTATCAAAGAATGCCAACAGCCTCAGTTCAGACGTAGGCATTTTCTGAAGTGACAATGGGGTAGGACTGGTTTTTTAACTTTCCACAAATGTTCAATAGCTACATTGGGTTTGTCAAAGGAAAGTCTCTGTCCCAGAAGCTGTCCTTTCTGTGCTATAAGCCACATGACAACAAAAGAATAATAGCACAAAGTATTTAAAGATTTAAATAAAAATTTGTCACTTCTAGAAACATCTACTTCATACTAATTTAGATTGTTGTAAGATTGTTCCTTTTTTTTTTTTAAGTATAAAAGCATCGGCAACATCTCAACAGTTTTTGTGTTATAACAGAGCTATGCTTTCCCTTAGTTTATCATCTGCCAGTTGATCTTGCTGAAATTGTCCTCTTTATTGTTGTCTCTCAGTAGAGTAGAGACTTCTGAGAGCAGGGAGATTTACAGTGTTGGTCACCACTGTGTTCAAAGCCCCCCAAACACTCTTTGGTTCCTAACAGGTACTCGATGCATATTGATTTAAAGAGGGAACACAAGGTTAATGTGCTATACTTCCTGGTATTCTCTGATCTAGAAAACCAAAGAGTCACAGCCACAACAGGAGGAGGAATAAAGTCTTTTTTCCCTCCAGGAATCTGACAGTATTCACCCAAAGTACTGTCCTTAGATCTTGTATAAACATACATTTTCCACTAATAATGATGAATCTTTAAAAACAGGCTCCTCGGCCGGGCGCGGTGGCTCACGCCTGTAATCCCAGCACTTTGGGAGGCCGAGGTGGGCGGATCATGAGGTCAGGAGATTGAGACCATCTTGGCCAACATGGTGAAACCCTGTCTCTACTAAAAAAAAAAAAAAATACAAAAATTAGCTGGGCGTGGTGGCGTGTGCCTGTAATCCCAGCTACTTGGGAGGTTGAGGCAGGAGAATCACTTAAACCAGGGAGTTGGAGGTTGCAGTGAGCCGAGATCATGCCACTGCACTCCAGCCTGGTGACAGAGAGAGACTCTGTCTCAAAAACAAACAAACAAACAAACAAAAAACAAAACAAAAAAATAGGCTACTCAGAACAACTTTACATCACAGCTAAAATCAGAAAAATTGGTATAGAAGAAAATGTCCAGGTTCTAGAAGAAGGAAATGAGAATTCTGTAGAGGGACAGGTTTTCCAGGGTGTTCAGAGGGAGACTTTACTAAAAGACCTTCAGTTCCAGGTGAGGGTGGCATCTGCCCCCCTGGTGTGAGCTGAGAAGCCCCCTTGTACAAGGCAGTGTGCTCTGCAGAAAGATGGCAGCTCCTGGGGCTGTGCAGGTGAAACGAAGGGCTTCGCCGAGGGCACTCCTTTTTTTTTAAGCAGACAAGACGTAACTCCCTACCTGACAAGCTGCGCATTGTCATGGGATTTGCGAGGTAGAAGCTTCATCTTCCTCCAGTCCAGAAATTCATGGAGGCTGGTGAATGGGTCCTGACTTACAGAGCATTTGTCCACGTCATTCCACACTTCCACGCCTACCAACACGATCCGAATGTTCAGTGGTCTGTAAAACTGGGCAAAACAGGCAAAACTGGCATTGGAGTTGGGATCATGTTAATAAAAACTCGAAATGAAAATTAGAACAGATTTGCGTTATTTGAGGGTCACTGACACAGGTGAGAAAAATATCTCTGTGCTCTTTGGTTCCTGTGGTGTTGGAATTTAAGAAATATTTGCAGTGCCTAATGCAAAGTGATGTGTTAACTAGGTTCTCGAAGATTGACCAATTAGATGCTGAAGTTATTAGCTTTTTCACTGTCTACTTGCATTTGTATGGAAGCATACATTTCAAATGACTCATTGGTGATTTAAAATGTACATACAGATGTGTATTATAGCTAAAGATGACCAGTTAATATCCACTGCAAGTGAAACAATAAGTGAATTAGGATCTTTCAGACACTTCTGCCAAGGATAATAACTTGTTCATTTTGAGCAAAATGTTCTGCTTATTAGTTACTGAAAATGAATCTGTATTAATTTTTCAGCAAAGTCTCAGCTTTGGCCAACACTATCATATTCTGTCACCTATAATCAACGTAGGTTTTAATAAAATAAAGAAGTCAATATCTTTCAGAATAACAAAGGCATAAACAGAGCCCTTCTTCAGGAACATTAATGACTATCCTCTCCATAGCCAGAAGTTAGCTCACCAACAGTGTCATGGAAAGGTCTGTTAAGTGAAGTTCCTCTTTTATGGGCCTGTGAAACAAAGCATCTGGCACACCACTGAAAGCAAGACTTCTCACTCCCCTGCCTGCCCCCACCATCTTTGGGTGTTCCTGACTTCAGCCTATGGCCCATACCTGACTACACCTACAGGCAGGTCGTTCTGGGTCAGAGCAGGGAAAAGCAACTCCTCCAGGGACTAAGGGATGGCTTTGTCTCATAGGAGTTCAGAGGGCCAGGATGAGTGGTCAGGGTAGAGGTATGACCTACCCATTGTCCTCATAGGCATCACATAGACAAGGAGATGGCTTTGTACTCATGGTTGAGGGGGCTAGGACATGGTGTTACCTGGTTGGCTGTCAAATCTTTCAATGCCCCTAGTGTATGAGGCAGCACACAGGGAGAAAGCGCTCATCTTCTGAGATCCCAGGTAGCCACGGAGAAAAGGGTGGCTAGTGATAGCAGCCAAAGCCAAGCACCAGATGAAAGCAGGTCCTATTCTCAGTTGCTGGAAGCATCTGGCCAATAACAAAACTTATAGAAGTTCTGCATTTGCTAGTTAGGCACCATTCCAACATGGTGAACTAAAGTAGAAGAAACTCCTCAAAGTTGAACATCTGACCCTAGATTCTAACCCACATAAGGTGAGCTCATCTTTTCCCTTGCTGGTCCCCACAGTCATCTGGTGAGCATTGGGTTAGCAGGAGAATATGACCGGGGTACAAAGTGCGTCGCAGAATATATGCTGATTGCATTGGTCCAACTTGGTTTCAAACAGATCACAATTACAGACATTACATTAATGAGTTAACGAGACGATTACATGACTACAACACAGCCCAAGAGTTTGTTTTCAATCAAGAATTGCATGGCCCGTGCTATCTACTTGCAAACTCCCAGCCCAGGCTTCCGGGGCGAAAATAAGTTCCTGGCCGGCTCTGGAACTCTGAATGCACATGTTTGGCTGCTGTCCACTGAGAGATTACATTTTCAGCTCTATTATATACAAAGGTAACAGTGATCAGAAAGCAGAAACGGAGGCGATCCAATGCTGATGCTCACGCCAGCTTGCTAAGAGATCTCCTTGGGGTCAGACACCTTGCGTGGGCTCAGGGTTGGCATCTGGGAAGGAGACACTAGGTTTGCCTCCTAGGAGTGTCGCATGGAGCCAGTAATGAAGGTCAGCAAAGGACTAAGTGTCATCACTCCTCAGTGCTAGGTTTGCTGCTTCCTCATCAAGGAGCTTTTCATGATAATGATGGGTTTTGCATTTCCACCTACTAGGCTTCTCAAACCACATCCTTAGAACAGATTTCATACTTAGTAGTAATATAACAGACAACCTCCCCTCTCCAAAATTAGTGCCATTGTTTGACTGTCATTTATGCTAAACTCACATCAAGTCATCATACATGATGCCTTTGCTGCCTGCTCTGAAAGTTCTTTCCAGGGCTGCTGACGGGTTCCTTTTGATTCTTCCTAATAAACACCACCACAGCTAATGTTTAGTGAGCATTACTGCATCACAGGCATGATGCCACGGTGGTTTCTGTGCTGTGGCTTAATCCTGAAAACAACTCCATGTGTTAAGAATTATTATTATTTCTATTTTATAGTCAAAGACACGGAGGCTTGGAGAAGTCAGGTGACTTAAGATTGCGACTCCATGGCTGGGGTTGGAACACAGGCCAGCTAACCCTGACGCTCATGTTTGAAACCACTAGGTAACACTGCCATCTTCTGTGAGCACTAAGACTCCCTTCCAAGACGGCCCACTGTGACCCCAGGCCCGGAGAGAAGCTCACGGGCCTCTGCTGTACAAATGGAGCTTGGCAGCTGCCTGCCTGACTTACAGAGCCCAGAACATATGTGGACACAGTCAGAGATCCAGCTGAAGCGATTCACCTGTTTACACAACAGCAACAAATATTTTCTTGCCTCTTGCTGTGGGCTGGGCCGGCAGTGGCAGAGAGAGCAAAGATTTGGATGCCCTCGCCCCTGCCACCCAAACGCTCAGAGGTTACCAGGGGCTTAAGGCATGGCACACTGAACTGTCAGTTCAGTTAACTACAATACAGTGAACTGCCAAGCCGTGGTGCACATAGGAAGTCCAGGGACACTGCACTGGAGACTTTTGGGAAGAAACAGTGAGGCGGAATCCCCTGGGGTCTAATGAAGGAAACTGCATCCTTCAGGCAACTGGTTTGGGACAGGAGGAGAAGAAAACTGTCACATGAGTGAAAATATCCTAAGAAATTCAATACACAGAGGCTGGACATGGTGGCTCATGCCTGTAATCCCAGCACTTTGGGAGGCTGAGGCAGGCAGATCACTTGAGATTAGGAGTTTGAGGCCAGCCTGTCCAACATGGTGAAACTCCATCTCTACTAAAAATACAAAAATTAGTCAGGCCTGATGGTGGGTGCCTGTAATCCTAGCTACTCGGGAAGCTGAGGCAGGAGAATTGCTTGAACCTGGGAGGTGGAGGCTGCAGTGAGCCAAGATGGCGCTATTGCACTCCAGCCTTGGGGATAGAGCAAGACTGTCTAAAAAAAAAAAAAAAAAAAGAAAGAAAGAAAAAAAAAGAAATTAAATACATAGATGATGAGTCCTTTCAGAAGCAGGTCCCTGAATTTGCAGCTGACACTAACTTCCTAATGAATAAGGACAGTCTGGAGGTGAAGGGTGGAAGATGCAAACTCCACGATAGCTCCATGGGCAGGTGCGCTCCCTGGGCTCCTGTGGGAATGTAATGAGGACCTGGGGAAAATTCTCAGCATCTGGCCTAGAAGCATGAGTGTCAGACATGCCTTCTGTGTTTTGCTTATGGGGGGATTTCCTGAACATTCCAGAATGTCACCTTCATCACTAAACCACTCGTCTGTTTTCCAGTCTAGGATGTCCTCTTTCTCCATGCAGCAAGCAGTTATTAAGTTAGAACGGTCCAGGAGAGCCAAGACTTCAGCAAATGAGGAAGTTGCCACTGGCACAGTCGTTGTTTTCTGGACTGAGACACTTTGATTTGTAGAGTTGAAAAACTGAAATTTAGAATTGTGTAACAGAGCTGGGAGTCATCTGTTCATAGACTTGGAAGCACCAAGTCTCCCAGGGGGCCTGGGTATCTCCTCCAAGGTCTTTGGCGTCTGCTGGGGATGGACAGGGATGTCAGGGCCAGGGGTAGCTGTGTGCTCAGCAAATCGGCTCTCTCCCTGCCAGAAACACAAGGACAGCCAGGCCGGCAAACTCCACGGAGTCCGTTAGGACTTTTCCGAGGCACAGTGGTTTTTAATTACCGGTGCAAGTTATTAACAAACCCCCAATTGCTCATTTTTGGTTTTGCAAACTGAAGCAAGATATAACCTAGAATAAATGTGAAGAAATACAAACACAGAGGACCCAAACACATCCCTTTTTTAAAATGGGGCTTCAGCAATTTCCAGTTTGGGTTTAATATAGTTTATCATTTCCTTTTGCTCCCAAGGTCTAAGAAGAACTCGTGTTCTCTTCTCGTTGGACAGTCTGAGGATAGCCTGAGGCCTTCGGGGCAATGGTCCAACTCGCTCACCTTGGAGTGGCACCTGCGCTCCCAGCTCAGGCACCTAAGCCTTCCGCCCTCTAGGCCAGTGCGTCTCAGTCCCACTTCATGTTAGGATAACTGGAGGACCCTGGAGAATATCTGTGCCTAGGCCCTGTGCCAGGTCAATCAAATCAGAATCCCTGGGCCAAGGTGTGGGAATCAATATTTCCAAAAGTAAACAAATAGACAAACTCCCCTCCAGGGGTTCTAATGTCCAGTCTAGACCGAGGTCCAGTTCTAACTGCCGTGCTATCTTTGATGTCTCCTCTAAGACCCACCCTTCATCCCCTCTGCCAGGATTTGCCTTTCACCAGGATTCTGCTGCACCTGGACTATGGGATAAAGTTGAATCTGCAAAGAGTAACTACTGAAAACACATCAACAGGCAGGGGTTGCCAGGGAGTTTGACCTGCTTCAAAGGTGGACAAGGGCAATATCATCCCAGGATATCAATGGCCATGTGGGTTTTTCTGGCTTCCAGAAAGTTCCATGTAGCCATAGCCTCTCTCTGAGTGGCAAACCCAGATCTCTGACTGTTCAGAGTGCCCTTCAAACTCCTCTTCCTGCTCCTCCTTTCCTGGGGTATGAAGCATCGTCTACCTGCCCCTCCACTCCAACGAAACTGGCGGTCATGTGGTCTCCCACTCGCCCTCAGCCTCTGCTTGGTCATCATGAGGTCCTGGGACTCACAGCAGGAGGAGTAGAGTCAAAGCCAAGAGCCCCTGCTGCTGGGAGTTGGCAAGACTAGCACTCATCCCTCGTCCTGCAAATGAATAACCTCTGCCCATCTCAGCCTCCTCTGCTTTAAAAATAAGAACAATAGTATGTACCTGAGAGCGTGTGCAAAGCACTTAGAGCCTGGCACACAGTAACTGGTAAAAATAATAATCAGGAAACACATCCCTTCGAGCCTCTCTCAATCCTCGTCCTTCTCACATCCCCATTCCCCTTGCCCTGGGTCAGGTCAGGCCTTTATCACTTCTTTTTCTTTTTCTTTTTTTTTTTTTTTTTTTTGAGATGGAGTCTCGCTCTGTCACCAGGCTAGAGTGCGATGGCGTGATCTCGGCTCATTGCAACCTCTGCTTCCCGGGTTCAAGCAATTCTCCTGCCTCAGCCTCCCGAGTAGCTGGGACTACAGGCGCCCGCCACCACGCCCAGCTAATTTTTGTATTTTTAGTAGAGACGGGGTTTCACCACGTTGGCCAGGATGGTCTCGATCTCTTGACCTCGTGATCCGCCCGCCTCGGCCTCCCAAAGTGCTGGGATTACAGGTGTGAGCCACTGCGCCCGCTCAGGCCTTTATCATTTCTATGCAATAGGCTCCTCTCAGCCCTATTTGTCTTTGGTTATTCCACCCTCCACACTAACTGCAGGAATATCTTTCTACTATCCTGTGCATCTCTCCCCTGCTTAAAAACATTCACCTAGCTCTCTATTCACTGCAGAATAACATCAAGATGGCTTCGTAGAACAGCCGGGGCCTTGAGCACCGTGAATCTTTGCAGCTTCATCTCCTCCTGCCCTAGCTCTGCATGCATATATTTGCATACAATATGAGCATGCATGTACACAAACACACATACATGCATGCAGGGCACACACACGTATGAACACACACATGAACACATATAGGAACACACATGCATGTACATGTACATGAAGCACATACATGTCCACATCACATATACTCCTTCTTCTGCTATGCTCACGGTGAAACTGAGCTTACCTTTGAGGATCCTCTCCCTGCAAAGACTCCCTGGCCCTGGGAAGAAGTAAGTGATTCTCTTCTGCATCCCCATAAACCTCCATTCATAGCATGGATCTAGTTCTTAATGCCTTGGACCATGCTGTGTGGGTTGCATGTCTGCTTCCCTACGCAGCCTTGACATTCTCAAGTGGAGGGACCACATCTGATTCATTCTGAATTATTGATGCAGAGTGCATAAGGTCTTGTAATATGGAGCTGAATTTCTGAAAGGACCTTTGCCTTCATTTTTCTGAAAACTTAGAAAATGCAATTCAAATCGAATAAGATTGCTTGGAAACAAGGCTAGAGCGAGGCACCCTCACAAACCACTATGTGTAAAATCTGCTGCTTCAGAGGACCATGGATGTGAAAGGCTCGGCCATGACCAGATCCCTTCTCACACTGTCCCCACAGGCAAGAGACTCAGTATTGCTGAGAGACTATGGTTGCTTTAGGACAGCGGTCACCATCCACATTGCACATGACAATTGCTGGGGAGCTTCTGAAAATTCGAGGTCTAACCTCCCCCACCGCCCTGCCCCTTGAGGGCAGCAATGCTTTCAGAAACTCACAGGGCAACTCCAATATGCGGGGCTTGTGAGAAGCCTATTTTAGGCTAAGGGTCATCAGCATCAAATAGCCAACATCCTCTCCAGCAGGATACATTGAGGAAGGACAGGTGGTTTAGACAGAGAGCGCTACCATTTTCTTTGCCGGCCCGCAGTGTGAGGAGCGGTTAGTGAACAAGTACCCCAGGAGTAGGACCTGGTTTGCAGGGGCTCCTCCAGCAAGGAAATCATCTTTGTGAAAGGTGAGTTTCTGACCTACTTGTTCTTGGCGAGGGATTTTCCAATAGCTGATTTAGCTGAAAGTCAACTTCTGTGTTCCAGGAGCCTATGGATCCCTTATAAATGCAAGCCCACCCTCAGGGTTACATTGGTACAGGCCTGCAATGATGGGGACAGATTGAAGGGGCCTGTGGGATCCGTCATCGGGAGACCTGGGAGAGGCCCGGCTCAGGAGGAATCCGAAGGATCAGGTGAACTCTGTAGGGGTTCTGGAGCTAATCAGGAAGTCCAAAACACCCTCAGACTGGTATTCCACCTGACCAGAAGAGAGCCTGGAGGAAGACATGTCACCAAGGCCACCATAGTCCAGACAGCTGTGGTTTGGCATCTCCTGAAGCTGCCCCAGGACCCAGGAATTACACACTCAGAGGACAGGAAACAGTTCCAAACCAAGGCCCAGAGGCAGAACCTCATCTCCTTGCTAAGTCAGATGAGGTCCCCCAACCTCATTTCCAAACATTTACATGATCTGAATGATTTAAAACTACTGAAAAAGAACTTACCTTGTCAACGTGATTAGCAATCTCTATTAATCGCTGCTTAACTTTTTCCAGATCTTTTCCTTGCCTCTGAAACTTAACAATTTTAAATGTCAGCATTAATACCAGCAAGAATATCAATCATGTTTCATCTTCCTGGCTTCTGGAAATGTGAAGTCTTGGGATTTTACAAACCACTGGGGACCCTCCACAGTTCATGGTAAAATGAGCTTGCATCCTGCCGACTAACTTTCCCGGCTGGGGACTCCCTGAAATTCCCTGAAATCTGCCTAAGCCAAGTGCTCTCAAGACAGCAACTTCTGCAATTTTCCAGCCTCATAAATGATGGAGGCAGTGACATGTTTTGGCAAAGAGGAAACAGACAACTAGAAGTCAGTCCAAAGCCATTTTTCATATCATCAACTTGATTTTAACTTCCTGAGAAATTTTCTTTATATTTGTTTTTAAAAATTAAAAAGTAAAAGTCATAGAAGCTCATGGCAACTTGTCAAACAATACAGAGGAGAATAGACAAAAAAATCAACAAATTTCCCATGCCCCTCTCTAATCTGACCTTCCAGAATGGGAATCATTTTCTGAAAAATAGTCAAGCCTGTTTCATTCATAGGTGTTGAAAGAGTCTATGAGAAAATATCACCCAATCACCCAATTCATATATGCCAATGAGGCAGTAAATACAGAGAAGATAATCTTTAGAAAAACTAATTCAAAATTAATTAAAATAAAAAATGAATGTAGTATCAAGCTATAGCTCAGAGGGGAGGATTTTTCTGCTGTGTCTCTATAGCCTTCATTCATTCATTCATTCATTCATTTATTCATTTTGATTAATGACATATGGGATATTTTTTAAATGTCCCATTTTAAAGACTAAACTTTTCCCCAAAATGTTTTAGAATATAATCGAAAGCCTTCTGTTGTTCCTCTCAGTTAATTCTCCTTGTTTGGAGAGCTGAGGTATAGAGCAACTCTGCTTTTTCCTGCAGGCTTTGCCATTACTTTATATATCAAATAAATTTTTAATATTGTATGCTTTATAAAATCAGAAAACCATTGTTTCAATGGGTTGTTTCCATTGCTTTTAAGAGCACGTAGGAAATGAGGTTCATTAAAGCAAGTAATAACTTGCAAAACATGTCCTTTTTTCTTTTATCTCTAACCAACCGTACTGAGAAATTTTAAAAAGTTCTTACCTCTCGGTTGTCTGCCACGATCACCAGCTCCACATACTTAGTTGCCTTGAGGGTCTCTCTTTTATGCTGCCAAGAGTAAACATGCACTTAATCTCTCTTAATGCCTCTCTGGCATTAAGACTGTCAATGTCTCTCAATCTAAACACTTTAGGTTGAGAATGTATATCCCCCATCCCCGCCAGGCCCTCACACCTCCATTCCATCTAGAAGTTTACCCCAACTCCAACCATCTCTTTGTAAAACCTTCTCAACATGAGTAACCAGCTTCCATTTCCACGGAAAACCCTTAAAAAGGAGTTTAAGCTTTCTGCTGAATCACGGATTACTGGAGCAGAAAATCAAGATTATTAAACAAAACGAGCACATAAACAAACAAAACCAAAGCACTCTCTAGAACAGGAGCCAGTCAAAGGTCGTTTATTTCAGACCACGTGTAGGTCTTCTCTGATGACCACATTTGAAGGTCATCAGAGAAGACGACGGAGTTCAATGCACTGTGGCTGTTCCCTTTGTCTTTATGGTCCAAGTGTACCTGTTTTGAGACTTAAGAAAAGTGGAGGAGAATACATTTTGAACAGGAACTGTATAATCATTTTTTAAATGATCATATAAAAATCTAGTTAGAAGCAATGGAAGACCGGGGTGGTCTGGAGAAAAGGAAACTGTCAGACTAATGAACAGAGAAGTGAGAAAGGTATGAGGAGAAAAAAAAAGAGCAAAAAGAAAGAACAGAAAGAAACAGAGTTAAGAAAAAATAAGACTGCAATATGCCCCTGGAGAACAGCGATTTCGTAAGAGTGAGACAGTTGAGAGAACATGGAAAGTGGATATGGAAGTGGATGAATGGAGATGATTCAGGCAGCAGAAATAGGAACCCCGTCCCCCACAAAGGCAGCTCCTGAAGTGGATCACATTTTAATCAAACTTCCTCAAAAAGCATTCACACTCTTCTGTGAATTACTGGAAGAATTCCAAATGCATTTTTAAGAGAAATAAAGCAGTTCGTGGACGGTGGTCTCAAAAAGCAAACATTAAAAACAAAAAACAAAGCCTTCTGTTTCTGCCATAAAATGCAGTTGGAGGAAGTGGGGGTTAAGTTGGTCTTTGGTCCTGATGACTGATATTGCTGGTTTATGAGTTAACTACACACACTGCTTCAAGTTTAAAACTTGCATGTTATAACCACTCTTTCAGACAAAAGCAAAAGAAAATCACAAAAGTATGCTTTGAATCAGGTTTCCAGTCACATAATCCTGAGGGAAACATCTTTTATAAAACAAATCCCCATCAGTCTGGGATCTTCCAAACAGATTTTTACAAGAAAAATGTTTGTATTATAGCAGTGTTCCTTCTTGCTGCCCAGCTGTGCTAATTCATGAATTTAGGTGTTCCTAAAGATATCTGGAAACCTTATGGAAAAGGAAAAATAAAGCACCAGGAAAGGTACAATTTCTCATATCTTTACAATGTTACAAGAAGAAACTGTTACGCTTTGTAACTGTATGTTGTAGGCATGCTTTATGGTGATAACTATGCGTTACTTATAAAAGAAAAGACATTTGCCCCCATGGTGCCCACAGGTGCACACAAAATGAGACACCTTCTGAAAGTGTGAAGATCTTGCCCTTTTTCCTCATTGAGGCGTGAAAGAGGCAGAACCCTCTCTGTTGTCCATAATTCCCTGATTAATCATTAAAAAATTTGGCTAATTATGCAGAATAAAATATAGCTCTAGAAATGAAAAACTAATCTCTCGTTGAAAAGCTCATGGAAAGGAATCTGGTTGTTTAGACGTTTACACTTTTCAGCCTGCAGAGGGGTGAAATAAACGACCATGGGATATTTCCAACTGGCTTAGGATCCCCATTTAGAAAATACACAATTCCAGATAATAAAAACAAACATGTGAACACAATTTTCCTGTCTCTGCAATTTTCAGAGAAGTCTACATTTTCTCATGAATTCAGAGAACTGCAAGCTCAGAGGGAAGCTTAACCACATAATAAAGAGAAGCACTGGGGGAGTCGCCGGCTCAGGGCGGAGGTTTATTCTCCTGTTAGCTGCACACACAGAGAGAGGTTTACATTATCCCCACGTGATTTCCACCTATCTGGCTGTCCAGTTAAAAAAAAACAACAAAGAATCATGTTTTTAAATTTGTGATATGGAGAGCAACATTTGAAACTGGTTGCTGAAGACATGGAACCAATCCAAATGCCCATCACTGATAGACCGGATAAAGAAAATGTGGTATACATACACCACGGAATACTATGCTGCCATAAAAAGGAATGAGATCATGTCCTTTGCAGGGACATGGATGAAGCTGGAGGCCATCATACTCAGCAAACTAATATAGGAACAGAGAACCAAGTGGGAGTTGAACAATAAGAACACATGGACACAGGGAGGGGAACAACACACACCAGGGCCTGTTGAGGGGTGGGGGATGAGAGGAGGGAACTTAGAGGATGGGTCAGTAGGTGCAGCAAACCACCATGGCAGACGTATACCTATGTAACAAACCTGCATGTTCTGCACATGTATCCTGTTTTTTTTTTTAAAGATGAAATTAAAATAATAATTTTAAAAAATTTAAAAAAAGAAACTGGTTGCTCGATTGGATTTTCATTTTGGGGGGTTATGAACAAAAGCCCTTCCTCAAACAGGAACATCAGCCTCTGGGATTAGCCTAAAAGTCTCCGTTCCCAGGTGGAGGCAGAGGCCTTCTTTGAATCTTGCTCAAGAAAGAACCAGTTACTGGGCCTCTCAAAGTCATCACAGCCAAGTTTCCCAGGATAAATAACCCCCGAGCAGCCTGCAATAAGGACTCTGGCAATGGGAACTTAACT
The DNA here is from genome assembly GCF_029281585.2 of Gorilla gorilla gorilla. NCBI lineage: Eukaryota > Metazoa > Chordata > Mammalia > Primates > Hominidae > Gorilla > Gorilla gorilla. The sequence goes on from NC_073232.2 coordinate 138,400,848, forward strand.
CAAGTTAGAAAAGCAAGTTGACATTGGGGCTATAATAAATCCTCATTGCAATTCTTTCTTCATATGGGTCAGACCATTTGTATAACATTTATTCATCCCATGCTATCTACCAGGGATGCTGTTTGCACTAGGCCCTGTGTAGGGTGCTGGGGATACAGTGTGGACAGGAAACTCATATTCCTGAAACCCAGTGTCTTCCTGAAGCTCATATTCAGGAAACCCAGTGTCCTCCTGAAACTCATATTCAGGAAACCCAGTGTCCTCCTGAAACCCATATTCCTGAAACCCAGTGTCTTCCTGAAACTCATATTCAGGAAACCCATATTCGGGAAATCCAGTGTCCTCCTGAAACTCGTATTCTGGTGGGGCCTGGGAGAAGGTGAGCCCATGCAGAATTAACAAAAGAAAGAGAGAGTCTGTGAAAAGTACAACAAAGGAAATAAACAGGGTTCTGCAGGTAGGATGAAGCTGGGCAGTGGGCAGGCCAAAGGTAGCTGAGGCCTGAAGGATGAGAAAGAGGCATGTGTGGAAAGATTGCGGGAACAGTGTTTCAGGTAGATAGAATGGCAACAGCAGATGTCCTGAGGCTGGGGAGAGCTTGTGGGTGTTGGCAACAGGCCGTATGACCGGAGTCTGGCGAATGGCGGACAAGAGTGGATGAGAGGAGGTGGAAGATGGGGGCAGGACACTGGGGCCATGGCAAGGAGGTTGAGTGATAGCCTAATAATCTAAGAGCATGGGGGCCTTGAATGTGAGATTTTAAAAATATTGCAACTGGGCGTGGTGGCTTACGCCTGTAATCCCAGCACTTTGGGAGGCTGAGGTGGGCGAATCCCTTGAGGTCAGGAGTTCAAGACCAGCCTGATCAACATGGTAAAACCCTGTCTCTGCTAAAAACAGATAAATTAGCCAGGTGTGGTGGTACACGCCTGTAGTCCCAGCTACTTGGGAGGCTGAGGCACAAGAATTACTTGAACCTGGGAGGTGGAGGTTGCAGTGAGCCGAGATGGCACCACTGACTCCAGCCTGGGCAACACAGTGAGACTCCGTCTCAAAAAAAAAAAAAAAAAAATATATATATATATATATATAATATATTGCTCTGGCTACTGGAAGGAGAACGGATTCTAGGGGGATGATATTGGATGATATTGGAAGCTGAGAGTGCAGCAATGAGGCCATGCAGTCGTCCAGGTGAGAGGTGGCAGTCATGATGGACATGGGTAGCCACATGCAAGCCAGCTGTGCTATCACCCAACAGCGAGAAAACAACAATCACAATGAGACCACAGCCAATGTGTCCATCGCCAGCAATATCAGCAAAGGAAATTAATCAAAAGTTTGGTTTCTCTTCCTCCAGGCAAGAAAACAATCAGTATTAGCTCAAGCAAGCAACGCTCCATGCCTTGACTGTAAGATCACTTTCCGCGTATTTGTAAGTTGAGCTCCAGTTTCGGTTAGGAAAGGTTGTCTCTACCATCCTTGACCGTGACTGGCATGGGGACAGCACACACTGATCATATCCACACAGGATACAGCCTCTGACACCTGGCTGACATGTAGGTGGGCAGAAGTAAACAAATGAGACATTCTGCCAGGAGAACAGGCTGAATCCGGCAAACTGAATGTTAATAGGGAGAAGTGTGAAGTATTGAAATTAAGCCTTAAAAACGAATGACACAAGTCAGATCTATTATTTATTTATCCAGAGCTTCAGTGGATTTGAAACTCACTAGGAATCCACACCTGGAAAACTGGAGCCTCCACTCACATAAATAGATATTCAAAGCCCAGGGCCAAGGAAGTGGTGCTGCCCCGTTCCCCACCAAGCAGTTCTTTTGTTTTGTTTTGTTTTATTTTTTGTTTTGAGACGAGTTCCACTCTTGTCGCCCAGGCTAGAGTGCAATGGCATGATGTCAGCTCACTACAACCTCTGCCTCCTGGTTTCAAGTGATTCTCCTGCCTCAGCCTCCCAGGTAGCTGGGATTACAGGTGCCTGCCACTACACCCTGCTAATTTTTGTATTTTTCATAGAGATGGGGTTTCACCACGTTGGCCAGGTTGGTCTTGAACTCCTGACCTCAGGTGATCTGCCTGCTTCAGCCTCCCAAAGTGCTGGGACTACAGGCGTGAGCCTCGTGCCCGGCCCCCACCACCAAGCTTTAAGAACAACTAAGGTAGTAAAAGAACATGACAGTCTCTTAGAAGAGGCATGGAAGCAAGGATGGTTGTTAGAGAGGAATTCAGTATGCCTGTCATATTTAAGGAGTTTTCAAACAGTTCTGGCCAGTTCCTGATATTCAACTCTCATTAGGCTCTACGTATAATGTGCTATATACTGCTATGGCTACAAATACCCCACCACTACTGTGCCTTCTATTAAACAAACCCGATAGGCTGTCTAGAAACACAAAAGCACTAGCACCAGTTCATTTCAGAATGGCCACCTTCGAGGAAGCAAAACAGCACCTCCCCAACTCGCTGTCCTATATGTACACAGTACCCAAGCAAACATTTCTTTTCAGAGAAGGCAGCAACTTTTCTATTTGACTCATAATTATCCATACTAATGGAGGGGAACAATGGCACAGATAATCCCTAAAGAAAAGGCAATTCAAAAATAATTTGCATTTGCCTTTGGGATGTCTTATGTGATTTTCTCCAGTAGATTTACCATCTTTGCCTTGCTCAGAGCTTGCATAGGATGATGTTAAAATTGGTTTGCATTCTTGAATGAGTAGCCGATGGAGAGGGAAGGAGTCTGTTGTGGGGGAGCTGAATAGTAAGGAGGCTTCAGGATGGAGACTCAAAAATCCACAGAGAGAATGAGCTGACTGTGACACTCCCTGTTTCTCTGTGCCCTTCGAGGGGCAACTTGGGTTCTCACTAAAATCTAATGTAGAGCCTTGTAAAAATGACAAACAATAGCTCAGGTTTATATCACAGCCAGTGTATACCCTGAGTGCAGATTTATTCCTGATGCTCTGTGAAGAAAAACGCAAACATCTGCAGAAAAATCACAGTCTGCAAACCAGTCTTTGCAATAGTTAACATTTAGTGGGGGCAGAAAAATGCAGGGAAAAAGCAAATGCAGTTGCTGCATTGCATAAACAAGATTTGTTAGCAGCCTTTCTATTGATTTTTTTTTTAAGAGTGAAATAAAGGCAGCATAAGTGGGGCAGGAAATGTCCCTTTCATATTTACCATAGGTGTTAACCCAAACAATCTACTATATAATTCCAATTCACAAGGATTCCACATATTTGAAATTATTTTTCGCACCATCTTCATTATATACATGCATTTTAAGTCCAGGATGCTTTCTCTTCCATAAAAACCATCACAGTGCTTTCTAGAGAGAAATATTGAGAACCGAGTTGACCGGCATTGATGCCTTCCCTTTTCAATTTAAAGGTTCATTTGCACTTCAATATGCATTATTAACAAAGCACCGTTGTTATTCCCATTCTCCCCATTTCTCCACAAGTCAAAATGACTGGAAATTACAATCATGATTCAAGAAAGCTGTAAGCTAAAAGAATTAAAATATGGCTGGCAAGTACAGACCAAGTTTGTACTTCTATATGAAACGACAAACATATTTGAGTGTCATTTAAGCCATCAAATTATAAATCTTGTAACGTGGGCAACGTGCATTTAACAAGGTACTCAAAGCAAAGAGCCTGGAAAACAAAATGCAAATGTTCTACTTGCTTATGACCGGTAAAGCTACAGCTTAATCACATCTTCTCCAAGGTTTGGAATCAAAGGCAAAAGCATTTGAAGAGTAAAATAAACCTGCCGTGGGACCCCAGAGGCTGATCTTTAAATCCACCACTAAGACAGGTAGCGGGGAGAAGCACAAGTTGAAAAGTCTCTTGAGCTTGTAGGGGTAGAGGTTGGGGGGTTAATTTTCAAGCTCTGTTCCTTGGGATTAGGATACAGTGTTCTGCCACCAAGCAGCAATGTCAAGGTGAGCCACAGTACCAGATGGGAGAGTTCCTCCCCTTCCTGTGATGGGGCAGGAAACGAAAAAGAGGTTGTGAGCACCTGCCATAGAAACTCTTAGAAACATACTAGCAAACAGAAGACGTGAGGGTTACACAAGCAGAATACCTGGACTGAAAGAATGAATGTAAAATTAGAGTTAAAAGTCCTGAACTGGTTCTGATAAGAGCAGTTTTAGGGGAACAGACATCTATCCACAGGTATGAGGGGAATTCTAAGAACTAGAAGGTATCATTTGGGATAACCCCTACTGTTTCCAAGTAGAAAAATGATTTAGAATGAACCAAGAATAATATTCATTAAATATTGAGTGCTAAGCAGTGGTCTACTGAAATTCAAGTTAGGAGACAACAATGGGTTAGGAGAAACCTAGAAGAAATGTTCTCGGACAGTCAAATATAAGCACAAGCGACATCCTATCTATAAATTTTCTTTATTTCTTGTCAACAGAGGAACAGGAAATCCAGAAATGGAAAATCAGGAAATTGTTGATAATTTCCTATCTGTTTCTGCTCATTTAAATTCAGGGCCTCCAGCCAAATGTTGGGAACGATTGCCTTTAATCCTTATTAAAAGAGCTCTACTGTAGCCTCTGTTGCCCACATAATGCCAGACAGAAAAGGGGCAGGCCGCCCTTAGGGGTGGAGGTTTCATGGTGTGACACTACACGTGTCAGGAAGGGAAGTCTGTCTGCAGCACAGACTCCCTTAGGCAACTACTCTTTCCAGTGCTGCTGCAAAAAGGAAGACATTTTATCAGCAGATCCAGGGGCTGGTGGCCAGAAAACACAGACTGCTTGGATGGTCCCAGGAGGGAACTAGGACAAGCATTTGCAGCTTGGACTGTGGATAAGCAAGATTCCTGAGCCACATCACGTGGAGGAAGGCCAGTTCACCTCTGCATAAGTGTGTGGGCAAAGAGTGAGAATTCTCTGCAAATTATAAGAACCCAAACTTGCTAATAAAGAAGGCTCTGTGTAGTCTTTCACCTCCAGTAGATGGAGAGCTGCCAGAGAGTGGGTCAGGGTCCGATCTTGTCTTGCTTGTCATGGTGGCGCCCAACCCTGGGCCTAGGACCATAGTAGGGTCTCTTGGGAGATTCCATGAATCTTGAGCTTGTGGGGGTAGAGGTTGGGGGGGTAAATTTGTCATCCTCTGATCCCAACTGTGTGACTTTCCCCAGTATATTTTAATGAGTCTGAGACTGACATCTGCAGTACAGTGATGGGGATTTGGCTTATGGTTGTGTCCCACTGTATAATGTCTACCACCTCCAGATAAACTGGGCACTTCCATCCCCCAGATGCCGCATCATCTAGATGGCAACATTTCTCCAGATGTCCTAGTGTGGGGTATCCGTAGCTTGAGCTCCTAGCTTTCCAGAAACACAAAATCAAGTATCCCCCTTACCCTTCTTGCCCATGTCTGAGAGGGCGGTGGAAACACATTATTTGCAGCGAGGTTTGGTGTGTTGTGATGTGATCCACATGATCCCCGGAAGCTTTTCAGCTTCTTCACTGGGAAGAGTTTGTATCTGTTGGTTGCACTTTTCATTGGTTCTAAGACATAGCTTTCATTTTCAAACACAATAAGTCCCCTGTTGAAAAAGAAACAAGAAAAAATATATAATTTTAAGGACAGCTTCTTGTTTATGGCCAAGACACAGCTCTTAACAAGAGAGAGAATGAAAAAAGAAACACCAATTTACTTATATTCTCAGATTTTGATTGGAAAGGACGTTTCTGTGACATATGTTTGCATTGATTCATTTGGCAAATCTTTTGGAAAGTTAGCCTAGGAATTTTCTTCTGTTTGAAATATTTTATGGTAAAGAATACAGTGCATTTTGCTTTTGTATGTCTTTATCTCTTTTTATGTCTCAAAGATATATTGCCGGGAAGAAGAATGAGGAAAAAGATGTTTCAACTGCTTAGAAGATAACTGTATCTGAATTAGCAGACACATTTCAAAGGGAAATGTTTACTTTTAAAATATTTCAATAGCCTCAGGGGTACAGTAGCCTTTGGTTACGTGGATAAATTGTGTAATGGTGAAGTCTAGGATTTTAGTGCATCTGTCATCTGAGTAGTGTACGTTGTACCCCACAGGTAGTCTTTCATCCCTCTCCCGCCTCTTGGCCTCCCCCTTCTGAGTCTCCAATGTCCATTATATTACTCTGGATGCCTTTGTGTACCCATAGCTTACTTCCCACTTAGAAGTCAGAAAATGCCATATTTGTTTTTCAATTCCTGAGTTATTTCACTTACAATAATGGCCCTAGTTCCATCCAAGTTGCTCCAAAAGCCATTAGGAAATCTTTTTATAAAAGGACAATTCCTACATCTAATTATTTATCCTGATCAGCCCTATTCCCTAAATATTTGATGGAATTATAAGCACCATGAGTACAAATTTATATTTTTTAATTTACTTATTTAATTTGTGGGAGATGTGTGAATAAAGGAACCCACTTAAGTACACAGAGCATTAGCACTGCTTCTTGGAGGCTGAGGTCTGGCCTCTGGATCCTGTGTTCAGCTCTTTCTGGAATCAAGAACACTACAGGGAGAAGTGCCAGTCTCAACGCTGCAAGGGTGGCCTCTGGAGTCTGGAAGCTCTGGGTTTGAGTTCCAGTGTTTTACTTACTAGGTATGTGACCTTAACTTTGAGCCCTGGTTTCTTCACCTGTAAAATGGGGATAATGGTACCTACTTCTCAGGGTTGCTACGTCATCGAGTCAAAACGCTTAGCCCAGGGGAGGCCCCAGGTCAGTGCTTGAGAGGTGGTAGCTTTCTTTACTATTAAGAAGGGCAGATTCATGGATTAGGCATCTGTTAACAGGTTAACTGAAAGACTGACAATTTCAGGAAAGTTCTGTATTTTGTTAACCCATCTGCTCATAGGAATACTGGTCACTCATGGCTCTGTGATATAAAATATAGCATTAATAATATAAATACATTTCTGGGAATGACAATAACTAAGAAAGAACCTTTTGAGCCAGTCTTTAGGTTTGGGAATGAAAGCATAGATTCTTTTTAAAAATGGACAAATTTGCTGAAGACTCTAACTTGCAGAGATAGAAGGTGACATTTAGCGATGGACCATGACACATGTCTGACCTTCTGGAGCTCACAGCCAAGGCCACATCCCACTGCCTGGAAATGAGTAATGCTAGCCTTGGGCTGTCGGGTTCCTTCAAACGATGGGAACCTTGGCCTGCAGCTTGGTTTTCATTCCTCTCTTTGCTAAGGTGGGGCAGTGAAGTGCTTTAATTTAAAAGGTGCTTCCTGATGTTGAGAGAAAGGTTTTCTTTGGAGAAATGACAATTTGGGTAACAGCAAACTGGCATCTCTGAATTCCCATGTGTCTAGTACCTTATGTTATTTAGCGAGGTGACCACTATCTCTCCACTTTAGAAAGACACAAAATTTTCATGTAAAATTCATCTGACTGGAAATGGACCCTTCTAATACAGTGACTACTAACCTTTCGTGAGACATGAACCTCCTCAGACTCTCCCTAGAATAATTCACATACATGCCTGTAGGGGCTAAGGGAAAACGTCCTCCTTTGCCCTCTGAAAGTTCACTACAAATCAACTGACAAAAGGCAGAAATATTATGGGAGAAAAGGCATACAATTTTATTTTAACAGTCACAGCACAGGTGAATTGTAGAAGAATGATTACTCAATGGGGGCACAGATGGTTATAAACCCTTCTTAGGAGAAAGGGAGATAGGGAAGTATGGATAATTTTAGGGGGTGAGTAAATGATTTTTAGGGGAATTCATTGGGCTGGAAGAACATACAATGGCCTGGGACAAAGTCTATTGGGCCTGCAGAACAGACAACGGTTTATGACAAAAGTCTGTCTGGATGTGTTGACAGGCTTCAGTCTTTCTTCCTGTGACATTAGTTAATGAAAACTCAGAGAGGGACCAAGGTAATTTATTTCTTTTTTGGAGGGTCTATAGTTTAGGCAGATAAGGGAACGTCAGAGAACAACTTCATCCTGTGCTTTTGGAGAGTCAGATGGGGTGAAGGCGGGTGCCAGGGGCCAGAGAGACCTTGAGGGTTTTCCTTCAGTTCAGCATGTCAAAGATCCATATTTTGGGGTATCATTTTCTGAGCCCCAACATACATAACCACAAAATTTTGCAGATTATTTTAGCAAATTCAGGAGTGAGGATAAGGTCTATGTAAATGGAATGAGGTTTAGGGCATTAGTTCTAATATATAATAATATACAATATATAATAATATATATTATATAATATATATGCAATATAATTATATATTATATATTACATATGCAATATAATATATTATATATTACATATGCAATATAATATGTATTATATATTACATATGCAATATATTATATATTACATATGCAATATAATATATATTATATATTACATATGCAATATAATATATTATATATTACATATGCAATATAATATATATTATATATTATATATGCAATATATTATATGCAATATAATTAAATATATTATATATTACATATGCAATATATTATATGCAATATAATTAAATATATTATATATTACATGTATAATATACTATCATATATACTATATATACTATATATATAGTATATATAATATAGTATATATAGTATAGTATATATAGTATAGTATATATAGTATATATAGTATATATATAGTATATATATAGTATATATACTATATAGTATATACATACTATATATTATACAATATATAATATATAATATACTATATTATATTATACATGTAATATATATTATATATGCAATACATAATATATATTATCTTACATGTAACATATATTATATATTACATATGCAATTATATATTATATGCAATATATAATATATTGCATATTATATAATATGCAATATGATATATATCAGAAATTACATGTAATTATATAATATGTAACAATATATAATATAATAGATAATAATTATATATTATATAATTATATAATAATATATAATCTTATATAATAATTATTTCTAATATATAATTTATATTGCAGCAACCCAAGGATCTAGGTATACATCAATCCTCAAGGAATAGCTGGTCAAGTTGCAAACTCCATCAGTTTTCCTCAATCTAAGCTTCTTTCCAAAGAAGGGACTGTGTAAGGTGTTCCTATGTCATTCATTACTGCTTACATATTTGTTCAGTCATTCATCATCCTATGCTCATTGATGGCCCATTCGTAGGTAGTATTTAACAACTCTTAAATTTTAATAGATTGACAGTATCTCAACGTTCAAATGATACGGAAGGAAGAGGCTTGAGTTAGTCAAGTATCTATTTTGAACACAACTGGTAAGCAAATACAGACTAATCAACTCATTAGTATTTAACTGGCTTACTCCACCAATCCTGTTTTATGAGTTGTCATGGGCAATGGGAGAAACAGATCTATCATGCTCAGGATACTTGTATCCTAATAGACAAGGCAGCATCGAGATATCCGGGACAATTAGAAATCCTGTGAGAGCTAAGATGTGCATTTGAAGAACCGTAACACTTAATCCTTCAGAGAAGAGGGGGTCCAATGTGGTTTGGAGCAACTAAAACATTTTTTAATATTTTCAAATACCAAATCTGTAGAAATTGTTACTTAGTCATGAAAATGTTCTCATGTCTCCTTCTAAGTCATCCAAAGTCCAGATTGACTAAAAGTCATTCTATGAAGTGTTGCCTTCCCCCACACTGGTGTCCATGTGTATCACCAAACAGATCATTCAGGGATTACTTTGGTCATCAACTCTGTGGGGTGGCTTGTGTCTTCTTCTCTGAGATGTTCTTTATGAAATAAAATGTAGACTTCTAACTTTGGAATAGGTAGGAGAGGATTTTTGTTTATTAAAGTTGATTTTATTAAGGATGCGAACTTAAAAAAATTGGCAAAGGGAGGCCGGGTGCGGTGGCTCACGCCTGTAATTCCAGCACTTTGGGAGGCCGAGGTGGGTGGATCACCTGTGGTCAGGAGTTCAAGACCAGCCGGACAACATGGCGAAACTCCATCTCTATTAAAAATACAAAAAGTAGCTGGGTGTGGTGGCACGCACCTGTAGTCCCAGCTACTTGGGAGGCTGATGCGGGAGAATCGCTTGAACCCAGGAGGCAGAGGTTGCAGTGAGCCAAGATGTGCCACTGTACTCCAGCCTGGGTGACAGAACGAGAGTCCCTCTCAAAAACAAAAAAAACAAAAACAGGCAAGGGGAAAGAGGAAATGAATACCATCAATTCTGCCCTAAAAAGAAAATGGCAGTAACATTTCATTTTGTATTGCAACATTTTCTATTTTATATTGGATCTAAATAAGCTGAACACTTAACTGTAAAACATGTCACCACATTCTAATCATGAGAAGCAAATTACTGAAAAAGTTTTTCTACATAGTGGAATATTTCTAGCAATTGTTACTTAGTCGTAAAAATATTCTCTTATCTTCTTTTATCTTTTAAGTCATCCAAAGGCCAGATGTTGAGAAATCAGGATGAAGGCCTTCCCTTTACTGCAAACAATTGGCAGCCTATAATAAGCTTAATTAAATAATTGCTTTGGACTGTCTTGGGTATAATTAATCATTTAGCTCTAAAGAATTGCTGGAAACAACAGTGGACACAAAATTGAAGCATTCAGGGTTTCTGAGATACATTTTGATGTTCTCACAGCCCTTACTGGCCCTGAGTTAGATAAGTGAATGTAATTTGTTTTAAGTTGAATGTCACAGATATTTAGTTGTAAACCTGAAGTTGGAAGACTCTCAGAGCATGGAATTTAAATCCAGTGGACTTTGCATGTGGGGTTCTTTCTCCCTAGGTAGAGTAGGGGGAAAAGATGAGAAGAAAGGCTCCAATGTTTGGGAAAGATGAAGACCGTGGGTCCCTTCTCTAGAGCGACAGGAGGAGGCCGGCCCAGCCATCACCCCAGGCTCAGGCCAAGTTCTGGGGCAGAGAGAAGGGGGTTCTCAGGGTGGTCAGGGTCACCCCCCTGTGGCACTCTTCTAGGATCCAGGTTCTGGGCTGCGCTCCGTACACTGATCACTCTGCTGACCATGGCTGCAGCTCCCGCCATGACCCCACTGTCCAAGGTGCGCAGGTGGCAGAGCTGGGGACCCAGTCGGGACCTGTGTGCCCCGGGCTTGGGCCTCTCAACCCCACACTCGCCTGCTTCCCTTTGTGCAGTTTTGAGAGAGGGGCCCAGAACCAGCAGGAGCATGAAAAAAGCAGAATTAAAAAAGAAAAGGACTAGAATTAGAATTAGAAAGAGAAAATGGAGCCGCTGCTTTGAAAACCAGTGGCCTTCCTTTAACATGTAAAATCCTGTTGTTTTTCCTTGACAGGAAACAAAGAGGAATCTATTAAAATTTAATTAGTTGATTATTTTAGCTTTCAAAGTGGACACTCAAGAGACCTATATTTCCTCAAGATAAGTTTTTGTCCTTCTGAAAATTAGTTTTTAATCTCCAAAGCCACGATGCAGCAGGCACCGGGGCCGCTTAATGTCTGATCCTGATTTTTTTGACTGCACCCGGCAAGCAGGACAGTGGCACATGGATTTTGACTGCCTGTAATAAGATGATGATTAGAAAACATGAATTATCCTGGCTAGCTCAGTGTCCAACTGCTAACTGAATTTCCTAGAAAAAGACTTTTGGTCTCAGTGTGGTGCTGTCAATCGTGGTGGAAAAGCAGTTGGCTTGAAATTTAATTTCAGCTTTTTTTTTTTTTTGGAGGAACTCGTGGGTAAAAGTAATATCTCACCCCATACATGTTTGATAAACAGTCGTGGCAGCAGTATTACTTAACACATAAGCACCACAGGGTTTCAGTAATTTCCATGTGAACTACTCAGGTACAGTCAAAACAAATATTCTTTATCCCTTTACTATGTGCAAGACACTAGGCTAGACATGCAAAGACCCCTTGCCCGTGGTTCCCATTTCAAATATAACTCATGACCAGGGTGTGGGAGCACGACAGAGGAGGTAAGAGTTTAAACTGTGATAAAACACATTAAGAATAGTTATTACCAAGGGCTGGGCATGGTGGCTCATGCCTGTAATCCTGGCACTTTGGGAGGCTGAGACTGGCAGGCAGATCACTTGAGGTCAGGAGTTCCAGTCCAGCCTGGGCAACACTGTGAAACCCCATTCCTACTAAAAATACAAAAATTAGCGTGTGTGATAGTGCGTGCCTGTAATCCCATCTACTCGGGAGGCTGAGGTAGGAGAATCACTTGAACCTGGGAGGCGGAGGTTGCAGTGAGCCAAGATCGCACCACTGCACTTCAGCCTGGGTGACACAGTGAGTGAGACACTGTCGCAAAAAAAAAAAAAAAAAAAAGAAAAGTGTTATTACCAGCATTACCAGCACATCAATAATAATAATAGCAGCTATGATGTATGAAAAGATTCCCTGAGTCAGGCTCCTTTTTTAAATTTCAGTGTTATGGAAAAATAATTCACATAGCATTAAGTTCACTCCTTGAAAGCATGCAATCCAATGGTTTCTAGCATATTCACTGAGTCATGCAAACATCACCACTATCTAATTGCAGACATTTTCATCGTTCCCCCCCAAAACTCTGGACCTATCAGCAGTCACTCTTGATCCTTCATGGCCCCATGAGCCAGGCTCTCAAATGTATTACTTCCTTTTTTTTTTTCTTTTCTTTTTTTTTTTTGAAACGGAGTCTCGCTTTGTCGCCAGGCTGCAGTACAGTGGCGTGATCTCAGCTCACTGCAACCTCTGACTCCCTGGTTCAAGGGATTCTCCTGCCTCAGCCTCCTGAGTAGCTGGGATTACAGGCATGTGCCACCACACCCAGCTAGTTTTTGTATTTTTAGTAGAGACGGGGTTTCACCATGTTGGCCAGGAGGGTCTCGATTTCCTGACCCCGTGATCCACCAGCCTCGGCCTCCCAAAGTGCTGGGATTACAGGCATGAGCCACTGTGCTCGGCCAGGAATATATTATTTTCTTTAATATTTACAGCAATCCTGTAAAGCAGATAACATGAGCCCATTTTACTAATGAGGAAAATAAAGATGAGAGCCCCCAGGTCACTGCAGGGGGTTGAATAGTGTCCCCCCCAGCCCCCAGAAAAGATATGTTTAAGTCCTAATCTCTGGACCTGTGAACGTGACCTTATTGGGAAAAGGGACTTTGCAAATGTAATTAAATTAAGGATCTCAAGATGAGATTGTCCTGGACTAGGGTGGGCCATAAATCTAACGACACATGTCCTTAGAAGAGACCGAAGAGGAGACACACAGACGTAGGGAGGAAGGCCAAGCAAAGATGCAAGCAGAAACGGGAGTGACATCTTCAAGTCAAGGCACAGCAGGGATGGCCAGAAGCCACCCAAAGCGAGGAGGGAGATGTGGGAGGGATTCTTCCGTAGACTCTGCTGAGGAAACCAACCCTGCTGACCCCTTGATTTCAGACCTCTGGCCTGAAAAGCAGTGAGAGAATAAATTTCTGTTGTTTGAAGCCACCTAGTTTGTGGCAGTTTGTGAAGGTAGCCCTATGAAACAGACACAGCCATACAGCCAAACAGCAGCAGAGCCAAGATGTCCCAGTTGGGACCTGGCTCCTGGGCCTGGTCACTTGCCCTCATCAGACTGGATGGTTAGCCTCCTCTTCAGGGTCACGCACAGCACTAATGCTGGGGATGACCTTCGAGGCTGATGAGTGACCTTCGAGGTCCAGGTTAGCCAACCCTTCCTTCAGGATCCCCAGCATCTAGGGCCCTTCTGCGGAATTCCTCATGTGGTTTTGTGCAACCTGCTTCCTGTCACTAACAACATTTTATTAAATTGATATCTGGCTTCCTTTACACACCCAGGGAATAGTTTCCTTATTTTCGTTGTTTTTTTTAGAACCAGCATTGCAGTTTGCACGCGACCAGTAGGTGAGTAAGTGATCACTAAATATTTGCAGGACTATTGAACAAGCATGAGACTGAACTAGAGGCTTTGACATGTAAGCCATGGGAGAGCCAAGGTGGGCTGGAGTGCAATGGGTTGGCAGGATTTATGATATGATCTAGTAGTGTTTTTAAAACATGACCTTCTAGAATGTGCAACATGGCAATGAAAGGAGGGGTGGAGACAGAAGCACAGTGGGGGAGGCAATTTTCAAATCTAAGAGGGGGGTTGAACAAGGATGGTGATAGAAGAGAGGGGTGAAGGAGACGCTATAGGGGAGAGCGTGCAGGGCCTGGGTGGATACAATAGGTTACAGAAATCTCCCTGGGGTCAGGCTTATAGACTCGAGGTGGTGTGGACCTTCTGGACAAGAGGTCAGGTGGAGAGCCAGTCTGGAGACCTACCCAGAGGAGTTTAGATTGAGACATCCTGAGTTTTGAGTGACAGTGGGGCCCGGGGAGAGCTGAGAGACTTGACCTTGGATCTCCTTCAGAGCAGATGCCACCTGGCAAAACCACCATGGCTGGTGGCCAGTGGATCCCTGTGGCATGCACGTCAAAGCTTCTTGCTGACTCGTGCACATGTCCAACAATATCTGCAAACAGCTGAGGTGGGCCCCCAGGGATGGCTCTCACAGGAGTTTACCCGGATGTCCAAAGATCTCCATGGGAGGAAGCAGAAGGGAGAAGGGAAGCAGTGTGGAAACCTGGCTAGAGACACCTGGCCAGAGGTTGGAGGAGAGCCAGGTGGGCTAGTCAGACAGGTGCTGATGGAGCGAGCACCACAAGTGCAAAGGTGGAGGTCAAAGTGGCTTTACCGCCATTCCATGCCAATTTCCTCCTTCATATGATCTACTGCACTTTAAATAGTTTTTAAAAAGTAGATTGGCCAAAATTAAGGTTTATGAACTGCCTGACCTTTGGGGAGGGCACATCTATTCCTGCACTACTTACTGAGTACTTGTAACATGCCAGGGTCTAGGACACAGCCGTGTTGGGGCACCCAGTCCCTGCCTTCCTGGAATTCCCAGTGTAGCAGACAGGAAGGTGAAGGCAAGGCCACCTCCATGCACCTGACCTTCTGGGTGTTAGACCTATACATTGCAGGCACCTCGTAGAATGAGGTACGGCAGTTACCAAGGCATGGGCAAGGAAGGATAGGGGCCTTAAGACAGGGACGTAAACACATATTTACAAAGCACCTGCTATGCTACCAGAACTGCAATGTATGAGGAAATGCATGACAGCACATGGCTGAGCCAGATGATGAGGAGATGGCGACACCAGGAGAGGCTTCTTGGAGGAGGAAGCAGTGTTTGACTTGGGCCTTGAGGGAAGAGTGGATCTTCCAAAGTCAAAAGGGAGGGCAGGGAGTAGTGTGTCCCAGGCAGAGGGGCAGCACCACGCATGTGGGGGCATGCTCTGGAAACAGCCAAAAAAACAGCGTGGCGGGAATAGGGTGGTTTCCTCAGGAAGGGGATGGTGGGACTGAAAAAGAAGACTGGATCCAAATTATGCAAGAGGTTTACCAGAAAAAAAATTGAACGGGGGTCAGCCAGGCTTGGGTTTAAGATCTAGTTTTGCCCACTATCACTGAGAGGCCATGAGGAAGTCACTTTTGTGGTCTCTGCTTTTTACCTGTAAACCAAGGAACACGAGACCTGCTCGTGGCTTGTGTGAGCTTCCCATGAGGACAAGGAAAGGTGCGGTGCCAATTCAGGAGAGGCCCCGGTCTGCAGCTGGGATGAGGAAGGGAAGTGAGCTGGGTCAGTACCTGGTGATATGGGGATGCGGCAAAGGGCTTTGAGAGGGTGGCGATTTCAAGGTGCAAACTGCATGACAGCATTGCTGGGGGTTGGGAAACGAACTCCAGGCCCCTGAGGATGCCATGCCTTAGTTGGCTGCTCAGGTGACAATAACATCTGCCCCATTCTCATGAAAACAGGAATCATAACAATGAAGAAAAATAAAGTATGACCTACTGCAACTATCATCAGCACCCCACAGAGTGGGTACGCATGTGAGTGTGTGGTGTACGTGTGGGAATGAATGTGTGCAAGTGGGCACATGTGCATGTGAGTGTGTGGTGCGTATGGGAATGTGTGCAAGTGGGCGCCTGCCCATGGGAGTGTGTGGTGCGCGTGTGGGAATGTGTGCAAGTGGACGCCTGCGCATGTGAGTGTGTGGTGCGTGTGGGAATGTGTGCAAGTGGGCGCCTGTGCGAGTGTGTGGTGTGCGTATGGGAATGTGTGCAAGTGGGGGCCTGCCCATGGGAGTGTGTGGTGCGCGTGTGGGAATGTGTGCAAGTGGACGCCTGTGTATGTGAGTGTGTGGTGCGTGTGGGAATGTGTGCAAGTGGGCGCCTGTGCGAGTGTGTGGTGTGCGTATGGGAATGTGTGCAAGTGGGGGCCTGCCCATGGGAGTGTGTGGTGCGCGTGTGGGAATGTGTGCAAGTGGACGCCTGTGCATGTGAGTGTGTGGTGCGTGTGGGAATGTGTGCAAGTGGGGGCCTGCCCATGGGAGTGTGTGGTGCGCATGTGGGAATGTGTGCAAGTGGGCGCCTGTGCGAGTGTGTGGTGTGCGTGTGGGAATGTGGGCAAGTGGGGGCCTGCGCATGTGAGTGTGAGGACACCTCATACTCAGGTGTCACCAACCCCATTTAAAAAGGAAATAACTATGATGACAACCAGTCTCTAGTGTACGATCTGATCGAGATACCACTTCCTCATCTAGCAAGTGAGCTTGGCTCAGGTCTTTTAAAGCACAGGTAGGCCCTTAAGAAATTCAGCTTCAGTCGAACCTCTGTGCCTGCAGATAATGAAGACTTGGGGCTCATTCCAATGCCAAGAGCCCACGAGACTCCTCCTGCCAGATACCTGAGTCAGAGCTGAGAGAGCGGGGCAAGAGAACCAGAAAAATTAGGGAAAGACAACTTTTTCCCTCCAGGAGCTCATGCTCCAGCCAAGAGCTGAAGCAGTGGGAACGTGGCATTTAGGAACAAACTCAGAAGACGGGTGCATGGCTGTTTTGATGCCCCAGCTGGAGCATGACAGGGCTGGACGTCTATCCCATTACAAAGTACAGTAGGTCGGTTCCTCTGGGCCAGGAGCTGGATTCTCTTCCCATCTCAGTGACAGTTTGATGTCTGTGCCCTGCAGAGTTGCAGATTATCTGAAGCTCATGGCAGTTCCTCCACGCTCCCTGGCTGGCAGGAATGAGAGCACCAAGCCACCAGAGCAAATTGGGGACCAGAATGTAAAAAGGGGGAGGAGAATCACAAGCACTTCACCGAAACCGTATTAACTGGGAGTTGCGCATCGATGGGAGACATACGATACGGGACAAAATTAATGTATGGCCTCAACTTCGCATTCGACTTGGAGTCATTTCAAAGTAAGAATAAACTCCATGGCTGAACTCCTTTTTATGACCCATTTTCCATGTTGTACTTCATTCCCTCCATTCAAGAGCTGTCTCCTCTTTAATGTCCCTTTCTACTGACATCTTTGTGCTGTTTTTGTCTCCGTGTGCTTTCCGCTTCAAGCTTCAAATGATGAAGAACAACTTGTTAATTCCCTCCTTCTTCTATGTTCTAGAACAGAGTTTTTTTCTTCCTGCTGATTTGTGATCCTGTATTTTTGAAGCAATGTGGGATGTTCTTTCGCTGCAAAACTGGGATCTGTTGGGCTGTAATTAATGTGTCTTCTAGGACACCCCAGCTTCCCTCCACGTTCCTAGATCTTAATGTGTTTTTGGAGCACACCACATTTAACACAATTTTTAATCCCCATTTTCTTTCTTAACAGCTAGCAGGCTGGGGCTACTCTAGTTGCATTTTTATTTTCCTTTTATTTCCAGTCTCAATCAATTCTTCTGTCAGTGAGCAGTTGATCAGATACAGCTTCCCCTCACCCTGGTCTGATTCTTGACTTGAAAGATCATAAAGTTGACTGTACAGCTGCGGAATTTCTCTGTTGATGCACGGTCTGCTGCTTTTATAACAACAGCACAAAGATCTGGGAAGTCAAAATTCTCAGAAGCGCCCACAGTGAGGAGTTCATTAGACCCACACAGTGTTCCTCATCACCATTCCCATTCCCTCTTGGTGGTTGACACCAGACAATGCAGCACTTACTCTTCTGACTTTTCCTGAAATCCCAGCTGCAAGGATTTCACAATATTCTTTTCTGCCAAATTTATGGGTCTGTGCCTGCTCCTGGGGATGCGGGGTGATGTGGAGACTCAGACACTGCAGAGTCTGGCCAGCGAGGTCGTCACCACCATGCGGAAGGAACTGGCAACCCTGACAGTTGCCCTGCACCTTTGTGGGAGGCTGAAAGAGCTAAGGCAGCGTGCCTGGCACACGGTGACTACAGGGCTGGCCTGGGAAGAGGGATGGAGGGTCGTGACTGAGTGGCAAGGCCAAGCCCCATGGGAGGATTTGTCTTGCTTGGATATTACTCTAGGAATACCTTCCCCAGTTGTCACTCTAATGAGTTAATGTCACTAGTTTATAAGTTGTTTTATTAAGGTAAATAGGAGCGATTAGAAACTCCTTGTAGATAATCCTTTTCTCTTTGCCCATCAAGAATCTGATAGCCCTATAAAGATAACCTGAAAATTATCTGGCCAATCCTGGATGTTTCCATTGATGGCTGATCTCAGTTTTGATAATTGAGAATTTCTTCATAATTGTTGCTGGAAGAGGCCTATTTGTTTCTGAGTGTCCCTGGCTCTCAGCTGTCTTCTTTTTTTTTTTTTCTTTTTTTGGCAAAAGCTCATTGCATTTCTTTGGTACATTCACCCCTTCCCTGCTCCCTGCCTCGGGGACCCTGGGTGCAGTTTTCCCTCAACCTGGTCCAGGATATAGGGCCATAACCTGTTTGATCAGACTACTAAGCTCCCCACTGACCACTCTGATTGTTTCACAGATGAGCCAGTGGCCTAGTCAGAGCCACTGGGATGTGTTTAGATGACCTCCACGGAGCTTGGGAGAGAGGCCCTTATTCTTCCTCTTGCTTTTTGAGCATGGAAGCCTCATGCTGCCAACAAAACAAAACAACAACTGCCTATTATGGACTGAGTGTTTATATACCCTGCAAATTCATATGTTAGAGCCATGGCCCCCATGTGATGGTATCAGGAGATGGGGCCTTTGGGAGCTGATTAGGCTTAGATGAGATCATGAGGGAAGCCCCATGATGGGATTCGTGCCCTTATAAGGGACACCAGAGCTTCCTCCCTCTGTACACGCACAAAGAGAGGTCATGTGAGCACACAGCAAGCTAATGACTGCCTGGAAGCCAAGAGAAGAGGCCTCAGGAGGAAAAATCAATCTTGTCAGCTCATTGATCTTGGACTTTCCAGGCTCAAGAACTGTGAGAAATAAATTTCTATGGTTTAAGCCAACCAGTCTATGGTATTTTGCTATGGCAGCCCATGCTAAGATAGTGCCTGAGAATGAAAGTAACACAGAAGAAGGTAGAGGCTTGAGATAGAAAATAGACCATGATAATATTAGCTAGGACCCTGTATCCAGCCATGCCTAGATTTTTCAGTAGCATAAGCCTATCTCCACATTATTTTGTTTTTCTTTAAGTCAGTTTGAATTCGTGTTTGTTTTTTTTTTTTTAGATGGATTCTTACTCTGTCTCCAGGTTGGAGTGCAGTGACACAATCTCGGCTCACTGCAACCCCCGCCTCACGGGTTCAAGCAGTTCTCTGCCTCAGCCTCCCAAGTAGCTGGGACTACAGAAGCATGCCACCACGCCCAGCTAATTTTCATATTTTTAGTAGAGATGGGTTTTCACCATGTTGGCCAGAATGGTCTCGATCTCTTGACCTTGTGATCCACCCACCTCAGCCTCCCAAAGTGCTAGGATTACAGGCGTGAGCCACCGCGCCCCTGGGCAGCTTTTCTCTTCTTTACACACAATGACCTTAATGCCAAATTGAAGGCTGAGAATATCCAGCCTTCAACACATGACCTTTGAAGAAAGAGGTCCACCTTTCAGGCCCCAGAGAGGCACAATAGTAAAGTGTGGACTTCCCTTTCCAAGTGTGTGTGGTCCTTACTACCATGGCCTTGAGTATCTCTGCCCTGGTCTCTACAGGAGCTGCAAAGCTTTGCAAGGAATTATCCCAGGAGTGCTGCATGAACACACCCCCCCCAACTAGTCCAGTCCCAGAATCAAAGAACAAAGACTGTCTCATGATGCTCACTAGAGGTGGGCACAGGGCTTGGCTTTCCTAGAGGTCACTGCATTTGTTTACTGTTTCTCCCCTGGCACCCATCACAGGGGAGAAACAAACTCAAACTTTGTTTGAACATGCAAACTTCCCACCATGCAAACTGGGGCTCAGAGAGGCCCAGTGACCTGTCCATTGTCACACAGCTAATTCACCACCCTGACTATCATGTTCTAGGGTGAGAACATCTACCTGGGGTCCCAGAGTACCCATTTTGAATTGGTCACTCACCTTCACCTCAGATGCCACCAGGTCTGACCCCATTTCACCCCCAACCCTACTCATCTCTGTCTCCTCCAGGAATTCAAGCACTGGTTTTCCATGAAAACTGGCCCCTTATCCCCCACAAGTCTTTAATCCTCTACTGACTCTATCCCCACTCCCTTTTCCCTAACCCTTCCCACTGTGCTCTTGGGGCTCATGGTCCATCCTCAAATCCTATCCTGATCCAAATCTCTTCCAGAATATTCCTCTTACCTCCTTCCCCTAGCTGAATCCTGGCTGATTCCACTGATATCACCTCCCCTGCAGCCTCTCAGGATGATACTTCATTACTTAAAATTTCTCCCTCATGTACCTCAGCTCCTTGGTGGTGAACAGTTGTCATCTTTGCTCTAAATTGTCACTTCCAAACTCTCCTTCTTCACCTTCTCCTGAGCGCCCACTCTGCATGCTGGGCGTGTACGTGTATTGGAGTCCCTGCCTGGTAGTGGATTTTGCTGCATCTTCAGTAGGTCCTTTCATGTGCTCACACCCCACGCTTCCTCAGGAAAGTGACTTTAAGACACAGATCACTAACAAAATTTAGAGTCGCCAGCCTCTCTAATACCCGTGGAAAGGTCTCTCGACTCTCACAAAAGTTGCCACCTTTGACCAGGCCTGCCCCACCACCTCTTACCAGAGTTACTGTGAAGACACCTACCCAAGCCTCCGCTTCTGTGCACATTCCCTACAGTCTATTTCCAGCCTGGCAGCTGGAGTGCCCCTGTAAAAATGTGAAGTCAGACCACATCACTTCAGCTCCAAGCTCCCTGGCACCCATCACTGGGGGGAGGCCAAAGGACATCTGATCACCTTCTTGACCCCTGGTGATCCTACCTTTCCACTTCCCTTCTGACCTCATTTCTTTCTACTGCCTCCCTGTCCCTGTCCACTCTAGTTATGCTGGCCACCTCGCTGCTCTGGGAATATCCCAGGCCTCTTTCTGCTTCAGGAGCTTTGCACATGCTCTTCTCTCTGATATGCTACCTACATCATCTAAAGGGCTCACCTCACCTCCTTCCGAACCTCCCTGACTACCTGTTGCCTTTCCTGTCCTCCATCTCAGCTTTGTCTTTCTCCATGATCCTTGACATCATGTACCTTACTCTATGTCCATTGTCTGTTCCTCCCACTAGGAAGTGCTCCAGGAAGAATGCATTTTGTTCAGTGCCATGTCCCCAGAACCTAGAACAGAACTGGCAATGAGGAAGCACTCAAGGAATGTTTTCTGGATGAATGAATAACTGGAGAGAAGCAAATTCAAACCACAAGGCACCTCCTTCACTTTTCAGAGTAGCAGACATCTTAAAGTTCAATTGTGTTGCATAAATAGGACATAAAAATGCTTTTAAAAAATGCAGGTATGCAGAAATGTGTGTGTGTATGCAAATGTGTGTGTTCACTCAATGATTTGGGTCTGTGTCTGCTAACTTGGAGAAACAGACAGGGTTGGGTGACAAAAGAAAGCCGTAGAATGATGTATATGACGTGACTCTATGTTTGTAAAAATAAACAAATACACACCCCAATCTCTGACTATGTGTTTACATGCACAAGGGATGAGAAAGCTGGGAGGGGAATTCCCAGCTTGCATTTTTATCCAAGTGGGACTGGAACGGGATGAACGAGGAAGAGGAATAGCTTTGTGTACTTATTTTTAGGTACATGAAAGGACCAATGCTGGTAAATACTTAGAGATAAATCAGATGTATTGAGCAATGAGGAACATGTGAGCAAATAGAACTCTCATTCTCTGCTGGCTGGAGTAGAAGTGAGGGCAGCAAAGAATAAACTGGTAGGTGTGTGGTTGTTGTGTGTGTCACATGCATATTCTCATCCTCCATGATCCCACACAGAACCTGCAAAGACGTCACAGGAACTGCTGATGCGCAGAATGTGATTCTGCTTTTTAACTCAAGCAGGTATATCCTTCCAGGGCCTTCTCTCTCTTCCCTCCCATGGAATGATGCTTTGGTGCCTTGGGCCAAAGTTACCCAGGACTCTGAGGATACAAACATTTAGTTCACAAACTCGATAAGCAAATCCAGTAAAAAGGCTGAAACAGCTGAAAATTTATCAAACAAAATGATTTTCCTGGGGAGCACATAAGGGCCACCTGATGGCCAATAACTGTGATGTGGAAGGAAGCGGGCTGTGAGTAACACCTCGGGTTGACTTGTCTAGCATGGGAAGGTAATTGTTTCCTGCATCATGCCCATAGCATAGTAGCAAACCCCCCTACCAATCCAAGCCTCTATTCAACTCACCTTGGTTGTTGCTAAATTAGTTTCCTTACTTTGTTTCCTAATGAGAGGAGGCCCTTTAAGATTTACATTAAGCCAGCAGCTTCAACATTAGTACGTAATGTTCTATCTTTTAGCACTGGGAATTATAAAGCATCAGAGCCACATAAATGGAAAATAATTCACAAAATGCTTGGATGTTGAAACTCAACCAGTTCAGTCGCTCTTACCCCACCAGGCCTGAGGATGGCACTTTAAGAGGGGGCATGAACATGAGGCTAAGATCCTGGGTGGCCATGCTCTTGTAAGCAGTGGAGAGAGGGCCTCCGTGTTCTCTTGCCTAGGTGGAGGTGTAGCTGAGCTGGGAGCCCCCATGACTCACTCTCAGTGCTTTAGCACGAGCACGAAAAGACAGAGGTTGCCTGCAGTAGATGGCTGAAGACTAGAGCCGCCACGGTCATGGCCACTTACCTGAGACCAGAACAGGTGCTGAGACTGACTGCTGAATCAGAATATCCCCGTACATGTCCATGGTAGTAACAGTGACCCTAAAGGGGAGGAGGAGAGAATCCCATTTCAGTCATAACACATTTTTGCTCACTTATAATAAATCAACTGCCTCTAATCCTCTCCACTTGTTTTTAACTATAGAATTTTCTATTGTGTAAAATATTGTTCTACAGTCTTAATATTTAATGCAAAGCCCAACATGACCCAGCCAGGGTGTATGTCGGGAATATCTGATTTACTTAGAGATGACCAATAGCGGTTTTTAAATGAACCCTAGTTTCACTCTTGTCTCTCTGGCACCCTACAGGAAAGCCCTGATACAGAATGTTTTACAAAATCCAGCAGCAAAACAAATCACGTTGACATCGCCATTTTACCCTCATGTAAATTGTCTTTTGTAATGAGATGAAGAACTGTAGGGGGTATTTAAGCACACTGTGAAATGTAATAAAACAAGGCCTAAATCTGTGGCTTATGAAAACAGGAAAGCAGATGAGAGGAAGTGGGGTTGAAGAAGGAAGGAGGGGACCTCACTGAATTACCCAATTGAGAGCTGAAAGTCTATCTCAGCAGGAAAGAAAAATAGGAAGGTCTTCTAAGTCTAAGACAAAAGTTACCATGTGTCATGCCTGCAATATTCTGTTCTTTGATAATGTCACAGCTTACAAAAAGAAACCACAGCACAGACACTTCCTTAGTGAAGACAGATATCAGTCCGGAATCAAGGTTAATTTTATCACCGAGCAAAGGTTATGCTGCAGCCCCAATTAAGTGGCAGACTGGCAAGAAGTGGCTGAGTATACTCAGTACTCCTCACTCAGATCCTCTGGATGCCAGCTGGGTGCAGGTCTCTGCAGAGAAAGGTACATGCATCTTCTCAGGGTTTCCTCTGAGAAGCTCCTCTTTTGAGCAGCTCAGGTGTTAGTCTGTCTCCACTGCACCCTCCTTAGCACACAGCTCCTTCACACATGACAATAGTCATGCACTTTGTCCAGGGCAGAGCTTGGTGTCCAGTCGTTCTGCCCAATAAAACCCACCTTGACTTTGCTAACAAAAAGCACCAGATGCAATTGAGTCATGAAGAAAACCAGACACCACCATGGGAAAGGGGCTAAGATGATCTCTTGGTCTCAACGTAGATGACAAAATTCTCAGATCAACTAAAAGGCGATGAAAGGAGGGTGATAGGGTTAAGGGGTTGCAGGGACATTTATTATTCTGTTGAGCTTTTTCATATTAATTTTAGAAGTTCTTTATATACTCAGGATATTAATACTCTGCCTGTTATTACATGGGAAATGTCTTTTAACTTAGCTTATGATATTTTTTTGTTCAGAATTTCCAGTGTATATCAATCTAAATGCATTTGTCTCTCTCTTCATGCATTTTTTTGTATAGCTCAAGGTGGCTGTTTTCAGGGTCACAAATAAGTTCTTCTTTATTTTCTTCTATCTTTATAGTCTTACAATTAGCTCTTTAATCCATCTGGAATTAATTTTTGTGGGAGTGTGAGGTTCAATGCTAACTTTCCCCTACAAATGAGAGCCAGCTGTGCTTTGCTGCCATTTTTCCTTTTCTCACTGATGTGACATGCTACCTTGGCATATATCAAAGGCCCACAGTATGTTTGTGGTGCCACTTTTGTACTCTCTGTGCTAGCCCACTGAGACAGACATCCATTTGTCTGTTTCTGTGCCAATTCCACACTGTTCCAATGACTATTGCTCTATACTCTATTTTGATATCAGGTAGAGTTAAGTTGTCCTTTAAAATTAAGATTAAATTCACTTGCCATAAAACTCACTTTTTAAAAGCATATATAATCAGTGAGTTTTGTTGTATATTCACAATATTATATACTCATCACCACTAATTGATTCTAAAACATTTCTGTCACCTCAGAAAGAAACCTCATATTCATTAGCAGTCACTTTCCATTCCCTGCTCCTCCATCTCTGGCAACCATTAACCTGCTTTCTATCTCTATGGATTTGCCCGTTCTGTTATTTTATAGAAATGGAATCATACAATATGTGCCTTTTGTGACTGGCTTCTTTCACTTAAGCATGGTGTTCTCAAGTTCAGTCATACTGAGGCATGCATTAGAATGTCATTCCTTTTCTATGGCTGAATCACCTTCTGCCTTGTGGATGAAAACATATTTTGCTTATCCAAGTGTTGAGCACATGAGTTGTTTCTACTTTTTGACTATTATGAGCAATGTTACTATGAACACGTGTACACATTTTTGTATGGATGTGTTTTCAGTTCTCTTGGATATGCACTATGAGTAGACACATAGGTCTAAAAGTAAGGTTGCTGGTTATATGGAAACTCAATGTTTAACTTTTTAAAGTACTGCCAAACTGTTTCGCCAAGCAGCTGAACCATTTTACATTCCTGTGAGCATTACACGAGGGCTCTAGTTTCCCCACATATTCACCAACACTTGTTATTGTTCATCTTTTCAATTATAGCCATCCTAGTGGATATAAAGTGGTATTTCAATATGGTTTTGGTTTTAATTTTCTTAATTACTAATGATGTTGGGGATCTTTTCATGTGCTTATTGTCCATTTTTATATCTTCTTTGAAGAAATGTCTACTCAAATCCTTGCTAATTTGTAGATTGGATTTTGGTGTTTTTATTGTTGAGTTAGAAGAGTTCTTCATATATTTTCAGCACTAGACCCTTACTAGATACATGATTTACAGATTTTTTTCCCATTTTATGGGTTGTCCTTTTAGTTTCTTAATTTTTATTTTATTTATTTATTTTTTTCCAGACAGAGCCTCGCTCTGTCACCTAGGCTGGAGTGCAGTGGCACGGTCTCGGCTCATTGCAACCTCTGCTTCCTGGGTTCAAGTGATTCTCCTGCCTCAGCCACTGGAGTAACTGGGATTACAGGCACATGCCATCACACCCAGCTAATTTTTGTATTTTTTTGTAGTGATGGAATTTCACCATATTGGCCAGGCTGGTCTTGAACTACTGACCTCAAGCAATCTGCCTGCCTTGGCCTCCCAAAGTGCTGGGATTACAGGCGTGAGCCATCAGAACTGGCCCCTTTTACTTTCTTGATTGTATCTTTCGAAGCTCAAAGTTTTTGATTTTGATGAGGTCTTATCTATTTTTTTCTTTGGCTACTTACGCTTCTGGTACCATGTCTAAGAAACCATTACCTAACCTAAGGTCATAAAGATCTACACATATCCTTTTTTTTTTTTTAAAGAGTTGTATGGGTTTAGCTATTATATTTAGATCTTTAACCATCTTGAATTAATTTTTGTATGTAGCTTGAAGTACAAGTCCAACTTCATTCTTCAGCATGTGGACAGCTAGTTGTTCCAGAACCATTTGTTGAAACACCTACTCTTTTTTCTATTGAATTGTCTTGGTGACTTTCTCCAAATCGTTTTCTTTCGGTACCATTCTTTTCTCAAAAGTTTCTAGGTTATCATTCCCTATTTTCTCTTCAGATGAATTATAGAATCCAATTTTAAGCTACACAATAATCCATTGAGATCTCAGTTTGTATTACACTGAAGTACAGGTCGGTTTGGGAAGAACTTACATTTTCATAATAAACAGTTTGCCTATTCATGTACATGGCAGGCCTCTTCTTTTAATAAGGTCATTTTTATGTCCTTTAGTCTAGTTTTAGATTTTTTTTTCCATGTGGCTGTTGGAAAATTTTTGTTAAGCTTATGTATAGGTATTGTGTAGATTTGTTGATATCATAAATAAGATCTCTTTTTCCCTATTTTGTCTTACATATATTTATTTTTAATGTAAAGGAAAGCTTTTGATTTTGTAAGTTGGTCTTATATTGGGCACTTTTGCCACACCATCTTATCAGTTTATCAGTTTGTAGCGTATCTTTTTTCTATGTTGCTGATTATATCAATTGCAAACAATGAAAGTGCCATGTGCTCCTTTTTGGATCCTTCATACAACACTGAAGAGTGAAATGGCTAGGTATGCAGGGGCCATGGCAGGAGAGGACTTGCCTACAGAGGGAAAGCATGTGCAAAGATAGTGGGCACTGGGGATGGGGAGTGGCATTCAGGGGTGGGGTTAGTTCTGCTGGGCTGGAAGGTTCAGATGCAGGAGTGTAGCTCTCACAGTGCCCTGTTCCTCCCCCAGAGAAGCTGCCATCTTCAATAAGCATGTGGCTTAGGAAAGGATGCATCAGGCTTCCATCCAGGCCATCAGGGAGGGCAAACCTCACTGCCAGGTCACCTCCTTAGCTTTTGTGTGACATATATTCTGAATGGCTTCAGTGTCCTCTCACTCTAGATAACTCTTAGTTGGGTATGTAGGGGAAGCATGATAATTCTCTGACTATGAGGGGGTTATATAATTGGATCATAATGCTCTGGGGCATCAGGGGGATCCTAGTACCTTCCCAGGCTGGGCTTCCCTGGTAGGGATTTTAGCCCTGGGCACACGGCAGGCATCAAAGCGGAAGACAATGCAGAGAGTGAAAGGTTGGCAGCTGCTGTTAGGATTTCGGCTGCTTAAGGTAACCAGAATCACTGGGTTTTGACTGTCACAGATCTTTGGGGTCACATATGGTTACAGAATTTCCCCCATTTTAGAGGAATGTGAAATGCTGCTCTAAGTAGCTAAATACTGTTTAAAAAATTGAAAACCAAATGGTGACAATAATTTTAATTACTGACCTCTGAAATTTCAAGCTCATTTATACTCAATCTCAATTTGTTTTTAATAGATTATTTATTAAATGTACTTTCAAATTAAATACACAGAAATATAAGCTCGTTAGAGCATGAGCTTAGAACAAATTAGTACCAAATTAATTTCCAGTTCAACAACTCAGTTGAAGTATTGCTTACGAGGGAGGAGGGGGGTGGATTTCAGCTCTCATAAACTGTTGCTTAAAGTAAACAATCTCACTTCTCTCAGTCATTAGTAGAGTTAACAACTGATTTCCAGCTTTAACACCACTTTTGTATCACCTTCAGACAGTTGACTAACAAGTCCGTTGTTCATTCCTGACAGTGATTAACTTCTTAGATTACTGACCATAATTATGAGAACTCCAAATTCTAGATTTTCCAAGGCAATGACAATTTTGTGAAATTTAATTTTTTTCAATATGTCTCATTAAATGTTTAAACAAATGTGATTGAGTTTTTATAACATAAGTCAATACACAGATAATTTCACAACTCAGCAAGACACGGTTGTCACACCATGCATCACGTGGCTGGTTGGGAAATTTGATTATGGGGAGTGGAGGAGATGCAGTCTTCAACCCCTAGGGGTGGGGGGTGACCCTCTTAGCCAGTGACATAGGCAGAGAGAGAGGAGCACAGGCTACATCACCACTAGTGGCCAGCAGTGGCCAGTCAAGACAATCTCCAGGTGAGCCTGTGCCCTGCCCAAGGGTGCACCTCTGCATGCACTGATGCTAAGAGGCAGGTACCAACTAGGCCTTGTGGGTTCACAAACACTTGGTTTTTGGGTCTGAATATGCACACCAGAAAGAGACCCAGCAGGGAGCCATCATGCCTAAGAGGGGCTTGCACCCCAGGGCCCCCTGACCTGTTGATCACTGCATGGTCCTTACCAGCCAGCCAGCTGTGGCCACAGCCCTCTGCAGACCTTCCAACACTGCATCCCTGTTCCTCTCTCTGATTGCCTCAAGGGCGCTAAACTGTATAGCCTCTTTCTTTTCCTCACCCTTATGTCTCTAAAGACATTGCTGAACAAGACCTGGTCCCACTAGGCCAGGCCGTCTTTGCCTAGTTCTGCTGATCCAAGACATTCTAATTCTACCAACAAAACACAACACAGAAAAAGAGCCCCAAACATGCATAACCACAAAATTACATCTTTTCCTTTTCAAAAACCTCTAACCATGTATTTTATATACTTATTACTTAACCTAATGCATTTTCCCACTCCAGTAGAACAACTTTTCCTTCTGTTTAATACTATCAATCAAATATAATGGTGGGTAAGAGGAAGATGGAATAAGAACTCTTGAACTTGAAAATTGGTAGCCCTCAACTCTACGCCATGTGGGAAGTAAAATCAAACGTCTGTTACCCAACTCTCAGTGGACTAGAAGGAAAGGCATTTTATATGCTTAAGTGGTAACAAAGATGGCTTGACCTTGTGATTAGAAAGGAATGCTACCAGACAAAGTCTGTTAAGGAGTATACCAAATGAAAATTATTCTGAATGCCTTCTTTAGGGGAAATTTGTAGGGTCTTCCCAGACTCCTTGCCCTATGCAATGTGCCAAACTATCTTGATTAAGTGCTTGAATCACACAATATTCTAGCCAGAAGGAAGCTTTGGGCCATCTAAGGCCAACCTTTCTCTTTTAGCCAGCCCCTTCCCTGAATAGATGGGGAAACCAAGACCTAAATAACCATCAAAGGTCACAGAGCTGGTTAACGGTAGGGCAGGAACTAAAATCCAGGCCTCTCAACTCTAGGCCAGA
Source organism: Gorilla gorilla gorilla (assembly GCF_029281585.2). NCBI lineage: Eukaryota > Metazoa > Chordata > Mammalia > Primates > Hominidae > Gorilla > Gorilla gorilla. The sequence continues at coordinate 138,430,557 of NC_073232.2, forward strand.
CACTTCCCTCCATACCTGGCTGTCAGAAACATGCATTTCTGTCAGAAACATGAGTTTCTCTCTCTTTTAGAAAAGAAAAGCTGCCGAGACCAGCTCGGTCGAGGAGACCCTAATCCAGCGGCACTAGAGGAATTAAAGACACACACACAGAAATACAGAGGAGTGGAGTGGGAAATCAGGGGTCTCACAGCCTTCAGAGCTGAGAGCCCTGAACAGAGATTTACCCACGTATTTACTGACAGCAAGCCAGTGATAAGCATTGTTTCTATAGATTATAGATTAACTAAAAGTATTCCTTATGGGAAACGAATGGATGGGTTGAAATAAAGGGATGGGTTGGGCTACTTATCTGCAGCAGGAGCATGTCCTTAAGGCACAGATCACGCATGCTATTGTTTGTGGTTTAAGAACACCTTTAAGCAGTTTTCCGCCCTGGGTGGGCTGGGTGTTCCTTGCCCCATTCTGGTAAACCCACAACCTTCCAGCGTGGGTGTCATGGCCATCACGAACATGTCACAGTGCTACAGAGATTTTGATTATGGCCAGTTTTGGGGCCAGTTTATGGCCAGATTTGGGGGGGGGCCTGTTCCCAACAAAAAGCTATCACCTAAAATCCATACATGGGCGGAATGCTTTTCCTGAGTACCGCAGAGCCTCATTACAGTGTCACTCATGGCATCATAAGAAGGTGAAGTCATTTCCAAACTCAGAGAAAAGCCCATAAATAGGAGGGGTCCAAGGGTGGGTGAGCGTACATGTGTATGGGTGTATGTGTGTCTATAGGTGTGTATGTGTGTGTATGTGGGCACGTGTGTATATTTGTGTGTGTGCATGTGCATGGGTATGTATATGGGGTGCATGGGTGTGTATGTGTATATATGCATGTGTGTATATCAGTGTGCATGTGTGTATATTGGTGTGCATGTGTATGTATGCATGTGTATATATATGTATGTGTGTATATGTATGTGTGTATATGGTGTGCACATGTGTATATGTGTGCATGTGTGTATATGGTGTGCATGTGTGTATATGCATGTGTACATCAGTGTGCATGTGTATATGTGCACGTGTATATATATGTACGTGTGTATATGGTGTCTGTGTATATGTATGTGTATATATGGTGCGCATGTGTGTGTCTGTGTGGATGTGGGTGTGCATGTGTGTATATGTATGTGTGTATATGGGTATGCATGTGTATGTGTGTGCATGTGTGTATATGGTGTGCACATGGGTATATGTGTGCATGTGTGTATATGTACATGTGTATATGCTGTGCGTGTATATATATATGTTTGTATGTGGTGTGCATATGTGTGAATGTGTGTATATGTATGTGTGTATATGGTGTGCATGTGTGTGTATATGTGTGTGTATATGGTGTGCATATGTGTATACGTGTGGATGTGGGTGTGCATGTGTGTATATGTATGTGTGTATATGGGTACGCATGTATGTATATGTGGGCACATGTGTATATTTGTGTGTGTATATGTGCATGTATCTGTATGTATATGGGGGTGCGTGGGTGTGTGTGTATACACGTATGTGTGTATATGGTGTGCATATGTGTATATGTATGTGCATATATGGGTGTGCATGTGTGTATATGTGTGTGTGGGTATGCATGTGTATATGCATTGTTTGTATATGGGTGTGTATGTGTCTGTGTTTCTGAGGGTGTGTATGTACATGCATGTCTGTTGCCAGCCTGCATTTCAGCATGACTGCAGTCAGGTCCTTGTTCCCTTGCACGCAAGCCCCAACATACTACATGTTTGCTTGAGACTAAAACAAGGTGACAACGCATCTGAGCAAAGAAAAAGTGACTTTGCAGATCTGTGTGTTTCTATAACTGGGCTACATTACACTTAGTCCTGAGAGTGTGCAGGGCAGGATTGTGAAGAAATAAGTCACCACACCCATCCTCCGAGCATCTCTGCTCCCATGTCCATAACAAGAACCATGTCTGGTTAAAAGACTATAAAGAACTAACCTCAGGGGCCACTGAAATCATTTTGCTGTGCTAGAATTCTGCAGAGAGAACAAACGCTTACAAAATCATGTTCATAGTCTTCGAGACCTCCAGGCAAACTGGGCCTGGGAACAGCACGTCTGCAATAGTGAGATCACTAGATCCATCCAGAATTGGAAATCTTCGGGTTGAGTCTCTCAGTTTTTAATCTGTATAATGGGACGGGCACTTAGTTGTCCAGAGTGTTGTGGATCAAATAAACATGACATGGGGACGCAATTCATAAAATGTAAGGCATTGTTACAAATCTGGAATACGAACATAAATATTTTAAACCCACTCTGCTGTAAGCTCTATTTTCCACCTGCTATTTTCTTCCACACTGACCCATTGCTCAGTGTATTTTTGTTGAATGAATGAATGAATGGACGTGCATGAGAGAAATCGACCCATTAGAGAGAAGGGAGGGTTATTTGCTTATACCCTGTCACTTGGCTCTAACTCCTAACTGCAAATTTTCTTGGATATTGTGTGAAAATGCACACGAGGGGGTTAGCAGGGGCAGGGGTCAGAAGACCTATGGGGCCATTTGCAATTTGATGGAGACACACAGGCCTGAACAACTCAGTTATCAGCTGCATCCCAGCTTCTCATCTGTTCTCAGAATCTACAAGGGATTTCAGAAGGAACATATGGTACAGCGTGGGGAAGAACTGCTGTGAAATGATCACTGGCACAGCAGTGGCCATGGCTGGCTGACTTCTCCAAAGCCCCGACTGCGTGCCAGGCTCGGTGTCTGTTTCATCGTCACATCCCACAGCTGGTTAAGTGCTCGAGCTGGGATTCGAACCTGGGTAGTTGGACTCTGGCTTGTGATCCTAACCTTGACGTATCCTGTCTCCAGACAGAAGGTCTATCTTACAGCCTGCCCTTTCCTGACAATTTTATGGAAGAAAAGTCACCAAAACAGTGAGTTCCTCTGGGAACGTGGGTTTGCCCCTTGCATCGTTTGGCTCCCAAAGCATCTCTGTTATGGGCACATTATGTCATATGTTGTTAGAATGTATGTTCCCTGAGGACAGGGGCTGCATCCTCCCTTCTGCAGACTTGCCACAGAGTATGGGATGTTTACTGGTCTGAGTTCAGTTGGGCCTTGGAGTGATGCACTTAGTGAATCCCCAGAGGCCTGTTCTGGCCTCTCCTCTCCTCATATTCCAGGACTTTGGTTCAGCTGCTGTCCCCCAAGAGCATTCTCTAGGTGTCTCCCATTGTAAATGAATGCTACCCGCTTCCCCAATCCACCCCATTTATAGACTAATTTCATTACAACAAACACCATAGCCAGAAACGTATAACCGAGACTCAGTGTTTTGTTCCAAGTGAACTGGAGGCAGTGTAGCACAGCGTATAGGAGCTGAGACTCTCCCATCCAAGAGCTACCCAGGCCTGATCCTGCTTAGCTTCCAAGATCAGATGAGATCAGGCTCATTCTGGGTAGGGTGGCCTTAGACTAGGAGCTCAGATTCTAGAGTCAGACTATCTGGGTTTGAATCCTTATTAACTGTGGGTGTGGCCTAGTTATTTAACCCCTCAATGTCTCAGTATTCTCATCTGGGTATAAAGATAGCAAGAACTGATTTTTGGTGAAGATCAAACAACAGAATATATGAAAAGTTCTGTGCACAGTGTCTTGCCTATTGTTGATATTTACTCAATGTTAGCTACCACATTGGACACTATCAGTAAACATTTGTTGAATTAGTGCATGAATGAATGACTGAATAAACATAGGCATGTGTGAAAAGGTAGGGCTGTCACCACTGTGGAAGGTGATACTGGCCTAAGAAATTTGAATTTGACGGAGGAGGCATTGGGGGAAGCTGCTGATGATTTGGGAGGCTCAAAATGTAAATGCAATCTTGTGATACAAATAGAAAGATGTTTTAGAAGGATCATTCAGGCAGGTGCGGGGTCTGGATTAAAGCTAGGTTATACTGGTAGTCAGGAGAAAAAGTCAGGTGGCTAAAACATCTTCCAGCTGTGAGGAAGGGAGGGCCTGAGCTGGTGCAGCCATGTGATGGTGGACAGGAAAGGGTATGGAATGTGCTGTGGAGGTAGGAGTCACCACGGGACTTGGGTGAAGACCCAAGGGAGAGAAGGCACTGGTGTTGAGTGCCTCGGCCAGTGGGACAGCAAAGCAGCCTGTGAGGGAGAGGCAGGCAGGGAGAGCCGGTGAGTTAGGTATGTGTGGAGTACAGCAACAGCAGGGAAATTCAATCCATTCTCAATGATGTTTTAAGAAGAATATGATGATGAGCCTGGCTTGTGGAGTCCTAGTTAGGGAGGGGGAGTCAGGCTAGCAGGATTGGGGGAAAGCAAAATGAAGAAGCAGATAAGCTATAAGTCTGCCTTTTTCATGGTCCAGGACACATATCCCTCCTGTGCACATGACTCACAATCTTCCTGTGCCCAGCTATCACCAGACCCCCAGCTGACAGAAAATTGCAATTTAGTTCACTGCAACCTTGGCATTATCAATATTGCACAAAGCTTTCTTCAGCACACTGGTGGCACAAGCACCATCCTATAAAATCTCCAGCAAGCCTTTGTCTCCTTGCAGTCAGCTCCTCTCTTGCTGGCCTGCCCATTGCTCCTTTGTAATGTATTTTCCTACGATCTCTAGTAAATCTCCCTTTCTTTACCTACAACTGTCTTGGTAAATTCTTCTTACCCCCACGCCTCTGGCCCAGATAGTCACTGTGCACCTGCAACACTGCTTACACTTGATACACTTAAGAGATGTGCATGATCTCTGACTTTCCCCTTCCCTCCAGAATTATCTTTTCATCTCGATTAGATGCTTTCTAACTGTAATGAACTGTGGTTAACTCCTGATAGTCATCCGCCCTGACGTGTTTAGTCCAAGCCAGTTGTAGAAGATACTATCCCTTTCTGACAATCAGTAGTTGCCATGGAAATGAATGGGATGTCACCCAAACAACACTTTTGGCCAAAATATTAGATTCTATCCTTACCTGATGGTCCAGCCTCAGTTCATCTCAGCTGGTCTCCTTTGAAACTATCAAAGCAAATGCTCTCTATTTTTTCCAGTGAGAAATATATACCACGAATGAAACATTTTTGGGTGCTGATCATGTCTAAGGGGAGACATGTTTCCTTCCTTTCATTCCGTGCACCTGGCCTCTGCTGCTATCTCCTCTCACCCGGGCTTCATGCTGTTCCACAAGAGGCCCCTGCCTGACCCTGACAGAGCAGGGGACCCTCCCTCTCCCCTCCTGTTCCCTCTGACTACGACTTCATGCTGGAGCCAGCGGGTGCTTTTCAAAGCCCAAACATAGTCATGACACGCCTTGGGGAAGGCCTTTATTGACCTCCTAATGTTCCCCTATCACAACCAAGGCTATCACCATGGCCCTCAGGTCCTATACGCTATGACTTTCATCAGCTTCTAAACACTTCCTTCCTCTCCCCCACCACCCCAAGTAAAACTCAGCATCAGCCTGGAACGTTTCTCCTCCTGTCCCCTGGTTCATGCCTCCTCAGCCTCCAGCTGTTGGTTCAAATGTTCCTTTCCCCATAAAGCCTTCCATGATCCCTCAGACCAGATTAGGGCCCCGTGGCCTTTCCTCTGGTGCACTTAGCCCAGATGTTAATTATGTTTGTGCTTACCAGGATAAGGGCAGTCTTCTTCCTCTAGCCTCCCCTCACCCATGGGCTCCCTTGTCTGTTTTTAATCCCTGCTGTATTCTCAGTGTAAGGGGGCATGGGAACAGGTCATGGTACCTGCGTAGTGCAGGTTCTTGGTTGACAAGATGCATGTAACAGACGAATGTATTCCCTCCAAAGCACTGACAGCATCTAGCCTTTTTGGGGACCTCTGCCAGCCTTTCAGAGCTGTCTTTTGGCATGGAAACAGCAGAAATGTCACGCGGATAGTCTCCCGCAGGCCTTATTAAAAGTAACAATATAAAACATAATCTCCCCTTAGATGTGGGCAGCAAAGGATAAAGCCACAAATATTTCATCCTGTCAGGACAGTCGAGAGAAAAGATGTGATTAACTCCAAAATTAAAATCAGCCACTCTTCTGAGTCAACCAGCTTATACCAATTGTTGAGATATTTGAAGAAAAAAATAGCACTATACACTATAGCCAACAAAAAGTGGTTCTTATTTTATATATAACTTTAAATTTAGGAAAATTCCCTGTGTGCTGACTTGAGCAGAAGAGGAGATGAGTCAGCAAATTTCTTTTTGTTTTCCAGCCTGATTCAATAAAAACAAAACCCTAAAAGCTGCATCTGGGTCCTCACCACGAAAAACAATGCAAGGCCTCGGACTCTCCTTAAGGGGCTCCTGCTGGAAGGACCAGCTGCTCTGGGCTGTGGGTTTTAATTAGTGAACAACATTGTTCACTCCCTGTCTTTACCGTAACAAGGCTGACTGCTTGGAAAGGCATTCAAAGGAATGGGGGAAGGGAACTGCCGGGTTAAAAGAAAAGTCACCATTTTTCTAATTATAAAAGCAACATGTGCTTGATGCTTCTGGAGATTTGGGGGTGCCAATTAGTCTAGCTTTCAGTTGCTTCCCCAGTGGAGATGATCCACAGAGTCAGATGAAGATCAAAATACAGCATCAGCTTAATGACTGCCAAAAAAGAGGCTTCTGGTATATTCTGGAGAGGATACTAGTTTAGGCCTAGACAGTAGAGAGGCTTCCTGCAATTTCCAACTTCCATCCTCCCCATGCCCCGACCTCTTTCCCCTTCTTCCCAGCCAAAGCCTCAGGACCCATCGTGGGGAAGCTAGAGATGAGGAACACTGCTGCCTAGAGGACTCCATGGAGGGAGGGAGGGACAAGTCTCACCCACTACTGACCTCAAGGGCTGCCCAACACAGGGGCTGCAGCCACTCCCCAGTTAGCAGGGACCAGGGATTTTCAGGGCCTGTCTCCTCCCACCCTCTTCCCTGTAAAGAGACAGTTCCACGGGGAGGACCGGGGGAAGACGAGGGGAATGGAGCAGACATTCACCCTTTCACACAGTAACCACATGGAAAAGGAGGAGAGGAAAAATGTGAGCTCCTGCTCCTGTGCACATGTGAATCAGAGAACCCAGAAAAGCAGAGTCCCGCACCACGTGGAGACAAACACTATCAATGCCCTGGAGCCCTTCCATCCGGGCTGTTTACTAAGATGCCTGGATATGTAGACTTCAGCTTTTGCAACCCAAGTCCCAAACAGACCTGGCAGTTGTTGAACCCCGGTTTCTCTAGTCCTCTATTTCTTCGTCTTCTTGCTTATTGCATTTTTCCTCCCAAGTGAGAAAAAAGGGGAAAAAGTACTGTGATAGTGAATATTGAGTGTCAACTTGATTGGATTGAAGGATGCAAAGTATTATTCCTGGGTGTGTCTGTGAGGGTATTGCCAAAGGAGATTAACATTTGAGTCAGTGGACTGGGAGAGGCCCACCCGTCCTCAATCTGGGTGGGCACCATCTAATCAGCTGCCAGCGCGGCTAGAATAAAGCAGGCAGAGGAATGTGGAAAGACTAGACTGGCTGAGTTTTCTGGCCTTTACCTTTCTCCCGTGCTGAATGTTTCCTGCCCTTGAACATCGGACTTCAAGTTCTTCAGCTTTTGGACTCTTGGACCTACACCAATGGTTTGCCAGGGGCTCTTGGGCCTTCAACCACAGACTGAAGGCTGCACCGTCGGCTTCCCTACTTTTGAGGTTTTGGGACTTGGATTGGCTTCCTTGCTCCTCAACTTGCAGATGGCCTATTGTGAGGCCTTACCTTGTGATCGTGTGAGTCTGTACTCCTTAACAAACTCCACTTCATATATACATCTATCCTATTAGTTCTGTCCTTCAAGAGAACCCTGACTAATACTAATACAGATGCCTAAGAAAAAGAAAACTAGTAAGGGAGATTGTAACAGAATGCACAAAACTATTCAAATAACTTTGAATGCATATTTTACACATTCTAGAGATGTCTGTATTAGACAAGCACTGTTCACCATCACAGATCGTGGACGTTTGGAAGACCGGAGCCTATTGTTGTGGTATTTCTAAGATCTCTCTTTTCTGTTTCTTTCTGAAATAACTATTTACACTGTGGAGATAGCCTCAGTGCTGAGTCTGAAAACATATTTTAAATGAGATCTTAGGGGGGTAAAAGAGGACATAAACGTCAAATGTGAACTCATGGCCCTGCCCATCACTTATTTATGAGGTTGATCCACAGATCTTTACTTTAGGACTCCATCTTTCTCTGTACTCTAGGTTCTTATATATCCATCTGCCTACAGAAGACCTTTACTTGGCTGTCCTATGACAAACTCAACACAGACAAACCAAGACTCATCTCCTCTGCCTTCCAACCAACAACTGCTCCTTAATGGTACCAGTGAGAAACAAATTGCCCATCCAATGGCCTAAGCGGAAGGGAAAGTCCCACTGATGACACCTCCCCCACCCTCTATTCCCTGATCCTGTCTCCTTTGACTTCCCAAGCACTCTTGACTCTGGCCAATTGCTGACCATTCCAAGGCCCACTTCTGTAGGCAAAATTTTCACTAACTACAATGGGCCCATAAGAAATCTTCCTGTCTTCTGTCTACCAATATTCCTACCAATCTTTCTTCCATTCTGTCATCAGAGACCCTTTCTAAATCACAGAACTGAACAGGCCATTCTGCTGCATGAGAACTTCCTATGGCTCCCAAATTTCAATAGGTAATGTTGAAACTCTTTAGTACGGAAAGGTTTCATCCCCACCTTGGTCTTCTTCTTTGCCCACTTTTAAAGACCCAGATTAATGTTACTTCCTTAGTGAAATGGCCTCCAAAGCATTAAAATCAGCCACAATTAAAATACCACAGTGGTATTTTGTACACATCTCCTATTATAGTAATTACATTAAAACATGTTTTTAAAATGTCTTTAAAATGCTCTGTGCCTCTCAAGCAGAATTTATATGCTGAGGAATATATTTTAGTCAGCCTATCTCCCCATAGCCTAACAGTGTCTGCAAACAGGAGGTGCTGAATAAATGTCTGCTGAGTGAATAGATGAAGAAATGAATTTTACATGGCATCACCTAAGACAATGCAATGCTAGATGGATAATTTTATTAAAAATCTATTATATGCAAGATGCTATATGAGGCTCTATGGGGTTAGGAAAGGGATAGATAGCATTCTCCACTCACAAAAGCTATTAAAATCACTATAAGAAACAGTATAGGTTATCACAGAAGAAATACTATCAGTTATAATACTTTTAATCTGAAGATATTAATGGATTAAATTACCTTAGTAGATACACTAATGTTGAACTATCCTTGCATTCCTCAGTTGAGTATAATTTGGTCAGAAGTGTTTTTAAAATATGTACGGGATAGGGTTTGTAAAGTTTACTTAGGATTTTTGCAACTATGTCAATAATTGAAACTAGTCTGTAGGATTCATTTTGTGCATGCTCTTTTTCTTGTTTTAGAAGCTCCTTCCACACCCTCCTTTAAAAAAATTATTCTTTTTTTCTCAGGAACTATTTGTTTCTTATATGTTAGTTAAAACTCACCAGCTAAATCATTTGAGTCTGAGCTTATTTTTGTCAGTAAATATTAAAAATACTATTAAAAATTTAATTTCTTTATATAGTTATATTTAAATTTTCTCTTTCACCTTGAACCAGTGTTAATAATTTTACATTTCTAAGAAAATAATTAGTATTGTTCACAACATTCTTGTGATTTAAAAAATCTCTGAATAAAAATATTTATATCCCTCTTTGCATTCTTAATATTATTTACTTGGGAATTCTTTCTTAATTTTATAAATGTTTTGTCCATTTTATGAATATTTTCAAAGCACCAGCTTTTGGTTTAATTCATCTTCTCTCTTGAGTTTTTTTTTTTTTTGGTCTTCCTTTTCATTAATTTCTGCTCATTTAAAAAATCTTCATTTCTGAGAGAGGTATATTTAAATCTCCCACTCTGTGAATGTGTCCAGACATTTTCAGTGACTTGCTTTATGAATTAAGCTTATCAATTTTACATCTAGAGACTTTTCTTTTGAGGAAAAATTGTAAAATGCTGTCAGTATTGAAAGCTTTTTTGGTAACCTTCTAGGAACCAAACAAGTTTTAGCCCATAATGTCTAATCTTTAATGCTTTTTTGTTTTGTTTCGGATTTTAAGAAATCCTTTAATTAGGAGCTGGGCTAAAGCTTAGTTCTAGATGAATCTATAATTAGATTTAAAAGTTATATCTGGATTCTGTCATTTATTGCTTTATATATTTTGAGACAATTTTGCTAGCATATACAGTTTCAAATTTCTTTTACTACCTTTCTAAGTTGCTCCTTCTATCATTACAGAATTACCCCCTTTATCCCTATTAATGTCATTTTTGCCTTAAGGTCTAGCTTCTCTGATGTTACCACTGCAGCAGGTTTTTTTGATTAAGATTTGTCTACAATATCTTTTCCCATTCCTTTTCTTAGTTCTCACAACCATTTTATATTTTGGGTGTGAATCTTGTAAAAATGATGTAGCTGGATTTTATTTTAAATTCTAAGAAGATTATGTTTTCATTTTTACAAAGAGATTCCGTCTATTTACATATAATGAGATTAATGTGTTGACTCATTTTTATCTTACTATTTTATGTTTTTCTATTCTTTAAATAGTTATACTTAAAATTGCAGGACACACTCTTATCAAAATCTAAAGTTAATCAGCATGTCTATTATTCTCCAGTACAATAGAAATTCTTAAACCATTTTAAATCTATTAGCTCATCTGGTTTTAAACCATCCAAATTTGGTCACTGTTGCAACAGTCATTTTAAGAAGCTTATTTAAATTTATTCACATGCATTATTTTGCTTACTAGTGCCTCTGACTTCCTGTCCTTGCTGCTGGTGATCAGTTTCCTTCCTACTGAGCTATTCTTTGTTAGTTACCCTTTGGTAGATACCTTCGTTGGAATCTGAGGGTAGTAATTTCTCTCATCTTTGTATGAAAATGTCTATTTCATTTTTATTCTTACAAAATAATTAATGAATATAGGATTGAGACTGACAATAATTTTCCCTTAGCTCTCAAGTTTTAATTGCATAGTTACTAATGAAAAGTTTGTTGTTGGTTTAGTTGTCATTATTTTGTACAAATCTCTCTTTTGCCTCAAGTGGTTTTAAGAGTTCATCCTTGGTGTTCTGCATTTTCATCATAAGCTGTCCTGGAGTATGTTTAGTTTAGTTATTCTAAGTTATCCACCTCCTTGGTGGATTTTCCTCAAGACTCATGTCTTTCCTCAATTCAGGGACAGGCTCGTCACACTCTGATTAAACACGGCTTGTTTCCTGTGTGTGTTTTTAAATTTTATGTATTTTCATTGTGGAATTTCTATTAGACCCATTCTGTTCTCTTTAATTTTTTTTCTCTGATTTTTCCATTATCTCTTATGTTCTCAGAAGTCCTAATTCTTGTTTCTCTTGTCTGCTGATGCTTGCGTACAATGGCTTTTTGCATTGTGTGGCTTGTAATTTTGATTTGGGGCTCATCTTTAATATTTTTATTACTTTTTCTTCCATGAGGGCATCTCATGTTATCTGGGTTATAGAAATATTCCTACAGAACTATTTTGGGTTGGCTTATGTCTGGGCCCATGGGAGTTTCACTGATGTGGGACCAGTTTTGAGGTCAATATCTTGACTGGGAATTCCATTCCTACGCTGGTATTAAAAATTTGGATACAGGCCCAGACTATTCCCAACATCCACACATGAGACTAACTGGGGTTTCAATGTCTTCATTTTTTATGAAGTCTTTTTTCAATCCAAGACACCTGGCAAACAATTCTTCCTCCCAGCCCCCATCCCTGGATTGGAAGAGTTCTTTTTGTCTCTTTTTCACAGAGGAAAGCAGCTCTCCTGGGGATCTGGCTTTTGTGGGATTCTCAGTTGCAGGCGGTTACTTCTCTTTTTCCAAACCCAAGCACAGGCCCTCTTTCTGGGTCTTGAATAGCCCTTTGGGTCTTTGAATAGTCCTTTGGTGAGCCCCAACTCACCAGCCAGTGCTCAGGAATAACATCCCCTCTTTGTTTCTGCCTCTTGGGGATTTTGCTGACTCTCTTTTGAGCTTGACCAGGCATTAGCAAAAATTCTTAAATGTTTATATTTTATCCTGGATTTCCATGTGTTTTCTTTGGGCTGGGAGAGCTATAGCAGCTCATTCCACCAAGTTCCTGGAAGGCTGCAGGTATCAGCTTGCAAGTGCCAAGTGTCAAACAAGTGATAAAGAAAAGTGTTGGTGTCATGCAGAGAAGGGAGGAATCACTGCAGACAATAATGGCTACTTGACAAGCTTCAATGATAAGGGAGAAGCATAAAGCCTGCCTCAAGCTCATCCTTTCTAAAATACCCACAGTTCTTTAAAACAAGTAACCTTCCTCCTTCCCAGAGGGCAGCGACTCTGTCCTATTCTCTCTGAATCCCCATATTCACATGTGGGACAGATCAGGGAGAGTACACAGTAAACATTTGTTAAAGCAACAAATGAAGTGAGCATTTTGTCCAGGACACAGCTAAAAGTTCAAATACCAGAAACACTGCCTGAGAGGGGATAAATGTCATGTTACAGTAACACCCACGATATAGAATTGTATCCACATTGTGGATACATTCAGAATAGGTTAAGCAGAATCAGTTTTCTTTTAAAGTTCTTTAAGGCACCTCAGAGTTTAATGTAGCCAAGTTCAGTCTAGGCATGGCTGCCTTCCAAGCCATCTCTAACTGGCTAGGTTTTCTAAAAAGGATTTGCCCAAATGAGGATCCATAGTCCTTGGAAGGTGGTTTCAAGGTTCAGCTCTGCCATAAAGCCATTCCCTCAAGGGCTGTCCGTGCACATACCCGGCCAAGGCTGGTGTTTTGGATTTTCAATAGAACGCCTACCACTAAGGGACACACCAGCGCTTCTTGGGGGGGCCTAAGTTAAGAATCAGGGCATGTGATTTTGCTCTGAATAAAATGGCTACAAAGTTTAAGCACAGATCCAATGGTGTAAGATTATGGTGATCCCAACGTGCCAGAATTACCGTGTAATTTCGAGCGAGGGAGACATCAGTACCGTCTTGCAGATAGTGGGTTTCCGTGAAACTGCTGGCAATGAGACCTCTGCGGAAAAATAAAAACACCATAAAAAGATGAGTGCAGAATTGCATTGATACATTGTTGTGAATGTCTAGGCTATAGGGTAGCAAGATTGTGACCTCCTTTTTTTTTTTTTTTAACAGATAATCCAAGGAGGCTCCCATTAGGCCCTTCCCAGTTTAGGTTCTCCGGGGAGAATTCAGAGGAGACTCAGACAACAGAGTCAGATATGCATCCTCGGAACAATAGCCCACACACTCAATGTAGAACCCTCCCTCTCTCCCTTCCTCCCACCTCATTCCCTCATGCGCACACTGGGTGCACACACTTGCAAACGCACACATGTGTGCACACACATATACTCTTCCATGAATAGTACAGGCAGATTTCCAATTTGGGAAAATCTCCTGCTTGGAAGTCACAGTCTCCACCAACTGGAATCAATGGTTGAACCACCCGATGGGAAAATTATTCTGATCCGCAGCAGTGCCCCTGCTGGCTCCCCCGCAGGTGAGAGAACCGGCTGACAATATTGAAATGTCACAGAAGAGAATAGAACAGCAACGAAATGCTAAAAGCAGCGATGTATGTATGAGGTGAGGAAAAATGATTTTGCACACCCTGAAATATTGAATTTCTAAGATAAATTGAAAGGGGGAAGAAACCCCCTGTTTATGCTAACTATTAATAAAACTGTATGCAGTCTACCAGAACTTCATTAAAGATTGCAAAGCATGGGTTACTTAGATTTTAAATTATTTTCCAATGTCTTACATAACATGCACTATTTTATCCTGTTCAACACAACCACAGAAAGTATTTCCTGTGTAACTACCGCTGCCAGGTGCTAGCTGCTGGGATACAAAGACAAGTAGGAACAGCCCCCATCTTGATGACACCACGAGCTGGTAGGGTGATGGGTGACACAGAATCCAGTGTGAAGGGAGCGATCACAGAGTAGAAACAGAGTCCTTCTGAGGCAGGAGAGTAAGGTCTGGAGGCAGGGAACATAAGGTCGATTCATGCTGACTTTCTAGAACTAAGTCAAACGGAAACACTTCAGCTATGACAGGAAATATCCTCTCCATTTACATAGGGCGTACGGTGATTAAATGACTTTGTAACTTTACCTCATCCCCTTCATTTACATAGGGCGTACACGAAGTAACCAATGGAAACCTCTAGAGGGTATTTAAATCTCAGAAAATTCTGTAACAGGGATCTTGAGCACCTATGCTTGGGCCCCCTCACACCCTGAGGAGCGTAATTTCATTTTCAATAAATCTCTGCTTCTGTTGCTTCATTCTTTCCTTGTTTTGTTTGTGCATTTTGTCCAATTCTTTGTTCAAAACACCAAGAACCTGGACATCCTCCAGCAGTAACACTTCTGGGTGCGTGGATGTGCTTTACCTGGAGCCTCCTGCAAGGGAAAGGCTTTGCATAGGGAGCCGACAACTACTGGGCCCTAACGATGGAGCAGGAGTCGGCCGGGCCCAGGACGGGGTGGAAGGAGAGGGGAAATCCTGGCAGATAATGTCAAGGTCAGGGCCTGAAAGGCCTGGAGTCTGGGGAGCTGGGCTGGTGGAAGACACAGAAAGGCTCTAAACAGAACCTGGGTTTTCTGTGTCTGGACAACAGGGAGTCAAGAGTTGCTTTAAATACTGAACTTTGTGGATGGTGAAGGTGCTGCCTGCCCTCGCCTGTCTTCAGAGGAAGACACTCTCCACTCTTCACACAGTTTGGTTCTGTGCGGGGCGGGGCGGGGCTCCTCCACTCTTGATCCGGAGATGAACACGTGACCCAAGCTAAGCCCATCACAAATCTTCCCTACAGCATGTTGAGCTGGGATGTCTGGGGATGACGTCTTTCTTCTCTGTTCTCAAGGCTCTGAGAATGTGGCCACCATCTCCATCCTGGTCCCTTACTTAGAAAGCTAGTCAGAGAGAACAAAGCTGTCACCCTCAGGCAGGGACAAAAGGCAGGGAGAGGGAGATGGACCTGTTGCCCATGGGGCCTGCTCCGCCTCTCCTCCTCCTCATAAGTCCCTCTCTTCTGCCTACGCTGGCTGGAGCTGGGTTTTGCAACCAGAGTCCTGATCAGTATGGCAGGGAAGGAAAAGAAGCGGGAATATGCAAATGTCAGAGATGAGAAGCACTTCCTTACACAGTCAGAGTTCTTAGACCTGCTCCCAGCCAAGTTCAGAACTGAGAGTCAGCTCCTTGTTTTACATGGATTGCAATATGTTGAGGATATGCCTGGCTTAAATCAGTTAGACCCCAATGGCAGGTCTCCGCTACAGTCTACTTAACAGCGAGTGTTTGAGAGAGTGTGCGGAAAACATAAAACACAGATGGGCCCTCACACTCACTGGCAAAGGCACGTGGGCCTCCCAAGTGCTGCCCCTCACTCTCCTCAGCAGTGCACACATCGTGCCAGAGAAAGTTGCCCTCCTTGGCAGCGGTGAGCTCTCAAACCCCTGTCTTCTAAGCTCACCTCCTCTGAGCTGCCAGAGGGGCTGCCTGGGCAGGCTCATTCACAGGGCACCCCGGCCCTGTCACGCAGTCAGGAGCAAAGGAGAGGAAGAGGGGAGGGAGAGCAGGCAAGGCAGTGGGAAGGTGACAGGGCCCTGAAGAGAAGAGTGTGAAGAAGGGGTAGTCCTTAGTCACAGGCAGAGAGCTCCAGGAGGGTGGAGGAGTCTAGTGACCTTGACAATGGAGATGCAGCAGGTGAGCTCAGGTCAAGGTGACAGGTGAGGTGAACGAATGTTCCACAGCACAGTTGCAAAGGGAAGCAGAGAGGCGGGATGTGAAAACCAGAGATGGGGACTTGAGGGGAATAACTGGAGGGATGGGGCTGAGAGGGGACATGGGCGAAGCTGCAGAGGAACAGGCAGAAGGATGCAGAGCACAGAGAGATACACACAACACAGGACAATGTGCAGAGCATGGGGTAATGACACAGTACGGGAGAATGCACAGAGCACAGGGAGAGAATGCACAGAGCACCGGGAGAGGAGGCACAGAGCACAGGGGGAGGCACAGAGCATGGAGGGGAGGATGCACAGAGCACGAGGGATGCACAGAGCATGGGAGGATGCACAGAGCATGGGGAGAGGATGCACAGAGCACAGGGAGGATGCACAGAGCACAGGGGGAGGCACAGAGCACAGGGGGAGGCACAGAGCATGGAGGGGAGGAGGCACAGAGCATGAAGGATGCACAGAGCATGGGAAGATGCACAGAGCACGGGGAGAGGATGCACAGAGCACAGCGAGGATGCACAGAGCACGGAGAGAGGATGCACAGAGCACAGGGAGGATGCACAGAGCACAGGGAGAGGATGCACAGAGCACGGGGAGAGGATGCACAGAGCACGGAGAGAGGATGCACAGAGCACGGGGAGGATACACAGAGCACAGGGAGGATGCACAGAGCATGGAGAGAGGATGCACAGAGCATGGGGCAGGGATGCACAGAGCCCGGGGTGGGGATGCAGAGAGCAGAGGCGGGGAGGATGCGGAGAGCATGGGGCGGGGATGCACAGAGCATGGGTTGGGGGAGGCACAGAGCACAGGGAGAGGATGCACAGAGCACGGGGAGAGGATGCACAGAGCATGGTGGGGAGGATTCGCAGAGCATGGGGGTGGGGATGCACAGAGCACGGGTGGGAGGATGAGCAGAGCATGGAGTGGGGATGCACACAGCACGGTGGGGAGGATGCACAGAGCACGGGGAGTAGATGCACAGAGCACGGTGGGGAGGATACACAGAGCATGGAAGATGCAGCTAAGGATGCACACAGCCTATTCTCGACTGAGCCAGAACCCATAGTGGCCTCAATAGTCTTAAAAAAGAGCACACGGCTGGGCACGGTGGCTCAAGCCTGTAATCCCAGCACTTTGGGAGGCCAAGGCAGGCAGATCACGAGGTCAGGAGATCGAGACCATTCTGGCTAATACGGTAAAACCCCGTCTCTACTAAAAATACAAAAAAATTAGCCAGGCATGGTGGTGGGTGCCTGTGGTCCCAACTACTCAGGAGGCTGAGGCAGGAGAATGGCGTGAACCTGGGAGGCAGAGCTTGCAGTGAGCTGAGATCACGCCACTGCACTCCAGCCTGGGCAACAGAGCGAGACTCCATCAAAAAAAAAAAAAAAAAAAAAAAGGAACACACTTGACCAGCTTAAATATTACAGAGAAAGGAAAGCAAGAATTTAATGTAGATTAAGCTATATTAATTATTACTTATATTATTTACTATGTACTTGTACTTCTATCACATACTTTATTAATATTTTAGCAATTCAGGTCTTAACAATGTTGAAATCTTATTTGAATGAAAAAGGTATATAGATACCTAATATTAAGGGGAGTGATGGGTGCAGACATTTGTAGAACAAAGATACATCATTCGAAGGCTTCTGACCAGGCTTAACTGAAAGCTGGTTTGGACAGATGGCCAAGGAGAAAAGTCATTTTACGTATGAGGGAGAGAAAAATCCATCAGGAAAGCTGGGGATTAGAGAAAACGAGCTTTTGATAGACAACTGTCAGCAAACTGGAGGACAGAGTAATTTTAGGGTTAAACCGCAGTAAAATTAATTAGAAGGTTTTGAAATGTGACTCAGAACAGCAATACAAAGCCCTAAAACTACCCACTGCTCCTCATCATCATCCAAGTGTCATTGGAGCTAAGCAGAAATACAACCACAGTCATGCTTGGAGCTCTGGAGAGTTCTTAAGCACTGTGTTATGTTTTCTCTTGTCTAAGGAGAGTGGAACAGGGGCTTGTGCTTACAGCCCTGACCATGTCCCACTGCTGCTGAGGCACTAAATGATATGTTCCTTTTCGAGTTTTTCTTATGCAGTCTGGAAAAGAAATGTTGATTTACAGATAAGATGCAGTCATACCACTTGTGTACATTTTATCTTCTCAAGATATTTTGAAGGCAAGAGAGGGGAAGGGGAAAGGAAAGACAGGAACAGGAGGAAAGCCAGCAAAAATTCATGCTCAGCATACAACAGAGTCTTGCAAAATGCAGGCAGTGAATGTTACGTGCGCTCACCACAAAAATGGTAACTGGGAGGTAATACATTTGTTTATTAGCTAGATTCAACTATCTCCTTCAAAACAGCATGGTGTACCCAACAAAAACACGCAATAATATGTCCATTTAAATACCTAAATACCTAAATAAATACCAACTCCCCCCCGTCCAAACAAAAGCCCCAAACTGAAGATGGGCTTTCCGTTGATCAGCCCCAGTGCTATGAGCTGGAAAAACAGGCAGCTTCCTTGGTTTTCTTTGAGGGGTTTGAATGAGAGATGGAGGGAAGCAATGTGACCTGATATCTGAACTCCTTCCCAGCTCTCCCTTCCAGGAATCTGTGCTTCTGCAGCCAAGACTCCAGGTGTCATGCGCTCCACACCCTTGGGAATGAACCCACCATGCAGGGCTTTGTGTGCCCCTGCTCTCTGCTCTGACTTCCTCAGGTCCTGCTTGGAGATCATGCTGCCATCCCTGCTAAAACTCTTTAGTGTCTTCCTGTTGGCCCTGGGGTGAAATCCCAACGCCTCCCGATGGCCTCCGAGGTGCTTGCAATCTCATGCTGCCCACCCTCCCACCACACTGTGCTCACTTTTCCCTCTAGCTCATGCTACTCTAGCCAACACTGGCCTCTGGTTGGTTCTAGAACATTCCAGACCCTCTCCCTCTGAGGGCCATTGCACCTGCTGTGCCCGTGTCTGGAACATTCTTTACATGGCTTTTCATGTAGCCAGCACCGTTTCATCCTTCTGCTCTTGGTTTCAGTGTTGTCTCCCCAGAGGGTCCTTTCCTGATCTCTTATCTAAAGCAGCCCCATCACCACTATTAGCCCCCATCGTAGTACTCCTTTGGTTTTCTGCCTGGTATTCCTATTTTGTTTATGCGTCTCCTTACTTATTTATCTCTACCTTCAAGAATGTGAGCCACAGGAGGGCTCCTTGGTCATCGCTGTATTCCCTCACTTCCAGCCCTGCAGAGAGCCTGCATCTCCTCCTGGCTGTAAGCATTAATAGCTGCTAAACACTCACCCTGGTCCAGGCACTGTGCTGAGCCCCTGATATCTCATTTAATCCATATATTATCTGGCCCATGGATATTATTTTTTTAATCCCTATTTAAAAGAGGAAACCAAGACACAGCAGGGTCAAATGACTTGCCCAAGGTCATGCCATCCATGACAGTGTCCGGGTGGTTTTGCTTTAGAATTTGTGCTCTTAACCACTGTGTGGCGCTACCAGACCTTACAGGATGGTCAAGCAATATTGACGGAGTGTTTGCTGCAGGTGCTGTGCTAAGTGCTGAATACATTACGTGTTGAGCAGATGAATACATGGATGAATAAGTGAATTTGAGGAGCATGCAGCAGGCACTGCCCCTTTTGCTTCCGGCTTTCTGCTCCTTCCTGGGTGATACACGTCCCACATCTTTCTCCAGCACCATGACTTGCCAGGGAGCATGGGCGAAACTGAGAAGGCGCTGGATGGAGGTTTTCTAAGATGTGTGCCTAATTTAAAAGGGGCCGGGAGTCAAAGTCCCCTGGAGAGAACTAAGGGGGGTGGATGGACAATGGCAGTATTGGAAATGTGACAGCAATGGCCTTGGAGCCTGCAGATTTCCCCAAAGAGAAAATCCAATTAGATGGACTATCTTATGTCAGCAAATGAAAACAGAAGGTGAATGCATAATTTCATGAGAACATTCTTTTTCTCTGCTTATTGGATTAGGTGATCTAACAAGGTACTCTGCTTCTCTCAATACCAGGAAGTAAAACGCATTTTAACTGTGCCAGGAGTTGATTTTGCTATTTGCCGTTTGTTGTGGGATGACACGTGACACCTAAATATTCTCTCATTTAAACAATATCTAGCATGCTGCACAATGGGAATAAGATGCTCCAGGAGGCCCCACTGGTGAAGGACACAGACCCAGAGTGGTCAGGGCTCCATGACAGGGACACGCCCAAAGCACTGCTGGAGCCCCAGGAAAGGCTTCCAACCCAGAAGTCAGCCTGGGGAGGGGGTGCCCAAGGGAGCCAGGAAAGATGGGGAAGAATGAGCTGGGCTGGTGGGGAAAAGGTGAGGAGAGGAATGGGAAATGGGGAGGAGAGCATTCCAGTGAGAGGGGACTGCATCCTCAAAGGCATGGGGGTGCAGAAACAGCATGCTAGCGGGCAACGCGCAGAGGGGAGGGGAAATGACACGGATGCCACATGGTCAGGGTGCAGGGCCTGAGGCAGGGAGACCCACTGCTGCTGAGACAGGCAGGCTGGGGACAGAACCTACATGCTGCCCAATGCTGCTGACTTTATCCTGTGCCATGCAGAGCCGCCAAACACGGAAGGGACCTGAGCAGACACGAGCTTCAGAGCCACAGGTGGTTCTGACAGCCACACAGATGAGACTTGGAGGGGAAAGAGAAAAAAACAGGCTCCAGGAAGGTTAGCAAGGAGGCTGGTGTGAGCGTCCATACAGAGCACCAGGCCAGGACACAACTGGATGGGAAATTCAGGGGGGCCCAGAATCAGGAACTGCGTGACAGACTGAGGACTCTTGCATGATGTCAACAGAGATGGGTGACTCATAAAGGAGAGAAGAGACATGAGTTCAGTCTTAGCCATGGATGTAGTTTAGATACTTGTCCCCACTCAAATCTCACATTGAATTGTAATCCCCAAAGGTGGAGGTGGGGTCTGGTAGGAGGTGTTTGGATTGTGGGGGCGGATCCTTGATGGCTTGGTGCTGTCTTCGTGAGAATGAGTTTTTGCA
The DNA here is from genome assembly GCF_029281585.2 of Gorilla gorilla gorilla. Classification (NCBI taxonomy): domain Eukaryota; kingdom Metazoa; phylum Chordata; class Mammalia; order Primates; family Hominidae; genus Gorilla; species Gorilla gorilla. The sequence continues at coordinate 138,451,521 of NC_073232.2, forward strand.
AGATCTGGTCATTTAAAAGCATGTGGCACCTCCTCCTCCCACCCCTTCCTCTCACTTTCTCCCGCTTTCATCATACGAGGTACATGCTTCCACTGCACCTTCCACCATGACTGCAAGCTTTCTGAGGCTTTCCCAGAAGCTGAGCAGATGCCGATGCTATGCTTCCTGTAAAGCCTGCAGAACCGTGAGCCAATGAAACCTTTTTTCTTTATAAATTACCAAGTCTCAGGTATTTCTTCATAGCAACGCAAGAATGTCCTAATCCAGCCATGCTCAGTGCTGAGAGCTGTTCTCTTTCTTGGACACGTCATGGGAGCAGGTGACTCCTACGGTTTGGAGACACATGGTGTCCACCCTCATTTAGAGAGGACAAGTAGACTCCCATCCTTTTTGGCCGAGTACTGTATTTTCTGATTTCAAAATCTTTGGATATACTGGCTGAAAACGAGTATTTAGAATTTGCATGAAAATATTACCATGTAGGTAAAGTTCTTCCTGATAAAATTTCCTGCATTTCTGAAATGATTTGAGTATTGACTCAAAACATGAATGAGCTCCAAATTGCTTTCAGATCAATATTGAAATTATCCAACTTTAACTTTACCCTTATATAATTTAGTTACACAGTTTGAATGAGATGGATTTCATTAAGATAACATATGTTACACTCCAAAGCATGGGAGAGCTGAAAGAAACCCCCCGGCCCCAGAAGTGAATCAGCCTTTCTCTTGTGTTCTGCCAGGATTCTGTAACAAGACTTTCCCTATTCGGCCTTATTTCTTGTTTACTTGTCTTCCTCCCACACTGGGTTGAGCTAAAAAGCAGAAACAACACCTCTAAACCTAGTACAATGCCTAGCATAGAAGAAGTGCTTCGTAAATAAACGAATGAGAAACTGAATCATTATCATAGAAACGCAACCCAATCTGGATAGAATGTGTCGGAACTAATTGGATCAATCAAAAATAAAAGAAATATGCTTCAAATTGCTTACACTGATCATACAGGGGGTATGGGGTGGGGACAATCTCATTCATTCCTTCATTATTTCAAGAATTCTGAATGTTCTCCGGTCATCCAGATCAATGCTGACAACATGTTATCAATTTCAAACTGCTTAAATGAGGGAAACAGGGAAAGAAAAGTAAGAGATTGGCATCAATTACTTAGAATATGAAAAAACTCATTGATGACATGTCAACTTTTTCCTATTATTTCTTTGAAGACCATACGTATTGTTGGAGGGTTTAATTATTCTGTACAGCATATTCATGCCATGCCAAAGTGTCACAAGACAGTTCTTGTTTGTCAATTAACACCAGCAGGCAGTGTAGATACTCTTTGCAATTAAATCATGCCAGGCAATGTAGGCTTCAGTGATTTCTTCTTCCTGGTGGATCCATTTGGTATTCGAACAAAGCATCCAACTGAGTTTTTTGCTGAAGATTTACTTTATCATGTCATCATTCCACAAATTACAAAATCATTCATATATAAATTTGGGTAATGGATTTCTTTTATTAGAATGTGGAAATACAGCTACAAATACTTTCATATGTGGGACTAAGGGCCAGGAGCTTTAACAAAACATAGCACTCAATAAAGATCATAATTAAAAATCATGATCAGGATTTTCCAAGTTACTAAAATGATATCCTTTAATGAAAACTGTCTATTCCACAATCACAGGTAAATAAATATAGAGAAAAGATCTGGAGGGCAAACGGTATGCACCCAGACCGGACCCTGCATCCTCTGAAAACACTCACTCTGGTTTTCAGCAGAAACTCTAGACTAGCTGGAATCATGAAGATCTTCATGCTGCTATCATTGGCTTTTCTGGACTATTTTATGAACAGATCAGACAGTTGAAAGATTCTCTGTAAAACCAGTGTACTGAGGTATAAAATAAGAGGAGAAAAATGAAAAAGAAGTATCGAAGACATCTGGTATTTCTCACATCTCAACTTTGCTCAAACTTCTTTCAGAACTTTGTCTTTGCAAATATTTATGCTTCTTTTTTATGGCACAAGTTATCACAGCCTGGTAAAGAACTCACGGTCTGGGTTCTCATCTTAGAGAATGAAAGCAAAGCATCGCGGCCACCACCTCAATGCCTTGCCCTCATCATCTCGCCATCTTCCTCCTGCCCCTGTTCATTGTTTGCTCACAGGGTGTCAGGCCTTGGGGCATTCACTTTTTTTTTTTTTTTTTTTTTTTTTGAGACTGAGTCTCTGTCACCCAGGCTGGAGTGCAGTGGTGTGATCCCGGCTCACTGCGACATCCACCTCCCAAGCTCAGGCAATTCTCCTGCCTCAGCCTCCTGAGTAGCTGGGATTACAGGCACACACCATTACGCCTGGTTAATTTTCTGTAGTTTTAGTACAGATGGGGTTTCGCCATGTTGGCCAGACTGGTCTTGAACTCCTGACACCTATCTCAGCCTCCCAAAGTGCTGGGATTACAGGCGTGAGCCACGGTGCCCAGCCGGGGGCATTCGCTTTTGATACGCACTTCCTTACTTTATCTTGAAAGAGACTCTGCAGGGTAAGGACTGTAATTGCCTGCTTGATAAGGAAGAGGAAGCACTCAGAGAGGTTAAGTGACTTGTCCAAAGCTACACAGCTGAGCCCTGGAGACTAAACTTGACTCTATTTAGCTCCAAAGACCACCTGTTCCTAACCACTGGTGGACACTGCCTTCCCAGGAAGCAGCATCAGCATATGGTTCGGACGGTCTGAAAAAAAGCAGCAACAAACCAAATTCCGTGTTTTTCTGAAATATTTTTTCCTCCGTGTTGGAAGAGACACTTGAAAATGGTGCTACGCTATTTCTCTTCACATGCAATTCAATTTTGTTACAAAATCCAAATTATTTTTGGATATAATTTCAGTATTTTGGGATCCTAACTATTTAAACTGTACATCTGTAAGAACAATGGAGCACGTACATTCCATTTTTCTTTTGTTATTCTCCATTTACTGAAAGATTCAAAATGATCAAAACAACTTTTGTTTTCCCCTGGAATAAAAAAAGCTTCCTTTGCCCAGCTCTTTCTCATTTAGTTTCACAAACTATATTAAATAAAACTGTTGATACAGCATTTTGGAAGCTGTAGGGGACAACAAAGTTTCCTGCAAAATAACTTCTTAATATACTGCTTCATTATAAGTCACAAATACACAGAATTTTGGGTCCAATCATGTGACACACTGAGACATGCTGTTATGGTTGTCTTTTGGGACTGCTCAGATGAGCCTATCTGTTCATGAGCGAAGAGTTCACAGACAGCCTTTTGGACTGCTGCAGACTCAGTGGAGGTCTCTATAAGAACAGGCGGGCTGACTTGTCAACTGGCTGAAATGTATGAGCAGGTGGAAACTGATGGGTTTCCACCTTTGCAGCTCTCCAGTTGGCATGAGACTCAGTCTTAAGGCTTTGGGCTGTTTTCTCCCCTTTCAAATGACTAGATACAGTTTGCAAGTCTTGGATGAGGACTTACATACCATTTCAGGCAGGTTTCTTTTTTTTTGTTTTTTGTTTTTTGTTTTATTTGAGACGGAGTCTTGTTTTATCACCAGGCTGGAGTGCAGTGGTGCGAGATCTCGGCTCACTGCAACCTCCGCCTCCTGGTTCAAGTGATTCTCCTGCCCCAGCCTCCCGAGTAGCTGAGACTACAGGCATGTGCCACCACACCCAGGTAATTTTTGTATTTTTAGTAGAGATGGGGGTTCACCATATTGGCCAGGATGGTCTCCATCTCTTGACCTTGTGATCCACCCGCCTCGACCTCCCAAAGGCATGAGCCACCATGCCCGGCCTCAGGCTGTTTTTAATGTGTCATGATTGCCTTCCTAGTGTGAGATCTATCAAGTTGCAGTAGCACAATTTTAAGAAAAAAAAAAATAGGGCCTCAGATACAGGGGAAAAGTTGTAAAGCTGATAAACGATTACTTCCACTGACAGTAAAGCCCCACGCTCACTTCTCTCAGAATGAATCGCAAGGGTAGATTTAGTAGGTCAGCTTACGTTGCATTCTTCAAACGTTTCTACCAACACAGGTAAAACAGTCATTTCTCTTAAACTTCAAAATTTTCCTTCTTCCTTTAAGAAACCAAGAGTTGGCTGTAACAGTAGCAACAGCATCAGTCACTAAGTAGCATCAGTCACTAATGTTCATTTGAGCTCTTCCTAAGCAAAGGCACTTTATGTGTATTTTTAAATTTAACTTTTACAACAATTTTGGCAGGCAGGTACTTATTTGTATATGAGACACTGGAGGCAAAGAGAGGTTAGGCAACTTTGCCGGGGTCACACAGCTGGCACTGTGTAGGAATTTCGACTTCAGAGCTCTTATTGCTATGCTTATACAACTTCTATTTCCCCTTCATCTGACTTTTGCCTTTTCTGCCCATATTCCTTTAAAGGGACAACTATACTTAATGTAGCAATCTCTGTCTTTGAAAGAAATTATAAAGAATTTGGAGTGAGTTGGGTGAATCTATTTCCCACTTATTGCCATGGGTCAAAACTGAAAGGAACAACGAGGAACTGCATAAATCAGGGTTCTGTTTGCCTCTAGTGTGGAGAATAATCACCTTAGTCATTTTATGTGTATCAGTTCATACTATTCCATGCGTAAAGGTGCATGAAATATTCAATAATGCGAGTGAACGATCAAACCCATTTATATTTATTCATTAGTGCCACATACCACCCGCAAATAGTCTATAGACTAGAAGCAAAGTGAACGTCGAATTCATTTTCTAATTGCCCTTCTTGCCCTGGACTGCAAGTGGTATTTATTAGCCACTGCTCATTAAGCATCCACATGGTCTATGATGTGGGAGGACATGTGACAACTGGTGAGTCTTTAAATCTTTATAATGACACTATGAGTTGGTATATGGCCATTTTATAGATATAGGAATTGAGGCTCAGAAGTGTTAAGAAATGTGTTCAAGGCCACACACTCTTACAGCGGCAATGGGCTTGGGTTGTCACATGCTAACATATCTTACACCCAGCCCTTGGCCATAAGCATGTTGGATAGAAAAGCATACCTTTCTCCCTTCCTGTCCCAGAAAATTCTTGGTTGATTATTTTAAGGAATGTATTTACCTAACTGATTAACTGAACCTCATGTACAAAAATATTCAAGTGGAGAGAGGTGCCTTTTCAGCTGGGCTAACTGATGGGGTCTTTCTTACTCACCTCTGAGGCCAGTTCCTGGCTCCAAAAGGCTTTCAGTCAGTATCTGCAGAATGTTTGGGCTGATACATTTCTCAGTAATAAAATGTGGACAAGAAGACCAATCTACCTTCAAAATATATCTCTAGCAGTAGTATAGCAACAGTGGTTAAGAACAAATCTCATTCTGCCATTTTCTTCTTTTATGACTTTGAACATGAAATCCGACCTCATGCTGGAGTTTCCTCATATAAAATGAGAATGATAGTGCCTGCCTCACAGGGACACTATATGGGAAGTTAATATATGCTATAGATGATAAACATGCCGAACCCATATTATGTACTCAGCAAATGGAAGCAATTATTATTATTAATAAGTCCGCTGGCTTCCATTCGTCTCACCTACCATTTCTCCGGTCCCAGCCACCATTTCCCCTCACCTAACCTTCCATAATAGATTAGCCAGACTCCTGTTTTCACTCTTGAAACATTTAGGTCTGTTTTTCATACACCAGCCAGTGTGAAGTTTTTAAAACGAAAATGGATCATGTCATTTCTCCACTTAAAACACTGCACTGCTCCTTACAGAACCCAGAGTAGAATTCTAATTCCTTAGTGCACGGCCGGGCTCGGTGGCTCACACGGGAATCCTAGCACTTTGGGAGGCTGAGGCGGGCGGATCACTTGAGGTCAGGAGTTCGAGACCAGCCTGGCCAACATGGTGAAACTCCATCTCTACTAACAATACAAAAATTAGCCGGGTATGGTGGCACGTGCCTCTAATCCCCGCTACTCAGGAAGCTGAGGCAGGAGATTTGTGTGAATCCGAGAGGCAGAGATTGTAGTGAGCTGAGATTGCACCAGTGCACTCCAGCCTGGGCCACAGAGTGGGACTCCATCTCGAAAAAAAAACCAAAAAGCAAAAAACAAATTCCTTAGTGTGGACCAGGCCCACCCCCTCTACCTGCTCAATTCATCCCACTTAGGCTCTGTGGCCTCGTTTTGGTTTCCCAAGTCCACCACCCTTCTTATCATGGTCTGGAACATTCTTCCCACTTTCTCTGCCTCGCCAACTCTTAGTAACCCCCATCCAAAATGACAGTATCTGCAGCAATCTTCCCTGCCTGCCCCTTCCTAAATGCGGTTCTCCTTGTTCGCTGCTCTTGCAAGGTTCTGCCCTGTTCCTTGAGCACATAGTGCCATTTCTCATTTATTTGCTCTGTCATTTGAGGTATGTTTCCCCCATTAGGGCAGAGTCTGTCTGGGTCCCTCCCCAGCCCTTACGTTAATGTCTGGAACTTAGTAGATGCTCAATAAACACTTGTAGAATGAATGGAATAACTGAGAATGAGAAAAATACGGCAAAAGCACTCATACATAATAGAATCATTATTGACTTGCTGCTATTTTAGGATATGAGGAGTTCTTTCTACTCTAAATAAAATAAAATAAAATAAAACCACTAACACCACCCAATCCCACAAAACACTGACTGGTAAAAGACACGTTGATCCTTAGAAGTTCTACCACCTAAAATATATCTGGTTTTTAGTTCATAAGGTAGAACAGAAAATATACTTTACAAGATACATCTTCAAATGGCATTTCCTTAACTTCCAGAATTAAAAAAAAGTTCAGCCGACTTATTTGGAACCATTGAACCAAATACCTTTGACTCCTTGGACACACAGCTTTACACTTTAAAAATAAAATGACCTGGTGTATGCGTGTCCCCTCCTCACACCAGCTGGTATCTCAGAGTCTTCTGGTGTAGATTGGCATCTTCCGCCTAGCCCAAAGCAGGGGGTCCTGCAAGATATCAGGGCTGATGACCTCGTAAGTGGTTTCACAGAAAGCTGGATGCATTTCAGCCCTGTTTCCTTTACCCACCCAGCTCGGTGAAGAACTTGTATTAATTGGTGCTTTGAGGCAGAAGGGGATTTTCTTGGCCGTGGCGGAAGCCAGCCAGCCAGCCAGCTCCCTGGCAGACTTGCAGACTGGCCAGCTGGGCTCTCTTAAAAATTGACCTACATTGAACCAAACCCGTAGAATGTGTGTTAGATCAAATTTGCTCCTCTCTGCTTGCTCAGAGAGGGTCATGCTCTGCAAATTTCCATACCATCGTGGCCAGGAGACAGACACCAGCAGGGATCCGGAGCGGGGAAAAGGACCTTCACTTTCTGAAGTGTTCTAAATTGGCCCACGGAGCGGTTCAATTCCTCTTGCTGAGGCTACCGTGAAATGTGCCTGGATTTTGAAATGGATGTGTTTTTCCTTTAAAAAAAAAAAAAAGGGCGGGGGGGAGTCCCTGTGTGTGAACCGAGGTGTACAGAGGCATAATCAGTTAAAGCACACCCTCTTTTCTGCGAAGGCCCACTGAGTTTGCCTGCTCCAATCCCCTAGGCTGAGTCAGAAGGATCCAAAAAAAGCCATGGGTTGTGCCAGCCCCATGCAGACACCACTGCCTGCAACAGAGCTGTTAGAAAAGCACCGTGTCTGGGACAAGGAAGGATTGTAAAATATAAAATTGTAAAATAAAACCATTAATCCCATCTGAATTCTCGCTGTTGGGTTCTTTATATGAAGTAGTCTTCTGTTTTCTTTGTTTTAAAGAAACTACAACAAGAAGTACTTGTAATACCCATGCTGAATATTTCTGTTTCCCAGTAACGATTCTCCAAGTGCTTAGTTGATTTACTATCTGATCAGCAACTGGGCTTAAAAAAACAAAACAAAACAAAACAATACAAAATTGGGAGCATTTTGCATTAAGATCTAATGCTGTCGAGAACCCTAGAGAAGAACCAAAGGACAGATGTCAGTGACAGTGGGCCATTCATTGATGGATTTCTCTCCAGGATAAAGGCCACACCAATCAATATTCTTACAGCTGGGCCTTTGAACTATTTGCTTCCTCCATATGGACTCTCCAAGGGTAAATGGACATTTTCCCCAGTGCCTTAATTTCTTATTCAATTCCAGCCTCCTAGGTTACAAAAGAGTTTGGCTAATTCTAACAGCTAATTTTCCATAAGTGCTTAAATAGTTTAGTCAGAATGATGGTTGGGAATATTTTATGCTGCTTTCATTATGCTTTGGCTAGGCAGGGTAATTCTTATGAATTACCTTGTTGATTTAATTAAGTAATGCAATACACGACAAAATATTACCCTGGGTCATGAAAAATAGAGATCTTTAATAAGCATCATGGTCTCAAATTGTAAAATTACTTAAAAACCGTGGCAGGGGTGGTTAGTTGGTTCATATTTGATCGAAGCAGTAATTCATTACATTTATGAAATCTTTAGAGTTCATTTGCTGTCCAGGCATTCTAATGTATTACTTACTTGGATTGCATTTTTAAAAAGCTGCTGGCATTAGGCAACAAGCAATCTTACAGTCCTAGGCTAGAGTTAGCACCTTTTCCTTGTGGCTTGTTCACCGCTAAGTCTCCACGGTGTCTTGCGTATGGGACAAAACCAGATACCTACTCAATGCACCCATCCCAAAACATGACTTCACTTCTCAGGATGGACTTTGGCCAGAAAAAGATGAACATGCTTCCACTATTTCTGGCTTCCCAGTTGTGGATCTGTTACTCAGATGACACTGCTGTGGTTTCTTTAGAAAAGGAAAACAGAAGAATACTTCCTATAAAGGACCCAGCAAGTAGAATTCAGATGGGATTTATGGTTTCATTTTCACACAACAATCTTGCACGCAAAGTTGGGAATCAGGATGACATCATGTGTGCTGCTAAACTCATATTCTAGAAACATGCTCCAGAAAGGAGTTCTTCATTAGAAGCTGAAAGCTTTCCATGTGTCTGGGGAAAAAAATAGCTAATACGTTGAGGAGGAGGGAGGCCCAATTTAATGACTAAAAAATGTAATTTATAATGATCAGGCTCAGTAATCCCTCCTAAAAGTTTCATTTAAAAAAATACTACTATGATCTCCAAACTTACTGAATTAATCAACACTTCTTGGGGTCAGAAAACAATTATGTATTAAGTGCACTCCTGTACACTCAAAGACTGAGGCAATGGATCCAACCAGAAAGTAGATAAAATGTGGAGTTACTGTTCTTTATCTTTCCAATAAAGGCTGAGATTTCCAAAATTAAACAATCACATTTCAGTTCTCGACGGGTCAGAGCATTGTTTGACCTGGAACTTCAGACTCTGGTTATTAGAGGGTCCTGAGGAATCATTACTAATTTTCTTGGGTGTAACAATGGCACGGTGTGTTATTTTAAAATTTACAAGAAAAAAAACAACCCCATCAAAAAGTGGGCGAAGGATATGAACAGATATTTCTCAAAAGAAGACATTTATGTTGCCAACAAACATACAAAAAAAAGCTCATCATCACTGATCATTAGAGAAATGCAAATCAAAACCACGATGAGATACCGTCTCACACCAGTTAGAATGGCAATCATTAAAAAGTCAGGAAACAACAGATGCTGGAGAGTATGTGGAGAAATAGGAATGCTTTTACACTGTTGGTGGGAGTGTAAATTAGTTCAACCATTGTAGAAGAAAAGTGTGGCGATTCCTCAAGGATCTAGAACCAGAAATGCCATTTGACCCAGCAATCCCATTACTGAGTATATACCCAAAGGATTATAAATCATTCTACTATAAAGACACATGCACACGTATGTTTACTGCAGCACTGTTCACAATAGCAAAGACTTGGAACCAACCCAAATGCCCATCAATGATAGACTGGATAAAGAAAATGTGGCACATATATGCCATGGAATACTATGCAGCCATAAAAAAGGATGAGCTCATGTCCTTCGTGGGGACATGGATGAAGCTAGAAACCATCATTCTTAGCAAACTAACACAAGAACAGAAAACCCACACCACATGTTCTCACTCATAAGTGGGAGTTGAACAATGAGAACACATGGACATAGGGAGGTGAACATCACACACTGGGGCCTGTCACAGGGTGGGAGGCTAGAGGAGGGATAGCATTAGGATAAATACCTAATGTAGATGACGGGTTGATGGGTGCAGCAAACCACCATGGCACGTGTATACCTACGTAACAAACCAGCACGTTCTGCACATGTACCCCAGAACTTAAAGTATAATAATAATAAAAACACAAATTGAAGTGTTAAGAGGAGCAATGGCATGAAGTCTGAGGTGACCTCAGAAAGGGGAGAACCACAGAAACAGCAAACGTGGCGAATCTTAACACCGGCTGAATCTGGGCTTCTCAACCTCAGCTCAGCTGACAATCGGTGCAGATGATTCTGTGCTGGGGGGCTGTCCTGTGTAATGGAGGGTGTTTAGCAGCATCCCTGGCCTCCACCCCCAAGATGCCGGTAACTCTCTCCCAACCAAAACTGTCCCCAGACACGGCCAACTGTCCTCTGTGGGGCAAAATCACCCTCAGTTGAGAACTGCTGGTATGTAGGAGGGATTAACATACTATTTCCTCTTCTTTTGAATATAGATATTTTTTTAAGTTTCAGAGTGCAAGTTTTAAAGTCAATGGAGGAACAAAAGTGTGAAAAATCACAATGCTAATTCAGTCTCTTTTGTGGTTTGGAAAATCTTCCTGAGGAGTATAGCAGAGTCTGCCTGGGGCCCCGAGACCAGAGGCCCCAACTCCAGAGAATTTCTCAGGCCGGTCTGGGACCTTGGTGTCAGAAACCACCTCAGGCCAAGGGAGTCACCACCGCAGGGGTCTGGGGGCTAGGAATGGGCATTTTTTTTTTAAAGAGCATTAATATTTGAAAATAATTTCAAACTTACAGAAAAATTGCAAAAATAAAAATCATACAAACAACATATATATGCCTATACACCTTTTATCCAGATTCATCTGTTGTTGATTTTTTTTTTTTTTCTTTGAGATAGAGTCTCACTCTGTCACCAGGCTGGAGTGATCTTGGCTCACTGCAACCTCCCGCCTCCCGGGTTCAAGCCATTCTCCTGCCTCAGCCTCCTGAGTAGCTGGGACGATATTTTATTCCATTTGCTTTATACGTTGTTCCCCTCCTCCCCCTTCCCCCACTGCCCGCCTCCCAATCTTTACAAACACACACAGTGTTTTTCCTAAACCATCTGAGGATAAGTGATATACACCATGGCCCTTTCCCACCAAATACTTCATTGCATATTTCCTATAAGCAGATATTCCCCTACGCATCATGGCCCGGCTATCCAAGTTGGCAAATGTCACATCCAGGCAGTCCCTCGCTTCTCAGCCACACTCAAGGCTGTCCCTGACCCAGCTGTGAGCTTTGCAGCATGTCTTTCCTCCTCCCAGGCCGAGTTCAGGGCCGGGGCTTGCATTAGGGTGTCGTGTCCATTTTCCCTACCTTTTTATTAACAACTTTAAGACACTATTCCCGTACCAGACAACTGGCACACTGAAGATGTACAATTGCATGTTTTTTACCCTATTCAGGGTGGTGCCACCATCTACCACAAGATGATTTTAGGATATTCCATCTCCCCGTGCCCTTTACCCTATACTCACTACCCTTAGTCTCTTGGAATGAGACATTTCCACGGCTTTTATCTCCTATGATAATGACATATTTGAGGACCACAGTCCTCACCCCCCCCCCCCCTTTTTTTTTTTGAGACGGAGTCTCACTCTGTCACCCAGGCTGGAGTGCAGTGGCTTGATCTCGGCTCACTGCAAGCTCCGCCTTCCGGGTTCACGCCATTCTCCTGCCTCAGCCTCCCAAGTAGCTGGGACTACAGGCACCTGCCACAACGCCCGGCTAATTTTTGTTTGCATTTTTAGTAGAGACGGGGTTTCACCGTGTTAGCCAGGATGGTCTCGATCTCCTGACCTCGTGATCCGCCCACCTCGGCCTCCCAAAGTGCTGGGATTACAGGCATGAGCCACCGCGCCCGGCCACCCCTTTTTATTAAAACAATTTTGAGTTTGTCTGCTATTTCCTTGGGACCACCTTCAGAGCCAGAATCCTGAGAGAATAGCCAGAAACAATGGCTTCACAAGGACCTGCAGCCAAGCTGAACAGCACAGCACACACGAGGATGTGGTGTATTTACAAATAAGCGAAGAACACCGCCGAGAGAAACACACAGCACCGGAAGACCAGTGTACGTGGAGGCCACTGGGCCACACAGCCAGGTGCCAGGAGTTGCAACTCACCTCCACAATGGCCTGCCTGCTGGCGGGGCAACCTTACAAAATATTATTATTATTTACTCATAACAATAACAATTGCTCGGAAAATAAAACTCAAAACAGGCAAAACCATTGGAACACCAAGATGAGACTTCTACAGGTTTTATTTTAAACATATGTTTCTAAAACAGTCAGTGGTGAGTGCCAAAAAACCCAGCATCAAGTCGATTTTCCTTTTTCTGTGTACATGACTTGCTCTGGAAACTGCCTATACATGCCCTACATTTTTTTCTCTCATCAAAAACAATCGAGGAACAGTACAAGGAGTTCTGAAGCATAACCTAGTCATTTCATTCGAGTGGCGAGAGAGGGACGTGATGTGATGTGGGTGCCACGTAAGTGTCGTGCTGGGGGCAGTTGGGAAAGAGTCTGCTCATTCCATCGGACTGCCCAGAAGAGCAGGGGCTTCCACTGCACTTTGCAAAACAAGCCCAGCCGGTGGCTGCCCTGCAAGCTGCTCCTGGAAGGAGAGGAAAGGCTCTCCCTTACCACTCTGGACTTCCCTGGGGGTTCAAGCCTCATGCAAGAGAGCCCAGTCAGCATTTAAGCCCCAGAGGCAGGTGTGATCTGCTGTTCCCCTCTTTTGGAAATATGGGTCTCGTAAGGTCTCTCTCTGAAGCTGTGTGATGGAAATCAACATTGTGTGTGTGCTAGCTCAGCATAAAGAAAGGCTGCCTCACCCTCACCCTGCACACCACAGAGAAAGATCTGTTCCAAGAGAGTCAGGTCACTGCGATCCTCAGGGGGTCAGAGAACCAGGAGGCTAATAAAACAAAACAGATCAGGCACTGAGTTCCGGGAAGTTACTGAGCACGCATAACAACTGCAGAACAATCCCAAGTAAAGAATATTCTCAGCGACTCTGATGGAAAACATACCATGAATTAACATGCGTTCAAGGCCCTCTCTGGTCCTGCGGCCTTTCGTTCAAAGAGCTCACAGCTCACCAAGAGGGTAAACACTGCTCTCGGCCAAGGCCATGATTCAAAATCCTGGCTTTGGGATGCTTCAGGGTGGGATTCGTTATCACGAGGCCTCCTAGGGTATTCATTTATAGGTGATATGAAATAGAGTTTACCGTCATTTTAAATAAAGACAGTAGGTGAAATTTAAGACACATTTCGAGGAGAGGAAATATAAAACCAGAAATGGCAAGACATTGCCATTGCAAGAACTCTGAATCACTCATCTAGGGCATAGTCTATCTTGTGCTCAGAATACGTAAATAGTTAAATCAAGTACATCCCATATTATTTGTATTTCACAGAGTAATACAATTCTTTTGTTTCAGAGGCATAGGAAGCAACAGTGTAACTAAAATATGATACTCTTTTAGCCTAAAAATAATGACCTTAAAAAATAAATTCAAATAAAAACTTAATTCCTAATGGCTCTGAACAAAATCTCTCATTGTCTCCCAAAGCGTGGAGACGTGTGTGGTTAAATGTCAGGTGACTCTTCCACGTGATGTCTGGGGACTGCAGGAGCTTCCTCTAAGGGTTTACTGTAGCCGAAGCCTGAGAGAGAGAAAAAGCATGGAGAAAAATTGGCAACTGGGACTCCTGAACTTTCAGAAAAGGGCTCCCTTCATTTGAAAAAGAGCTGCCCTGTTTGTATACAGCCATAGTGAATCTGTCATTGGGTCACTTTTTTAAGCAGGAGTGTGCCAAAGTGTATGTGTGTGTACACATGTGCATGCACGCACACACACACACACACACACACACACACACACGGTTTCCTGGTCATAATACACTTGGTATTATTCATTTATGGCTGTACATGGCTGCAGGTGTGCTATGGGAAATGCTTATTAGAGCTTTTTATGAAAGGAGAGGCCAGGTTGTCAAGAAAAGACTAAGAAAAATGGAGAATTACTTTACCAGGAGGAAAATAGAAGATAACATTAGATTGTAAATGGAAAAAAAAAAGTAATGAGATGAGAAACAGGAGATTTGATGCCAGTGAGATGTGGAACACTGATAATTACAGAATAATGATGACGGCCACCATTTATGGAACACCTGCTATGTGTCATGCTAATATTTAATAAGCACTCTCTCATTTAGTACTTAAAAAGACTTAGAAGGTCTCACGAATCTGACCATTTTGTGGAACTGACAACTGAGACACAAAGAGGTTACATAGCTTAAGACCACACAGCTAATAAATCAGAGATACCAGACTGGGACCTAAATCAGTCTGACTCCAGAATCAGTTTCAAGGTTTCCTACTGAAGATTTGTGACGATGATAGGAATAGATTTTGTTTTGCTTGGTTTTGGTTATTTAAAAGACAAAAGTAAACAACATTTTGGTTTAAGAATGTGGGAAGAAAGCCCAGGGAAGAATGCAGATACAAATCGGCAAATGAACAACAACAACAAAATGAATCCAATGCAGTGAATTCAAGATAAAGTTAAATAATACAATCAAGAGTTGCCCCTGCTTTCTTACATTGCAACAAAGAATGGGAATTAACTGCGGCTGAAGTCCTTCATTATCAGGCTTTTGGCCAAAAAGAAAGGAAGGCTTTGCATTTGAATGGAGGTAGCTGGAGCGAGCAACGTGTCACTCAAGCCTCTGGCATCTTTGTTCAGCTTCATTAGGGAAGAATCTCCATGCGCTCATTTAACTTAGTTTATTAACCTCAATTCTGAATAAAATGTTAGTCTCTAACTTAATTTTGGAATTTTTTAAAACAATAACTGGGAAAGTTTTGTGTTTTATGTGATTGTTGATGTGAAAATGGCTGTGTCAATATCTTAGCATCTACATTAGACAAAGTCAATCATCACAGTCATTTAAAAACTCCCTTCTATATAAATGGGAACTATTCTCTTATGTAGAGAATAAACATGGTCTCAAACAGTCAAAAAAAAAATTCCCACATTGTAGTTACAAAGCTTCTTACCAGAGGAATTTGGTTTGTGACACATGTGTTCTTCAAGTCACATTTTTTATAAAGAGAATTTTGCACCTTAAACTCAAATTAATAAAACAGGTAGGAAAATTGAGAAATACTTATATTTCCTTTTTGGCTTACCTTAGTCCTCATTGGAGGACATCTTTTTTTTTTTTTTGGATAAACATCTTTCAGATAGTTTTATAAGTAGCAATTGAAACGTTACACAAATTATCAAACTCTCTTTCATATAAAAGAGCAATGTATTTCTTTGTATGCTTGTAAAAATAATTGTTTATTTCTTACTCTTTCTTTTATGGGATTGAAAGTACTAGAACACAACAGAAACAGGCTTCAGAGAGAAAAAAAACCAAAGGAGACAAAAAGATGAAACCAAAACTCTTCACAAAATGCTCTTGGAGGTACTTTGTAGAAAAGCAAACGAGCAAATGTCTCCATTGCATGTGAATTGGAAAACATAACACACAGCTGTCAAAATCCACTCAAGCAGGCCGGACGCAGTGACTCACGCCTGTAATCCCAGCACTTTAGGAGGCCGAGGTGGGTGGTTCACCTGAGGTCAGGAGTTCAAGACCAGCCTGGCCAACGTGGTGAAACCCCATCTCTATTAAAAATACAAAAATTAGCCAGGTGTGGTGGTGCATGCCTGTAATCCCAGCTACTTGGGAGGCTGAGGCAGGAGAATTGCTTGAACCCATGAGGCGGAGGTTGCAGTGAGCCAAGATTGTGCCACTGCACTCCAGCTTGGGCAACACAGTGAGACTCTTATCTTAAAAAAAGAAAGAAAAAAAAAAGAAGAAAAAGAAAATATCCACTCAAGCACTCAAGCAGTCCCTATCAACGTGACTGTAGTTTATTTCATGAACAAAAGTGTAGTGTGTGGGAATCTCCCATCAGCTGTGCCCGAAGTTTTCGTAAATATTGGTTAAGTGAAGCGGGTTAGCCGCCCCTCTTCCCCCTCTGCTGTTTGCTCTGGCACCTCTGTAGTTAGCATTAGAGCCGCTGCAGGTAACTGTGCTTTCAGTCTGTTTCAATTCTGGCTTCTTGTGTTTGCAATCAAGTCATCCCACAGGATACAATCAATCGGCACCACTTTCTTTACACATTGGGCTCAAAATGAGCTGGTCTGATTGGTCAGAACCAAATTTCTATTTCTTCCACCAAGCGTGGTAACGGCCACTCTGATAAAACAAAGTCAATTCTAGAGAGAAAGTTCATGCAATTTAGAACTGTTTTGCCCTTGTGAAGAAAAATGGGTCATACCTTTTGGATGCTAAAAAATGTTACTGAGCCACAGGTACTACCTGCCTGTCTTTTGACTATGTTCAACATTATGTAGGTGATCTTGGATTAATGTGTTAATTAATTCAATAAACATTGAGTGTCGATAAATGCCAGGCTGGGTACTGGGGAAACCAACATGGGTTAGACCATGGTTCACATACTCCATGGTCCTTCTGGTCTCCTGCGGGTGACCAAGAGGTAAGAAAGTGTAAATAAATAGTTATTGATGCTGGGGTAGCAGTTCATGCATGGCACGCAAGGTTGAAAGAGGAAGTAGTCGGCTGTCACTAGGCAGGCAGAATAGAGACGGGAGTGAGAGCTAAGGATGGCTTCCTGGATGTGGTGACCGCACACCAATGCTTCTCCTAAGTCTTCTTGTTTGCCTTCAAAGAAGGTCTTTCCCAATTTTTACAATAAACCAATGCAAAAAACCCAACGTATTCTTCAAAGAAAACTATTATTTAGGCTACAAGGTCCATACAATACCCATCCATATAATATTGATACAATACAGACAATATCATCAGAAATAACAGTAATTATTTGGGATGATGGCCATGTCCTAGGCACTGTATTAAGGAGTTTTTAATCTTCCAACAACCCCAGGCACTATTAGTATCCAAATTTATACAAGAAGATGAACGCAGATCAAGAATGTCCGGAAGGTCATCCGCTTAGTAACCAGCCGAATTAAGGTTTGAATCCGAGCTTTCTGACTGCAGAGGTCAAGGTTCAAGGTCTGAGCAACAGCAAGGAAGACCTTTCCGAGTATTCTGCATTCAAGAGCTTGAGAGCCAGGCTCTGTGATTCTGGAGGGGCCCCCCAGCAACCGATCTCAGGAGCCATGAGGTTGATTCGGTACTCACGTGTGTTCATGTGATCTCTGTACGTGGGTGGCATGTAACGTTTATTGCTATGCTCATGAAAAAGCATTGAAATGTTAAACGAAGACAGTACGAGAAACCTGACTGTAAAAGGTAAGCTTGATAATTCCAAAAGTATGCATCTTCTATTTTTTCTAAAAAAAAGATAAGCCCCAGTGTCTGTATGCCTAGCACCTGTTTCACAAGGATTTAAAACCAAGCAGCAGAAGTGCCCCATTTTCCTCAGATAAATATTTATGAAGTTTTAATTTGCTTTTGCATTGGAAGTTATCGATCCTTTTCCCTCTTCAATTACAAAACCTTATCACGTACAAAGAAGCTTCTTAGAAAGGAAGTTAATGAACACCAAATTTGTTATTTTGTTGATTTTCACTTCCCACCGTGGCACTGTGCTTCTGGAGAGAGGGCCATCGTTACTGCAATTATACTAATACACTTTCATTATTTAACAATCAGCCACACACATTCTAGAAGAGGAAGAAGTACAAGTCTGAAGGAGGAAAGTTCAGATATTGCTTTTAGCCTGATAATTTCAACAGTCAATGCTATTTCATGGACAATGTTATACTAGCTGATTAACATAAATACTAATAAAGAATCTAGCAGATATAAAAGCAGCTTGTGCTACATAGGGATTTTTTTTTTTTTTTTTTTTTTTTGAGACACAGTCTGCCTCTGTTGCCCAGGCTGGAGTGCAGTGGCATGATCTTGGCTCACTGCAACCTCCGCCTCCTGGGTTCAAGCAATTCTCTTGCCTCAGCCTCCTGAGTAGCTAGGACTACAGGCACATACCACCATGCTCAGCTAATTTTTGTATTTTTAATAGAGATGGGGTTTCACCATGTTGGCGAGGCTGATCTCCAACTCCTGACCTCAAGTGATCCAACACCCTCGGTTTTCCAAAGTGCTGGGATTATAGGCATGAGCCATCACGCCAAGCCTACACAGGGATTTTGATCATAGCTTTATGAATGACTCAAAATAATTATGATAATTATATTGATAGTTTTATAGTTATACTGATATATATTACATGATGCCATGTCCTACTCAATTTGTGATTACTACTATTTCATAAGTATAGTATCTGTGTACATATCTGTCCACCCACCCAGCCATCCACACATTCAGCCACCCAGCCACTCAAGAAACATTAATTACGAGCCTGCTAAGTGTCAGGTGCCGTCTTGGGCAGTGAAAGACAAATGAAACAAGCGAATGAAAGAACAACCTTCAGAGGAAGGAGAGAGGCGGAAGAGAGGCATACTGTAGGATTCCACCTCCATTTCTCAGTTGGTTAAAATTGCAGCTTTGTGTTTGCCTTCACTGGCATTACACCACTTCTTCTGCAAGCAAGCCAGCTGTTGCCAGTCAGAAGATCAGGCCTTTGGCGGCGGTCCTTCTGGACTGATGAATAGCCGCAGGAGCCCCTCCTGGTGTGGAAGGAGCTGAGATCCACCGGGAGATTACATGATTTCTGGGGTCTTTAATTGCACGGCCCGGTCAGCGACCATTAGTCCGCTGCCTACACAATGCCTTTGTTTCTCAGATGGTAGCAGAGGACATCCTTCAGAAGACACGTAAAGCACATGATTAGGGAAACAAATAAAAGATAGAAGTTCACCCTCACACAGCACCAGCAACGCAGTGCATCTCAGGAAGTAACCACTGACGGATGGCACGCCAGGAAACAGCGGCCCTGCTGCCAGGTGCCCCTCCGCCTGGTGGCTGGCGAGTTTCCTCTGACATGCCTTGTCAGAATTATATTTCAAAAACTCGAACATGTAGAGGGAGTATGTGGTACAATCAGAAGTCTGACATTGAGGGCCAGATATCTACCACAGCACAGCATACTTATTTGCAGCATCTAAGACATGAAGACATCTAATAAAAACCATTAAGGGACTAAAAACACATTTATAGTCTCGTACAAATGGAATTTCCTTAACCAGGGACCAAGATTTGTCCAGCAAAACAAACAAACAAAAAAAACACTCACTATAAATTTTTCTTCTGGATGTGTTCACTTATTTAATGAAAGTTTATTAAATTCTTGATCTTTTCAAAGTATCCTTTGTAGACAAAAGACATAAAAGCATGAAAATATCAGATTCTGCCTTGGGGAAGTTTAAAATGTCACTGGAGGTATAGGACTTATCAGGCACATGAGAGAGAGAGAGAGCCTGCGCCAGGATGTGAAGAGCCCAGATTTCATGTAAGTTGCTGCGGGGATTCAAAGCAAATACTGATCATGGTGGGGCAGAAATAAACATCCGTGAGGTCAGTGGAGGTGGGCTTGAGGAGTGTAGCAGAAGGTTTTGCGTCCCTAGCGTCTCTTCTATTTGGATGACCCCCAGTCTAATTCTCGGGACTATGGGGATTTACACAAACATAAGAAGAGTTAATTTTCCCGCCTCCTGGCACGCAAGCATGCAATCCACTAGAACAGGGGTCCCAAACCCCCGGGCCACAGACTGATACCTGTCCGTGGCCTGTTAGGAACTGGGCCACACAGCAGGAGGTGAGTGAAGCTTCATCTGTATTTACAGCCACTCCTCATTGCTTCCATTACTGCCAGAGCTCCAACTCCTGTCAGATCAGAAGAAGCACTAGATTCTCACAAGAGTTTGAACCCTAATGTGAACTGTGCATGCGCGGGATCTAGGTTGTATGTTCCTTACGAGAATCTAAGGCCTGGTGATCTGTCACTGCTTCCCATCACCCCCAGATGGGAACGTCTAGTTACAGGAAAACAAGCTCAGGGCTCCCGCTGGTTCTACATATTATGAGTTGTATAATTATTTCATTATATATTACAACGTAATAATAATAGAAATAAAGTGCATAATAAATGTAATAAGCTTGAATCATCCCCAAACCACCCCCTCAACCCCATTCCATGGAAAAAGTGTCTCCACAAAACTGGTCCCTGGTGCTGGAAGGGTTGGGGACCACTGCACTAGAACACCACCAGTGTGCGAGCAGGGCGTCACATTGTAAAACACCTCGCCCCAGTCCCAGGATGGCTACTGCAGACAGGTGAGCTTCACCTCCTGCCATGCCATTTACACACCATCCTGGAAAAGCAGAACAGGTGAAACAGCCATCTGGGGCAAGTGGTGAAGTGCAGGCTTTTTGAAGGCATAGCTGATAAGTCAACATGTCGTCCGCACTTCTAAAATAAAATTCTTAATTCATATAAATGTGTTTTGGATGTCTCCTACGTTCCCACACATTATCCTAAGTGCTTTGAGTATGACAGTAATAAAGACAGAGTCATGGCTTCATCTTTCCCCAAAGTACAACCACAGGAGCCTGTGACATCTTTTCTCCTAGAGCCACAAAATGGGCACCCACTGATATGTCAGGAATGGATGGAAAAGTGAGTAAATTATAGAAGGTTTTGAAATCCAAACACGGAGATGTCAATGGCGATTTCCGTGTAACTGCAGAAGAATCTATTACTGAATTCTGTGATGAACACTAAAAACTAAGTCCACACTTAATAAATGCTTATGTAACACAATGAAATATCTAATAATCTTTTCTTACATTATTATGATCCTTATATTTTACTTGATTTTCTTCAAAAAAGTGTGAAATATCTATTAACGTCATAACTCTGAGCCAAGGAATCTGGACCTAGTCCTACCAAATGTGTACCAGAACCAAGACTGTGTCCCATTGAAAGCAGAAATATTTCAGCCCCTTCCAAGAAGCACTCAGCACCTTCTTCTCCCCCAGTACCTTGGGTCTTCCCAGTGTCAATCCAGAGCATATCAGAATTGAAATACCAGATAAAAGTGAAATGCAAAGTGATATTTCGGTGCCGTTACATTCGGTTTTGTAATATCAGCAACTTTTAGATAATATTAATATGAACAAATTAACCTCTCATAGGTTTTATTATTTTTCATAAGTAATAAAAGAATGCTCAGCAGAAAGCCCCCAGCTCTTGAGTGTTACATAAAAGTGATCTCGAATTTTTAATATGGCGCAAAGCTTGTTAATCCTGCTTGGATTTCATGCTTAAACCTTCATTAGTACATTAGTCTTCCAAATATAATTTATTTAGACTTAAGTACTCCAATTCTTATGATGAAGTGGCAAAAGCTGTGCCGTATTTTGCAAATTGCAGATGACATTTTCTAGACTAGAATTAAGGGATTCAGTGCTAAAGTTCAATTTTTCATGGTTTTGTCAAAATTTGGTATTTGGGCACCTTCACAACCTGATGACCTTTCCGACGGCTGCCACGCTTCAGTTCTGTCTCTTGTGTTTGTGCTTGGTCTGTTGACAACCATGTTGCAGGAAAAATGAACCCCAGCACACAGCAGCAGAACATACACAAGATCCACCGGAGAGGACCAGAGTTCAAATCCTGCCTTTCCCTCTGCAAGTGTACAACAAGGGTACGAGGACGTCACGAGCCATGCCTTATTTCTTCGGGACTCCATGAGGAGTGGAATCAAAACTTTAGTGACCATCACCATCCTGTGTGGGGAAAACTGAGGTGGAAAGGGCACATCCTGATGGATTTAGAGACCAAGCCAACATGGCACCCTGACCGTGATCTCTTATTGGATTAAATCTACCCATCTAATGAAAGCACGGGTTGGAGTTTCATTTTTTCTCTCTTTCGGGGCCATATATCCTTTCAGGACTGTCTTGCACATGGTCTGGATTTTGTAGCACAAAGCTGGGTCCTGGCTTACCTCTGTGGGTAACAAATGCTGTGGGGTTGTTGCTTCATCTAAGTCACAAAATTCTTTCATTTTGAGGTCCATGAAGAAAGAAAGACGTTGCTATTGCATTGCATCTTCCAAACATATTTTCATTTTTTAACAATGGTGTAAAATAAAAAGGGTCTGAACTTACTCTTCAGCTTTCTTTCGTGGAATTTCTCTTTGCCACACAGGGCTATGCCCTATAGCCTTAGTGAAATGACTCTGATCATCTTAGAGGGGCAAATGACAGCAACCTTTTCTGAACACAATGCTCCCACTTTGCAAGAGTCAAAGGTTGCTGGAATATCTTGATTTCTGTTAACATCTGTTTTTTTTGGATAGAGGGAAAGTAATTTTTAGAAAGTACATAATGGGGCCAATTGTGGTCTATTATATGCTTAATGGGTGAGATTACAAGTGGAAACTATAGCAAAAAAACTTCCCAAAAGATGGAGTTTGACAAGCAACAGTGCATTTGGGGGACAACATCTAGGATGGCAAGAGAGTAAGACACACCATCCCATGGGGAGCAATTAGAGAAACAGAGATGATTTGAGTGAGAAAGAGCAGACCAACGCACAGTGGCTGGAGCTACAGCGGCCTGGGCAGCCCAATGCAAGCAATAATTTTACCATCATCATGACTGTCTCAGGAAATGGACCATCTCAAACGAGAGCACATTCTCCTGGCCCCAGTTATGAATCAACTCCTGAGGGAATGTTTTCAAAAATATTTGAAGATTAGCCAGGGAAATGAACTAGATGACCAAAAACGTCACTTGTAATTCCAAAGTTTGATGATATTTTGTTTAAATGTTCTGTCTAGACTTGTGCTGTTGCTAGAAGTCACTGGCCTCTATCCAGAATGACAACCACGCAGGCCAATGAGAGCTAAAGCACTAAGAGAGGGGACTGCACCTGTCCTGTGTCCCCAAGGGTTGTGGCAAGGGTGTCCGTTAGCAGGAGCCGGTGGGGATGCCTCAGGAAACCCATCTCTGTGTCTTCCTTGACTGCTACCTTCTAACTGGACAGTGTGCAGTGTTCAGTCACTAGGCTTACCATGTTGTAATCCTCGCGGGGCAGAAAAACCCTATCGATCAATATACTTAGCAACTGTGACCTTTGAGAGGACCATTTAGCCAATAAGGAAGAAAAAGTGAGAGTCTATTGCCGGAGAACAGCAATGTGGAGCAATGTGCTGCTTGGCTGAAGGAAAATTTCTGTCTGGGTCTGTCTGGGCAGTAATCTGAATAGAAGAGCTTTGGCCTCCCTTGGAGCTATCACTCCAACTCCTCAAACAAGGGAGCAGCATCTGAGTTCCAGAGAAAAGTTCAGCCCAACACTCTGTATTCACTTGAACAAAGGTCATTTATTTCTGCACTCAATTTTGTAGTTCTAGGGACATGGGGATGAATGGGAAGATGGAAAAGGCCATTCTGTGTGGCATTTGGCTGAGTGTGGGGGCAGTGGGCCATAGACGGGGGCAGGAATCGCACAGTGTCTGGACCAGCAGACAACAGGAAGGGGCTGGACCCTTAGGGAGGGGGCAAGAAGCAGGTCATCGAGAGCAGAGAAGACCAATGACAGAGGTGGCTGGGGCTGGAAGAAGCAGAATGCATCGCGGATGGACAGAAGATGACTTTTAAGTTTCTTGTGACATTGACATTTCTGCAGGATGGACAGCGAACAACACTTTCATCCATATCATTTTTCTTTGATCTCTCAAGCAGCTCTGGGAAGCAGGCACTACCATCTTTGTTTTATAGATGGGGAATCTGAGTCATCATGAGCAAATATGCTTTCCTGAGGACACACAGTCACTAACTAGATCAATCTCCAACTTTGGATTCCAAATTGCATGGTCTTCCCCTGTGCCTTTCACTGTCTTGCAGCTCCTCTCTGCCCCAGTTTTAAGCTAATTACATGAATGACAGAGTAACTAATTTCTTCTTTCATTCCAATGTTTAGGTGCTGTTTATATATAAAAATCTCTGTATCGTGGGAATTACTACATCAGTAAAACTTTCATACTTCTTCTTAAAATACAGATACAATACAGGACAGGCATCCTCTGAGGACTTGTCCACTCTGGTCGTCTCTGCATGATTTTTATTGTTCTTATTACCTCTGCTTTTTAAGTTCTCCCCAACTGTGAAGGAAATGAAATAAAAAAAAAAACAAATTTAATGTTGCAAATAAAATACCAAGCGGCTTTTTGCTGCTGGGGGCATTTCAGTAAATGATTTCAACCTTCCTTCTAGCTTCTTCTTAAAGCCAAGGAAATCAAAATGCTGACACACAGGCGCCAGGGTGCCCAGCAAGTGGCTGTATTTGATGTCTGTAGGCAGAAGGCTCAGGTCTGGAGTCATCATGAGGTGGGAGCCCAGGTCGGTGTTGTGGGATGCCCTGGCTGGAAACTCCACCCCTGGGGCTACATTGCTCCTGCCCCTAGAGGGTGGTGTTAAGGCAATCCAACCCTAGGCTACTTCAAAGTGACTTCACAGAGGCTGTCTAAAGGAAGAGGCGGAGCTGCAGGGCGGGCACAGAGAGGGCACCAGGTGGGAATATGCAAGGCACAGCATGCTGGCCACAGTGCACAGGTTTTAATATCTTGCTGGAATTACTTGATGAGCTAAAGTGAAAGGAGTTTTGAAGACCTCCTTACGTTCCACTAGGTCCAGGGTAAATGTGCACACGGCATCACATGCTACTCTGAGTACCAGATGACGCTGTCCCCTGAGCCTGACATTCCTGCAGATGACTGGGAGTGTGAGATGAGTATCCAAGAAAGAAGCACATGTCTGCTTTAGGTCAGAGTGCTGGCTAGTCAGACACCTAAGGGATCTGCAAAGAGGAAGTGCAGGTTCCCAGGAGAGGCCACTGGAAAGCCAGGCTGTGAAGGGGCAATGACAGCCCAGTCCACCCTATGTGACAAAGAACTTCTGGACACTGCAGCTTGTTCTCACTGTTTGCTGTCCTCTTCCTCCCAACTCAGGTTCCCATGTCAGCTTCTTTCCTCTGACAAGTCTGGCTCACAAGGGCAAAAATATGTTGAGAGCAGAGTCCAAAGCCTCAAAGTGGAATCTAAGCTTTTACAACTCAAAGCAAAGCCTGTGAGTTCTGTGGACCTTTGCTAGACTCCATGTGTACCACTGGCTGTGCTCTAATTCTCTTGGCCACATCACTGTTGAAAAAGCCTTCAAGATTCAGTGTGGTCTCATTCTGTTGCCCACACATAAAACGTGCATCGAAATTCCTTCTTTTCCAAACTCACTGAGTGGGGCACCTGCAGAATGGTCCATCTGTTTTTTTCCTTCAGGGTTACTTTAAACCTATTATGCCTCATGAATTTGGTGGGCACAAGGAAGAAAACAAACAAAGGCCTTGCCTGTGGGTGAACTTACAGCTCAGTGTTAGATAGCATTCTTATTTCCTAATTTCAGGGAATTTAATAGTCACAGGCATCTTCTGTGAGTGGAATCACTTTTCTTTTATTTGATCCCATGACATATCTTTGTACGCCCTTTAATCCCCTCATCTTACCTTTGGGAATCTTTTTGTCAATTGCATTTTAACTATTACAATTAATCATTCATTATCCATTTATCCATCCATCTATCCATCATCCTTTCATCCATCCATCCCCCATCAACCCATTTATCATCCATCCACCAATCATCCATCCATTCATCCATCCATAATCCATTCATCCATTTGTCGCCCATCCTTCATCCTTCATTCATCTATCTGTCCATCACTCATCCATCCATCATCTATTTATTATCCACCCATCCATTCATCATCCGTCTATTCACCATCCATCTATCCATTCACCATCCATCCATCCATGAACGTGTTCTAAGCATCAGGTGCAGTGTGAGCCCTGTTGCACAAACATCCCTTTTCTCAAGAAGCCCACATCCTAGAGTAGGGAGACAAATGCAGATACAATGAGAGCTTTAGGAGCACTGAGGAAGGAGCCCTGGACTTAAGGAATGAAGGAAGGTCCCACAGACCAAGTGGCATAGAGAAGGATCATGATGAAGGACAAGGGCTCACCAGGCATAGAAAACCGAGCAAGGTGTTTAGACAGTGGGAACAGCACGTGGAAAGAAACCAAAGCAGGAAAGAGCATGGAGCATTCCAGGAATGGGGAGAAGTTCAGTGGGGATGAAGAATGGGGTATACGGTGGGGAGTGTAGGAAGGACTGAGGCAGAAGGACCAGTTGGGGCCAGAATGTGAAGGGCTTCAAATGCCAGAGTCAGCTTCCAACTCCTCGTCTTCCTTGTCCTTTGTTCTATCCTCATTTATCATCATGACAACAGCAGCCACAAGTACGGCTGCTCTACTCCATGGATACCACCAACTCTTAGGACTGTTTTTTGAGTGCTGACTACGTGCCAGGCATGTGCTAAACATGCATTGCCATGTTTATGCCTCAAAATAAGCTATGGGTAGATACTGTTGTGATTCCCACTTTACAGATGACAAAGTGAGGACAGATTGGGCTCCCTGTCCTGGGCTACAGAGCTGGCACTCAGGGGCACCGGAATCTACCTGCAGGCAGGCTTGCTGTGGAGCCCATGCTTTAAGCCCTGCAAGCTGTCCCTTGCTTCAGTGGCTCCCTTCTCTCTGCTTGACCTTTCATATGTCCAGCCTCTGCTCTGCAAGGCTGAGCCTCCTGCAGAACCTTCCTGAAGATGGCATTGCAGTAATCCCCAACCCTCGGACTCCCTAGGCCGTGTGTGCAGCAGCTCATTTCACTCTTTATCTCAGGCGCACATCATCACACAGTTCTTAATCCTGTAGACGTTTGTCTCTTTTCAGGAGATGGTCACTGAAGACCCAGCATTGTGAATGGGATCCTGAGCTCACTCTTCTAAATGGTTGTGCTGAGTGCAGCCTCGATGCCAGGTAGTCACTAAGGACCAGGGCCAGGCTTCCCCACCTGCTGAGACATCCCATCCGTCTATCCAGCCTCCTCAGGTTGGGGCAGAGGGGACTGGCATGTGGCGTGCCTGCTTCTGCATCTGCCCAATTCACTCTTTTTTTTTTTTTTTTTTTTTTAGATGGAGTCTCACTCTGTCACCCAGCCTGGAGTGCAGTGGCATGATCTCAGCTCACTGCAACTTCCACTTCCAGGTTCAAGCAATTCTCCAGCCTCTGGCTCCTGAGTAGTTGGGATTACTCAACTACTCTTGCGCCACCACACCCGGCTAACTTTTGTATTTTTAGTAGAGATCATGTTTCACCATGTTGGCCAGGCTGGTCTCAAATTCCTGACCTCAAGTGGTCCACCTGCCTCTGCTTCCCAAAGTGGTGGGATTACAGGCATGAGACACCACACCCGGCCCCAATTCATTCATTTAGCAAAAGCCGGCCAACCCTCCAGCCAGCTGTGCTGGAGGCTGGGAATTTCACCAAAATTCATGTGTATGCTTCTGCCCTTTGGGAGGTTCAAAGTCTGGTGGGAAGCAGACAAAATGTGAAGAGTGTATATTACAGCCTGTGCTGTTTTGTCTATGAAAGCGACAAACACACTAATGGGAGACTGAAAATGAGAAGGTGGTGAGGAACAGACCTCTTTGAAATGATGCTATGGAGGCTGAGAGCAAAGCTGGAAGGTGCTGGCCTTGTGGACAGGTTTGGGGAGGAATGCTCCCACACAGGGCAGAGACAGGAAAGAGCAGAGCAGCCCAGGAATAGAAATAAGATAGTGGGGTTAGAGCATGCAGCAGGTGGGAGGCACAGGATAATGCTGGAGAGGTTGGCAGGCCAGGCAAATGCCAGGGTGAAGAGTCTGGGAGAGTTTGGGTTTTGTTTGAGCTGCCATGAGGAGTTTTTTCTTTTTTTTTTTCTTTTTTTTTTTTCAGACAGAGTCTTGCTCTGTCACCCAGGCTGGAGTGCAGTAGCACAATCTCTGCTCACTGCAACCTCCACCTCCTTGGTCCAAGTGATTCTCATGCCTCAGCCTTCTGAGTAGCTGGGATTACAGGTGCCTGCCACCATGCCCGGCTAATTTTTGTATTTTTAGTAGAGATGGAGTTTTGCCATGTTCGTCAGGCTGGTATTGAACTCCTGCCCTCAAGTGATCTGCCTTCCTCAGCCTCTCAAAGTGCTGGGATTACAGGCATGAGTCACCGGGCCCAGTCTACGAGGAGACTTTATGGGGTTATAAACTGGGATTACCATTGTTTAGTTTATGCGTTAATCCTTCCAGCTGCTGAGTGGAGGATAGATGGGGGTGAGCAGCAGGAGGGGAAGCCTGGAGGAAGTCAGCAGGTGACCGCATGAGTCCAGATGAAAGGTGATGATGGTTTGGACTGGTTCAGCGCAGGGTCACTGGGAAGGAGGAGCTGGATGGATTCAGGATTGATGTGCATAGAAGGAGATGGATCAGAGGGGGTGGGTAAGGAAAGAGAGGATTCCTAATGTTCTGGTTTGAGTGATGGAGAAGACTAAGGTTGGGGGAATAGGGGACAGGATTAGGACAAAATTTAAGACTTCCAAGGTTAGTTGACAAAGATAATTCAACAATGTTGAATGCTGTGGACAATAGCT
Organism: Gorilla gorilla gorilla; assembly: GCF_029281585.2. NCBI lineage: Eukaryota > Metazoa > Chordata > Mammalia > Primates > Hominidae > Gorilla > Gorilla gorilla. Next base: position 138,480,287 of record NC_073232.2, read on the forward strand.
TAACATAGGGTTTGAGAAGGTGGAACTCAGGAGCCAGCAAGCTCGAATTTAAATCTTGGCTCTACTAATAACTAGCTCTATTAGTCCACTCTCACACTGCTATAAAGAAATGCCTGAGACTGGATAATTTATAAAGAAAATAGGTTTAATTGGCTCATGGTTCTACAGGCTGTACAGGAAGCATGGCTGGGAGGCCTCAGAAAACTTATAACCCTGGCAGAAGGTGAGGGGGAAGCAGGCACGTCTTACATGGCTGGATGAGGAAGAGAGAGAATGGGGAGGGCTACACACTTTTAAACCAGATATCGTGAGCACTTATTCACTATCACAAGAGCAGCACCAAGGGGAAAGTCTGCCCTCCACCCCATCCAGTCACCTCCCACTAGGCTCCACCTCCAAGTTGGGGATTACAATTTGACATAAGATTTGGGTGGGGACACAGATCCAAACCATATCACTAGCTGTGTGCCTTTGGGAAAGTTGCTTAACTTCTCTGTGACTGCTTTTTTCATTTTAAAAATGAGGACAATCTTTTTGTGGTCCTTATGAGAACTGCATGAGTTAATATACATACATAAAATGTGTAGAATAGTGCCTGGTACATAGTAAATAATGGCCACCACCCAATAAGTTATAGTTATTACTAACAACAAACATACACTGAGCACCCTGTCTGCTGGAGGCACCCCTGTCCTGAGTGCAAAGGGACATAGGGACATCAGCTTTACCTTCCAAAGGCTTATGTTCAATGGGAGTAATAAACACAGATTTGTTCATAAAATATATCTTTAGTTACTCCTTGTGTCAGCCAATGACCACGTTATTACACAGAAAGAAGAATAACACGATTCCAAGAGAAATGTGACATGGGAATCAACCACAAAGATGTCTATATTCATCCATCGCACATACTTAACTTACAATTCTAAATCTGTTTGTACGTCAGTAGATGGGATCCCCCTTGGGAATATTTTGGAAATGTCCTTCACTACCAGTTGATTACAAAACTTCTGAAGTGGTTAAAGAATACTTGAAAAGATCAAATTAAAGCATGGAGGCCAGTGAAATTTTGAAAGATATGCCAAAGACCCATTTCAGCGTGTGACTATCTGGTCCTACTCAAATGGCCTTAACTTGACTGGTCTAGAGCTGCAGGTTTCTACCATGTAATTCTGCAAGAGGCAGAAACATTCAGCTTACTCCAATGGGAGAGAGTCGCCAGCCTTTGCCAAAGGGGCATTGTAATGGATTTTTAATTTTTTAATCTTTTTTGAAAAGGACAGACCTCTGGGCGTAGTGGCTCATGCCTGTAATCCCAGCACTTTGGGAGACCAAGGCGGATGGATCACAAGGTCAGGAGATCAAGACCATCCTGGCTAACACGGTGAAACCCCGTCTCTACTAGAAATATAAAAAATTAGCCGGGTGTGATGGCCCGTGCCTGTGGTCTTGGCTATTCAGGAGGCTGAGGCAAGAGAATCACTTGAACCCGGAAGGCAGAGGTTGCAGTGAGCTGAGATTGTGCCACTGCACTCCAGCCTAGGCGACAGAGCGAGACTCCATCTCAAAAAAAAAAAAAAAAAAAAAAAGACAAACCATATGCAATAGACAAGACTAAATAAACATTTCCAGAAGACAATGAACTCAGGTAACCAGTATGACGGTTAAGGTTTTGCTTAATTTGCAAAGTCACTGTAATCTGATGGCAATGATGGACAAAATCTATTTGATTCCTGCCACTGGTCAAATACATTAGAGAAATGTGCTTACTGGATTAATTTATTGTGTGGTTTAAACCGGGCACTTTAAAGAAAACTAAGCTATGAAACCCAGAGAAGGGGTAGATTCTTTCTTTCAAAAGATAAAGAAACAACAATGGCATTATCACACCTTTTAAACATATGAGAGAGGGCCAGGTGCGGTGGCTCACGCCTGTAATCCCAGAACTTTGGGAAGCTGAAGCGAGTGGATCACATGAGGTCAGGAGTTCGAGACCAGCCTGGCCAACATGGCAAAATCCCACCTCTACTAAAAATACAAAAATTAGCTCCATGTGGTGGCGTGCGCCTGTAGTCCCAGCTACTTGGTAGGCTGAGGCAGCAGAATCTCCTGAATCTGGGAGGCGGAGGTTGTAGTGAGCTCGTGTCATTGCACTCCAGCCTGGGCAACCGAGTGAGACTCTGTCTCATGAAATAAAATGAAATGAAATAAAATAAAATAAAATAAAATAAAACATGTGAGAGAGGCCTGACATCAGAAACCAAAGTTGAGGGGTTGATTTGGAAACGGAGAGACTGCTGTTGTACAGCCTGAAATGCGTTGGAAGCAGTGATGTTCTTCCTGGAAAAGTTACACTTGTGAAATGAAGAGAACACCATTCAAGAAACACTCTAGGTGCTTATTAGGAGAAGATAATGAAAAATATACATAAGACTTTAAATACAGCGTGTTATGTAAGTAAATGTTAAATCAAACTTTGGAGTGGCTCAGTTTCTAACAACTAAATATCTTTGGTGCTTCTGTCCCTTGCCAGCAGTAACAGACACCAAATAAGTTCGTATGCTCAAAAAAAAAAAGCGTTCTGGACACTGTCAGCCCACCTGTGTGCAGACTAGAGAGGAATCCTTTAAGCTTTCTGAGACAAATAAAAGGCAAGGAATCAAAGGGAAGTGTACACCTCACCATTTATCGGGAAGCAGACTTGTGTAATCTGGCTGAGCCAGTGACAAATAAAACGTGATTTAGTGTAGCATTTCTCACACGTAGAGAAAGTCTCCAATTCTCAGAGACCCCTGGTGTTGACTTACAATATTTTTATCCCAATAGTATTTAAATGTATGCAAGAATAAAATGAAATATAAATGTATGTGTATAACACACCAATCAAAACAAATTCACAAATGAAATACAGAGTAAATTACCAACCCAAGACCACTCAATTGAAGGATATTAATTCAGCCTAATAGGTAACGTGGTTTTGTTGAAGCAAAATTGCTCATTCAGAGCTTCAGAGCAGAAAGTTGCAACCCTGGTTCTGGGTCTGCAGTGAATGTTTCTGTATTTGCCTATAATCGTACCCTTGTGTATAATGTCTGTTGACATATGTATGTAACACAGAATGCTAGGAACATCTTCAAAACTTTGTCTCAACGGGATAATCAGACCTCATGTGGCCCCCAAAATTCTGCTGGCAGGCAATGCTTGAATGCCTATGGCAGTGAGGTAGAATTTGATAGCCTTGTTACTTTAAGCTAAGGTCGCATGATTGTAGTATTAAAAAATCTGCACTAATTACGTATCAGCCTTAAATATTGTTCTCATTTATATGTAGAATCTTAAAAAGTTAAGTCTTAAAAGCAGAGCTTACCAGGGGTGGGGGCTTGGGGGTGGAGAGATGTGGGTCAAAGGACACAAAATTTCGGTTAGGAGGAATAAGTTCAAGATCTACTGTGCAATATGGTAACCACAGTTAATACCAGTGTATCATATTCTGGAAAATTGCTAAAAGAATAGATTTTAAGTGTTCTCACCACACACACACACACAAATGTGTGAAATAATACATATGTTGGTCAGGTGCGGTGGCTCATGTGTATAATCCCAGCACCTTGGGAGGCCCAGGTGGGTGGATCACCTGAGATCAGGGGTTCGAGATTGGCTTGGCCAACATGGCGAAACCCCATCTCTACTAAAAATAGAAATATTAGCCAGGTGTGGTGGTGTGTGCTTGTAATCCCAGCTACTTGGGAGGTTGAGACAGGAGAATCGCTTGAACCCGGGAGGCAGAGGTTGCAGTGGGCCAAATTGCACCATTGCACTCCAGCCTGGGCAATAAGAGCAAAACTCCATTCCCCACCCAAAAAACAAGAACAAAAACAAAAACCAACATACGTTAATTAGATCAGTTTAGCCCTTCAACAATATATACATATTTCAAAACAACATGTATATGATATATACGATTCTTAAATTTTTCAATAAAAATAAATACAATTTTAAAAATCTGCATTATGTATCAATCTTAAACATTGTTGAATTCTTAGACACCATTTTTAAATGTGACTACTCTATTTATATGATACAATTTATATGATAAACTTGGGAACTGATATCTAAAAGGCAGGGGTCCATGAAACTGTTAAGTTACCTAAAACTTGGAAATAAGGTGAAAAGCTCACTATGTCTGCTTTCAAAGTAAAACCCGATCACTGTCTCACAAGCTGGCCTAGAATGCATCTAAGTGGGGCAGGGGTTAGCGGATGGCCTCCAGGGGCCTGTTTCTCATAAAGTTTTATAGGAATGCAGCTACTTAACGTGTTGCTTATGGCAGCTTTTGTGTTGTGGCAACAGAGTGGGGTAACTGCGACAGAGACTGCATGGTCTGCAAAGTCTGAGATGTTTAATAACTGGCCCTTCACAGAAAACGTTTGTAGACCCTCATTCTAGGGGATGCTATTTGGGTTGATTTACCATTTGCTATTGATTAGGGACCTGATTCTGTAAAGTTAGATGTTAACTTGCAGAAGACTGAGAAATGGCAAGTAATATCTGTCAGGCAGAAAAGATAAACCGCTAAAGTGACGGTTTCATTGCCTGGAAGAACATGAGCCGGCTCTGGATGTGAGCTAGCAGGCTTCTCTCAGCCTTCCTTGTTCTCCCTGAGCCTGCTTCGGCATCCTGCTGGTTCCCTCATCAATCAGCTGCATAAACCTTTGACAGATGCTCACTATAGGTTTATGTGAGAGCCATGGCTTTAACTTTCTGAAGTTTGTGCTTTGACGTAACTTATTTGTCTACATTTGATTGAAGACACATTTACTGAGCAACTCTGATTGGCTCAATGACCTACTGGGCCCCTTCTATGTCACTGAATCATGTTGGATGCTAGGTGGGATACAAGAGTGGTTAAGAACTGGAGTTGACAGAAAATAACTCATCCACTCAAATAACTATAATACATAATACATGTGCTCAGAAATAAATTTGTGTAGTAAAAGTCATAGTTCATGGTAACTGCCTGATTAGTTATAGTTAGTTGCTGGTGGGTGAGATTATGAATACTTAAAGATTTCTTCCTTTCCTTTCTGTAATTTTCTGTAAGGAGCATCTGTTGCTTCTTGTAAAATAAAAAAAAGTGGGGAATTTGATTTTAACTTTTCAAAAATGTCAGTCAGGGAAAATCAGGGTATGTCGTTTGGCTTCAGTCGGAGACTAGGGGACAAAGGACAAATTCAGATAGGGCAGGGGATCTAGGCTATAGAGGCCTTGGAAGCCGGGCTGACAAATTTGACCCATCATTTTGGGTAAGAGGGAGCTGCTGTGGCTTTAAGATGGGAAGAAGAGAAAGAAGTAGAAATCTGCTGTGCAATCCAGACCTGAGATAAAGAAGACACAGTCCCAGGTGGAGGCAGGGGTGGTGTGGAAGACACGGCTAGGTGAGGAGCTATTTGTAAAGACAGACTTAGAGATGATGAAGCAAAGATGAGCCGGTTGGAAAGGGCACTGACTAGGGGCCCTACAGGGAGTGACAAGGCATCTTTTGGACAAAGTTCATTGGTGAACTCTGGAAGAAGCCAGCTGCATCTGATCTGTCCTCGAATCCCTGAGGCCGAGCCTGGTGCCCAGAACATAGAACATGCTCGGGATACATGTCCCAGGCTTGAGCGGAAGGGAGGCAAGTTGAGGGTTTTGTTGATGCAGCCTGGAGGCTGTGCCCCACAGGAGGTCCACAGCAAGACTGTGAGTGACCCTGTGGGAGAGGACAGTCGTGTGCTTCCCTCCTGGGGTTGCAGAGGAAGCACAACCAAGCCAGTAGTCTGAAGAGGAGCAGCACAAAGATGGAATGGAACTCAGGGAATTTCTCATTGCTGGGAACTAAATGACTGATTTAAGGAAGGCCGGATGGTTGAGCATCTGAGGACACAGAGGTAAGCCTGAGAAACAGACCTGGGTTTGGCATGCAGGAGCCTGCCCGGCTGCATTTGGTATTTATATATCACTGGTGCCCAACAAATAGTCAATGAATTTGGAGGCTAAAGTAAAGACACTTAGGTGGCCATGTGACAGAGGGAAGCCATGCTGGTAGGGACATCTTTGGGAAGGGAGGGAGGTTATGAGTGGAGAAGCAGCAAGAAAATGCTTCACAGGCCTGAAAGCCCCAGACAGCAGGTGGCACGTGGAAGGCCTAAGTCTCCACCACGCATGGGGTGCCATCACCTCCGTGAACTGCAGGAATGGGAGAGGGAAGGGACTGGGGCTTCAATGTGAAATTACAGTTCTTCATTCCACACAAAGGCATGTGTTCCAAATTAACATCACTGTTTCCTAAGAAGCGTGAAGATGCAAACCAGGTATCTCCTCATGGGTTGGGGCTGGTGTTCAGTCGAGACGGACAGCCACTATGGGCCTTGCTCTCCTCCCTTGAGTCCACGGCCCTCCCTGGCAAGCCCCCTGTGGGAGATGCAGATGCAGGACAGGAGAGGGGTGAGTCACCAGTGCAGACACCCATGCTTTCCGGCATCAGTAGACACATTTCAAAGACTGAATCTCAACGCTGCCATGGCAGAGGGGAGGTCACACTATCAGGAAGGTCTGTACCTTTTTCTGGTCTAATGAAGTGTAAGACGACAGAATTTACACAACCAGGAGAGAGACCAGAAGGGCCCAGCAAGTCTCGTCACCCACATGCTGGATTTGTCTCCAGCTCCTGGAGCCACTGGAAGGGGCCGTATGTTCTGCATTTCACCGGCTCTTGCAGTGAAATATTTGCTATCTGGTTTGTGGACGCAAAATGTGCAACCAGGGCCAGTGTAGCCTTTAGCTCGTGTGAATCCTGCAGCTTCTGTTTCTGGGCCTGAAGACAGAGATCCAGCACCTCCCCTGCTGCTCCTACCCAGCTGTGGGTGCCGGGGATCTCTGCCTGCACCTCTGTATGAGGCTGAGTGCCTGGCACGCATCCTTGCAAAGCAAATGAACAACCATTACAAACAGACTCAGTTTTCATCTCAAGGTAGGTCTGTGCTTAAACCTGACAATATGCTCTTTCCATTTTATTTTTCTTTAAACCCCACCAAATTTCATGTGTATTTATGAATATACTGTTACTGCCAAATTCCTGGCACTTTATTCATATTAGAAACTCCCAGCTGTGGTGAGAAAAGAGGAGAACATTTTTCAAGAGGGGAAGAAATGACTTTTCCCAGTATATCAAAAATATGTCCCATTTTATTACCACTATCTGATATCAAAGAGTAAGGAAGGTAGGCTTGAGCAGAAGGCCTGTAGATTCCAGAAATTTCTCTCAGGGCGTCTGTGTCTTTTTATGGTGAGCTTTGTGCTTTTGGGGCCCTAGGAATAAGGAATTTAAGTTATGTAGTCAAGTCCTCAGTCTCACTTTAAAACTACCTCCTTACCAGGTTGAAGACCCCAATAAGTTGAGACTAACCACCTGAATGAAGGTTTCGTTTGGGGCAATTATCTAGATGATTCAGTAAAGTGTAAGAAAAAGTGATTTCAAAGCCTTGGACAATGACAGGAGGATGAGGCAACCCAGCCCTGCTAAAAACTTATCCACCTAATCACCATCGAGATCAGCGGGCCTGACCATCCCGCTGAAATGGCCGGTGTTCATTTCAAGTCATGCCAACAATCATGTCTGCTTGCAGTGCATGAGTCATTTTAGGCATAATGGCCACCAGCCAATTTCAACGACTACCCATGACTCAGCCATATTGTCAAGTTCGCAGCCCCTCCTGGCCTCCAGCTAATGCGTTGGGATTCTACTGCAGAAACGCTCCCATAAACCTCTCCTCATCAAGTGTCATCAGCCCCATGCATCATGTGACCCTGTCTGGGGGAAGCTGCTGCTGCTTCCCAGAGTGTGTCTCGGACCGTCTTACACATCTAAACAAAACCAAGTTTTCATTTTTAGACTTCAGTGAGTTATTTTACTAAATCAGAGAAAAATAAACATTTAGAATTACAAATGAAATACATATAAAGTTTCTCTACATGTCAGTAATATTCCCTGATAATGAAAGAATAAGGATGCATTCTTTTAAAATAAGTCATCCTATCCCTGTCTCTCTAGCTAATTGAGATTGTGCATGACCTCGAGAAAGGCATTAAGGTTTGTTCTATTAACAAACATAGACAGTGTGTACCTGATCAAAGCAATGCTTTTTGGTCAAATGATTGACTAACAAAAACAAAAGCCCACTGGCACAAAATACAGGCACTCAATGGGGTCTTCCACACGCACCATGATCTATGTATATAGTCCATCAACAGAAGGAAGGGCAGTGACTTACACACTAGTTACCAGACAATTACCACCTATGAGATGCTCTTTAATATTCACTGTTCTATTAATTAGAATATTCTATGAATTGGTATTTCCATGCAGGGTCTGACCTGGGCCACATAACGAGGTGGAACAGGTGCAAGCTGTTAAGGTTGGCAAGAAGTGCAGCTCACACAGGGACTGGATGGTCTGAGGGCACTAGGAGGGAGCAGGAAGGACTCCAGACTTCCTAGGTCTTCAGTTAACTCAATGGTTTTTGTCTTTGAAAATGGAGTAACAGATTAATAACCATGACATTGATCCCCAAACACGATCAGATGCCTTCAAGTATGGTCTCAAGGCTCAGGAAGTTTATGCTCTAATTATGAAAATGAAATTGAACAGTAACCAACACCAATAAAAGCAGGAGCATTTGGAGGTTAAGAACCAGAATTTTGGAGTCAGAAAAATCAGCACAACTCCTGTCTCCATCTCCCACTACTTGGTGAGATCTTGGGCAAGGGATTTGCCTCCCTCAGCCTCAGCATCTTAATCGACAACACCACGATATAATGGTTCCCACACCGTGGAGCTGCCGTGGGGTGCCAATAAGATCATGTGTGCAAAGAGCTCAGTTACGGTGCCCAGTGAACTCTCCAGGAACGTTAGCTATTTATGGCAAGAGCAACATCAGCAGCAATAAAGCACCAGATGAGAAGCTCTAAATGGTTCAGAATGTTCAAAGGAGAGAGGATTCTCAATAGGTTGGAGTCTCCAAGACTCTAGAGAAAGAGCCCAGGATGTGGTTTGAGATGGACGTTGGAGAGTTGTTAGGACTTAGATTTTGCGTATGTGATGGGGGCAGGGTGGTGGTGGTTAAACCAAAGCAACAGAGATTCTGTAAGCAAAGACACAGATATTGTAAATGCACATGGAATGTTCTAGAAACAGTAGACCAGTCTGGGCAGGGCATAAATTTCTCATATGGGAGGTAATAGGATGTGATCCTAGAAAGGTGGGGTTGTCCAGGCTGGAAAAGAGTATGAGCATCAGGCTAAAGTAGTCAGAATTTCTTCCACAGGCCAAATGGTTATTGAACAATGGGGTGAGAAAAAGGGATCATTTGAGAAAGGATAACATGATGTGTGCCGTGGGTTGAACCGTCCTTCCAAAAAGATACGTTTAACTCCTACTTCCCCGCACCTGTGATGGTGACTTTATTTAAAAATAGGTTCTTTGCAGACGTAACCAAGCTAAGTTGAGGTCATACTGGAGCAGTGTGGGCCTTACAAGGAGAGGGAAATTTGAACACAGGCACGCAGAGAGGAGGCTGCCATGAGACGAAACAGAGATACAGAAGAGAAACAGGGGAAAAGGCCAAGTGACAAGGGAGGCAGAGACTGGAGTGTTGTTGCCACGAGCCAAAAACGCCAGGGAACCCTAGGCAAGCACCAGAAGCTGGAAGAGGCGAGGAAGGGTTCCTCCCAGAGCCTTGGGAGGGAACGTGGCCCTGCCAGAAGTCACAAGTCCTGGATTTAGGATTTCTGCCTTCCAGAGCTGCGAGAGACCGAGTTCCTGTTGTTTGAAGCCACTCAGTTTGTGGTGCTTCATTACAGCAGCCCTGGGAGATGGGGAACTGGCAATGTACAGGGAAGACATGATGTAGTCACCAGATGAGAGAGTGGTGGTGACAAGGAACAGAGCTGAGAAGCCGTTCTTAGAGTGGATCAAAGACCTGGAGATACAACGGTGAAATGAAGAAAGAAAAAGGGAAGTGGTAAGAACCCAGAGAACCGAGGTGCTCCCAGTGATAGAAAGAAAGACCAGGCAGAAACAAAAACAGAGAGGTGTTGGCTCTGAGCAAGACCTTCTACCTCGAGCAGAGAGGCCTGCCCCAGAGAGAGGCAGCAGGCTAGTTCAGCAACGTTGTCGTTCACATAAAGAACGTCCAGGGAAAGAATGGGCGGGCCTTCTTTTTGCAAGGTCAGAGCTCGTCCAGTGGAAAGGCTCTGGGGCTGCAACGCACAGGATGTACAGCACCAGTGCCAGGCCTCCTTGTCCACTTCCATTCACTCTTGTCTTAATGCCTTGGCAATTAAAACTTCCAAACATCTCAGTCGATTCTTCTTCCACTGTGGCTGGAGATCCACCCCATGTGGGGAAATTCTACTCCGAACCTTATTCCCATGGGTTTATAGCTATTAGTACCTGTGGAAAACTTTTGCTTTATTTCAAGATCTTTAGAAAAATAAACAGGGCATACCATAATTGTTGGTTAATTTGTTTTCAGTTAATTGATTCCAGATTTCGGCCTTTCTGATTATTACCATTTTTACCTTTTTCAGCCTATCCTTAAGTTCACTGAACTGTAATTTTGTATAAATTTAATGACTATCCAATGACATTACGAAGTCTGAAAATCTTGCTTTTGTATCTTGAGGTGTCCTACCCTGTAATCCGAGGGTTTGAAAAACCCCAAAATGCTCTACTACTTCTCTCTCTCTCTCTCTCTCTTTAACCAGAAGAAGATAAAGGTCACTCTGCAGTCAGAATAATTGCTGCAGTGGATTGAAGATATTTTTAAAAACTTTCTCTCAAAATTACAGATTTAAGATGACAACGAAAGTAAAATTGCAGTTGAACTCCAAAGCAAAACCTTCAACTAAAAATACAAACTACTCACAACGTGCAATTTTGCCGGGGCCAAGAGGCAAAAGAGCTTCATGTCAACAGAATTCTCATAATCTCTGAGTGTCTACAGAACTCAAGTGGCTTCAAGTTGTATAAAGTCCCCAAATCACTGCAGGTTCGCAGACGTACGTGTCTCTGAAACGCTCTAACATTTTTCCAAAGGTCAAAGTGAGACTCGATCTTTAAACCACCGAAAGAAAAAACGTCTCCTTTCAAGACTTTTTATTTCACATTGAAATTAAAAATTAAAATTAAAAAGTTTCACATTGTTGCAGATAGTAGAATACAGGGGAAATTGTGTACAAAGTTCCATACTGGTTCCTTTTAACTGGACATCTTTTGTGAAAGTTCAGGTGCCCAACTAGTTGTCATCAGGGAAGGAGTAAGGAAGGAAGAATGAATTATGGAGACAGCGATGGTCAGGTTTTCAATTCAGTAAAAACCACAAAAAACCTTTATTTCTAAACTGAAAGTTTCTTACCTTAATAACTAATCAGAGTGTAAATTTTATTTAATCTATAGGGATTGTAGTAGTAATTTCCTATAAGAAACTAGAAAGTATTCTTTATTTGACATGCATATTAATATGTCATATGCCTTCCTACCAACACCTATTGGAAAGAATTATAGTCTGAAGGAGAAGAAATAGCTTGGTTCAGTTGTTACTAAAATTATATTTAAGGTAAATATTGCAACAGACGTTTTATTTTATAAAAAGCAAGTATAGTGAAATTCCTGTGTGGAATGGAGGTGCTTCAGCCAAGAAAAATTATGTTTTACACATTTCAGACGTTCTTTTTGAATAAATATAGAAGCATAAACATGCAGAAATACAGAATTCAGGAAGAAAAATGATTTGGGCATAAACTCTATCAAAGCATCAAATACCATTTTACTGAAGAGCTGTTCAATTTTTAGATAAGAAATCATCTTTCACAAACATACCCTAAATACCCTTTGCTTATCTGACAGGATCTGATCAAATATCTTTTGAGGTAAAATTTTCCTTCCTACTCCCACAAATTCTTCAGAAACTGCTTAGCAGAACCATTTAAAAAAATAAGTTTCATAACTTTGGGCAATGTGAGAGTGTGACCCACAGAGACTGTGCTATGGCCCAGTTCTGTGTTGGGAGTGTGGCTGCCTGTGATGGACTTCACCCTCTGTGGTGGACTTCACTCTCTGTGGTAGATGTATTCTTGGAGAAATCAAGCAAATCAGAGTGTGTGCGTGTGTGTGTGTGTGTGTGTGTGTGTGTACCAAACTAAGTAATCTTTTCAACATCCCCAGAAGTTCACCCAGGAGTTGAAGGAATTCTGCAACAAATTATTCACAGTAGGAGCTGCCAATGCAAGCCTGCCAGTGGCGAATGCTTTGGCTGCTGAACCCCCAGCTCCTATCTCCAGCCCCTGGTTCCTCATGGAGAAGCCACCTCCTACTTCAGAGGCTAGAAGTGGAAATCTCCCCACCCCTGGAAGCCAGCTCCAGTCAATGGATCTGCTGGGAAACTTTCTAGAAACATTTTCTTCCCTAACAAGAAGAGTAATACAAGGGAGGAAACACAGCTTCCCTTTCCCCTCCATTAGACATTGTTGGGTGAAGATGTGATGCTTGGAACTGGAGCTTTCCATCACCCATGACTAGGAGAAAGCCCAGAGAATTGCAGAAAGGCTGGCCCAGGATGCAGGTGCTGTCAGCTGCTAAATTAGCCTCACCTAGCAGTGCCACCTCTGGATGACTGTGTCTATGAGACAATAAGCTCCTCATTGCTGAGTCACTCTAGGTCAGGTATTCTGTTACTCACATGGAACAGAAAGCAGATTCCCGCTTCATGCCCTTTCTTCAGGGCATTTTCCTCTGGGAAATCCCTCTCATCCCTCAAGGTTTAGTCTATGAGTAACTCAAGAGACCGCAAATGAAAATGTGGCACCCTTTGTTCATAAATTGTTAAGAATTTAAAGATGGTGATAGCAGAGCATTAAACCAACCGTGGGCCCTTCTAGCTGTGAGGCCTTGTGTGACCACTCGGACTGCACACTCATGAAGTTGGCCCTATTTACGGGCTTATCTTACCTACCAAATGGGTAGCACATTTTTTCTGTAAAAGGCCAGATCATAAATATTACAGGCTTTCCAGGCCTCACAGTCTCTGTCACAACTACCCAACTCTGTGCTATTCTAAGTAGATTAGATAGGTTGGAACCCACCCACAGTCACAAGAATGGGCATAAGAACCACGTTTGCCAAGAGTAACTCCAGGTTCTTGGCCAGCGTGGATTGGCTCGGGGATAGGCACCTGACGGAAGCCAGGCCATCTGGACACCACCAAGTCTTTCCAGAAGGTACTTGGGAGAGATGGTACCTTTCCCCTGGAGTTCCATAGCTAATACTGTGTGATCTGTGGATGCCAATGGCTTTTGTCATACAGCATAGCAGGAGAGCCTGACCAAGAGACAACCAGAGAGCCAGAGCCATGATGACACTCTGAGCCCCTGGATCAAGCCACACCTGAAGCAGGTTGTACCTTGCTTCCCAGTTATGTGGCACAAAACCTCTTTACCTTTTCTTTTAGCAGTTTGAGTTGGTTTTCTGTCACTTAAAACCAAAAGAATTCTGAAAGTATGTTAAAAAAAAAACAACAACCAACCCTGTGTACTTTAGGCCAACTTCACTCCTCTTAAGTTAGAATAGCTGAATCACTGGAATACACTTTATATAAGATGGCAAAAGTCTTAATTTAATGTCAGCAAGAGTTGTAAAACCTAAAATGAAAAATCTCCCAAATCCACTGGCTTGTTACCATTTCTTGAAGCTCAACTCAGCCCATGCCAGCTCAGGATCTGTATATTTCTTAAACCTGATCTGTCTGTCACATAGAACATCCTTCTGAAAGGGATAGGCTTCCACAGGACAAGTGAATGCTTAGCATCAGGTGGCTGAAATATACACTCATTGCAGTTTCCAAAAGTAAAGACAAAACCCAGGCTAAGATGTAGAATCTTATCTCAAATTTTGCAGACTTCTTGTATCTCTGCCCTTCCATTACTCATGACTCTTTAGTTCCAGATGATGTATAACATGTTACTGTCTGTGAAGGACTGATCAGTATATCCTGGAGATTTTTCTTTTTATTGTTTTTCAGTTGATATCTTTTTAAATTTGAGATAATCTGGTCATATGATTTATTTTATAGACAAAACATCACTGGTATCTGAATAAATTCTAATAATGCACACTAGTACATACACTCAACCACATAAAAAATAACACATCATAGTCTAAAAATCTTGGTGGGAAGGCTATTATCTGGCCTTCTTAGCTAGACTTCATGTGTCTGGAAAAATGTCCAATTTTTTTTCTAGCACCTAAACAAATTATCTTGTGTATAGCAAAGCTGGGTCTAACCTGAACTCAAATAACTAGATCACAAAACCCTCTGATGTTGTTTTGCTGTTAAGCTTTCTTTATTCAGGGGAAACACATTGTAAGAAAACAATTGCAAGGCAAAGCAACTAGTCTATAGAACTACCACATGGACATGAATCTTTCTGACCCTTTCTAAAAGTACTTGCCCTACACACCAGAAATTCTGACTCTGAGAGGCTTCAAGACCCTAAATCCCAAAACGATAGACAATTAAAGTATACTCAGGTGGGACACTATCCTGCTTAGTCTAGGGAGACACATGAATCAATTTTGAAAATATTTTCAAACACAAGCATCAAAGTAAAAGAGGTGACTCCTCGGCACTCAAGCAGGGAATTAAGTTAATCATAATATCCCATGAGTAAAGAGAAACCCCCAGTCTGCTGCCTCTAGAATGTGTGTATTCATATCCAGCATTGACAAACACACCACATCTCACTCAAAAAGTACATCGTTTTCTATTACGGGATGTTTATCTGTATCTGCTAAGACCAAACACCAGGCAATTATAAGATTACGTGGCTGGCAAGTACCAACATTTCAAGAAAGAAACATGCAAGAATCATGCTCGGAGTTCTAAGTATGTTGCAGTAGGAGGGTCTTCTTTCTCCTGAAGGCTTTGCAGTTCTCTGCTGGCAGGGAGGAAGGAAAGTGATACGGTTTGGCTGTGTCCCCACCCAAATGTCATCTTGAGTTGTAGCTCCCTGAATTCCCATGTGTTGTGGGGGGGAGCCAGTGGGAGGTAATTGAATCATGGGGGCAGATCTTTCCCTTTCTGTTCTCCTGATAGTGAATAAGTCTCACAAGATCTGATGGTTTTATAAAGGGGAGTTTCCCTGCACAAGCTCTCTCTTCTCTCGTCTGCTGCCATGTGAGATGTGCCTTTCACCGTCCGCCATGATTGTGTGGCCTCCCCAGCCATGTGGAACTGAGTCTATTAAACCTCTTTCTTTTGTAAATTGTCCAGTCTTGGGTATGTCTTTATTAGCAGCATGAAAACGGACTAACGCAGAAAGCAAGGATAAAGAACATAAACTAGAAGTCACCTCAGATGAACATCTTGAGATCACAGATGAGAAAGCTTGGGGGAAACAATGGAATGGGGAGACAGGACGCAGAAAAGGGAAAGGGATTTACTGTGCCTCATTGGCAGAATGCAATGGCTCCCAACATATTAGTAGTGTTGCCACACTTTTGATTTCATCACTAAGAAATGATCATGCATTGGGATCTTTTCTTATAATCTTAGCTAAGTTATAGTGCAAATTACGCAAGCTATTATAATTAAGGTCTGATATTTTATGTGAAACCACATTAAAATGATCATTTAAGAGAACATTCTCAAAGAGTGCTCAAGATACATCTGTGCAATTCCAATGTTATTTTCTCAGTTTTGAAATGCTATTGGTATTGAAGACTCTGCCCACGACCTTGTCTGTTACTAATAAGCTCAATATAAAATACGATTGCTTCTGCTCCAATTATACTGACTCATATAGCAATTGGTTAGTAAGATATAATTGCTTTTGTGGCTAACATTTTTGTAAAATTTTAAAGTTTATATTATTTGAGATTACTTACTGATACTAAGAAGATTACAGCTGCTGTTATTTATTTAAATAGTTGCTCAAACACCAATATTCTTCCAGATTTTTGTTTCACTCATCTCTTTATCATCATCTCTCAGGAATTAGAGATGAAATTCCAGAATATATTGTTGATAAGATTACAAAAATATACAGAAACCCTTACATGTTTCAATATGTAAAACACTAAAAGGAAAAATAGTAGACAGCCAGCCTTGCAAGGAACAACATATTTCAATGATTTCTGTAATTTTTTTCTGATAATGTACATTTTAAATAAAGAAAGTTATTATTCACAGAATTAGATTTTATGTAGGGGATTATATCGGTTTTCAAACTCTGTTTCTTGATGTGGAATTTATGCTGCTCTGATAAAGGAAATACTTCTATCAGCTGACTGAGATAAGGGAAAGAATTCCCTGGGAGATTTAAAGAAGCCACCATAAAAGGTTCTTATTTTAAATCAGTGGTTCTTAATGGGGCATAGGGTGATTTTATGCCCCACCCCAGGGGACAATGGCAATATCTGCAGATACTTTTGGTTGTCACAATCAGGGGAGCAGACTGTGGGCAGAGGACAGGGATGCTGCTAAACATCCTACAATGCCCAGTGCAACCCCCAACAACAAAGAATTATCCCCTCCTCTGCAAGAGTCAATAGGGCTGAGGGTAAGAAACCTGTTCAAGCTTCATCAGACACTGGTTCTTGGTTGGTCAGATGGCTTTCAGAGCTCTTGAAAATTCATATGCAATTGTACACAAGCACAAATAAACGTGGGAGGCACAGGATAAGCACACCACACATAGATTTCTTAATGAAGTAAAGGTAAAGAAAAATAAATAAAAGTAGGATTTATCTTTACTTTTCAACGGCAGCTGACTGGCCATCAGGAAATCTATTTCATGTTCATTGGGGGATACAATCTACACTCCAAAATTCAGGTAGAAGAGAATGGAAACTCACAAGACAAGAAGACTGAGCAGAAACAGAACCATCTGGTAAGCTGATTAAAATGATCATTTGACACTTGCAGGAAAATGCTATGAAGCCCAATGGAGTAAGTACACTTCTTTAAATCATATCCATCAGAAACTCTTACACTGCAGGACAGAAAGGAGAAAAAAGAAAGTTTTTTTTTTTTTTCCTGTTACCACCCACATCTTTCTGGTGATCACATCCCCTAGCCTATACAAATTGAGCTTTTTCCTCAGTTACGTGCCAACTTCTTATCGTAAGAATGTTCTCTGAGAATTGTCAAATGACAAGACATTTCTTTTCAGAATTAATGAAACTTTTCTATTACTCATTATTCTGCTGTCAAAACTGAGACCAGCAAGAGAGCAATGAAGATCAGAATTCTAAAGGAAAGAAGAACGTTGTCAATTCACTGTTGGGAATTTTGGCAGCAAGCCAAAATCCTATCAACATAGGAGGGATATTTTCATCTTCTAATTGCTTCTTATGGCTACTTCCAGAAAATGTAGACTGTTCACACCTTGATGAAAAGGGGTAAAAAGCTAATGCTGCTTCTGAAAACTTTATTATTGTAGCATCCCTGAGTATAAATTTTTTAGACACCTCTACAAAATTCTGTTAGATATGTAAATTGTTTCAAACTGATAAAACTGCCTAACAATTACCTGATCCATAGTGCTGTTCCTTTCTTGTCTTGGCAGGAAAGACAAAACTGTCTTAAGCAGAGATTATTCTTTAGAATTTATAAGGATAATTGATGGTGAGAAAAATAAATCACTGGGGTGTCCTATTGTCACACAGAATTTATTAGAATTTGTCCTAATAACCATAATATGATGATTTGTCACAGCTTTGCTGGTGACAAACACAGGAGTCAGATTTTACAAACTCTGTTGAGTTTAAGGCAATGATCACATGATGATTGAAATAATCCAAATATTTTAGCTGCATTCTGTCAACAGCTATTTTTAGATATAACAAGTTTTCAGAAAGAGGGTGACAAAACAAGGCCTATATTGTTACATTGAATGCAGGTTTTAAGCCACAGAGGATCCAAGAAAAAGATTTTGTAAAACAAGAAGTTCTTTACTTTTCCTTTACCATAACTCCCAAGCCTATGAGCACTAAGTTCAACAGCAGAACACGACTCAATAGATTTAGAGGTCTGGACCCATGAAAAGCTCAAGACACAGCTGATTATCCTAGCTAGCACACAGCTTCACTGGGAATAGTCTACTGCTGATCACTCCTCATGTGTAACTTATTCTCCTTAATCATTTTATTAATGCGACTCACATAACTACATCTCGGGATCCTCCGGGTACTACGTTAACTCTCAGGCTTGGTTTTTGGACTTTCCAGATGCAACACTCAACTCGATGACTGAATCTCCCATCTTTCCCCATCTGCCAGGTACATTCATGCCTGCTCCCTTCCTCCTGGGCTGACCCTCTATGGGGAAGGTCCTTCCTTTCATCTCTGCCTGGTGAACTCCATTTCATTCTTCCAGAAATAGCACGTGACAAAGCTGGACTAGCAGCAGCTCCTGTTGACCAATGCTTTCCTCTGTGTCAGGCGCTGTGCTGGTCATTTTATAAATGTTATAAATGTTATTGCATTTACTCCTCCCCAGGTCCTCAGCCTGAGAGAGAGACAGCCCCTACAGCAATTTCTTCCTCGCTGCTCTGGACATCAGCCCCGTGTGAGTCACCTAGCACCCAGCCCTGGCAGGTCCCAATCCAGGAGGAGGCAATGACCACACAGCATGTCAGATGCTAGGTGGAAAGAGCAAGGTGGAACAAGCGGGGTAGGGGCAGGGGCACAGAGAGAATGTCATGGATGGCTTCCTGGCTGACAGGATGTGAGTGAGTCCTCCCGACTGTTGAATAAAAGAAGTCCAATGAAGAAGGTGGTGGAGGAGATGAACATGGATATGGACGATGATGACTGGGCCACGAGGAAGGTCACCAGAGAGCCCAGGATGAGATTCAGCCATATGCCTAGGGAAAGGTTCCTTCCACCAGTGAAACCTGCACTGGAGGAGACAGAGCAGGAGAGCAGAGGGCTGGGTTGACCCAGAAGTGGGGCTTTTCTGGACATTAAGGGAGGCTGATAGGGCAGGGGCAAGGCTGTGAGAAGTCTGACAGACTAGGAAATCATAGAAAGGTTACGAGGGTCATTTATGGGTGGCTTCCAGGTAGGTGGCACTTTGGTCCCTGTTTTCTGCCAATATCCTCCATATTTTCCTCTGAGTAATTGCCTTTTTCCTATTTTCAATCTTTGTCCTTTGGTGGAGTTGACTCCACCAAGGGTGGGGTCTTGGTGCCACTCAGGCACCTTACACTGTGGTGTAAGGAGCTGCCTCTCTCTTCCTCTGTTTGGGGCTGTGGCATTACAATGTGAGTTATGGCAGCTGCTCTCGCCATTTGCAACCACAGGGTGTGCACAGGGGTGGCTGGAGGTGATGCCATAGAAAGAATGAAGGTGGAGCTTCCCTTCAGGGCACTCCCTGTCCAGGTATACAGAACCCATCATTGAGATATCAAATAGCTGCATCAAAACTTGCCTGAAGTGTGTTTGTTTCCCTGTTCCTTTGCCAAATGGAGCTAGGCAGGCGGCATACCCCATCCTCCCGGGCTCAGCAATTGGTCCTCAAAAGCTGGGTGCTTCACTTAAGTTCTTTCAGAGGTTGCCAAGGACATTGGAAAAGAGAGTTCACATATTCTCAAAGGAGAAAGAACTTAAGAACCATGGGATCTTGGACCTGCCAGTAGCCATCTCTGCCTCCTGGACCACATGATCCTCAACCTGCCAGTAGCCATCTCTGGGTCCTGGACCATGTCATCCTGGACCTGCTAGTAGTCATCTCTGCCTTCTGGATCATGTGATCCTGGACCCTCCAGTAGTCATCTCTACCTCCTGAACCATGTGATTCTGAACCCACTAATAGCCATCTCTGTTTCCTGAACCATGTGATCCTGGACCTGCCAATAGTTATCTCTGCCTCCTGGACCATGTGATGCTGAACCTGCAAATAGTCATCTCTGCCTCCTGAACCATGTGATGCTGGACCTGCCAATAGTCATCTCTGCTTCCTGTGGACAGATCCAGATGGATAATGAAAACTACACAGACGAAAGTTCAGTAGAATGAGGGAGACCACGTGAGTCGATAAACACCCTCTGTGCTTCAGTTATTTTGAGTTGGGTTTTCTGTTACTTGAAACAAATCTGTCCAAATAATATGCTTAGACTGGAGCAGTTGTGAAGTCCAGAGTGGGAGGCAGAATGTGGGTGATGGGGAGGGAATAAGGACTTACCTGGGGTTTCATCATTGCCTGGAAAGGTTGTGAATTTGGGTCTTGTTCACTCCCAGGCATGACTGCTGCGCAGCTCACCAGCCTGGCTGTACATTGCCATGCCAGGTACCGCACTGGTGATTAAGATTCAGGGGCAGACTCCCACTTTCCAAATGAGGATTTTCTCCTCTTTTATGCATACTCATCCACAAACTCCAAAAAAAGTTTCATCTATAGATGTGAAAATTCAATCTAAGTATGGTGCCCATATTGAATCAACACAGCTGGGGTTAATTAGAATTTGGAAACAAGAATGATTTGTTCTAATAATGATCATGACGCTGTCATTTTCCAAGTGACTAAATTCTACTGATTTTATCTTGAACCAAGGAATAAAAGGTATATTCTAAATGTATCCTGCCCCTCAGCTTTGTGAAAAAATTAAGATGTACTTATCTTGATTAAACATTGGTTTATCTTTTGGTAACTATCTTGAAATGCAAATAAAACTTGATAGAGAGTTAAGCAGCAGCTCTTCATTCCTCTTTATTTTATTTTATTTGGGTCAATCCCTTCTATTCCTACATATATGAAGAAAACTGGGCTCTCTTGGTTTCTCAGTCTTGCCTTGCTAATCTAATTTTATCATCTTTAGCCACTGATACAGGTATCTCTTAAGCATGAGCCTTTGAATTCTTCTGAATTTAATTAAAAGAGCAGCTTTGATTATGGAGAGATGGATTCTCTTCAATTTTGCTATCACAGTAAGCAAAGGCTTTTTCTTCCTTGCTATGATTAAATGCTTAAGAATGTGTCTGGACTCCTAAGCTTGGTCCTACCACCTGCCTTTTGTGCATTCTCTCTCACGCAGTCAGAGTAACTTTTTTTTTTCTAAATAACAGCATTATTGAGATATGCTTCACATACCATAAAACACAGCCTTTGAATGCACATAATTTGGTGGTTTTTACTACATTCATAGAATTGTGGGAGGGATCTTTAGTAAGTGCACCCCCACCCTTCAAAGCCTTCCAAGAGCTCTACAAGATTCACATTTGGTTCACAATTTCTTTCCTGTCGTATCCAGCACAGTGTTGAGCAGATAATAAGTGCTCAATAAATACTTGTAGAAGGAATGTACCCATTCTTTTAGGAGAGGGCTTAGCTCCAAGATCTACTAAATATAGTAACCTCATTTGTGTTCTGGCAAAAGCATCATAAACCAGAATTTTATAAACAATAAAATGCTATAGGTTTTCGTTTTCACTTGACAACATAAATTTAGATCATCCATGAGGGGATGTGCATATGGTTCGTTCTTTAGATAGAACACACTCGTTTTATCTAATTTCAGCCTAAGAAATTTCAGAGATGATCCCCAGATTATATGCCAGAAGGAATCTGTTGAACAATTTTTAATTGAGTGTTTTAGCAAGACAAGCAGGAAAACAAGAAGCTAATAATTGATCAAACATTTGTTTCAAATGGAACTCTTTGAAATTATATGCTAGAATTTGCCAACTTGTTGAAATAAATAAGCCACCCACTGAATATACCCAAACCACTTTCTCTATGAGGCTTGCAGAACAATTTTGGGGTATAAAAATATCCACAGGCTAAATTACCCATCAACACAAAACTGAATATTCTTATCCTTAAATCTCCATGTGACTAAAACTAATTACTGTTATAAGTGAAAATACATATTTCAAAAAGCTCCCAGTGATGCCAAAAGCATTCAGACTGAAGCACCAAGCAGGTGTTTTAACAATGTCCTTGAAAATTTCCCTGCCAAAATGCTAGAACGAACTCTTGTTTGGTTTGCCCCTTAAAGCAGGGACCATCTGCTGACTTGACCTTCCATAGACATAGCAAAAGCAAATTAAAGCAAGTTCCTTCTATTAGAAAGCAGCTTTCCAAACTGAGATGAATTCCAGGCTTAGCAAAGGTTTTGCTACCACTCTGTAGAAAATAACATACTGATTACAAAAGTACAATTTTATAACATGACCCAATAAATCACTTCAAAAATATGGCCAAAATCAGGACACTGGAAACCACTAAAATGCAATAAGAAGCATCAATAAGAAGCTGGTTAGATGAATGAGGGTTCACTGAACACGTGGCATTCTGTGTGAGCATTAAAACAAGAAGGAAGAAGCCTACAGCTACTAAGGAATGATTGTTGGCCGTGGTCGTATGTGCAGAACACCAGATGCAGAATGACAAGGATTATGTGGTCACATCCTGGCTCGACCCTTCATTAGCCACGTGAGTTAGTCAAGTCTCTCCCCTTCCTCTGTTTCTCTATCTGTAACGTGGGGGAGGGTAAGAGTTTCTACCCTGTAGGGTTGCTACAAGGTGCTCCTCTGAGATAACATTTATAAAGCACTTAGAATGGTGCCTGACATATAGTACCTATTATATAAATATTTGCTACTATTCTCATCACCATCATTATAAGCAGTAGCAGAACACAGCCGTGTTAATATATGCATGGGCTGTCTCTGGAAATGTATATGAGAGACTGGAAGCAGTGGCTGCCTCTAAAAGAAGATTCTGGAGGGTGTGGGAGTAGATGGTCAGAGGAAGATTCACTGATTGACAGTACCCTTTTGCAGTGATTGAGTTTCTGTGTGCATTTGTTTCATGGGAAAAAGCACCAAATTTTTAGAAAATGAAGAAATTGGGCCACTAATGAGAGCAAATGTTTTTGAGAAGAGTATCTATGATGATCGTTATGACTCAGCTTGGAGTCCTAGTTAATCACAGGTGGCTGTGCACAGACCATTTTTGACTCTAGAATAGCAGCTTTCTGGAATGGGACCCTCAGCCCAGCCCACCTCTCATGCCCGCTGGCTGGATTAGGATGCCACTCAGCTGCTCGCCTCCCAGGTCTCCACACCTCATCCCTTACCCTCACCTTGGTGACTCTCATCCACCTGGGAGAGTCAGCCCCTCGCTGGGCCATTTTTCTGTCCCAAAGCCTTCTCTGACACCCGTTTTCCCATGGCACCTGGTCCAAGACCCTGGGGCTGGCTTTGGAGGTCCTCTAGCTTGTCTGACCACACCCATCTGTCCAGGCCAGCCTCCCCATACCCACACTTCCTGCTCACATCTGTGACTTCTGTGAGGGGCACTCAGCTGTGGTTCTGGTCTACCTGGGTCCAAACCAGCTCTGCTCCTGAAGGTATTGGCTGTACGGCCTGGTTGGCCTTTCCCTTTCTGGCATGCAGGGATAACACTCCCCACCAGCACTACTGACAGGGGTGGGGGGGGGAAGGAGGTACGTCCTCGGCACAGGGACAATCCCATGGTGCCTTCCTCATTCCTCTGGCCTCTCCCTGGCTCTGGCTGCCCTTCCATAACTCAGGGTTTCAATCCATGTTAAATATCTGGGGGAGGCCACAGGACAGGGCCTTCCCCTTGAGGAATTTGTAGTTCAGCTCAGGGCCCCCCCGAAATCACAGCCCTTAATAGAGTAATCAAGGGCTTAGGTTCTGTGTGGGAATCTGTGAGGGAAGTGTGCTAACCAAGGACTAGGCCATTAGGAAAACCTTTATATAAAAAGTGAGACACGATAGGTAAACTGAGGCCAGGAGGAAACTGGAAAGGTGCAGGAGAAGAGAGCAGGCACATCCATTGGAAGGTGGAGGGCAGAACTCAATCAGGAAGACAAAGACTCAGTTCAAATGCAAAACTCAAGCCTGCAATGAAAAATAAGCCATTTTTCAAAAGCAGAATATGTACCAGTGACAGTAAATTGTGTATTTGTCACCCCCGGCACCACAACAGCTTTAAGGACTTGTGTAAACAGCACAAAAAATCAGGGGTGTTAGCCAAGGTTCATGGTATTCGCAAATGCATCAATATTTTGACTAGTGAGAGCTCACGAGTTGCCCTTGTTTTCTGGTTAAAGGCTTTATGCTTGCATTCCTTGAAGACATCTGTATTATTGTCATAGCCATGAACCCACCCCAGGGAGGCAGCAATATCCCCTTTCCCCAAGTCATATGACTGTGGCCTTTTGTTTTCCCCTTTCGAGGGTTTGCTGTGCCATTTGGTGTTAAAAAGCTTTTGCTCACAGCTTGCTTCTTTTAAAACAGTCTGAGAGATTACAGAGAAGATAGAGAAACTCCCTAAATCACACACTGATGTGCCTTCTGTAGACATGTCTTAGTTGTTCCTGCTAAGGGTCCCGATCCTCACTCCATCCCAGCAGTATTTAAGTGACTACTTTGTGCAAAACACTGTAATGAAATTGGGAAGATAAAACTCCGCCCTAGCCAATGAGGATGAGCTACAGCCTTTCCTACAACAGCAAAGCCCACTTCGAACTTCAAAGAATTCCCATAAAGATTAAAAAGCAAACTCCAGGCAGGCACAAGTCAGCCTGCTGAGGCTTAGCCATTTGTTTCCCGACTGTTACAGAGCTCGAAAGCTCTCAATTTCGCCCCTGCCAAGATGTATTCCATCAGAGCCTTCTACATAAATCACGGCTTGTGATAGATCTGTTGTTTCAGCCTCAAGAAACTGTTAGGTCTGAGTAACTCCAGGAAAAGGGCTTATCCTCCGGGATCATAAATCTTCTCTCCTGACCGTCATGTGAAATGCATCACACTGCTTCAAATGTTCCTTCCGACGCATCCTTTATTAATGATGCCTTTGGTTTTGACCATTTGGAATGTTGAATGTATATCAAAAGCCCAGGGGGCTTCGTAGGTCAGGGAGGTGGCCTCCCTCCCTGCCTGGAACTTAGCCAGGCCACCAGGGTGACCCCGGCAGAAGGCCAGAGGACATTGCCTTGGGGCCAAACAGAAAATTCCAGATTTTGAAAGATGATCCATGAGGTACCCCCAAAGGGCTTCTCATCCACATGCACACCCTGAATCTTCAGTTCTTGAGGCCTTTTCCCTATAACTTCCCATGCACTGTGGTTTTGCCGAAATCCCACATGACAATTAAGGAGAATATTTTTCTGTTTCTCCTGTTTTCTTGGTGCTCATCTTTCCAACTCTGAGCTCAAGAATCAGGGATGTCAGCAAACAAATCCTGGTACATTAATAAAACAATGTTTAATTAATGTTTAATTAGTAAAACCATGAGAGTAAGAAGATTTTTTATAAGAAAACTGATTAAGATGAATGCACTTTTATAATAATCACTATAAAAGGCTAACCATTAGTTACCTAATGAATGTCCTAAATACACTGTGATCTTTGAAAAGATGAACTAAAGTTTACCCAGAAGAGAGCAAAGGTTACTGAGAAAAAACAATCAGTCCCATAGCTTTCTACAAGGAAGAAAAATAAATACCTCAAATTTATGAAGTTATCATAGGAAAATAGAAAAGCCTGTGCATTTGGAACTTTTTTTTTTTTTTGAGATGGAGTTTCGCCCTTGTTGACCAGGCTGGAGTGCAATGGCGTGATCTTGGCTCACCACAACTTCTGCCTCCAGGGTTCAAGTGATCCTCCTGCCTCAGCCTCCTTAGTAGCTGGGATTACAGGAATGCACCACCATGCCCAGCTAATTTTGTATTTTTAGTAGAGACAGGGTTTCTCCATGTTGGTCAGGCTGGTCTCGAACTCCTGACCTCAGATAATCTGCCTGCCTTGGCCTCCCAAAGTGCTGGGATTACAGGCGTGAGCCACTGCACATTTTTGCTCCATGTAAATTACAATATTTTGGCCAGGCATGGTGGCTCACGCCTGTAATCCCAGCACTTTGGGAGGCCAAGGCAGGTGGATCACCTGAGGTCAGGAGTTCGAGACCAGCCTGGCCAACATATAGCGAAACCTCGTCTCTACTAAAAAATATGAAAATTAGCTGAGCGTGTTGGCACGGGCCTGTAGTCCCAGCTACTTGGGAAGCTGAGGCAGGAGAATTGCTTGAACCCGGGAGGTAGAGGTTGTAGTGAGCCAAGATCACGTCACTGCACTCCAGCCTGGGTAACAGAGCAAGACTCTGTCCCTCAAAAAAAAAAAAAAAAGATTACACTATTTTCTAATTGGAAATACAAGAAGCTTTTAATTACATGGAAGTATAACGTAAATAAGGATTTTTTGGTACTAGGTACTTCAGTCACACTGAGCTGCTAGGAATAACAGTGACATGATTATGATTATAATCATTAATCATTATCAGCAACAAAAGCAAAATACAGTTGTTGAGTGTGTGTGTGTGTGTGGGGGGGTGGTAACTATCATCCACACTGAGATACATTTGGAGTGAGAAGGGACACTATAATACACGTGCCCTGACAACAGGCATAACTTGGGCCATCACAGGTAAACATGGACATGTATTCCTTCTAACTATGTTGTTCACCTAACTCCACATCAACTCACCAAGGTAGGTATTCTTATGCCCATTTTGCAGATGGGGAAACCAAGGCTTGTTCAAGGTCACACAGCTGGTGAACAGAAGAGCTGGGCTTGGAACTGACTGCTATGCATTGACTTTTCTGGGCAGACTCAGCCAACAAGAGACGTACTGAGGGCATCTTGGTACTTCCTCCCTGCAGGTGCTTGGGTCTGTGAGGTACCCGAGGCAGAACAGACAGCAAAACCTTCATTCTCTGTGAAAGGGCCTGAGAACAGGTGCTGTGGGAAGGGGAGTACAAAGGTGCCAGGCAATAGGTCTGCCTTGCCAGGGCCTCACACACTCATCCCACAACACTGGCTTCATATTTGCTTTATCCATGTTCAAAGGATATCCAATGTCTGGACACAAAAGTGAACCCCAGAAACAAACCCTCCAGAGGCCGAATGTACTGTTCTACCCCAGTTCTCACGTGGCATTAGGATAAGAAGGGCAGCTGCCAAATTAGGATCTGTAGAGATGTCCGGGGTTATGACAAAAGTGAGACATTTAGATATTTGTGATAAATATTGATGCCAATGCCTCCCTCCCATCAACTGCACAGCTGCATCACGCCTGGCCTCATGCTTGATGCTTTACAGACATCACGTTGAAGCCTCCCAGACCTGCAAGGTAATGTTACCCTCAATTTACAGGTGAAGCAAATGAGACAGAGATTGCAGGCAGTAACTAACAGGGCCAGAATGTGGTGCCAGGCACGGACAACTTCACAGGCCCCATGCTTTGCTCTGTAGTTGTACAACTCTCATGGCTCAGGCTATTTGGGGTTTGCTCTTGGATGAAAAATAACAAAAACAAAAATCCATTGCTACAACTTCCAAAGGATTTATCACCCCAGATGTCATGCCTGACCACGTGTGACCTCTGAGATGAGGGCCTGTTGCAGTCGTCCTTAGCGCCTCGAACAGAGGTCCTGGTGACCTGCTTCGGGAGGCTCTGCTCAGACTGAACCATTGGTGTGACAGCCACATCACCTCAGGCCCCCGTGCCTTTTCTCCCCGTGGGCCAGCAGGGAACCTTTGCTAATCAGGACTTACATTAATCTCTTCAGCTATGTGCAACACAGACATCAGTGGTCTTTTTCTTTTAAGATGGGCAGAGCTATAAAATGTCCACATTTTATAGAGAAAAGGAATGTCCATAAATCCAACTGTAAGTGTTACTATGCTATTATATTTTAACAACTCAGAGGTTTCTGGTGAAAATCCTTATAGTTGAACAACCTTAGTTGAATATAATAGTTTATAATTGACATAGATACGCTGCAATTGTCTAGAAGTCAACTTTTCTCACAAAGTTTAGGTTCTGTGAGACAATGAGTAAATTTAGATGCTGTTAGTTAAACCATCCATTTAACGGGTACATTAATTAATGCCACCTATTTAAAGAAACATTTGTTTTTGGGTAGACTTTCCTCTTATTATCAGACAATTCTGGGCAAGTAAAAAAAAAATTATTGTCAGTTTGTAAGCAAAATAGGAAATGGGTTTTCTTCATTGAACTACACAATCAATGGGAATCTACCTGAATCATATTTGTCCAAACAAGGCCACTGGGAATTGGAAATGAGATGGAACCGATGGGGAGACAGGAGCTGGAAAATTCTGGATTTTGCAGTGGTCATAAAGCAGCTCCTCGCCGTACCAAGTAGGATGTCTCTGAATCTCAGCAGAGACTCAGCCCGTGTAGGAGGAGGCTGAGAGATCTCCTTCAAGGATGACACATGCCCACAGGGCCAGCCAGCCATTCGGAAGCCTCCACTCTTCAGAGACATGCGTGTCTGTGCGTGGCAATGTGAAACGTGACTAGGGCTTAGTTAACTCTCTGAAGAGCTGGATTCTCGATTCACGATAACAATAGTGACTGTAAATATTTGTTGAGTACTTACGAGGTGCCAAGCACCACACAGCACTTTCTGAAGTAGGTGCAAATACTACAGTCCTGTGTATAGCTGGGAAACAGAGTTCAGGGAATGCAAGGAACTGGCTCAGGGCTTATTAGCTCTCACCCTTAATGAGGGTGCTGTGTCATATTTGTTGTGCCTGGAGAGGAGAGCTGGATAAAACACAGGATGCCTAGTTAAATTTGAATTTCAAATGAGGAAATACAAATCAAAATTCACCCCAAAATCAATTCATTCAAAAATGATTTTTTTTGTTGTTGTTGAAGTATGTCTTGTGTACTATTTGGGACATACTTATAAAAATGATTTTTTTAATCTGAAATTCAGGTTTCAATGGGCATCCCATATTTGCATTTGCTAGACATCGCAATCCTTAGTGTCCTCCCTTCTCTGTGATGCTAATGATGGGTTCCAAAGTTATGAATGCCTTGCTTATAAAATAATTGGCTTTGAAAGTCTTACCCAATGTGAGCAGTTGGAAAGTCTAGGAATAATTGTCACCTATTAGGAGCCGCTCCTCCCAGACACAAATCTGGCAGCATCCGTGTCCCTCTTAGCAACTTCAGGCCCTTTCTCTGGGGCACCTGTGGGTTCCTGGGATCAGTGCCTTGGGGCAGGGAATTGCGCATCTCCAGCAGGCCACATGGAGGCCCAGGGGCTTCCAGAACACATTCTGATCCCACCCCGTTAGGGGATGAAACAAAGCCTCTCCACATCATTGGGGCACTTGATGGGCAGTTCTCAGGCATGGAAGACTCCAGTTTTGAAGATGATGGAACAACACAGGAAATGTATCAGGTGGATTTAGAAGAGAAGCAGGCTGGGTGCGGTGGCTCACACTTGTAATCCCAGCACTTTGGGAAGCTGAGGCAGGCAGGTCACTTGAGGTCAGGAGTTCGAGACCAGCCTGGCCAATATGGTGAAACCCCGTCTCTACTAAAAATACAAAAACTAGTCAGGTGTGGTGGCACATGCCTGTAATCCCAGCTACTCGGCAGTCTGAGGCAGCAGGATCACTTGAACCTGAGAGATGGAGGCGGAGGTTGCAGTGAGCTGAGATTGTGTCACTGCACTCCAGCCTGGGCAACAGAGCAAGACTCTGTCTCAAAAAAAAAAAAAAAAAAGAAAAAAGAAAGAAAGAAAGAGAAGAAAAAGAAAAAGAGGCAAAGTACTGTTGACATTTGGATGTAACATGCATACAAAAGATAAAATAACAATTATTATTCTCAGGTTATTGACTTGTGGGTGATTTTAACATAGCGAGCTTCTACTTTTTTAATATTATAACATGTGGACAAGGTTAAAATGCTTAAAAATCTCTTCACCATCTGTCTTCTCTCTCACTTAAGGAAAAGGAATTTGGCCAGCAAGTTGCTACCCATTCATTGTTCGCATCCAACACCGAGGAGACAGAGGTGCTGAAATCTGTCACAGGGGGCAAGAAGCAGGTCTGAAATTCAAAGGAGCTGGAATCCTCCTTCTCCCAGGAGATTAGATCCTTCTCATTCTCCCCAAAGCACGACAGGGCTGAACCAGGTGCTACGAAACTCTACTATGTTAAAAGAGTAACCAAGGCTGCCACTCATTAAACGTGCCCAATGGTGGCATCTTGAGACCAATGCTTCCCTCTAAACCACCGAACTGTCATAGACCCTCAGAACCAGAGTGCCAGGTTAGGTCACAAGAAGTCATCTTGTTCTAGGCCACCCACTGGCTGTCCATCAGAAGTCCCCCTCTCCAGATGGCTGTCTCCTGAGGTCCTCAGCAGCTGAGTTTGGCCCACTTTGAACTATGATGCTGCCTACACGTCACACGTGAACATAGGCATTACACGGAACCATGGGCACCGTTCTTCTCTGCAAGGTACTCAGCTACAAGGACTGCTCATAGGTGGCTAGCCTCTAGGATTACTGATGGCATATTCTGGGTTTCTGCATAAAGCTTTTGTTTGCAGAGAGGACGCTGGGTTAGAACATTTATTTCTATAAAAAAAAGCACCTCATTCAGGGCAATTCGCCTTTGAGGTCTCACGTGAAATTGAATTGGCAGGTTCATAAAGCATGGTGCCATTCCTCACTGTGTATCTTTGGGAAAATCTGTTAGCCTCTCTGTGAGTCAGTTTCCTCATCTGAAAAACAGGGACAAGTCTCATGCTTATCCCACGGGGTGGTTGGAGGAAGAGCCCGGCACAGTCTCTGACTCCCAGTGAGTGCTTGGCATACCAGATATCATCTCTTCTTGCAAAGTGGCAGCCCTGGCTTCCTGGTGGCCCCAGAACCGAGCACGCCAGCTGGTATACAACAGACTCACTGGGGGTCCTTTGGTGGCTCTGATCAGCATGCTGATCCAGAGAGTTGCCTAAAGCTTCCATTTGGGGCTCTCATCCTGCATTTCCGGGGTGTTTTCTAACCGTAAAGAAGACAGGCACCATGGTAGTGATTTCAATTTTCAGGAATAGTTGGTGATAGCAGAGGCTGCTGAGAATCTGCAATTTCACACTTTTATAGATCCAGAGTCAGTAGATAAAAAGCATCTAGTCTTCCTGGCTCCATATACTCTCTCATCCCAAGCTGCTTTCTGACTCTCCTTAGAGACCTCAGCCTTTATCCAATGCATAGTCCAATTTCTTGGGAAATTAGACTAGCAATAGAAAATTTTCCATTGTTTCACACAGGGCCAAGGGAAAAAAAGCCTATGTCAGCTGATTCATCATACTTACTAATTGTTCCTGCGTTCCTTGGAGATTTAGAAAGCACAGCTCTGCCAAATCTACTGAAAATGCTTTATTCAAACATGAAAAATAGTCTTCATTTTGCCTATCGTTTTTTCTATCAATTTATAGCCTGTAAGTTTTCACAAGTCCTTCTACTTAGGATACAATTTGGGGGAAGACTTTTGCTTATAATAAGCACAATTCTAAATAAACTTGTGTTATTCAATCTAGTTGTTTTTGCTTCCTTAATAAGTCTAAAGTATAATGCTCTGACATAGATTCGAAATTGATTTCAAAGAAGTATTTCTCATATTACAGCTTCTGCCTGTCACATTCTTCTGCTCTCTCAAATCAGCTAAGGTTCTAAGCACCAAGAAGATGAACATTATTTGTGGATGGGTGCCATTTCTCCAAGGAAATGATTCTGTTGTCTGCCTTTGCCATACATAACACACACAATACAATGAAGAACAACCTTCTATTTTGAATGCCCTTGAATGCTTGAGCTGAGAGCCTAATAGGCATCTATATAAAATTTTTAAAAGGCCACCACTCAAAATTGAGAAGGAATTATAAGCAAGCAATGTTAGGTGAACATCCTCAGCAGCACCTCCCAGCACATGCCTCTATAGTACGAGAAAAGCAGCCCGCGTGGCCCTTCCTCACCACTTCATGGTGTAGGAGGTGGGCTGATGCCAGGCTCAGGGACAGATACATGCAGGACAGAAGCACCGTGGCATGAAAGAAAATTCTCCACGGTCTTTGGTCACATTACTGAGCCTCAGCAGCAACACTCCAGTTGCCAGAGGGAGGGGAAAGCTGTGTATTGGGCATGACTGCTTTCATTCCTGGACCTGTGCTTTATGCGAGGCCAATGCTGATATTCCTACCCTGGTACTACACCAGCTAGAGCCATCCCAGCATCCCTGGGGGTTGGTGCCCAGACTTATAGATGAGGAAACTGCTATCTAAGAGACACTGGATGACTGACCAGGATAGTACGGCCCATAAAATGTGGGACTTGGATTTGAACCCGGCACTGTCCTCTCAGAGTGGAACTCATGACCCCCACCAGCTAAGGCTGTGGGGCTCCAGACATCTGGACTCCTGCGGAGGGGGCCTGGGGAGAGATGCGGGAAAGGCAGCTTCCAGGTGGGTCTCTGGTGTTATATGGAGCTGACTGCCCTCAGGGGAGCCCAGAGAGGGCCTGACTTGGGGCCCCTCCTCCTGTCCTTCCCTGTCTCTGGGGTTAGAACCACCCCCATGTTCAGCTCCTCCATTCTTAGACAGGTCCTGCAGGCTCCAAGCTGGGGCCATGCTGGCGAGGGGAGCCCCAGGAGAAAGAAGAGCTCCAGCTGGCCACACCTCCAGCTCTGGGCATCTCCTTCCACCAGGGCCCTGTCTTGCTTTCCTGGAGCTGGGAGCTTGCAGCTGCTGGACTCTTTCCCCAGGGCCTTTCTGGAGAAGAGGTCCCCCAGGCAGGAGAGGGAGGAACAAGCACAGGAAGGATGGACAGTGGCTCTTCTGGCTCTTAGAAGGCTCTAGGGGATGGACTCTGGGGGAGGGGCCTGGGGAGGTGCCTGGGTGGTGGTGGGGGCGTTGCACGGCCCTTGTCACGAAGGGAGGTTCCACGGGCATCTTCCCATAATACTGCAGTCTTTAGCCCGTGGCTTCACCTGAATCACAACATACCAGCTCCAGAGCCCCGCTGCTTCCTGCCTTCCCTGGCTCACCTTGGCCCTGGACTGCCAAAGAGCCATTGTCATGATGTTAGGTCAAACGTCTGTTGCCACCTACAAGTGAGCAGGAAGGGACACAGGAGAGGGGCGTGTCTGGAGGCACTCTGCAGCCCCAGCCAGCCGTTTCATGGAGGATCCCAGGCAGGTGCAGCAGCAGGAGACGAGGGAGCAATTACTCGGGAAAAGCGGACATCAGGGAAGCATTAGAGCCAAGCCAGTCCCGCCACCCTCCTCCTCTACATGAACGGCTTTTGTTGTCGTCACAGACACTGCTCCTGCCACCTCTGAGTCAGGTTTGGGAGTGAGAAGCAACTCTTTAGAAAGGGGGCACCCCCGAAGAGGGCGGGATCCTCTGAGCCCACTGTTTCGATGGCTTTCAGAGGAGGCTGTGCTGGTGGCAGAAGGGCAAGAAGGCTTTTTCAGGGATGAAAAACATTCCTGACCATTTGTACCACATACATCTCTGCCTGACCCCTGGAAAGGGTGGCCAGGAGCTGGCTGCCTTTGCTAAAGAACCATGTATGTTTTCTGTTGTGTCTCAAGATTCAAAGCAAGGAGGTAAAAGGGAAATAATGAGAAAGGAGTTATTAAAAAATATGTCACACACTTGGGGAGTCAGAGTTTGAAAGCTGAATGCTCTCTGCAAAGTTTCCTCGTCAAGTGTTCCCATTTTGCCGGTGAGGAAACACGCCCAGAGAAGTAAAGAAACCTGCACGGGATCGCACAGCAATTAGTGTGGGGGCAGAGCCAGAGCTTCCGTCATCCATGCGTGATCCTGCCCGATCATTTGGAAAATCGGTTTTTAGGAGTGAGCCCGACTGCATAACTGGGCGGAGGTGTGCGTGTGTTCATGCTTCACACGTGGGAGTGGAAAGTGAGCATGTATTCAGGCTGCAAAATGAGGGCAAGAGGGGCCTGGATTCCCCTTCACAAAGCAGACTGACCTGGTCAGCCACTCCGATAACCAGCTGGAACTTCAGCACAAACCATGTTCAGCTTTTATCACCAAAATAAGCAAAAGACTTCAGTCTGAACCATAGCTCACAGAACTGTGGCTGGGAACATTGCTCCTCTCTGACCTTCCTGGAACTGCAACTGGGAATTCCTGCAGTCACAGCGCAACCCTCACAACGATGTTACGACAGGATGTAAGAGCCCAGAGCGTGGTAACTCCAGCCTCCCTTCCAAATGGAACAAAGTCGAAGCCTTTCGCAGCTTTAACAGAAATGGGAGTGCGGAGCAAAGTTTATCAAACATGAAATGGGCATCTGGGGTTCAACTTGAGTACCCTCAAAGGGCAGCAGGGACAGGCATCTTATGGGGGAACAGCTGCAGACCTAAGATGTCTGGCACAGACCACCCGTGCAAGCCAGGATGGTGCTCTAGGCACATGGAACAGACGGGTTAAAGGTGATGGCCCAGCAATGAAACCGGGCGCTCTGCATCATCCCTGGGGAAGGGTGGTGGCGGGGGGAGGGGGCGGGGGGAGGCGGGGTGGGAGTGCTGTTCTTTCAGCCACTGGATGTCAGCCTGAGCAAATCTCTCCAGGACAGAATCAGAACCACGTGGAAAGAATGCACGAATTCAGGAGCAGGAATAAGAGGAGAAGTCGGGTGGACATGGGCATGGCTGGTGGGCACATGCCTCGCCTGGTGAGGAGCTTCTGTGTGGAGGGGATGCGTGTGCAGCCCTGCGTTGGCAAGGGGTGTGAAGGCAACATGGGCATGGCTGACATGCATGCAATGGTGGCGCCGCTCCAGAATCACATGTCATCACTAGAGGACTGGGATTGGGCTGTCGACTCTGATGGGCCTGAGCCTGAATTCTGGCTTTGCCTTCGGCCAGCTGAGGGACCTTAGGCAAGACTTAGTTTTTCATACCTGCAAGTTAAGGTTAATAATTATACCTCCCATTCAAGTTTGTTGTGAAGGCTAAATGAGAAAAATGCATGTAGAGAGCTTGGCTTGTAGTAAGTGTTCAGTAATTGAGGACAGAAATAGTAAATGTTCAGTAATTGAGGACAGGAGCCAACATTTACTGAGCGATCACTATGTGCCAGGCACTTTACCGGATGCCAGGACACAGGACAATGATGACTGACTCAGTTACGCCCTCAGAGCTTATGGCCTGAAGGACTAAGGCTGGTTTGCAAACTGCACTAAATTTCTGGGTGGAAATATGAACATATATACTGGCCAAGTGAACCAATTCCTGTTTTGCTCTCTGTTCTCCTTGATGCTCGTTCTCTGAAAATAACTGCTTATCGTACAGCAGATTCAACAATAACATTTCTATGAAGATAAGTGTTTCCTGCTACCACCAGCATTACCACCATCACTATCATCAATACTTGCCCTGTCACCACCACCATCACTATCATTATCACCATCATCACCACCATTACCACCATCACCATCATTATCACCACTGTCACTACCATCACCATTATCATAATCACCATATCACCATTATCACTACCACCACCACCATCACCATCATGCCCACCACTATTACCATGATTACCACATCATCGCCATCACCATCATTACCATCATCATCGTCACCATCACTATTATCACCATCATCATTGCTATCACCACCTGTCATCATAACCACATCACCGCTGTTATCATCATCATCTTCACTATTGCCACCATCACCATTTTCTCTTCATCATCATCTTCACGCACATTGTGATGCACTTAGTATCTGCCAGGCCCTTTGTTAAGCCCCCTACATAGAAGATCTCATTGACGTTCAAGTAGCACCCTTTTCAGGACAGCATGGGCCAGCAGCAGGTACGACACACAGGAGCTTGTTAGAAACACAAATTCTCAGGCCCCACCAGACCCACCGATTCAGAATCTGCATGTCAGCATTATCCCCAGTGCTCTGCAGGCATGCTCACGTTTGAGAAGCCCTGGCCCAGATAAGAAGATGGCGTTCAGGAAGGCACCGTGTCTCAGCAGAAAGTGACTGCTTTGGAGAGAGTACCCCATCACCTTTCTCTTTCCCCTCCTTTTCCTTCCCAGGGACCCCACTGAACAATCCTTCTGACAACCTCACTAGGCCAAGAAAACAAAGAGGCAGAAAAAAAATGGCAATATTTTTGTGAGGCAGAGAGAGAGCTGGGAGTGGAGAGGACAGTGAGGAGGGAGCTGAGTCATGACAGGTGGTGAGCTGGCAGCGCCCCCCAGAGCCATGCCTTTCATACCATTCATATCCTGGAGTCCCTAGGGAGGAGACAGTGGGGACCTTCCTGTGATGATTCCCCTGGATCAGGGTATGTCTGGGTGGAGACGAGCTTCCAGAAGCCAGGGGAGGGAAAAGGGGTCAAGGACGGCCCCAGACACTGCCAGTCCTCACTTGAAAGCAGATAGGACATCTGATGGGGAAGCCTGCACCCCTAACAATGCTTGGGTTCTGGAATGAAAATCAAGTCCCATTGACAAAAGCAAATCAACATTTTCTGAAAGTTCGCAAAGTCGTAAGTGTACCCCCCAATATGCCAACAAACGATTGGTATTAACAAAGGCTTAACACTTGGAATGTAAGAGTTTTTGATCCATAAAGTGCATCCTAAGATATTTTTCCCCATTCAACTTCCATTAAATGCATGATTCCAAGAGATCGTTTCATACAAGACCAAGAACTGGGTGCTGAAAGAACAGAAGTGAAACAGATTTTCAAAAAGTAACTTCAAATGTACAATGTTGGGCTCAGATAGAAGGATTTAATTTTTATAAAACCCTAAGAAGGTTTAGTTGTATTTTTAAACATATGTTTTTTTGAAATACTTAAATAGAAAACATCCTACTCATCAGTCTATTTCATACCAGAATGAAATCAGATAATTAGAAATCATGTTTCTAGCAGGGTATTTTTACACTCTGGAAATATAAGACAATTTCCTACTAAATGAAACACTTCGTTGCACATTTTTGTCCTTCCTCCTGGAGCTTTTAAGTTCTGATTATCAGGAGGAAGGGGTGGACTTTAAATTCATCTTTCTGCCCCCAAACCATGCTCTGCAGTAGACATGGGCCAGGCCTCCCACCCAGGTAGCTGAAGCTTCTGATATGTTCAAGCCTCCTCTTTTCTTTAAATAAAAGTGGCTGTTTTCTTTGCAAGTATAAAACAAACCAAATGTAAATCCAGTGATTAAATGCAGTAAGATTTCATAGATTATTTTTAAGGTTAAAAAAAAAATCTTATAGGCAGTGTGTACAGAGGGTTGTCAGACAATATAAAATCAATTGGTATGGAAAGAAAGAAAATCCAATACCTTTTTGTGGTTCCCCTGTTTACCAGGAAAAGAACAAAACAAAAGAGAAAAACCTGAGATGACCACGCTAATGGAAACACTTCTGCAGGGAGCCCGGGGATTTCTTTACCCAAGTGATCACACGTGCAGATGCCCTCAGAGCCTCCCCTTCCCAGGAGGCGGGCAGGGGCTTCCGGTGGTGGGAGAGGAATCCAGGAGGCGGGCAGGGGCTTCCGGTGGAGGGAGAGGAATCCAGGAGGCGGGCAGGGGCTTCCGGTGGAGGGAGAGGAACCAGGAGGCGGGCAGGGGCTTCCGGTGGAGGGAGGGGAATCTAGGAGGGGAAATATTATCAATTGGCCTGAAAGTTCTTAATTTGCCTTTTGAGAAAAAGCCTGTAGGAACCAAATTCCAATCCTGTTTGACTCCTGTGACTTCTCAGCCTCAATTCTGGGTTTGTCTGGGCATGGCAGTTCTGAGGATAAATTATGTTTGATGCATTTGAAAACTTTCATTCATTTTAATGGCTGCATAATTGTAAGAGTCTTTTAAAATTGTTTTTAGAATAAAAAAGTTATATATATTAACTTGAGAAAATTATAAAGAATAAATTTCAAGTCTCCAATAAAACACATTAGAAAATATTAATTAGCATTGAATGTATCTATTTCCTTCCATTCTTTCCCTATACATGTGCATTCTCTCCCTCTCCCTCCCCCTCCCTCTCCCCCTCTTCCTCTTTCCCCCCACTCTCTCCTTCCAGTCCTATTCTCTTTATCTCTCCCGCCTCCTTCTCTACCTTCCACTCACTCTTTCTCCTTCCTCCAGTTGCAAACCTCACTTTTCCTTTGGGAACCCCCTCTTGCTCTGTTCATGCCTGCTGTTCAGGTGGAGCTCTGCCCCGTATTCCAGTAAATACTCGAAGGCATGACTGTTAATCTCTTACTGATGTCATGCTTCTGCGCTTTCTATTGAAGACTCTCAAGGCCCTTGTGACCTGGCCGCTGCTGCACTCTAGTATCCCACATGCAGGTGCTCAACGAGTTGTGCTTCTCCAGCACTGTTTGGCCCTTAAGGTGTCAGTCCACATCCTTGGCTTGGCCAATTCCTGCCTGCCCTTTATATGTGGCTAATTCTTACTGATCCTTCCATTTTGGCTGAGCTGCAACTTCCTCCAGGAAGCCTTCTTGTGGTACTCTCCTTTCCTGTCTTACCAAGCCCAGGGAAGGTTCCTTTTCTGTGTGATCTTCCAGCCCCCAAAGCACTCATGGCATTGGGCTCTTATGGCCAAATTACTTATCTGTACCTCAGATGCAGGGTACACTCGTAGAGGGGTCAGGGACTGGATCTGTTTCTACCCGCCCCTCACACCTTATATTCCCTGCACCTAACACTGCTCCTGGCACTCAGCTGATGTTCAATACAACATCTTCAATGCCTATCATGACCACACTGCAATGAATATACTTTTGCATATGCCTTGGGATACACTATACTTTCCTGAGGATAAATCCCTGATGTGAAACTGCTGAGTCGAATGCTGTATGTTTAATATTCTTAATATGTATTTCTAAACTGCTCTACCAAAGGGTGTATCCATTTCCACTCTTCCAAACTGTGTAAGAACCCACCCACTTTCCTGAAACTCCATCAACACCGAATTGTAGTTTTTAAAAGTTTTGCCAATCTGATAGATGAAAAATATGACCTCATTTGAATTTTCATTTAAGTATAAATCAATTGGAATGTTTTCCCACATATTCATTAGTCATTTGTACTTTCTTTGTGATTGTCTTAAGCCCTTTTTAAATTCAGTGTGAACGTCTTTTGCTTCCTGATTTGTAAAAGCTCATTATATATTCACTATATTTATGCTGCCAATATTTTTTCCATTGTATCATGTGCTCTTTGTCCTTGATTTGGATATTTTAATAAAAACAAACATTTTTAACTTACAGATTAACTATTAACTATTGCAGTCTTATCCCTTGGAGTTTTTTCCCTTTACCTTTACGTTAAGCAAGGACATGCATTAAATCTAAGGGAACTGTGTCCTATGTAAATTATAAAACTTGTGCTTTAGAAGGTTATAAGTTCAATTTTAGCAACCAAAAACATTTTATTAAGAACGTAAGACATCAACTTAAAGGGACTTTTTCATTGCATTGTCCTGTAAATGGAAGCATCTTCTGAGTCCCCCATTGACTTTTGCCTGCCATATACTGTAAATCTATTTATTCTTGTACTTTAATAGCTTTAGTTTTAAAAATGATTTCTTCAATCTATTAGAGGCCGAGGTTTGCCAGAATAGTACAGTCCACTAAGATTATTTAAAGTTTGCGAGAAACTTATTTACTATATTTTTTTCTTCTCTGCGTTGGAACATTTGGCTTTCTTTTTCCAGGGTTTTTATAACAACGATGTCTTCTTAGGAACTTTGAAATCTTAGGAGGGAGGAAATAAGGCAACAGAAATAGAAGATTAGTAGGAAAAAAAAAAAACCCAAGCTATTGGGTCCTTTATACCATACGAATGTCTTAATAATATCTACCCTTGAAGCAAAACTGCCACCCTCCCTAATTCTAGCTACTGCGCCATCTATAGCAACTCCCTCCCAGGAGTGGTCGTGATGTGCTGCGTTTCTTACCTTCCATCCTCTCCTTGCCCTGGCGCGGGACTCCTGTCTCTAATAGGGATGTCACCAAGGTCACCCATTACCTGCTCTGGTCACACGGAAAGACCAGTTCTTTTCCTGATCTTATTCTCCCCACATTAGCACAAGGCCAGCCCACCACTCTCTCCTCCTGGCAATGCCTTAGGTCCTGAACTCCCTCCTGCCTCGGGGCGGCTGCTGTCTGTTGGCGCCTCCTCCTCTTCCCAACCTCAGTGTGTTGGGCTGTGGAGGAGATACAAAGGGATGAACGGGATTGGTCCTTGACCCACTTGTCTTCCATGTCTTCCCTCTTTAGGTGACTCGGTCTAGCCTCAATGTAGATTCTTTTGATCCCCAATTGTTCTTTCTCAGCCTGAATTCTAGACATAACCAATTGCCTTTCTGACATTTCTACTTGAATGTCCAGCAGACACTGCAAACTTTATATAACTGAAAGGAATTCTGGACATGAGTGTCCCTCACCCCATTGTTTCCTGTAATGGGCTGAATATTGGCCTCCCCAAAGATGTACTCATTCTAATTCCTGGAACCTGTGAATCTGTCACTTCATTTACCAAAAGGACTTTGCTGATGTGATTACATGAAGGAGCTGGAGATGAAGGAGATGATCTGGGTGGGCCCAACGTAACCACAAAGGTCCTTGTAAGAGACAGGCAGGAGGGTCAGAGTCAGAGAGAGAAAT
The DNA here is from genome assembly GCF_029281585.2 of Gorilla gorilla gorilla. Classification (NCBI taxonomy): domain Eukaryota; kingdom Metazoa; phylum Chordata; class Mammalia; order Primates; family Hominidae; genus Gorilla; species Gorilla gorilla. The sequence goes on from NC_073232.2 coordinate 138,520,901, forward strand.
TAGAAGATGCCACACTGCTGGCTTTGAAAACGGAGGATGAGGTCAAGAACCAGAGTATGCAGGCAGCTTCTAAAAGCTAAAAAAGTCAAAGAAATAGGATTTTCCCGAGAGGCTCCAGAAGGAACACAGCCCCACCCACATCTTGGTTGTATCCTAGTGAGACTGATTTTGGACTTCTGACCTCCAGAATGGTATGACAATAAGTTGATGTTGTTTGAAGCCATGAAGTTTGTAGCGATTTTTTTAGAGCAGCAAAATAGGAAAATGACACGTTCAACAGCACCACCAGAAAACCCCACATGGAGCCAAGCAATCTGCTCTCTCTTTGTTCTCCTCCTTCTCAACTGACACCTGCACTGTCCCCTCATCTTCTCAGGCCAGCATCTTAGATATCAACCTTTCATCAATCTTTTTCTCTTAGATATCCAATAAACACATGCTCAGCTGGCACATGTGCAGCAAAACGAGTGACTTGTGAAGATGACCTATTATATAGTTAGGCAGCCATGACTGGAGCCCAGGTGAAAATGACGAGGGTTCGAACTAGACAAATAGTGGTAGGACTAGGGAGGAAGATAAGGAATATTAAAAATATTTAGAACAGAAATTCCACAGGATGGGGACAAAGAAGAGTGAGTAGGTAGGTGGGGTTACTGATGGAGGCAGAGGAAGGAAGGACGGGGGCAGTAGGGAGAGTCGGTGGGGAAAGATGTGGCATCTCGATATGTTTCTGCTGCATTTGGGGTGCACGTGGAAGACGTCCAGGCAGAAGAGCATCCCCTACTACAGTCAATTCAAGGGGCCTGGGGCTGGGCTTTGGGGACAGATGTATGTGGGAGATGTACACTTGGGCTTCATCAGTGAAGAGGTGGGAGTTCAAGGATGGGTCCCCATGATGCAGGGTCTGCAGGAGAAGAACAGCCAAGGGCAGAACCCGGAGGGCACCAGCATTTCAGACCTGAGTGGAGAAGGAGCAGTCTGGAAGAGGTGGGAGAGGACCCCTGAGGAGTGACAGAGAGGAAGCTAGAAGAGCCTGGTCACAGAACCAGGTGAGGAGAGTGTTAAAGGAGAACCTGAGGGACTGTGCCGGATACAGTGGAGTCCACATCAAGTCAGCCTCAGACAAGGTCCTGCTGGGGGAGGAGGGTGTGCAAGTAGCAGTGATGGGGATAAGAACCAGCGGGGACCAGGAGTGGAGAAAGAGAGAAAGGTAGAGAGGCACCGCAGGGCCCACATGGTTTGGGTGGGAGGTTGGGGAAAGGAGGCATAGTTTTAAGGCTGGTATATGTTGTGGGCTGCATGGGAGCTAGGAAGGAGGGAGAGGCTGGAGACAGACATGTTCTGCAGGAGATAGGAGGATCGAGCCTGGCTCTCCATAAGCCTCAACCATCTCGTGGGAGCTTTTTGCACTCGTGGGAGTGCTCTGCAATTACTGGACACTTGTGAACCAAATGTTTCTAACAAGGGGACTCCCTCCACTTGCATATTTTAAGGTGAGTCCCACCTGAATTGGAAATGCGCTTCTCTTACTGTAGAAGCAGTCTTTGATTTATGATAACAGATGAAGTAAGTGGCAACTGTGTTTACATTGCACTTGGTATTTTATGATCCTTCGTATGCATAATTTTGTATCCCCTAAGGTTTTATAAAGGAAAAGAGAAGAGATTAAGGAACGGGCAATATATCATTGTTATCTTTGCGTGTGTATGATGGGAAAATAAACAGGCACCTATTTTACAGTAAAGATAGCATAAGCTGGCTGTAGCTGGGCCTCCCGAGGAAAGTAATGAAGAGGCTGAAAATACACAGCAGGCGGAGTACAGAAATTCCCAAGCTCATGGACAGGCACACCACTCCTGTACAAAGAAAACCACCAGGGAGAAGTTCGAGCATGTCAAAGAAAAAAGATGGGAAGGAAGGCTACCGAAATGGAATGAGATTCTGCGTCATTTCTTCTTTTTTTTTCTCTTGGCTTACTTGTGCTTAATTTTTATGTAATTATCATGGGCTGCATTTATAATAAGAAAAGCAATAATAGTTACAATTAAAATTGCATATGTTAATAAAAACTCATAAGTATTCTTTAAGCAGACACAAAGCAGTTCAGTACTGTTTGTTTGTTTGAAAGCCAGTTAGATTCCTGTTGCCAAATCTCAAATATACAAATGCAGATTAACGCTGCATCTAATATCCAAACACAGGCTTAGAAAACAGATCAGTTACAACATTTCTAGTTCAACAAGACGACTCCTTTCTTACTTCCCACGTGCCTGCTCTGCCCAGTAATGAGTTGGGTATGGAGGAGGATATGGAGAGAGGTGCGGTGTAGTATCAAACTCAGAACTTGCCTGGCGAGAAACAGAAACACACACGCATCCTGACGGTGTCCACCTATGTGGATGCTCAGCCTTGAAAGTGCAGATCTGTATTTGCTTCCATCTGTGTGAGGAGCTGGAGAGGCAAGAATGGTGCCGGGCCAGTGATCCGGAAAACAGGAATAACTCCAAATGGAGGGAGGATGGATCAGGCCAACACTCACACCAGGCAATAACCAAGGAAAGCCCAGCTGCTACCAGTGATGGCTGAGGTGCCAAGCAGTTCCCCATCTCAGGGTCAAAGGGGCACGTGGAGAGACCTACAAATTGTAAGGTGGCATGAACAAGGCATCGCACTGCAGGCAGAAAACAAGGCAGGTCTCCCGGGTCTGACGCTGCAGGTGGGGAGTTGAGACAGGCCTCCTGGACTAGGACTGGATGGACACGGGAGGAGATGGAAGAGTCGGGGAAGCTGGCAGAGGGGTGGAAAGGGTCGTCTCCACGTGGCACACAAGGCCAGGCTCCTCACAGGTCGATGAGTCCAGGCCAGGCCACCGCAGGTTGGGGCCACCCTGGAAGCCCAGGCACCTGCTGCTCTGTGGCATCTGCCTCAGGTGACCCATCAGGAAGCCACCCCCCAGAGAGGGACCTGGCCTGACTGACCGGTGACCACGGCCTTGAGGGAGAGTGGGCTGAGTCACAGGATGAACCTCAGGCCTGGGTGTGTCGGAGGAGGCTCCATTGCCTCGAGGCAGCAACACAACAAAAGCACAAACGTGGCTACTCCAGAGCAAGAGAGGACACATCTGGAGGATGACAGGAAGAGGCTCTAGGAGAGATGAGAGCCAGGGAGCGCGGACCGCTGGGCTCCAAGTCGGGCCCCTGGGTGTGAGTCCTGGCTCTGCCCTCACTGGCCTTCTGGCCTTCCTCGAGGGACTTGAACTTGCTGCAGGAGCGTGCCTGCATCTGTGAGGCAGGCTCAAGCTATCTCACGGGGCTGTTGGAAAGGCAGCAGTGGCACACCGTCCAGCCCAGCCACACTCAGAAGATGCAGCCAGGATGCGTGTCTCCTTCTCCAGCCTCCTCATCCCTTTCTGCTCTCCTCCCACTTTCTGCTCCAGATTTCAAGGGAAGAAAGGGCTCCATTGTTTACAAATCTGCTTACAAACCATTGGTTTCCAAGAAAAATGATGGTTGTGTTCGAGGAGAGTGGCAGTGTTAGGAACAAAAGGGCCAAATCGCAGGGCCTGGCAACTGGCTGGGTAAGCAAGAAGCAGGGTGTGGGGGACACAGGGATCTGGGTCAAGGGGAACACACGGAGGAGGGGGTGGCTGTACCATGGGCTGCGCAGGACCTGGTCGGACCAAGGGGCTGGGGGAGCAGAGGCGAGGGCAGCCCAGGGCCTGGCAGACAGGGAGACAGAGCTGGGCTGGAGAGGGCATCTTGGGCAGGTGCTGAGGCTCTGCCAGGGCTTTGGGTTCCAACCTGAAAAGGACAGGCCACCAGCGTGGAAGGAGGAAGAACACATTTGCGAGTTAGAAGGGAATGCCCTCACTTGGGAGCAAAAAAGCCAGGGGATGCTGGAGCTCAGCCCAGCGAGTGTCCGTGGAGACAAGAAAAGGAAGGTTATCCAAGGTTATCCAGAGCTATGCCCAGGTGGCATCAACAGGCCTGGTGCCCTGGGGGAAGGCTGGGGCAGACCCTGCAACTCTCGGGTGTCTGGCTGGGGCCACTGGTCAGATGGAGATGCCAGGGCCTGCGATGGGGAAGCCCCTGGGATAAGTGGGGAGCAGGAGAGCAAACCTGTGAGCTCAGGCTGGGATTTGCTGAGTCTCTGATGCCTATAGGACAGCTGAATATGGACAGCCTGGTTTCTGGAAATTATCAGACTCATCTGGAACTCCAGATAAATGACAGCCTGGGCCACAGAGATGGATACTGCGTGGGAGAGTGTGGAAAGGAAAGCAAGCACGGCCCCGCGGGGGGAGCTGAATGAGCACTCACAGGAAGGAGCACTCACAGGAAGGAGCACCCACAGGAAGGAGCACTTACAGGAAGGAGCACTTACAGGAAGGAGCACCTGCAGGAAGGAACACCCATAGGAAGGAGCACTCATAGGAAGGAGCACCTGTAGGAAAGAGCACTCACAGGAAGGAGCACCTACAGGAAGGAGCATCACAGGAAGGAGCACCTGCAGGAAGGAGTACTCACAGGAAGGCACACCTACAGGAAGGAGCACCTGCAGGAAGGAGCCCATGAAGGAACCAACAGATCTCTGAGGATGGAGAAACCCCTGGGGACAGCACCCCCAAAGCCAAGGGGCAGGGCTGCCTCCTGGAGGAAGGGGTGACAGGAGCCGTCCACCCTGGGCATGGGCAGGCAGCATGACATTGCCTGCAGAGAATGTAAAACAATACAGAGCTGACCAGAAGCCTCCTGCTTTTTATTATCACCATGCATTGCCCATTCTAAACAACATCAGTGATTAAGCTCTCCTCCCTGCCTGGGCCAGCCTCGCCCACAACCCCTCCCCCCATTTCCCCAGATGCGTCTGCGTTAATTAACATGTTTTCTAGCACTCTTCAAATAAATACCCTCATGACACATCTAATTCAGATATTTTCTTTAAAACTGCTGTGTTCCCTTTTCTGGACTATGAGATACGTAACCCCCTATTTTATTCTTTGCCTTGCCTGTTAGAACTCTATGGGAATCTTTTGTGTGTTTGTTGGCCTGGCAACTTAAAATTAATTTGAAAATTTTCAAATAATAGGGAAATAGAGAGGACTTCTATTATTCTATTCTATTCTATTATTCTCAGAAAAATAGAGGGGACTCCCCTATACCCATCACCCCAATTCAACTATCATTAACTTCGGGCCGACCTCATTTCATCTATGGCAGCACCCGCTCCCCGTTCCTCTCACTGAATTATTTTGAAGCAAATCCCAGATATCTTCACTGGAAACACTTCAGCAAAAGTTCTGCTTTCAAAACATTTCTTATCTACAATATCTTCATATATTTTTGTCCTCCTCCTTCCCTTTTTCTTTCTACTTGGTTTTCATCTTTATACTGGGCTGTGACCCTTATTATTTTGGCTGTGCCACTTCAGATAATATTTGGTTATAGGTAGAGCCTAAATGAAAATCATATGTTTGTAGCAAAACGTTCCTAATCACATGCTGACAATCAGCCCATTGCATATGATGGCCCAGGTTAAGCACTGCACAGCTTCAGAGGCCCCCACTGGAAAGAACTCTAATGCAAATCCTCTCTCCAGCCCTAGAGTGATGGGGTATAAAGAGCTTGGGACAAGCTAGGATGACATAAAGATCAAGGTGTGTCATTCTGTGCTCTCAACAGTGCCCAGCACAGTGCACTGAACTCAGGAGTGACACACTGTTTGTTGAATTTAGGCATGAATGATAAAAGAATGGGTGAAAGTGTTGGCCCTGCGATGGTACGGAAGAAAACAAAGCAAGGACAACTGTTAGCTACGCAAAATAATTATCCAAAGCATTTCTTTAAAAAAAGATCATTAAAATGGTTTTATTTGTAAAAGTGCAACTTTTATTCTGTTTTAGGAGTACATACGTTGCGTAAAATAAGGTCCTTCAAAACGCTTCCTACAATTGTATTTTAAATTAAATCCTGGCCGGGCAGGGTGGCTCATGCCTGTAATCTCACCACGTTGTGAGGCCAAGGCGGGTGGATCACCTGAGGTGAGGAGTTCAAGACCAGCCTGGCCAACATGGGGAAACCCCATCTCTACTAAAAATACAAAAATTAGCCGGGCGTGGTGATGCACACCTGTTATCCTAGCTAGTGACAGGCTGGGGCAGGAGAATCGCTTGAACCCAGGAGGCAGAGATTGCAGTGAGCCGAGATTGTGCCATTGTACTCAGCCTGGGAGATAAGAGCAAAACTCCATCTCAAACAAACAAACAAACAAACAAAATTTAATTAATTAATTAATTAAATCCTGAGAGTTCAAGTTCTAAACCTATGTGTAACCATTTTACTACCTATATGCATCCCAAAACTGCATGTTGTGTACTTTCAATATACAAAATAAAATTTATTTTTAAAAGTTGTATGTCAAAAAACATATGGACCATTCTAGAAATTAACACAAGAACATGGAATGTAATACCCAGACCAAGAACACGTACAGTATTATGCTTAAATATTGATGTCATTACTTCTTCCAGGCAACAGCTCATAAAATAAATCCATAGTTCTTTGCCAGCTAAGAAGTCACAGGAAACAGAAACTCCCTCAAAATCTTAGCCTGTTTCTGAGGGTAAACCTGAGATTTCATGGGCACTCATTCTGCTCTGCTACATTTTTCCCTGTCTTTCTTTTTTATAAAGAGGATTTGCTTCAGAGGCTATGCAGACAAATGAATTATTCATAGAGAAAGATACAAGAGAGAAGGTTTCAGGGACTAAAATAGGCCTCAGGTTCTATGAGTTTGATCACATTGACTAAGCAGGCATCTTGGGAGCGGAAATAAACCAAAATTAAGAAGTAAAAATGATGTCAACAAGTTTTTTAGCAGGCAGTAAGGGAGAACCACTTCCAGCAATAATGCCAGTATTAAAGATTAGCTTTTGATTCTGAACCAATTCAAGTAACACCACATGTACATATAACCGAACAATGTTTTCTAGATAACAGGTGGGATATGTAACCTACATAAATAAGAATTATATAGGAAAAAGAACCTCATTGTTTCCATGTATCTATAAGAACCAATGTACTACTGGATGAAACCATAGCATAGAATATCAAGAAGGCATGTGTGGATAAAGCCTTTCCTATAGGATATGACATAACAGTGAATTTTTTGTTGAAAATTTCGTCAGTCCTACATTTATAAAATCTGTCTTGGATTTTTAACCCTCAACTTTCTGGAGTACTTGGGGGTGTCTAGACCAATGTACAGCTCAAAGCTTTTGTTGACAGGGGAACAAATCCGACCTTTCTAAAATAAATGGGTATGGGGTAACATTTTTCTTTCAGAAATTCAAGCACATGACATTTATTTAGGTCGTTATTTCCTCCAAGAGAAAAAAAATCATCTTAACATGGAGAATTACAACAGAATCCTTTATTGTCGGATCTAAGGAATTATGACATAGTGCACGTTTGCAACTTTTTGATCACAAATCCTAATATTAGACTCTCAAAACCTTGTGAGGTTGAAAGAGAACCCTTCACTTCATTCAGAACTATCTGATTATGTATTCTTGATTTTCTGATGGGAATCAAAATTTGGCCCCTTTCTAAAGGAAGGCCAGCATCTCGCCCCATGATGGGCAGGTGGAATCCATATAGTAGGTCCTAGGTGAGCTCTGGTTGATGTGGCTTCCAAACTGGGGTCTTACACCCAATCACTGGGTGTCCACTGCCGTGCCCCCTGCCCTCCTCCTCCATCCTTCTGTGCCAAGCTCAGGCAGCACATCTGTCCTGCTCTGCCCGGAGTCGACTCAGCTCCCTCCTGGCTTGCTGTAGCATTGCGTCTACACTGCCCATTGGTGCACGCAGTGCTCAGCAGTGAAGTGCTGTATCCATTGTGTGATGACCAGCCCGAGGGCAGAGACCTGGCTGAGCACTGTCCTTGCCTCCCACTCAGTGTGTACATAGCTGAGGACTCTTCACCAGCTGAAGGGGAACTATACAACCAAGACAGGCACACCCTTTAAAGTATTCATTCCACAGCACTCATTAAGCTCTGGGCATTGTGGCACAGGCGATGCTCTGGGGGGCATCAGCCCCTAAGAGCGTGACAGAAGTTGCACCTGTGCTAATCTCTGCTTCAGCTGGGCCTTGGAGACAAAGCAACAGGAGTGGAATCAGTCCCTGTCAATGGCATTAAGCACAGTGGAGGAGACCTACATAAAACGAGCAAACACACGACAAGTGCAGAATCATAAATGAGGAGATGCAGTTTAAAGGGAAAGAAAGAAAATACTAGGAAAGACTGAGGGTTAGGCAGGCCTATTTCACACAGGTGGTCAGCTGTGCTCTGAGTATCTGGGCTGAGACCTGAAGGCTGAGAAGGAGCTACCAGGCAGGCTGGAGCTGGAGGCAGAGACTTCCAGGCAGAGAACAGAACACAAGTGATCCTGCGGTGAAAGAGACCACGTGCTTGAGAATTGAACAAACAGCAGCTGGAACTCAGTGAAAGAGGGATATGACTGAGGTCAGAGATGCAGGCCAATAGCAGGGCACGCCGGCCTAGAAGGTCACAGTCAGGAGACGCCGGGTCCTTCTGAGAACGACACAGAGCCCCCAGGGAGCTCCACTTTTTGCTGTATCACCATCAGGTATCTATCCTGCAGCGAAAGACCTTCCTTCTGTAGCTTGCTATGGCGTAGGCCAAACTCCTTGAAATAAAATCTAGAGTGTCATTGAAATGTCATTCAGTAACAGATGAATGGGGCATGTCCATAATGTCTTAATGGAACGTGTTCCAGCCATAAAAAGCAAGGAAGTTCTGGTACATGCTACAAACAACATGGATGAACCTGAAAACCTCATGCTAAGTGAAAGGAGCTGACACAAGAGGACATGTACTATATAACTGCACTGACACGAGATGTCTAAAATAGGCCAATCCATAGAGACATAAAGGTGAGCATTTGCCAGAAGCTTCAGAGAGATGGGCAAACGGAGAATAGGAAGTGACTTTAACAGGTTTGGGGGTTGTTTTTGGAGAGGATGGAAATGTTCTGGAATTAGATAGTGGTGACAGCTGTACAACATTGTGAATATAGCAGAACCCACTGAAACTATACCCTTTAAAATGGTGAATTTTATGTTATGTGAATCACATCTCAATTAGAAGAATCGTAACCAGAAAAATAAAACTGACTTCTAAAAAAATATGTCATTCAGTAAATTGTTTCCTTCAGTCTCAGAAATCATGACTTGTGCTCAAACTGGCAGAATTTCTCTCTGGACGAGGTCTCTGCCTTCCAACAAGCCTTATGCCTCTATTGGGCCAATGTTCAATTTTCTGTTTCTAAGACATGTTGAGGCCATGACAAAGCAGGTGTGTTTAAGGCCAGGGCAAACTGAGCCTGAACGCTGATTTGCCACTTAATAGCTTTGTGGCCTGCAGCAAGCTGTGTGAATGCTCTGCACAGTGTCCTCATGTATAAAATGGGGACAAGAATGTTTGCAAGAACATCACTGTAAGTATTAGAAATGACATGTGCATGGGATAAGTATAAGCAGCAGATGCTTAATAAATGGTGTTATTAATAGTGCTAACAATACTTTACAGGGTCTTGACAGTATATTTTATAAATTAGTACATTTGTAATTAGTCCATTTTATAAATGCTATTTGGAATTCTCCATGGCAAAGAAAGAGCTAGTGGGGTACACTTTGTAAAACAGAGCTTTTTTTTTTTTTTAAACACATCAAATAATCATCTCCTGACATACATGTTTAGAATCTTAGACTGATTGTCCCCCCATTATATGAATCAGTCTGCTTGTTTCGATTTATGCTTGCAAAGCTATGTTTCTGAAAAATTGCATGCAAATCAAATTTTTACAATTCTGATAATATTTTCCCATTGTTCCATATTATATGCTCAGGGGTGATTTATCTTCATTTGTGATTGATTTTCAGTTGGCAGCAGACCCTAACACTTTAATTTTAAGACTTTTTTCTCCCCAGACTCTGTCAAGTTGTAAAAACATACTTTAAAACCCCCTTGACATTTTAAGGAACTCCTAACTTACTATTTTGTAAAATCAGACGTTTATTCCTAAGGCTTTTCTACCAGCAGGGAATAGAGTTGTATTTATGGTTCAGCAGTAAACACTAAACAGGCTTGCTCATTTTCCATTGAAATTCCCCAAAGACTCTCAAAATCAAGGCAAAATGATGGAAAATTAAGAACATGTAAGCAATTCTGGCCCAAGACAGGAGTAGGGAGGTGGTGTCTGAGGGTTACTTCCCTTCCATGAGATTGTGCGAAGGCAGCACTTCACAGAGCGTGGGCGTCTCCTGGCCCATCCACAGTGGGTCCTCCACAACGCCCCTGACACAGGCTGAGCAAACCCTTTTAATGAAGACCAATTGTGCTTTATTTGAGTTGGAATAGGTACGGAAGTGCTCTCTCTGAGTTTCTGACACAAATAACAAACAAAGCCATGGCCAGGGTCCCAAGCTCCTCAGGATTTCAAGATGTCCACATCTGGGGAGAAAGAAGTGGACACAGGTCTGCCTCCCAGCTCTGGGTTCACATGGTGAGACAGAGCTCTTGCTGGCTCTTTCCAGTGTCTGGTTTTGACATCACAAAGGGCTGTGGACTTTTATGATCTCGTATAAGAGATTCTTCCATTCTCCGCATTAAAACTGTCCCCTGAAAGGGATATGATCTAGCCAAGGCTGTGACACAAGAGACATGTGAATACAAGCCCAAGGGGTGGCCACCCATCCACCCATATGGAACTAGCAATGACTTCATCCTTTTTCTTTTTCCCTCTAGACACATTCACCCTGTCGGCGCGCACAGAGCAGCTGTGATGGCTGCATCGTGTTGCTGGAAGCAGGCCAGTGTTACCATGTTCCTGGGCGTGCAGCTGCTGAGCAGGCAGCATGGAGGCCGCCCTGGCTGCAGGGGACCCTTAGCCTGAGGATCCTGCCCCAAGTTGCTGATGCCAACAGCCAGCCCTTGCCAGATGTCTTATGTCTGACTCTTGGGTGTTTAGGCAGCATAACAGTGAAATTGATAATAACTATGGATATCAATTTTGAGTGTGTAATTTTAACCAGAGCAAACCTTTATTGATCTCTTACTCTGTTCTCAGGCCTTCTCATGCATCTTACTTAATTCTCTCAGTTCCCCAGGAGGCAGGGACTAACATTATCTTCCGTGTAGACCAGTGGGGAGCAACTCTGTGTGTGTGTGTGTGTGTGTGTGTGTGTGTGTAGGTCATTCAGGACAAGTTAAAACACTTATGGGATGTGTTTTTCACTTTCAGGGTGAATATGTTTTTATTGACTTCTTTTGGGGGATAAAAGTGGTATTCTTGCAGATAGCTGCTTTCTGAGTAGAATACTAATGAGACAGCATACCCTGCTTTGTAGGTGTTTATACGCAACTATCTAGTCATTTTAGAGAACCAGCCAAACGGAAGCAGCTTCTGATGTCTTTCACGATGGAACTAGACCATGGCTATTTTTCAGAGGTAGGAGGGCTTCTGATTGTTGTGGGATGGCACAGACATTGACAACGGGGAATGTGAGGCTTAACCTCAGTGACTGTCCTCTATACGCTTTTGACAATTCTAGAATAAATCAGTTCGGAAAAGATTTGCATCTCTATCGAAATCTGGGGGATGACATTGCACCAACTGGATCAGACTGGGGGAAAAAGGTTTCTGTTTCTCAAATTCTAGTCATTTCCAGACTGCCTACTCATGTTTTGGCAACTCTGTGATTAGAGCACATGGATTTAGCCATAAAACTGTGGGTTTGATGGTCTTGAATACTTGGCAATGAAATCTAAGATATCTAAACAACTCATCAAGTTTCTGATGTACAACTATGGGCAAAGTATGAATCCAACATGAGTTGTATTCAAAGGAAGCGAATGGCCAGCCTCTGCCTTCATCTGGCTCATACAGAATTCTGAGAGATCAGACAATCAGGGAAAACCAGCGGAGGGTTCATGCTTGGGTCCGTGACCACGCAGTGCACTGCCGGTATTTGAAGGCAACCACAGCCTGCATGGAAGAGAGGAGAAGGTACAGATGGTGAGAAAGGGGAGACAGACTCTGGAGCAGCAGAGAAGGGAGGGCTCAGGATGAGAAATGTGAGAATGGGCTTAGGCATTTCCAGAAAACTCTGACTGACTGACTGACTGTTGGGGGATCATGGTAGACATGGTGGAAAGTTTAGACTAGAGATGCCAATTAACAAGATCGTATCCTCTTCCTTCAGCAGGAAAGTGTCACTTAAAATCTAATTCAATCAGTATATACTGACAGCTATTAATTCACAGGTGTGGTGCTGGGGAGACAGAGAGAGGACACTAAATGTCATATCTCAGGGAGCTCATGTGCCATTAGTATAAGCAGACCTATTAATAGATCTAATAAAGTGTACATGCTATGATAAAGAGAGATGTAAAGTTGTACGGAATGAAAGAGGAAGGAAAATGCTACTTCAGTGGGGACAGGAATGGGGGACTAGAAATTGAACAGCAAAAGCTTTAAGAGAAGATGATATTGGAGTTGTACATTAGCAAAGGAGTAGACATTCACCAAGCAAAGGAGACAATGGCATTCCAGACAAGAGAACAGGACAAGCCAAGACATGGAGATGTCAACATCCAGCTATGTTTGAAGATGGGGAGTAGGGTACATGATCAGGGGAGGGGCTTGCACCAAGGAGAAGGAAGATGGTAAGCAGGAGCAAATGCAAACAGCAAGGCTGGGGCATGGCACAGAGATGTTGGAGTCACCTGAAGGCACCAGGACATCCCCTCGCCAGCCTCGGGGAACCCTCAAGGGAGAGTGAGCATCACATTGGCATGCTCCAGTCTGTGCTTTGGAAAGGGCACTCGTCTCTGTAACACAAACTGGTGGCAGGGTGTTTCTGAAAGGTCATTGAGGAGACAAATAATCCAGGTGAGACCTGACGTGAACCTGCAGCCAGGCAAGGAAGAGGAAGGACACATCCCCCAGAGACGCTGAAGAACATGGAACTTAGACTAAACCTAGATGGTGAAAGGAGAGAGTCCTGCCAGCTCAAGAAAGGAATGCACACAATTGGGAACTGCAGCCCACTATGGAGGCATGGGGGACACCAGGAGCTCCCAGTTGGAGACGATGGCTTTAGAAGATAGGGGGACCATCCTGAAGGACTGGGCAGTGGGCAGGAGGTCGGGGCTAGAGCCACTGCCTTTGGAATCAATGGGAGTGGGAGATAGGTCCCAGAGGAAGCCTATAGAATGCAGACCCCAGGGCCAAGGACCAGGCACCCTGGCATCCACCCACACTTAGGAGGAAGGAAAGGCAGTGAAGGGGATTTGCCATTGGAGAGGTTGGGAGCACCAGGAAAAAGTTATCATGGGAGTCAGGGCAGGGGGCTCCTCAAGGGGAGCATGAACGGCAGCGTCAGACGACAAGGAGGAAGTAGATTGAGAAGAAAGCATTGGATTTGGCAAGAAAGTGGCCCTTTCTTTGGGTTGTCTGAAAGAAAAGGTCACGGAGAGGACGGGGTGACAGGAGAGAGGAATGGATGAAGAAGTGAGAGGGTAGCAGAGCCTACAGGTGTGTACAGTTTGGCTGCAAGATAAAGGAGAAAATTTGACTGGGAATGGATGGACGAACAGATAGCTAGACAGACAGAGAAAATAGTTGGATTGACTTTTTAAAAAAATGGTGGAGACATCAGAGCATATTGAGACGTGGAAAGGAAGGAGTACACAGGGAAGGGCCTAGGAAAAATGGTAAAGACAAAGAAAATAATGAGGGACACAAAACTCTTGCATTCTGGAGGAGAAAGGCAGGAATAAATAGGGCCTAAGATACAGGTGAACAAATGGCTTTGGGGACAAAAAGATAACCCTCTTTCTCAGAAACTGGGAGAAGGATGAAAAGACTGAGATATTGATCTGTGGATGTAAAGTTATGAGTAATTACTTGACTCTCCAATTTATTTTGAACCTGTTGTAAAATGCCCCAGATTTTATAGTTTTATCCTCAGGAAAATAGCCATAGACAACCTAAGGTAAACTGCGAATATCCAGCCATCCACGAGGTATATACCAAAACCTGGCAGAGATACAATAAAAAAAGAAAACTTCAGGCCAATATCCTTGATGAATATCAATGCAAAAATCCTCAAGAAAATACTGGCAAACAGAATCCAGCAGCACATCAAAAAGCTTATCCACCACAATCAAGTAGGCTTCATCCCCGGGATGCAAGGTTGGTTCAACATATGCAAAACAATAGATGTAATTCATCACATAAACAGAACTAAGGACAAAAACCACATGATCATTTCAAAAGACGCAGAAAAGGCTTTTGATAAAATTCAACACCCCCTCATGCTAAAAACTTTCAATAAACTAGGTATTGAAGGAACACACCTCAAAATAATAAGAGCCATCTATGACAAACCCACAGCCAACATAATGAATGGGCAAAAGCTGGAAGCATTCCCTTTGAAAACTAGCACAAGACAAGGATGCCCTCTCTCACCACTCCTATTCAGCATAGTATTGGAAGTTCCGGGCAGGGCAATCAGGCAAGAGAAAGTATTAAAGGGCATCCAAATACGAAGAGCAGAAATCAAACTATTCCTGTTAGCAGACAACATGATTCTATATCTATTTCTAGCAAACCCCATAGTTTCAGCCCAAAAGTTGCTTAAACTTTTATTTCTCTAAAAGAAGAAATGTAACTTGTTATTTAAATACAAATCGTTTCAAAATTGTATAAAATTACTTCTTGTTGGAAAATAATTCCAATTATCCTGTAAAGTATCTGAGAGTGGTTTCTAAGAAAATCCTTTCCATGTCAACCTTAGTGTATCTATCTCAAATCAACTTTGCTAAAACATGAAGGCCATTGCTAGAAAATTGAAGGAGAATCAAATGCATCTTTTACTTAAACATTACTGCCTTTAGAGAGAGTTTGAAAATATCACTGCATAAAATGTTTACGTATAATATTAACTCTTCTCACCCTTTTCCTAGACAAAATAGTTTCGATTCCACTCAAGTGCAAGGTCAACAAAACCAGCAACGAGGAAAACTTCCCAGCAACAGAGCCACTAACCAAATTTCACTCATGTATCACAGTAGTAGCAGGAACTTGGAAACCCTTGTCCACTCAACAATTATTGTTAGATATTTAGGAGAGAGCCTGCCATCTGTGACGTATGGGCAATCCCAGCGCCCGGCTCAGTCCTGAGAAACTCATGTGCTTTCTGGCCCTGAGTCATAGGGACCCGATGGCATTCCACAGCCAAAGAAAAGAGTGAATCATTTAAAACAGGGCTTGGCGCCAATCTTGAGACTAAGTCACCAACCAGGAATTCTTCACTGTTATCTAGTTTTTGGTAATAGTAAAAATGTCAGCCATGAATAATGAACGTGTGACTCTAAAAATACCTCTCAAATCAGCATGGTGGCAACAAACAGATAATACAGTCAGCACACAGTGGCCATAACTTCACCTCCTCCTCTGTCAAGCCACTAACTAAAACTCCAAGAAATAAAAACAAAGCCTGCCTCCTGGGATCCTGTGGCTCCACGAGCCAATGACGGAGTAAGATGCTCTTTGAATTTCATAATTTCTTCAAACCAAAGACTGGAGAATCAGAATGCTGTCTGTGGGCCGTGAAGGCAGTAGTGCTGTTGGAAGATTGCTGGAGAAGGTATCAGATGTGGGTTCAAGTCTCTGGCTCTGCACCTGCTGGTGGCACAGCTCATTGCTGAAATTACTCGGGTGACATGACTTCCTTCTCTAGGCCTCACTGTCCTCATCTGCAGATTGAGTGTGGCAGTCATACCCCCTATGCATCACTGGGTAGTGGGAAGAATTAAAGGCCATAATTCACGTATTCTTTCCAGGGTGATGCCGACTTCACATGTCAGGAATTTGTCTAGGTACTCGGAATGAACAAATGAACTCGGAAATGAGCAAAACTTGCAAGGCCCCCGCCCCTGATATGAGAGCACTTAGCACAGAGCCTGGCATATAACAAACAACCATTTTTGTCTCTCCTTAGGCTTCTGACTCTCAACCAGGACACACAACTGCCACTAAGTCATGGCTGGGCCCTCCCAAACACAGGCCTTGCCACCCCTCGAGGCAACGTGCCTTTTGTTTTAGAGCTGATTGTGCTGCTCTGGCTTCTCACTGGTCTGTTCTCGTCCTTGGTGGCCAAACAGATGTCTCTGCCATGTGACAGGTTCATCAACAAGCAAACACATTTCAATACTCTTGACAATTATCGAATGCATGCCATGAGCTAGGTATTGTTTTAGGAGCTTCACAGGTATGTATGTATGTATGTATTTATTTATTTATTTTGAGACAGAGTCTCTGTCGCCCAGGCTGAAGTGCAGTGGTGTGACCTTGGCTCACTGTAACCTCCGCCTCCTGGGTTCAAGTGATTCTCCTGCCTCAGCCTCCTGAGTAGCTGGGACTACAGACAGGCGCCATCGTACCTGGCTAATTTTTGTATTTTTAGTAGAGACGGGTTTTCATGATGTTGGTCAGGCTGGTCTTGAACTCCTGACCTCAAGTGATCTGCCCCGCTCGGCCTCCTGAAGTGCTGGGATTACAGGCATGAGCCACCATGTCTGGCCTTCGCAAGTATTTACCTATTTCATTTCCAGAACCAACTATAGAGTAAAATTATTACCCTTACTTTACAGTTGGAGGAAACTGAGGCACAGAGAAATTAAGTACTCTACCTGAGGCCACACAGCTTATGTTTCTCCTAAGTCTTGCCTCCTCTAGGCTAAAATGTTCTCACCCTCTCTTTCTAATTAACTCTGGAAGATATTTTTTATTCTGTAATCAATTTCCCCTACTAAAATGTAGCCACGCAGCTAATGGCCAATAGAATCCAGTGCAAACACTCTACTCTCCACTACCTCTAGACCACAAAGAGGGCAGTCTAGGTGGGGGTTGGTGGTGATGGGGAGTGCATTTATGTCTGTGAGGGGAAGCAGAGGCCTTACAAGTTAGCCAAAGTGCCTTAGAAAACCGACACCAGGCCGGGCGCCATGGCTCACGCCTGTAATCCCAGCACTTCGGGAGGCCGAGGCGGGAGGATCACGAGGTCAGGAGATCAAGACCATCCTGGCTAACACGGTGAAACCCGTCTCTACTAAAAATACAAAAAATTAGCCGCGTGTGGTGGCGGGCGCCTGTGCCTGTAGTCCCAGCTACTTGGGAGGCTGAGGCAGGAGAATGGCGTCAACCCGGGAGGCGGAGCTTGCAGTGAGCCGAGATCACTCCACTGCACTCCAGTCTGCCAGACTCCGTCTCAAAAAAAAAGAAAAACAAAAAGAAAACCGACACCAGCATGCAGCCCCTGCCTGCAATGTAATTTAAATTGCAGGAATTCTGATTTAGAATTCATGGCTGAATTTGCTTTTCTTCTTTTCTTGAGTTCATCTAGCACTTTGTTACATGCATAAGACGTACAGACCCACTTCCCTGACTGCTCATTATTGGAGCACACACCATGGCCCTCTATCAAGCTGCAAATTCCTTAAAGGGAGAACTGGGTCTTAGTATCCTCACTACTTAGCACAGGGACTCATACACAATAAGTAGGCCACTGATAAACACTGGCTAGAAGAAAAAGAAAGGGGAAAAAAAAGGAGTAAGCAAAAATCTGGTGCATGGCTAGATTCCCCTTCCACCAAAGCAAGACTCCAACCCATCCGGGACTACCACAGAAAGCTGCAAGCCAGGGCATACCGACCGCAAGGCCCTTCAAAGTCCTCGCATGAGGTTTCTTCCCCCAGCATAATCCCAGAGTATATAAACAGGGACTCAAGGACTCAATAAACCCAACAAATATCCCTCCAGAGCTGACACTCACTGGGGCCCACCTTTACTTAAATAAACTAACATTTATAGATAAGATTTGAGAACAAACAGTGCTCTCTAAGATAAACCACTGGGGACTAACCAGGCTGACATTTTGTTCACATGTTTATTGGGAGGGCAGGAGTGTGTGAGCGTGTGTGTGTGTAGTCAAGTTTACCATATGCCTAATAATGAACATTTTTAGGCAGGGAATATTCTGACCTGGCCCTGCTCATTTATCGTATCTTAAGTTTCTCTCAAGCCTTTAAAAATAATTTTTAATCCATCAAGACTCTTACATGTAAACAACATTTTTCTGATTTTTTTTTGTGGCTTGGGGAATTAAAACAATGAACCGCAATGGGGACAAAACACTTCTTGGGATTCTGAAGCCATCATTAGCTTTACGTTGTCAACTGAAATTTTTGTTGAGACCATTGTAGATTCACATGCGTTTATTAAGAAATAATACAGGGAAAATCTCTGTCCACCTTGCCCAGTTCCCTCCAGTGGAAAGATTTTGCAAGCCTCTAGTGTAATTTCACAACCAGGATATTGACACTGATACAGTCCAACAATCTTATTCATATTTCTAATTTTAATTGCACTCATTTATGTGTATGCATCATTAGCTTTTTATCTGGAATAGTTTACATTATTGATCTGCTATCAGCCATTCCAATTTATAATTGTTAATATGCAATGGCTGATTTTTCAGCTCTTATGATGTACTAGGCATGGTGCTAAGAACTTGACACACATGATGTTAATCAATCCCCATAACATTCTTGCTTCTTTCTTCTGAGAATAGAAACTCTGCCTCTCTCACTGGCTCACATCAAAGTGGCTTGTTCTCCTCTGGCCAAGGGGTAGGAACATGACCAGATGACACAAGGACAGTCCTTGGCAGACCCTGCTGAGCGTGTCCATCGGTTCTTTTTCCAAGATCCCCAAGTGGCCTGGTCCTCGACCTTTCTGAGACCTGGTTCATTGTGCTTTCCTCCAGTTCCTTCCTAAACATTTCCTCTCTGCTTAAGTCAGCAGTGTGCATTTGTCTTGCCTGCAATCAAAGAAACCTGTCCAGAGAGTGGGTAGCATGTCATTATTCTTTATTTAGATGAGGAAGCAGGCTTAAAGAAGTTAAAGAACTTGCCCAAGGTCACTGTCTTGGTCAAAATTATCCAGAGAAACAGAACCAATAGGATAGATGGATGGATGAATGGATGGGATGGATGGGATGGATGGGATGGACAGATGGAATCGATGCGATGGATGGGATGGACAGAATGGATAGATGGATGGATAGGATAGATGGGTGGGATGGATGGATGAACAGACAGGATGGATAGGATGGATGGATGGATGGATAGATGAATGGATGGGATGATGGGATGGATGGGATGGATAGGAAGGATGGGTGGATGGGATGGAGAGGATGGATGGGATGGATGGGATGGATAGGATGGATGGATAGGATGGGATGGATGGCTAGGATGGATAGATTGGATGGATGGATGGGATGATGGGATGAATGGATTGGACGGATGGATAGGATGGATACATGAATTGATGGGATGATAAGACAGATGGATGAATGGATGGGATGGATGGGATGGATGCAATGGATGGATGGGATGGATGGGATGGATGGGATGGATGCAATGGATGGATGGGATGGATGGGATGGATGGGATGGATGGGATGGATGGATGGATGGATGGATGGGATGGATAGGATGGATGGGATGGATGGATAGGATGGATGGATGGGATGATGGGATGGATAGAATGGATGGAGGGATGGATGGATGGATGAACAGGATGGATGGATGGATGGGATGGATGGATGATGGATGGACGGGATGGATAAATGGATGGATTGGGTGGGATGGATAGATTGGATGGATGGATGGGATGGACGATGGATGGGATGAATGGATTGGATGGATGGATGGGATGGATGGATGGACAGGATGGATGGGTGGATGGATGGGATAGATGTGATGGGTGGGATGGACACATGGGATGGATGTGATGAATGGATGGGATGAACAGGATGGATGGATGGATGGATAGGATAGATGGGTGGGATGGATGGGATGGATGGATGAATGGACAGGATGGATAGGATGGATGGATGGATGGATAGATGAATGGATGGGATGGATGGGATGGATAGGAAGGATGGATGGATGGGATGGAGAGGATGGATGGGATGCATAGGATGGGATGGATGGATAGGATGGATGGATAGGATGGGATGGATGGATAGGATGGGATGGATGGATACGATGGACAGATTGGATGGATGGATGGGATGATGGGATGAATGGATTGGATGGATGGATGGGATGGATACATGAATTGATAGGATAGATGGATGAATGGATGGGATGGATAGGACAGATGGATGGATGGGATGGATGCAGTGGATGGATGGGATGGATAGGATGGATGGATGGGATGGATAGGATGGATGGATGGGATGGATAGGATGGATGGGATGGATGGATAGGATGGATGGATGGGATGATGGGATGGATAGAATGGATAGATGGATGGATGGATGGATGAACAGGATTGATGGATGGATGGGATGGATAAATGGATGGATGGATTGGGTGGGATGGATAGATTGGATGGATGGATGAGATGGATGATGGATGGGATGGATTAGATGGATGGGATGGATTGGATGGATGGATGGGATGGATGGATGGACAGGATGGATGGGTGGATGGATGGACAGGATGGATGGGTGGATGGATGGGATGGATGGATGATGGATGGACTCAATGGATGGGATGGATGAGATGGATGGATTAGATGGATGGATGGATTAGATGGATGGATGGATTGGATTGATGGATGGGATGGATGAATTGGAGAATGGATTAGATAGATGGATGGAATGGATGGGATGGATGGATGGGAGAGGATTAATTATGGGAATTGGCTCATGCAGTTATGAAGAATAAGAAGGCCCATGATATGCTGTCTGCAAGCTGGAAAACTGGGGAAGTTGGTGGTGTAGCTCAGTCCAAGTTCAAAGGCCAGAACACCAAGGGAGCTGATGATGTAACTCTGTCTAAGGCCAAAGGTCTGAGGACCTGGGAGGCCAGAGTCTAAAGGCTGGAGACCTGGAGTTCTGATGTTCAACCAAGGGCAGGAGAAGATGACTGTCCCAGCTCCAGAAGAGAAAGTGAGCAAATTCACTTTTCCTCTATTTTTGTTCTATCCAGGCCCTCAACTGACTGGATGGTGCCCACCCACATTGGATGAGGGGGGATCTTTCTTACTCAGTTCACCAATTCAAATGCTGATCTCTTCCAGAAACACCCTCCTCATGGATACATCCATACATAATGCTTTACCCGCTTTCTCGGTGTCTGTTAACCCAGTCAAGTTGACACCTAAATTAACCACCACAGTCACACAGCTATGAAGTGGTAGAACAGGGACACTGAGCAGGTTGCCTGGGTGCAGAGCTGATGCCTTAGCCCTGGCATACTGCCTCCTGCTCCTTGTAGAAAGGGACAAAGGTGGCACTTGCAACTTCATGGTCTTCTTTGGAATTTCTCTGGATGATTTTTCATCCATGCTCTGATATGTGCTCTCAAAACCCTGAAGTGACGTTCTATTATAGCTACTGTCACATAACAGGACATACCTGTTTAGGACTGTGGTTCACATTCCTGATGCCATTCCAGAAGGACTGTGCCAAAATATGCTTAGCACTCACTGATTTGAAGTATTCTTCCAAACCCACCCTTCCCTGAACCTCTCCCTGCAGGGTCCAGCACAGGAAATGGTTTTTGACCACTCTTGACATTTACTGCAATTTTTTTTTTTTTAAGACCGAAAGCGTGAGCATGCATACATTACACTTTCAAGTCACCATGATGCATTTCTCCAGCATTAGCTTGTGCTTTTACAACTGGTCTTCATCAAAGGTTTTTCATCTGCTCGCCAATGTGGCATGTGTCCTAATGACTCATGATGAGGAGTCGTTCCTTTTAGCATGATTTATGCTCGCTTATCATTCTCTTGTTCTCCAGAGGGGAAAGCTGCTCTACTGAATGAGCTCAGCCCACATAGAAATAGCCACTAAGCAGCCGTCTCTTCATGTTAAGAAAACTAGCTAATGGCAGTGTCCACGCATCATCCCACTTGAAGATTAGAACAAGACATCTGCTTCTCGTATGGCAGAGCTTGGGCTAAGAGGGGGAACACCCACCCCCCAGAGAAAACCTTGCTCCTCTGACAGCTCCTGGACTCACTTTGCTTGAGCAGATCTTTGCGGGTTGGGTGGGGGGAGGGCTTCTGCTCTCCTCCTCATACTGTCCCACTCTTCCTCCTAGAGGGCTTGTAGGGACCAGGGCAGAGCCCGGGATAAGCAGGGAATGAGATGCAGTTCTTGCCTGGCCTGAGCTGGCACAGGCTCCATGAGAGAAGCCTCAAGGATGCGTGAGGTGAGCCCTAAGCCCTCCCCGTTTCTCTTCACTGGCAGGCCTGCCCTGCCCCATCCTGCCCCATCCTGTACCTGGAGTTGAGCAATTACAGCACAGGATGCTGAAGGCCAGACTTCCAGGGCGCTATGTCTCTGCCGGCTCACCCAGCCCAGTGCTATCTTCAGTCAGAGCCATTCAGTGGCCATCCTCCAAGGTCCTATGGCCCCTCTGCTACCCTTCCCCAGTCCCCTCCTGGGCAGCACTGTCCATCTTCCCAGCTCATCCCTTCCCTTCCCTTGGGAGGCTCCGGAGGTGTGTTCAGCTCTCAGCCATTAGAACAGGTTTGTAGCTTGGGGTCTGCAGGCAGCCTGCCTGGGTCTGCAGCCAGCTCTGGCACCTATCAGCTGCATGACCTGGTGGGAGTCATTTGATAGGGCTGTGCCTCAGTTTCCTTCGCTGGAAGACAAGGACAGTAATGGCACATACCTTATAGGGTTGATGTGAGGAATAAACAAGATAATGCAGGTGAAAATGCCAAGCGCAAGTCATGTGTTCCCTCTGTGTCAGCTGTCGGCATTGTCACTGGCTCCAGGGAGAACCTGCGGTCTGGTCAGCTTCACCCCAGCAAGAGCAACTGACAAAACTTCCTTCTCAGGATGCAGTCTTGGCCTCTTCCCCTGCGGATGCTCTCCTCATCCCCCGCCCTCTCCTCTCGCCTTGCTCACAGAGTCCACCTGCACAGGTGTGTTACTCAGCATCAATTCCACACCCGGTCCAGGCGGGAGACCCTTTCCTTGGCCCTCCTGAACTGCTGTTCTTCCTTCCTTCCTTCCCTAGGATCCAGAGCATCCATGGAGCCACCACTGTAGTGAGGACAAAGGCCACTGACCGCTCTGCTCACATGCTCCCAGGCCTCCTCTGAACTGTGCAACAGTCGCCATCGCTGGGGAGGCCCCTCTGTTTTGCAGGGGTTTCTTCACCTGTTCAGAAATTGCTTCAAGACAATAGGACTTAAGAGTGTACTGACAGCCTGAAACTGTCATTAGAACCATTAAAACGTCATCTCTCTTGACATAAACCATAATTAAAACAATTAGGGCACCATCTCTCTTCCCTGACATCAGTACCCCTTTACAAACCACAGAAGTCTCATGTTCTGGGCATAGTTTGCCCCAGTCACCAGCCCCCAGTGGCATTTGGATAGGGGCCACCCTCAGAGCACGGCTTTCGTGCACCTGAAGTGGGGTCAGCTTGGACAGCTTTGGGGCATTCCTGTCGTGAGCCCATCTGCTGACTTGTCCTGCAATGCCACCCTCTGTGGGTTCCACACTAGCAGTCCCAGCTCCCAGTGGTGTTGCCGGCCAGCTGGCACTCAGGCTGATGTCAGGTGGTGATAAGTACAGGTTTCTTCCTGTCTTCCTTTTGCTATACTCAATGAAAGTTTGTGAGGCCTGAGAACTGAACAGACTCAGGTTTTGACTTACTTTGGGAAGTAAGAAACTGCTCCTTTTTTACCTCAAAAAGAAGCCTCAGGCGTGTGGCAATCTCAGATGGTGTCCCGAGTCCAGCTCTCATTCGCATTCAGTCCCAGCTTCCTCCCCACGGCTCCACCTCACACACTCACCCTTAGAACGCAGCCCCTTCATGGCAGGGGGACTAGGAGGGTCCAATAAGGCAGTTTAAACATTGATGATATCATCATGGCCATACTATTAAATTTTGTAAAAAGCAAACAGCAAAGGTTTCCAGGAAAACTGATTTTTAAATCCTAGCATTAAACAAAATAGTACAACCTCGCTTTATACTAATATCAAAACATACTTCCTCCTGCCCATGGAGGGTCCCTCCTGATGGGGACTTCGTCTTACCTTTCTTTGAATCCCCAGCAAAGCACCTGGCTCCATGAGGGTTGTCTCCAGGACAACTGAATGATGCTCTGAAGGGGGTACGGCAAAGCTAACTGGCCCCATTGCAACTAGTCTCAGAGATGTCTGCACAGAGGCAGCAGACAGCCGAGACACATGCCTGGTCATTATGGTGTTATCCTTCCCTCACCTCTACCAGAGCCAGATCCAGCTAGTGCAGGCTGTCCAAGGGCCTTCGGCATCAGGAACGGTGCAGAGGAGGAGGTGGGTGCCCATGGGCATCTCGTCAGGGCACTTACCACCTAGCCAAAGGAATATCTTCACTCGCCCACCACGGCTGGTACTTAGGACCAGCCAAGTCTGCCACGGTGGTGCTCAACCCTGTTGCTTCTGCAGATCACCTGGGACACTTAAGAAAAATACTGATGTCCAGGTAAAAGTAAATCAAATCACCCCCCTACCTGGCAACTTTGGTTTTTGCTCCAGGGTCCAAGCAGAATGAAAGCCATTGGTCTAAGGTCTACCAATCACATTGTATGAATGAACGCTTAGTTTGTGAATGAATGGGTAAACATGAATGCAGAGTCCTATGGCTCTGTAACAGTAGAAGGCCAATGTATTAGGAAACAACTCTGGGTTTATGACCTGGACCCTTTGGTTTAGTTTCTAACTCTACCAACAACTACGGGATCTTGGGCAAGTGTCTAAACCTCCCTGCCCTTCCAGTCTCCATCTGTAAAACGGGTGACGTGGACACAGTGATCTCTGAGGTCCCTTCATTCCCTCTGCACTGGTAGAGGTTCTACTACCTTGAGCCGTCGCTGTGTGTCAGACTCTGGTCTGGGAGGTGGGGATTCAGCCCTGGGGCCTTCAGGAGCTTACATTCCAGCAGACATCCTCACTTCCATCTACTTCCACTTAGAAAGTCTACAAATCCAGGAGTCTACTTCATTTATCTGGACAATAGCCCAGTGCAGAGAAGCAGAGACTATACCAACTAAAAAGCAGAGGAACTGGAGAAAATTTTCCCTGAATCACTCTGGAGGGCTTCAAAAGAATGGAGACAGATGAGATAGGAGCCCTAGAGGATGGGGAGATAGTAGGCTTATCCAGAAATCTCTTTTATATTAACACCAACATTGCAAAGGCTGGTTCTTTAAGTACTATTTTGCATATTTATTTCTAAGAAATACTGTTCCTGCACCTTTGGGTGGGAATAATAATAATAATGATGATGATGATGATGATGATGGAGGGACTTCTGTGGTCTTGCAGCTTTTCATATTTTGCAGAGCATTTGACCATCCGCTCTTAGCAGCGGCCCACCCACTGGCCACCTGGGGGCTCCCCAGTCCACTTCTGCATCCTGCATAAGGCCTGCAGTGCCCACTCTCAGCCCCTTCCTCCCTGAACACTGACACCACCTGTATGTGTACTGCCAGCCTGGATTCCCTTTCACTTGACAGCAACCACCTAACCCTACATGTGCTCTGCAAAACACAATGACACACACAGTTACCCTCCAAAGACAGTACCGGGAAGGAATGATGTCAGGCAGTGATGTCCTAAAGCCCAGACACCAGGTATGCCCAATCCTCACCAAAACACCTAAGTAGCCCTGGAACGTGCACATTGTCTTCTGTTCTGCGATCAAAATGTTCCATTTGTATTGAGATGGCCTCTTCACTGCTGAGAGAATGCAGGAGTTGCACTGAGTTTAGCAAAGTAACTCGTTCTCACTCAATACAACTTAGAACAAAGAGGAACTTCTCAAGCATGTGATAATCTATTCTTTTCACCAACTTTCTCAGGTGCATGAAAGTGGTCATGCATTTCTATGCTGTATTTAAAAGAAAAACATTTTATTGACTCTTTAAGTAAAACTCTATCCACAACTATAAAGGAAAATGGGGAAATATGACCTGTCACACAATCGCATAAAAATTTACATCGCAGATAAAATACTACAATCGCTTCATGAAATAACTTTCATCCATCAACCGTGGAGATGGGCAAGGAAATATAACCATCCTCATTTTATAGAGGTAAGAACAAAGATAAAGATAAGAATATATAAAAGCAGAGGTTAGAATTATAAAAACAGTCAGCCTTGCCAAGGGCTCAGGAAAGGCTCAGCAGCGCAAATGACTCCAGGCACTTAGAAGCAGGTGAGTTCCTAACCAGAGGTCATGGATTTCTGGACAGTGGTGGTGTCTTTACAGGCACCATGCCTGGAAATAACTAGTAAGATAGGTGCCTACTCTATTTGGCAACCTCAAATAGAATTGGCCTCTCAATTTTCACAATGAGAAGATACCAAAAGGATTTTTGGCCATTTTATATCTGTGTCCCTATATTTATATTCAGTTTTCACCTCCTGCTATATATCAAGCATAGAATAATATGCTGGGGACACAGTGGGGAATAATATGCTGGGGACACAGTGGGGAACAATCCACTGTCTACTGACAATATTTAATTGGCCAATTCAGGCACACATTTAAAATAATGTAAGCATAAGTTTATTCAGATTGCTTTCTGCACTCTCATATCTTACAAAAACACTTTTATTTGCAATCTGTCTTTGTCCTCATTAGAGTCTGAGTCATCTCACAGTTTTCTAGACTGTCACTTTCACCTGCATCTAAATGTCTCTGGATTCAGGATTTTTCCCTAATTATTTCTTAAATTCCTCCACCTCACTCATCCCCACTGCCTCCGTGCCCCACACGCCCCACCCGTGTAATGGTCTCCCAGTGGCCTCCGACCTCTGCTCTTGATACTTTTTGTTCCATTCAGGAAGCCATTCTTAAGACACCCATTTCATTCCATCCATGCCCTACTTACCAACCTTCAGCGGCTTCCCCTGGTGCAGGGTGGCGTCTGAAACCTGGCCAGATCTAGTCTGGTCTTTGGTAGCCCCTTGGTCTCCCTTTTGGATTACTCTCTCAGCCCGTGCCCTGGCATTTGGCCAGAGCCTCCATGCCACAAGCTCCTCACCCACCTGGGCCTTTACTTGCACTGCTTGCTTGGCCTGAAACTCTTCCTCCTCTCTGCACCTGGCTGACTCCCACAGGTGATGGTACTTCTAGCCTGTGGGCCTTCCCTGGCTGCCACACCAAGACACCTTTCTTCCCCTCATTGCCCATGCCCGTAAGCACTTCCAGTGCATGTAACAGCATAATCCATTATTTGTAAGATCATCTCTTTGGCATCTCACAGCCGCACTAGCCTGCAAGCTCTTTGAGGTCAAGGGCTGTTTCCCCCCTGTTCCCTACCGTGTCCCCAGCGTGTTGTTCAATGCTTGTTATATACCAGGAGGTCAAAAATAATGGTTGAATTTATAACAGCAGCACCAGCTAACCTTTGTGGGATATTTGCTATGCCTTAGACTCTGTAGTAAATGGTTTTATGGATTATTGTATTTAATTCCTAAAACAACAGTAGGATCTTGGTGGTCTGTATCTAACAGACGTCAAACTGAGGCTTACACAGCTCAGTTCCTAAATTCACACGGCAGAGTGCAGCTTTCACCTGGGATTATCAGATTCCCAGCTCAGTGCTCTCAATTTATCTAGTGAAATAAATAACCTTCTTAGATATCCAAGCAAATGTGATACAGATGAAAAACCCTTCTTAAAAAAGCTTCAAGGAGCTTTGAGAGGAAAGTCAAGCTCTGCAAAGTGATAATAAGTTTACAATATGAGCTATAGACCTTGTGGCTTAAAAAAATCTCTTTTCAGTATTTTTGCAAAGTTTGTTTACTGAAAAGAATGATCACATGCTTTCTTACTAACAAAAATAAAGGCCACTCATTTCTTTGCTCACTGAAAAGGTCTCAGGCACCTGATCTGGTCTGACATAGCAAAATATTTTACTATGGGAAAATGCACTTCTAATATTTGATACTTAGATGGGAATTTGATGTCCTGATTTTCTTTGTTCTCTACTACAAATGCTTTGAGCTATCATTCATCATCCACGCATGGGTTAGAGAGAGAAAGTACATCTTCTCCACACATGAGGGAATAAAGTCACTCTCTGAGAATTAAACCGGGACAATCAACCCAACTGATGATCACTCCTAAAAAAAGTCCCAAAGTGCTCAGTAAGGTTTGGTGGGCCAAACATCTAACACTGAAATTCTTTCTTTAAAGAAAACTGAGGGAAATCGAGTCAGCTCATGGATGGTGATAGGGAAATGATGCATATATGACAGTGATGAGTCTGGTTTAGGTGTCTGTCACATGGGAGTTTGGGTCATTGTGAGTCAGACCTCTTGAGTTCCGTCAAGAATGATTTGTGGATGTGCAAAGCTGGGATGATCTCCCAGAGGTGACAGTACTGCCTGCAAGGTCAGCCACCACCTCAAGTGACACCTGGGTCCCACCTGCCTACAAGGGCCCCAGCATTTCTTCCATACACATTACCATACACATTACCTACCTACCCATGGCTGGTGCTAAGTAGTCTTCACTTGGTTCTTCAGATCTGTCCTGGGACAACAGGACAAATGACCAGGAGACCGCGCTCCACGCTGCCTGCTAGACTATCCATACTCACAGGCAAACATGGATACAAATTAGCAATTTAAAAGCTGCCCTCTGTTCCTGGCTGGGATTCTCATAAATCAAAAGTGGTCGGTGTTTACAACAGGGTCCAAAGGGAAAGCTGTTGAGCCAGCCCCAAACACTTAAAATTTCTATATGGGAACCCAGAAACCTTCATCTGAGGACAAGAGATTGGAGGAACCAATGGGCTGCTCTTCATCTGCTTCTTATTTAGAAAAATTGGACTACTGGGGAAAAGAGTAAAAACAAAAATAGGAAGCAAAATAAATGTTTACAGGCAAGCAGGTCCCTCATTCTGAACATACAGAGGTTGAAACTTTCCTTAAGGCCAGTTAATTGTTCAGATAACTTGTCAGGCTGTGAAGAAGGTAACGTGAAAAGTGGACAGAGGGTGAGTGATGACAGCCATGGCACTTAAGAGAAACGTTGCCACTGAAAACCAGAGACCATCAGTCTTCAGACAGAAGGGGTGTGCCGTGGCAGTGCCACCGTAATGACATGTGTGTCTATCATGTCCACCCCAAAGCACTGTGACAGAAACAGACCACCCAGAGATTACACCAAAAAATATACTTGTATGATGTGACATATATATTGAGCTTTATATTTATGTCCATACAATTGGCCCTCCGCATCCTGGGGTTCCCTACTCTCAGTTTCAACCAATTGCAGATTGAAAATAATTGGGGGAGAAAACAAAAAATAATAACGCAGCAATAAAAATGATACAAATTTAAAAATATACAGGATAACAACTACTTACATAGCATTTACATTGTATTAGGTATTATAAGCAATCTAGAGATGACTTAAAGTATACAGGAGGATTTAAAGTATACAGTAGGTTATATGCAAATACTATGCCATTTTATATTAGGGACATGAGCATATTTGAATTTTGGTACCCATGAGGGGTTCTGGAGCTAATCTCCTTCAGATACCAAGGGATGACTGTGCGCGCACACACACACACACACACACACACACTGGTATGTTTAAAAATTCTATATGGGAACCAAGAAAGCTTCATCTGAGGACAGGAGATTGAAACAACGAACGGGCTGCATTTCATCTGGTTCTCATTTTGAAAAATTGAGAAAACACTTAGCAATTAAGACTATACTTAGAAAAAAGCAAAAATTACTAAATTTTTTGGGAGTAAAGACATGGCAAAGATTGGGATAGGAAGAGCAGTATATTATCTGATTTTCCTATTAATTGGCAATCTAGTTCAGTGATACCCTATAGTGAGTATTTGTTATAAATAAATTCAGACAAGCCTATCCTTTGCGACTGTGTAAAACAGTGGTGGATTTAGGCCTTGTGAAGGGCAGGAACCGTGTGTTATTCATCTCTGTGTCTCAAACCCCAATACACTATCTGGAACACAGTTTGTTAAATGAATAAGCAAATGAACAAACATGAATAGATGAACAGAATATGCAGTATGGCATCAAGCACTTCAATGTCCAAATGTAAAAAATGAAAACGGCAAAAACACCCCACAGATTAAAAGGCCTTTTCTCTCTTAATAAGGATGGACGGATAGTATTTTTTTTTTTTTTTTTTTGAGATGGAGTCTCGCTGTGTCACCCAGGCTGCAGTGCAGTGGCGCGATCTCCGCTCACTGCAAGCTCTGCCTCCCGGGTTCATGTCATTCTCCTGCCTCAGCCTCCCGGGATAGTATTTTTAATACCCAACATTTAAATGTTGGAAGGAATTCTATTTCTAAATCAAAACCTATAGATTATTTTTAGGGCATAAGCCATGTTTGTACTGCAGTAGAATTTTTGAAAAGTCATCAATAGTACAGGTTGAACTAACATATTTTTCTAAACATAATATATTTGTTATTGGCTCAACCTAATAAAATGAATCATTGCATTCTAAGCATAATGACCTGTATTTTGTAATATCATATATAGTATATGTAGAGTATGTACATGTATTTATGTATATTCATATCAGTACTGAAATTTAATTACAAATACATTCTGAGAAATCCTACTTTTTATATAGTATTTGTGTTGGTTTTCACTATTTCCACTTATAGGAATTCCATGCCAATGATTATAGGAAAAAAAGATGCCGATTCATCAAAATATTTAGCCAAGTTTTGTCTTTGGCAACAAACAGTGGCCACTTTCCTTAAACTCATTCCAATGACAATGTCCTCTGCAAATCTGCAAATCAGTCAGGATTCCTAGCCAAGCAGGTCAGAGGGGAAGAAGAAAACAAATGTGTTCAAAAAGAGCAGTATGATTACCCTTTTTGGACAAAAATATTTGTCAGGTTTTGCTACCAAAAAATAATGTTTTATTTTTGTGACCTACAGTGAACACATAAAAGAATGTGGAAAAATGAACACTAAAATAAACACCCGTGTCCTCATCACTTGGCTTAAAAAATAGGACATAACTAGAGTCCCAGCGGCTTCCCAGTGCCTTTCTTCTATCATAACTGCTTTAAAATTTTTTAAAAGCCTTTAAGGAAGTCAAGGTTGCCATTATATATAAGAGTATCATGAAGGCATCTAGCTTTTATCAAATGCCATCCACTCCTCAGGCCAAGGGCACTTCCCACCCTGCCTCCATCCCACAGGTGGGGTGCTCCATGCTGGCTTCATCATGTTGGCGAGGGATGTCCCTAGAGCACACACTTCCCCCAGATGAGGAATCTCAGACATTTAAATCTCCCAACAAAATGGACTGCTCTGGGCACTGAGATGCATCCTGGGATTCTCAGGTTTCCAAGGAACAGCACTCAGCACCATGTGGAAGGAGCCACTCGCTCAGGGTTTCCTGGTTCACTGAAATACAATGAGATAAGAAACCTTGGCTCTCGTAGGAATTGTTTAATTTGTTTTGATGCTTGAATGCCACATGCCCTGCATGATTCCTCATCTAGTGTTGTAAGTATGATTTCTGCCAGTAGGATCAGTTTAAGCATTCCTCTGGTTAAAGCGAGAACATACTTGAATGCAGAAAATTACTGAGGCCGAACATCTTAGAGTGGAAGTGGAGCCCCAGAAAACCATCTGATCCAGTCTCCAAGCTGAGGAGGCTTAACTTCAGATTATAGATGAGAGAACTCAGGACCAGAGAGGTTACTTAATTTGCCTAAAGTCACAGAGCTTACAAATACCAGAGATTTCATGTTTCCTTTCCCTTGGCTCAGTGCTTCTCCCCTATATCACACTAGATCCTCTTTGCTGTTTTTTTGTTTGTTTAAGTAAAGCAGTAATAGGCATGCATCATACTTCCTCAAATGGTCTTCATCATTTCTATTCAATATGAACTAGAACTGCTGCTCTGAAAACAGTAAAATGCAGACATGTTAGTTTGTTGGTGGGCAGGGAGGGGGGCGTATTTTACACATCTGGAAAAAGTTTACTAATTAATTTATGTGTCCTTCAGTAACCTTGAATCTTTTCTATAATATGATAGGGTAAAAACCAATTAACTGATTGAATAACATATTTCCATCTACATCAGTGATTTCAGTTCCTACATGTAAAATTACTTTGGAAAAAGCAGCTGTCTTAAATAATTTTCTAGATAAAAAGAGATTTATGTAATATCTATACAGGTAATTTATGGTCCAATATAAAAATACAAGGCTTTTGGATCAGGAAGTACTTACAGAATATAAGAAGTGATGTTATCCAGTCATAATCATTACCCTATTTGGTAAGATAATGAATTTGCTCCAAAATATAAACGAATTTTAAACATATTTATTAAATTGTAGGGCCAGTATTTTTAGTAATTTTTTAATGTCACTTCATATTTTTTCATTTAACCAACCTAATATTCTATATATTTTGTTGATATGAATGTACAATACCATCAAAACTTTAGTGAAAATATTAATGAATAATTGTTTTCATTTTACGAAAACCACATGTAAAAACCATTTCCCACAACTCCCAAGGAACTTCTGTGATGCTGATATTTGCTTAATGGGTGCTGGCCGGCTGTGGACACAGCACGAGAGGCTTCTCCACTGGAGCCTGTCAGATTTTCAAAGAAAACCATGAAACTGACCAACAAAATCCTCTAGGCCAGTTGAAACTGAAGAAGTGGCCTTAGAAGGGCTGTGAAAATAACTCTCTCTAAATAAATCGTCTCCCCAGATAACCCTCCTGCTGGGGACTTGGTTTTGTATCATCTTCTATCTGACCACATGTTTTTCATAAGGAAGAAAATCATAAAAGAAAATAAAGAAAGCCTTGTTCTCCACTTATGTTGAATCTACCTCATCCCACAGTGAAATCCACCAGCATACTGAGAAGAAAGAAGTGAGTATTTCATAACATTTTTAGACAAACGCCCTCATTTTGTTTTTCTCGCGGGTCCCTGAAGAAGTAGGGTTAGCCTCTGTGTCTTCTCTGGCTTCGGTCTTTGCCAATTACGGCGATTTTCCTTCAGTGGGACTAAGCCTGCTTGTGAATGAAACTTTTTTTTTTTTTAACTTGCCATTGCCATTGGAATGGAAACAGTCCTCCAAGGGACAGGCTATGTCTAGACGCAATCCAGACCCCTGCTTTTCCTACTAGCAACACTGGAACCAGTTCCTGCTTCCCTGTTCTCACCCCAACATCTACCTCCATGCCAGATGTGAGGATGCCTTTGTCTTTAAAAACAGCAAGAAAATTAGGTCTCTGTAGAGCAGTTTCAAAGTCAGCCTTTTATCCAGCACTCTAAATAAAAAGATTTGTGTAATATCTATATGGGTAATTTATGGTTCAATGTGAAAATACAAGGCTTTTGGATCAAGAAGTGTTTACAGAGTATAAGAAGCTACTCCAGGACAGGCTGTGGTGCACCTCGTTATCCCCACAGAATGTGTTACAAATGTGGACCCTCAGCAGGGGGCTGTGCAGCATATCACCAAATGTGAGATGCTAAATTTGGGAAATACAGTGGCTACCCACTGGCAAAGGCAGAGTGATAAGTAGAGGTGGTCTCTAGGAAAAATTTATCTTGCCTTTTATCTCATATCTCAGGGAAACCAATAATTGATGAGGGAAAGTTCTTCTCTATAGGAGCATTTCAGCTAATAAAAGAAGAAAGAATGATAGAACACTGCCATTCTGCAGGACCCAAGGAAAGAACAGATCTAGGCACTGATTGTTAATGGCCACTGAACCTGGTGGGTGAAGTCTCAGGCAGACTTTTCTAATGGAAGCATCAGAGTGACCCTAAACTCAGTGATCAACCTGTCATCACAAAACAAGATAATCAGAGGTCACAGAACTATTGACATGGCACAAGAGAAGAACGAGGACCACCTGCAATGTCATCCTGCCTAAAACCAGTACCCCAATCTGCACAAGCCTGTACACTGAATTACCAGTAAACAGAAAACACAGGGCCCAGAGGAACAGGCTAGACAACACCAAGAGGATGAAATCAGCAAATTGAGAGTGTGGAAAATTCTACTGAGTATAAAAATCTGGTTTCATTTGTAAGGACTGCAAGATTTTAATTGCAAGAATTAAAAGGAAGGATAGGGAACCTATATATTAAAAGACACATTAAAAATGTAGCAGACAAATACAACGTGGGGACTGTGTTTATAACCAAGTTCAAGCAATCCAACTGCCACAAGCAATCCAACTGCCAAGAAAAAAATGGAGAGATATTAAATCTGGGAAACATGAATACTGGCTGGACATTTGATAGTATTATAAAATTTTTATCTTTTAGGTGTGATAAAAATAATTCTTTTTTTAGCAATACATATGTCAGAATTTGCAGGTGAAATGACATGATGTCTGGGGGTGGGGGAGTCTGATAATTGCATGGTAATTGTTGCACACAGGCGATGGGTACATAGCAATTAACTGTTGCATGCACCTCACCTAATCTGTAGCCAGGCCAGCCAAACAGGTGGTCCCTGGGCTCCACAGGCCTACAGAATTGCACTGCACCTCTTGGCCCACTTCCATCCACAGCACACAGGTGACTTTGGGGCCTTCCCATTGCTGATGCCGGGGAGAATGGAAATGGGGGTATCTAAACCTTCAGGTGACAAGAGCAGCAGGTGCAGGGTGGGACGAGGCAGGGTACTGGGATTGACCTGGTCTGACCATCAAAATGAAGGAGGAAGAGAAAGATGGGTGAGGAAAGCAGGAATAGGGGCAGTCACAGGAAGCTGGTTGCAGGAGGGAAGATGTTGAGACCTGAGCATGTGACTCCTTTTCCTACAGACAGAAGTGGCCAGGGTGAGGAGGGAGATAATGCAAGAGCAATGGCAGCAGAACAGCACACATGCTGTGAATGGCAGTGCAGTGTCAAGCACACTGAATACCATATCCCTTATGTATTAGTCCGTTCTCGCACTGTTACAGAGAAATGCCTGAGTCTGGGTAATTTAAGAAGAAAAGAGGTTTAATTGGCTCATGGTTCTGCAAGCTGTACAAGAAGCATGACAGCTTCTGCTTGGCTTCTGAGGAGGCCTCAGGGAGCTTTCAATCATGGTGGATGGCAAAGTGGGAGCAAGCATCTCACATGGTCAGAGCAGGAGGAAGAGAGAAAGGTGGGAGGTTCCACACACTTCTAAACAACCAGATTTCACGAGAAGTCTACCACGAACAGCGCTAGGGGGATGGTGCTAAACCACGCAGAAGAAACCTCTTCCATGATCCAATCACCTCCCACCAGGCTCCACCTCCAACACTGGGGATTACAACTGAACAGGAGATTTGATGGGACACAGATCCAAACCATATCACTGTGTTGTCCTAACAACCTGGGAGGAAGGTCTTACTCTCCATTTTAGAATGGAGGAGCTGAGGTGGCTTGTCTCCAAGCAGCCTGATACCCAAATCCAAATCCAAATCCTAACACTGTCAATCATCTCCTCTGATAGGGATACGGAAGCAGCTCTAGAAAGAGTCCAGGGAAGTCAGATTGGGTTTTGCAGTTGAATCACAGTTACACCCTTATTCATTAGCTCAGAACAGTCACCTCAATCAGTGGTCCCCAAACTTTTTGGCACCTGAGACCCGTTTCATGGAAGACAATTTTTCCATGGACCGGGGTGGGGGCAGGGGATGCTTTCAGGATGATTCCAGCACATTGCATTTATTGTGCACTTTATTTCTATTATTACATTGTAATATATAATGAAATAATTATACAACTCACCATCACGTAGAATCAGTGGGAACCCTGAGCTGCTTTTTCTGCAACTAGACGATCCCATCTGGGGGTGATGGGAGACAGTGACAGATCATCAGGCATTAGATTCTCATAAGGAGCGGGCAGCCTAGATCCCTCGCATGCGCAGTTCACAAGAGGGTTCATTCTCCTATGAGAATCTAATGCCGCCACTGATCTGACAGGGGGCGGAGCTCAGGCAGTAATTTGAGTGATGGGGAGCAGCCGTAAATACAGATGAAGCTTCACTCACTCATCAGATACTCATCCCCTGCTGTGTGGCCCAGTTCCTAAGGGTTGGGGAGAGCATGTCAGAGAGGGTGTTGGGGACCCCTAGCCTAAATGGAGCTGGAGGATTGTGATTTTCCTAGAGTTACAAAAAAGAGAGGTGGGGGGCGGGGGGGTGGATTTAGAAGAAACTATCACCGTCTTCCTCTACACTATGTACCTTCATGGAGGAGGACAGGGAGGGAGACCTTTTGTTAGATAATAAAAACAAACCAGGAGCCCAGCTTTGTTTTTTAACTGGGGCAAAATACACATAACATAAAATTTACAATTTTAACCATTTGCAATTATATAATTCAGTGGCGTTAAGCACATTCACAATTTTGTACAACCATCACTGACATCCATCTCCATAAGTCTTTCATCATCCCAAACAGAAACTTTGCCCACCAAACACCTCACTCCCTAAC
Source organism: Gorilla gorilla gorilla (assembly GCF_029281585.2). Lineage (NCBI taxonomy): Eukaryota > Metazoa > Chordata > Mammalia > Primates > Hominidae > Gorilla > Gorilla gorilla. The sequence continues at coordinate 138,557,562 of NC_073232.2, forward strand.
CCTCCAGTCCCTGGTAACCACCATTCTACTTTCTGTTTCTATGATTTTGCCTATTCGAATTTTGCCTATTCGAAGTACACCTCACGTAAATAGAATCTCATAATATTTGTCCTTTAGTGTCTGAGTTATTTCACTTAGCATAATGCCTTCAAAGTTCATGTGATGGCATGTGTCAGAATGTCATTCCTTTTGAAGGCTGAATAAAATTTCATTTTATGTATGCCACATTTTGTGTACTGATTCATCTGTGGATGAACACTTGGGTTGTTCCCACCTTTTGGCCATTGTGAATGCTGCTGCTACGAATGTGGGTGTACAAATCTCTCTGTAAGTCCCCGATGAAGCCCAGCTTTTTAATGATGATGCTACCTATGATGAGGAATAAAGGCATGCCACATACTGTCAGCATGCAACAAATGAGCTAAGGGTAAATACAGTTACGTTGCAGCTCTTTGTCATCACTAATGAACTGTGAAAACAACAGAAGTAAGAAACCAGTAAGAAGGCCTCAAGAAAACAGAGCTGTGACTATCAGTTGCAGTTTTCCCATGCATGTTATGAAACATGGCCAATCACAGACAGGGCTCAACTTCACTCAAGATAACGAGTTTGAAGTAAACACTTCTGAAAACAGTAATCTAGGATTTTGGCCTCCTGGGGCATGATACTGTAAGAATGTAGCAGAATCTGTGTTTATGAACTCAGCAAAATTATGTCTAAGAGTTACAGGAAAGGTTCCCGATCCAGACCCCAAAAGAGGGTTCTTGGATCTTGCACAAGAAAGAATTCAGGGTAAGTCCACAGTTCAAAGCAAAAGCAAGTTTATTAAGAAAGTAAAGGAATAAGAATGGCTACTCCATAGACACAGCAGCCCTGAGAACCGCTGGTTGTCCATTTTTATGGTTATTTCTTGATGATATGCTAAACAAGGGGTGGATTATTCATGCCTCCCCTTTTTAGACCATATAGGGTAACTTCCTGACGTTGCCACGGCATTTGTAAACTGTCATGGTGCTGGTGGGAGGGTAGCAGTGAGGATGACTAGGGGTCACTCTCGTGACCATTTTAGTTTTGGTGGGTTTTAGCCAGCTTCTTTACTGCAAGCTGTTTTACCAGCAAGGTCTTTATGACCTGTATTTTGTGCCAACATCCTTCTCATCCTGTGACTTAGAATGCCTTAACTGTCTAGGAAGGCAGCCCAGTAGGTTTCAGCCTCATTTTACCCAGCTCCTATTCAAGATGGAGTTGCTCTGGTTCAAACGCCTCTAACAAAACTTTCAAGCTTTCCAGAGAGTTAGTTTTATTGTCATAAGCAATCAATGAAAGCATCATGGTCTTTCTTTTGAGAACACAACAACTAGAAAAAATCCAGAAGAGACAGGCCATAACGACCCCAGCCTGCACAGTATCTGCACGTAACCATCCTGGTCGCACCAGGAGAGGGAAGGTGCAATGACAGCCACTAAGATGGCATCAGCCTCTCCACTGCTAGAGACCTCCTGGGAAGAGCCAGGACAGCCATTACTGTCTTCTTGGGATACAGAGTTGGGGAAAGGAGCTTAAGGCTGCAGGAGGATTTTCATCAGAAAACCCTGAGTCTGCAGTGTCAGAAGGGAAGGAGCACGAGGGATGTAATGAAATGTGGAACTCCATCTCCATCTCAAATGCCCTTTCTCATTCTTCCAGCTTTAAAGAGTTCACTCAAGGATGCCACACTCTCAAATCACAACCCAGAGGGGCCTGTTTTAAAAAGGTTGATCTTAACCAGTTTAGGCACTTTCAAGTTAACTCGGGTTGAGGAACAAAAAGCTCTAAAAATGCTGTTCTGACCTTTTTCAACGTCTATACAACTTCAAAGAATGAAATGAGGGGAGAAGCTCAAGGGAATTATCTCTTACTCAGGAAACAAAATTTAGCTCAATTAAAAAGATCTTAAATGTTAAGGTTGAGAGATTTTAACTTAAGTCTGAAGGAGTTTGGTCTAGTTAGATTGCTGAAGTGCATGTAGCTTGAGTTAATTCCCTGAGTCTATAGTCATGCTTAGAGAATTTTTGACTGCACCATCACCCTTTCATCAAAGTGGGCAGAGATGAACCCTCTGGTAGCACCTGATTCTCCAAGGCAGGGGATGGGGCTTTTTACGCTGCAGGCATTAGGCAAGCTGAAGAGGTGTGGTCACTCCCTGTAGGAAAGAACATTCCTGTGGGTGATGCATCAGCTAAGACAGATATCCCAAATTCTCACAGAAGGATCCAATGGGCTGGAATTTCCCTGCTGGCCCCAGTGCTGTCCAACAGAACTTTCTATGATGATGGAAATGTCCGTCTAGCCACACATGGCTATTGAATACTTGAACTGTGGCTAGTTTGAGCAAGGAACTAAAATTTTAATTTTATTTAAATTAAACTTAATTTAAATAGCCACATGTGGCTAGTGGCTCTCCAAGTAAAGTGTGAATATAACTCCTAGCAGAATGTGTTAAAAATATAGACCCTCAGGCCCTATGGCTGGGGATTCTGGTTAAATAGCGGTGGGGCCAGGCATTGCCCTTTTTAACAAGCGCTCCAGGTGGTCCTGATGCTGGTGGTCTTGAAGCAATGCTCTAGACTTCAAGGAGGGCAGGAGTCCATGTGTGAGCTCCTGGTAGTGGGGAACACCCACTGCATGGAGACAGACTATAGGAAGGATATGGAATAGGGCCTGGGAGCGATCCTAGAGGCCAGAGGCTCACCCACTAGGCTCCAGCTTAGAATTCAGTGGAGCACTGACATTGCCTTGGGTTGTGACAGCTATTTAGATACCATCAGGGCCACAGCTGATGCCTCTCCATGTTCTGCCCACTGCCGGCTCCTGATCTCCAGCTCATAGCTGCCAGCCACTGGTCAGCGGCAAACATCCATGAACACCCCCCTTCAAAAATGCCATGCCCAGTTCTACAAGGGCCCTCCCCACAGGTCACCTCCAGAGTGAATTCTGTGAAACCCAATATTCAGCCCCTCCCAGACTCTCAGGACCATGCCTACCATGACCCACATCTTTGTGTCTCTGGCCACTGCTCAAAGGGCAAGTTCTTGGTCCTTTTCCAGGGTTCTGTATTCCGATCGAAGGCATCACTGTTCTCCCGGCATCTCAGGTGAGAATTGTATGCCTTCCTTTCCATGATCCCACACATTCCATCATTCATCATGTTCTGTCCATTCTGCCTACTTAACATTTCTTAACTACTTACTCCTTCCCACCAATACTCTCTTGGCTCAAGCCATCATCAGCTCTCCCCGGACAGCAGCAATATGCAGTCCCTTGACCACACCCACTCTACCCTCCCAGCTAGTCTTCACAGGCAGCCAGATGGACTTTAAAAGACTGAATTTTGGTGGAGAGCAGTAGCTCATGCCTTTGGGAGGCCGAGGTAGGCAAATTGCTTGAGGCCAGGAGCTCAAGACTGGTCTGGGCAACATGGTGAAACCCAGTCTCTACAAAAAATAGAAAAACTAGCTGGATATGGCAGCGCATGCCTGTAGTCCCAGCTACTAGGGAGGCTGAGGTGGGAGGATCACCTGAGCCCAGAGCAGTCAAGGCTGCAGTGAGCTGTGATTCCACAAATGCACTCCAGCCTAGGCAACAGAGTGAGACCCTGTCTCAAACAAATGAAAAGCAGAATCTTATCATGTCATTGTTCTGCCTATAGGCCTTTTCTTCTATGGCGTGCCACTGTATTTAGGAATAAAGTCAAGATCCTTATCAGGACACACAACCCCTGTATGGCCTGGCTTCCTCTGTCTCTCTCCTTCTTGGTCATCAGTACAAAGACCTTCTAGAATCTGAGAAGCTGGACATTTACTTCTGCTCTTCTTTCTCTCTCTACCTCCTGCCCTCCTTGACTGGGCTCTTCCCTCTGTGTGCACAGCTTAAGAGCTGCTTCATTCTACATCTTCCCTCCCCAGACCAGGCATTGGCCCCATACCTTCCCCTCCTAGCACTGAGCAATGCAGTCATCCAGTTACTGTTTTTGTAATGATCTGCTTAGTGTTGGGCTCCTTGACTAAATTCTAAGAGGACAGGAACTTTATCTTATTCACTACTCTCCCTCCAGGGTCAATTATACTGTCTGGTATTAAACACATATTTGTGAATAAATAACCAGGTGAAGAAGCGAATGAGCAAGTGATTTAACACATCAATAAAGATTAATAAAGATAATTAATATGACAGATGATAATCATTAAAGATGGCAGATTAGGCCAATGTTTTCCAACATGACCTCTGACATCAGAAGAACTGACAATTGTTGACATGACTTTTATAACTTTTGATCTTGGGAGGCATGAGCAAGCACACTGTCTTAATTAGCTTTAATTATTAATGTTTAGTAAAGATAATTATTAATAAGATATTAATAAAGATTCTGATAAAGATCAGTGAATAGTAGAAGGGAAGCTGAGAGCTGGAAACATGAAACTATAATTTCTGAGATATGGTTCCATCAACATTTGTTTAGTCACTAATTAGAATCACCAGCCAGTTTAGAACTCCCCATTCCTAAGGGCAGGCTTCAGGGAGGGGGTGTGATGTCCATCTGGTGAGTTAGCGCTTGTCCGGGTGCTGCTGGTCTGTGTGCTCTGAGGGAGGGTCCAGGCCATGCGCTGCCTCCAGGGGAGCCCCTCAGGCTATGGTCAGCATTAATAATGTCTTTCATCTGTGAGTGGATCTACAATGGCTTCTACAGTGTGCTCCAGTTTCTAGGACTCTACAAGAAATCTAGAAAACTTGTTCTCTTGGGTTGGGACAATGTGGATGAAACCATTCTTCCTCATATGCTCAAAGATGGCGGATTGGGCCAACAGGCTCCAACACGACCTCTGACATCAGCAGAGCTGACAACTGCTAGCCTGGCTTTTACAACTTTCGATCTTCTGGGGCATGAGCAAACACGTTGGATTTGGAACAGTGATCTCCCAGCAATAAATGGGATTGCCTTTCTGGGGTACTGTGCAGATTGTCCTCGGATCCTGGAATCCAAAGTGGAGCTCAGTGCTTTAACGACTGATGAAAGAATATCCCATGTGCCAGTCCTTATCTTGATTAGCAAAAATTGGACAGAACAGGCACAATCAGTGAAGAAAAACTCTGTCTGCCATTTGGTCTTTATGGACAGACCACAGGAAAGGTAACTTGTAACCCTGAAGGAGCCAAATGCCTTTTCTAAGGAATCGTTCACGTTCAGTGTGTACAACAACAGGGCTATGGCAAGGGCTTCTGCTGGTTTGCCCAGTATATTGACTGATGGTTGGGCAGTGAAAATAAAAGTTTAACTTCTTAAAAAAAAAAAAAAAAGATGGTGGGCGGGGAGGGGGTAAACAGTCTAGGCTTCTTCTGCAAGAGAAGAAGAAAAAAGGAATAGCACTCTACACTCAAAGATTTTAAAAGTCCAATCCCTGGGCATGTCAAGATTGTAAAGGTAAGAACCCTACAGCAGCTGGATCCCAAAGGACCAGCCTGGCGTGTCTGTTCCAGGTCTTGTGAGCATTGAGATGTTTGACCATCACCAAGAATTAGAGGTAAAGAGTAGGCATAACCTGATTTCCATTAATTTAGAAACTCTGAAACAGAACATAATATAATTCGGTAAAATAATTAAGATTGCTGGATCCACAGAAAAATGTTATTGAGTCATTCAAACCTGATCATCAAAATTAACATGAGCTATAATCTTCCTGCATTGACTGGACACAGATGCTTATTCCATTTTGCAGACAAGGAGGCCAAGGTGGGCAGATCGCTGGAGGCCATGAAGGAAGTGGAGAGAATATCAGTAGCTTGCTGTTGGGAGCAATGCTGCTTTCAAAGCCCGGGCTCCTAACTCCAAATCCTGTGTTCCTTTCTGGAAGGTTTTCTCCTTGAATTGTTTCTCACCCCACCCAAGTGATTTTCGACCTCCTGGGAACTCACTTCTGGCTTGGTCCAGGTTGTCCAGACTCCATCATCCACTCATTTGAGGAGTGCTTTTCGAGTGCCTGTGATGAGCCACGCTGTCCTACCCCTGACCGTAAGGATGTCATGGTTGGTGGAAGAGGAAAGGAAAGAAGCATCCAATGGTGGAAATGAGAATAAAGTGGCAGGTGGCTCTCTGATGTCAGGCTTGGAACGGCGAAGGATGCAGGGTTTTGGCTGTGCCCCACCCTGTGTAGCAGAGGACTGACCTCCCCTGTCTAGGACCCACCACATATACCCCCACACGCTCAGGTGGCAGTCACCTTTTCAGCAGCCACATTGCCTCAGGGGCTTGAGTATGCAGGTCTCATTCACAAGAACTACTAACAAATTTCCTTCTGAACTTGCAACGTTTATTTTTTTGTTAACCCAAGCATAGGATTTTACATTTATCCCCATTAAATCTCATCTTGTTAGTTTTGGCCCATTGATCCAAACTGCTGAAATCTTCATAATCCAGATTTTGCCGTGCCAAGCACAGTTATTCCCCCTAGCTCTGCATTGCCAGGAAATGTGATGAGAGCACCTTTTATGTCTTCATCGAGATGGTCCATGAAACTGTGGGCCAGGACAAGGCCATGCACACAGCCCTAAGGCCACCGGCAGCAACCTCAGTCCCCCTCTTCAACATGGGTTGGGTCAAGGGGAACAATGGCTTGATATCCTCTGGATGGTGATTCAGCCAACTAAACCATCTAATGCCATCCCCACACTGGTTACATTTCTCCATTCTGTACCATGATATTCTGAGAGATGATCTAAGATAAATGCCTTTCCAAGTATTTATACCCATGTTTAGCCATTTTAAAATGCCCTTTCTGTTATTGTTCTAGAGTGAATACTAATTAAAGTTGCCCTGTAAGAGATGTCTGGAATCGTTCTAGGCAAAATAAGTCAGTGCTGAAGTTATTCTATCCCAGAGATACCCCAAACATAAATTCAACGGGCTATGGACTTCCCATGGCAAGTGCCTTCAATCAGTGATGGGAACAGAACTTGAAGGCATGCTGGGATTGAGAGATGTAGGGAACGTGATCTACTGCCATCACTCTTCATTATCCTAAACTGGAAAAGCTGATGCCGAAGCTGGCCAGCCTGTCCAATAAAACATTTTGATCAAAGATACAATTTCACAGAATACCTGTGTAAGGGATGGCCTGAGAGTCCACCGGGATCTAGTAGAGGTATGAAAGTTATCAACCTGGTTTCTGCAGGTCCATAGGCAGACAGCAATATTGTGAAAATGCTTCTCAGGGGCTATACAAATACAGATTTTAAGTGAACAGCATCCAATCTTTTCATAAATTAGGGATGTTAGAAGGTAAATAAAAGAGATTCCCTGAAAAACTATTTAATAAAAATTCAGCCCTGTGCCATGAAGAATCGGTTCACCGCAGAAGCATTTTGAGTAGGATTAATTAGATGACTCTCCGCATTAGCTATAGACTTAAGAGACTGGGACTGCTTTAATTTAGGTTGTGGTTTCTAAGCAGGTTTTTCAATTACAGCAAACTTCTGGATATTTAAAGACCCAATATTCAATGAGTAGATATTTTTTGTTCTTTAAAAGTCACCAGAGGCCTTCCAGAGGCCTCTCAAAATAACTTTTATCATTTTCTTTTTAGGAATAATAAATATGTTAGCATTCTTCTCTTCAACCATTATCAAGTTTTACGATAGTTTTTTTCCTTCAAAAGAAAATGTTTTTTCCTAATTTTAAAAGTAATATTTTATTTTTGTGAAACATTAATACAATAAAGAAAGTAAATATCCTCTATAATCTTCCTACTCAGAGACACATGTCATGTGTATAATTTTAAAATAAAAATTGAATACTATGTAAACTATTTTCATTTTTTTAAAAAATAAACACTAGCAGGAAACAACTATTTTCTAACATGCTAGTTACATTGATTATACCATGAATTTTTTATAATAAAAGTCTCATCATTTTAAATTGTTGTATGGTATCCTGTTTCACAGCTGATTATTGAATCAGTCTCCTATTGACGTACTTTTAGGTAAAACATCTTTAAGCACAGGGCTGACTCTGGGGCTGAAGGTGTTGGAGCGGTATACTAACCAGCTTGCCTTCTGATTGGTCAGCTGTTCATCCTGATTGATCAGGCCCTTTATTGTACTCATTGTGAAACATGTAAATGGCCTCTGCTTATATTTTTATCTCTGGGTTCTTATAGTTTCATTTGTAAAAACTCTCGGACTTGACTCTATTGGGCCAATGGCTATGCAAATTTAAAATTCTATTATATACTAAATGATTGATTGACTTTGGTGTCTAACAGCATTATGTGCTGGTAGTGCACAAGCATTTCACTCTACTTGATTATTTTTGTTTTTAGTATTCATTGCGTCAAAGGTATAGTTAATTTGGAACAGGTATGAAACCTTTTGCAAAAAAATTGTTATACTGAAGTATTTTTGGTAATGCATCATTAAAATAGTAAGATTGGCATCCTCTTATTATGAAAATGTTACTTTTCATATAATGGGATTTCTAAAATTGGTACAAGTAATACAATTAAAATTATAGCATATCATAGGAACATATGAAACACTTTCTATGTATTTTTGAAAATGCAGTCTGACAGTGAGGTTGCAAAGAGAGAAATAAATTAAAAAGATAGTTTTGTTTTCAACTTTTATAATTTTGAGATTATCTCATGAAAGACTCAGAATTGAAAGGGAGCAAATTAAGTCACCTTTTAAAATGATATTTATACAAATTAGCTACTCTCTAGCAGTCAACGTGTATTATAGTATCTGCAGTAATGGAAGGTAAATCATTTTCAGGGGGAACCATGGACAAGGCTATTAAGTCACATTACAAACTCAGAGAACCAGACGGGCTCTAAGAAATTATTTATCTGTGGAAATGTGTGTCCATTATGAAGCTAAATGAAGTAGCAGGATATAAAATTGCATACAGACTGTGATATCAACTAAGAAGACAAAAGAAACAAAGGCTTATTTATAAGAAAAAAAATCCACCTATATAATTCACCAGAATCTTAAACAGGATTGTGTTTGGTGGTAAAAGTACTTTTTAAAAAATTTTAGGGTTATTTGTTCCCTTCCCCCCTATAATGTTCAGTTTTCTTCACTGGGTATGTATATTATTTTCATAGTAAAAACAACTTAAGGTTTTTATGAGGTCGCTTTTTGCTTCTCTACCTGCAGTCGTAATGCTCCATAAAACATTCAGGATTAGCCTCCCCTCATGCTGTGCACCACGTTTCTTCCAACAGCCTAACAATGGGAGCAGATGCAATAAAGAACACTCCTAAATCCAGCTGCCCACCACAACGACCCCGTCGAGAAAATGCATCAACACCAGCAGCCTTAGATGCTTTTGATCTTTCAGGGAATGCCTAGCTTCTTCCACTGAGATATTTTCAAAACCATACATAAAAAGGTACAAAAATGTGTGCCCCTCGATATTCTTATGTAAAGAGAGTATGAAAATATATACTTTGCTAAGGGAGATGGATCAAAAGCAATATACAGTTTTCTCTTCAGATTCCTGATTATATAATACATGTGTCTGAACCTCTATTTTAAGATCAAGTCACAAGAAAAGCTAAAAACACCTCATTTCTTGTTTCCAAAGCTTCTGATCTATTTAATGGTGAGCAGTAAGCATGTAAGAAAAAAAAAAACACAAAAGAGGCAGGTTGCAGATCCCAGGGAGCAGGTAGTGTGATTTTTGTATACATTTTTATATATTGCGGCATTAGATACCGAACTTTCGGGCTGGCTGTTGATTGACTGTCTTTCGTCTGTCTTGCTTAAAACGCTCAAATCAAAGCACTAACACAAGTAAATGATCTGAGTTGTTTACAGGGAGATGTTGAGTCAGGTTCTGGGGCTCCACATCCCTGACAGAACTCATCCCAGTGAGGGCCTGCGACCTCTACTCTTGTTTCAGAAAAAATCAGCATCCTGCTGATGGGTGAGGAACAGGAACCAGTACTTTTGGAAGAGAGAAACTGCTATTTTGGCCAAGCAGGACTTGGAAAATTGACTTCTATCTTTACATACAGATTGCTTATTAGAAGAACTAATAAGCTCTTCTTTTATGGTACTAATGAAATAGAATATTAAGGAGTCCTTTATATCTGAGGAATCTGTGGGGATAGCCAGGGTGCAAAGAATAAGAAAACGAGTTGTTTGTCTTATGGTTGGAGGCAGACAAAGTTTTCTGCTAGTAAGGCACACAAAGTTTATGATAGTATCCAAGCGGCCCAGAAAAAGCCATAATGCCATTTTCTGGAAATTTATATAATTTTTCCATAAAAGGACCAATTTTTAAAAATAAGAAGATGACAGAAATAGTCCAAATCACTGGAGATAAGCTTTGAAAGATAAAATGAACTCTTGGTATTTCTCAGGGAGAAGATAATTTCTATCAGTTTGAAGCTGTTTCCCCTAATATAATCCAGGAGTTGTCAAAAGTCAACTAATTATGAAACTCTGTTATTTGAACAGTACAGGGATGCTTAAATTAAATCTTTGAACAACCAGGCACTGAAAAAATAAAACATCAGAATTATGAAAAAATAGTGTTGAGTTATAAAGTTCCTTAATAGAGTGATAAAATTCTTTATTTTTCCATTAGATAATTTTTTAAAGTTAATTCTCACCTCAAATCCAAATTTGGATTACAAATCCATGCATTTCGTTCTTTGTTTCTAAACCCCAACATAAATCACAGAGCACTTTTCTGTCCATGGTGTCTTAACTTTCTCCTATCATGCAATAAACAAGAATTAACTTACTCATTTCTTTCCAGATTTATGATCAGTTCTTTGCTTTCCCGTTGTATTCGAATATTCAGCACTTGTGGATGATTCTGAAAGATAAACAACAAAAGTCAGTTGAAAAACGCTTGGCTTTGATTTGCAAATAGCTGAATAAGACCCACAGGCGTAGTCAATTGAGGGAATAAACGATGCGGTCAACCTAAGAAAGAGCCAAATGCCATCACAATGCAGTGTATAAATGAAGGTTTCTTAGCAGCTTAAAAAGAGCAGTGAAGGCCAGGCACCAGAGGATTGCTTGAGTCCAGGAGTTTGAGACCAGCCTAGGTGGGCAACACAGTGAAACCCTATCTCTACAAAAAGTAAAAATTAAAAAAATCAGAATATTAGCCAGGGGTGGTAGTTTGTGCCTGTGGTCCTAGCTACTTGGGTGGCTGAGGCGAGAGATCACTTGAGCCCAGGAGTTCGAGGCTGCAGTGAGCTATGGTCACGCCACTGCACTCCAGCCTGGGTGGCAGAGTGAGACTCTGTCTCAAAAAAAAAGAAAACAAGGCTGTAATCCCAGCACTTTGGGAGGCTGAGGGGTGGGGGTGGGGGGGGGGGGGTGGATCACCTGAGGTCAGAAGTTCAAGACCAGCCTGGCCAATATGGTGAAACCCCATCTCTATTAAAAATACAAAAAATTAGCCTGGTGTGGTGGCACACCCCTGTAATCCCAGCTACTCAGGAGGCTGAAGCAGGAGAATCGCTTGAACCCGGGAGGCCGAGGTTGTAATGAGCCAAGATTGCACCATTGCACTCCAGCCTGGGCAACAAGAGCGAAACTTCGTCTCAAAAAAAAAAAAAAAAAAAAGAAGAAGACGACAAGAGTGGAGGGAGAGTTGGGTCATCCCACAGAACAGGCACCACAAACTCAAGGAGACCTCATTCTTCCTGGTCAGCATTGCATGAGTGCAGAAAGTGGAGACTCAGTCTTGCTGAGACATGATGACCACCACACTCAATTAGTGCTTCCTTCAGTTATATTGACTTCATCTGCCTTTGCTTTGTCAGTTATTTCGGTACTAGGCTTGTATGAAAGCATGAGAATGAGAAGTTTATACATACTTTTCTAATATTTCATATTTGAAAGTCAGTCTTATAACTCCAGAGCTCAAAAGATCTTTTCACAATATATATAATGTTTCAGCTATACCATGACTTAACTAACCACATGCCACTACACTTTCAGATGAAATGGATTGTGGGTTCCAAATGTCCAACATGAAAATAATTAGTTAAAGTAAAACAGAATTTAAAGAAAACCCATAACAACTGAAGGTCACATGAGTTTTGGGGAAAAAAAAATGAGTTAAGGCGAAACATGCCTTAACTAAGGCCATATAACTGGGGTAGAGTCACGAAGGCTGAAACATTATTTGCTTTATTTTTAGGGCAGCCCTTTGCATATCTTCTTATACTCTTTCTGTGTCTCTCATGGTAGCCATTAGCTGCATATGGCTATTTAAGTTAATTAAAATGAAATGAAATTTAAAAATTAGTTCACCAGTCATACTGGACACATTGCCAGACTCAATAACTTGGTGTGACAGGTGGCTACCACTGTGGGACAGCACAGATATAGAGCATTTCTATCATCATGGAATGTTCTATTGGACAGCTCTGAGTCAGTGATAAAGACCTAAAACTTACATCATCCAATTGCCACCTGAGAATTAGATTATTTTAAATATCAGGGCCTTCAGGAGATAAAATTACGTACAAACTCAAGGGTTTTTTTCTTATGAGCTTCAAGGAGGTTCTTTCTCAATTTTCATTGATGGATGATATTACTTTAAATAGTTATTTAAACTTGAGAGTTAAATTGGTGAATTTCCAGATATGTGAAATTCTTATGTATCTTTTCTGGGTTTACACAGGCCTTGTTTTTGATGGATTTACTCTAGCAAAAGAGTATAAAAACATACCAAATTTATATACTTTGATACTGTCTGGTGTTTATAAGAACTGTATGTATTTCTGAGTGTTACTTGACTTTGAAAATTAATCTATTGGATCCTACATGCCAAGAAACATGCACCATTTCTTTGTAGTGTAGTGTGTCAAAGTGTTCTTATGCCCTCACAGGTATTTGCTTTCGAGTCCATCACAGGGACTCTTGCATATTTGCCTATACTTGCTGACACCCGGGTTGAACTACAAAGACTTCCATAATGTTCTCTTCAGGGTTTGCAATATGTACCCATTAATTATATGTGTGAAAAACAAGATTATTAATTATATTTACAATAAAATATTAGAACAAAATATGTCTCAATATTCTGTCAAAATGTGCCCAAACACACCATATGTATGTATACGTGTGTGTGTATAACTACGTTTCATATGTATGTATATATAAGTAACTTAGTTACTTTAGTTACAAATAGTGTTTGCCTAAGATATCAATGCACAGATCACATACCTTAAATGGAAATCCTGACCATTTTATATGTGAATAAAAATATATTATTTGCAATATCCCTTTTCCCCCAAAGAATTGAGGTAGTTTAAGCATTAACATTTGTAGTAATTCCACATAAAGTACTAGAAGTGTTAGGAGAGTCCAATGTCAACATCTTGCAGAAGAACATATTTTCCTTCAGGGAAGATCTTTATGTACATTAGTTGAGGTATGACTAGTAAAGGAGAAATCAATAGAGAGGGAGAACAGACAGCTACTTTAATTGAAGACCACTAATTGCCTTAGACTTCTTTTTTTTTTTTTTTTTTTTTTTTTTTGAGACGGAGTCTGGCTCTGTCGCCCAGGCTGGAGTGCAGTGGCGCAATCTCAGCTCACTGCAAGCTCCGCCTCCCGGGTTCACGCCATTCTCCTGCCTCAGCCTCCCGAGTAGCTGGGACTACAGGCGCCCGCCACTACGCCCGGTTAATTTTTTGTATTTTTAGTAGAGACGGGGTTTCACCATGTTAGCCAGGATGGTCTCGATCTCCTGACCTCATGATCCGCCCGCCTCGGCCTCCCAAAGTGCTGGGATTACAGGCGTGAGCCACCGCGCCCCGCCTAGACTTCTTAAAAGCATGTATTCATTCCATTTTCTTTTGATTGTTACCCATTGGAGATGATGAAGTAGTACCGGTAAAATATGGCATTCCTTTTCTTAAAAATGATATATTGATTACCCTAATGGAACTGTGTCTTTTATTGAATGCTTAAAGAACTGTACCTGCTGAATAAATCAATTAAATGCTAATCAATGGGCCAGAAATGTTTTGGCAGTAATTGTTGCTCTATTATTTTAATTGGGAAAGTACATCCAAGAGTATATAAAATGTATAAGTACAATTTGAAAAACAACGATTAAAATAAACACCAGGGCACCTACTACCCAGCTGAAAAAGCAGACTATTTCTATAATCTTAGAAGCCCCCTGTATTAGTTTGGTGGGGCTGTCATAACACACACCAGAGACTGTGTGGCTTAAACAACAGAAATTTATCTTCTTATAGCTTTGGAGCTAGATGTCCAAGATGAAGGCATTGGCAGGTTTGGTTTCTTCTGAGGCCGCTTTCCTTGGCTTTGAGACAGTTGCCTTCTTACTGTGTCCACAGATGGCCTTTTGTATCTCTGTGTCCTGATCTCTTCTTATAAGGACACCAGCCATATAAGATTAGGGGCCACACATATGACCTCATTTTACCTTAATTGCCTTTTTAAAGGGCCTTTCTCCAAATACAGTCACATTCTAAGGTACCGGGGTTAGGATGTCAATATAGGAATTTGCTGGGGGGAAGGGAGAGGAAATTCATCTCATACACTGTCTCATGCTAAATTCATTATTACATTTCCCTTATTCCCAACCAGTGGTAACCATTATGCTGAAGTTTCTATTAATCATTATCTTGATTTCCTCTACAGTTTTATTTCTAGTGTACATATTCCTAAGCAATACACTGTTTAGTTTTACCCTGTTTTGAACCTTACAAAAATGGCCTCATACTTTGTCCATTCTTCTATGACTGGACTGGTTTCTTTTACTTACTTTTATATTTGTTAGATTTATACATATGGTTGTATATAGCTGTAGTCCATCTATTTTCATTGCTATGTAGTATTCTATTGCACAAACAATGTGTAAGTCCTTTCTCCTACAGGGGGACTTTGGCATTCTTTCTCTCCACCCCTCTTTTTGCTCTTAAAATGCTGTTATGCATGTTCTTGTGTACATGTCTCCTACTACAGCAGTCCCCAACATTTTTGGCACCAGTGGCCGGTTTTGTGGAAGACAATTTTTCCACGGAACTGGGGCTGGGGGTGGGGGATGGTTTCGGGATGATTCAAGCACATTATTATTACTTACTGTGTACTTTATTTCTATCGTCATTACATTGTAATACATAATGAAATACAACTCACCATAATGTAGCATCAGTGGGAGCCCTGAGATTATTTTTCTGCAACTAGATGGTCCCATCTGGGGGTGATGGAAGACAGTGACAGATCATCAGGCATTAGATTCTCATAAGGAGCCCACAACCTAGATCCTTCATGTGCACAGTTCACAATAGGGTTTGTGCTCCTATGAGAACCCAGTGCCTCCGCTAATCTGACGGGAGGCGGAACTCAGGCAGTGATGTGAGTGGTGGGGAGCTGCTCTAAATACAGATGTAGCTTCTCAGCCTGCAGCTCACCTCGCCTCCTGCCGTGTGGCCTGGTTCCTAGGCTACAGGGGTTGGGGACCCCTGCCTTGCTGGACAGATATGAGTTTCCCTGGCTAATCTGGGATGGAAACTCTGGGTGGTGTAGTTTGCACATGTTTGACTTTACCAGGGATCTTTAAATTGTTTTCCAAAGTACAAATGGGTTATAAATGTTTCTCTCATTCCATAGCGTCATGAATATCTGGCAAAAATTTAAAAAGGCGGGCAGTCCCAATCTGCTGACTGTGCAACTGCGGCTCACTGGGGTTTTCCTTTACGCCTCCCTCCTCAGTAGCAAGACAGAGCACCTTTGCTTATGTTTATGGAACATTTGATTTTCTTCTCCTGTGAAATACTTGCTCATGTTTTCTGACCATTTTCTTTCCTGCTTTCTTCCTCCTCCCTTTCTCTTGTCATTGTGAATTTGTAGTTACTTCTACATTCTAGAAGCTATGCTTTTCTCTGTTTAATGTGTGACAAATATCTTCTCCCAGTTTGGGCTTTGTCTTTTCATCCTCTTAAGTGTGTTCTCATGAACAGAATGCCTTAATTTTAATAAAATCCTTCATGGTTTAAAGTCTTTGTGCCTTATTTGAGAAATCCTTCCCTACTCCAAGATCAAAAAGCAGACTGTGTTATCTTCTAAATGTTTCATAATTTTGCCTTTCACATTTAAGTCCCATCCAGACTTGATTTTTGTGTCCAGTACAAAGTAGGAGTCCAACTCTACTTTAGAGAAAATGTGATTAACCAATTGTTCCAGCACCATTTATTAAAAGTCTATCCTTCCTGGCTGGGCACGGTGTCTCATTCCTGTAATCCCAGCACTTTGGGAGGCCAATGTGGGTGGATCATCTGAGGTCAGGCCTTTGAGACCAGCCTGGCCAATATGGTGAAACCCCGTCTCTACTAAAAATACAAAAATTAGCTGGGTATGGTGGTGTGCTCCTGTAATCCTAGCTACTCGGGAGGCTGAGGCAGGAGAATCACTTGAACCCGGGAGGCAGAGGTTGCAGTGAGCTGAGATCACGTCACTGCACTCCAGCCTGGATGACAGAGCAAGACTCCATCTCAAAAAAAAAAAAAAAAAAAAAAGACCTATCCTTCCACCGTATCTGTAGCAGCCATGTGGAGATCTGTTTCTGAGCTAATACCATGTGTCTCATTGTCTGTCCATGCACTAATGCCACCCTGTGTTAATTACTACAGCTTTACTCTGAGTCCTGATGTTTGGTGAGTCTTCTCACCTCTACTATCTCAGCACCCTGGGATTGCTCCACTGTCTTCTGTTTCTATTTCTTTTTTATAAAAATGAGGTCTCCATATGTTACCCAGGCTGGTCTCAAACTCCTATCCTCAAGCAATTCTCCTGCCTCAGTCTCTCAAGTAGCTGGAACTACAGGCTCGAGCGATCATGGATGACTTGGTTTCCATTCTTGTTGCTGAGAAGTCAGTCCTCAGCCTCCTTGGGCAGGTGACCCATCTCTTCTCTGCAGCTGCTTTTGTTATCTTTTTTCTTACATGTTTGGCAGTGTGGCCATTGTATGTCCGGGTGTGAATTTTGTTTTATTTGTTCACTTTGATTTGTCCTCCTTGGAGAAAGGATGCTCCCTTACTCTCTTCATTGGGGTTGTTTTATTTCTTATTCACCCATACACACTTGTCTGTCTTTTGCAGTGTTTAGGGCTCAATGGCAGGTTGGAAAAAGTAGGTAGGGTTAAGGGTGTGACCCAAGATTTGAGACTGTGCAGGCCAAGAGTGGCCGAAGGCCAGGGGAGAATACAGGCTGGAGGTGAGGGAGCCAGCAGGTAAGAGGAGCCGGGAGGTGCTGGCCAAAAAAGGGCTACAGACTGAGAGACTGGACAGAGGTCTGTGGAATGGACATTCTAGAGAGGAAAGGACCACTTCCGATGGGATGCTGGGTAGGAGAGAAGCAAAGGGTTCTGCTGCAAGAGAAGCATTATAATTTGGAGGCAAGTTCTCCTCAACAAAGGTGACAAAAAAAGTCATGGCAATGTTCAACAGCTTCCTGTTTCCTCCAAAGTCATAAGAAAATATCTTTTTAAGTTTGAAAGTTCAAGTGAATCGATATATTTTTATCTACTACACTGCCTCTTAGGCCATAAGGCACTGCATTTATTGATATCCCTATTTACCTGTATGCATGCAGGCATGTGCATGAACACTTGCTTTTGTGCGTAACTGTATTACGGAACCTGGGCTGATGTCCCAGTTTATTATAGAATTTTTCATGAAATAGCTCTTGCTATTTGTACTTATACTTCACTCTCAGTTCCATCTAGGAGTCAGATCTAAGTTCCCTCTTTAGGGCACGTAGGCTTGGACATAAACCCCAACACTGATACTGCATTTACTCCAAATCCCTCTTTCCTCCTAGGAGGGAAGCTTTGTCGTTGGGCAAAACTCATCAGACACTCTACCCTCAGTGCACATGTGCTCACAGGAGGCGAGTGCCTTCCTCACAGAAAGGCTTTTTTGGCAGACTCCCCTTGAGATGGCAAGCCCAGGCAAATCTGCAAAGACGGGTGCGGCCAGGACCCAGCTGCCCACCTCTAGGGCCCCCAGGTGCCTGTGTTCTCTCAGAGGTTTCCCACAATGCACTTGGCTAGGGCACCCCAGTGAACCGGCTGTACAAACAGATGTGCAAAAAGTGATGATTGATTGATTGGCTGATTAGATTGATTTCCCTATTTTTTTTTTTTTTTGGTGCTATCCATGTCGTGCTACCCTTCTTTAATGTGTGCGATTGGAGGCTGATCCAAACTTGACTTTAAATCATTTCACCCATAATGAACACAAAATACCTCGAGTCCATAAATGTAGCTTTGCATGGTTGTAGGGTGCTCATTATTTTCCCTGAAGGACAGGATGACACACAGCATCAGGTCCCTGGTGTTTTTCTCTCTTTAGAGAACAAGAAATTTTCAACAGCTTAGAAACATCTGCCCTGATTCTGAGGGTGAATTAATGTGGCAGTGGAACGGCAGCAGGTCTGGCAGGCAGGAGGGAATTACCATCCAAAAAGTAAGATTTGGGGTCAACAGCCAAGTCCACTCCCATCACAACTCTGAGGTTATCCTTCCAAAGACCATGGTCAGCCAGAGCCAAAGTCATTCATCTCAACCATCAATACTGGAAGCTCAGAGGGATCTAATTTTTCAAGCAGAACAACAAAATTAAAATATTGCATTCAAGGGAACTCTAAAATAACTAGATCCCTCTCCGGCACTAAATAAATGCTTCAGGCTGCAGCCTTGGCATTCACGGGGCACGAGGGAGTCATTTATTGCTATGAATATTTAGAGGCAATCTTGATTACCACTTTAATATCAGTGTGCTACTTCCACAGCCTGGAAGATATGCACACTGTGGAATCTAGAGAGGACAAAATTGAATTAACTGCAGTATAACACAGTCAGGAATTAAGGCACGGCAGCATTATAATGGGGTGTCCCTGGATTGGGGCCTGTTTGTTATTACATAAATAATGATAATGTTTATTCTTGAGTTACTGACAATTTTTCTGATGGATAATTAACTTTAGCCAACAACCTGTTAAAATGCTATGTACAGGATGGCATGTATTATCCTTAGGTTTATAATGCAGTTGGAAGTTTGTGTGTTAAAATGTTGGATTATTTTAAGCACGGGATCTTCTCACTGTGTTTCTGCAGCATGATAGAGTCTTGGTTTTTCAGCTTGCTTCTCCCTCCCTGCAGGAAAAGGCACAATCACATCACCTTTGGTCCTCGTGATGCTCTTAGCTCAAGTTCTTTGTCCCGTCGCTACCAGTGTGATTGTTAATCCTCGGGTTTGTAGCAAACATTTCAGATTTTCATTTTAGATTACTTTAGCTATAGCCAGAGCATCTTAAAGCCTTATTTATTCACTGAAATACTTCTGGTCTGCTTCTGTGCATCTGAATGCTATAGAATGACAGTCCACCAGGCGCGTGCATCTGTCTGAGGACAATGGCCAATTCTGAAGCAGACGACATTACTCTGTTCCTTTCTTGAGCTTACTATTGGGTTGGAAGAGGGAAATGAAAACATGACTTATCAGAAAGCAACCTGCAAAACACTATGACATGGATTTCTCAAACTTAACACAGCTAAAATTCAGCTTTTATTTGACCATCTCCCTCCATCACCCCTGATCCACGACAGAGGGGAGGTTGGAGAAAATCCACCCTGGCTTTCCTCCAGAACTCCTGAGCTTAGTGATGCCCTTTCTTAAGACCCTTCAATGGCAACCTGATGTGCTTAGAACAAAACCACGGCCTTCATGCTGTGAAGGCTCTGGCGTCTGCTCACCTGGCACCTCACTTGGATGTCATCACTTGCTTGCTCCCAAACCTTCTGGGTCCTTGTGGCTGCTGACTCTCTGCCAAAACATCTTCCCTGGGCCCTTTGTGTGGCTTAACCTCCAGGCACTGGCCTGGACGTCACCACCTCAGAGAAGTCCCGGCCTCCTAAGGGGGCTGTTGGTTCTCACACACCCTGTTCTGTCTCTTCCTAGCAAAGTTCCTCATTTGTGATGATTTGTTGTTTTTCTTTTACTTGTTTACAGTCTATCTCCCTCGGTAAAATAGAAACTTCCCAAGGACAAATAATTTGTCAGCATGCTCCACATTACAGTCCCCACACCCGGAGCAGGGCCACCGAGATGCCTCTGTAGGATGAAGGGTACAGGCAGGAGGAGTCGGGGATGCAGGAGGAACACTAACTGGGGGGCGGAGAGGAGACCCCAAAGCTGCAAGGTCCCCTGAGGAGGTATAACAGTGGCCTCCAGTCCCTCCTCGCCTGTCACACACTGTCACAAGCAGAGGGTCCTCTGACCTGCGGGCTGTCTGCTTGCCTCACCCTAGGAGGCCAACTTCCCCTGTGGGACACAAGTGGCTGTACAAGGATCCCTGTACAAGGAGCAGGGAAACCCTGGCCTTTGAAAATGGACTTGCATTCTGTTCTTCTGAGGAGAGTAGGCAGGGCTTGCCCTGTGAGCTGAATTTCTTACATTTGTACTTGGGACTCTACAAATGACCAATGAATGCATGTTCCCAGGCTGGGTCCCAGCACCCTCAGCTCTCCGGAGAGGATTCCACATCCTCCTGCTCAGTTTATTTGGATCTTTGTGATAAAAAAAATCCAAAATAGGGCAGACAGGGTGTGGCGGCAGCAGCAGGAGCAGCAGCAGCAGCAGGACTTTTGATAAAATCTGAATCAATGCAAAATACAAGGTAAAGAGTGGAGGTGGGTGTGGTGACATGATGGCCTGGGGATAGGACTGTGTGGTGACGTGGTGGCCTCAGGAACAGAACAGTATGGTGACACAGTGGCCCAAAGGACAGGACCATGTGGTGACATGGTGGCCCCAAGGACAGGATCATGTGGTGACGTGGTGACCCAGGGACAGGACCGTGTGGTGACATAGTGGCCCTAGGGACAGGACCGTGTGGTGACATAGTGGCCCAGGGACAGGACAATGTGGTGATACAGTGACTCTAAGGACCTGACCACATGGTGACATGGTGGCCCAGGGACAGGAAAGTGGTGACATAGTGGCCCAGGGGAAAGGATCACGTGGTAATATAGTTACCCCCAAGGACATGACCACAGGGTGGCATGATGGCCTGGGGACAGGACCGCATGATGACATGGTAGCCCTGAGGATAGGACCACATGGTCACATGATGGCTTGGGGACAGGACCATATAGTGACATAGTGACCCAGGAATAAGATTGTGTGGTGACATGATGGCCAGAGAAAAGGACCATGTGGTGACACGGTGGCCCAGGGACAGGACCGTGTGGTGACACAATGGCTTGGGGACAGGACCATGTGGTGACTTGGTGCCTGGGGGCTGGACAGTGTGTTGACATCATGTTGCTGAAGTCAGCCTCTGACCAGGCCCCAGCTGACACCAAACCCTGCCAGGCTGTGGGACCACCTCCTCAGACCTCTGCTGCCCTGTGCCCTCTCCCGCTTCCAGGCATCTCTGCCAGCACCTGGCTGCCTGCTGAGGACCATCAGATGCCAAGGCGGGGAGGCAGAAGGCCGAGGCCGGGATGAGTCTTTCCTGTCAGCCATGTACCTCCTGGGCTCATAAGGACCACTGGTAGCCCCAGTGCCATGTGCCTGGCATCCACATCCACGGGTACCAGCCCCTTGCAACGTTCAGTGTCAATGCCGGCTGCACTGGAAAGCAGGGCTGATGAGGAGGTGTGCCTGCCATGGGAAGAAGGCCTAGGCTGGGTTCCAAGACCCAGTTCATTTCAGCATCCTCGGACCACCCCAGGTCTTGGAACACCCTGATCAATTTCTAGGAGCATCCTAGGTTGAAAGTTTATGGAGATGCAGCAATTCCTCCTCTTTTGACTGCAAAGGAACAATAATTTTAAGCAACAAAGAACTATTTCATTTTGGAAATGTAGCATTTTTCCATTTAAGAGGCTATAGTAGGAGGGGCCTCAGGCTAGAAGACTACGGTCAGATGGCGGCTGTGGGCCACGGACTGAGGGCCAGTCTTTTAACTCTGCTGGACCTCAGTTTTCTTACAAGGAAAATGGGATAACAAAACACTTTTCCTGTCTATCATTGTGGTCATTGAAATGACAGTCCCCGAAGATGTGCTAACCCTTGGAATGTGTGCATATGTTACCTTACTTGGCAAAAGGGACTGTGAAGATGCAATTAAGGTTAAGGACAGGGACCTCACCCTGGATTATTCAGATGGGCCCAATGTAATCACAAGGGTTCCTGAAGGCAGAGAATCTTTCATGACTGGGGTCAGAAAGATGTGACAAGAGGGCTTGACCCACTGTGCTTACTCTGAAGGTGCCATAAGGGAGCCATGAGCCAAGGAACCTGGTGTCTCCAGAAGCTGGGAACTGCCCTCAACCGCCAGCAAGAAAATAGGAACCATGTTCCTACCACCACATAGAACTGAATTCCGCCAGTGCGTCAAGGAGCAGGAAATGGGTTCTCCCCCAGAGCCTCCACCAAGAAGGAAGTCCTGTGGACACTTTGTTTTTAACCTGGGGAGATTTGAAGCAGAGAATCCAACCATGCCCACTGGGCTTCTGACCTTGAGATTTTGACTGTGAGATAATAAATGGGTGTCATTTTAAGCCACTTAAACTGGTGTGATTTGTTATAGCAGCACTAGACAACTGACTTAATTAGGATGATCGCTATGAGATTCAAATGGTAAAAAGGCTGTTTGGAAACCATCATGCATGACAAAATGAAAATGCATGCTTATTACAGAAATCCAATCACAAATCAAACTGCTACTGCACAGCATGACAGTGACAAGATACCGTTTCACTTATTATCGATTGCTATTTTCCCAAATTGCACCCTTTTTATGCTTTTTATAGTTAGATCAAAATGGGCATAATAAATGACGCTTCAAAAATTTTTCAAAAAGGAATATTATACATTTATTAACTGAGGGCCCATTTATGAGCCAGGCACTGGGTCCAGTCCTGGGTTGATAGCTGAAAGCAGCTTAGCTTTCCCCCTTCTTCTATATGGGAAGAGGCTCTTACGTACTATGTGTACGACCAATCATAGAAGGGAATAGAAGGTACTAGAAGACCTGTAAGACGCAGCACAAAATATGTGAATGTACTTCATTTTGGTGTAGAATGTTTTAAGCTAATACTTTCTAAGATATGCTTACTGATATAACCAGGGACATTAAAATATTATAAAAGCACAGAGCATTGTTTTTGGAGTGGCCTATGCGGCCTTCTAAGACACAGCCAGTGGTAGAATAGCATGGACTGTGTTTATTAACCAGAAAGCTTGCTTCCCATTCAAAGTGCATTTATATAACTAATTTGATGTCTGGAAACATTCATGTACCATTTTTTTTTCCTACGACACCATTTCAAAACTGTCAGTCAGGGGAAGTTAGTTTAAGTTGCTAGTTTGTTTGCATGCAAGCTGTCTTCTAGAAAAATACCCCATTCATATGTTGACTAAAAGCCATTTATAAAGCATCACTGTAATGTCTTTCAAATAAACATTAGCAGAATATACTAAGCCCTTTAAAGAGTAATCCTGCTATCGATCACAGAGGCACCGCGAGTCACTATGTACTAAGTGAGGCCGAATGCAAACAAGTTTTTCTATTACAAACAGAATTACAGCTAATTGCTAACTTTTTAGAAAACACATTCAAATTGCACCATAAAAACACACACTACAAGTCTCATAAAGATCTTGCAAAGAGAATTCGCATTTCATGGCTGCAGACAAAAATTGAAGTTAGACTGTCACTTGCTCTTCCCTTTGCTTGCCTGCCTGGCTGTGTCTTGAGGCATTCATGAGAGCCTCAGCATCAGGAGGGAGATGGCACGGGAGGAATGGGACAGAGGTGCACGCTGAGGCTGGAGGAGAAGCTCCACTGGAGATGGGAGATGGAGCCAGAAAGCCCAGGGCTCGGGGGGTGATGGATGCAGCTCTGGGACGGAGGACTCAAGGCAAAAGCAGATGAAGGACTTGAGAAGGACTGTGGGTCATCTGGCTGTGTGGCCCCTTGGAGCCACCACGTCACTTCACCAGGCTTGCAGGACTTTGCAACCTTTACTGGTATAACTTTCCATTTCAACCCAGTCTGTCTCTGGGACAGAGAGATCCTCAATCTGTACACTTTGCTAATGAAAATTGGGGTTCAGCTTTTTTTTTTTCCTGTTAAAACATTAGAAAAATCAGCCAGTCATGAAGCCCAGGCATACTTAGGAAAAACTTGGTCCTCTATGTAGAAGATGCTCGATGCCAAATCTCCAGCTCTGACTGCTCTCTTGAGCCCAGCACATGCATTGCAAATGCCCCACAAGCCACAATCAGCAGATCTCTCCCTGGCAACTCAAAGGCTACAGTGCTGAAAACTCACCAGCTCATTTCATATTTCTCCCGACTCCTCCGAGTGCATTCCTCATTTTGTGACCCCCTTGTTTTTCCTATTGTCATCATCATCCTTTTGGCCCCCATTGGTACCCTCTTCTGACTCTCTTTTTCCTCTCGGTTCCAATGTTGAATTAGTGGCTGAGTTTTGCAATTCCTTCTCTGGAGTACCTCCACAATTCCTTCTATTCCTGCAACATGGCCCTCATTCCAGCTCTCCCCTGGCTACTCTTTCATCAGCCAGTCCTATATATTGTTCCCTGAGCTGTTTTATTAATGCAGGGCTCAAATAATTCTTCTGCCCTTCATATATAAAACCAAAGTTGGGTACAAAGCCAAGGTTCCTGAGCATCCCAGACTCCTCCACCTGCCTTCTCTTCCTCCATCCCATTCAGTGCTCTAGAGCAGGGTTGATGCACATTTTCTGTAATGGAACAGATAATAAATACATTAAGCTTTGTTAGCCATACAGTCCCTGTCATGACCGCTCAACTCTGCCACTGCAGTGCAAAAGCAGTCATAGATCATATAAATGAATGTGGCTGTGTTCCAGTCAAACTTTATTGATGTACACCAAAATTTGAATTTCACATCATTTTATGTGTTATGAAATATTCTTTTGAATTTTTTTCTCCAGTCATTTAAAAAGGTAAAATAAAAATAAAAATAAAAAATCTCAAACACAGGCAAGCATCAAAATCGCCTGGAGTGCTTATTACAACAGATATCATCGCGCCCACCTCAAGTTTCCAATTCAGATGATCTGGGTGGGGCCCAAGCATTTGCATTTCTAGCAAGTTCCCAGGTGATGCTGATGCTGCTGGTCTGGGGACCACATTGCAGAATCATTGTTGCTCGACCAAGTTTCACAGGCCAGCAACCCACAAGGCTCCTTCAGCCTGTAGCTCTATCACTGGCATGGCCCCGAAGTGGGCGCCATCCAGTGCTGTCAATTTGATTAAGTTGCTAACATCTAAGAGTCAGGAGAATTCTCAGACAAATCTGGATGTGCAGCTTCTGGGAGGGGAGAAATACCAGGAAAAATGGCAACCCTTGGTTTCTACTTCAATGGTAACAGTTGGCTAAAACTAACTAGAGGCCACCAATTCTCCCAGCCCCACCTGCCCTATGGGATCCACACATGGAGCCCAAGGGGCAAAGCTTACCTGTCATCTTATGTCTGGCTAGCTTCACTAGTTTGTAACCCTGGCCTGGCCCCTACAGGTATTGACTTCACAATCCCTGGCCTCAAGTCAAACAGGATGATGATGTGGGATACACATGAAACAAGTGAATGAGCACCCCATTTATTTTTATTTATTTATTTTGTTTTTTGAGAGATGGAGTCTCACTCTTCACCCAGATTGGAGTGCAGTGGTGTGATCTTGGTTCACTGCAACCTCCACCTCCCAAGTTCAAGCAATTCTCCTGCCTCAGCCTCCTTAGTAGCTGAGATTGCAGGTGCATGTCACCACGCCTGGCCAATTTTTGTTGTTTTTTAGTAGAGACAGGGTTGCACCATGTTGGCCAGGCTGGTCTTGAACTCCTGACCTCAGGTGACCCACCCGCCTCGGCCTCCCATTTCTTCTTTTGCCCTTCCTTCTAGTTCCTAAAATACTCCCCATCTTCCATAAGGTCCCTTCAGATGCCCTGGCCTTTAAAACTCTCCATGAAGGCCCAGGTAGAGCTCTTCTCTCCAATCTCTGCTCTTCTAACTATACTGCCACATTTTACCTGAAATGTAGTTATTTCTGTTTACTCACAAACACTGTCTACTCACTGGGCTTCAAGCTTCTTGAGGCCTCAGCCAACTTTGAAGACCCATCAATGTGCCTCAAGCATCGCTTCTTTGTATATAGAAAGTATGAAATCAATGTGTTTTTGGATCAACTGTATTAATGCCTCATAAAATGTGCTCATCCCTTCATCAGATGCTTACAGGGCAGAACCTGACACTGTGCTAAGTACGGGCTGTCCACCCTGAGAGTCAATCTTGATTTTTGCTACAAAGTCAAAGTCATCATTACATGGAATAAATGAATATACTAGAATTTTGGCTGTTGATTTGCTGACAAAGTATTTAAATTCACCCTTAACACAGACGAATTTCAGACCAAAATAGAAAATGAAGTCCTTGCTGAGGATGAGGCTGGAATGATCAGAAGTGTGTGATCACCAAAACCTTAGCGTATTTTCAGCCTTCCTGGATGATCCCATCTGAAACTAAACCACGGGAGTGAAAATGTCACAGCATTTAAGAGGTCACTGTGGAAACTGCAGGATTTCTCCCACGACAGTCTCGGCTGTTCAGGTTTCCTCCCTGTTTTGCTAGGAAGAGGAAAGGATTGCTCCATTCCTAAGAATGACCTGACTTAAATGATGAAAAACTGGGTAAATAATCAACTTACTTGGACTATAAAACTAATGTGGACTTGAAAAAAAGGAAAACAGAGGAAGAGTCAAGACAGCTAACAGATGTAACACGTGGGTATGAATAACTTACAACTGACCAACATGATTTACAACCAGTAAGAACCAAAATTCCATTATTTTCTAGAGATATCATATCATACAGAGATTCCTGAACTCCTACAGACAAATCTTTTATTTGTAATGATTTCAGAGAAAATAGTTCAGAAAAGATTTCTGATGCATTATTAGCTAGAAGAAATTTTGTATAAACAAAATTGTGTGTAGATGTGTGTGTGTGCACGTGTGTGTGCCTGTGTGTATTCTCCCTAAGTATACAGCAGGGTCTTACCTAAAGTTGCAATGGAATAAGGAAATCCAAAAACTGTTACATGATCATCAAGCTTAAATGAAAGGTTTCCTTGCTAATTCTTTACAAATGGAAAATCCAGGCTCAGTGGAAAATAAAAGGAAGTGGTCAGTTAAACCCATCAGAGCTTCAGAGGAAACTAGAACTCATTTTTTTTTAATATTATAGCTTCCTCTCCCTCTGCCCCCCAAAAATAGAATCACATAGATCTGGGGTCAAATCTAAGCTCCATCACTTACTAGCTGTGTGATGCTTTGGTCATTGTTAGCCTCTCTGAGCCCAGTGTCCCTCACAGGTAAGTCATACTACGCCAGCTGGGAGGACTAAATGACATAGTTTCTATCACAACTTGGACAGGGATGGCACATAAGAAGCACTTCATGTGACTGACAATAAGTATTACACCACACTGCCACTTGTATTGGTCATACCTCTGCTCCTTTTGTCTAAGAATATATTTTTGCCCTGCAATCCAGGAAAACACTACTGTTCTTACAATTGAATTTTCATTTTGTTGCAAACCATAACACCTTACCACAAAAATACACACACACACACACACACACACACTTATCTCTGTTCTCCTATTGGAAGTGAGAAAAAGAATCACTCATAAGAATTTCATCCAAACTGACAATCATAGTTACCTGAATAAGAAAAGTTAATAAATGTCTTCTCAATAACTCTGGGGGACTCTATCCTTTACCATGAAAACCATGCACACTCTTTTGTCCCCAGTATGCCTGGACTTTTTGGGGGCCTATTGCTTGCTGTTAATAAAGAAAAACAAAATAAAACAAAATTACGGAATGTAAAGTAGAGAGAAGGCAAGCCCATCTTTCTTCCTCTGATGATCAAAGCTAAAAATGAACCACTGTCATGAAGTATCGAACAACAGAAACACACACACACACACAAACACACACACACACACACATAAACACACACACCCCATGGGTAAATCAGGCAATCAGGCATCTACCCTATGCTACAACCAATTCCAAGTTCTGGCAGGAACAGTCCATGAAGGGCAGTAACTGGAGAGAAGAGCAGGCTCATGTCCATCCCCGTGCGTGGGGACCATCAGGAAATGTGCACCAAAACATTTTTTTAAATAAAATATTTGGCAGGTAACTGCCTGTTCCTTATTTTTATTTTGAGATGTTCTGCTGCCCAGGCCTGGAGTGTAGTGGTACAATCATGGCTCACTGCCACCTTGAATTTCTGGGCTCAAGCAATCCTCCCACCTCAGTTTCCTGAGTAGCTGGCACTACAGGCACATGCCACCATGCCTGACTAATTTTTTAGTAGAGACAGGGTCTTGCTATGCTGTCCAGGCTGCTCTTGAACTTCTGGCTTCAAGCGATCCTCCCCATTCAGCCTCCCAAAGCACTAGGATTACAGGTGTGAGCCACTGTGCCCAGCCTTTTAAATATTTTTAAATGTAGTCGAGAAGAACTATCTTTTCAAAGTCATGCAAATTCATTTCTTCCCCCAAACACATCTTTTGTGAGGGACACACACCCCTGTTCCCTCAGCTGTTCTCCCTGCCACGTGGTTACAGACCAGCCTCTTTCCATATTCTGCTCTGGAAGCATGTCACAGACTTCTTAAAATGTAACCATGGTTGGAGTATTTCAGATATGAGCCACCTAATTTAGAGTTCACTGAGACCCCATGTTTCCATTTCTGTACCTTCAAGGTCTACAAATCCAGTCCAGGAGTGCATTCACTTGTCATCTAAAATGACCCCTCACTCTTTTTAATATGAACTGCTATTATACCAGGTTTCCCTATCGGGGATCTGCTTAGCTAGTTTTTTGTCTGTTTGTTTGAACTGCAGGCCTTTTCATTTTACCTAACAACTTATTCTGTGAATTTTGACACACAGTTCCAACCTATTGAGGACTTTTAAAGCTGGGATTCCTTCAGCCAAGCTGGTAGCCACCTGGGGCTGTGCTAGGCTTATTAAAGCATGAGATGCTGGTGTTGGTGAGATGTCAAGAAATGGGCACTTCCACACACAGCTGGTAAAAGTGCAAATTGGTACAGCTTTCCATAAGGCAGTCTGGAAACAGTTTTCCTACTCCTTAAAAATGTGCATAGCTTTGATTCAACAATTCCACTTCTAAGAAGTCATCTAAAGGAAATAACTAGAAAAGTATGCACAGATATAAGCAGAAAGACATTCAGCATAATTCACAGTGAAGTCAGAAAACACCTCTTCTATGTCCAACTCAGGGCAATGGTTAAAAATGAAAAAACATAAGCGCCTGTAATCCCAGCACTTTGGGAGGCCAAGGCAGGAGGATCACTTGAGGACAGCAATTCGAGACCAGCCTGGGCAACATAGCAAAAACCCATCTCTACAAAAAATTTTTAAAAATATATTAGCCAGGCTTGGTGGCATGTGTCTATAGTCTCGGCTACTCAGGAGGCTGAAGCCAGGAGGATCACTTGAGCTCAAGAGTTTAAGGCTGCAGTGAGCTAGCCACTGCACTCCAGCCTGGGTGAGGGAGCAAGGCCCTGTCTCAGGAATGAAAAACAGCAAAACAACATGGGAACCACACGATGTGATATTCCACAGTCATTAAGCTGATGGTACACAAATGGAGGGGTTTTGCTTCTGGTAATGACAGTTTGAGTCATTCAGACCTAACTTCCCACTAAAAACAACTAGAAAAGCTAGGGAAAATATACAAAAATGGTATTTGAAAGCAATGTAGCATTTCCAAAGTAATAAAGTATTATGGGACCATGACCCAGATCGAGAAGAAAACAGAAGGTATGATCCCAAAATGGGGAGGTAACTGTCCCACTCAAGGAATCTGCAGCTATTAGGAGAGGCAGCTGAGAGGCCAAAAAACCTCACCAGAACTTCCCACAGACTCACAAGGCAAGGAAGACAAAATCCAGAAATGAGGGCCTGCGAAGAGGCAGTATTGATAACTCCCCACTCCAGGGTTTGGGTTGGGATCTCAAAATGCTATACCCAAGGAGAGAGGGCGAATGAGAAGCAGATCAGTCTTCACAAAGCCTGAGACCTGTTCAGTCACTGATCACAAGTGCCCTTAGCTTAGGCACCAACCATATGACATCATCTAGTGGCTCAATTTGTCTTTAAGCTGTCCATATACAATGTCTGACACTCCAAAAATAACCAGGCATAAGTGAACACCGAGAAGATAAGACTGAAATACAAGAAAAAAAACCACAGGCAATAGAAACTGACCTATAGGAGATGCAGTTAAAGGAACTCAGAAGCAGAATTTAAAATTTAAAATGCCACACTTCATATGTTCAAGAAATTGAAAAACAGAAAAGTCAGCAGAGAACTAGAGCCACATGGAAATTCTAAAAACTGGAAAATACAACTCAATGAATAGGTTCAATGGCATTTTAAACACAGCTGAAGGAAGAAATCGTAGAGTGAAAAATCGGTCTGAAGAAAATATGCAGGACAAAAGCATAAAGAGATAAAAGGCTGGAAAATTCAGAAAAAAGCTTCAGAGACATATGGGACATGGTGAAAGGTATATGTAATTAGAGACCCAGCAAAGGAGGTAAGAGAAAACCTCAGAAGCAATATTTGAAGAGAAAATAAGAATTTTTCAAAATTGGGAAGAGATATTAAGTCACATACTTTTATAAAAAAATCACGAATCCGAAGTATTATAAATGAAAAAGAAAAGCCACACCTAGATGAATCATAGTAACATTGCTGAAAAACAGAGACAAAGAAAAGAAAGATGCGGTATATTAAAAAGAGCAATAATAACTGACAAATGACACCACAGAAGACAAAAGAATATACTATATGGTTCAAAGAAACAATTGTCACCTAAAGTTCTGTATCATTAAAATTGAAAATGAAATATCCTTTAAAAAATGAAATATTCTTAACATTAAAGGTGAAATAAAGATATTTTCAGACAAGCAAAAATTGAGAGAATTCAGCAGCCGCAGATTGCATTAAAGAAATACTAAGCACTTCTCTTCAGGCGAGAGGAATATTACTTTTGACAGCTGCTTGGAGATTGTAGGAAGGAATGAAGCGGTAAGGTTAACATGTGGGAACCTCTAAATGAATATTAAAGGCATGGTACAAAAATGAGAAAGAGAGGAGGTAAACAGAACCCAGTGAATAAGTTTACAACAGTTTAAACACAGCACATATCCACTTTCAATGCCTTCATTTCCAGGAACATATTTTTTAACTGGAAGAAGATTCCATGACCCCAGGCCTCGGCATGCCTGCCTGGAACTTCAGTCACTAGGGATTTAGCCCAGATTTCTTCTAGCTACGTCCATTTTATTCTTTTCTCTCATTTTTTTCAACAAATCTGTTGAGCATCTATTATGGGCAAGGCACTATACAGAGTTCTGGGGCCACAGAGATGAAGACACTCATTTTATAGGCAAAGAAGGAAAACTCAGAGAAGTTCAGCAACTTGCCCAAGGTTACCTGGCTCCTACATGGCAGAGCCAAACCCTGGATCTATTTCCTTGCCATGAATTTTTTACTAAGCAACCTTGACTCCCCCACCCCTAAAAAGTCACATACATGAATGCTCATGTTGAATTTACCCATGTTACTCTCTAATATTTTATTG
Organism: Gorilla gorilla gorilla; assembly: GCF_029281585.2. NCBI lineage: Eukaryota > Metazoa > Chordata > Mammalia > Primates > Hominidae > Gorilla > Gorilla gorilla. Next base: position 138,589,355 of record NC_073232.2, read on the forward strand.
CTATTACCATTCAGCTTTTTTTTTTTCTTTTTTTAACAGTCTCACTCTGTTGCCCAGGCTGGAGTGCAGTGGCGCAATGTCGGCTCACTGCAAACTCCGCCTCCTGGGTTCAAACAATTCTCCTGCCTCAGCCTTCCAAGTACCTGGGATTATAGATGCCCACCACCACGCCTGGCTAATTTTTGTATTTTTAGTAGAGACGGGGTTTTGCCATGTTGGCCAGGCTGGTCTTGAACTCCTGACCTCAGTTGATCTGCCTGTCTCAGCCTCCCAAAGTGCTGGGATTACAGGGGTGAGCCACCTGGCCCAGCCCCACTCAACTTTTTTTCTCTGACATCCTCATATCACCGTCAGTCTCTTCACCATCTTCGAAGTATTCCTTTTCACTTTCTTTCCTATTATTTTTACCTTTGTAGAATAAAAATATCTTGAATTCATAAATGGATCGTGTGACCTTCTGTTTCTTAAGATGCGAGCATGCAACGTTCTGCAGTTAGAAGAATCCCACTGGAATTTTCAACCATTTAATGATGCTACCCAAATCATACACAGCTACTGTCCTCTTGCCCTGGCCAAGAACTGGGGTCAGGGTCAAAGCTAAAGCTCTAATGTGGCCCAGGAAAGAAGGAAGGAGGCTACCGCTTTGCTCCACCTGCCTGACCCCATCCCACCTGACAGGGCCTGGGCACTGGTCCCCCACTGATAAACAGGGGGGAAGAGGCCAATTTTGATACTATCCATGGGGCTCTGCAGCCAGACCACTCTCCTTCCTTCTTCCCCTTACCAAATTCAGTACCTCCAAGCTAAGAGTTATCCTCCTAAACCCTGGCAATAACTTCTGCATATATCTGCATTACTGTTTAACAACTTGCAGGAAAAATTATATCTATACAGCAATAATCAATCATGGGTGTATAGATAATTTATGGCCAAGACACATTTTAAAAAGACGGTTTTTTTAAATGAAAGTACTGTTTCATTATCTCTGCTATTAACATAATAGCCCAATTTTATTTACCACAGAGCTTATTACCATATGACCTCACTTTTCTTTTTTTAATTAATAGGAAACACAAAAACCTGACCCTACTGGAGAATAAAATTCTGCACAGAAAAATTAATGTAACCTCTAAAACCCTGACGTAAAAGGCTACATAGGTTGAGTGCGTTAACTCTTCCCATGTCCACAGATTAACATTGCTGGAGTATTCCACAAGATTCCACTAGTATATCATGATGAAAAAGACCAACTTCTAAGGCAGCTTGAAGCTTTCTGTCCTCAGGTCTTTTCAGTTTGATTTGCTTAATGTAAAACAAGTATTCAAAATAAGCAACTACTTAAATAGGTTGGTTGAAATCAGTGGTTTCAACTTGGGGCAATTTTGCCCCCCAGGGAACATGTGGCAATGTCTAGGGACATTTTTGGTTGTCTAAACAGGGTGAAAGATGCTACAGGCATCCAGTGGGTAGAGTCCAGGGATGCTGCTAAACATCGTACAATGCACAGGACAGTACCCTCCCTCTCCCCAGCAAAGAATAACCCAGTCCAAATGTTAACAGTGTCATCGTTAAGAAACCCTGGTTTAAATTTTTCTTCTTGAATAGCTGCATTTAACCAGATGGTCTATAATCTTGTAAGTGCTAACAACACACTGGCTTACATAGCTCCCACCCTTGTTATTTTATTTATATATGCAAACAGATGTGTTATGTTCTTTTTAAGACCACCTTTGAATGGAAGAAAACTTGCCAAAATGTAATCACATTCAATCTATGTCAGGGTGAGTATAGTTTCATTCAGTCCCCAAATGAAGACACATTGGAAATTAGGTGGCAGTGCATTTAATATGGGGAGGTTTCCTGAGAGTTAGGCCTTCAGTTCTTGTTTAAAGGAAGAATAAGGAAAGAAGAACCTCCACATTTCTAAGCTAAATGAGGAACATGGGGGTAAGGGGTGGGGTGGCTGACATAGCTGAATCAGTGGATTTTTGGAGAAGGAGACTGTATTTATAGGAGGTCAAGACTTGTAGGATGTGACCAGCTGGTAAGAAGCTTTGAGGATGATCATCAAAGGTTATATTTAATCCCAAGCAATAAAAAGGCAGCAACCATTATGAGTCCACTGAGAAATACTCAGAAGACAAAAACACATTGGTCTACTGTCTTCCCATCCAGATTGCAGACATCGCCCTTTATACATACTCTTACATCCTCCCTAACTTCCAGGCGTAGTTAATACTCTGCCTCCTTAAATCATAATTTATACTCTGAGCCTGGGGCCTAATTACTTAATCTTTTCAAATTCATGGAACATATATGGGTAGCATGTATCATGACCGTGGGACAGCTTGAGCCACTTAATAAAACTTTCAAGTCCAAATCGTATACAAAAACATCCTGGTCTTATCTAAAATTTCGACATTCTCTGGAGAAACAATCTTTAGTGTGTTCTCCAGAGGGATTCTCAGGGTCATCCAATTCTGATGCTTAAATCAAATAATCGTTTGGCTTTCTCTCTTTGTTCCTCAAACCCCACCGACCCCACCCCCAGGGTTTTGTCCGTCCAAACTGTTCATTTTGCTTCACCAAGTCTGTTTCTGTGCCAAATTCTGCAAGTTAAGCCTTCAGCCTTTGGACTATCCTTCTACAAGATGGGGGCTCAGATTAAATTCTCACTAACTTTTTCCTGTTGTGATCCCAGATGTGCTTCTAATCTGTGTTCCTTTTGTGTGTGATCTCAAGGCATTTGGACTAAAAATGGAAAGTCAGCATTTTTTAGAAAGTAATTGGTCTTTTATTATACGATACTTTGAATGGGATCAATGTGTTTCGGCAAAAACAGAAATGATGACGAGAAGAAAGAAAGAAGAACACAGATAGATGGGAAGATTTCACCCCTTTCGTGAGGGCACTTAGGATAATGGGCAGGGGTCTAAGCTACAGGAGGGTGGAAGGGGAGGACGTCTGAAGAGCTTGAAGTGATCTCTACAAGTTTAAAACAAAAGCACAGTTGTCTCCTGTCTAGAGTCAGTTTGTATTCAATTGTTCTTTAAAATGAAACCACCAATGGTGAGGATGTTTCATTATGCTAAATTATAAATCACTCCTGAAAAATAACATTTAGAAAGAAAGGAAAAGGTTTTGGAAATAGGCTACACGTACCATTACCAAAATTGTGTCATTTCAGAATGATAAATGCCTTAACTGTGTGTATTTTTGAGGCATAATGCAGTAAAGACTTTAGTACTTCCAATTTTCACTAGTTGAGCACAATGGCAGTGACGCCAGAAAAGAAGTGACTTTTATAAGAAGGGAACAAAGGAAGAGGGGACATGGTTTTGGAACAGGCTGGGCATTAAGGATAAAAAAGAACTCAAGAATGGAGCAAAGTAGGGAGCTGGGTGCCCGGGAGGACACTGACACCCAGAGGAAAATAAGGGAGAGAGGGCTGATTTGATCATTTTTGATATTTGATGTGTGAAACATTTTTACCTACTTGAAAGTAGTGTTAAAGTACAATGTGATCCATTGCTGTTTTGGGAAGCATCGATATTCCTTTTTACATGCGTAAAATCCCCATTCATCACTGGGAGCTTTCAATCCTTTTGGTATTTCCAGTTGCTCATACTATCCTATGTATATCACCAGTGTAAGAACAGCTGTTTTTATTGCTGCTGTCATTGTGCTGGAAAAGCGCAAACATGTTTGTACAGCTTTCTAAGCAAAACTGTCATTTTCCCTTTTATTAAATTGGTTGTTTGTGATTAGTGGGAAGAGTTAAATCGCTGTAGAAATCCTATTAGAAAGAGTAATGTAATAGCCTGTACAGGGATCCCAGTCCATTTCCCAAGACAGGTCATTAAATTACTTTCCGAGAGGAGAAGATTCACACAAAGCATTCAGGGCAATTAAGAAAATCACCCTATTCCTGGCTCTTGGGCATTTTTGAAGTGAGATATGCTTTGAGCAAAACCAGGGAATGTGGTAAAGGAAAATAATTTTTGCACAGGCTTTAGAAGGTCACAGGACAGGGAAACAAGCAATATGTTTGAATCCTGGCCTAGCCACAGAGCAGCTTTGAGACAGATTAACCCTGCAAAGCAAAGCGTCTCTTTACCTGTGGTGGGTTTGGCTTCCTTAATTCATTGTAAGGTGATGCCTCACCTTGTTTGTCCTAATTGTGAGAACACCATCATATTATACACCAAACTGGCTGGTTCACAGAAGGGCAAAGATCCTAGACTGAAGATATTTTTAAATTCTCCCACTGTGGTATACTATTATTTGACAGTAGACTATGAATACATTATAGAACCATACTATAAATTTCACAGCCTTTCTTGATCAGACCTCCTCCAGAGATTGAGCTGTAATACCTTAACACATCCATCACATATGATGAATTAATGTCTCTCCTATGCATTTAGAATGGTGTTACTTATGCATCGTCCTTGGGAGAATTGAGAAAGACACTCAATCATTTTTCTCTGTCTTCTGTGATTACGATGAAACACTCTAAGAAAGGCTGTGCCTCACACAAACACCCAAGAGTAATAAATTAGTTAACAAATAAATAATACAATAGAGACAAAGAGCTAAGAAACCAACATACAGAAAACTAGAATACTGATTTTTTAAAAACCCAAAACCAGGTAACAAAAAAGAAGTGAAAGAAGGAAGGAAGGAAAGAAGGAAGAAAGGAAGGGAGGGAGGGAGAAAAACAAACAAAAAACCCAAACAGATGGAAAAGTAGAAAATAAAGAACAGCAACTTCAAAAAAGCCAACCATATTAATAATTACATTAAAAATAAATGATCTAAATACTCCAAAATAAAAGGCAGAGATGGTCACAGGCAGTGAAAAAGGAAGACTTAACTACATGCTGTCAGCAAGAAACCCACTATAAGTATAACAATGCATATAGATTAAAACTGAAAGAGCAAAGAGCAGTAAATGATATATTATAGAAGATGAAATACTATTTGATAAATTGGACTTCAAAATTTTAAAATTCTGCTGATCAAAATACACCATTAAGAAAATATAAAGTTAAGCCACAGTGTTGAAGAAAATATTTGCTACACAATCGACTTGTATCCAGAATATATAAATAACTGTTAACCACCTTAAATAACGCACGTAAAAATGGGTAAAAAAAATCTGAACGTTTACAAAAACAAAAAATATATTTGAATGGCCAATAAGTTCCATGTAAACATGGTCAATTTCATGAAATATCAGGGAAATGTGAACTAAAACCACAATGAGATACCAATATCCAACCATTATAATGGTTGAGATGAAGAAGACTGAATATACCAAGTGTAAATTATAAATCACCACCACCACCGACATATAATGTTTACCTTGGTGAGGATAGAAACAATAGAACACATATATATTTCTGGCGGGAAAGTAAAATGGTAGACTTTGGGAGACAATTTGGCAATTTCTTAGAAAGCTAAACACTTGAAACAGGAATTCCATTCCTGGGTATATTCCCAAATGAAATAAAAATATATTTCTACACAGTGACTTACACAGAGTTAATTATAACAGCTTTATTCTTAATAGCTCAAAACTTGAATCAACCCAAATATCCATCAACAGGGGAATGTATGAGCAAACTGCGGAATATCCAACAATGAGTTACTACTCAAGCAATAACAAGAAATGGACTCCTGATACCAACAACACAAATGAATTTCAAGAGCATTATGTTAATCAAAAGGAGCCAGACACAAAAGAGTACAATCACATGATTTCGTACATATGAGTTTCTAGAAGAGAGAAATCTAATCTTTAGTGCTATAAAACAGATTGGTCGTTACTTGAAGCCAGAGTTGATAAGAAAGACTGATTGAAAAGGAACACTACAAAGGAACTGACTATGAAGAAATATTTTTGGGATGAGGGAAATATTTAATGTCTTGATTTGGGTGACGGTTACGTGGGTGTATATACTTGTCAAAATTCATTAAACTGTCCACTTACGTGTATTTTATCTTTTTATTGTTTTACTTCAAAGTTTATTCTTACAAAAATCTCCACTGTGATATGGTTTTCTCTCTTTTTAATTCTACAAATTTCTATGGTATATATTTTGAAAAAATTCTAAAGCAAGTGTTTCAGATTGAAGGAAAATGATACTGAGTAGAATTATGACCAGGCTAGTAGACTCATTTTTTTATTATGAGATATGACTATTTCTCATCAAACTTCCTGTCTTAAATCGACTATATTTAATATTGTTACAGCTGATCAGCTTCATTTTGATGTGTTTGCATGGCATATATATTTTTCTCTCCTTTTACTTGATTCCTGTAGGAAGTTCTATATTTATATATACTTCATTTCTGTATGTATTGAAATTTAAAGTGTATCTCTTGTAAATCATATACAGGGAGTTTGGTTTCTTAACCCCACCTGATAATCCTTGTTTTTTAATTTTTCCGTTTAATTTTACTATAATTCCTGCAGAGCTCGGTTTAAGTCTGGCATCCTTCTACTTATTTTCTTGTGTATTAGTATTTTATTTTTCCTGTTTTTTTTAAAATAAACTTTATATTTTTATTATTTCATCTTTCTCCTATAGCAGCTTCTTATATCTTACTGTCATCCTTTCAGTGCCTACTTTGGAGATAAAAATGAGGATCCCAGACTTATTATTAACTTAGTATCTTTACTGTTTTCAGAATAAGCAAAAATATTATAATAGTTGAGCTCTATTTGTTCCTCCCTTTGTGCTACTCATAGTTTACTTATCCATATGTTGTAAAGCCCTAAATATCTTGCATTATTGTTTTAAAGAGTTAATAGTGTTATATTTACCAACATGTTTACATTCTCATGCTCTTTCTATAGTTCTATGCTTCTATCTGGCATCGTTTTCCTTCAACCTGAAGGACATCCTTTCATAGCTCTTACAGTTTGATTCTGTTAGAGTTGAATTTTATCACCTGCTTTTGGTTTTTAAATATCTTTATTTTTCCTCCATTTTTAAGAGTATTTTCTCCCAGTTTGAATTCTGCATTGGCAGTTTTTCTTACATCTTGACCTTCCAAGATATCTTTCCATTTTCTTCTGGCTGTTTCTATTGAAATGTCAACCATCAGTCTTAACTTTGCTCCTTTGAAAGTCTTTTTTCCTCTGAATGTTTAATAGATTTTCTCTTGGACTTTGACTTTCAACAGTTTGATTATCACGGGCTCAGATGAAGTTTTCTTTGCATTTACTCTAATTGGGGCTAAATGAGTTTGAAATTATAATTAACTATTAGTCATAACTTTCGAAAAATTCTCAGCCATTATCTCCTTAGACATTGCTTCTTTCCCAGTCTCTCTCACTCATTTCCTTATAGGATTCCAGTTATATGTAGTTACACTTTTCACCGTTCCATGTGGCTTCTGTGCTCTGTTCTGTTCCTTCCATTCATGTCTACTGTGTTTCATGTCTATCGATCTGTCTTCAAGTTCACTATTCCCAACAACTTCTGTTTCCATTCCAATGAGTACTTAATTTTAGATATTGATCACATTATTCAGTTATAGAATCATATTTGTAGAATCCAGGTCACTATTGAAATTCTGCATATTTTTCTCCATTTCAGAGATTTTGTTTTTCGTTTTTGCTTTTTTACCACACCAATGCTAATTAGCTTCAAGTCCTTCTCAGCTAATTTCAATATTTATATCATTGGTGGCTCTGTTTTTTTCTCTTGTCAGTCACAGTTTCCTGCCTGCCTTTTTTTGAGATGGAGTCTTGCTCTGTCACCCAGGCTGGAGAGCAATGGCACAATCTCCGCTCATTGCAACCTCTGCCTCTGGGGTTCAAGCAATTCTCATGCCTCAGCCTCCCAACTAGCTGAGATTCCAGGCATGCACAACCACACCCGACAATTTTTGTATTTTTTTCTTTTCTTTTCTTTTTTTTGAAACAGTCTCACTCTGTTCTGTTGCCCAGGCTGGAGTGCAGTGGTGCGATCTCGGCTCACCACAACCTCCGCCTCCCAGGTTCAAGCGATTCTCCTACCTTAGCTTCCTGAGTAGCTGGGACTTCAGGTGCATGTCACCATGCCCAGCTAATTTTTGTATTTTAGTAGAGACAGGGTTTCACTATGTTGGCCAGGCTGGGGAATTCTTGTATTTTTTGTAGATACAGGGTTTTGCCATGTTAGCCAGGCTGGTCTCAAACTTCTGACCTTAAATGATCTGCCTGCCTCGGCCTCCGAAAGTGCTGGAATTACTTGCATGAGCCAGCGTGCCTGGCCCTCATGCCTGCTTTTGAAAACATGTCTAGCTACTTTTTATTTTATGCTAGACACTGTGTATGGCAGTGTCATAAAGGATCCAGATGATTTTCCCACCAGAGAGAGCACAGCCTTTCATCTGTAGGAAAATTGGACTGATGTGATCAGTCTCTCACTTGCCAGGAATTGAGCTGGGTCAGGGTTGGGCTGCACTTCCAGTAAGGCTCAGTCCAAGCCTTAGTAAGGCTCATCCTCAAGGATGGTTCCTTGACGGTGACCATCCTAGGCTTTTAATTTAGGGTCTGGAGTATCTGTCTTTTTGGCCCACAAACACTACAAAAGACTACAGATGAAGTTCAGTTTTATCTTTTGCAAACTAGAAGCGTACTCTTTAGCTTTCTTGCCCATGCAACTTGGGCAGGAAACATGACATGGGAGACTAGTTATGTGTTTGTTGCAAGCCCCATTCCTCTTGCTGGACCTTGTCTCCCAAGTTACCAGCAGATTGTGGAAGATTTCACTCTGCCTTTCTCACCCAGTACCTCAGACTCCTAAATGATGCCAGAAATTATATGTAAATTTATACTACTTTGTCAAGCAAACTTTCAACACAAGTCTTTTCTTTTTTCACTATTAACACTTTAAGCATCACCATAGACATATTGCTTTTACTATTGACTGACTTAATATTGTTTGATAGTATAAAAGCAAACTGTTACACAGCCACTATTTAAAATTAACTCAAATCTTGAGTAAGTGATGTTTTGACTATTTTTTCAAATTTTGATTTTCTATTTGAGCAAATGCCCTCAAACTATATCTTAGAAGTTTAAAAACATTCATTTCAAGTTGGCCGATGCCTGGTGTGCTTTGTGGTAGAAGACAACTGAACATCTCATCTCAGATAAGAGGCATTATCATCTCATAGTTAGCAAATGCAAGTAACAGCTGTGATGTGTTGGAGACCCTTTAATATCATATCCAATGTTGAAGGTCAGATCTTATCCCTTACCAGTCCAAGAATGATGTATGTGTCAGCTGTCATGAAGCCCCTTCTGGGACAAGTGGAGAGATGCATCTATACAACTGAGTAGATATCTGCCATTTTTGCCTGCTTGCCTTCTATTCTCCTCTTATACCATCCCAGAACCCAGTTATTTTCGGGAACCACAGTTCTCCCACCCAGTCCTTGTGATTTTGGTGGACTACCTCCTTCCCCCTGTGCCAAGAGTGGACACATGGCCCAGGCTTGGCCAATCACTGTATTCTACACCTTTTGGCTACATTGATCATTTCATATGAGGGCACATGACTTAAATGAGATCTCAGAGACTCTATTTGAGGACTTCTATTTACATCATTGAGGAAGACAATGTTTGCAGCTGGGGTTGCTGAGAAGGGGAGACAAGACTGTAGCTGTTGGCAGCCATCTTGCCATGATGAAGGTTGGCTCTCTCTGAGGGCAGAGACAACAGAAAGAATAAATTCCAGTCTTGGGAACACTGGTTGAGTCACTGGAGTCTGTCATATCTAAAGCCAGAAAATGCCCCTGGACTTTGGGTATTGTAAACAGAAAACAAATTCCAATTTAACATAAGCCGGCTTTAGTTTTCTGCCACTCATAATCAAGAGTTGATTTATTAAGTAATTCTTACTAATGGATCATCATTCTCAGCCAGACTTCATTCCAAGAATAAAGGGCTAGAATGATGCATTGGGTCCAGAAAATGGAGATAAAATTAAAGTGCTCCTATTGCATTACACTGAGTGGGAATCCATTCTTGTGAGTTGGCTCTGTCACAATGCAAATATGGACATCAATAAGCCACTAAGCTTTGGAGGAGCAGAGAAATGCAGTTTTAGGGGCTGGACTAGCAGTTAGAGAGAATAGTTAAATAATCGGATTGAGATGATCTAAGACAGTTGTAAATATGGACTTGAGCCTTGCAAAATATTAGAACTGGAGGTAAAGATTTTGTGTCATGTTAACAGAAGCGACAGATGAAATGGTCCGGGTGCAGTGGCTCACGCAGGTAATCCCAGCACTTTGGCAGGCTGAGGTAGGCAGATCGCTTGAGGTCAGAAGTTCAAGACCAGCCGGGCCAACATGGTGAAACCCCATCTCTACTAAAAATACAAAAATTACCCAGGCATAGTGGCATGCGCCTGTAATCCCAGCTGCTCAGGACGCTGAGGCAGGAGAATCGCTTGAACCCAGGAGGCGGAGGATGTGCTGAGACAAGACTGAGCCACTGCACTCCAGCCTGGGTGACAGAGTGAGACTCTGTCTCAAAAAAAAAAAAAAAAAAAAAGTGATAGATGATATTTTGGAGTATTCTGAAAGGGTCCAGAGATGCAATGCAGTAAAAAACAAGCAGACAGAAGACAGAACCTTGGGAGTTGCATACATTTAGAAGGCTGGTGGAGAACAGGAGTGGGAAAAGAAGGTAGTAGAGTGGTCAAAGGGGTCGGAGGAGAACAAGGCAAAACCTGGGACCAAGAAATCCAGGGGCAGCAGTTGCAAGTAAGAGAAAGAAATCACCAATGACAAATACCAATAATTAAAGACCCCAGAGAATGTAAGAGAAGCAAGGTATTTACCAAGGCATTACTGACCTTGCCAAAAGATGTTCCAAGCAAGTAGTAGGGTAGAACCAGGCTGCAATAGTTACACAGCAAAACCCATGGTACACAGCAGCCACTAAAAGCAATCAGCTGCCTCTGAGATGCCTGGTGGCTGAGGTAGGGGCAGAAAGGCAGGTGGGTGCAGAGGTAACAGTATGGAAACTGGAGTGCTAACTCTCAAAATTATGTAAATACCATTATATTGTTTTTAATTATAGATCACTGTGTGGAATGTGTCTCATTATCAATGGGAAGGTACAAAAGAACTTTCTCAGTAAATAAAAGAAGGTTGTAATGCAGAGTAGCACAGGTACAGGGAAATTATTAACATAGTCTCATAGCTGTTTGGTGAGAATGGGACCAAAATATGAAATTGTGCACTATGAGAGGGATGATACATTTTTGTTAAACATTTATTGTGCAAGGGGACATGGTGGACCCTAAGGAGCAGGAAAGAAGTCCCTGCCTTTAGGGAATGCCAGTCTTCATTAAGGGTCGTTGCAGGGAAAATCTCTAGGATGCCTCCTCTGAGCTAAGCTAATACTAAATCTCCAGCCCACCTTCTTAGTGGGTTATGGGTCTTCCTCATTATACATACACACAAATACACACACACACACACATACACACCTGCATGCACACAAGCTGCATGAGATATACTCAAAGACTCCTCATTGTTTTTCTGAAATTTAAATTTAACCGGGCATCCTATATTTTCTTCGGCAATGCCACATTCCATGCATGTTTGCTGAATAAATACAGAAGTATAACTGGGGCTGGAGTGGGAGGAGAAACCTGGGAGAGGAAAATAATTCTTTTTAAATCTAATCTCCAAAAAACAATTATAAAAAAGTAGCACAGTGCTTAGGGCACAGCACTGGCAGAGCAGATGAGACCTTTGTGGCATAAGGAACATGTATCTGGTCTCTGCCCCCTGTTCCTGGAACAGAACTTCTAAAACCCCTGTAATTTCTCGGGTGACAGGAATGTCTTTTGTTCTAATAAGGTGACTGTTGGTGGGCTCCCGGATGGGGGCTGGTCACCAGAAAGACTGAGCCATGATTAGAAGCTGGGAACTTCCATCCCACCCCCATCCTCTGGGGAGGGGAGAGGAGCTGGAGCTGGAGTTAAAAATCGACAATGCCAAAGTGATGAAGCCTCCATAAACATCCTGAAAAGAGGAGATTCAGTTTTCAGAGTGGTGAACACATCCACGTGCCAGGAGGGTGGTGCACTGCAACTCCACGGGGACAGGAGCTCCCACGCTCAGGACCCTCTAGACCCTGCTCTGTAGGCACCTCTTCATCTGGCTGCTCACTGGTGTCCTTTACCATATATTTTATAATAAAGTAGCAAGACTAAGTAAATAAGTGAGTCCCGAGTCATTATAGCAAATTATTACGCCTGACAAGGGGGTCATGGGACCCCTTCACTTGTAGCCAAGTCAGAGAGAAGTGTGGGTCACCTGGGGACCCTCTATTTGCAATTGGCGTCTGAAGTGGAGCATCTTGTGGGATGGAACCCTTTGCCTGTGGGGTCTGTGCTAACTCCAGGTAGTCAGCATCATAACTGAACTGTAGGACACCCAACTGGTGTCCAAAGTTGGAGAATTGGTTGGTATGAAAAAAAAAACAAAAACAAAAAACCCATGTTTGGTGACCAGAAGTGAAGTATAAGCGTCAAGACCACGGTTTGCATTTTCTGTACAGCTGCAATGAGACGATGTCAGAGAGGCTGTGAGAAACCCATGGCAGAGCACCAGTGGGGGCCACAGATGGGTGCAGAGGGAACCCGACAGCGGAGCCTTCCAAGCACACCTGCTCCTTCCCTCTCCAACACCTGGGTTCTGTCTTCCACAAGCTCCAGAACGGCAAGTCCTGAAGTGAGAACCTGGCCGTGCCTCTGGATGAATGTGACTTAATTTAGGTAGTTGTCTCCCTTCAACAAACCAACACAAGAGGAGAAATGCTGAGTGTGGCTGGATGGTCCTGACTATGTGGTTAATGAGATATGGACGCCGTGTGGTCAGTGGAGTCTGGGTGGTCAGGGAAAGCTTCAGGGAGGAGGCAGGCCTGTGGGGAGCCTTCAAGGAGGAGGAGAACATAAATAGGCAGAAGTCTCTTCTTAGGTTCTAAATCTGAATTCGTTGTAATTAAACCTAAACACTAAGCCAAACATGATATCAAGATTGTGCCTGGTTTTATTAAATACTGTTTATATTGTAGACTTTGCCCTTCTTCAGCAGCAAGCAACTGCCTTCTCTTCTCTTGTTAGACAATGGTGCCATCAAACCCGGGGACATCAGCACATCTTAGGCGCTGACAAACCAGGAACGATGCCCTCTCATCGCAGCCACATATGCACGTGAAGATATGTGAGCCACATCGCCAAAGCTAACAGGTAGTTATGGTCAAGTCTTCAGATTTTGCAGTTTCTTCTTTTACTTTTCAGTAATACATTATTACTTACTTGCATAAATTAGCCATGTTGGTTCAGATGAAGAGACAACATCACACGTTGCTATTTCGCTTACAGTTTCTTTGCAGCAGAAATGCAGAGCAGCTTGGCTGAAAGGTCCCAGCCTGAGGGTCTCTCATGAGGGTGCAGTCATCACCTGAGCCTGCAGCTTGGCTGGGATGAAAGGACCCACTGCAAGATGGCACCCTAGTATGCCTGGCAAGTCAGCGCTGGCTGTCGGCTTTCCACATGGCATCTCCACAGGGCTGTTTAAGTATCTTCGTGGCTCAGCAGCTGGTTTCCCCCACCAGTTGAGAGGGCCAAGAAACCAAGGTGAAAAGTACAATGTCTCCTATGACTTAACCTCAAGGTCACACACTTCTGCCTTCTTCTATTGGTGACCCAGACCAACCCTGCCTCACAAAGGAGAGGGCCTTGGAAGGGCAAGGATCACCTTGGAAGCTGGCTATCACAAAGCCCTTGAATTCCACTTTGAAAATGCAAAGTATGGGGTCAAAGTCTCCCACCTGGGAAACAGAACATTTTAAGATCTCATAAGGAATAGCCAGACATATAAGATGACCACATAAAAGGGTGGAAGAGAATACATACACCTCATCAACACCACCTGCTTCAAGGTGTGAGCCCCATCCATCCATCTGTCCATCTGTCCATCCATCCATCTATCCATCTGTCCATCCGTCGATCTGTCTGTCTGTCTTCCCACCCGCCCATCTATCCACCTACACATTTATCACAGAAGCTTCTGTGATGAACTCTAGGAAAAAGTGGTGAATAAAAAAGATAAGTCTCTCTCCTCATGGGATGGACAGTTAAGGCTGAAAGGCAGACATTAAACGAGGACATAAACAGATAAAGAAAATGGTGAGGTAGAGCGTGGAAGAAACAAAGAATAATTACAGCAACCAACCGAGTGGGCATCTGCTTAAATGAGATAATGAGGGAAGGAAGTCTTCCCTAAGGAAGGGGTTTTAAGGCAGAGATGAGAAGGGACTCATTCACCATGCAACTAGATGGGGTGCTGTAGGCACTCACGGATGGAGGTCAGGAACAGGCATTCCCAAGGACATTCCCAGGGCTCTCCTGGACAAAAGCCAGAGGAGGAGCCAAGCCAGGAATAAGATGAGAAGCCAGGTGTGGAAGATGAGGCATCACCATCGACCTGAGCAGGTTGGCAGGAGTAGCGTGGTCTGAGGACTGCTGGAGGAGCCGAGGGTGGGGCAGGAAGTAAGCTTGGAAAGAGGGACATGGACGCAAGTCCCACAACCATGGGAAAAGTAGCCAGCTCGATTGCTAGAGAGGAGACCAGGTGTCCCTGGTGGGGTAGAGCGGAAACCAGCTGGGGATGCTGTGGGTGAGGATATGGTGTGAGGGGGGTGCTCCAAAGGGAGTTTCAATGCAGACAGAGTAGGGCACAGGGAGCGTTAGGGCTGCAGGCCAAAGTCTGGCTGCCCTTTGGAACATCACCTCAATGGGGCCACACATTAAGAAGTTCTGCTTTGAATTTGGGACAAATTTTGGGAGCACCCTCCACTCATAAATGAGACACACTCAAATCAATCAAGAGATACGACATGGACATTTTCAGGAAAAAAAGATTTGTCTGAGAGCCCATTGTTTATATAAAATTTTCAATACTCTATTTTCAAACCTTGTCTAAAATTACACCCCCAAAATGTCACTTGACTATTCAGAAACCTTCAGTGGCTCCCCATTGCCTTCAGAATTGAAGTCAAGCCCCCAGCATGATATTCAGGGCCTTGTTTAATCTGAAAACTCCTCAACCCAACCCCAAATCTAGCTGGAATAGGTACTTAATAGTCACTTGCAAACATAAACAGAGGACTGGAACTTGCCTCTCAGAGCACAGTCAATGCAGAGCCTCGTTCAAAACCCCTGCTATGAGGCTTTCTATGGAAGGAAAGGGAGAAGCGGGGGTTTCAGCGACTGCCCCAGTTTGTACAGAAGCTAGGACTGGTAAGGTAATTAACGTTCCTTCTCATTTGGGCCTGAGATGCAGGGCAAGGAAACAGTAAGCATGCCGCTCCAAGTCACTGCATTTAAAATGAAACACTTAAACTCATTTGCCGTCATGGTTGCAAGAGCTTCTTGAAAGGAGTTGCTCTGAGGTTAATGAGCATGATAGGTCAATTCTATGTGTGCTGAAATTCTTGGAATCTGAAAACATGGCAGTTGTAGCTGGTCAGCTTTCACTGAAAAATGTACATGTGTTGTCTTTGAGGGTATTTACTTAACTAAAGACGTACGTTTCCACAGCTTCTGGACATTTATTTTATAGGAAAAGATCTTTAAAGTTTCTCCAACTCATTTCCCCACCTGCCAACTCTGCTCGCCAGCTCTTTCCTCGTAATGCCTGCTGGAGCCAAAAGAACGTCTCCGTGTTCCTGTCTGTTATAACCAACAAAAATGCATCCAATCTTTTGTATTGGACTTAAGGACGCTGTTTCTGTCCTTTCCAACTGATGGCTCCTTATAACCCTGTCTGGGCAACTGAAGTATGTGGCATAAAAATCAGAATATTAGTTTGATCCTTGGAGCTGGGAGGATGACCAGTTTGTGTTTTGCCCATCACAGGCGTTTCCCATGGCAGCTGCATTCCCAGAAACACTTCCAGACTGAACCAGACGAGGCTCAGTACCTGCCAATGAAACAGCAGGCTGGAAACTCAGTCTCTGGAGCTCCACCGAGACCGTTCTGGAGATCAACCTCACAAAGCTCCCTTCTCTTTTTACTTAAAACTGCAAGGCAAGGGTGTCTGTAGATGTGTGATTCTTCACTTTTCCACAGCAGATCCAGACATGAAAATCGCAGGACAGCAAATGCCCACTCTCAATGCTCTTTATAAGCAAAGACACAGACATGGGCAGCCAGTGTCTGGCTGACCGACAGCTCCCAGCCATCTGATGCATTCCCACGAAGTCCACTTATGAGATCTGCCTGTGTCAAGGAACACTAAAACCAGCAATAACTTTTGGCAATGCAAACGCATTCCTATTAGCTGAATAGGCATGACCAGAGATTATATGCCCCCGTGGTCTTGTTTTGAACTATAAAAGAAGGAGCTGGATTTCAAAGGAGATATGATAGAATTTTTTACCCCTGATGGGCTCTTAACTCTTCCTTATGTTTGTAGTGCAGGAGGAGTTAACATTTCTAAGAGTTCTGTTTGAGCAAGTTGCAAAGTAGCTCTGAAATGAAATGGCCAGTTTTAATGCAGTTTTTAAAAGGGCAAAATATCTCTATCACTTAGCACAGGGCCTGGCACATAAAGGATTCTCAATAAATATTTGTTGATTAAATGAATATACAGAAAGGACTCAACAGAAAAGCAGGGTAATCTCTAATCAGTAATTTCTTCCCCCTCAAAAGTGTTAAGTCAAAACTCATGGAGATAATTCCACCCAATAGTATCCTAGGCAGGGCCTCCGCCCTCAGCAGCTGAGCAGGTTTAGAGCCACTCAACTCTAAGCCCCAAGTTGCGCAGGGCTCAATTTACATGGCTATACATGTAAATTGATGAAAACATACACCTGATGAGGTGTTCAAGGTGGAAAAATTAAAGAAATTGGTTGGGCACAGTGGTTCATGACTGTTATCTCAGCACTTTGGGAGGCTGAGGCAGGTGGATCGCTTGAGCTCAGGAGTTTGAGACCAGCCTCAGCAACATGGCAAAAACCTATCTCCACAAAAAATAATTTTTTAAATTAGCCAGGGGTGATGGTGCACTGATTGTGCCACTGCACTCCAGCATTGGTGACAGAGTGAGACCCTATCTCAAAAAAAAAAAAAAAAAAGAAAGAAAGAAAGAAATTGTTAAAAGTCTACAATAGCTAAAATAGCATTTTCCAAGTGGTATAATGTGTTCCCCCATGATAGACAAATACATTTTAAGAGGTATACGGCACACTTCATTTTAATCAGTTTTAGTGTTTGAGAAAAAAAATCACTAGGTACCTCAAGCTTGTATAAGCTATTCATATGATAAGCTATAATATTAATGATGTGATTGCTTTTATAATTAGGTTAAATTCACGCTGGTGGGTCCTGGGTGACTGAAGTTTGAGAAACATGGATGCAAACTATGTTGCCTACATATACAGAAACATCACCGCGAGTCCATCAATGATGGGAAGTGCTGTACCTGTGATGTTTCTGCAATTGAGCGCATCCACCCACAGCCCTTCTGAGGAGTCCTTCCTGAGACACCTCTGGGGTGGGACCTGCCAGGTGAGGCCGAGGAACACAGCCAAGCTAATGGCTCCCATGGAAACAGGAAATCTTAATAGAGACCCAGTCCACAACCCTGGATCTCAGTAGCTCTGTGCTCTCACCAACTCTGTTTTGGGTTTTTGACCAAATCTTTAAACAATATGCTTGGAAAATTAGTAGGTTCAAGCAAAAAGAAGACCCTTAGTACCTCTGCTGAGTAAAAACTGCATATGGCAAACATTATGCCAGCTGAATGAAACATTTTGTGTGCCAACTTTAGAAAAAGGTCAATTTAATTTCAAGTAATTAGCAGAAAGGCAGCCTTGAGGCATGGATCAATGCAAGGAATGTGAAATACCAGAGCTAGGTCAAATACTGAAGAGTTGGGAATTAATTTTTTTAAGAAATGTTTTTTTTCCTCCAGGGAAAAGAGCCTAATGGTTAGGTTTCTAAGTAATTGATTTAACTTATTGAACACAGCTATTTTATTTATGTCTATAGGTACATCCATAAAGAGCCAAATTCCTGGCATATTTCCTTTTATACCATTTTATTTTATTATTTTTTGAGATGGAGTTTTGCTCTGTCACCCATACTGGAGTGCAGTGGTGCGATGTTGGCTCACTGCAACCTCTGCCTCCCGAGTTCAAGCAATTCTCCTGCTTCAGCCTCCCAATTTTATGCCATTTTAAATTAATTATGTGAAAATATAGGGTGTGTCTCAGCCATGAGCCAGCACTTGAGATCTGTTTCTTTATAATCTACCCACAGCAGACAAACACATATATTTCCCACACTCTGTCAGCTGAGAGGGCCTAGAAGCAATGACTGCCCAGTAGCAGTGAGCCTATCTAGTACCTAGAGTCTCTAATACCATTCGCCAAGGAATCGGGCTCGTGGAGAAATGGCTGACTTTAGGACAGGAACAGGAAATATACCAGATGAACCCAGTGCAGCTTGCAGTGCCAGAAAGGAAGGAAGTGCTAGAACACACACACACACTCACAGTCATACCGTCTCTCTCACACACACTCTCACACATTCTTATACATTCACATACACTTTCACACACTCAAACTCACACACTAATGTACACCCACACACTCACATATACTTTCACACACAAACTCACACACATTCACACTCTCTCACTCGCATACATCCACAAGCTCTCAGTCACTCTGTCACACAGAAACACACACACATTCTAACACACAGATACACTTTCACATACATTCAAACTCATGCAGTGACATTCACACTCACACATTCACACATTCTCAGAGTCACACTCTCTCACACACACTCATTCTAACACACACTTTCACACACAAACTCACTAACATTCACACTCACACTCTCTCACACACTCACATACACCCACACACTCACACACCTTCACACATGCACCCTTGGGTGTATGTCAAAGAGACACAGGAGCCAGTGAAAAGAACTCTCAATAGCCAAAGTAGGAACAATTTGAACAATAAAATAAATAAGAGTATTGGATTATATTCTAAAGTATAAAATAAATACCTGTATTAGTCTACTCTCACACTGCTAATAAAGATGACCCAAGACTGGGTAATTTTTAAAGGAAGGAGATTTAATTGACTCACAGTTCCACATGGCTGGGGAGGCCTCACAATCATGGCAGAAGGCGAAGGGGAAGCAAGACACATCTTACATGGTGGCAGGCAAGAGAGCATGTTCAGGGGAACTGCTCTTTAAAAAACCAGCAGATCTCGTGAGACTTATTCACTATCATGAGAACAGCATGGGAAAGACCTGCCTCTGTAATTAAATTACCTTCCACCAGGTCCCTCCCACAACATGTGGGGGATTGTGGGAATTACAATTCAAAATAAGATTTGGGTGGGGACACTGCCAAACCATATCAATAACCATGAGACCACATTAATGTCATTAAATGATTAAAAACATAAATAGGGAGCACAGACAAATCTCACATGCATGAGAATTCCAAATAATGGATGCAGCTACCTCACCATCCAGGGGTGCAGCGTAACTCCCCACTCCTCAAGTATGGGATGCGCACAGTGACCTTCCAGGCAACACAGCACGGGAAGGGGAAAAAAGGAGCTTTGTAAGTGGAGAAACCCAGCAAACACAACCTCAGCCAGGTGCTGAAGCACCTACAGATAAGACATATGCACAGTATGTCCCCTTGATATGGTGTAACAAGATGGGGAATTTGCCTCTGTGATCTGCTGCCCAAAACAGACAAGCCCAGTCCCATCATGAGAAAAACGCTGGAAAATCCCAGCTGAGGGCCAGTCTATGCCACACCTGATCTCTACTCCCCAAAACCGTCTAGGTCATCAAGAACACTGAAGGCCCAATAAACCGCCACAACCAAGAGGAGCCTTCAGAGACACGACACTGAACATGATATAATGTGAGGTCCCAGATGAACCATCAGAAAAAGAACACTGAGTCAAAGCTAAGAAAATCAGAATAAGGTACGGACATTAGCTCATAATAATCCACTGATAAGGGCTTGTTAATTGTGACAAGTGTAATAACAGGGGAGACTTGGTGTGAGGTACATGAGAACCATACTATCTTTGCAATTTTTTTATAAATTAAAAATTATTCTTATATAAAAAGCTTATTTTTAAAGATCTAGCAAGAGCAGTCTTGGGAGGATGGAAGGGTGGGAATTGACTTTTATTCTTCCTTGCCCCAAATCTCTAATGGGCAGATTTCTCTAAACACATGTAGTCTTGGGAGACACGTGTTTCCTTTTGACCATTTACGTGTGGTGCCCACCATGCATTCTCAACGGGGATAAGCAAAATTGGTACTAGGAAGGGGACGAAAACCTTCGATATTACAAAGGTTTTTACCCTCCAAAGTTTAGCTTAGCACAACCCAATAAAATCTTATTCCTTAGTGTTCAAGTTCTCTTGTTAGAAAGAAATTAAATTTAAACTCATTAATTTTTCTCTTTAGGCAGGCGGTAATGAAAAGTGCTGGTAAAACACTAGTGTGCACCACCAACAATGCATGTCTTCTTCACATTCTCAGGGACACGTGCAAGACACAAGAGCATGAAGAGTGTGTTAAATATACCCAAAAGGAAATTCTTCCCACAGCGGCTCTCTATGCAGGCATATGTTACATTCTACAATGGTGCTGTAGTCAAGTGTTGTTTTAATATAATTTTATATATGTGGTTGCAGGCACTGTCAGGATAGGTATAAAAATGTTTCTCACTTTTTAGGGAAAGAATAGGAGGATTTAAAAAAATCTGAACTTTCCATTTTGGTTGAACAAAAACATCTTCATCACTATCACAACTACTTATTGAGTGATTATTAAGGAACGGTCCTCACTGGTTATATGTTGCAACTTCAAAGAAATTCCACAGTAAACACATAGATGAAGGCTTCCTCAGCTTTCCTCTGACATAAAATTATAAAGTGCAACATTAATACCATTAAATCTCTTGGGAAGATAAGCTCTTCAGTTTAAAGTAAGATTTTAGAATCCTAATCCTTTCTGGAAGTTATATGTTCTTCCAAATGACCTCAATCCCCAGAATGTTCTCTCTCTTATTAAAAAATGTCAGGCTTAAAAAGAAAAAAATATTGTCACAAATGAACTACACAAAGATAATTGTGAAAAATGGGGAACCAAGGTATGCAGTATATAAAAATTCTCTGTAATGTCTTTGCAATTTTTCAATAAATCCAAAACTTTTTAAAAATAAGTTGTTTATTTTTTAAAATCCCATATGTCTGACTAAGTACTTATTCAAATTTACTACAGTCTGTGAGCTTCTCAAGGGCAGGATTGGGTCCCATTCATCCTTGCTTCCTGGGAACCTGACCTCGGGTCTCAGAGACAACAAGCATTCCTACGTCCTTGGGCAAACGTACAACTGAAAACTGAATTCATCAAACTCCTTCTCTCCTAATATCAAGCAACTATAAGCCCTATATGTCAGTCAAACATAAAAAGCATTACTCAGGATTATAAAAATATATTTTACAATTTCTGTCTCAAGAAGGTAAATCATGATATCTCCTGCATTATCCAAATTTGTTCAGTTATTTTAAAATATGATTTTTTTTTCAAAAGGACCCAGTTTAATGATGATGACAGAAGCTTGTAGGGGAAGGAAAAGGTACAGAATCTAAGACAACCCGATTCAATAAAAACAATTTAAAAGTATGATATTAAGGCCTTGCTAAGAGGTCACAAGAAACAAGCGAGTGGGTGGTGAGTGTTGTTGGAAATGCAGAGCCCTTCCTTGGTTGAATGAAAGCTCCCTAAGCCAGGGACACAGTTGAAACAAGTACAATACCTTGGCCTGCTTTCTCCTCTTTGTGTGTTGGCCAAAAAGGAGGAGTGAACAGGAAAGACCCTGGCAGGGAGTTGGGATGCAACAATCACATCTTGTTGAAGAAAGCCAGATCTCCCTCGGAGGCAAGACAGACAGGGAGGGAGAGAGCGCTGGCGAGTGCTCACCACGTCTGCCCCCTGAACCATGACCTCAGCTGTCTGGAGTCAAGATGTATGAAGCAGTGCTGATATGATGCCCAGGGGAAAGAAAGTTAAAGATTTTTCTGAAAGGTAGCAGAGGAATATGCAAAGAATACTGGATTTCAAATCTGACAGGCCTTGGCCCAGATGCTAGTCTTCTCGCTTAACTTTCTACCTGGGGGTGGGGGTGGGGGGGGCTTTAGCACCCTCATGTGCACAACAGCATCCACCTTGCAGGGCTGCTGGGGGCATCCAGCGAGCTGATATCTATGGAATATCTAGCCTAGGGGTTATAAACTATGGCCCTCGGGCAAAGCCAATGCACTGCCTGTTTTGGTTCAGCCTGCAAGCTAAGACTCATTTCATATTCTAAAATTGTTTAAAAAGATTTTTCATGACACATGAAAATGATACTAAATTCAAATTTCAACGTCCAGTAAGTTTTATTGGAACATAGCCATGCTCATTCATTTATGTATTATCTAGGGCTGCTTCTACGCAACAGCCCAGTTGAGTCGCTTCAGCAGGTATCATTGTGACCTGTGCTGCTGAACATATTTACTGTTCAGCTCTTCCCAGAAAAATCTGCAGAACCCCAGTCTGGCTCTGTCCAAGGCCAAGACGGGGATCCCAGTAACTGCCAGTTTCCTGTCCTTCCACATCTTTTCTCACCGTGCAGTGGTTCTCAACCCGGGGCAATTTTACACCCCAGGGGCCACGTGGTAATGCCTGGAGACATCTGTGACTAGAAGAGGGTGGCGCTGGCATCAGTCAGGTGTATCAGGGATGCTGCTACACATCCAGGAACTCCCAGGCCAGTGCCCTCCCCCCACACACAGCAAAGGCTTATCCAGACCTGGGGCAGTGATAGGACGACCCAGTGAGGGACAGGAGAGAGGCTGGCATTTGCTGAGGATTCAGCATGTGTAGGGCATGGCATCAGGTCACAAGGCCACCATCACCATCTCCTTTACAGCTAAGGAAACAAAGCCTGAGCAAGGGCGAATGACAAGCCCAACGCCACACGGCAAGGCAGAGGGAGTCCGAATCCATTTCTGCAGGTTCCAACATCCATTGTTCTCCTCCCACCATGCACGGAAATGATTCTTGAAACAGCTGAGCTCCCAGACAAGATACAAGGGTGCCAGCTTTTACCTCTTCAAATCCTCTCTCCATAATGATGGGTTATATGAGGCCTGGTGCAGGAGTTGGGGCCTCCAGCAGCCTCCTGTGTGGCAGACACAGCTTCATGAGGATTGTCAGGCCAAGGGTGGGGTTGGGGTTCCCACAGAAGGTAAGAAACTGAGTGGGACAGACCATACCCAGGAACCCCGAGAGTCTGGGAACAGTGTTCCAACCATAAGGCACTGTGCATGTCCTATGAGGATATCTGTTCCACAGTAGGTATTTTAGTCATTACATTCTTAAGAGGAAACACCATTGGCTGGCTTGGAAGCTAATGCAAAATGGATGCTTCCTAAGTCTGAAAGGCTAACTATTGAGCCTGTTCAGCCAAGCTGGAGGTGCTACCATCTAGCCTGAGCAACTCCTGCAATTACTCGAATAATCCCTTAGATAAAAAATATAGGTCTGGCTATGTCAACCCACCCATGTAGAGTAACAGCACTGCTCTTGGCACAGAGCCACACTTGGGGCGGTGTTCCAGGTAAGACACCACATAGCACTAAAGTGAAGAAGGTAGCATTCTATCAGCTAGACGCAGCCTCCAAATGATTTTAAAGGACCCAGAGTTGCCAAAAGGAGGTAGGAAACATCTAAAAAGTTGTGGTAGTCAGAATGGTTCGCAAGGCTTAGGATCCAGGCACGGATAAAGTCTCAGAGTCAGTCAACAAGCATCCTGCAATCACTCCACTCTGTGCCAAGCACTGCACCAGGGTAGAAGGGCACAGAGCTGTGGCTGCTGCCCTGAGGGAGGGCACAGGCTGGTTGGGAGAAGCAGGGATAAAAACTAATAATGATGGTACTCTGTGATCGCGCCAGAGAGCTGAATCCCAAAGTCATGCATGGTTGGGGTCTAAGGCCAGTATAGAAGGTAGAGGTGGCACCTGAGGCACAGTCCAAATTAATCTTTGAAAGCCTCACAGCTTTCATGCTTTTATACAGGTTCAGCATTTCTTCTCCACAGAGCACTGGGGCATTGCTTATTGGGTTGAGCATAATTGAGTTGGCTTATTTTAGGGGTTGCGCTATTTCATGATATCCAACAGAAAGAACTAGAACTGCTCTTAGGAAGTAAGAAGCTTGCCTCATGAGAGGCAGAAGGAACTAAGAAAACAGCAGATGCCCACATGCTCCTTGGGGACCCAAGGGGATGTGATCACCTATGTCACTTAAGTTGCGTCTCTGCAGCATCTGTTTCTGCCATGTGCAAGGCTGAATTTGCATGAATTAAATGTGCGCATGATATGATTGCACATCACAGAGATGTGGACAACTTATAAAGACAAAGGTATGGGAAGGAAGAATTTGGCCAGGAGGCCAGGGGTTCAGGATGGGTTTCACAAGAGAAGGTGCCGTTTAAGAATGAGTGCTTAAGTGGTGCTTCAAGAATGAGTAGGACTGAGGGAGTCAGGGGACACAGGGACAGAACATAGTGCAAGCATTGTGGTAAAGAACGTGGCCTATTTAGGCAACTGGCTGCCCTGACAAGCTTCATGGCTAAGATGTAGGGGTGGGGGCTCTAGAGTCCAGATGGCCCAGGCTACCCAGTCCCATGGGCATCATGCTAAGAAGCCTGGCTTTGAATTCAGGTGTCATCCGGGACTTCCGAAGGACTGGAAAACAGGAAGGGAACAGGTTCTATCTGTGCTTTAGACAGAGTACCCTGCCTCCTTTTGTAGAATGGAGGAAGACTAATGAAGGCAGTGGTAGACAGCAGAAAGAAGAAGCACATGTCAGGATACTGGGCCAGTAGAGTTAAGAAGTGTTTCAAACCTTACTATTTCAGGGGAGAAGGAAGATGACAACCTTATCTTCTAGGGACAATTAAATTAAGTGGGAGGCAGAGTCTACGTTGGGGGACAATACATTTGCATAACTGTGAACTTTCAGCTGGAGGTACCTGTAATTGATTGAAAGTAGATGATCAAATCTCAGGGGTCAAAGCAGAATGAGAGGTGTGGATTTTAAGTCAATGCATGCTAGATGACAAAAGCTGAAGTTATCGTTCGTAACACCTGACACAGCGGTTCACACAGTGGGAACTCCACGTGTGGTAGCTCTCACTGCTATTTTCACTTATGTGAGCCCCTAGGTGCAAGTAGACCATGAGGTCACAGTTGAGAGGGACATTACCAGCGTGACCCTTCATCAGAAGTGGGGCCACAAAGAAACTCAGAGGACACCAAGAATGAGGGACAGAGCCAGGAAAACTAATGAAAAGCAAAAACAAAAACATATGAGAAGAAACATGAGAACGGGGTCTCAGGAGCCCAGAGAAGAGAGGATTTCAGAGGAGGAGAGGGAATGGGTATCAAGATAAGTTAAGATAAAGAGTGAAAGGTGTGTGCTGGCTTTGGAAATTAGGAAGCCATCTCTGACCTTGGCAAAGGCCATTCCAATGACATGTTGGGAATGGGAGCTGCTACCAAGGGTTGGGAGGGAACTGGCGGGAGGTAAGCCAGTGAATGCGGATCACCTTTCTGGGAAGTCTGGCTGTGAAGGAAAGAACGGGGATGGTTATTGGAGGGGAGAGCAGGGCTCCATTTTCTCAGCTGTAAAAAAAGGCAAATGGAAATGTATGGAGTAGAATGTGCCTCTGTCATTTTAATTAGCTGCTATTTGATATTTGAGACCTGCCATATGCTAAGGGAAGCTTTGGTTTCATGTTCTAATGGGTTTGCCTTCCATTTTCCATTTCTCATACTCTTTCTGTAACTTCATTCTCACTCAAGGAAGCTGGAAATTGGACATTTCCTGGAGTATTCAAAGGCTGAGCTCAAGTTAGGTCATCTCACGATCAATCACATTTTGACATGTCTTCACTGGTTCCGCGGTTAAGTTTTTCAAGACATGAAATTGGAGTTTGGTTCCTAAAGACACTTTAAACTTTCAGTGTCACCTTACATTTCTGTAGTAGTGTTAGGTTTCTAGCGTATTTTACAGCCATCGTTTCATCTCATTCTCACAATGACCCTTAGAGGGAGGGAATGCAGATAAGTTTATCCCTGCATTATAGACAACAACCAACGAACAAAAAAGTGCAAGCTCTCCAACACACACAAGGTCACCTCCTTTCCTGTCCCTCTACTCTTTCCACTAAATTATCAGTGGCAGTGATGGCTTGATTCTTGATTTGGAAAGGACATTCTAACAACCCACTCAGAGAGAAAGAGAGGGAGAACTTGACAGTAATTTTACCTAAATCAGCCGAATTGACTTGACCAGCAATCTGGCATTGGATGCAGCATCAATTTCCCCAAGTGGATCTAAGCCTTGGGTGCTCACTAAAATCACCGGGGAGTATTTTTTTTTTTTTTTAAGAAATCTGCATGGGCCTGCCCCAAACCATTTAAATTAACTCTCAACAACTGGAGGTTGAACACTGTTATTTGTAAAAGTTTCTGGGTGATTCTAAAATGCAGCTAGGGTGAAAACCAGTATACATAGTAAGTCAATGACGTGGTGAACACCAAATTAGACAGGGGGTCCTTTCTCTTTGGGGATGTATATGATGGAAGCTCCTGCCACCTATGTAGCCAGGGCCAAAACACAGGGGTTGTCCTTAACACCTTGAATCCATGGGCAAGTCCAACAAACTTTCCCTTCAAAGTACATCTCCAGTCCAATCACTTCTGGTGCTGTCCATGGTCAGAGTGTGGACGCCTCCCTCTCCTTCCTGGACAGTCGCACTGGATTCCATGGCTCTCCTCATTTCCATTCAGGGCCCTACACTGCAGTCTGCGCACAGCTGTCAGAGGTCACTGTTAAAACTCACTTGCACGCCCTGCTCCAAGCCCCCAGGAACCTTCTCGTGGCTGTTCTACCTTGTCAGGGCCCTGCTCACCTCTCTACACGCTCCCTCTTTGGCTCCCTCTGTCACTGTTTCCTCAGCCTGGATGCTCTTCCCCAGAACTCCACATGGCAGTCTCAACCTTCATGTCATTTAGGTCACCTTCAGATGTCACCTCCACAGAGAGGCCTTTCCTGACCACCCTCAGGGCAGAGATACAGCTCCAGCACCAGGTGCATGGCAGGCACATAATCCAGATTTGGGCATGAGTCACTGAACCCCCAGGAACTTGTTACCGCTTTTTAGCCCAAAGTGCTTTGGGACAAAGCACAGCGGGGCAGGTGACCAGGCTGCCTGAGGTCACAGGGGTGGCCCCATGCTATGGCACCATAGGATGAAGAAGAATGCACATGAGGAGAGAATGGAGGGACAGTCAGAGCCCCAGAGCCATGGGGTGGGGCTGTGGTTAGTGCCTCTGGGTCACAGAGCGACGTGCTTTTCATGCCAAGCCTAGAGTTTGTCTTCACACTCTAGGATGTGGATGTGAGGAATGCCTCTGAGGTTTTCAAGGAAAATCATGATGAGTTAGATCCTCATTTTAGGAAAACAGTTGTGGAAATCTGTCCAGAAGAAAGCCAGAAAGGATGTGACTTGGAATTTGAGGCCCCCTTTCTTTAGGTTCCCATGGCATTCCCAGCCAGAAATTGCTGGCCAAACTTCCAGATCTGGCTTACTGGACTTGCCATGGCCATCAGATAAAATGTTTAAGAGTTAGGGATTTCTGGCAGGGCACAGTGGTTCAGCCTATAATCCCAGCACTTTGGGAGATCGAGACAGGAGGATTGCTTGAGCCCAGGAGTTTGAAACCAGCTTAGGTGACAAAGGAGGCCTGTCTCCTACCCCCTCCCCACCCCCTCATCTCTACCAAAATAAATAAATAAATAATAATAAGAAGAAATAAAAAAGCTAGGCATTTCTGTATAAATAAGGAATGTGCTCCATGGTTGTGAACACTGCATGTCACCTCTGGGGAAAAAGAGTCACAAAAAATTAATGTTATGATTTGGTAAGTCATATAAAATCAGAATATTTACCAGAGAAAGAAGGCCACAGTTTATGTCGCTATCTCAGGATGAATGTCTGTTTCCTACAGGCTACTACTTCCACAGTGAGGTCACACATGGGAGGAGCCCTGTGGGAAATCTTGGCCCCTGTTGCTCCCGCATCACTCCAAGTCTGTCTTATTTTCCATGCTCTAGACACACCTGCCTCCTCCCTGCTCCTCCAGCCTCTTACACTCTGGCTCTTCTCATGGCTGGCTCTTTAGAACTTATTGAAAAAACTATCTTTCCTTCTTAGAAAGGGCTTTCCTGGCCAACCTATCAAAATCCATCTTCCCTGCTGGCCCCTAGAATACTTTGTTGTTTTTTTCTTAACAGTTATCACAATGTGAATTTATTTAATTATGTTTCCCTTACTGCAATGTAAGTTGCAGGTGGCAGAAAGCGTGTCTGCCTTCTGCATTGGCTGTATGCCTAGCACCTGGCACATAATAGGTGCTCAGTTAAAAACTGGCTGAACAGAAAGAGGCAAAGAGTGAGAAGCAAATCTAAAAGTCTATATTCTGAGGCACAGCAGGCACTGTTGTTCTGCAAAAATATTCTTAACGTGAGTATGCTTTGTATACTGAAGATACACTGCATGATTCAGTTCAAAATGAAAATCTTGACTTACTGGTAATGAGGACAGATACACACATACACACCTTTGGCCAGAATGCCTATTCCCACAGCATGTATACACGTCTTCCCCATGGGGAACTCCTGCAAACAGGTACACACACGTAACAGACATTGACATGCACCACTTCTCACACAAGCTTTCGGGGTTACCCACCAAATATGAGTACATATTGTAATTTTATGGCCATACACTGATGCCATAAACTATATGTTGAGATGAGCCCACTGGCATTACAACAAAATTCTGTTCCCAACTTACCTAGGTCATCATGCCCCTACATAACGTCACTAACCTGGAATTCTTTAGTGCAGTAGGTGTATGCCTGTCACCCACAGGGCTCTCATTCTGGAGACAGAAACCCAGAAGAGTTGGGACAGCTACCTAATAATCATGGTTCTTCCTAGTCTTCTAAAAGACGATGCTTGTGACCCACAAGCACCAGGTGGTAAGCTTGGCCAGCAGTAGATGTGCCAGTTCCTCCTCCAACATGCCTTGTGATGTCTGCCAGGTGGCTGGAGGGTAGGAAGGAGGAAGCTGGGGGTCACAAACCAGAGAAGGCCTGAGCTGGTCCACCCCAGCGGCAGGCCCATAGCCCTCAGCAGCTTGTCCCTCTGATTCCCTCCAGGGAAGGTTGTCAGACACAAGACAGGACACATTCAGTTAAATGTGCATTTCAGATAAGCAACAAACACTTAAAAAAAAAAGTATGTCCCAAATATTGCACGAGACATATTTACACTAAAATTAAATACATTGTTTATTTGAAATCCAAATTTAACCGGGCATTCTGTACTTCTAACTTGCTAAATCTGGCAACTCTAACCCCAGGGAAAGTCTACATAATGGCTCCCAACATCCAAGAAACTTTAGATTATTCCATATTTTTCTATTATTCATGTATATCAATATTTTAAATCAACTTTCTTTATAACGAAGGCCCACTCCTCTTTTACTGTATCTATTATGTTGTTTTTAATTTTGCTGACCAATAGCATGATGGAATTTTCTTTAATATCTTAAGTTTTTCTTCCAGAAAATATCAACACCACTATACTTGACTTGTACCTTGTATATTCAATTTGCAACAATGTCTGTGAAACAACAAAGTTAGAAAAAATGTGCACATTTGGCATTTGGGCCTTTTAATCAAACCACCAACCTTTCTAAAAGCTCAGTTTCCAAGGTAAGCTCCCTAGATGGAAATCACCTTATCATTACTCACATAAAGGTGGCCCACTGCAACCATTCCAGGAAGTGACAGAGGAGGTTCACAATCTCAACTGCTCTTCAAAAAATCTGCTTTCTATTATGAAAAATGATCTAAAAATAGTTCTATATAATACAAGGACCAAGCCATCTGTATGATCTCTTCAAAGAGCTCATATTTCCATAGATTTTTATCACTTTCCAACTGTTCCTACAAGCACTGAAATTTAAGAAAGTCATGTCAGTTTAGCAGATAAAACGCACCAAGATATTAAATTTAATCACTATTATTTCAATTATTTTATATTATCCTTTTACATCATAAAAGGCTCAAATCAAACATGTCAAAGTAAATAAAGTTTAGACTGCATTAAAACTCATGACAAATGGGTTTTTAAGTTGCATAAATATATTTCTAGCAATAATCAATTCGAGGAAATCAATGTTAATTAAATAGACATAAATATAGAAAAATGCCCATCATTCACTCAGTTAAACTGAACATGGAAGTTGTATATCTGGGATTGTAACCCCTGGTTTTTGTTCAAAAACTAATTTTCAGTAGATGCAAATAATGTTGGATCCCTCATCAGCACTGTCACATCAAAATTGGTTTGCATTTTATTGTCTGAAGAATAAAGCTTCCATTCTATAAGGATAGAGTTAGCATTAAAGTGAGTAGAGACAACCCTTGAATGAAAGAATACCAAAGCAGCTAATGTGATTTAAAAGCTTCGGCAGTCTCAAAGCTGAGAAAAGGAGAGGAACTCACCTTGGAGTCGAAGCTCTTCACTGGGATCCAGAGGTCTCCACTCCGAACAGAGGCACTGACAACTTCATCAGCTCTTCCTTGGTTCCATAAGCTCACCCCTGAATCAAAAGGAAAACAGCCCTATATTTCACTCTAGTCAGGAAGAGTTTGGAATCAGAAGCTTATTACATAAATGACACAGTGAAAATATTTGGAAGTTAAATAAGCCCAGGGAAACACTAGAACCCATTAAGTCATGAAAAGTGTTAAAACTGCTGAATTCTCTGTCAATCTAACCATGAAAATTTTGTAACTTAAAGAAAACAAAAGTTAATTAATTTGTTCCTTCAAGACCTGTAACATGTGCTGGGGTATTATCATAGACAAGATATATAATTCAGTCCTTCAACAAGCAACAAAAATGCAAAAGTGACTTTGAAATGATGAATTGATACTTTATTTAAGATCTGCTCTGTATTAAAAGTCACACGGCTTTAGCTGTATCAAGACTAAATCCATTTATTTAAGTCCCAGTGAATCTGTTAAACATAATGCCAATTCTCCTCTCTGCACTTATGGAGTCTAATTTTATATGCTTTAGTAAGTGATTCTATAGACAAAATTAATTTTCCAGTTCAGACTGACTAGACTGGTTTATGTTTTAAAAAAATCAAGTCATTCAGTAAACTATTATATGATCTTGTTTCTTGGGGTCCTGTTTGTTGAACCAGTTAATATACTGACACAGGTTCAATTTAGACACATTTCCATAAACAATCCTCATGGAAAGTATAACATTTTTCTCTTCTGGAGGGTGTATCACTTTCTCAACAAATACGCTAATTTCTCTGGACTTGCTCTCCTATGAGGTCATGCTCCTGCTATTTGGTTCGACCACAGTATATCCCTCAAGGTGAAGGATGGGACCAGATTCCCTCACATGTTATTCCCATTTCTTCAAGCAGGACTCATAATTTTCAGACCTGAGTCATAATAACACAGTTTTAAGTTACTAAAGAGTTCACATTTATTGGGCACAAATGGTATTGAAATTTTAATCCTAGACATTTTACAGTTCCCCAAATACTTTTAAATCCACACCATTTTATCATGCTCAATGTGGAAGTCTGCAGTTATATTCAGGTTACCAAAGGATTACTACTCCCGTAGTCACTGTCTGAAACAGCCTCTGTGAAATTCTCAAGCTGGTCACAGAGTGTTTAAAACTCTCAGGTGTTGAGGACCAAGGGGACAAGGAACAGGAATGAACTGAAAGTCCGAAATACAGCCAATGGGAGAGGGCTGAGCTGCAACCCTCGACCGCATGGGGAAGGAAGGAGGGAGGAGACTGTGGGCCCAGGACGTGTGGTCTTCAGGATGTGGATGGGCTGAGTCTTCAGGGATGAACCTGCATTCAAGCGAGAAGGGTTCTGGCGGAGCAAGTGGAGGTGCCGGCTCTGACGGTGATATCTGTGACACCCGTGAACGGCTGCTTGGAGGTGAAAAGAGTCAACTCTCTGAATGGGAAGCATCCGAAGTCCTTCTCCTGGCTGCAAGGGTGCAACCACTGGCAGCATGGAGATCTTAAGTAAGTGTGTCTCCCTCCTCCTGTCGCTTGAGCCCATGCCTTCCATGTGCTCAAAGGCAGAATAGTGCAGGCTTTGGAGGAAGATGCACCCTGCAGCAGCACCAGCTCTACCACACATCAGCTGTGGGGCCACGGGCCAGTTGTGTCCCACGTGTTTACTCACCACTCACCAAGTATTCAACTGTCTACCTGGTGACAGGCACTCTTGTCAGTGACTCTAGATCTGATGCCTTCTATTCAAAAAGCCTATTCTTTCTTCACGCCAGCAGCCCCAAAGTGAGCCAGCTCCCTCCGTCTATACTGCTGAGACCCTCATCTCTTGAACACAGCTTCATCCCAGAAGGCTTGCTTCTCTCTCCGTCCTGTGCATTTCAGAGAGGGACATAGAGAAAACTGCCCTCAGGACTTGCATTCTTGTACTGGGAGAGAAAAACGATGAAAAGAAGACCATTTCAGAGAGCCAGAAGTGCTGTGAAACAGCAGGACCACAGCAACTCTGTTAAAACTGCAACCTTCCTGTCAATCAAACATTATTTCAAAGTAAAAAAAAATTAAGAAGAAAAACAGGGTGACAGCAGAATGGCTGGGGATGGTACTTCTGAAGGACAGGCCAGGAAAGCCCCCCTTTTTTGTTGGGGATGGGGAGCTTATAAGCTGAGAGCTGATGATGAGAAGCCTCCAGCTGCACATATAGCCACGAGGATCGACAGCAGTAGAGGGAGCGCAAGACTTTCCTTTCCCATAAAATGAGGCAGAGCGTGGTGAGCCCGAGGGAAATCACATGATGTGTGAGGGACGCATCGGCCGGTTTCAACGGCACTGTTCTCGAAGCTTTGCCAAGACCAGGGTCTCTTGCTCAGGACCCCACGGGATTCACACGTTGGAATGCAGAGAAACAAAGTGAGTTCTGATCCAGCTATACAGCTCCTGCAGAGGCCGACTACAGAGTGCAATTAACTGAACTTATAAGAGAGCTGTCATGTTATTGGAATTGGATTAAGGCAGCTTTAAAATACTAGCAATTATGGGGTGAAAACTGGAGATCCATCTGAACTTTCCCTTCACCTGCTGAAAACCACACCACGCCGAGAGTTACCACGGGCATTGGTGTAGTCTTTGGAAAGTCAGCTAAAACTGTCAAAGTGATCGCGAGCATTTTAAAATATCCTCCACATAAACAAACCAGTTTAATTATAAGGTACTCCTGGCAGTGCTGAGTTTCCAACACAAGTGAATTGTTAAATTGAACAACCACAAACCAATCCTATTGCCAAGGTTCTGTTAAATTTGGCAGAGAAAGAGTTCTAAAACTAGAATCCTCTATCACTCCCAACCCAACCCCAGCAATGGGGAGGATGGGATGGTTTCCATGGGTATTCCAGCCACACTACCAAAAGGCCTGGAAGGTTTTCACCCAGGCCTCAGATGCCTGGAGGAAAAGTCTTTGCACTTAATAGACTTCCCTTGAGAAGCTGTATGTGTGAGGAGGAAGGAGATGATGCGTGAAATCCGGGTCTTCTAGTCGAACTGTTCGCAGGTGCTCCTGCAGGGAGGGGTGTAGGGGAGGCAGCAACTCCACACCTTGACTTTGGGGAAGTTCAGGAGGTGTTGGTGGGGCCTCCTGTTAGATAATCAGGGTGAGGCTACAGAAACCAAGTGTAAAGAACATCCTCCATCCTCTGGACTGTTTCTTCCAAGGCTCTTAGTGGCTGAGAAAGACACAGTTATTTAGTTTCCTGAAGGCAAAATATTCCAACCACTGAAACA
Source organism: Gorilla gorilla gorilla (assembly GCF_029281585.2). Lineage (NCBI taxonomy): Eukaryota > Metazoa > Chordata > Mammalia > Primates > Hominidae > Gorilla > Gorilla gorilla. The sequence goes on from NC_073232.2 coordinate 138,623,476, forward strand.
TTTCCTGTTTCACCTACATATTCCAGTATCTCAATCCAAAAGGAGCCCTTTTTGGCAAATATGTTTTCCTTGAAGAGGCTTTATTTCCAAATATTCGAAGGAGAATTTAGAAGCAGGCTGTGGCAGCCCTTGTAGAATGTGGTGCAACCTTTTTGAGAAATTGAGTGACTGCACTATTTGCTGAGTACGGTATTTATTATCTATGTACATGGATAATGAAGCCATCTCTCAGCTTTTTAATTGGCTGCACAACATCCCCTCAGCAGTATCTGTAGTCAGAAGACCGTTTCTTATGAGCTTTTCTTATGTATTTATACATTGGTATTTCTTTTAGATGATGCAAATAAAAATTTTATTTCTACTGCACGGATAGACAGAATAAATTATACACAGCTGTGAGGTACCAGAATATATTTTATGGAGTGATCTTATTGATAAATTATAAACGCGGGACCTGAATGATGGATACATTCAAGCCTGAGAAACCCGAGGAAAAAATATGACCCTATAAAATACACAGTTTGCATATATTTTATTTTTCATAATATATATTTGGGCATGAACAGAACTCATAGTTACCTAAATAAGAAATGTGGATAGATTATACTGGGCAGGAAGCTCTTTTGCCACTGCATAACCTGATACACTGCTTGCAGTTTTGATAAAATGGACAGTTTGCTTCAGCCTCAGAGTGGAAAAACACATATTAGATCGTTCATCTCAGACGGTTATCTGCTGTGATCATCAGCTGTGCTTCCCATGGGAAGTGTGTGCCTGCTTTGCTTGTCTCCTTGTCTGAGTTTGTCATTTTCAGATCTGATTCAGGCTAGTCAAGATTGCAATGAAAGTTTTTAAGGTTATGGGAAAGCAGGCAAAGAAGAAACCTCTCAAAGTGACTCCAGATCCTCCCCTCATGTCACCCAGAGCCTGGCTGCCTGCATGAGTCCTGCCCCATCCTTGCTCTAACCAACCTTCCTTTGGTAACTTATGAAGGGAAACAGGAAAGGCTATAACCAAGTCCACACCACCCTGATGCCCACATCCGCGCAAGCTCCATTTCACAAGAGGTGGAGACTGATGCAGCAGCTCTAAGACATACACAGTGAAGAGGGGACATCTTGGAGCCACAAGACCTGACCCTGGTCCTGACTCCTCCTTGATTTATTTTCCTTTGTCAAAGCCTGACATCTGAGGCTCTACCGTCTACAAAATGAAAACTGCATTCTCTCCTCTAAGATTCTCATGAGGTTAAGGGAGCTCAAATAAGTCAACATAGTAAAGCGCTTTCGAAAAGCTTAATGCATGAAATCCGTCTTAGATATCAGAATCCAAGTTTCTAGACTTTGAGGCAGTGTCTGTTTAACCAAACCACACTATTGGTGCAAAAATCACAACTCCATATTGATCATTTGAAAACGCCAGTGTGTAAGTGGATGCCAGTGGGTATCCTCCTAAGCCACCCAGTGGGCCATTGAGAAAATAAGCTCTGATGAGATCATTAGTCAAGAGAAACTTAAATATCACACCTGGAGTTCTGGCTTGAAAGGGAAATCATTATCAACACCTACATGAACTTTAAAATGGAGAATCAATCTGAGGTGCAAAAAGTAGAATTAAGATAAACATTCTTTTGAAAAATCTAAGTGAAAGCAAAAAGTTGGGGCGGCCATTTGCCACGAAGCCAGGGACAAGGCTTCAGAAACTGACTAAGCAATTTTTTTTAGCCCCTAAATATCCGAGACCTAAAGAAAATCTTACAGAACTGAGCAGCTCCTTGTCTCAGGGCAATATGGTGGTGATGCTCCTATAAATGATAGCAAGATTTCCTTTCAGATTCACATTTTCAATCTTAACCAAATAATGATGTAGTTCTTTCATTTTAGCTGCACGCTCCCTACATGTAAATTAGTAATGCAATTTTAAAATAACATAAGTGAAGGATCCACAAAAGCACCAATAGCAAAAGTTAAGCTGAAAAAAGTAACTTTATAAGAGAGAAACCTGACAAACCCTGCTTTAGCCAGATGGTCAAGGTCAACATCAACAGAGATAAGTCCTGTGGATGGCACGACCCTTGATGTGATGTGATGACAGTCACACTTCCATCTGTGATCTTCCACTTCAAAACCCACAGCCTCCGTCTAATCATGAGATAAATTCCCAAAGAGGTATGCTCTAAAATATACCAACCAGTAATCCTCAAAACTGTCAACATCATCAAAAACAAGGACAGTCTGAGGTACTGTCACAGACAAGATGAACCTAAGGAGACAGGACAACTAAATGTAATGTGGTATCCTGGATGGGACTGAGCAACACAAAAAATGCACTCAGTAAGAACCAATGAATAAAGTATAAACCTAATTTAAAATACTATGTAAATATTGGTTTACTAACTGTAACAAATGTACAATACTAAGGTAAGATGTTAAGAATAGGGGAAATGGGATGTGGAGTGTCTGGAAACCATCTGTTCTAGCTTTGCAATTTTTCTGTCACTCTAAAATCATTCTAAAAATGAAGTCTACTAAGAATAATTTTTAAAATTTAATCTGAATTTTACAAGAATAATCATGTCATTCTGGAGCAGTTCAGTACATATCAAAAGGCTCAGGGATGACTGGTTATCACTGGGGGCTCCAAATACCAGAAAGTTGGCATGTTTGCCATTCACTGCTCTTCTGACATTGCTATTTACTCAGATGGAAGATGCAGTACCTGCAGGCAAGCTAAAACCTTGTCACTGACAAGGATTCCTGAGTAGAAAAAGGCAGAGGATGTGAAAATAAGTGATTCTCAAGCAGCTTAAAGGGCCTTCTGAGTACTCCAGCATACTCTAGAAAACACAGAAACAGCAAGTTGAAATAAAAACTTAAAATTTTTTGCATCATTGGCTACAAGGGTCTGGGATGGCAGAAAAGTGAAAGGGAGAAACTGCCACTAGGTTTGGGAAGGTGACACCAAGTGACACACACATAAACACATTGACAAAACCATGTCAATACAGAATATAGCTTCTCTCAGAGCCTAAGATTGTAGCTACCACGCTGGCCCGCTGAATTATGAAGATGTAGGCAGGTGTAAGAGAAGCAGCATAATATTTTGAGTCAGAAGACGCATCCTGCATCCACCACACGCTCTCAATGACCCTGGGCAAGTTGCTTGCATTCCTTGCTATTGAGATCCTTGGTGAGTGGAGCTGGGCTATGGAACAGCATCCGCCACAGAGGGCCAGCAAGAGGATCAGATGAGATCATGGATGCAAACATGTACATGGTGTATTACTCAGGTTTTCCAGAACCAATAGAATATGTGTATATAAAACAGGGAGTTTATTAGGAAGAACTGGCTCACACAATTACAAGGCGAAGTCCCAGGACAGGCCATCTGCAAGCTGTGAAAGACAGAAGCTGGTAGTGGCTCTGTCAAAGCCCGAAAGCCTCAAAACCAGGGAAGCCAACAGTGCAGCCTTCAGTCTGCGGCCAAAGGTTGGGAAGCCACTGGTCTAAGTCCCACAGTCTGAAGTCTTCAGTCCCTGAAGTCTGATGTCCCAGGGCAGGAGGAATGGGAAGAAGGAAGAGAGCCAGAAGACTCAGCAAGCAAGCTTATCCCACCTTCCTCTTCCTGCTTTGAAGTCACTGGTGCAAGTCCCAGAGTCCAAAGGTCAAAGAACCTGGGGTCTGATGTCCAACGGCAGGAGGAGTGGGAGGAAGCATTCAGCACAGAAAAAGAAGGAAATCAGAAGCCTCAGCAAGCCAGATCATCCCACCTTCCTCCACCTGCTTTGTTCCAGCTGTGCTGGCAGCACATGGGATGCTGCCCATCCATCCTGGGAAAGGGCGGGTCTTCCTCTTCCAGTCCGACTCAAATGCCAATCTCCTCTGGCAACACCCTCCCAGACACACCCAGAAACAATACTTTATCAGCCATGTAGGCAACCCTCCATCTAGTCAAGCTGACACCTAATATTAACCATCACACATGGATCTCATTTGGTTTAAGTTGTTTTTTTTGTTTATTCCTTATCAGTCACTGGAAAGAAATACACCAAAATGCTCTTGCTGGCTTTCTTTGAGTGCTGGGGCTATGAATTCATTATGATTTTCTTCTCTATGTTTGTATGTATTTCTGGCTTTTCTATAATTGGCACATTACTACTTTTATGATGAAAAAATAAACTTAAAAAAATCCTTTGGACTTATGATGACAAAACAACAATTCTTCTGGCACCACAGATACACAGCCTTGGGCGTGTTAGAGGACAGAGCCATTTGGAAATAAAAGCAATCAAGTGCTATGGAACAATTACAATTTAGAAAAGATGTTTCATGTGTCATTTTGAAATTCAAAGAAAGCTAGTTATAGCTTCTCATAAATGTCTAAATAGATTCATACCCCAAGCACGAGCTGTCTCTACTACACATAAACATAACTGTCCATGCCTATGGTGCCTCCCAGCTGTGGGGAGCAAAGTCACTTACAACAGTAACTTACATTTTTATACCCGTTACTGGTGAGTGAGATACTAATCCCATTTTACACACTGTGAGACTAAACTATAGAGTTGTATAGGTTTTTCTCAAAGTTGCCTAATAATATAAATGGTGGAATTGATGGCAAAACCCAAGCCCTTTGCATGTCAAATACATACATTCACTTTGTAACACTTTTGCAGAGGGTCAGAATTCTTCAATGCTTACCTTGCAAGAAACGATGTAAGGGGAAAATGAAACTAATTGTTAAAATGTACACCTAGGAATAATTTTTGGATCTTAACAGCAAAACAACAAGAATGGAACCTTGTATATGTCATTAAGTCCTGTAAACTTATTAAATGGAATTAAACAACAGTGAAAAACAAGTCATTCTGCATCTACACTAAAGCCCCAGCTCCATGTAACGGCATTCTCTCACATCCCTGCTGCTTCACTGGGTATCTGTGACCACCTTCTGCCAAAATACACACTAACTTGGGCAGCACTCTGTGATTCTGGATTTCTTCCCCTCCTCTGCCCAGGTCTTGCCTCCTCCACTTGAACATTCCCCAAGTCTCAGCTCTTGGCCATCTTCCCTTTCTACCCTTACTGTTCCCCAGAGAACTCATTAATTTTTAAGCTGATGTTGCCCAAATCAATACGTTCTTCCCATCTGGCCACTTCACCCAAGCACAGTCTATATTTTATCTACAGGACATGTTAATTTCAATGTCTTGTCACCATCACCACCTCAAATTCAACGTGTTTAAAATCAAAGGTTTTTAATCTTCATCTCCCAGCGAAAAACCAACACGTTTTCAATCATACACGTCTTGTCAATACCATCCACATTCATCGCCCTTTCTTAAGCCACGTGTCTGGATGACTGACTTCTTTGGCAGAGTCCTCTTCTTATAAAACTCCAGTTGGTGTTTTGTGCTTTGTTTTGTTCTTTTGTCTTCTAAAAGATGCTCCTAGTACTTAACTGAATACTTCTAGATAGCCTCATCATCTGCAGGTTCTCCCTCTTTCAATCTTAAAGGAGAGGGACCTTTAACAAGAGCAAACATCTATAACAGGTTTCTCATCAAGAGAACATGAATGTGAAAACCCCAAGGCAGTAAGTGCTTTGTGGGTTCCAGGAACAGCCAGGCAGTCAGTATGGCTAAGACGGAGTGAGAGATGGGATGCAGAGAGGGAGGAGCAGAAGTCCAGGTGGTAGACAAGGCTCAGACTGTGGTGGGCTTTTCAAGGCAGGGAAATTAAATTTTATTTGAGTGAAGTGGGAAGCCATTCTAGGGCTTTTTTTTTTCCTTTTCTTTTTTGAGACAGAGTCTTGCTCTGTCACCCAGGCTGGAGTGTAGTGACCCGATCTCAGCTCACTGCAACCTCTGACTTCCAGGTTCAAGCGATTCTCCTGCTTCAGCCTCCGGAGTAACTGGGACTACAGGTGCATACCACCACACCTAGTGAATTTTTGTATTTTTAGTAGAGATGGGGTTTCACCACGTTGGCCAGGATGGTCTTGATCTCTTGACGTCGTGATCCACCCACCTTGGCCTCCCAAAGTGCTGGGATTACAGGCATGAGCCACAGTGCCCAGCCCCATTCTAGGGCTTTTAAGCAGGCTAACTCTGACCCATAATGGACACATTCTCTGCCTAAGAATGGATTGTATAAAGCCTGAAGAATGGTTAAATGAGAACTATTCATAAGGCAAACATGGAGGGTTGAGCATAGATTACATAATCAAGAAATAGTTATTGATTACAACGAATGCTAATTAAGCAATTGCTATGCAAGAAAGCCCCATTCTAATCTTTTACAAGCTTACCTTGTTTAAACCCAACAACTACCCTATGATATTTATCCCCATCTCATAGATGATGAAACTGAGGCACAGAAGTTAAGTAACTTGCCCAGGATCACACAAATCATGAAGCCAGGGGGCTGACCTATACAGCCAAATTACAGAATGCTGTGCTCATAATCCTACTGTGTGATAAATAAACAATCATGCTGATTAGGAAAACTTGGAGTATGATTCACATTTTTTTCCTAAGTTCTGGAACCTCATGTCCTGATAGCACCATCTTCCTCTCTCTACTGCCACCATACTGACCAGCCTCCTGACCCCTTAATAGTGCCCAGCTATGTCCTACCTCGTGGCCTTTTTTTTTTTTTTTGAGGTGGAGTCTCACTCTGTTGCCAAGGCTGGAGTGCAGTGGTGCAATCTCAGCTCACCGCAACCTCCACCTCCTGGGTTCAAGCAATTCTCTGCCTCAGCCTCCCAAGTAGCTGGGTTTATAGGTGCCCCCACCACGCCTGGCTAATTTTCTGTATTTTTAGTAGAGATGGGGTTTCACCATCTTGGCCAGGCTGGTCTTGAACTCCTGACCTCGTGATCCACCTGCCTCAGCCTCCCAAAGTGCTGGGATTACAGGTGTGAGCCATCGCACCTGGCCACAGCCTTTGCATTTGCTGTGCCCTCTGCATAGAATACCCTACTCTCAAACCTTCGCATGCCCCCAAACCTTGTTATTCAAGTCTCTGCTCAAATGTTACCCCTCAGAGAGTCTTCCCTATTTAAATACTTTTCCTCCCAACCCAAGTTGCTTCCCGGCCCATCATCCTTTATCCCGCCTACAGCAACTATCAGTATCAAATCTTGTTTTATTTATTTACCTCTTTGTCTGTCTCTACCACCCCTCAATCAAAAATAGGAATAACAAGAGGTAGGGGCCTCATCTATCAAATTTACTGCTATATCTTCATGTGCAGACAAGTATTTGTGCAATGAATTATTATCAAACAAATTAAAAATTTCCATGGCCTCACTGTGATCATGATGAGACAGGAATGGGGTCCAAGGCTTCGTTCTCATGGACACTCTGATGAGTGATTGACTTTTAGCTCACCCTGCAATGTCTGATCCCTCACAGGTGGATGCACACAACCACATCCACATGAGCCTTATTTATAAGCCAGAATTCCAATTTGCTTATTTTTAATGAGAAAGAACTGCCAAGTCAACCAGAGTCCTCATCTAAAACATTTTGTTCATTATCTACCCAGCAGGAAAGCTTCCTTGAGAAGCCAAATTAAGAGGAGAACAGAGAACTAAGGGACCATAATAGCAATTGTCATCATAGTAGCCTGATACTTCCTTCTCTGTTTAAGGATCCATGCCTGCTTCATTAGCTGAGGGGAAGCTAAGCCCCAGCATGTACGTGGCTACACACCAGAAGGCAGTGGGCACAGGGTGATGATTTGAATTTGAAATGTATTTTTTATAGACTCGGTTAGTTTTTGAAGGCTAACTCTTAAATGCCTTTTAACTCATAGAGTTGACTTTCATATCACCATTTAGAACATTTCATTTTCTGTATGAGAAAAATGCACTTTGACTTCTAATGTGGGTAATAGTTTCTAGATCTGAAACCTCATGTGTTTTCATGGGAAAATAGAATCTGAATTCCAAAAGACAACAAGAAGGGGCACATCCTATGCCCCATGCCCGACAGCAGGAATGTTCATTTCCCTTTTTCCCCACTTGCAGGGATGACTGTGGCTTGGGCAGGATGCAGGTGGGGAATAGGGTGAGATGGGGAATAAGGTGGGACTTCAAGCACTGCGATGATTGGAATCACAAAGTTAGGGGACACCTGCCTAAGTTCCAGTGGCCAAGGAGAAAGTGTGGCTATCTAGAGGTAGGTGCTGACATGATTTTTACAACCTTTGATTTTCTAGCCATTGACTTTGGCCATTGCATTTGGAGGACCCAAATGGGCAATCATAATTTAAATAGTCAAACAGGATAAACAAAACTATTACAACTTAGAATTAGCGTCCTGAAGAACTTTTCATTCTATTCAATTTGACAGATATTTATTAGGCGTATAGATTGACCCAGGAACATTTTAAATAATTCTAATTAGAATTTTTTTTTTGTTCTTAGTGTTTGAAACTAAACACTGTGCTTAACTGTTTAAATCCTTGCTTCATCTTACATAGAGAAGCCAAAAGAGTAAAGAAAACTGTTCATTTTAGGAACTTCTAAATAATTTCCTCTCAACAATACCCATCTTGACTCTGATCTATTCCCACAGACAAGAGAACTGGTCCAATCCAGTATCAGCTGGCAGGTCTTTTATCAGAGCAAGAACATTTGTAGGCTGAGAACACTGCCTTGGTTTAAAATCCACACTAATGATGCACTAATTGTTCTAAATGGATTTTCATTTCTCTGCAAGATGAGCACTTAATATGTCATCCAAGTGCACAGTTTTTCTCCTTTCAGTGTCTGATCACACAGTGTAGCACTATAAATCAACAAGGTGAATCCGCTGATGAGGGCTGGAGGGAGGGTGGAGGGGTGGGGCGTGGGCAGGGCTCCCTCCTCCTCTCTGCTGGACCTGAAATGTGACTGGTTTCCCTTCATTCAGCAACGACCAGGCACTGGCAAGTTGACAACTCAATAGCCAATCATTATATTTTTTTCTTTTTTTATTATTATACTTTAAGTTCTAGGGTTTGTTACATATGTATACATGTGCCAAGTTGGTGTGCTGCACCCATTAACTCGTCAGTCATTTACATTGGGTATACCTCCTAATGCTATCCCTCCCCCCTCCCCCCATCCCATGACAGGCCCTGGTGTGTGATGTTCCCTTTCCTGTGTCCAAGTGTTCTCATTGTTCAATTCCCACCTATGAGTGAGAACATGCGGTGTTTGGTTTTTGGTCCTTGCGATAGTTTACTGAGAATGATGATTTCCAATTTCATCCATGTCCCTACAAAGGATATGAACTCATCATTTTTTATGGCTGCATAGTATTCCATGGTGTATATGTGCTACATTTTCTTAATCCAGCCTATTATTGTTGGACATTTGGGTTGGTTCCATGTCTTTGCTATTGGGAATAGTGCCGCAATAAACATACGTATGCATGTGTCTTTATAGCAGCATGATTTATAATCCTTTGGGTATATACCCAGTAATGGGATGGCTGGGTCAAATGGTATTTCGTTCTAGATCCCTGAGGAATCGCCACACCATCTTTCACAATGGTTGAACTAGTTTACAGTCCCACCAATAGTGTAAAAGTATTCCTATTTCTCCAGATCCTCTCCAGCACCTGTTGTTTCCTGACTTTTTAATGATCACCATTCTAACTGGTGTGAAATGGTATCTCATTGTGGTTTTGATTTGCATTTCTCTGATGGTCAGTGATGAGGAGCATTTTTTCATGTGTCTGTTAGCTGCATAAATGTCTTCTTTTGAGAAGTGTCTGCTCATATCCTTCACCCACTTTTTGATGGGGTTGTTTTTTTCTTGTAAATTTGAATTCTTTGTAGATTCTGCATATTAGCCCTTTGTCAGATGAGCAGATGGCAAAAATTTTCTCCCATTATGTAGATTGCCTGTTCACTCTGATGGTAGTTTCTTTTGCTGTGCAGAAGCTCTTTAGTTTAATTAGATCTCATTTGTCAATTTTGGCTTTTGTTGGCGTTTTAGACATGAAGTCCTTGCCCATGCCTATGTCCTGAATGGTAATGCCTAGGTTTTCTTCTAGGGTTTTTATGGTTTTAGGTCTAATATTTAAGTCTTTAATCCATCTTGAATTAATTTGTGTATAAGGTGTAAGGAAGGGATCCAGTTTCAGCTTTCTACATATGGCTAGCCAGTTTTCCCAGCACCATTTATTAAATAGGGAATCCTTTCCCCATTTCTTGTTTTTGTCAGGTTTGTCAAAGATCAGATAGTTGTAGATGTGTGGTATTATTTCTGAGGGCTCTGTTCTGTTCCATTGGTCTTTATCTCTGTTTTGGTACCAGTACCATGCTGTTTTGGTTACTATAGCCTTGTAGTATAGTTTGAAGTCAGGTAGTCTGATGCCTCCAGTTTTGTTCTTTTGGCTTAGGATTGACTTGGAAATGTGGGCTCTTTTTTGGTTCCATATGAACTTTAAAGTAGTTTTTTCCAATTCTGTGAAGAAAGTCATTGGTAGCTTGATGGGGGTGGCATTGAATCTATAAATTACCTTGGGCAACATGGCCATTTTCACGATATTGATACTTCCTATCCATGAGCATGGAATCTTCTTCCATTTGTTTGTGTCTTCTTTTATTTCATTGAGCAGTGGTTTGTGGTTCTCCTTGAAGAGGTTCTTCACATCCCTTGTAAGTTGGATTCCTAGGTATTTTATTCTCTTTGAAGAAATTGTGAATGGGAGTTCACTCATGATTTGGCTCTCTGTTTGTCTGTTATTGGTGTATAAGAATGCTTGTGATTTTTGCACATTGATTTTGTATCCTGAGACTTTGCTGAAGTTGCTTATCAGCTTAAGGAGATTTGGGGCTGAGACGATGGGGTTTTCTAAATATACAATCATATCATCTGCAAAGAGGGACAATTTGACTTCCTCTTCTCCTAACTGAATATCCTTTATTTCTTTCTCCTGCCTGATTGCCCTGGCCAGAACTTCCAACATTATGTTGAATAGGAGTGGTGAGAGAGGGCATCCCTGTCTTGTGCCAGTTTTGAAAGGGAATGCTTCCAGTTTTTGCTCATTCAGTATGATATTGGCTATGGGTTTGTCATAAATAGCTCTTATTATTTTGAGATACATCCCATCAATACCTAATTTATTGAGAGTTTTTAGCATGAAGGGCTGTTGAATTTTGTCAAAGGCCTTTTCTGCAACTATTGAGATAACCATGTGGTTTTTGTCTTTGGTTCTGTTTATATGCTGGATTACATTTATTGATTTGCATATGTTGAACCAGCCTTGCATCCCAGGGATGAAGCCCACTTGATCATGGTAGATAAACTTTTTGATGTGCTGCTGGATTCGGTTTGCCAGTATTTTATTGAGGATTTTTGCATTGATTTTATCAGGGATATTGGTCTAAAATTCTCCTTTTTTGTTGTGTCTCTGCCCCGCTTTGGTACCAGGATGATGCTGGCCTCATAAAATGAGTTAGGGAGGATTCCCTCTTTTTCTATTGATGGAATGGTTTCAGAAGGAATGGTACCAGCTCCTCCTTGTACCTCTGGTAGAATTCGGCTGTGAATCCATCTGGTCCTGGACTTTTTTTGGTTGGTAGACTATTAATTATTGCCTCAATTTCAGAGCCTGTTATTGGTCTATTCAGGGTTTCAACTTCTTCCTGGTTTAGTCTTGGGAAGGTGTTTGTGTTGAGGAATTTATCCATTTCTTCTAGATTTTCTAGTTTATTTGTGTAGAGGTGTTTATAGTATTCTCTGATGGTAGTTTGTATTTCTGTAGGATTGGTGGTGATATCCTCTTTATCATTTTTTATTGCGTCTATTTGATTCTTTTCTCTTTTCTTATTAGTCTTGCTAGAGGTCAATCAATTTTGTTGATCCTTTCAAAAAACCAGCTCCTGGATTCATTAATTTTTTGAATGTTTTTTTGTGTCTCTATTTCCTTCAGTTCTGCTCTGATTTTAGTTATTTCTTGCCTTCTGCTAGCTTTTGAATGTGTTTGCTCTTGCTTCTCTAGTTCTTTTAAATGTGATGTTAAGGTGTCAATTTTAGATCTTTCCTGCTTTCTCTTCTGGGCATTTAGTGCTATAAATTTCCCTCTACACACTGCTTTGAATGCGTCCCAGAGATTCTCGTATGTTGTGTCTTTGTTCTCGTTGGTTTCAAAGAACATCTTTATTTCTGCCTTCATTTCATTATTTACCCAGTAGCCATTCAGGAGCAGGTCGTTTAGTTTCCATGTAGTTGAGCGGTTTTTAGTGAGTTTCTTAATCCTGAGTTCTAGTTTGATTGCACTGTGGTCTGAGAGACAGTTTGTTATAATTTCTGTTCTTTTACATTTGCTGAGGAGAGCTTTACTTCCAACTATGTGGTCAGTTTTGGAATAAGTGCGATGTGGTGCCGAGAAGAATGTATATTCTGTTGGTTTGGGGTGGAGAGTTCTGTAGATGTCTATTAGGTCCGCTTGGTGCAGAGCTGAGTTCAATTCCTGGATATCCTTTTTAACTTTCTGTCTCGTTGATCTGTCTAACGTTGACAGTGGGGTGTTAAAGTCTCCCAATATTATTGTGTGGAAGTCTAATTCTCTTTGTAGGTCTCTAAGGACTTGCTTTATGAATCTGGGTGCTCCTGTATTGGGTGCATATATATTTAGGATAGTTAGTTCTTCTTGTTGAATTGATCCCTTGACCATTATGTAATGGCCTTCTTTGTCTCTTTTGATCTTTCTTGGTTTAAAGTCTGTTTTATCAGAGACTAGGTTTGCAATCCCTGCCTTTTTTTGTTTTCCATTTGCTTGGTAGATCTTCCTCCATCCCTTTATTTTGAGCCTATGTGTGTCTCTGCACATGAGATGGGTCTCCTGAATACAACACACTGATGGGTCTTGACTCTTCATCCAATTTGCCAGTTTGTGTCTTTTAATTGGAGCATTTAGTCCATTTACACTTAAGGTTAATATTGTTATGTGTGAATTTGATCCTGTCATTATGATGTTAGCTGGTTATTTTGCTCGTTAGTTGATGCAGTTTCTTGCTAGCCTCGATGGTCTTTACAATTTGGCATGTTTTTGCAGTGACTGATACTGGTTGTTCCTTTCCATGTTTAGTGCTTCCTTCAGGAGCTCTTTTAGGGCAGGCCTGGTGGTGACAAAATCCCTCAGCATTTGCGTGTCTGTAAAGGATTTTATTTCTCCTTCACTTATGAAGCTTAGTTTGGCTGGATATGAAATTTTGGGTTGAAAATTCTTTTCTTTAAGAATGTTGAATATCGGCCCCCACTCCCTTCTGGCTTGTAGAGTTTCTGCCAAGAGATCAGCTATTAGTCTGATGGGCTTCCCTTTGTGGGTAACCCGACCTTTCTCTCTGGCTGCCCTTAACATTTTTTCCTTCATTTCAACTTTGGTGAATCTGACAATTATGGGTCTTGGATTTGCTCTTCTTGAGGAGTATCTTTGTGGCGTTCTCTGTATTTCCTGAATTTGAATGTTGGCCTGCCTTGTCAATAGCCAATCATTATAAAGAGAAAGCCCTACAAATAATGTTTGGCCACTTATAAAGAAAACAAATTTCTTTGTTGTTTCAATGTGCATTTACTTATCACTGAAATTGAGCCTTTTCATATTTTCATCAGTTATTTTTATTTCTTAATTTGGGGGTTGTTTGCTCACATTTATTGCCAATTTTTAATTAGTCTGTTTTTCTCTTATTTATTTGAAACTTTATGTGTTAAGAATATTAAACAGGTTTATTTCTAAAACAAACTTCTGGGTCACCCTGAATCCTGCCCTGAGAGTGGAGGCTGGGAGCCACACATCCAGTGACGAATTCTCTGCTGCTGCTCAGAAATGGGGTACCAATGGTACAGGCTGAGAGTCAACAGCATTTCAGGTTTCCATGGGAGTCTAGAACAACACCTTCCAGTGAGCTCTGCCTTTCACCAAAGGTGGGACCTTTGGAGTACAGGGTGCTTAACCCCTGGGGCAATTGAGAAAGGAGAGGATTTGTGGAAAGCCTTTGTCTTAGCACCTGTACATTTAGTGCTCAATTAGAAGTTACGGACAGAGAGAAGAGAGAAAAAGAAACCTCTTCTGAATGTCAGTAGCCTGGAGGTTCCTCCCCCTGGGTGTTTTCTTAAGTTAGACTGCATCCTGCCTACTGGGAGCACAGAGTCTGATAAAGAAGACGGAAAGGGATAGTGCCTTTAAGAGCAATCGGAGTTGGGCTAGAAACCTGATTCATTCGAGGCGGTCCAGGATGTCTTCACAACAGGGATGCCAATGATATCAGGCTTTGAATGGGCAGGATCTGGGCATTCATGTGGGAGGATGGGGGAGGGAAAGGAAGCTTCTTATATGAAAAGAGAATGGGCCGAAACATGCCTTTCCGAGTTATGCCCTCACCTCCGTGCTCTGCCTATATAATGTGGGAACAAATGCAAGAGGGGGAGATGAGAGAGAACGGATGCATATGGGGAGAAAAAAGTATTCAACCGAGCCCAATCAGAAGTGCAGTAGATGTGATCTACGTCCACTTTGTTCTAACAGAACACTCTTTTTATTCTGCAGGATGACTGAACTGAGATTTCCTCTGTCTCTGTGCCACGTGGACTTGCAAACTCACAGAACCTTCATCACTGAGGAATGCTCTTTGACAGTCACTGTTTATGAGAGCGAACCATAAATTGGGATCCAAGGAGAATGATCAAATTTAGCAAATCAAAATATAGAACTTCCAGTTGAATCTAATTTCAGATAGACAATGAATAATTCTTTAGGATAAATATGTCCCATGCAATACTGAGGATATAATTACGCTAAGAAAAAATCCGTTGTTTATCTGAAATTCAGATTCAACTGGGAGTCCTGTTTTATCTGGCAATCCTAGGTCCATGCTTCCTTGAATGGTTTACAGGCCCACAAAGCCAATACGTTTCAATAGATTCTTAGGAAAAATGTTCTAGTTTCAAAATTTGAAGTTAACATGAGAATGCTTTACATTTAATTATTCTAGATAAATTCAGAGTGTACAGCACTATTTTCTATGGCACAGAATTTGAGACCAAATAACCTAGTGACATATTTGAGGGGGAAAAGGATCCTACGCTCACTGGAGAACACACCTCATAGCAACTGGATCCTCTTTATCTCCCAGCTTCTGCAACCCAATTGCTGGAAGACAAAGTCTATACACAATAAAGTGTTTCATTCAGGGGCCCACATGACTCCATCTGTCACCAAAGCACATGTTTGGCACGGACTGAAAGCCAAAAGCAGTCCAACAAATATTTCAAAACTGAATTTATATCTTTCTAACACATGGTTTATATAGGGAGGTAATACCTAGAGAGCTTTGCAGTTCTCAAATAACATCCTGGCTCAACTACAAATGATGTCTGCAGCAGACCACAATACCAAAATTATTTGCTTTTAAAACATGTTAAAGAAAGCTAAGTTTATGAGGGGGCTGGTGCCAGAGATGCCTGTTTTAGTATGCAGTTGTTATAAAATAAGAGACAGGAATCCAAATATATCCACTATAAAAAAAACATTTGCATAATTCCTTATACGAAGAGGAAACTTCCCTCTAAAGGTCCAATTGAGAATGAAATTATCAAGGGAAGCAACTCCTATTTTGACGAACTTTCAACGTCCCTTACAGCCTCAACAATCTGCATATCTCTTCCATCTAGGCAAACTGTTTCAACACCAGATCTATCAGATCTATAACAATGCAAATACTATTACATTTATCTCTGCTAAGCAGAAAAAGATTACATAATGGAACTTTCCGTGGGCAGAATCACACAGGTATGCTGGCTTGCTCTTCAGGTATGGGTTTTCCCCAGAAGACAGATTTCTAGATGGAAAGTGAATATGATTGAAATCTAGATATTTGTCTTTAGAGCCAAGAAGCCACATAGTAGCCTTTGTTTCATCTTTCCTTCAACTCTGTGATTGCACGTGGACACAGCTTCCACTGAAGAGAGAGTTGAGGGTACTTGTCACTGGCCGGCCAATGATATTCTTATAAATATTTCAATGCTCTCCCTGTCCCCAAGAAGAAACTGGAAAAAACTGAAACAACTAAAACACAGCAGCATCCACACACTGGCACACATTGTAATTCCTAACTTTTCCAGTGTGCCCTAAAGATTACTGTTCATGTCAAGGGCTGGGTGGGGAGCAAAGAAATTGTCAAATTGATTTTCTGTGGAATCAAGCAATTTGTGTTTTTCAACTTGACAGTATCAGCATAAATCAGAGCCACATGGAGAGAAACTCTCCTCTTGAAAATACACACCCACACACAGAGTCGGCCAAGCCCGAGTGAAGCAAGTTCTCTACAAGGCTGACTTTGAGAAAGGGAGGAAGAGGGGAGAGGAATTCAGCCCCGGGACAGTGACAGCTGCCTGGGCATGGCCACCACAACTAGACTCACCTGGCCCTGTCAACTCCATCATTCTAGGAAGTTCCTGCTCCAGAGCCTGACTCTGTCCATCTCTTGGAGCATTTTCCGCAGTGACCTGCGTGTGTGAGCAGCTGTGTCTGTTGTCAATGGCAGTCTTGCGTCGGATGTCTCCCAGTTGCCAGGCACTTGACAGTTTACAAAGTGCTTCCCACATGTGTCCCCTCACGTCGCTGCACAAGAATGCTGCAGGAAGTTTGATTCATCCCATTCTACTGAGCAGGGGATAGGGTGAGTGGGAAGAGAGCCTTGGAGGCAGGGCATCTGGCCAGAATTCACGCCTCTGGCAGTGGGCAGAGCTTAGGCTCACATCCAGCGCTCTGCCTTGCCATGCGTACCTCAGATCCAGAGTATCCTGTGACCTGAACTGCTGCCGACCCCCAGAGCCCTGCCCCTTCCCCTGTCCAGGCTCTCCTGCATGGCACCTTTGCTCATGCTGGTCTTCCATCAGTCTGGGCCATGTTCCCCCACCACAGTGTACCCATATCGGTCACATAGTGAAATGAAGCAGGGTGTGGAAAGCAGGCCATGGCCAGGATTTCAAGCGAAGCTAGGCTGTGGCAGAGGTGTCCACGGGCAGTGTCCTCAGCCCGGAGGCCCAGACCCCACCTGTTCAGCCCAAAGCTGGCACCAGACAACATGTGCACTGCTCCCCCACCCCACCCTGCCCTTCCCTTCTGTCCCGACTTCCCCCTTTAGTCTCGGCTTTCCTGCAGCTGTCCGGACCTCACCAGATGTGGCCTGGTTGTGACTGGCTTCTGGCAGCTCTGTCCTCTGCCAGCCCCATCCAAATCAAGAGGGTTCCCACTGGATAGGCTGGTTCTTGGCCTCACTGGTGGTCACCATCCTGCATGCTTGCGCTACAATGGATCCCTGTCTGAAGCCTCCTACAAGAAACAGTCCGTCCAGCTCTGGCCCTCTGGTGCTGGATTTCCCTGCCTGACTCAGAGCCCATGCATGGCATGTGCTTACTACCTGGCCACACTGGAGGGGAGCTGACTCCTTGCGACAGAGACTGCTGCTTCCTCTCCTCGGATCCCCCAGCACTGCACCTTGAACCTCCCACATGCGAAATCAACATGATGAATAGACGTGATAGAGACGGGGGAGGTCCAGAAGCCCTCCAGTGACCTGCATGAAAACACCCCCTGGTTGATGGGTTTGGATCCAGGATCCAGGAACAAATCTCAAACCTCCTCATCAAGACAATGCCTTCAACTGTGCATTGCTCTCCCTGCACCCCCACCCCCAGTGAGAAGTGCTGAGCCCCCAAAGACTCTAGTTGGCTTCAGGGGTTATTTATAATCCCCCGACTCCAGCACTCAGCCCTCATCCGGCCTTTGGACACACACAGGAGGAGTGGACTGAGAAAGTACTCTTGGGTCACCATAGGACTCTGGCCTCGTCCCCTCTGCTTTAGACAAAGACTCACTGAGTTGTTCAGGGACTTCACTGAAGACCTCCGGCCTCAAGCCTCAGAACCCAGCACTCAACAGCACCCCTCAAAGGGCCAGACATACCCAGCTGGCTTGATGGAGGTGTCCTTGGCGGTGCTGACACTTAACATAAGGTCAAGGGGGGAACAAATTATTCACTTTTCAGTTTCCTGTCAAGCCCTCTAATTAGGAAAAAGTCCATTTGGTATTCCATGCCTAAAACCTCCCAGCCACTGGCTCTCTGCCCTTTTTCACAAAGAGAACAGGTCTTGGGCTCAGGGACACCAACAGACACTATTGTCTGGCTGCATTTTAATAACATTGTTTTGTTTTCCTTCAATTTATCTTTATAGTATTTATGTCAAGTGATACTGGCCTACTTAGAATATTGAAGTACAACTTCCTTCTTAAACAAATTTAAGCAAAATGTGTATACTGACTTAAAGTTTAAGATAAATTAAGAAAAATCAAGATAAACTAAGAAAAGCAAACCTGTGTATGGCACAGGTGATATACATTTATTAAAAAGTCATGAAAGTAAGTTCTCAAATGACACCAAGTTAGGAAACTTGGTACTATATGAACTGCTTGGACCACAGCTGGTCAGCATTGCTATGCATGTAATTACTTAATGGCTGTCTTGTGTCGGATGTCTTTCAGTTGCCAGGCACTTGACAGTTTACAAAGGGTTTCCTCCATCTGTCACCTCACGCCAGTGCACAAAGATGTCGCAGTAGGTTTTATTCACCCCATTCTGCTGAGCAGGGGAAGGGCTGGGTGGGAAGTGAGACTTGGAGGCTGTGGACCTTGCCATAAACAACAGGAATAAACAATAGGGTGTCACCACCATGGCAGTGATGTGATCCAGATTCAAGGTGGGATATAAGAATGTACATTCAAAACAAGCTCCCAGGGAATGGTTTCAATGCAGACCATTTGGTAGACCAGCAGTCTCAGAGACCCTAGCCTTTGAACCAACCATCTCTGACCACCAGCTAAAGTGAAAGCACAAAGGCTGCTCTTGCTGTGGGTGCATCCTCACTGTGATCAAAGCAGGCTTCTCTCCACTGCTCCAGAACATCCTTCCTCCCATTCATGGAACATCAGAGCATCTCCTGCATACCAAATGCAGCCCACAGATTCAAAAGGAATTGCCATCACTCCCTATACTTAAATGGCTGTAACACCCTATGAGTGGAGACTTGAACTCTGATATCAATGAGCTCACAACCTCATGAGATCATTGTGTAACCAGGAGCTTTTACTTAGCACCAGCTATGTGCTAGGCCAAGTCCTTGAGGTTGGAATCAAAGGTCACATGCCTAGATCTGAAAGATGTTACGGTACAAGTGGGGAAAGCAACAGTGTCATACTAAGATGGTGGAGCTCCCAGGGAGAATGTCTTCCACAATCTGGAGAAAGGAGCCAAGGCTGAAGTGAGAGGACAGTGGTGAAGGAGGTTTCCCAAGGGACACGGGCTACTAGGCACAAAGGGAGGGTCTGCAGTAACAGCATTCAAGGTTCAGAAAGCAACAAGCACAGATAGGCACTCAATGATAAACAAGGCAAATGCTGTGTTTACATTAGTTTATCATTTTTTCCATTTAGTTTGCTGAGTATCTCAACCTGTTTATTAAAGAGCTGAGTTTTATGAAGGTCTCTGATAGCAAAATAAATAAGAGATTTATGACTCTTCTAATACTAACCACTATTTGTGAATAGACAAAGCTAATGGAATCCAGGTCTAGCCTGGTCCTGCTCATGTATCTTTCAAAAGATTTCATAATGAACTCTCCAGAGTCCTTAAAAAGAAGGGAAAGCTCCCTGCTGTAATCAATTGACTGCTCTGGCACAAACAGTCATCTGTAGGCTTCCAGCTGCCCTTATTTTGAACAGCATATTTTCCAGGGATAATACCCTTTTACAAGACTACAAGACCATGTCTTAATCCTGGCCAGGGGAATCATGTTGACAGAAAATTCCAAATCCCTAAAGGAAGTTAACCAATTCAAACTTAAGATGCCATATTTGAAATATTTTTTATAATGTTAACAAGCTTTTTTTTTTTTTTTAAAGAAAAAGATATTTGCATTTCTTTACTTAGACTTATTTTTTCATTGATACTTCATCCTCCCTCCATCAAATCCTGCTCCTTTACTGGTTTGGTGTCTATCTTTGGACAAGTAATTTGGCCTTCCAGATTTGCCTTCCTCATCTGAAAAGTGATGGTAAATTTATGGGTTGTCACCTGGTTTCTTGGGGTTCCAAGGATATAGTACTGCAGTTCCAGGAGTCATTTTTATTAGAGTAAAAGCCCTAGAATATATTTTGCAATAATGTTAGTTAGTTTAACGCAATTGGCTCCAGCCCTCTACCAAGCCTCAGCTTTCAAGTAACTCATAGTCCTGTGTTCTGGAAGTAGGGGGATGAGAGGATTCAGAAGTTACTGCACATGGTATCTGGCATGCAGTAGGCACTCAATGAACATCTGCGGGAGATGGAGAAAGGTTGGCAACCACAGGACTGAGTGAGTTTCTAGGATCTGCTGCATCTCAAAAATTACGTAATTGTTTATGTTTCATAGTCCTTACTGACAATTGTACATGCAAATTTCATTTAAATTATAACTAAAATTTTCATCATTAGCTTTTTTTAAAAAAAAAATTAGAGCTTTAATGGAAAAAAGATAATGTTTAATGCCAAGAACAAACTGGTTGATGATTCAAAAAGAAAGCTCCACCACATAGACTTTAGGGGGAAAGAAATTTTGATAAAAATCTAAGTCTTTTAGTGAATACTGCAGAACTGACTATGGCAAGATTTTGAGTAACCACTGCTAAAGTTTTTTTTTTTTTTTTTAATGAATACTCAGAAGATATATTTAACCAATGAAATTCTAAATCTGTACTCATTTTATGTTGGAGGGGAGGCAAAATAGGGAGATGGGAGCTTTTCACATATTTATATTAAAACTTGCATTGATCTTGGAATTCATAGTTCACAGAAAACCTGACCCACAAGAGTTCTTATGTCAATTGTCAAATAGCAATTCCTCACAGGAAAAAAATGTTGAAAGGTAAAAAATTTTTATAATTGTGTTGAGTGAATTTATACATCAAAATATATGGAATGAAACCAAAACTCGACTAACAAAAAATGTATAGTTTTAACTGCTTTTATTATCAAGAAATATGAACATAGATGAACTAAACATTCGGCCAAAAAATCACAACAATAAAAATACAAAGGAGTTAAGAAATAAAACCAGAAATGACTAAATTAAAAGCTATGAATAAAAGGAATAGTGTTGATTAATAAATCCAAGACTAAATTCTTCTGACAGGCCAAATACATATCTAAATCTCCGACAGGTCTAAACAAGGGGAAAGATAAATTGCAAATAAAGAGAAGTGGGCAAAAATAGTGGAACAGGTGGCCCCAGGCTTTACTATCACCCACAGAAATTTCAACTAGCAATTATCTACAGACAGGAACATGTGGGTCAAAACCCCAAAACTTGGGAATAAGCCTGAGAGACCTGCCTAGACTACAGAAATGAATGAAGTCTGCATTGGAAGGGTAGGAGAAATGGTCTCACTTTGACCACACTGCTTCTCCCTCCATCCTTTCATTCAGCATGGTGCCACACAGAGAGGATGCCTCAGGGCCCATGGTTTCTGCAGTGGGCAGGGAGAACCAGAAGCAGACATCTAGCTTCTCTAGCATTCTGAGATGCTTCCCAGGAAGCCCACCTCAGTCTCACTTCATAAAGAATGCTCGAGGTAGCGGCATGGCGAGACCAGCTGGAGTCAGTTAGAAACAAAGCAAGGAGACAGGGCCCACAGCAGATACTGGTGATATCTCTGTGTATCTTCCAGTGGCAGCCCCCAATGAGAGGTACCAGCAAACAGCATAGCACACCTGCAAAGCCAAGATGGTCACTCCCAAGTGGTGAAAAGTTTTGCCTGGCTTGAATCCCAACAGCCATCTTCCAGGCCCAGCCTTAGGCTCTACTTGAAGGCTCCACCTGGGGAGAGAGCTCCCCACGACTACACATTTTGGTAAAGAGCAAGAGCTAGTTCTGCAACACCCAAAACTTAAAACAGCACTCAGCTTAACCTCAAAGCCTACCCTAAGGCCCTGGTTAGGCAAAGACGCAAACCTCAAGCATACATTTCTACTGAAGCACCAGATAATCCCATCCTTCCTGAGCAATGACTCCACCTAACCCCAGGGAACCTCCTGCAACTCTGTACAACTGAAGAATTCAAATAAAAGTACCACCTGGTGAAGGAATACACCCTGTAGCCCAGCCCAATCAGAGGAAATTGCAATGACCAGCCAGTAGTTCTGCCTAATTACAGAGTTCAGCTAGTGCTCTCACCTGACACCTGAGCCCAGCTAGCTTAGCTCTACCCGAACTCAAAGCGAAGGCAGCATCCCAGCCATCTAGAGAACGGAAAGCAAGCTTTGCCTGCCTGGGGTCATTACCAATTGGCCCATCCGGAATCACAGGCTAGACTAAATAGTAAAGGTGTATTTCTGCCAAAGAACACCTGTAACATCCAGAAGAGGTGACTGTCTCCCCAAATGCACAAAAACCAGTGCAAGAACATAGCATTACAAAGATTCAGAAATCATGACAACGCCAAAAGAAACTAGCAAAACTGCAAAAATGAACCCTACAGAAATGGATATCTATAAAGTGACAAAGAATTCAGAATAATCCTCTTAAAGAAATTCTGTAAACTATATGATACTACAGATTAAAAATCAAATAAAATTTGGAAAACAATACATGAATAAAAGTTTGATGAAGAAACAGAAACAATCAAAAAACAAATAGAAACACTAGAGATAAAGAATACAATGGCTAAACTTTAAAAATGCAATAGAAAGCTTCAACAGCAGGCTTGAGCAAGATGCAAAAGAATTGAAGCAGATAATTTAAAATTATCCAATCAGAGGAACAAACAGAAAAATGAAGGAAGCCAATGGGAATTATGGAATACCATCAAATGACCTAACTTTTGCATAATACAAATTTCAGAAGAAGAAAGAGAAAAAGGGGCCACATAATATATTTAAAGAAATAATGGCTGAAAACTTCCCTAACCTGGGGAAAGATGCCAACATCCAGGTCCTGAAAGCATGGAAGTTTCCAATCAAATTCAACCCAAGGAGGAGTCCACCATAACACACATTAATCAAACCGTCAAAACTTAAAGACAAAAAATTGTGAGAGCAGCAAAAGATAAAAAATACGTTATATACAAAGAAGTCTCAATATGACTATCGGTGCATTACTCAGCAGAAAACTTGCAGGCCAGGAGAGAGTGGGATGATATATTCAAAGTGCTGAGGGAGGGGGAAAAAAAAACTCCTGTCTACCAGGAATACCTTACCCAGCAAGGCTGTATTTCAGAAATAAGGGACAAATGAAAACTTTCCTAGACAAACAAAAGCTAAGCAGAGATTGAATGCATAATAAAAAGTCTCCCATCAAAGAAAAGCCTGATGGCTTTTCTAATACAGAACCTGATGGCTTCTGTATTAGTCCATTCTCATGCTGCTAATAAAGACATACCCAAGACTGGGTAACTTATAAAGCAAAGAGGTTGAATTGACTCACAGTTCAGCATGGCAGGGGAGGCCTCAGGAAACTTATGATCATAGCAGAAGGTGAAGCAAACAAATCCTTCTTTACATGGCAGCAGCAAGGAGACGTGCCGAGCAAAACGGGGAAAAGACCCTTATAAAAAGACCCATCAGATCTGTGAGAACTCACTCACTATCACAAGAACAGCAGCATGGGACTAACTGCCCCCATCATTCAATTACCTCCCACCAGGTCCCTCCCATGACACATGGAGATTATGGGAACTACATTTCATGATGAGATTTGGATAGGGACACAGCCAAGCTATATTAGCTTCACTGCTGCTGAATTCTACAAACATTTACAGAAAAACAAATATGAATCCAAACTTTTCCAAAAATTGAAGAGGAAAGAATACTTCCAAATGCGTTACCCTGATGCCAAAGGCAGACAAACACCTCAAAAGTAAAGAAAATTGGGCGAGGTGGCAGATGCCTGTAGTCCCAGCTACTCAGGAGGCTGAGGCAGGAGAATGGCATGAACCCCGGGGGGTGGAGCCTGCAGTGAGCCGAGATCGCGCCACTGCACTCCAGCCTGGGCGACAGCGAGACTCTGTCTCAAAAAAAAAAAAAAAAAAAAGTCAAGAAAATTACAGGCCAATATCCTTGTTAAACATACATGCAAAAATCCTTATCAAAAACCTAGCACACCAAATTCAAAAACACATTAAAAGGATCATTCATCATGATCAGGTGGGATTTATCCCTGAGATGGAAGGATGTTTCAACACAGACAAATCAATAAATGTGATACATCACATTAAGAGAACATAGGACAAAAACCATGTGATCATCTCATTAGATGAAGAGAAAGCATTTGACAGAATTCAATATCCTTTTATGATAAACTCTCAATAAATTAGGCATAGAGGAAATGTACCTCAACACAATAAAGCCATATATAATAAGCCCACAGCTAACATCATACTCAATAGTAAAAAATTGAAAGCCCTTCCTCTAAGATCCGGAACAAGACAAGAATGCCTACACTCACCATTTCTATTCAACATAGTGTTGGAAGTCCTCTCCAGAGCAATTTTGCAAGAGAAAGAGATAAAAGACACCCAAATAGGAAAGGAAGAAGTAAAATTGTTGCTGTTTGTTGATGACGTGTTTCTTCATGTTAAAAAATTCTAAAGATTCTCTAAAAAAACTGCTAGAATTTAGAATAAACAAATTCCGTAAAATTGCAGGATACAAAATAAACAAAAAAATCAGTAGCATTTCTATATACTAAAAAGAGACTCTTCAAAAAAGAAATCAAGAGAAGAATCCTGTATTAGTCCATTTTCATGCTGCTGATAAAGACACCCAAGACTGGGCAATTTACAAAAGAAAGCGGTTTAATTGTACTTACAGTTCCACATGGCTGGGGAAGCCTCACAATTATGGTGGAAGGCAAGGAGGAGCAAGTCATGTTTTAAATGGATGGCAGCAAGCAAAGAGAGAGGTTGTGCAGGGAAACTCCTGTTTTTAAACCATCATATCTCACAAGACTTATTCACTATCACCAGAACAGCATGGGAATGACCTGCACCCATGATTCAATTACCTCCCACCAGGTTCCTTCCACAACACATGGGAATTCAAGATGAGATTTGGGTGGGGACACAGCCAAACCCTATCATTCTGCGCCTGGCTCCTCTGAAATCTCATGTCCTCACATTTCAAAACCAATCATGCCTTCCCAACAGTCCCCCAAAGTCTTAACTCATTACAGCATTAACTCAAAAGGCAACAGTCCAAAGTCTCATCCGAGACAAGGCAAGCCCCTTCCGCCTATGAGCCTGTAAAATCAAAAGCAAGTTAGTTACTTCCTAGATACAATGAGGGTACAGGCATTGGGTAAATACAGCCATTCCAAATGGGAGAAATTGACCAAAACAAAGGGGCTACAGGACCCACGCAAGTTCAAAATTCAGCAGGGCAGTCAAATCTTAAAGCTCCAAAATGATCTCCTCTGACTCCATGTCTCACATCCAGATCACTCTGATGCAAGAGTTGGGTTCCCACGGTCTTGAGCAGCTCCACCCCTGTGACTTTGCAGGGTACAGCCTCCCTCCTGGCTACTTTCACGGGCTGGTGTTGAGTGTCTGCAGCTTTTTCAGGCACACAGTTCAAGCTGTCAGTGGATCTACCATTCTGGGGTCTGGAGGATGGGGCGGCCCTCTTCTCACAGCTCTACTAGGTGGTGCCCCAGTAGGGACTCTGTGTGGGGGCTGCAACCCCACATTTCCCTTTCGCACTGCCCTAGCAGAGATTCTCCATGAAGGACTCACCCCTGCAGCAAACTTCTGCCTGGGCATCCAGGCATTTCCATACATCCTCTGAAATCTAGCTGGAGGTTCCCAAACCCCAATTCTTGACTTCTGTGTACCCACAGGCTCAACACCACATGGAAGATGCCAAGGTTTGGGGCTTCACCCTCTGAAACAACAGCCCAAGCTGCACATTGGCACCTTTTAGCCATGGCTAGAGCAGCTGGAATGCAGGGTACCAAGTCCCTAGGCTGCACACAGCACAGGGACCCTGGGCCTGACCCACGAAACCATTCTTTTCCCCCTAGGTCTCCAGGCCTGTGATGGGAGGGGCTGCCATGTAGACCTCTGACATGCCCTGGAGACATTTTCCCCATTGTCTTGGGATTAACATTTGGCTCCTCATTACTTATGCAAATTTCTGCAGCTGGCTTGAATTTCTCCTCAGAAAATGGGATTTTCTTATCTATTGCATTGTCAGTCTGCAAATTTTCCAAACTTTTATGCTCTACTTCCCTTTTAAAACTGAACGCTTTTAACAGCACCCAAGTCACCTCTTGAATGCCATGCTGCTTAGAAATTTCTTCCTTCAGATACCCTAAATCATCTCTCTCAAGTTCAAAGTTCCACAAATCTCTAGGGCAGGGGCAAAATGCTACCAGTGTCTTTGCTAAAATGTAACAAAATTCACCTTTACTCCAGTTCCCAAAAAGTTCCTCATCTCCATCTGAAACCACCTCAGTCTGGATTTCATTGTCCATATCACTATCAGCATTTTGGTCAAAGCAATTCAACAAGTCTCTAGGGAGTTCCAAACTTTCCCACATTTTCCTGTCTTCTTCTGAGCCCTCCAAACTGTTTCAACCTCTGCCTGTTGCCCAGTTCCAAAGTGGCTTCCACATTTTCAGGTATCTTTTCAGCACTGCCCCACTCTACTGGTACCAATTTACTGTATTAGTTTGTTTCCATGCTGCTGATAAAGACATACCCAAGACTAGATAATTTACAAAAGAAAGAGGTTTAATTTGGACTTACAGTTCCACATGGCTAGGGAAGCCTCACAATCATGGTGGAAGGCAAGGAAGAGCAAGTCATGTCTTACACGGATGGCAGCAAGCAAAGAGAGAGGTTGTGCAGGGAAACTCCCATTTTTAAAAGCATCAGATCTCGTGAGGCTTATTCACTATCACCAGAACAGCATGAGAAAGATCTGCCCCCATGATTCAATTACCTCCCACCAGGTTCCTTCCATAACACGTGGGAATTCAAGATGAGATTTTGGTGGGGACACAGCCAAACCTTATCAAATCCCATTTAAAATAGCTATAAAAATTAAACAAAATATTAGAAATAAATTTAAGCAAGGAGTTAAAGAACTTGTATACTGAAAATTATAAAATGTTAAATAAACTGAAGAAAACATAAATAAATGAAAGATAGTCCATGTTCATGGATTGAAAGAATGAGTATTGTTAACATGGCCATACTACCCAAAGCAATCTACAGATACAATGCAATCTCTATCAAAAGTCCAATGTGATTTTTTATAGAAATAGAAAAAACAATCCAAAAATTTATATGGAATCACAAAAAACCCCGACTAGCCAAAGCAGTACTGAGCAAAAAGAACAAAGCTGAAGGCATCACAGTACCTAATTTCAAACTATACTACAAAGTGATGGCGACTAAAATAGCATGGTACTAAGCATAAAAATAGACACATCAACCAATGGAATAGAACAGAGAGCCCAGAAATGAACCCAAACATATACGGTCAATTGATTTTTGACAAAGGTGCCAAGGATACATGATAGAAAAAGTGCAGTCTCTTCAATAAACGGTGTTGGAAAAACTGGATAATCATAGGCAGTAGAATGAAATTGGACACTTATCTCACACTATATACAAAAAAGCCAACTAAAACTGGATTAAAGATTTAAATATAAAATCTGAAACTAGATTGCTAGAAGGAAACAAAGAAAATCTACACGATGTTGGTCTATAGGCAATTTTTTTTTAGATTTGTCCCAAAAGCACAGGCAATAAAAGCAAAAATAAGCAAATGGAATTACATCGAACTAAAAAGCTTTCACACAATGAAGAAAAAAATTAACAGAATGAAGAGACAATGTATGCATTGGGAGAAAATATTTGCAAGCCATTCATCTAATAGGAGTTAATATCCAAAATATATAAGGAATTCAAACAATTCTGTAGAAAGAAAACTATTAGCCTGATTTTAAAATGGGCAAGGGACCAGACTAGACATTTCTCAAAATAAGACATACTCCAAATGACCAACAGATATATGAAAAAAAGTCCAACATAAATAATCATTAGGGAAATGCCAATAAAACCACAATGAGATATTATCTCACACCTGTCAGAATGGCCATTATCAAAAAGACAAAAGATAACGAATGTTAGCGAGGATGTGAAGAAAAGAAAACACTTGTACACTATTGGTGGAAATGTAAATTAGTATGATGATTATGAAAAACTCTATAGAGGTTCCTCAAAATAACATTACCATATGACCCTGCAATATTACCATATGACCCAGCAATCCCACTTCTACATATTTACCCAAAAGATTTGAAATCAGTATGTCAAAGAGATGTCTGAACTCCCATGTGCATTGCAGCAATATTCATGATAGTCAAGTTACAGAATTAACCCAAGCATCTGTCAACAGATGAATAAAGAAAATGTAGTATATATACAAATGAAATACTATTCAGTCTTTAAAAAGAAAAAAAAATCTGTAATTTGCAATATGTTTGGAACTGGAGATCATACTAAGTGAAATAAGCCAGGCACAGACAGACCAATACTGTGTGTTCTCATTTATATGTGGAATCTAAAACAATTGAGCTCAAACAAAGAGTAGAATGGTGGTTACCAAAAGTCTGGGGATGGGGGAAATGAGGAGATGATGGTTAAAGGGTACAAAGGTTCTGTTAAACAGGAGGAATAAGGTTTTTTGTTTTTTGAGATCTATTGCACAGTGACATGAATATAGCTAATAGCAGTGTGTTGTACATTTCAAATTCTTGAAGGAAATAAACTGCAAATGCTCCCATCACAAAAAAGCCACATATTTGAGGTGATGGATATGTTAAGTCACTTGATTTAATTATTCCATGTTGTATTTATAAATCATAACATCAATTTGGGCCCCATATAATTTGTCAACTCATAATAAGTTTTAAAAAAAGAAATGAGTATAACTATTGCTACAAAAATTAAATTGTAATCAAGTATTACATGTTCTTTATACCAATGAATCTGAAAACATGGGGACAATAAATGATTTTCTAGGAAAAGATAAGTTATCTCAACTGGTTCAATAAGAAATAGCAAAACCAATAAGTCTGTAAGAAGTTCAAAAATCTGTACAAGATTTATGTTCCATAAAGATATTGGGGCCAGATAATTTTAAGAGAGAGTTTTTTAAAGCCCCAATGTGACAGATTATTTTCATATAATTTTTACTGTCCCAAAAAACACACAGTAAAAGACTGGATAAAAGAAACTTTAGGATTATGGCTGATTGCTAAAATTGCCCTAATACTTTACCATCCCTCTATCTGAGCCCCAGGGAGTCCCTTGTCTGGGGGTGGGATATGGCTTTTCCACTCCTCCTCTGAAGAGGTAGAACCTACCTCCCCAGTTTGCTTCCCTGACATGTCAATGGAATGTTAGCAGGTGGGTCCCAAGCAGATGCTTGAAATGGGCTTGTGTCTAAGGACATGTCTGTTCTTATGCCTCTGCCTTCCCTATGAGAACATGCTGGGTCAGCCTGCTAGGGAGATGGGAGAGACATGGAGAAGGGCCTGGTCATTCTATTATACTCAGCAGGCCCATAAACATGGCAGCAAGCCTAACGGAGACCAGACCTGCCCAGCCTAAATCCCTGACTCACAGACACATGAGCTAAAGATCGGTTTTATTGTTTTAAGCCACTGAGTTTGTATAAACAGAGAACTAAGACCACTTTCCTTCCTAATATAGATGCAAACAATCTTAATTAGAACACTAGGGAATTAAATTCAGCAGCATATTAAAAATATGATACACCTTGACAGAGCAGGATGTGTCCCAAAAATATAAGAATATTTTGATAAGGGGAAATCCATGAATGAATATTTATATCAATAAGTCAATTAATATTTTTATCAGGTCACAAGATTTAAAAAGAGAGAGACAAGATATGGTACCTCTGTAAATGTCTAAAAAAAGTTAATAAAATTCAGTATCCAATACTGTTTTTTTTTAAAAAAAACCTATTTGAAAACTAGAAATAGGTTCTTAAAATCATAAACTCACATCTTAAATCAACAGTCAATATTAAAATCAATGGTGAAATATCAGGAGCCTTCCATTAAAAACCAAAACAAAAGAGGAATTACTGCTATTTGTACACATTTTTATAGCAATTCTTTATGTTTGAGACACTGCAATAAAGCAATAACAATTCAGGGAAATAAATGTTAGAAAAGAAAAGTTATTTATAAGTGATATGATTAGTTACCTAGGAAACCCAAGAAAGTCAACTGAACATCTACTAAAACCAGCAAGATATTTTAATAAACAGGCTAGTCCCAGAATGTGTGTATATAAACTAATACAAGATATATCATTACTAAAATAAAATTGAAAATTGGATCCCATTTATAATGACAAGGAAAGAAAAATAACTAGAAAAATAACACCTAAAAGTGCTTTGTAATAAATGAATGGTATGCTGTTCATTCCAAATTATGGCTCACAAAAGGGTAGTGCTGTCATATATAAACAGCTCTTAACAAATCAATTAAAAGAAGACAAATCCTCAATAACAAAGTGACCAAAGGATACGAACTAACAATTTAAAAAAATAAAAAATTATTGATAAAAAAAAGGGGGGAAATTAAACTGCATTATTAAGAATTTAAAGAGAACCTCCTTCCCTCAACTCCTCCATCACCATCCCACCTTTGTCCTTGTTTTAGTGTACATGAATTTCCATTAGATTAATATTCCGGGCCTCCCTCCCTTCCCCTAACTCCCCCAGGTAAAGAATAGTGATGTATATAAGAGTTCGAAAGGAGGAACTTAATTTTGTGTCTCATTTCTTCTGGGATCTCCCTGTCATCTTGGATGTGTCTACAGCATGCTCATTCTGGTCTGCCCTTTGCCATATGTTAAGGGATATGACCCTGTTGGGCAAGATACTACATTGTTAATATTATCCAGTATGATTGGTGACTCTCAAATTTGGAAGTAAAACAGTAGTAAGCCTACTCAGCCAAAGACCTAAAGCCAAATTCTACGATCAGCTGTGTATTAATAACTGATAATTTGTTCTCTAACATTCTGCTTCTGGTGCCATCGTTTACTTCTGAACCTAAGAGGGGAAGGAAAGTGTTGTTTAATAGACTCCTAAGACCCCAACAATAAATTTAAAATGCAAATTAGAATATTTTAACCTAGAAAATTGGCAAAGAAAATATGATAATAATTGGTAACAATAATGCCACTAGCTAGGAATGAAGAAGCTTCAGAGAAACAGGCCAGGAAGAACATAAAGGCGTGTATCAGTCTGTTCTCAGGCTGCTATGAAGAAATGCCCGAGACTGGGTAATTTATAAAGAAAAGAGGTTTGACTCACAGTTACGTGTGGCTGGGAAGGCCTCAGGAAACTTGTGATCATAGCAAAAGGCAAAGGTGACAAAAGGCACCTTCTTCACAGGGAGGCAGGAAGGAGAAGTGTGGAGCAAAGGGGGAAAAGCCCCTTATAAAACCATCAAATCTCATGAGAATTCACTCACTATCACAAGAATAGCATCGGGGCAACTGCCCCCATGATTCAATTACCTCCCACCAGATCCCTCCCACAACACATAGGGATTATGGGAACTACAATTCAAGATGAGATTTGGGTGGGGACACAGCCAAACCATATCAAGGAGCACAGCGACTGGAAAGCCAATTACAACACATAGCGCAAATTTTAAAGGTGCTTACTCCTGTCTTAAATCACCTGCTTTTCAAGTGCAATCCTGCTTACATTTATTGTGATTTCTTTTAGATTCTAAAGTTTATTTATATGGAAAGTAATAAGAAGGTACAGAACAATTCTGAAAGAATATTATAAGAGGTTTAGATCTACCAGGTGTTAGAATCATCAAATAGCAATAATTAAGCAAACAGTCCAAGTACAAGAATAGACAGATCAATATAAGTGAATAAAAGTGAGAAAAGTTGACACAAATATGTATAAAAAAACTAATAAACAAGGTAGTATTTCAAATCAATGGAAATAAAACAGTCAGTGGTCATAACTGGGTAGTCATCTGAAAAGAGAATGGATTCCTATCCTCACCTTTTGTGTAAAAATGACAGATGAATGAATAATTTAAATACAAAAAATAAAACTATAAAACTACTGTATGAAAACACTGCTTCCATATTAATTCCATGCAGCCTTTTAGGATGTCACAGCAGGATGCATGATCCTTTCTATAACTCTCTAAGTTAAAGATACATATTCTAATTCCTATGGCAAACACTAAAATATAATAATAAAATGAAGAACTACAGCTAAAATAGGGAAACATTAAAACTACTCAGTACAAAAGAAAATGAGAAAAGAAGGGAAAAAAGCAAAAACATACTGGGCAAACAGTAAAAGACAGCAAGATAATGAACCTAATTCTCCATAAGAATAATTAAGTGTAATTGGAATAAATATTTCAATTAAAAGGTAGTGACCCTCAGAAAAGATTAAAATGCAAAGCTAATACACACTGTTTAAAAGAATGCACTTTGAGCATAAATATAGATATACTGAAAATTTAAAAAAATGAAAAAAGATGCTCTGCGCATACATATGCAAACACTAAGCATAGGAAAGCTGAGGTGGCCATATCGATGTTAGTCAAAGTGGACTGTGGGACAGAAATTACTACCAGAGATAAAGAGGAAATTTCATCATGATAAACAGGTCAATTTGTCAAGAAGACGTAACAATCCTAGATGTGTATAAACCTAAAAAGAGTTTCAAAATACATCAAGAAGACTGATAGAACTGAAAGTACAAATAGATAAATTGGCAACTTCAGTTAAAGGTTTTACTCCTCTCCCAATAATTGATAGAAATAACAAACAAAAAATATTAGTAAGCTTAATATGAGATTTGATAACACCATCAACTAACTATGCTATTTACGGGACATTACCCTATCCAACAACAGCAGATTTTACATTCCTTTCAACCATTCATGGAATATCCATCAATAAAGACTATAAGCTGAAGTATAAAACAACTCTCTAACAAATGTAAAGATAAAAGTAATAAAGAAGACATAATCTGACTATAATAAAATAAAATTAGAAATAACAAAATCTTAACATCTCAAATGTTCAGAAATTTAAAAACATATTTCTAAATAAGCCACAAGTCATAGAAAAAAATCATGAAAGAATTTTTTAAAATATTTTAAACTGACAATAATGAAAAAATAACCTATACAAATTTGTAATATTCAGCTAAAGGAGTACTGCACCAGGGATATTTATATTTCCAAATGGCTGTACTAGAAATTGAGAATGTTATGTTAACATTCTAAGTAAGGATCAACCAAAAGCAGCTAAAGAGCAAATCAAAGACAAACTAGAAGAAAAGCAACAATAAGTAGCAAAAATCAGTAAAATAAATAACAAAAGAGAAAATCTTTGAAACCAATGTTGGTTGTTTGCAAATATTGATAAAATTGTAAAATTCCTAGCAGGATAAAAAAATGAGAAAAAAATCATAATTTACCAATTTTAGGAATTAAAGAAGGGTACGTCATTACAGATAATATAGGCATTAAGTGATAATAAAATATTATGAAACATGTTATGCCAATATGTTTGTTAACTCAGATGACATGGACATATTTTTCGAATCTCCAGGCCCAGATGGCTACGCTGAATAATTCTATTAGACATTTAAGAGAGAAATAATAACAATCTTATACGAACTCTTTCACAAAATACAGAAAGTGAGAAAACCTTAACTTATGAGGCCAGTATAACCCTGATACCAAAACCAGACAATAATATAATAAGAAAAATAGCACTATCTCTTATAAAAACAGACACAAAATCCTTAAAATATTAGGTAATAAACCCAGATCTGTCTCTATATGTACATAAATGTATATGTGTGTATGTGTATGTGTGTATATATATAAACGTGTGCATATATGTATATGTATGCATGTGTGTATATATATATGTGTGTATGTGTATATATAATATAGGATAAACAACAAATGAATGGGCATGCTACTTTGTGAAACCTAGGTAGGTCTCATAGTTCATATTCCCAGGACTACAACTAATCAGGCTACCCAGTTGTTATTTATATTAAAACTCCTCAGAAACATAAATTTCTTATTCCTTTGATAACTTAATTCACTGTTTTATGATCCCAGCTTGGATTGTGTGATTTTTTTTTTTTTTACAAAGGACTGAAGTCAAACCACCAAAAGAAAAATGTATTGTAACAATAAATAGGGTACAACTTTAAGGAATGTACTTTTACAATTACTATGAGTTTATCAATAATAACCTGTCATGTTAAGTCTTCCAATTTTTGTACATAAAAATGATTTTCATCAAACCACTGAAACTATCCATTGTAGATGTAAATAAAATAACCAAGTTCAATGTAAGAAAGCAGCATAAAACAAAGTAAAACTTGTGATTTGCAAATCAGCCTGATGTAAGTTTTTTGTTGGTTTTTTTTTTTTTTGCCTTTGTAGTTGCAGAAGGTGATCTCTGTTTTAGAAGGAGTCATTTCATTCCCCAATTGAATTTTTACTCATTTAGGCTAAAATCACTTCAAAAGTTTAAAATGAGGGTAGAGGAAATAAAAAGGAAAAAAAGTAAATATATAGTTAAGTTTATCATCACCAGATCACTAAATGCTAGCTATAGAATATCCAAACCCAAGCAAACACATAGAGTTCTTCACGCCCATCCTTGCATCTGTACATTTCTCAGGGAGATAAGAACAAGCTAAAATTAATAGAGACCTCTTGCGATTTTTATTAGACTATCAGCTCACATTTTCTACCCAATATAAAAATTAGCATCCATTACAGCATCATAGTATTTCCAAAAGATGTTCCTTTAAGATGTTCCTTTTGTATCACTAATATATACTAACTACCTTTTCCACATCAAATATTTGGATACATGGTATTTTTTTCAAAAAGACTTTCCAAATGTGAAAATTCACTTACATGAAAGGTTGTACAAACACAAAAAATTTAAGAGTAGAGCTTTAGTGAATCACATTTGTTGAAATGAAAAAGCAGCACACCAAGTGGGACTATTTACTCATCATGCCAATATTTATTGAGCAGCTGTGATGTGCTAGGCACGGGGGACCCAACAGAGAATAAGATGGATGTGGTCTCTGTCACCACAGAGCTTAAATTCTAACCAAGAAGACAAACAGTTGATTAGAATGTGATAAGTGCTCTGACGGAGACATAGTATTTTGAGAGCATTTAGCAGGGGGACCTTTCCTTGACTGGGGTTGGGTGGGAAGGACCAAGAACCGGCTGCCTGTGAGGAAGTGAAGTCTAAGCCAAGGAGGAGTTCAGCCAAGTGTTGGAGTCAGAGTGGGAAAAGAACTGTCAGGCAAAGGCAATGAAGACACTGCAGTAAAAGGACATGAAACAGCTAAGCAACAAAAATGCAGAAACAGAGCCACCTTACCAATCAGATGCTGCTGCCAGCTCCAGGACCTGTACATAGTGAGTGGACACCTCTGAAAACAGAAGCTTCCACCTGTCAAAGCCATTCCTGGTATTTACAATGCTGATTATCTAATTAACTCACTGTGCTAGACTGTTGAGATGGTTCTCAGTGCCCCCGCCTCCTGGTTTTCACTCCCATGTGTAACCCTGGTAGGGTCAGAATTAAGCAAGTCACTAGGTTAAGAGACTTAGTGACTTGTTTTTAACCAATAGACTATAGCAATATTCACAGACCATGATTGGATTATACAACTTTTGATTCTGTCTTATTTGCAGATTATATTGCCTTCTCAGTCTGCAGGCCTTGATGAAGCAAGCTTCTATATTGGAGAGAATACTGATTAGGAAAATGGGAACCAGCTAGGAACTGAAACCTTCAGTTCAACAACTCAAGGGACTGAATTCTGCCATGCTTCTGTGAGCTTGAAAGCAGATCCTTCCCAGTTGAGCCTTTGAATGAGACCCAGTCCTGGCTAACATCTTGACTGAAACCAGTGAAAGAAGCTGAATTAGAGGACCCAGATGAGTTGTGCCTAGATTCGTAACCCACAAAAGCTGTGAGATTGTACACAGGTGTGATCGTAAGCCACTAAGTTGTGGCAATTTGTCATACAGCAATAAATAACAAATGCACTCATGCATGTGCATTTATCATGTTTACAAGTATTTTCTACAGCCATCATAGGTAGCAGTTATTAGGTTGAGTCCTGCATTTTATTTGTGAGAGAAAACAGAAGATAGTATACTTAATTATTAAACAGTAAGTTTCTCCTTCAGGAAGAATAAATTTTAGCTGGTAAGTCCATATGTTCCTTTGATGTGAAAATGAAAGGTCAGAGATACCAGGCCCTGCAAACGGGTCTCCAGTCCTGTTTTTCCTGCCAGTCCTTGCAGGTCAGAGCCCACAGGACAAGTTCCTGGGATTCACACAGCTAAAGACTCAAGTATTGTTCTATCTCAGTGTCTTCCTAGGTTCTCTCCTCAAATCCCAATGTCCCAAGATAAACACAAGCTGAGATAGCTGCAAAGGGTCTGGAGTATGGAAGAGTTACTGGACATCATAGGTCCTCCCTTGGCAGCCCAGTGGTTTAGCATGTGGGCCCTGAAATCAACTGCCTAGTTCAATCCTGGCTCAGCCTTTTATAAGATGCAAGGGCTAAGGCAAATCATGAGTTCTCTATGCCTTAGTTTCTTCATCTGTAAAATGGAAATAATAATGACCCATACCTCTAAGGGCTACAGGGATATTTTAACCACATAATTCATGTAAAGGGATTATTCGAGAGTCTGCTGAATGTTTTGTTAAATGCCGGAGTCATCACTATTAGTTATTCGTGTAAGTCCCATTTCTAGTATATTCCCTATTTGTGCAGTAATTCATGCGGATAATCTCAGCTGTGTCACCTTGTAGCTGTATAACTGCACAAGCTGAATGTCCTAGCCCTGGCTTTCCTATCTGGAAGAAAGAGTGGTCATAGTGCCTGCCTCCTAGGGCATGGTGAGAATGTATGAGAAGCTACTGAACCAGTGCTAGCACAGAAACCACACAGGCAAAATCCCTTCATGGAATTCCTCAATTCTATCCTATGAAGAAAGAGCAATTACCACTCAGAAATGTGATTGTTTTCCAGGTACACAGATAAACCTGTAACCAGGAGCCCTTGGGTGTTGTCTGATCATGCACTGAACTAAGACTGAGTAAACATTTTAGAAAATTCATTTGCTGCTGTGCAAGTCAGAAGATAATGGTAGCTGCAGCTTAGTTTCAGAAAGATTCAGATGAACAATCTTAGTAGTGTGGGAGAGATCTTTCCATTCACTTACGTTTTCCTGTAAATTGGGAAAACACCACCAATATTTGGTCTTAGAGTGGAACATTTCTGACAGATTCTGGATGTTCTAAATGTGTACTGTTTGGAGCCACAAGGATGTAGAGTGCTTAACGGGCTTTACTGCTGCAATCACCTGCTCTAACTGGTAATTAAGATATAAGTCAAGAGCTTATGTGTCTGCTTCACCCACAAATGTGAGGTTCCTATTTCTACAGCAATTCTTATCCATGCCAACCCAGTACCCTGAGAGGCATGTTAAATTTTATTTGCCTTGCCATTCTACGCTTATCCTCCCTCCCACATCTCTTTCTCAAAAAGCCAGTGGAAGCTGAACGCTAGGAAAACTCATGCCCCTGGCCTGGGCATCTGCTACCATTCATTCTCTACAGCCCTTATGCCTAGCCCACAGTGAGTCCCATACAGCAGAGAAGAAGGAAACTAGTGACCATTTTGTGTGCTATAAGTAAATGATATTTGAAAGAGTTCACATTATTAACACAATCTCAAATAGTCCTGGTTAACAGAGATGCCCCTAATGGTAGACTGATAAACAACAAAGATGGAAACATGAGATTTAAGGTAGGAGAAAAAGGAATAGAAACTGCCCTCCTCTCCCAATTCTCTGCCACCCCCTCTGTCAAGCTTTGGGACTAACTTGGACACCCATCTACCATGAGCAGAAGGGGACGGTGGCTCATGGATGCTGGGAACTTGTGCCATTCAAGGCATGAGGACAAACCTCAGCCACTGAATGAACATATGAACAGTGATACCATGTGCCCCCCTGTACCATCAGAAGAGAAGACCTTAAATTACAGAACACATTCCCCAACCTCTCCCTCATTTGGAATTCACCACAACCCAGGGAGGTAGGCTGCATCCTTGCTCATTGTTGACAAAGAAACTAAGTTCAGAAAGATTTAGTGGGTTCCTCAAAGTCACACAGCCATAAAGAGGCCAAGCCAGAACTCAGAGCCACTTCTCACTCCAAGTCCAGAATTCTGGCCATGATCCAAGCCACCTGTCAATTTTATAACTACAACGCCAGAACACACAGCACTCTTGACCCACTAAATCCATAAGGAAGTAACATCAGGGGAGATAAGCTGAAGAAATCTCATTATTTTATGTCACTGAAGTCCATAAGAGAAGCAGATGCTTCTACTAGGAGCTTTTGTGCTTGAAAACAGTTGTCTTGATTTAGCTTTTCAAACCATATCCTATCCCAGCCCTTTCTGCCTCCCTCTTTCGAAATTGCTTTCTCACTGAGCCTCTGTAACCAATGGCTTAGTCTTCAGCAGCACTGAGGGAGAAAGAAGGATGATAAGCACCTTTTTAAAGGAGAGCAGAGACAAGAAACAGAAAAGAGACTAAAGTATGTGAGAAAAAAGTTTCAAGAGGACCATCTATTGCAGCTGAATA
Organism: Gorilla gorilla gorilla; assembly: GCF_029281585.2. Taxonomy (NCBI): domain Eukaryota; kingdom Metazoa; phylum Chordata; class Mammalia; order Primates; family Hominidae; genus Gorilla; species Gorilla gorilla. Next base: position 138,662,333 of record NC_073232.2, read on the forward strand.
AATTATGCTCCAAGGAGCAGACTCTCCCTACTAAGAAACTGGAAGTAAAGCTTAGTGAATTGAATAGACTAAATCTGACATGTCCAAATTTTAGTGGCAAATCAGACATCTGATTTTCCTGTAGATAAATTAGTGGAGAAATCAATCTATATGGAATCATAGCATTCATTCTGAAGGTTACAAAAATATACAAATGAGTGTCTCCATTGTTGGCTTACTCCATTGTACAATCTTCTCTGTATACTAGAATGTTTAAGTATGGAATGAATTCACTATACACTCCTGGAAGGCTCACATGACTGGAATTCTGTTGACACCTCCGCTGGCAGAGGAGCGGCTTCTGGGAGTGGATGTTGGCCTTGCTTCCCAGCTGTTCTCATTTTGCCTCCGCCAGAGGGAGATGGGAACAGCTGATGGCTTCACCCCCAAAGCTCAGCTTGGCCCCGTCATTAGCACATCTCACCCCTGCAGCTGCCAAGGCCAAGACTAACATGCCAGCAGGAAAGCAGCTGACTGACTTTTCTGACTGAGTGTTTGGAGTACTGGAAGTTGAGAATCAAGCTCCCAAGCGGGTTCAACTTATTTTCTGTACATTTTTACGATCGACTCGCTCTAGAGGCCATGAAATGAGGGTGTCTGTTCTTCTCAACACTGTATCCCCAGTTCCTGGCACAAATCTGGGATTACAATAGGCAGCCAACAAATGTGTTGACTAAAAGACCCAAAGAATCATTATCAGAGATGTCTAGTTCTGAAAACACAGTGGACTGAGCTGACACAGCTAGAAAGCCTTTCTACTACAAACACAGAAAAATGTTAAATAAAATGTGACAACCTACATAACTGAACTAGAAAGAAGGGAAAGAAAATTATCAGGGAATTAAGGAATTCCTAGCCAGAGCATCCACCCACTGCCAAAGTCATGGAATCCCAGAGGCCTGGCAGACATAGGACTTCAGCCTGGAAACCATGAGTTCGGTAACATGAGGCATGATCTTGAACACACGAGTCAGAGAACTCTAGCTAGATCCTTGAATAAAACCAAGTCCAGACAGGCTGCCCTTCCCAAGTCACCAGGGCTAGAAAACCTCTACCAAATGCCACAGGAAAACTTCAAAGTGACATGTCTCCCCAGAGATCTGGTGAGGGTTAGGGAGTTCCACAAGAGAAATAGAAACTTCAAGCCTTTGCCACATGGGTATGGAGACCAAAATTAGAATAGCCATGTGGTGTAAAATTCCCACAATAACTGGGCTTAGACAAGGGAAATCCCTGAGGCATCTGTCATGAGTAAACAGACTCTGCTCCACAGGAACTCTTCTAATCCAGGGTACATAGGACTCCCATGGAGAGGGTAGCAGTGGAGGGAAAAAAGCTGGAAATGAACTCACAATTTAAAATTGCAAGGCACTGGAAGAGATAATCCATGGGTAATACAGAATCAGCATCCTAAGAACTTGAAATAATAACCTGAAATGGATAACAATATATAAATCCCAAATTATTAAAGACATGTAAGAATACAAAGAAAAGATAATAAAAGATAATTTGAAAATATTACATTTTAAGAAGATCAGGCAAGTTTGAAAAAGAGCAAAACAAAGCTTCCATACGTGAAAAAGTAAAGATATTGAAAAATGTGAAGTCAACAGACAGTTTAAACAGCATTTAGACACAGCTCAAGAGAGAATTGGTAAACTGAAATTTAGACTTGTAGACATCACCCAGAATATAAAGCAAAGAGTGATAAAGAGATGAAGAGAAGCTAAAAACAGGATGACTGAATTATAAGGCCCAAATACATATAACAAAAGTTCCAAAGGAAGTGATGAAGCAAAAACGGCAAGGCAGTAATTAAAGAGATGCTTGCTACATTTTTTTAAATAATTGATTGGATTCAAGAAGCACCACAAGGCCAGAAATACACAAATTTAATATAAAACCATATAAAAACACATGAATAAAATACAGAACTACACATACACAAGCACACACACTCCACCACCACCACCAAAGAACTACCTTAAAAGTAACCAGAGAAAAAGGCAGGTTTAGTGCAAAGGCACAGTCATTAAATGAAAGACTCCTTAACAACAACAGGAGAGGCAAGGATACAACAGGTAATATCTGCTAAAAGAAAACAATTGCCAACCTCTGGTTTGGTTATCCATACATAGCTAAACTAACATTCATGAAAAAAAAAAACATTTTCCAGGCAAACAAATATAGGGAATTTGCTACTCAGAGACCTTCACTGAAGACTACTTCAATAAGAAGCGACTGGATCCAGAAGTGGAAGTGGTTTGCAAGAAGCCATGGTTAAAAAAAAAAAAAAGAAAAGAAAGAAAGAAAAAGAAAGGAAAGAAAGGAAACTGGTTGCATTGGATAAATCAGCATAAGCCTGGACTGCTCAGCACAGAACAAAGCCTAGTATTTCCCCACTATATTTTTTGATGAGAGATGTGTTTCAAAATGGCAGAACTAAAATTCTAGACAATAATAAAAAAAACAGGAGGCACAATGAAGGGCACTAAAGCATGGTTAGCTTGTAATTGTTTGGGAGGAGGCCAAAGTTATTGACTACCTTTGGACTCCGTGTCTGAAGTGCAAATGTTAAAACTTTAATGGTACTACTAAAACTGTGGAAACAGAATATGTAACCTCTAAATTAACAGAACTGGGAAAAAGTAGGTATAAATAATCCTACAACAATAGATGAAAGAAAAGAAAGATGTGCAAAGATAGCAAAAGTTAGTTATTTTCATTAAAGTTGAAAAAAAAAACAAGGAGACTAGTAATCACTTCTTCTTTTTTTTTTTTTTTTTCTTTCTTTTTGGAGACAGGGTCAGGGTCTCACTGTGTCTCCCAGGCTGGAGTGCAGTGCAAGATCACAGCAGCCTCGACCTCCTGGGCTCAAGCAATCCTCCCACCTTAGCCTCCCTGCGTAGCTGGGACTACAGGTGCATGCCACATATATGACTTTTTTTTTTTTTTTGTAGAAATGGGGTGTCCTTATGTTGCTCAGGCTGGTCTCAAATTTCTGGGCTCAAGTAATCCCCCCTCCCCACCCCCCAGCCTCCCAAAGTGCTGAGATTACAGGTATGAGTCACTGGGCCTGGCTAATCCTTTTGTTTATCATTGTAATGGAGATGCTACCCAATGAAACAAGAAAAATGAAGTAGAATGAATAAGGAATGTAAAAGAAAAAACAAAACTTACCCTTTCAGGTGATTATTCTCTTAGAATTTCTATGACATCAATCTACAGACAAATTATTAGAATAAAAATTGAGCAATCACCTACCTATGATTTGAATCATCAGGATTAAAAAAAAAGTGAGCAAGATTTCTGAATTCAAAGTCAACCTACAAAAATAAGTAACATTCATATACACTGAAAAGAAAACATCAATTAGAACTTTCAATAAGGAAATGACTCCACAGATAAAACAAGAACAGCCATGAACTGGCACTTGTTGAAACTGAGTGATAGAAACACAGGTATTGATTGCAGTCTGTCTACTTATGTGTATGTTTAAAACTTTTCATATTAAAAAATTAAAATCTTTTAAAAAATAGTGATACCATCTAAAGTGACAATAAATCTATTAGGTACTTAGGATATCTAGAAATATATCTTACAAAGATGCACAAGAACGTTGGAGAGAATATTATTGAAAACTTATTGAATAGCATTAAAGGGAACAAATAAATAGAGAAATCACCACATTCATGATGGGAAGCCTTGATGTCATGAGGATGTCAATTCTCCCCTAAATTAGCCTACAAGTCCCCAAACAGTATTTTGCGGAACTTAGCAAGAAGATTCTAAAGTTCATATGAAACACTAAAGTTTCAGGGATAGTCAAGATAACTTTAAAAGGAGAGGAGGGGAGAAGGAAAGGAGACATTAAACTTTATACTTTATTGAATACTTAGCATGGTCTGAGCACTGTTCAAAGCACTGTATATGTATTCTTTCATTTCACCTGCACTACGGCCCTGTGGAGGTAGATATGATCATTATCACCATTTCATCAATGGAAAATGGGGAAAGAAAAAGATTATATAGTTTGTTCAAGGTTTGGGGTGAGCAACGATCCCAATTTGCCTGGCACTGAGAGGTTTCCTGTGATGTGTCATCTTCAGTGCTAAACCTAGGAAAGTCTGGGCACACAGGATGGTTAGTTACTTTCTCAACATGACATGTCAGGAGCCAGGTGGCAGAGCTGATCTGCAAACTCCAGCAAGCTGGCTTCAGTGTCTGCCCTCTGCACCACCACATACCAACTCTATTAGTCAGGGTTCTCTAGAGGGACAGAACTAATAGAGAGGTATATAAAGGGGAGTTTATTAAGGAGTATTAACTCACATGATCACAAAGTCCCACAATAGGCTGTCTGCAAGCTGAGGAGGAAGGAAGCCCGTCTGAGTCCCAAAGCTGAAGAGCCTGGAGTCCGATGTTCAAGGGAAAGAAGCATCCAGCACAGGAGAAAAATGTAGGCTGGGAGGCTAAGTCAGTCTAGTCTTTTCACATTTTTTTCTGCCTGCTTTATATTCTGGCCATGCTGGTAGCTGATTAGATGAAGCCCATCCAGATTAAGGGTGGGTCTGCCTTTCCCAGCCTACTGACTCAAATGTTAATTTCCTTTGGCAACACCCTCACAGATACACCCAGGATCAATACTTTGCATCCTTCAATCCAATCAAGCTTAACCATCACGCCAACCAATCTAAACACTGAAGGCTTATTGTGAAGTACGGGATACTGAGAACAATATGATGCTGGAACGGAGGTAAATAGAACAGTAGGACAAAGAACCCAGAAGCATATCTGTGTGTGCTTGCTGGTTATCAGAAGTGGAAAAGGATTCAACAAATGTTACTAGAGCAATTGGTTTTCCAGATGGGGGGAAACAGACATGGATCTCATACAAGAAATAAAAATTAAATTCCAGTTATTCTAAAAGCGAAAAGCAAAAATTTTAAATTTAGAAGAAATTATCAAAATTTATTTCAGAGCTCAGGAAAGAGAGGAGGATTGTTTAAACTAAACTTAAAAAGAAACATGAGTAAATAAAGATAAATAATTCAAAGAAGAAATACGAAGAACATATAAACACATAAGAATCTTAGAGTCTTTAGTAATGAGAAAAATGCCAATTAAAACAATGAAATATTTAACATCCAGGTTGGCAACATTTAAAAAGCCTGAAAATACCAAGTATTAACAACCACATAGGTAACCAGAGCTCTCTAATAAGTAGGCACATAAATTGGTACAACCAATTTGGAAAGCAACTTAACAAAATATGTTACAGTAAAAAATTGGTGTACTCTACAGCTTAGTAATTCACTTGTAATAGGTTCCCTAGAGCTTACACCCATGCCTAAGATAGCAAGGATCCTCTCACCATTGCAATATCAAAAAGTTGGGGAAAACATATTTATTATCAACAGAGGAGTACACAAATTATGATTTAGTCATTCAATTAAAAGGAATGAACCAAGCACATATATGAATAAGTCTAAAACATATATTGATTTTTTAAAAAGTTACAGAAGGTTGTCATATATAGTAGGGTACCATTTACTTAACAGTTAAATACATAAAGAGTATCAGATATTGATTAGGGGTATGTGTGTGTGTACACACATACACACACACGAACCAACCAACTTCACAGTAGTACAGCCTCTGCAAAAGGAAGACTGAGATCAAATAGTCTGAATGGGTGGGGAGAAAAGGGATGGCTATAAATATATCTTTAACATTTTACATCTTTAAATGTTGAAAGTTCTGAAGTACATATAGTAGAATCTGGCTGGCAAAAATACGGGTGTATAACTTATTCTATGTCTATTTTTCAACTTTAAAATTGTCATATTTTAGAAATGAATGATGGGGTTAGATTTCTTTTTCAATCATCTTTTATATGATATTCTCAAATTATACTGAAATTGGCTGAAATAATGATTTTAGCTTAAAAGTTTTACTTAGTATGCTTAATTTCAGAATGTACCTTTCCGTAGGCAGACAACAGCTGCATTTTAAGGTATAATGCAGACCCTAAATCCTAATGCAGGCTCTGAAGAACACTACCAACAACAACAAAAAACCCAAGATGAAAACAAAACCAAAATAGGAAGGCTTTTACACTGTTGGTGGGAGTGTAAATTAGTTCAACCATTGTGGAAGACAGTGTGGCAATTTCTCAAGGATCTAGAACTAGAAATACCATTTGACCCAGCAATCCCATTACTGGGTATATACCCAAAGGATTATAAATCATTCCACTATAAAGACACATGCACACGTATGTTTATTGTAGCACTATTCACAATAACAAATACTTGGAACCAATCCAAATGTCCATCAATAACAGACTGGATAAAGAAAATGTGGCACTTATACACCACAGAATACTATGCAGCCATAAAAAAGGATGAGTTCATGTCCTTTGCAGGGACATGGATGAAGCTGGAAACCATCATTTTCAGCAAACTATCACAAGAACAGAAAACCAAACACCGCATGTTCTCACCCATAAGTGGGAGTTGAACAATGAGAACACATGGACATAGGGAGGGGAACATCACACACTGGGGCGCCTGTCAGGGGGATGGGGAGCTAGGGAAGGGATAACATTAGGAGAAATACCTAATGTAGATGACGGGTTGATGGGTGCAGCAAACCACCATGGCACCTGTATACTTATGTAACAAAACTGCACGTTCTGCCATGTACCCCAAAACTTAAAGTATATAAAAAAAAGTTTCTCATATATCTAGGCAATCCTTCATGTACTCCCAATATTTCAATTTTTTTTTTTTTAAGCAAGACTAGTTTCTCAGATCACATTCAGATTCAAGTGAGCATATCTCTCACAAGCAATGTCTCCATCCTATCCTGGCTTTAATTACAAACATAGCAACACATAATACAAGGAATCTTTTGGCCAAATTGCAGACCAGTGCTCACCATGCCTGCTAGGGGAAGACATGTCAAGGTGTTTCAGCATTTCTAAGAATGGATCATCTAAACTGATTAAGCAGTTCAAGGCTTCCAGGAGTAGGTAAACAGACAGAAAACGTTATCCAATGAAGCTGTCCAATTTTTTAAATAGTTGCCAAGAAGCTGAGCTCTTAATGTAGCCTTGGAATGACATAAAAGCTTAAAGGATAAAAAATATCAATATGATGCTGAATTACTCGGCTTTTCCATCCCATCTATCAACTGGAGGCAAGGTATATTGGGCATTAAATAAAGCACAAAAGAAACAGGGTGAAAAATGGGCTGGAGAAAGTATGAAGATTGAAATGGCAGCCTGTGAGAAAGTGTAATATTCAATGTGCACATTTCAATTGGCAAATAACGTTCATTTGAACTGCATTACCGTTCTGCTGAGATCCAAGCTAATTACAATCTCACTGCTATAGTTATGGCAAAGATAGGTTATGAACTGTTTGCCACAGCTAGGTTAAGATCCAGTCTCCAGCGTGAGGTAGACTAGATTGCCTTGCCCCTGTCACTGCTGATCTCACTATCTGAGGCTATCATTTCCTTTTCTGTAGAATGAGGGTACTAACAGGACCAACAAGATTCTTTCAGCAGAATTGCAGGAGATAGTGCACGCAAAGACCTGCGCACCGCTCCTGGCACTGACGCACTCGACAAACTCCTTTTTAAGTAACAATGTGCTGGTATGACAATTTTAGGTTTAAAAAAATACTAACCAAACATATGAAGAAACAACTATGAAAAATGCACAGCAACTACTCTCAAAAACATTCTGTCTAGATTACACCAATTTCACTTCTCCAGCCCAGAGACCTGACAATTAAAGAGCATGGACATACTCCAGAGCTGCTTCATATAGCTCCCTGTGGGCACACAGCCAAAGGGTTGCAGGGCTTAGCCATTTGGTACAGAAGAAACATCTGAAAATTCTACACCTGTCTTTGTAAATCATGGACGCTGCAGAAACCATTTAGCTTAAGGAGGCCTCTGAAACACACTCTGATACAAAATTTTTTTTCTGCAACTCTAATGAGTTCATTACAGCATCATCTACACCAGGAAGGAATGTGCTTAGCTTCTTTAAATTATGTAGCTACATTCCTTAAGAAAAATTTTGTTACAGTTTCCACAGCTGCAACATTTATCTAATTAGGTATATGTTGACTTTGAGTTTTTATAGATTTTGAAAAGAAAGTTTTGAAACATTTAAAAATGAGTTTAATTTTTGTTTCCACAAGGAAGGAGTTAGAAAGTGCCAAATGACAAGTGAGAGAAAGAAAATACATCTATATGTCGAGCATGGTAATCAAAGCCTTGGCTAAATTCTAAATGTACATGGCGGAGTCACAGGTGTTTATCTGTATGCCCTCCTGAAACCCTGCCATAAGGGAATAATTGTAATAACAATAATAGGCTGCGTACCATGGTTCAATGCCTGTAATTCCAACACTTTTGGGGGGCTGCGGCAGGAGGATGCTTGAGCCCAGGAGTTCAAGACCAGCCTGGGGCAATAGAGTGAGATTCTGTCTGTATAAAAATTTAAAAATTATATATTTTTTAAAAAAACTTTTGAGACAGACTCTCACTCTGTCACCCAGACTGGAGTACAGTGGCACGATCTCGGCTCACTGTAGGCTCTGCCTCCCAGGTTCAAGCGATTCTCCTGCCTCAGCCTCTGGAGTAGCTGGGATTACAGGTGCCTGCCACCATCCCTGGCTAATTTTTGTATCTTTTTTTTAGTAGAGATAGGATTTCAACATGTTGACCAGGCTGGACTCAAACTCCTGACCTCAAGTGATCCATCTGCCTCGGCCTCCCAAAGTGCTGGGGTTACAGGTGTGAGCCACCATGCTTGACCAAAAATTTAAAAATTAAGAACAAATTAGTTGGGCATGGTAGTGTGTGCCTGGAGTCCCAGCTACTAGGGAGGCTGAGGTAGGAGGATTACTTGAGCCCGGAGGGTCAAGGCTGCAGTGAGCTATGATTGCACCACTGTACATCAGCCTGGGTGACAATGCAAGACCCTGTCTCAAAAAAAAAAAAACAATAATAATAATTAAAACACAAAGCAGCAAAGCTTTGGAAGATGGAAAGGGGATGGACAAGTTGTTACCTATTTAGCAGGGAAGCGAGAATGGGAACTTATGACCTGGAAAGGAGGGCAGCCATCAGAAGGTGGGATGGATAAGCAGAACCCTGGAAAGGTTTGGGAACAGGGGACACTGGGCACTGGAACAGGGGGCACTGTATGGGCCAAGGCCAATACAGGCTGAGGCTGAAAACCTGTATAAGGAGAAGATAGAGCCCTAGATCCCCTGCAAAGCCAACACAGCTAGGTGTTGCCTGTCCTACTCTGACCAACATGGGAGGTGTATTTCCTGAAGACACTGAAGTAGAGAAGTTCTGTACATAAGGACTCCCAGGAATCGTGAAGGGGGGGTTAGCAAAGTGCTAAACGGAAAACAAAAGGATTAAGTTTAAACAATACAAGCATACTTAATGGCAACACTATCTTCTTTTCCCCTGCTCAGTTCACAGGCCCTAGAGCCAGGCTTAAATTGCCAGAGTGAAATCGCCTTGGCAGGAAGCTGAAGGAGTCTTCCTTGGAGAAATTGACCGGCCTAAGAAAAATAGAGTCTGTGATATGTGGACGTCTCTCAGCAAAATGAATGTTCATCAGTCAGTAAATCCATCTGTGGAAGTACACAGAACTTCTAATCAGCTCTTTAATGCCCCGTTATTAAATATCAACAGAGAGCCAAAAATCAGACATTTGAAGAAAGTCAGACAGATATTAAACAAATAGGGGGGAAAGAGAATCTCAAAGCTAACAATGAGAAAGAGGTGAACAAAAAATGTTTAACAAGTAATGACTAACACATTCAGAGTTAATAGCAATCTTACATCCATTACAAAAAAGAAGAGGACACTATAATAAGAATAAAAGAACATTCATTGCACAAGAAACCTCTTGGAAATTAAATGTGGTAGGATAAAATTTAAAATTATTTATTTATTTTGATACAGGGTCTCATTCTGTCACCAAGGCTGGAGTAGCACGGCATGATCATGGTTCTCTGCAGCCTTGACCTCCTGGACTCAAGTGATCCTCCCACCTCAGCATCCTGAGTAGCTGGAACTAAAGGTGTGTGACACCATGCCCAGTTAATTTTTTAAAAATTTTTTGTTGAGATGCGGTGGGGTTGGGGGGCGTGGCTCACTATATTACCCAGGCTGTTCTTGAACTCCTGGGCTCAAGCAATCCTCCTGCCTCAGCCTCTCAAAGTGCTGGGATTACAGACATGAGCTACCGTGCCCAGCCAAAAAATTTAAGTAGAAGGGTTGGGAAATGAAATTAAATAACTGTCCCAGAAAGTAGAACAAAAATGTAAAGGGATGAAAAATAGATAAGAAAATTAAAGGATGTTTTCAGGAGGCTGGGACATTCAGCTAATAGCAGTTTCAGAAAAGCTGTGGTTAAAAACAGTGAGGAAGAAATAATTGAAGAACGAATATAAGAAAGTATACTAAAACTTGACAACATGAATATTCAAACTGAAGGGGCCCACTGAGTTCCTAACAATTACTGATAAGAGCATTGCTAAAGCACATAATCATAAAATGCAAAAATACTAGTGACAAAGAAAAAAGATAATCACTTCCAAAAAGAAAAAAAGGCTACATTTAAAGGTTTGACAAGCAGAATACCATCAACATCTCAAGCAGTAATGGCCATAGAGACAATGAAGAAATGCCTTATAAAATACTGAGAAAATATGATTTCTTTCTTGGAATTTTATACCTAAACAAACTAGCAATCAAGGGTGGAATGAATGAATGTGTGTTTATCTATATATTTTATACAAGGTATGCCAGAGACACATTCCAGTCTTTGTTTTTACTCACAGAACTGTTTTGTTTGAAGCAGCAATGTATATAGTTAAAAAAATATTTACTTTTCTAGTATTCTGTACAAGCCAGCAGGGGCCCTGTGTCACAGTCTAGCCAATGATATCTAAGACAAAATCTACTACAAACGCTTATGGAAATATTATTTTCCTGATGAAAATAGATTTGACTGGTTCTGCCTTTTGTCCTTTCTGCTGTATTACTGCCTGGAATGCAGATATGATGCCAAGAGGTACAGCAGCTATCATGAGACCATGAGGAAGTAAGCATAAAGGCAAAAGTCAACATCTAAGTATCGCAGATAGAAATAAAAGAAAGTGCTTGGGTCCCCGATCACATCACTGACCTGACACACCAGTTACACCAGCCACCAAAATACTTATTTTGCAACTGCTTGTAAAGAATACAAGCTTGTAAAAATTGCTGCTGTCATGTTTTTTTTTGTTATTTGCAGCTGAAAGCATCCCTGACATATTCACAAGTTATCAAAAAAAGTTGTATCTTCCCAACACCCTTCCTCAGGAAGTTACTGGAAAACGTGCTGCACAGAAATGAGGAATGAACTAAGAAAAATTTACAGTGCTCAGAATATAGATGATTCAACACAGGAAGGACGCAAGAGGAATTCTTAGCGTCTTGGTAATAAGGGTAGTCCTGAGATAACAGCTGTAATGTATGCCTAAAAAGCAACCCGTGAGTCACGTTGGAACAGGAGGATGAAGGGCTCCAGGAAAGATGACATCAAGAAAAAGAAAAATCATGGCTAGACTACCTGATGTGTTGGATCATATTGAAAGGAGGTTGATAGTTCTCCCAGAAAGTGTGGAAGTAAAATAGAGGTTGTGTAAGGGATGGGAAAAACCAAAAACCAAGTATTCTCCCTACTCTCACTCTCAGTACCAAATGTTTCACCTCTGGTCACCCAAATATGTGGGAGTTTCTCCGCACCAACCACCAGTTCTTCAGTAGAGATCAACTGGGAGTCCTACAATTTAACTCTATTCTGACTCTATCTACCTGGAGAAAGCATCAGATCACACAGGTTAAGGGCTCAGTCCCACAAGACTTCCCCCCAATGTCAGATGCCAATCACAAGTAGTAGGTTGTCACACCTATACTTCTGACCAACTAGCTATAAGTTGGGGGTCCACAACCCCCTTCTCACGTTCAGTTAATTTGCTAGGTAAGCTCACAGAACCACAGAAAACACTTGCTTATATTTACCAGTTTATTATATTAATGAAGGATGTAATTAGGGACACAGATGAAAAACAGTTGGAAGAGATGCAAAGGGCAGAGAATGTGGAAAGGGATACAGAGCTTCTGTGTCCTCTCTAGATACACACCACCCTCCAGGAACTTTGATTTGCTCAGCAATCTGGAAATTCTACAAACCTTGTCCTTTTGGGGGTTTATGGAGGCCTAATTACACAGGCATGATTAATTACACCATTGGCGATCAAGTCAACCTTCAATCCCTCTCCCCTCCCTGGAGGTTGCAAGGGAGGTGGCACTAAAAGTCCCAACTCTAATCATGCCTTAACAAGCTCATTAGCATACAAAAGACACTCTTAATACCCCAGAGATTCCAAGGATTTTAGGAGTTCTGTGCCAGGAACCAGGGGCAGAGACATATTTCTTATTATATCACAATATCACAGCTTGGTGCACAGAAAATAAAGCAAACAAAAATCAAGACAAGGCAATCATTAACTCTAGGAAAAGCAAAAAGTTACAAGAGGGATGAAATGCCATAAAACACTGCATGGCAAAACAGTGAAAAGTATTTGCAAAGTCTTCTTAGTGCAAATATTGAATTTTTTTTAATGATGGCACTACTATATTGGGTAGTTGAAAAGAAGAGAAGGCAGTGTGTCTGGAGTAGGGTGAGCAAAGGGAGAATGGTAAGAAAGGAGATCAGAAAGGAAAACAGGAATTAGGTCATGCTGAGGTTTGGATTTTCTTTCCTAAGGGTGCTAGAGAGCCACTGGGGAGTTTTAGACAGGAAACTTGAATGCTCTAACTCATGTTTGAAAATAATAACTTTGGCTCTATTGTGGAGGAAAGTATACCATACAGGGATAAGGTGAAAAGCCAGTAGGCCCGTTGGGTAAGAGGGATAAGAGGCTTCTGCAGAAGAGATTTTTCCTATAAGGTGGCCTGGACTGGGAAAGGCACACTTCGGGATGTAAGGAAGTGGGTAGATGGGAATATACTTAGGAGGTTGGTGGCTTACGGAGTAAAAAGGGGGACACAGGGATGACTTCCTACATGTCAGCACAAGGCATGTGGAGAAGGCAGAGGAGGTTGTTACTGGGTTCAGGAAGGCTGGGGAAGGAATGATTTGCAACTAGAGAGTCTGGGATCTAGGGTTCTGTTTTGGACTTGCTAGGCTGAGGTGCCCCAGAAAGTACCAAGTAGGCAACTGTGCCAGGGCTCAGGGTACAGACAAGGCTAGGGAGAAACTCAGAATATGCTCTGACTTAACAGGTAGTAATTCCGCCTTTTCTCTTGCCAATGCAAAGAAATGTTTCATTATATGTTTGGAGTTTTATACGGCCTCAATGGTATGATTTGGGGCACTGATTGATTGAAGACTTGATACTGAGAATCTAAGGGTAAACAAGCAGTGAATCCCGGAATATATCACAATAGGTAACCCATTCAAAGTGCTTAGGCCTCCCTGGTTTTCGATTTTGGGTCATATCTGTCTTAAGGAAACACTCTCTCTACCAAAGCTGAACTCATAAAATAGTAAAAGTCCTCCCCCCCTCCCCACACACACACAAGAAATAATTTCCCATTATTAGCTGGATTTAATAAACATTTTCTTCCAAAAAAAAAATTTGTCCCTGCTCAGTAGACTTCTCTTTATGTGTACAAAGCACGTGCCAAGTTAAAGACCATGTCAGGCACACTTTGAGACACTTTCCGTTTTTTAAAAAGTTCTTTCTCAATAAACATTCAAAAGGACCAATTTGTTTAAAAGTCTTTCAAAGCACAATTCACTACAGGTCGTAGAGTTCTTTAAACCCTCAGCAGTATTCTTTCTTGACTTTCTCATTGCTTTGTGCAATCTTTGTATTTAATCATTTATCCCCAAATTGGTCTTCGCAGTGTGGATTTTAACAAGAACTGGGTTTTAGCCACATTACAGTAGACGCGGTGGGAGCGGAGGGCAGCAGTGGCAATCGCAAAATAAAACGTATCATAAAGCGGTAACGGTTCGTGATTTAGGCCAGTTGTTGAAAAATAAATGCCTGTTACATAGAATCACAGAACTTTAGAGCCTGCGGCCAAGGGAAGTCGTTCATCGGTGGACCGACAGCGCCCCGGGCGGCAGAAAGAAGGCGGCGGCGGCGGAGACCCGGGGAAGTTGCCGGATTTTTAAAAAGGCACCTGCTGGGTGAGTCCTCACTGTGCAAACGGGAACCACAGGTGCCCGATTTTAAGGGGCTACAACTCGGGAAAACCTAAGTCTGTAAAACAACCATAAGATCCGCACGTTAAACTAAGTTCGTTCTCGCTGTACAACAAGTTGATGTGGGCGATTATTTACGGCGGAGAAACTGAGTGGAGGAAGGAGGGAGAATTCCGCTAAAGTTTGCCTGCGACTGACAGCTAGGGAGTGACCTGGAAGCCAGGAAGAGGGGCAGAGAGGAAACTAAAGAAGTAGGTAAGAGAGTCAGTTTATGAAAATAGAGCCTGCTGTGGAGCGCAGCAGGCACACCTGCGGAGGAGGGGGCTGCCTCACCTGCGGGGCCGCTGGGCGCCCCCGCTAAGTGTTTTAGCGGGGGAGGCGGGGGCTGGAAAGGAAACCTGGTGAAGGGCTGGCCCGGAGCCTGGGGTGGGGATATTCACTGCCGGATAGGGCCAGCAAGAGGACCCGACACGCATCGTCCCGAGCGACACGTGTAAATGTCAAGATACAGAGACATCTGCAAATGTCACCCAAGAGGGTGAGGACGGGGGAGCGGTCCCGAGGCTGTGCCCTCCGGGGCAGGCACTGGCTCCTGCGGGGCTGCGGGCCAAGTGTCCCCCTTCCCCAGGGAATTGGCACCTGGGCGGGGCTCGGTCTCGCCGCGCTGGAAGCGCAAGCCCCGAAGCTCCGGAGATGCGCTGGGGCGCGTCGCCCCTCGGGGCAGCCCTGGACCTCGGTGCGCCCAGGCGCAGCGTGAGGTGCCCCCGGCGGGGCGGGCAGCGAACCGCCCGGGTTCGGCGACTTACCTCTGGCCTCGCAGGGCGCGAGCAGAGCACCGGCCAGGGCGAGCAGGAGGGCGCAGGCGGGGGACACGGGCAGCGGGCGCGCTGCCATCGTCGCCGGCCTTCAGTGCAGCAGCTCTCGGGCCCGGCGGCGAGCGCTGCACCATCCCACGCGGGCGCCGAGCAGGGGCCGGGCGTCGCGACCGGAGGGATTTCCTGCCGCGGCGAGTCAGCTCCGGAGCCCTCGCGCAGCGCCCGCGCCGCCGCTGAGCTCTTCTAGCCTTTCATTTTTAAAAAAGTTTCCCCCCGTGTGTGTGCGTGCGTGCGCGCGCGCGCGCCGTTCTGGCACAAGCCAGCCTTGACCGTTGCAATAAATGAGCAAACTGTCCGAGTTGGCCCGGGGACGAGGAAGAGCATTAGTGAGAGAAGGCAGGCCTGTGAAATGGATCCACGGCCAGCAGTCACCGTTCTTATTACCGCGGAACAAATTATTGTCTCCCCCGCACCCCCGCCAGTTGGCGGCGTCCCGCGGGTCCTAGAGACCGCTCGGGTCCCCCCGCCAGGGTCCCGCCCCGAGCCGCGGCTCGCTCACCCCCGGGGGTGGGCGGCTCGGGGCAGGGCGCCTCCCTGGCCGCGAGCGCCGGCGGCATAGACGTGGCTCAGTGGCGTCCGGGCGCCCGGAGCGCACACGTCCCCGCCCCAGGATGATGTGGCCGCAGGGCCCGGGGCGCCCGGCTGCCAAGCGCACATGCGGCGGCACGGTCCAGCTTTCCAGGCTGAAGCTGGAAACGATGACTCTGCTACTCGCTCCCCGGCTCTCTGGGAACCCTCGGAGTGCAGGTCAGGTCTCCACCGCGGCCCACAGCCCGGCGCGCGACCCCGCCCGGCCCTAAGCGCCCAAAGGGGCATCTCTCGCCCGTGAAACAAGCTTGGACTCGCAGGCACAAGACACCTGGGCGTTACTTTTGATCAACAGTGTTAGGTTTTACGTTGATAGATTGGCTCACGTTTCCATTCCATGACCTGGACCCAGAAAAGGGTGTACAGTGACGTTCCCCAAACTTTCCTGATTGTAAGAAGCAGCTGGGTTGGCTTGTTAAAAAGATTCCCGGGCGCCCTCCTACGCTTTCAGAATGAGACTCTCCAGGCTGTGGGGCCGGGGGAGCCCAGGGTGTTTGGAGAAACACCAATGAAAGAATGGTGCGCCTTGCCTTCTCATCCTTGTTCCGGGCTGACCCCACCCCTTCAGCCTCGCTCGGCCCTCAGGGAGACCATGAAAAGCAGCAGCGAGGGGGCCCGCACAGACAGAAATGGCTGGAGCTATGGAGGATGGCTGATGCCCACCCTGCGGGTTACCATGATTCCCAACCTTGGGGACTTATTAGAATAGTAAAAGACATTGCCAGCCCCAGACACCAGTTAACTCAGTTTCCCACAATGCGTGGAGCTCAATAGTTTTCAAAGCCTCAGGTGATTCTACTGTGCTGCTCAGACCTAGGACCACCTGCAGAAATTCCATCCTGGTCCTGCGACCTCGCACCGATTCCTAACTGAGCACCCACTCCTAGTAGGCGGTTATCCAGCATTTGAGGAAGCTGCCTTCCATACCATCTCTTCCCACTGCAGAGGAGTTTTCTCAGGAGTTCCCTCCCACGGCAGGTTTTGCAGTGTTCCCAAAACCCAGGTCGATCCTCCTAACAAGGTGCAGGACTTTCTTTTTAAAAAACCTTACTGGGAAGCACAGGCTCTCCAGCCCCCTTCCCAATGCTGCCATATCTCAGTACCAGATCTGGAAACCAGGCCTGGTTCAAGCCCTGTGTCATATCTAACCGTACTACCAACCAGCGTTGCAGTGTACTTCTTTTGTTCATTCATTCAGTCAATCTACATGAGCAACCCTATGTTAGAACTTGGGAAACTAAACGAGAAAGCCTCTTGCCTTCAAAGACTTTTCTTTTGATCAAACTGATAAATCATCATTATTGGACAGTGTGAGCTAGTTACTTAACCTAGTTAATAATGATTAGGCTTGTTTACTGATACAGTTTGGCTGTGTCCCCACCCAAATCTCATCTTGAATTCCCATGTGTTGTGGGAGGGACCTGGTGGGAGGTAATTGAATCATGGGGGCAGGTCTTTCCTGTGCTGTTCTCATGGTAGTGGATAAGTCTCACGAGATCTGATGGTTTTAAAAAGAGGAGTTCCCCTCCACAAGCTCTCTCTCACTTTCTGCCTGCTGCCATCCATGTAAGACATGACTTGCCCCTCCATGTCTTCTGCCCTAGCCATGTGGAAATGTAAGTCCATTAAACGTTTTTCCTGTATAATTTTACCCAGTCTTGCGTATGTTTTTATCAGCAGCACGAAAACAGACTATTTACTACTTCATAATTCATTACATACCTCGTATAATCGGAGTATTGTGCTAACGTCTTTCACCTGCATTATTTCATTTTTTAAGTCCTGAATATACAGATGAGGAAACTGCAGCATAGAGATGTAGCTTTCCCACCACCACACAGTGAAGTAGGTCAGAGCCCAACCTCAGATCTGTTAAAGATAAAGCCTGTTTCTTTAAGGCTGAGTTCCAACCTTCAGTTTTAGCAGCTGTTAAGTGAAGGTAAAATACAAACCTCCCAGGTGGTTGTGAGCACCAGGTGAAATAATGCAATGTCTCCCAACCTACCTGATCCCTGGGATGTCTGTTAAGAATTCAATTCCTCTGGCGTTTGCACTGGAGATTCTCATTAGAAAGTTCTGGGAAGGACAAGTTTTAGCAAGTACTTAGGTGATCCTGATACTTGTGGCCCATAGAACTTCAGACACATCGATGCAGGAGAATTAAAAATTGTTTTCTTCCAGCTCAAAGGGCCAGATTTGCTTGCAGATGAGCCCAGCCACTGGCCTCTCGGATCCTTCTGACTGGTTAAATGGTTTATTCACAATGGACCTAATATGTGCTGTGCACTGGGCTGGGGGCCTTGTATACATTTTCTCTTAATGATCAATTTATTTTCGCTCTTTAATATTCAGTTGTTAATGTTGACTGTAAAAGTCCAATTTCTTTTAAACCTGGATGTTGCAAAGCTTCCTCCAAAGAACTAAATGTGCCCCAAGACTGTCCTCGATTTGTTTTTGACTGAATGAAAGAAAACAGCCATTGCAGAGGAAAAATGAAGAAAAATAAAATCCTAGCTGCAAGCCCTGGATTTCAACCCTGTAATTCACCATCTCTGTGAAGCAAGCGGCCTGGGCTGACACTGTCTCCATAAAGCCTTCATAGACATCAATAACAGCCAGCTAAGGCAAAGAGCAAATCCTGCGTCCGGCAGATGGTCTGTCTTTGGATGGAAATTCTGCCTCCTCATTCACAGGAAATGGAAGCCGACATCACATTCAATACTGGATTGTTAGGTAATGGTGTGGGGTCAGAGGCCAGGATCTACACACGAAAATTTCAGATAGATGGCTGGTTGTCCCTTCCTTTCTAGAAGAATTGACCTTTGCAATACTGTTTCCTGTGTGCTATTTTTGTTTAACAGCCTGGGCATTCACAACGAACAGGGCACTTATTTCTTACTCAAGCTCATGTAAGCTCAATCTGCTGTGAGTACAAGCAGATGAAAAATGGAGGCAAACTTTCCTAAGCCAGGAATTTACAGGCAGCCACTCCTAATTTCTGCAGTAAGTGAAGAGCCGGCCTCCTTGCAGAGTGACCTATTGACAGAACTTCAGACACAGGCTTGCAGAACAGCTTTCCTCTCTCCAAGCACAGTTCCCAAGGCTTACTCCAAACATAAACAAATGCGATCACCCCAAGATTAAGATTCTTGGAAATCATTTTCATTCTATCTCTTGGAGAGATGAAAACTCCTGCTCCTCTCGGCGTATTATAATAACATGTAGTCCATTTTTCTTTTCCTAGATTTCTCACTTCAAGAATCCATGCCTTCACCTCCTCAGAAACCTGCCCCCAGTGAACCTCTTCTGGGCAGATTAAACCCTCTTGTCTCTGATGCTTTCATTATTGCACAGAATCAGCACTTAAGTAGCCAGTCTAGATGCCAAAGAAAGAATGCTCCTGGGGCTGGGGACAAGGAACTCGGGGATGCGCTGTGTCACAAGAGACAGGAAAGGTCACCCCATCTATATTCATCTATGTCACCTGCCCACTGACCAGTCAACTTCTCCAACCAAGTGACAGTCATACTTCACTTAACAAAGACACATTCTAAGAAATGCATCATTAGGCAGTTTTGTCACTGTGTGAACATCACAGAGTGTACTCACACATCTAGATGGTACCGCCTACTACACATCTAGGTTTTATGGTATAACCTGTTGCTCCTAGGCTATGAACCTGTATGGCACATGACTCCGCTGAATACCGTAGGGAATGGTGCAGTAAAAAGGTAGAAAGGTACAGTAAAAATACAGCGGAAAAGATTTTTAAAAATGGTACACCCGGATAGGGAAGCTCCATTATAATTTTATGGGAGCATCCTTACAAGTGCCCAAGTGCGTACTACGTGATTGACCAAAATGTCATTTGGTGACTCATGACTGTACTGTGATGGGAAACTTATTATGCCCCTCCCTACACACCCCCAGATTCCATTTTACGTACCCCAAGTGACTGACAGTACTAAGAGAAACGGACACCTCCTGGAGCAGCAGCAGCTGCTGAGACAGCCTCCTGGCCCAGGTGCTTATCTCTCCTGCCATCAGCGGGGGCAGGCTGAGTGCAAAGGCAGCACCCAGAGAAAGGAAAAGGGGAATCTCAAAAACAAACATGAACTATGACAAGAGTGACCAAACATTTCAGGATACTTCATTTAAGAAATAGGGCTGGCCGGGCGCGGTGGCTCACGCCTGTAATCCCAGCACTTTGGGAGGCCGAGGCGGGCGGATCATGAGGTCAGGAGATGGAGACCATCCTGGCTAACACGGTGAAACCCCGTCTCTACTAAAAATACAAAAAATTAGCCGGGGGTGGTGGCGGGCGTCTGTAGTCCCAGCTACTCGGGAGGTTGAGGCAGGAGAATGGCGTGAACCCGGGAGGCGGAGCTTGCAGTGAGCCGAGATCGCGCCACTGCACTCCGGCCTGGGCGACAGAGCAAGACTACATCTCAAAAAAAAAAAAAAAAAAAGGGCTTAATCCTCTTCCCTTTTCATGTGGGCTGGGCTTAGTGACTCATTGTTTTTTTATTTCAATAACTTTTGGGGTACAAGTGGTTTTTGGTTACATGGATGAATTATATGGTGGTGAATTCTGAGATTTTAGTGCACCTGGGACCCAAGTAGTATATGTTATCCCTGATGCCCCTCCCATCCTTCCCCTTCTGAGTCTCCATAGTCCATTATACCACTCTGTGTGCCTTTGCACACTCATAGCTTAGCTCCTACTTATAAGTAAGAACATATGGCATATGGTTTTCCATTCTTGAGTTACTTAGAATAATGGCCTCCAGCTCCATCCAATTGCTGCAAAATACATGATTTTATTCTTTTTTATGGCTGAGTAGTATTCCATAGTGCATATATACCACATTTTCTTTATGCACTCATTGGTTAATGGGCACTTAGATTGGTTCCATATCTTTGCAATTGTGAATTAGTGACTCATTCTAACAAAACGCAGCCTAAGTGAGCAGTGTGTAAGTTTTGAGGCCAAATCATGAAAGGCATTTCAGCTTCCTCCTTGACTCAGGTTGCTCGCTCTGGAGGTGACCAGCTGCCATGTCGTGAGGAGCCTCAAGCAGACCAGTGGAGTAGAGCTGAGGTGGGGAATGAGGTTTCCTGCCAATAGCCATGTGAGTTAGCTACGTTGGAAGTGGATCATTCAGCCCGTCATTTTCAGATGACAGCAGCCTTATGAGAAGACCCCAGGGCAGAACCATTCAGCTAAGCTGTTCCCAAATTCCTGACACACAGAAACCCCCTGAGATAATGAGTATTTGTTGTTTTGACCCATTACTCTGGGGAATAATTTTTTACACAGCAATAATTGTTATGCATGTAATAAAGCGAACATTCCATTTCTATGGATTTTTCTAGCTTTTGGAATGTCTTGATAATTTCAATATGAAGGGCACCCTTCTTGTTTATCAGCTTTGAAAACAGGGTGTAGACAGGGTGGCCATGGGTCCCAGTCTTGTCCTATTGTACTTATCAACGGCAGTCCCTTTCTCTCTCACTAGAGTCCTGATTTGTAAACAAAGTGCACAGTTATCCTGTCTGTAGATAAATGTTTCTTTTGTGCCGTGTCTTCAGGGCAGGAGGGATGGGCATGCACACGTGCTTGGTTGTACATCTTGACTTGATTCCTTCCATGAAGGTTGGTTGGCTGAGTGAGCTCGCTCGCGGTGATAGATACGAAGCCACAGCTCCCAAAGCAAAACTGGCTGAGGCCATGAAGACTCACAAAATTGTCTCAGTATCCCCACTACACGGTTAGCCAGTCACACAGTGATCTGATCTGGACTGCCGTTTCCGGAAGTTGTAAGACATTTTTTACCTCCTGCCAAAGTACCTGGGGCTCTGCTGGTGGCTGTATCTTGAATGCATCAAAGAGAAGACGTGATGAAAGGTCATGCTTGCTCTTTCTCTTAGAGAGAATCACCAGAGGAAGCCTAGCGGCCCCACCACCCAGGCTGGCCACTCAAGTGTCAGGTTTCTGTTCCTGCAAGGATGCATGGACTCCCAGAAACCAGGAGGGCTGGGGTGGATGGAGGCTGGGGGAGGACTCCAAGGTGCTCTGGGGACAAGTCTTGGCCTCCCTATCCAAACTCCAGCAGGTTTCTTCCTAGGGAGAGAGGCCAGACCTACTTTACGATAACGCGGGAAAAGCCATCCCAAGACCTACATGACTTATTGAAACTCTGTCTTTACCTGATCTCTCTCGTGGCAAATTAGGCCCTTTGCCTCTTATTCTGTGCCCTTAAAATTGGCAAATAACTAGACACTGGTCCCACTTCATGTACTTGAATATAGTTCCCATTTTGTCTTTACTGTTTCAGGCAAATCAACCCCAATTTCTTTAATGTACCCC
Organism: Gorilla gorilla gorilla; assembly: GCF_029281585.2. Lineage (NCBI taxonomy): Eukaryota > Metazoa > Chordata > Mammalia > Primates > Hominidae > Gorilla > Gorilla gorilla. The sequence continues at coordinate 138,684,516 of NC_073232.2, forward strand.
TTGGGTCCTATTCTCACTCTTTCTAATCATGTTTGTTGCTGTCCTTTGGCACCTCTCCAGTTTCTTGATTTCTCTTAAACTGTGGAGGCCAAATGTGGCTACAGAGTTCCAAGAAGGGTCTGCGTGAAGCCAAGGGAAGCAGAGCACTGGCCGATTGCATCTAGTGGGGTCTCTCTGCAGCTGAGACTTTTAACTCCTTTTTGGAGGCCTGACCTAGTTTCTACTCTGAGGATGAAGAAGCGTTTCTGGGTCTGGGGAGGCCAGCTGCTCTGAGAGCAGGGTGGCTGACCCTGCACCCATCCGCTCCCAAGCCCTGCATGTGGTATGTGCAGTCCCCCTCCTTTACCATGGTTATTTCAGTCTGCTTCTTAGACCTCAATTTTCTCCGCTGCTTCAGTTTCTCTCAGTTCTGCATCCTGGTGAGCACTTTTGTCCAGGGCTCCATTCTCCCTAGAATTAACTCCTTGATGAGCTCAGGCAGAAGAGACAACTCAGCTGTACCAGGGCCTGGGGTCAATTGTTGTTTCTCCTACATTAAGCTCTGGTCTGGACTCTAATGCAGCTTTAATTGTTTAGCAGTTACCAAGCATTTAAAATTTTCATCTCCATCAGATCCTGAGCCAGCAGCACCCCACTGCTGCAAGTCCCCCAGCACTCCTGAGTGAAGGAATTATCCCACCGCCTTCCTGGATAGAAACTCCAGCATTCCTTTCCCTAATGTCCCTAAGCCATACTCACAATGTTCCAGCTTTCTTTGTCCTAGGCTGAGCTGAAAAATAAAGAACCAATAGTTGAGGAAGCGTCCCCACAGGTTAAGGACACAGACACAGATCCTGCCTTCAAAGACCTCCTGGTCTTAATGATACAGAGAATGGTTTGAGCCTACCTAAAATAATAACAACAGGGCCTGTCCTGCAGCCACTCTGTCCAAGGCCTCCAAGATCTCATCAACCCTCATTGAGACAGTTAACTACTCCTCCTCTTTTGAGAGGAAATGGTGCCTTTGAGAAGTGGCTTGCCCATGAACACAAAACTCAAAAGTGGTCCACCTGGGATTGGAGGCTGGGTCTGTCTGACTCCAAAGATCTTCCATTTCATCTTCTCCCTGCCAGTGCTGGTCCAAAACTCGAGTCATCGCTGGCCCCTTCCTTTCTCTCTCCCTGAACCACACCCATCAAGTCCTGTGCATGCCACCTCGGAAATATCCCCCTGGCTCTGCCCTCTCCATACAATCCCCCAGGGTAGATAACCATGGTGCCTCCCCTCAAAGACAGGGGTAGGGTCCTGAGGCTTGTTTTGTTGTTATTCTAGCCACTGCTCCTGCAAAGGCACTTTTAAAATGGAAATCTGACAAAACTTTCATGGGTCCTCATTGTCTTCAGAAATATATTGAATCTACTTCATGAGACATACAAGGCAATTTGGGGTTGGTCCTGATATGGTTTGGCTGTGTCCCCACCCAAATCTCATCTTGAACTGTAGCTCCCATAATCCCCACATGTCATGGGAGGGACCCAGTGGGAGGTAATTGAATCATGGGGGTGGGTTTTTCCTATGCTGTTCTCATGATAGTGAATAAGTCACATGAGATCTGATGGTTTTATAAAAGGCAGTTCCCCTGCACACACTCTCTTGCCTGCTGCCATGTAAGACATGCCTTTGTTCCTCATATACCTTCCACCATGACTGTGAGGCCTCCCCAGCCATGTGGAACTGTGAGTCCATTAAACCTCTTTCCTTTATAAATTACCCAATCTTGGGTATGTCTTTATTAGCAGCATGAGCACGGACTAATACAGACCACAGTCAGCACTCCCAGGCTCCTCTCTTTCCTGCCACCTGACACAGCACCATCCTCCAGTCACATGGCACCACTTAACTTTTGCAAAATGTTGACCACGTCATGGTTTTCCATGTGCTTCTCCCACTGTCTGAACGCCCTCCTCTTCCACTCCATAGAGGATCTATCCTTCAAGGTCCAGAATGGCACCATTTCCTCTGTGATGCCTTCTCTACCTCTTCAGGCAAAGTGAACATTTCATTTTGTGCTCCCACAGTTCTGTGTATCCGCTGATAGCATGAAGCTTAATGCTTGATGGTATAATTATTGCTGGGCAAGCCTGTCTGCCTTGCGAGACAGGGATCCCCTTGGAGGTAACCCCGTCTTGCTCACTCTTATTGTCCATGCCTAGCTCAGTGCCTGGGAAAGAGAAGGCACAGGAATTTCTGGTTAAGTGGATAAATGAACCAGTGTGTGCTACCATGTTCCCATCTGGGTCTTTAGGAATTTTTCTCTCTATATAGTTTCCCAATCCAGGCTTAAGGACAGGGATTCCATGTAAGTGTATTTATTGCTGAGGTTCAAGACAATAAGTGGACAATATTTCATTTCTCTCACAAACTATTTTTCCAATAACCTCCCTAATTATTCCAGTTAAGGCTCATTACCATTGCAAATCAAGTTTGAACTGATATTCACAGAGCTAGCAATCTGTACTGGGACATGTTTTATTTTTGAAAATCTTTGATTTTTAACTAAGTCTGTTACTTCTGGTACTATTTTAAAATTTAATAGAAACAAAATAAAACTCTTTTAAGGCTCTAAACAACTTCAAACTGTGTTTTGTTCTGGTAATCAGACAATACATAAGGATTGTGGTTAGTTGGAGATATTGCCAACAATGGAAAAAATAAATATGAGCATGAGTCAGAATAATCTGAAACCAGAAATGTGTGTTGGTAATAACTCAGAAAGTCACATGGAAGAGCTTCGGTCACAACACCAGATTTGATGGTTTTTCAAAAATTACAATCTCATATATTAGAGAGCCCCTTCCACCTGGTAGAGTGCCAAGAATTCTTACAAAATTGAGTCTTGAGAAATCAAAATCCTGCACCATCAGGAAAATGCTGTCTCTGTTGGGGGTAAGATACAGACAGTCTCGTGCATGGAAAAATGGCCCCCAGTGATGAGGACACAACATTGTCATTAAAGGGGAGACTGTTAAATCAGGTAAAAGCCATTCCTGCAGCCTGAGCCTTTTAGGCACTTTTCCAGCAGCAGAGCAGGAACTGCAGCAGCACTCTGGGTGGGGGGGTTACGGAATAGGATTCCATGTCCAATTCCACTGCACTGAAATACCAGAAGCATGACCCAATAATGTGGTTTTGCTATTCAACACCAGTGCTTATTCACCTACCCAGGGAGGGGAGAAAGTATCCTGCTTATTCATCCCCAAGCAGAATGTTGCCCTCAACCCCATGCTGGGCTTCCTAATGACATCAGGCTTAAATCTGCCACTTGGTCCTGATGACCAGCAGCCGTGATCTCTGCCCTGGAAAAAGAAGATGCAGGCAGCAATGGTACCGTAGAGTGTCTGGTGTCACCCTTGTACCCCAAATGGTCCTCTAGCATTTAAATTAGCCTTAGCAGAACTGGCACCAGAGGTCTAAACATGAAATCTTTCTAGAGCTGAATGCTATTTCCTTCTTCTGCCTAGATTTATGGCAATTGACCTATTTTACAGCTCTCTTACTGACCTACTTTCAAGTTCTATTTTGGAAAGTGACACGAAAGTCTTTTGTATCCCTGCAAGAGAAGAAGAGGCTAAAACACATACATAGGCACCCATGAACACTTACACTTGCAGAAATCAAGGCCAGAGTAATTTTCCAGAAAGGAGCATTTGTTTTCTGTCACCAAAAAAAAAAAAAAAAAAAAATTAAACTCATCAGAAAGTACTTTAAGCAGTGTCAACAGTACTTCAAAACTAAATATAAATATATATGTTCAAAACCAATAATACGTATAATTTATTAGATCTTATTTTCTGGTCAAATACCTGCAGGGTAATGTCAATGCATGTTGGTGGAAAACCTCATTTTACACACAGAAACCAGGCAATTTTTACATGAGTCATGGTAGATTTAGATGCAAATGGCCCTCTAAACGTCTCCTCCTGCTTAGTGTCACTTTAATCAGAGGTTGCATATCTGAGCTGTAACCCCATAGTAAACTGGAGGAATAAAAATTACATATCTGTTTAATGAGAGAGTTGTGTTCTGGTTAGCAAATGACCCGACATCCGGCTCCCAAGCTTGGGTAATAAGGCTGCCCAACAAGATGCTATGATAATGGCAATTATCATTGAAGTAGCACGAATTACAGCCAAACACTTCACATGTGTTATTTATAAACTTCCCTATTGCCCTGTGAAGTATATTTCAGTTTCACAGATGAAAAATGAAGGCTCAGTGATATCAAATAATCAAAACCTTAAAACTAGTAAGTCCCAAACTAGGACTCAAACACAGGACTGCCTAATTCTAGAATCTACATTTTCTTTCCATAAACCATAATGCCTCTTGTAAAAGTCAATTCTGCCCAAATGTGTACTTAAATCCTGTGATTATCCTACCACTAGTTAACCACTTGGTTTCTGTCATTTACTGCCCACAGAATGGGAGTTCTCCTTAGCATTGATCAATTTTTAGGTCGATTAAAAATGGAAAGATACTGAATACGATGTGGTATCCTGTACTGACTCCTGGAACAGAAAAAAACATTAGCGAAAAAAACAGTGAAATCTGAGTAAAGTCTGGAGTTAACAGCAATATACTAATGTTGGTTTCTTAGTTTTGACAAATGTACTCTGTTATTTTAGATGTTGACGATAGGGGAGCCTGGGTGAAGGGATATGGGGGACCTCTCAGTACTGACTTTGCAACTTTTATGTAAATCTAGAATTATTCCAAAACTTACAAGGGGGAAAAATAGTAGCTATCCCGTGGTTCCTGATTATCCAGGCAATTCAAATCAAGATTTGCACCGAGTATTATTTATTGCAGGCAGAATAGACACATGGAGTAGCATTTTCCAATTCTACATCTATGCATTAGGACTAACAAATTTATTTAAAAGTGCGACCAAATGCACTGTCCTTATATATTTTCTTAATGAATGCCAAGAATGGAACTACTATTCAGTATAAAAATGGCTGACAATATAAAATGGTCTCAAAAGCTAAGTGGGCAAAAGTGTATATAATATAATATATAATATAATAAAAGTATATGTAATACAACATTTATCCAGGAAGTTGTGATATAAATATATGTGTGTGGGTATAACATTATACATGTACTGTTAATACATTGATTTTAAATGAAAATATAAACCATACATAGTTTTAAAAATTATCTCATATAAGGGGATGAAGAGATATGACAGAGAGAAAAAGGAACAGGTCAAATACCTCAAAATATGCTTCGGTTTGTAGATTTGATTTCGAAACCACATAAATATTTTTACATAATTATGAAACAAATTGAAATATTAAAAAAATCAGTTCCTAAACATCAAAACCAAAATGGAATAACCATAACTATTGATTTGTGGCATGTCCACAAAGAAAGAGACAATTTCATGTGACTTAAAAACATTAATTTCATTGTACATCCTTAGTGAGACATGCCCTACAAACAAAAAGAACATAAAAAAGAAAAAACAACTTCAGTGGTTTTTAACAATCCTATTATTGGCTATAGGGTTAGAGTCGTTCTTCTGGGTTTTAAGGTTGATGAGATCAAGTAAAATACCCCTTAAACTCTAGTTGAAAGTATTCGTATAAACTCAGGACATATTTTGTTTTAGAAAAATAAAACCTATTTTCTAGCTTTGTGCACTGAAAGGGTCTGGAGACAATGACCAACCCATTAATAATGGTGCTTTTAGTGCCTAGATTGTGATCTCTCTGCCATTTCCCCTTAAATACAACCAGGGCTCCTTGGAGATATGACTGATTCCGGGTCTCGGGAAGGAAATAGATAAGGTGAGCTATAATATCTTGTCATGTCCAAAGAAAGGAAGCTGTCAAAGATCACTAGAGTCATGTCAAAAGGACACATGAGCTAACCTAAGTTCCCATTAGTCAAAGATAGGACAATTTGAACAGAAACAATAACTTAATGTATTGAAACATGCCAAATATGTTTGTATTCATGAGTTCATTAGGATAAGTCAAAAAACAGGCAAACAAACCAAATGTCTCTTTGATTGCTCAGGAAGCTGGAGAACCTAGCCATTATTTTGAAAATGGGTTAATAAAAAGAAAGATTCAAACATTCATCCTGACTTTTCTGTATCAACTCTATCTGAGAGTATTCAAATAGTTGATGAGAGAAAGTCTCTTTCTGTTGAATTAAGCCAGGTAATATGTGAAGAAGGAACGGTAGATTTAGGAATTACCATATTGTAACCTCTGCTGAAATAAAAGATCTAGGGATGATCATTGCTGGCTACTTACTGGCCAGAGGTGAAGCCTCGTGATGAAAGTATACATACTTTCTACATACCCTACATACGGATCTAGCCAAGGTGACTTAAAAATATGTAAGGAGCAGAAAAGCACGTTCAAAGTCACCCTGGGAGTGCAACTAGCTAAATCTGCACTGTGGGAAATGAGTGGCACTATTCCACTTGGGTCTATAGACCAGCATCAGCATCATTTGGGAGCTTGTTAAAAATGCAGATTCTCAGGCCCTGGCCTGGACCTACTGAATCAGACTCTCTGGGGTTGGGCCCCAGGAACCCGCATTTTAACACACTTACCAGGGGGTTCTTTTCTATGCTAAAGTGTGTGAAGCATTGATGTACAGCACAAGCAACCTGGTTTAACAATGAACTGCAAGAAAACTCAGAAGGGGGATCTATGGATTCAAAAGGAATTTTGAAAAATAGCAGCAACATGCAGTATTTGAACAACCTGTAAACATGTTTTACAAGAGAAATGGAGAAATATGAATATCAACTTGATATTTACCATTAAGAAGCTATTGTTAATTTTTTAAAGATATGATAGTTATCTTGTGGTTATGTTTTAAAAGAGACCTAACCATACGTACTTAAATATTTGTGCATGTAATGATGTCATATTTGAGATTTGTTTCTAAATAATTCTAGGGTAGGAGATGGGGAAATAGGTGGGGATATAACTGAAATAAGATTAGACATGGCTTCATAATTATTGGGATTCGGGTACATGAGAGTTCACCATACTACTCTCTCTCTTTAATGTTTTTAATCTTTCCATAAGATGGCTTCTTTAAAAAAGACTAATTCCGAAAAATAGTATATCAATTATAACAAAATGTTAACAACTGTTCAATTGGATTGATGGTTTATTAGAGTCATTATTCAATGTTCTCCCTGCTTTTCTATATGCTTAAAAATGATGTTCATAATTATAAATTTTTTAAAGTTTCATTGGAAAAAATTTGAAATAGGTTCTCATGCCTAAAATGTGAATGTCACTGTAGAAAACATGGACATATTTGCTTTGACCACTATTGATCCAATTTTTATGTGCAGAGATGCTATATTAGATGATTCCAGGTGTTGATAGCTTAAGCCTTATTATCACCAATTAAAAAACTCAGGAAGTGAAGTCTCAGAGGCATTTCCCAGGGTCACAGTGCCATGAGTGGGGTCAATCCCATGTCAGTCTCTGTCTAGGTTTGTGCTCTTTCTACCTTTCTCCCCACTAGGACATTTAAGAATAAAACGTTTTTATCTAGCAGATTATTCATAATTCCTGCGAAGTTGGAGATCCTTTAGGTGTCCTAGACTATTAAGTAATGGCATTCTGTTTGTGTATTTGTTAGCTGCTTTTTGACTTTTAAAAATTGTATTATCACATACATACAGTAAGGTACATGCATATTAAGTATATGGCTTCATGAATTTTGCTCATATTTGCAATGCTTGTACTGCAACACAGATCAAGATACAGAACACTCCAGCACCTCCACTCCTTGTATCCCTTGTCAAAACCATCTCCCCATAGCTATCAACTACACTAATTTCCATCATCACAGACAAGCTGACCTCATAGCGGGTAGTTCCTTGTGTCTGGCTTCCTTCACTAATCTTTATGTCTGTGAGATTCATGCATGTTATTGCATGTGGAGGTAGTTTATTCTTTTTCATTGCTGCATATTCCATTGTATGAATATACCTGAATTTATTTATTTATCCTACTATTTGATAGAGATTTGGGTTGCTTCTGATTTTTAACTATTATGAATAAACCTGCAATGAACATTCTGATAAATGTCTTCTATAGACATATGCACACACTTATCTTGGGTGTAAACCCAGGAGCGGGATTGCTGGGTCATGGGATCAGCATATATTTACTTTCAGTAAGTGACTGCCAAAGAGTCTCCAACACAATTATACCAATTGTTACTCCCACTGGAACAATGTGGAAGCCCCAGTTTCTTCATATTCACGAGGATACTGGGGTTGCCACTATTTCAGCCATTCTGGAATCGCCCTGTCTTGGAAACCTCCTCGGAGATGTCCTGTGTCCTTCTGCAGAATTAATTCTGCCTCCTCTGGCTCTCACAGCAGTTTCTCCATGTCTCTGCTACAGCTCTTATCACCCCTAGCAGAATCATTTGTTTCCTGTTTGTGTCTCTTCATTAGGATCTAAATTCCCCCAGGCCAGACGCAGTGTCTTACTCTTTTGATTCCGGCGTTTATTCACAGGGCCTGGCTTAAGAAATATTTGAATGACTGGATCAATTAATTGATCAATCAATATTCTTAAAAGCTTAAAACCTACTTACTTACCAGGTAGGACCTGGTATTACTAAACACTTAAATTCTTTGGATCGTCTGAGCCTATTTCCATAGCTGTAACACAGAGGGATAATTTATTTTGCCTGAAATTCAGAGAACTCTCTGGGACTGGGAAATATTTTCCATCTCCAAGGCTTCACTCGCACAGGGCCTGGAGGTGCAAAGGAGCAGGACTCAGCAGCCAGGAGGAAGCCGCTGTGATTGGCACTTAGCTTAGATCGCACAAATCTGCTTTGAAAAGTCCACCTCTCCCTCTCGGCCACCATATTGCCATGATCACAGAAAACAGCATTGACAAACTCTGTGTTTTTAATACTTGCCAAGACCAGCAATCTTCTCTGTGTGGAGGCTTGATGGGATGCAAATGGGCCTCTCTGGCCCTGGCCCTCGCTCTGCCTCCGGTAGCTCTTAGCACCGACCTCAAGGTCCAAGTGCACTGCACGCCCAGAGAGGAGCATGATCACGGAGATGCTACTTGAAATTTCTCTAATAGACACGTCCACAGTAAGGGTTGACATTTGTGTAATGGTGGATTGAGAATTCACCGGTAGGTTAAAATAACCTGAGTGCCTGTGGAGATAATTGTAACCACCAGCAATTAAACTGAAAAGCCTGTCTTTCAGACAAATATTTGGCTTTCATTGAACTTCCGCAAAATGATTTCAACCAGCGGACTGACATCTGCAACTCTGGTTGTGAGTGACTTATGAGCTTTTCTATATGCCGAGGGTGCTGCAGGATGAAAAGAAAGAATAAGAGATTGGGTATTATAAAAGTGGAGCTATGAGAAAGCGATGGAAGAAATTGGGACAAATGTAAGTCTAGTTTCACCAGGGTTTCTTCAAGTCATACCAGCAGCCTGGGGGTGAGAATGAGACTGCATTTTGCTGCCTTTATCTGACTCTTTCCTTTTTTTTTTTGTAATGGAGTCTCGCTCTGTTGCCCAGGCTAGAGTGCAGTGGCACAATCTTGGCTCACTGCAAGCTCCGCCTTGCCGGTTCACACCATTCTCTTGCCTCAACCTCCTGAGTAGCTGGGACTACACGTGCCCACCACCACGCCCAGCTAATTTTTCTATTTTTAGTAGAGACGGGGTTTCACAGTGTTAGCCGGGATGGTCTTGATCTCCTGACCTTGTGATCCGCCCACCTCGGCCTCCCAAAGTGTTGGGATTACAGGCGTTAGCCACCATGCCCGGCCTTTTTTTTTTTTTTTTTTGAGAGATAGTCTAGCCCTGTCACCCAGGCTGGAGTGCAGTGTCATGATTTCAGCTCACTGCAACCTCCACCTTCCAGGTTCAAGCAATTCTTGTGCCTCAGCCTCCCAACTAGCTGGGATTACAGGTGCTCACCACCACGCCTGGCTAATTTTTGTATTTTTAGTAAAGATGGAGTTTCACTATGTTGGCCAGCCTTGTTTCGAACTCCTGGCCTCAAGTGATCTGCTCGCCTCAGCCTCCCAAAGTGCTGGGATTATAGACGTGAGCCACGGCACCCGACCACTTTCCTGCATTTTCTGTACTAGTCCTGTGCCCACATGAAGGCAGAAGACTCAGTCATTTACTTCCTGGTTGCCTCTAGGACAGTCACATATGTGCTTTTGCGCAAATGCCCTTAACCTCCCCCTTCCCCGACCCCCAGCTAACAGAGCCCTCAGCCCCGTCTTCCTAAAGCTGTGCACCGGAAACCCTGGAAGGGCCAGATGGCCAGGGCTGGACACTGACGTCAAACTGTGATACGTGACCCCAATCAGACTGCCTTGTTTCCACATGTCTCCTTGGAATTTTTGTGAAGATAGCAGTTGTCCGCTTGGGCTGAAAAAAATTATGGTGGGAGCATTGTTAGCATTCTCATACTTACCTCCCTGCCTACCCCAAGGGAAAAAAAAATTGTGTATGAAGAGCCCTTGTATCTCCAACCTACTGGGGATAGTTTGTTTCTTCCAGGCACATTCCTGGGTTTTGTGCTGCAAGAGGAGGGATGGGCAGAGGAGGGCGGGAGAAAGGCCAGCACGAGAGAGGTGAAGCTGGAAGCCCATGACAATAGGTTGCAGTTACTTCAGCAAAAGCTGGGAGTGGGGAGGGAGCTGGGGTGCTGGGGAATAGGGGTGAGTTAACAGGTGCCTTATTTGGGGGCAGAGGACAGTTGGGGTGGAGAGAATTAGAAATGGAGGACTCCAAAAAATAGGGTGCTGGTTCCTGAGTGTTACGATTTAGAGCCTTAAAAGGAAGGGCTGGACTCCCTGTGGATTTGCATGTGGCTTTTGAACCATGCTGTTTGGAATTGACACGAGCGGTGGCATGACAGGTCACACTCGCAGTCCCCAATCCTCCTGGGACTCAGATGTGAACAAATCTAAACATGAAGTAGCCTGCTACAGTCGAAATGGCCTGTTCTCTCCAGATAACCCAGGCCTTCCTATTAGATATCAGCCTAGGATGAGGTCACTGCAAGAGGCTGCCCCACCTGTCTGCCCACCTAGGTCTGGGGCCCATGGTGAGCAAGGCTGGGGGTTTAGTGGATACAGGTACACAGAGGAAGAATCACTGCCCAAGATGGGGCTCCACACAGCAGAGGTGGTGATCAGCTGCTCTTCCTGTTCACTCTGGCCGGGTCCTGGAACCAAGGAAAGCATGCATTTCACAGGAAGCCCAGGGTAACAAGAACTCCTTCCTGCTTCCAGGGCCAAATTGGACCAACCAAACCCAAGCTCTAGTCAGTTGTTCAGACATAAGATGGCCAGTAAAGATTTGTTAATTTGTTTCATTTAAACTCAATTAGACTGAACATTTATAGTGCTTGAATTTATAGGTACAGAGCTAATACAGGTGACATTATTTAGTAAAGTGACCATTAGGGAAATCACAGTGTTTGAAAGATGTTACCAAGTCAATGAAAGCCATACTTCTAGAAATAATTAATGACATAAAATCATGCTTATTAGAGAGTGGGAAAGGCAAGAATTCAACAAAATGTCATAGAAATTCTGTGTATGTTTCTATCATCTTCTATTGATCATTGTGTCTCTCGTTCTCTCTAGCTATGTAACCAAATACAAAAATTCATAGAAAATACACCAAAATATTCACACTGGTTATTTTGGGTTGATGGAATTGTGGCTGACTTTTGTTTTCTTATTAAATTTTTTTTGAGTGTTTCTTAAAATATATTTGTTAGCCTTGGCTGTATAACAGATTACTCTAAAATTTAATGGCTTGAAACATGAAACACTTGCTATTTCTCACAATTCTAAGGGACCTTGGGTCTGATCCTTCGGTCTAGGCCAGGTGGTAGGTCTTGAGGTCAGCCTACAGCTAGGCCGACTCAAGATGCCCTCGTATTGTGGCAGCACTCACATTTCTAGCTTTGGCAGGTTGGTTGGTCCAAGGACCTGAGCTGGGACTGGTATCTTTATGATATGTCATCTCTCATTCTCCCAGGGGCCAGCCCAAGCCTCTTTTTTGGTGGTCTTGGGGGTCCAAAGAGCAGGAGGAAGGGGCAAGTCCTAAGGTGAATGCTCTTTTCACACCTCTGCCTGCATCACGTTGGCTCCTGTCCATTGGCCAAAACGATCTGCGTGCCATGCCAGGCTTGAGAGGGTGGAGGGGAGACTGCCTCTTAATGGAAATGCCCCAAAGCCATTCTGCAAAAGGCCTGTGCACACAGGGATGGGGACATCGTGGCCATGCAGGAAAACAAACACACCATTTGAAATCAGAAAAATGAAGCTCATTTTTAAATAATAAAAATAGAAGAAAATTTTGTCAAGGGATTTGGAATTGTGTTTGAGAGTTGAAGAAGCCAGAGGTTTCTTAGAAAATTATGACATTCACAGAAATGGTGAGCTATTTGTAGGGGACTACTGTTTATTTTGTTAAAGGCCAAAATATGGCGGACACTCCTTCACTTTATTTAAATTGGCTTCTTTTTCAATGACTTTTTAAAATTATTATTTAAAAATGAATGTTTGTGGTAGGTAGGGTTTTGACATTAGGATCTTAGGGTGTACCTGCAAATATGTCAGTTATAAGGCAAAAGAGAATTAGGGTTGCTAATATCAGCTGACCTTAAAATAAGAGGATTACCTAGGATTATCCAGTGGGCTCAATGACCCAGTAGAATAGGATGGCAAAAGATTCCATCGAAGAGATTCGAGGGACAAAGAGGCAGGAGAGATTTGAGGTTTCAGAGGGACTTGACTCACCATTGCTGGCTTTGGCAAGGGAGAAAGGGGGCATAAGCCAAGGTATCTGAGTGGCATCTAAAAGCTGTGAAAGGCCCTCTGCTGATAGCCAGCAAGGAAACAGCAACTTCAAGGGAATGTATGACTCAAGAACTGAATTTTGCCAACCACTGGCATGAGCTCAAGAGCAGATGCATCCCCAGAGCCCTCAAAAAGGAGCATAGCCCTGCCCTGCTGACACCTGCATTTTTTTTCCAGTGAGACGCACATCAGACTTCTGACCTGCAGAAATATAAAATTACAAATGCCTGTTGTTTTGTTTGTGATAGCAGCAATAAAAATAGAATGCAATGTTCATTATAATTTTTTTTTGGGGGGGGGGGGGACAAGATCTGGGGCTTTGTCGCCCAGACTGGAGTATAGTGGTACAATCTCAGCTCACTGCAACCTCCACCTCCCAGGCTCAAGCCATCCTCCCACCTCAACCTCCCGAGTAGCTGGGCCTATAGGCACACACCACCACACCTGGCTAATTTTTGTACTTTTTATAGAGACAGGGTTTTGCCATGTTCCACGGGCTGGTCTTGAACTTATGAGCTCAAGCAATCTGCCCTCCTCAGTATCCCCAAGTGCTGGGATTACAGGCGTGAGCCACTACGCCTGGCCTTCCTTATAAAATTGTTAGAAACTATGTAAAAGCCCAAAGAACAAAGCAAAAACCATCCATACTTTTATTATCCCTAGATAATCACATTTTAGTTCAGATGTATTTTTATCTATTTAGCTACCTTAGCCCAACTGAAATCACACTGTACATACTTTTGATAGCTGATTTTTTGAATTTGTACTGAACAGATATTGGCAGTTTCCCATGTCAATATATTGCCTTTTCTGTCTCTAAAAATATATTTTTAATCAGATCTTGGTAGTGTTTCTGTAGAAGTCACATGGGGTGTGGAAACTTGGTGATGGGGTCAGGAACGCCTTCCTGGAGGAGAGGAGGTCTTGTTCAGCAGGCAAAGACCCTTAGAAGGGCTTTCCCAGTAGAAGGAATAGTATGGACCAAGACACAGAGGAACAAGCCCAGAGCACAGTCCCTGCAGCAGCAGTTCACACCCCTAGGTAAGAGCAGGAGCCCAGGAGGAGAAGGAGAAGTGTGGAGCTGGGTCAGACCGCAGATGACCTTCACCACCGCCACGCCGACGTGATTGGTAAGCCCCCTCCCAAAGGTCATCCTCTTATCTGGGTTTGGTCACTGTTTCCTTCAGGGGATTCCTTTTTGACAAATGACGTACGACTTGCCTCTGAAAGAGAGCTGCAATCTCCACTCCAGGAAAGAATTGCACAAACCAGATTTTCCTAGAACAAGACTTCAACACCAGAAACATCACATTCCAATGACAATAGCATCAAAATAGTCATTACCTGGGAGCCTTTTGGGAAAATGGAAATCCTTCTAATCTTTTGCTGTAGAACTGGGACTTACTGACACAGAATAAGAACTTTTAATTGTTACCAACTTATAAGGAAGTTGTGGCATACGGACAGATATTGTCAGGTGCAATGTGCTATCCTTACACATTCTGAAACCATGAACCCACGGGGTGTTTTCCGAGCTGGATTTTCTTTTAAAAACTTGAATTCCAAGGAGTTGCTTAAATGGGCAGTGGATGGGGTTGGGTGGGGAGTTCATTCGTGTCTTCTGGGACATAGATAAGACAGGCAAATGATCTTAGGACCTCTCTTAGAGGTCCCAGCTTTGCCAAGGAAGTTAACCTCAGAGTCACTTTTTTTTTGCTCTTTCCCCAGTAGAAGATAGATCAACAGGGTCTCTCTCTGTTCACAATAGTTCAAAGATGTTATCTCCTGAACAATTCAGTAATTTCTACTCTTGTCTTCAAACTAGTGGGGATCAGTCAAGTTGAACAAATCCCTCTTCATCCATCTCCTTCTGTCCCCCAACCCTAGTTGCATCTTCCTAAGCAGGGAAGTGGACTGTGGCCCTGCCTTTCTCTGGGGCCCGAGTGTGTTGTCTATTTCTACGTGCCAAGCTGTCTGCAGACCTGCGTCTGAAACTGTAGAGCCCTTTCTTTCAGCCTCTTCCCTGAACTCGCCTCTTAATCCAATCCTAATTCCACCTGGGCACTCTGTCGCTGCCTTTTAAAACATCAAAGAGCAGCTGCTCTTTCCAACATAATGGTTGTCTTTGTTATTCCTGCAAGACTGGAACCTTTAAAATGTCACTTCCTTGCAGATCTCATTTGGTATAAATGAAATAGGATTTTAAGTTAAAACTTGCAGTTGGAGGTTTATTTCTGGGGATCGTGTCTCTTTTTGCCTTCTGCTGGCTCACCCCTTGGGTCTAGCAGCCTGACATATAGGGCTGCCCTGCAAATCCTGGAGAGGCTTGTGGTTTCTAAATCTTTCCTATCGGAACTTACAGAGAGAGACACCCCTGAGGATTCTAATGCTGCAATTGTGCATTCAGCATAGAGAATATTGCTATTTTAAATAATTTTATCTTCAAGTAGCAATTATGGTTGCATTCACCTTAGAAATGATTTTTTTTGGTAAGATCGGATGCATCATATTAGATTTGCCCAATTCCATCATGTCCTGGATGGGCCTCGACCAGAGCCATGTCCCCAAGTCTGCTTCTGCTCTGTGGGAGAGATCAACTTGGTTCCTTTGGCCTGATCATGAGTTAGAGCCTGCATGCCAGCATCTGTCCTGGGCCTCAGCCTATATCCCAGCTTCTGTCCTGATCTTGGTAAAAAACAGCACCCTACCTTTTAAAGTCACGGCTGTGTCAGGATATGTTAATGAATATCTGAGCTTGCACTACACAGAGGTGAGGCCTGCCTTTGCTTAGGACTCTAGGAGAGTTACTACCCCACGCCCAAAGGGTGCTACATCTTTCAGGTCATGAAAGCAGCCTTGAGAAGAAACCTGGGGCAATCATTGAGGCTACGTAAGTCTCCAGTGAAATGAAAATGAAATCATGACCAATCACACATTTTAAAAATAAATGCTTTTTCCAGGTCAGTAACCATTGTTCCTGAAAATTGGCCTTTTTTGGAGGTGAGGCTCCATGATCAGGGTGCTAATGGCTCTCAGTCACTGCCAGCAGGCCCTCCACTGAGCCCCTACTTCCCCAGCTTCCACTTCTACCTGCAGGCTTGGCCCAGGCGGCACATACATTTATTTCATGGGTTCCTTCCATCCAGAAATGCTGTGTCCAGAATGATTCTGAGGCTTTACCTGGGTGTTGTAGTCAGGAAGACTGCCATTGGTCATGAGGTCTGCCTTGGACATGGAATGGGGGGAAGAAAGATCTTCGCTTGGCCCCTGAGGAGTCCCAATGTGCTCACCGCCCCTATTAGAGGGGGGCCCTAACAGGTGATGCTTGGGACCCCAGAGCTCTCTGTGGACTCAGATGTTCATGACAGGAAAGATGAGTCTGGCTCACAGAGCAGATGGCTTCATGTTCCGGGAGGCTTTCTCAAGGGATCTACTTGAGGCTTTTAGGATCACTGTGGTGCACACACCCTCCCACCCAAACCCTCAGTGAGGGTTGCCCATGTCCATAGTGTAGGTATGTATTTCCTGGTGGCAGTGAGTTCTTCACAAGCGCCTTTTTTTTTTTTTAGACAGAGTCTCACTCACTCTGTCCCCCAGACTGGAGTGCAGTGGCACCATCTCCACTCACTGCAATCTCTGCCTCCTGGGTTCAAGTGATTCTCATGCCTCAGCCTCTCGAGTAGCTGGGATTACAGGTGTCTGCCACCACACCTGGTTAATTTTTGTATTTTTAGTACAGATGGGCTTTTGCCATGTTGGCCAGGCTTGTCTTCAACTCCTGGGCTCAAGCGATCCACCCGCCTTGGCCTCCCAAAATGCTGGGATTATAGGCGTGAGCCACTGTGCCTGGCCACAGGTGCCATTTTTATGGATGTACACTTTTTCTTTAGAAGGATGTGCTAGTTTTCATAACCATTTCTCTGTTGTTAGACATCTGGACTATTGACATTTTTTTCTCTTAAATGAATACTGTAAATACATTTTGTTCATCTTGCCATTTTGCAATTTTAGAATAATTTCTTAGAGTCCCAGAAGGATTATTTGTTCAAAAGAAATGTACATCTTTAAAGCTTAACATATGTATTTCTAAGTTTATTTCAAACTTAGAATATATCAACTTATGATTGTCTAGACCATAATTTTTAAATTACTTAAAGAATTTCAGAAGTAAACAGGTGTGATTTACTTCTTGAGATAACATATGTTATTATTTTTATCTAATTACAAAGATAGAAAACTTGGGAAATACAGAATAACGAAAGAGGCAAAAAATATAAATAACATTTGAAGGTCACTATTGAGGGGTAAAAGCATATGATCTCAGCAACTTACCATCAAATGGTTCAGAAAAATAATGCATGTGATTTTAAATAACATGCATAGTTACATTTTGAATAACATACATGTTCACACATATATAAACTATATATAATATACAATATTATATAAAACTATATAAGGTATATAATTAATATACATACATATTATATATGTATATATCATGTAAAATTGTTATAGTCATGCAGTAAGAATTATATGTGAGTGAATGTGTATGTTGGAGAGAGAACAATAAATCAAATGTTGCGAAGTGTCAACAATTGTTGAGCTGAGGTGAAGACACATGAGCACTGCTTGTACTGGTTTTGCAACTTACCTATACAAGTGATATTATTTCAAAATAAAAGATTAATAGATTTTAGATGACACACTTTCAGTGTTTTTTATGCATAAAAGCATCATCTTCTGCCAGTTTAGGGTTCATATTATTTCGCTTTTTCAGCAGCAGGCTTTGCAAGACCACACCGTGGGTATGTTACCATGACCTTTGTATACCATCTTATGGAGAGAAACTATTTCCTTCCTGTGGGGCTTTTAAGTTGTTTCCAATTTTTCACTAATAAAAAATAACATTTCAGTAAGTGTCCCTGGACACAAATCTTTAGTCATATCTTTGATAAATTCCCTTACTGGGAATTGCTGAGTTGAAAAACAACTCCCAACTGAAAGCTGCTAATACAAATTGCCACGTGCCCTGGAAAAGTTCCACCAATGTGCTGTACCCCTAGCAACGCAGGAGCACGGCTCTGTCAGTGGCTAAAACAGAGCCCAGCTCAAAGCAGCTCAGGTGAGATGCAGGGTCCATTGTAGGCTTGTTGGGGGAGCTCAGTGCCTCCAACTGGAGGAAGCACAGCCTGGCCTTGCCCACCTACAAAGCCCAGGCGCTATGTCTGTGTGTGTTGTCTCTGCAGCCATCTCCTCTGCTCCAACCTCTGGTTAGTGGGTGAGTAGCTTCTCTGCAAGGCTCTGAGTTCTTTCACTCAGCTCCCGGGAGCCTTTGCTTTGCTAGAGTGTATGGCCCCACACTCCGGGCCCTTGCTGATGAGCTGCTCTCCATGGTGAATGTAGGTCAGAGAAGTAATAGGTGGGTAGGCTGGGAAGAGGACAGATTACCTAGAACAGGGCATGAACAGGCAGGCAATGACCGGCACCTCCAACTCCACTTCACTGTGTTTCATGTGCTTTCACTAACGGCTTTGAATCTTAAAAAAAAGAATAAGAGAACGAAAAAGAAGAGGAAAATGTGACAGGCTTAAATGTTTCATTATTTTTATTGTATTTCTTTAAATATTAGCTATTCTTGGCATTTTGTATGTCTGTCAGTGATTTGTATTTCTTCTGTGAAGGGCTTATGTTCTAGAACCATGTTTCTGTTGGACTGTTTTTCCTTTATTGAGCTATATGACGCTTTCATAAAGGATCTTACCCTTTATGGTTTTAAATATTTGCCCCATTTTGCAATTCGCCTTTTAAATTTTGTTTACAGTGTCTTTTGACATTCAAGAGTGCCTCAGTATGTTTGGGCTGCTATAACAAGATACCTTAGACTGGATAATTTATAAAAAATAGAAATTTATTGCTCACAGTTCTGGAGGATGGGAAGCCCAAGATCAAGGCCAATTTAGGTTTGACGTCTAGTTTGATGTCTAGTGAGGGCATTCTCTGCTTCACAGATGGCACCTTTGGATGCATCCTTATGTGGTGGAATGGATGGGCAGCTTCCTTGCACCTCTTTTATAAGGACACTAATCCCATTCATGAAGGCAGAGACTTAATCACCTCCTAAAGTCCCTACCTCCTAATACTCTCCCATTGGCAATTAAGGTTTAACATATGAATCTGGGGGGACACATTGAGACCACAGCAAGCAGTTTCTCATTTTTGTCTAATCAAATTTGTCATTTCTTTCTTTTTAAAAACATTTGACTTACAACTTAACATTTGTAGAAATGTTTCTTCCATTGCTCTTATTAGAAAGATTTTTACCTTCCATGTGTTGCTGCTTCTAGTCATTTTAACTTTTTGTACTGCATCCCTTTTTGGATGCACCTGGAAGCATCTAGCATAGGGCACCAAGTAGACGCTCGATCAGTAAGTGTTTGCTGTTGACATGAATGAAGGGTAATGAAAACTCCTTATGGTCTAATGACCTTTGAAAATTATTTGCAAGGCTGCAAATGAGAATTCAAGAAGCAATGTCCTAAATGGTACTCTAGTGGCTCTCAGAGGAGCTGGCTAATTGAATTCAAACCATAGGTGAAAGCTGCCCCTTCCAGGACAATATCCTCCAGCCGGCTGTAGGGATGAGTTTTTTCAGTGTCTGGAAGTCCCATAACAGGACCAAATGAAGACTGAAGTCAATATCCTCCTTCTTCCTCTTCAGAGATTTGAATTACGATGTGCACATTCTAATGTTGATGATCTATGAAAATACATACAGCTGATTTTTCAGGTCTTGTCTTCAAAGAGCAAAGCCAGAGCATTGTTTTAAAGCAGACAATGGTGTCCACAAGCTCGCAGCAATGAGTAAACTGTCACTGTGAACCTTCTTATGATGTATTTAAGGCCATACATTAAAGACAACAATAACATCATTTGTGGTGGGCCTAATTATGGTCGCTGGACTTTAAATCCCATTTTAGAAAGTGCCCACAAACAAAACCAAACAAAACAACACATAGTGCATCTCTAAAGATGTGCCGCTTCACAGTACCTCTGTGTTTTCTCAACTTTGGGGAAAAATCTTTGCTTTGAAATCTTACTTTTTGACCAAACTATTGATTCTGTGTTGACTCCTTGACTACAAGATCATGAACTTTCTTGATCATTACAAATAAACATTTCTACAATTGTCTCTTTTCACCGATATCAAAAACAAAAGAGCTTGGGGTTTCTAAATAAAGTGTCTAGAGAAAACCAATGTGTGTATTGCCCTCATTATGTTGTTAATAGTGCATTTTTAGATGGAGTTAATATTTTATGGGCTATTAATAATATATGTGTTTAGGGAAATGCATGTATTCTATAGAAGGATGAGAAAGTTATAAACTTGGAATTTTGCTTCTTTGTATCACAGTGCAGTTGTGACATATATTTGCCGAAACCTTGCCTGGTAGAGTTTTGTGTGTGTGTGTGTGTGTGTGTGAAGAGTAAAGCACCTCCATTGATGTAACCTGGAAAGTTCAGAATTCAGGAGGCTGTTTCCACTTTCTGGCCAAGATTGTTGCTGCCAGGACCTCCTCCTTTGCTTAATCACCACTCAAGTCCCTCACAACTCTGAACACGTCAACACTGAGATGTCCACTAGAAGAACGCATTAGCACTGATGAAGAATCACGGCCTGGGGCATGTGACTGGCACTGATCCACAGGTGTATATAAGAAGCCTTTCTCATTTTTGCAACCTATCCATCTGACAAAGGTCTAACATCCAGTGTCTATAAGGCACTTAAACAAATTTACAAGAAATAAACAAACAACCCCATTAAAAAGTGGGCAAAGGATGTGAACAGACACTTCTCAAAAGAAGACATACATGTGGCCAACAAACATGAAAAAAAGCTCAACATCACTGATCATTAGAGAAATGCAAATCAAAACCACAATGGGATACCATCTCACACCAGCCAGAATGGCTATCACTAAAAAGTCAAGAAACAACAGATGCCGGTGAGATTATAAAGAAGAAGGAATGCTTTTATGCTGTTGGTGGGAGTGTAAATTAGTTCAACCATTGTGGAAGACGGTGTGGTGATTCCTCAGAGACCTAGAGGCAGAAATGCCATTTGACCCAGCAATCCCATTACTAAGTATATACCCAAGGGAATAGAAATCATTCTATTATATTACTAAGTATATACCCAAAGGAATATAAATCATTCTATATATATAGAAATATTATATTATAGAAATCATCTGTTATAAAGATACAAGCACACATATGTTCATTACAGCACTATTCACAGTAGCAAAGACATGGAATCAACCCAAATGCCCATCACTGATAGACTGGATAAAGAAAATTTGGTACATATACACCATGGAATACTATGCAGCCATAAAAAGGAATGAGATCATGTCCTTTGCAGGGATATGGATGGAGCTGGAAGCAATTATCCTCGGCAAACTTAACGCAGAGACAGAAAACCAAATATCACACGTTCTCACTTATAAGTGGGAGCTGAATGATGAGAACACGTGGACACATGGGGGGAACAACACACACTGGGGGTGGGAGGAGGAAGAGCATCAGGAAGAATAGCTAATGGATGCCGGGCTTAATACCTAGATGATGGGATGATCTGCGCAGCAAACCACCATGGCACACGTTTACCTATGTAACAAACCTCCACACCCTGCGCACGTACCCCTGAACTTAAAATATAAGTTGGAAAAAAAAGAAGCTTTTCTCACCTCTTAGAATCTGATTCAAATGTAGCAGCAATTTCTGCTCAGAATTTCAGGAGGGTCTGCCTGTCCCATTACTTTTGACTTCGGGGAGAGATCTCAAGTAATTTTTGCTTTTCTAGATGGAGTGAGACACAGAGGGAAGAGGGTGAGAAACAGCTGGTGATGTAAGGGAAAAACTAAGCCCTGATGGCTGGTGACACTGGAGTGAGGAGAATGTCCTGATACCCAGAGATACCAATTTCTATGGAAGAGAAGCATGGTATAGCCCCTGCCCCCAGGGTGCTTTCAGTCTAGTGGAAACATCACATCCTCCATGATTCCCACATCATAATAAACCTACATCATAATCCTAGGTAATTTTTCCTTATTCTGTTAAGGATGCAACTTTCCAAGGCAAATATTTTCTAATTTTATTTTCCTAAAGTTTTGAGGGATCCTATTCTATAATTTAAGGCTCTTTGGGGCCAGTAAAATTACTTAACATTTTAGTGAAACCTGAAAATCTGTATCTTTCATTCTTAGACACATGTACACCATCTGCAGCATGATGTCAATATAAGAGCTCAGAGTTCAGGAGGCAAACAGACATGGTTCAAAGCTCAGTCCCAACCCACCAACATGAAATACCCTGCACGAGTTACACGTGTTCTCTGGCTTACTCCATCTCATCACGTACAATGGGAACTATTCAGGGGCAGTGCTTCATATGTGCATGCTTCTCTTAATTCAGAGATGAGCTTGGGGAGGAACAGAGAGGACAATTTCACCAGCAGTTGAATGACTGCTCATCATTCCAATCCAGCCTCTGCCCTGGAGGCAGAACCAGATGGGAGATGTAAATCTGTATATGGTTCCCTTGCTTCTCAAGGCATGACCATCTCCTCATGCTGAGTAAGAGTCTAATATTTTAAAGGAAATACCTCTTGTACATCACATCTCCCATCCATGTCAACTTCATCTGGTGCTCGATCGATCTGTTTCAGAGCTGGAGGAAGCTGTCTGGGTGAGCTGACCTGTACAGAGATATGTTAGTCTGTCGTCAAGATGACACTTAAGGGACTTTAAATAGTGATTCTGATATCATCGTATTCTAATTGCACCTGACTTTAAAAATGATTACTAACCCCCACCCACCTCTGGCCCCTATAAGAAAGGAAGTCAGTCCAGAGCCTGCCTGCTGCCTACCTCCCAGGGCCCTCCTGAGAATAGTAAGTGTGGATTGGGCATGAGTTCTAGATGCATAGGGAACATCTGTTCATTAGCCAGGGGACTTTTTCCCTTAGAAAATAAAGTAATGGAGAAGTCTCACAAAACAAAAAAGGGGCCATCAAGCCCTAAAACCTAGTCTCTTAACATCTTTCATGACACAGTTGTCTTGAAAACCAGGCCTTTTGGGGGAGTGGGGAGTAATTTTCTGGAATTCCATGAGCATTTCAAGAGCTATGCCTATAGGCCTAGGTCCCAGAGGTCCAATATGCCCAGGGCAGAGAGAATTCAGGATATGACTTGGGGAGAAATCCACCTCCACCAGCTTGGTTCTCCAGCAGGTTTCCATGCCCTTCCATGCAGGAAGGTGCATGCAGGAAGGTGTCAGGAAGCTCCTGTAGACCACAGGGGCAGATGGAGAAGGTAGTTGATGGTACCGGTTGCCTA
Source organism: Gorilla gorilla gorilla (assembly GCF_029281585.2). Classification (NCBI taxonomy): domain Eukaryota; kingdom Metazoa; phylum Chordata; class Mammalia; order Primates; family Hominidae; genus Gorilla; species Gorilla gorilla. The sequence continues at coordinate 138,707,823 of NC_073232.2, forward strand.
ACTTGCCCAGAATTGTGCCAGCATCAGTAGAGTCCTCCTGCAGCCCAGGGCTGCAAAGTAGACCACAGAGCCTTGGGTCTATGGGAGCCACAACCGGCCTCAGGGGAACACATAGTCCCTGTGAGTGCAAAGGTGGAGCACAGTCAGCAAGCTGAGAGTTTCCCTGCTGTAGACTTGAGTAGCAGATGCCAGTAGAATGGGCAAGGGACCCTGTCGCCACTGAGGACAGCAAGGGTCCCATGTTAGTTGACTTGAGGTACCATAACAAAATACCCACAGCTGAGTGGCTCAAACAACAGAAATGGATTTCTCACAGTTCTGGAGGTTGAGATGTCCAAGATCAAGGTGCTGGAAGAGTAGGTTTCATTCTGAGGTCTCTTCTCTTGGCTTGTAGGCTGCTATCATCTCACTGTGTGCTCTTCCTTGTATGGTCTCAGAGAAAGGCAGAGGCAGAGACAGAGACAGAGACAGAGGCGGAGGCATAGACAGAGACAGAGGCAGAGGCAGAGGCAGAGACAGAGGAGGCTCTGGAGTCTTTTCTAATAAGGACACTAATTCCATCAGATCAGGGCCCCACCCTATGACTTCATTTAACCTTAATTACTTTATTAGAGGCCCCATCTCCAAATATAGACAGTCACTCTGGGGATTAGAGCTTCAACATATAAACACAAACATTCAGTGCATAGCAGTTCCATTGCTACCCAAGGACCCTGGACACAGAGCTGAGACTCTGTCCCACTGGTCCTCTCCCCAGGAAGCCACATTATGAAGCTAGCCACAAGCTTGGGAAGGAGGTGGTGGTGGCAGAACTCAGAAAGGCCAAGTGTGAGCCTAGGCAGGGCTTCATTTCAAACTGATGGGACCTGTACATGAAATGGAACTGTTTGATTCAAGAGAAGGCTGAGGGGGGTTCCAAAGTGATTCAGTCCCACGTGCGGGCTGCTTTAGCCAGTTACAACACTTCCAAAAGGATTCAGAAGAGACAAGATACTAACTTGCTGTCCCCCAGTTAGCAGTAAGGTGGAAGCTCCTAAAAGGGCCAGGTCGGGAATGGGATATACAGAGGCAACAATTGATTTGCATTAGTTGAGGCTGCTGTGACCCAGCGGGAACACATAAATGGATGACAAGTGAGTGTCACTTGGTTAGCGCTCAGAAAAAAACAAATGTAAGCTATTATTTTGAGAAATGTTCAGAATGCACTCTGGGTTCAGCGGTTTTCTGCTCAGGTTCTTGTCCCTGTTTAGAGGTTGTTCACCAACCGATCAGAAAACACTTCCTGTGTTGAGGGGGTGGGAGGAGGGGGAATATTAAAAAACTGCTCATTGAGAATTAGGGTTGAAACACCCTAATCAGGAAGAAATGCTTCAATGGAAACAATCATCATCCACCTGAATCAATACCGCCATCTAGAAATATTGGTGTCCACACACCTCAGTTTAATCCATGAACAAACATCTGTTTTCCATTGTAAAGAGCTAAGCTCAGCCTTGTTAATACAATGTCACATGCTACCAAAAAAAATAAATAAATAACAGACAAATATTTTGAATTATTCTGTCATTTTGATGTAATAAACATTTCAGCTGAGAGAGCAAGACCGGGTATTTTAATTATGTCAGCATATAATAATTAAATCTGGCCTTACTCGCCTTTGGGTATATTTTTAAACAAAAACAAACACAGAACTTCCGTATATGCACTCAGTAGCTTTTAATGTTAAGCACATATTTGGCAACGTGTACCTGTTAAGTGGGCTGTCATCACTAATTTCTTTGGTACCCATGTGATAACATCAGCCAAGAGGAACTATAGTGGATATAACACAAAAGTGTGGGTTTATTTCTTTATCAATCGGCAGCTGTGAAAAGATTTATAATTTCCCTCTCACTGACATCACTGGGCAGGTAAAGCAGGCAGCCCCATTGGCTTTGATGAAAGGATATTACCCAGCGTATGGAGTTAACACAGGTGACAGTTGTAATATCTTTTCCCTGATGTCAGTTACAGCTGTTGTACCATTTCAGGCATGTCAGGAAAGTAGAGATGTTTAAACAGAGGAAGAATCCTCAGAAAGTCATCAAAAGGACATTTTTTCCTATGCCATTCACTCTTGGTGCTATTTAATAAAAATGATTTAAAGAAATTCATTTTTTTTTCTCAGCAGCAATTCAGATCATAAGCTGCTTTTTCTTTCCTTTTCAGCTTTGATAAGAATAACCCGGCATTTTTTAAGATTCTAAAGGCAAGTCCAGTCTCTTCCTCCCCTCCCCGCTCTTCAAGTTCCTGATGCGCGAAGATCTGAGAAAAGGGCCACAGGTTGACATCATGTTTCTGGCTGCATTCTGGCAGGCCACGGCAGCATCCAGAATGTGTATGCGGAAACCTTCTCAGAGAAGGATAAAAAAGTGGAAGGATTTCAAACCCCCCTGCCCAACACACACTCCAGGCAATTACCTCAGACCGTCTCTTGGGGTCTCAGGATCAAAACTGTGCCTGAGGCAATTGACCTGACTTGAAAAAAATCCTTGAATTTTGGAAGTGACATGCCAAAGTCGTGGCTCCATTCCATGTGGCTGAAACATCTGCGTGAGTAGAGGAGTGCCCCACTCCCAAACAAGAAGCGACTGTGGGGAGAAAGGGGGGATCTGATGGAATCTCAAGGTTCTCCCAGGCAGCCTGCTCTCCTGCCTGAGTGGGGAAATGTCCCATCAGCAGGGTACACTCAGGAGAAGGCTGGGGGGATTTCCAAAGCCATTCAGTCCCGGGTGCGGGCTGCTTCAGCCAGTGGAAGCCACTTCCAAAAGGTTTCTATTAGAGCTAGACATTCGTGGGTAATTATCAAGTATTGATAAAAGCACAAATTCAATGAACTCTATAACGTAGAACCCTCTGCTACTGGGCTCATTGTAATCACTGAACAGATTATTTCCTTTGCTTTTAATGCTCATGCAGACACACTCACACAGACCCACAGTGGATCTTTTTTGTGTGTTTTTTCCTGAACCCAGAGCTCTCACACACCAACTGTCAGATACCTCCTGCTGGGCAGCCACATCACCGTACTTTCTCTTCTCTTGTTCTGCCCCTGATGTGCCTCATACTCAGACCGTTGGTCATTTGATGCAGTCAGAGACCAGGCCCCTTGCCTGCAATTTTTATACCAAGTGTTGAAATGGGAGAACCTCAGACATCAAAGTCTCAACTGCTCTCCCACAATTGGCTGTTTCAGAAATAGTTCATTCAAAGAGCCCTGTTACATCGGAGCAAGCATTTGCTGACTCACTCAGGGAGCCCACAAACTTCCAGGAAGTTTGGTTGGCAATAGACACTGGCTAACAAAACCAAGGCAATTGTTTTTCCATTATTTCATTACCGGCTGGCAGAGAAAACAACCAAAATAGGAATTGCTCCTTCGACATGAAGTCATGGAGACCGCAGTGAGATGGCCCGGTGCTGTCGCCACCTGGATACCTCAAGTTATTTCAGATGTTGCTTGGCCTAAGCCCATGAATATCCTCTAACAATCTTTACCCCTTGCTGCCAGCTGTATCATTGAAGAATTGTTTTAGACCAGAATCGAAACACACTCAGATGTAAATAAATCTATTCCAGAACAGAATTTAATGATTGAAGTTACAACGGTAAATTCTATTTAGAATTTTCCAAAACCTCAAAGTATTCCCTGAAGTCTGATTTTAATAACAGAATTCAAAAAATGGGTAACCAATTCCTGAGAGAAATATAAGGGACAGTAGTTACAATTCTTCAGGGCTTTACTTTCATATGAATTATAACATAATTACATTATATTTCTGCTAACATATTTCATAACAGAAAAGAAATACTGGCTCTCTGAATTCTTTTCTCAGCATTGAAGGACGGTTACAACAATAACAGGCCAAGAAAAAAAAATTAGTTAAACAGAAACCCAAACATTAGTTTCCAGCCTTGTCCTGAGCCTGCTGCCCAGAGGAAAGACCAGCTCACACCAGCTATCACATATTCCTACCTTAATTCTCCATCCTAGCCACCTTAGTTAAGACCTGTTCTCAGAAATACATGACTCAGAGGCATTTCCTCTCAAGCTGATGTTTATTTATTCTTTAGATTTTTAAGGCTGGGCATTGGATTTGCAAAGGGGATGAGGCTCTTTGTGGGCATTTTTGAAGGCTGGCTCCATCTAAGCATTCTCTCTTTAAATATCAGCCAACATAAATCTAAAAAATGTCATAGAACAGTCTAGAAGTGGTTGGGCCCTGAGTTTAAATGATTGATTACAGAAAATTAAAACATTAGCCTGATGAATTTTTGCATTTTTTGTAGAGACAGGGTTTCATCATGTTGCCAGGCCAGTCTTGAACCCCTGGGCTCAAGTGATCCTTCCATCTCAGCCTCCCAAAGTGCTGAGATTACAGGCATAAGCCACCATACCTAGCCATGTGCAGGATCTTTATCTGGGAAAGACTGTCCTTAACTAATATCATAGATTTGATTTAAATGTTTTCTAAAAAATCACTTAAAGTGTAAACAGAAATTCAGTGTAACATCCTGGAAGAGGTCTAATGAGTTCAAGAAAGCAGAAATTAACCTGAAGGTAAGCTTGTCACCCTGCTGAAATGGTTTCTGAGCGTGAGAAGCACATAAAAGGAAGGAGTTTATGAAGCATCCTATTTATGTTGGCTGATTTTTGCTGTACCAGCACCCATGAGTTCAATGGTCTTGTGTAGCACTCACTACAGAGCTAAGGGATTACAGGAGGACCAACTCACAGCCGCTCTTAGGTTTCCCAAGACAGTCCTAACTTCCACCTCTGCTTAGAATAGGAAACACTCATGGTGTGTTTGCTTTAGGCTAGTCATTATTCTAAGCATTCAACACTCACTGGCTTATTCAATTCCGCTAACAACCCTATGAAGGGAGCACTATAATTATCTGCATTTTGTGGTTAAGGAAACAAAGGCAAGGTTAAATAACTCTCTGTGCCAGATATTGATTATATTCTCTCTCACCTCCAAATTCACCCTTTTTGCCTGCTCTGTTAAAATGGATCCAGGCCCTTTAAGTATTTTCCCTTTGCCAGCTGACACAATGTTAGGCTTTGTCAGTAGAGAGAGCTAGAGAGAAACTGCAGGAGAAAAGGGTGCTGCTTCCCAGAGACAGTGCATTTGCTCAGCCAACTCCAGCGCCAGGCCCTGCAGGTAGCATGTGGCCAGCAGCACTCATGGCCAGCTGCTTCCCCAGCCCCCTCCCTGAGGTGGTATTTTAGCAGTGTCTCCAAGGAGACAGTTCTCTGTGGATCCTAGAGGGCAGATCTCTGGCAAGTTCCAGAAAGACTTGTAGATTCTCAGCAAGTTCCATTGGCACACCACCACAGAAACTTCTCCACCACCTGCTGAGACACTGTGGTTCCCTCTCAGCCCAGGGCTAGGAGGAACACTCTTCCTAGGACTCCTTGCATCTGCTGTACCCACCTATACTCTTCAGGGCTATCTTTACAACTTACTAGCCAACGTTTTGCTACTCTAATCTGCTATTAAGGTTAATGATTAAGCATATTAAACATTTCCATTCAAATGACTGTGTGGTTTCTCTCTCCTAGTTGGACCCAGACTGACACTCTTGCCTGAGGGCACAGACCAGGGAGCAGCAGTCAATACTGGACACCAGGCAGCTTCCACACTTGACAGTGTTGCCAGACCCTCGCGTGGGCAGGAGGGCACAGGTCTGATGCCGTGTGTGCTGATGTGAGGTCTCTAATTCATACTGGAGGGCAAGGCAGAGAGGGCACGTGTCAGGAGAGAACCCCAGGGTAGAGTTTTAAACAGTTTGCAGCAGATATGTAAAAGAAAGGCATTTCAGAAAGAGGGGACAGTATGTACAGCAGCGGGAGGAGGGAAGGAAGGGTGACAACTTCAGGGAAGGGACAGAGGTATCACCAAGCTCCTGCTTCATCCCTAAACCTTTTGTTTCATTCCCAGGGAGAATCCTAGTAAGATTTAGAGTCTGCAGGATCCTAAATCTTGTTCTCAATGGTTTTACCAGCTTTTCTCTTACCAGCTCTCTAGGAGGCAACATTATCCACTGGAGCATCTAGAAGCACAAGTACTTCCATGATGGTCAGAGGCAGAAGAGGATGCGGAGCAGGTCAGTGGTGCCTGCTGGGTCTTGGGCAGCATTTTATACCTTATGTTATCTATCCTGGCCACCTACTTCATAACAGGATATATAACAGAGAAATACTTGAATTTTTATAATAATTGCATTTATTTCCGTTTGTGTTGTAAAAACTAGCTTGTTCTTAGCTTCCCAAACACACATATTTATAAATAATGTGTATTATAAACATTTGGAAGAACAGACAGCAAAGTTGGACCATTAGGCTATTTCTTAACAAAACAACTTTTTTAATGGGGCTGGGCAGGAGGAGTATTGTGGAAAACACTGAAGTTACGTCAGAGCTTCCATAGAAATGGATTCTTTTCTCTGGTGAGGAATGGGGCGGGGTGACTGAGGGCCACTCTGACTGCTCCAGGTCACAAAGAGATGGGCTGATTGTTCCACAGCCTTGGGCATTGCACCCACCGGTTTCCAAGTCAGCCTCTAGTATTGGGTGGTGTACATGTTCAGAAAGGTTTCAAATATACTATATGATGACCCACATTTTGGCATTTGCATAACTGGCAGGTGTTGAGATTGAAATTTAAAAGGAGATGGATTTGGATCCCAAAAGTTTGATGTAAAAGATTCCCCAGGGATGTAAACAAACTTGCTTGTATCAGGCCTCTCTGATGGGCAGGAAACAGCAGGGGAGAAGAAATCAGAAGCAAAAAGTACAATTTAGAAGCAAAAGCATTAAGGGGACTGTATCCAGTGGGTTACATGGAGGTGGTTTCCCCACAACAGATTGTTGACCTATTTTCTCGAGGGTTATTGTTTCTGTTTGGCTTGGGTCAGTAATTCAGGAAGTGATGTTTTCCTTTATGGAAAAAAAAAATCGAAAGTAAAATAAGTGTTTTCCCATCATGAAGATAATGCTAAGTTTAATGGCTTATCCAGCATTTGAAGTCCTCCCAGGTCCAGGTAGTGTGGTCAGCAGGGCAGCCTGTGGTTAGACCGCATTCCTTTGAAGGAGCTGGTCCAGTAATTGCTAGAGGAAAAGGGAAACAAAGATGTCAAGTTCAGACTCGGCATCTGTGCACCACACACATCACACCTGCTGGTGACGAGGCCATTACCTTTTTGAAGACTTCGGCACGGAGTCTGTTACTTTGTAAGATCACCCTTTTCCTTTGTTCTTCTTTTTTCTTTTTAACTTCCGGCAAGTTATTATAGATTCTGAAACAGATTCGGAAAACATTTGGAATGGTAGCTTGACAGCGTGCTCCTGCTGTGGGGCTGCATCCTGTCTTGACGGCAGGCTCTTACATTTCAAAGAGAAGATCGCTGCTTATGGGCTAGCTCACAACTGTAGGATGCCAGGACGAAGGGCTGTCCTGACCATACCCAGAACCCGCTGCATAGCAGGGGATGGCACCTTGTCCAGTGCTACCTGGGGCAATGCAACAGGCAGAGTCCCATCAGGGGCAAAGCTGGAGAGGCCAGTTGCTTATTTAGAAGTCATTGTTTTTGTCCTTCCATTCTCTATGATAATTAATGACTTAATTGTAAAATGAAGGATTCTAAACCTACTGCTTTAGCATTCTGATTGTAAACTTGTTTCCAGATACCTTCTTACCACTCAATGTTTGCCTTCCTGTGACTTAGAAAAGGAACAGCATATAAATAGAAATAGCAGGACTTATAATACTGTAATAAAACACATATAAGTGTGTGTGTTTTTACCTCTCAACCTATTGCACTTTGAATTAAGGGTCCAAGGGATCTTCCTCTGGACACTTCTTTCCTACTTTCTAACAGAAACTTCATGGACTGATGCCAGTTAATATTTCATTATAATCCACTGACACAGTGGAGTCACTGTAGCCTGAGTATTTGGATTGCTGTACATGTGGCACTCGGCTAAAACATCTTTCTCTCTCTCGTGTTTGAAAGCCAGATATGATATAATGAAGATGTTCCACCATTAAAATAATAGGACAATGTAGAAAAAATCATGATGACAATCTTTGCAGGAGACATCTTAGGTATTGGACACTAGGCTTGAATTACTTGACATGAATTATTTCATTTCATATTCACCACAGTTGGAAGAGGCGTATCGTGTCCCACTGTTATATAAATGAGAAACCCAAGCCCCAGTAAGATTAGGAGACTTGTATAAAGCCCCTAGGCTGGGATTCGAACCTTGGTCTGTTTGACTCTTTCTACACAACACTGTCACCAAACCATAATATGGCATCAAGCTACTTGTGAGACCCGGGAAACGCTTGTGCCTAGTACAGTGCCTAGCACTCTGTAGGCATCAACATGGGTTGAATGAATGCATGAAGAAAAGAACACATAATTGCCACATTCAGGAGTGATTCTAGGAAGGACTAGGAGAGAAAACTGTAAAGGAGTCAGTTAGAAAGTAGACATGTCTCAAAGCTCTGCAGTGGGAATTTCCTCAGATCCATATAGACTAATCTTTCTGATACTGACCATCTCAATCACCTGGCAGAGTGGTTAATATTAGGTGTCAACTTGACTGAATTGAAGGATGCCTGGATGGCTGATAAAGTCTTATTTCTGGGTGTGTCTGTGAGGGTGTTGCCAGAGGAGATTGGCATTTCAGTTGGTGCACTGGAAAAGGAAGACCTACATTCAGCGTGGGTGGGCACCATCTAATCAGCTGCCAGTGTGGCTGGAATAAAGCAGGAGGAAGAAGGCAGGATAACCTTGCTTGCTGTGTCTTCTGGCTTCCTTCTTTTTCCATGCTAGATGCTCCTCCTCCCGCCCCTCCTGCCGTTGGACATCAGACTCCAGATTCTTCGGCCTCTGGACTCTTGGGCTTGCACCAGGGGGCTCTCAGGCCTTCAGCCACAGACTGAAGCCTATGCTGTTGGTTTCTCTGGTTTTAAGGCTTTTGACTTGGACTGAGCCACCACTGGCTTCTCTCTTCCCCAGCTTGCATATCACGGGACTTTGCCTTGTGATTGTGTGAGTCAATTCTCCCTAATAAACTCCCTTTTATATACATATATCCTATTAGTTCTGTCCCTCTGGGGAACACTAACTAATATACCTGGGAAGTATAAAATAAAGGCTCCTAGGTCCCACCTCTGTTACTTCTGATTCAGTGTTTTCTTAAAAGAACATCCCAAATAAATCATGGTCCATCTATACGATGGACCACTCTGCAGACAGTCAAAACCGACAAAGGAAATAATCTATCTATTCGTCACAGTAGGGGTTCACAGACATAAAGTGAAAAGCAAGCTACCAAGAGATAGTGTGTAGTATGATACCATTCATGGTTAAAAATCACATAGCTATATATGCACAAATAAAAGTCTACTTTAAGGCAAAGAGAAAGGCCTGACAGGATACTCAGGAGATATCACTGTGGGTGTCTGGGGAGCTGGGACTGGGGTAGGGAAAGTGGGCTGGGAACAGGGAGGGGAACTGCTGGTCATGAAGGGACTTTAGCTTTATCTCCATTATTTGCATTTTTAACATAAAAATGTAATTTAACAATATAATTAATAGCAAAGAATACAAAGAAAAGAAAGCTCCAGGTGATTCTGTGGGTGAGCCAGAGTCAGAGCCCACCCAAAGTACAATCCACAGAGCAGAGTGCAAGCCCAGCTGCTAAATCCACCAGAGGAGACCAGCTGGGGGAAGCCAGTTACTTGAGGTGCAACACCACCTAGCTCACTCGTCCTCTTTGAGCCTCAGTTTCCTCTTCAGTAAAATGATAGGGCAATACTCTCTGACTATTCACGCTGCTTTGAGATCTATTATTTTAATTGCTTAGTTTGCAAGGCTCTGTAATGGTGGCTTTGGGTTTGGGGACTGGGAGGGGAGGATTTGGCTGAAATTTTTCAGTAAATTGAAAAGGGAATGGTTCTGGCATGAGGTATATGCAACTTTGCACTTCTGAAATAGCAAGTCTTAAAGCCCAGTGGCCCTTTAAAAACTCCAATTAGAATGCTACGAATCAGGTCTTTAATGGGATGGTCTCCCTTTTCCTCATTTTCGCTTCCTTATTTACAAAGAGCCTTCCAATAAATGATCAAAGTTACCTAATCACCATGGAAACAATATAATCATAGTAAAAGCAGAAATTGTATGCCTGAAGTGGGGAGAAAAGTATTCTCCCTATTTCAATGGTTTCTTTAAGTGCGCTATCAATTTGATTTAATTATGATAATTCCTCCCTGTGCTAGACACTTTATTATAAATTAATGACATTTTACTTGCATGAACTTGGCCAATGCTGCTGAGCTATTATATTTTGGTTAAGAGGCCAGATCTCAGAAAGAATGGCAGCCTTTGTGTGCATCAGATTGGTGAGAATTAGTGGGAGTCTTGAACAGCCACCAGCCAAGCAGAATAAGAAGGATGCGTTGGCAGCATGGCTGCCAGGTCTGCTGGAGACAGAGTACCAGGAAACCTAGCTCATGGCCCCCCTGAGGCTCCACTGGCTCGCTCCCATGTGCCATCTGCCTCCAAGGTTGGATCCTTTCCTTCAGTCCCTGCCACAGTCCAGACCCTTAGGAGAAATAGTTTCTCTCCTCCTCATAAAGTTACCTTCAAAGGTGCAGTGACAAATAGCTCCTGCCCAGAGCGACAATACTAATGTGCAGGAGTTCCAGCTCAGAGTCTGGGAATCTCTTAGAGACCAATTACTGGATTGGTTCAGAATCCAAGACCTACCACTTTCCTAAGGTTTTTCCAAGAGCAGCATTAACATTCAAAAGCACATTTCAACTACCGTACTTATTTTAGCCGTTTTTTCAGATTTGCAGCCAAAAAGACCTCAGACCTTAAACATGGACCTAGAAGCAGTGGTCCCATTGGAGGGCACCTGAAGCCATCAAACCACCCCACTCCCCCCACCAACTTCTTTGCACACCATACAATAACCAAGTACCTCTTAGATCGCATATGCATCTCCTTCTCTGAAATGCACCGTTCTTTGGGTTTGAACAAGTTATCTGGAAAAAATAGAAAGAGAATTAAGTTCAGAAGGTATAGAATCTCACACATTTCTAGAGAAACATTGTGATTAGTTCATAATCCGTTAATTGATCCTTATTCTAAGCCATATCCTGAGTCTAAGCAGAACTCAGTAGAGACTGATACACCATAAGTGGTTGTATTGACAATGGCCAACAATGGGTTTGGTCTTGACAATAGTTAAATAAGGACATGAAGTACAATGTTAGCATCTAACCTACTTTATGGAGAGCAACACCTTTGAATGCTTCCTTTAGCAACAGAGTCATGGTTTTCTGAGAAAAGTGCCAGAGTGCAAGCTCATTCCACCCATAGAGAAATCCCTACACTAGGTCTGTGAGGCCTCTAAGGACAAGGAAATCCCCCACCTATCCCTAGAGCATTTTGCAAGAAGGAGGTTTCACTCTTGTCTATAGCCCTCTATAGGGCTGCTCAGCCTCTGCAAGATAAAGACCACCTTGCCCCCTTCCTAATGTGGGGAAAGGTAATGAACAACAACATAATAATCATGTATGCTCAGTATCCTTTGATTAAGTACACAGTAGCTAAAAATCACTATGAGACTGGGATTTTTTCATTCTAAGTACATATTCATAATGATGTTCACAGATGGCACACTTAAAAGTGGTGTGTGTTAAAAAAAAAACAGTGTATATCCTCTTGCAAAAGTTGAAAAGGGACTGTTCCAATAACTCAAATTCCCATGAGACACTTGGCCATGTAGATTAATAAAGGGTCTGGCATATGTAAATGCTCCTGGGGCGCTTGTTGCATGGGGGTGTGTGTCAGCAACTGCCGTGCTTCCTAAAACACCTGGGCAGTAACCTGCTCATTCAGCAGAAGCAGACAGGCAACTTGGCTCTTTGCCAAGCATCAGAGTTGGAGTGGGGCTCCTGCGATCCCCAGTGAAGTCCTGGGTCTGTTTCTATTCATCTCCTCCAACCCGGGCCTGTCCCTTTGCTCATCAATCCAGTGGAGCAACCAAATATTTCTCAGGCTTGAGAATAGACAGAATTTTCTAGGAATATCTAAGAAGGTAGGACAGAGCCAAGGATCCTAAGAAATTTCTTCCTCTCTGGAGAAACATAATACAGCTACTGACTTACAATATGGAAAACAACAGAGTGGCTAAGCTTGTCGCCTGTCTGGTTATTCAGACATGAAAAAGAATATGGCACCATCGCTTAACTTCAAAGACAAGATTGAAAGGAGAAACAAGAAAAAGAAATTGGAATATTTCCACTAAGTGGCTGTATTGACAACTGACCAAAAACAAGGTTAATCTTGACAAATTAAATAAGGGTGTGAAGTACAGTGTTAGCACTTAACTTACTTTATGGAGAACAATGCCTTTGAATGCTTCTTTTTAGCAACAGAATCATGGTCTTCTGGAGAGAAGTGCCAGAGTGCAAGGTCACTCCTCCCATAGAAAAATCCCTACACTAGGTATGAGGCCTCTAAGGACAAGGAAATCTCCCAGCTTTCCCTAGAGCAATTTGTAAGAAGGAGCAGTGAGAAAACAACATCACCATGGAGACTGCAATGGGCCAAGATGCTTCCCAGTATCCAGCAGTCCCTGCTCCAGGCAGCACCAGGTCAGAGCCAAGGGCCACAGAAACATCCCAATGGCATTTCCAAGAAAAAAGGAAATGTCAGCTTCAGTCAGTCAGGCCCTTGCGCAAGCAAATATGTGACTCTTGACAGTCACTTATTCCACTTAGGGAAAAGAAACCTTGTACAAAGAATTAGATTCAAGTCCAGCTCAGCAATCCTCATGGGCTACTCAAGATTAGGGTGAGGCCAGGGTAGACAGACGGTGTCCTGAGGAGATTAAAAACATTACCAATACCGTTTGTAAGATTTTGATCATCTTGGTTCAACTGTTTGTGGTCTACTCTGGGAAGTTAGATTTTCTTTTCTTTTTTTTTTTTTTTCAGTTTGTTTCTTTAGAGCACCTGATACCACAATTAAGCTTGGGTTTGATTCCCAAGAGGAAACAAAAGCAAATGTGAGCTCTCTGACACCTCCACTCTTGTGTTTCCTCAACTCGGCTCAGCCTGCTGTGCCACACAGAACTTTTGATTCTGGGCCCAGCAGCCCATGTTAGGTGCAAAACAAGCAGGACTGTGTCCAAGGGGGCTTCCCCTGCTGGTGACCTCAACCCACACCCCCGGGGAAGTATTTGCAGGTTGATTGCTGCTGACTTTGAGTTTTCCTAATGGTTCCCAAGCTCATCTGATAAATAGCAGGGTCTTTCCTAGCCTGGAGGAAAGAGACGTGAGGAAGCGGTTTGAAATAGAGCAAGTGCATTGCAAACAGCTCCCAACCTCACTTGAGTGAAAGGAACACAATTCACTGGAGCAGCTTTGGGCACTTTGAGAGAGAAAGTGGCTCGTGGTTGCAGAAATTGTGTTTTGGGAGCCCTGACCAAGAACTCCTCCATTTCCCATGAGACCAATTCAAAATTCATTTCTTAGATATGCCTTTCTCCTTCCTTCTACATTTAATGAGCAGTTATGTTGGTAGGGGATGCTCAGAAACAAAAATAACAGATAAGATCGTCCCTTCATGAGATTTCATTTATTTTGGGAGAAGCTGGACAAGTCAAAAACCAGCTAAAGTATCCGGCAAATGCTCTGGTGAAAATGAAATGCCACCATGTGTCAAAGGGGGAATGGAGAGGCAAGAAGTCCCCGCAGGGGAGGAGATCTTTAAACCAAGACCCGAATGACCACAAGAGCCAACTGTGGGATGATCTGGGAGAAGGGCACAGCGAGCTTCTGCAGTAAGAACTGAAAGTGGGTCATCGTGGCTGCGCGGGGAGGGAGGGTGCAGAGGCGAGAGCGAAGATTACTTTGGTTCTCCACCCAGGTGATGCCTTACAGCTGCCTGGGGATTTTGGCAAAGATTCCTGTGTGTTGGCATTGGAATCTCAACCAAAGTCTCCAGATGACTCCAACATGCCCTAGAATAGGAAACCACCCACGTTGGGGTTTGCAAACCTATTTAAGGAGCTTTGCAATCCTGTTAAGGAGTTGCCTTCAGAGTAAGAGAGTTGGAGAGCCATGTGGAGTTTTAAACATAAGATCTGATTTTTATTGCTAAAAGATGACCACAGTGGCTCTTCAGAACATGAACTGGGTGGAGGAGATGCAAAAATGGCAGCAGTGAGATAGGTCAGGCAGTTGCAGCCAGGTGGGGAAAGATGGCAGCGTGCAGGTAGCCATGGGACTCTTCTACCCTGTACAGGTAGAAACTGAGTTGTAGGGGCCAGGAGAGATGAATCAAGGATGACTCCCAGGCTTTGGGTTTAAGCAAACCCATTCATTTGACAATTGTAAAGTTTTTATCTCCTTGGTGCTAAGCGATAGGGACATGAAGATAAATAAAACTAAGAGCTCAGAGCCCAGGATGAGAATGAGGTAAATAAGGCCTTTAGATGCCAAGAGCAAAGTCTGCACATGGTGAGGGGAGACATCAGGAGGGAGTGGTTAGGTCCACCAGGGAAGAAGGGCATCTGGGAAAACTCCATAACAGGAGACAGCTGAGCTGGGTCATGAAGTAGAGAGAGACATACCCCAATAGCCTGTGGTTGGTGGGGGTGGGTGAAATGGCAGCCCAGGGTCACATGGGCCTGCCTGCAGCAAGAGATGAGTCATCCTTGATTCATCTCTCCTGGTCCCACAACTCAGTTTCTTCCTGTGCAGGGTAGAAGACTCTCATGACTACCTGCACGCCACCATCTTCCCCGGCCTGGCGCAATTGCCTTCAGGATACATATAGCATGACCCACAGGGATTTCACTTCATGGAATGCAAAACCAACCTGCATGAGCTTTGTTTGAAAACAAAACAAAACAAAACAAAAACAAAACAAAACAAAACAAAAACAAAACAAAACAAAACAAAACAAAACAAAACAGAGAGATCCTATCTATAAAATTACTCTTAATGGAAATTCTGCCTGTATAAAATTAAAGTGGCAGGTGAGAACCATTTTCAGCTTGCTTATGGGTCTCTTACAGATTTTCCTTGAAGTTTCATGTGTTCTAATTCCCGGATATGGAGGGAAGAGACTACAGTTGTGTTTACCTCGAATTATCTTTCAAATAGAGGTGGTGTTTTCCCCCAATAAAATTACTAAGGTAAATTGCCTATTTCTATATTTCTGGAAAATACTTTTTTCCCCAAAAAGTCTTGCATCTGCCTCATTATTGGATCCAAACTACAGTGTCTATTGCTAATTTAATTTGGTAAGGCCAGACTTCCTCAAGCCCTTGCCTGTGTCAAAGTCAGCAAACAACCAGGTACCAAAATTTCAGTGCTTCTGAGAACTACTCAGGTAAGGTCAAAGCCCAGACATCCCATTAATCTCTATAAACACATGTGGGTGTTTATTGTAATCCTCATATCACCTGTGTGCACACACATACACAAGGACAAGTGGCCTCAATATTCAGACAGTTGACAGTGTCACCAGAAGGTAGCAAAGATCACCCTGCCACCAGCATGATTCGTTGTTTTTGGAGCTGGGCTGTTTTTCCTCCATGCAGAGCCCTTATCTACAGCTCTGATTGCAAACTTCATTTTCCCTACCGAAGAGATAATCTAAATGATAATCAAGTTCACACGATTTATTAGGACAATGCCTTCCAGAAGCCTATTTTCTGAAGTCACCCCGAGCACTTTGAAGGATGTTTTAGACATTTGCTTCCCCTATCTTAGAAACACCAAAACCAAGAGATACCTGTTGGAGAGAATTCAGCAGGGAGTCAACAAGCCAGCCTGGAGTATAGACGTCAAGTCTCTACCTTCCTGAATCTCCTATTAAAGATTGGACCTTCACAAAGAATGGAAATGGGGTGTGTTTAAGGGAACCCCCAACATGTGTGAATTCTAAGATCACAAGGCTGTGCATTATGCAATTCCAAAGTCACTGGGTCTCTGCCGCCGGCCGTTAGAGTAATTCCATCATGGTTCTCAGGGTTTAAACTTGTACATCATTTCTGTTCAGCTCACCATGGTGGACCCTCTAATTTTCTTGATGTAGGCGATAGGAGAGTGGTCTATCTTGAACCAAATTAGCCCTCCAGAAATTAAACAGCACAGGTTACACCATATGAAGGTGAGTTAACGACTCTGAAGTGGTTTGGCTCTGAAGTGCTCTCATGATAAAATCTTATGCTGGATTCTCATTTTCTAAACATTATCCTGTTTCTAAAATCACTTCTAGCCATCTGTGGAATCCCACTGCCGAATGACCGTTGCACGTGGCAGCTTGTTTCAGAACCCTGTCAGGTAAGTGGAAGCCACACAGATGTTGGTATTGATATGAAAGTGATGCCATGTGCCAATTACCATCCAGACACATGAGAGAGTTGCTGATGTAACAATCTGGAAAGACAATAAGCTCTCAGACCTTTCTGGTGAAGGAACATAAAATTAAATAAAAAATAAGCCAGAGAGTCTCCAGAAAAATCTGTTTCCTTTTGCATGCTCAGTTTGAGAAGCAAGGTGTATAGGGCTTCCTGGTTAAGGAAAGTAGATCATTCTCTTGCACATAGAGACTTACCCTTGAGCTTGAGCTCAGAGTCGGGTCACCATCTTGCAGCTTCCATGGAAAGATAGGGTGCTTTGGAGCTACTGGATGGATTTGATAAAGGGTCTGCACCCTTGGTGGGGAGGTGGTGAAGAGAACGCCCCACCATGAACACTGGCAGCCACAAGCCTCCCCAGATCTTCCAAGGAGAGACCCCTGATGCAATATGGCAGACGAGGCACAGGACCAGAGCTTTGCTTCCCCAGCTGGAGGATCCCAGACCCCCAAGTCAACCATATCTATGAAAAAAATTTTTGGAGAGAAATAGAGTCTTGATGTACTCCCTGAGCCCATGCTGCTCTATCTCTTGGATCCAAGAGCACTGTCCTCAGTCCCCTTCTCTTCCTGACTCTCTAGGGGTCTTCTCCTTTATGATTCTAGACGTGGTTTACAGCTGTCTGCCTGGCCAGCTCTCTCCCCAAGTGGCACATGAACTCCTGGAAGACAGAAAAGTCTCTTCTCAGCCCCTAATATCCCTGCCTTTTCCCACTTGCACTCCATCCCTATGGTCAAAAGAGACCCAGTGCTTAATATTTTTATTTCTTGGCTGGTTACTTCTCAAGAGATCCAGTAAGAGACAAAGGGTTCCCCACAAAAGCTATAGGAACTGCTAAGGAAGGCTGGCACACATCACCTCCTAATTCAGGTTGCCCGTAGTGCCAAAGACCCACGGAACAACAAGCTCTACCTGTGCAAATTCAGTACCCCAATGTTGACAGGATCAGAGACTCTCAAACTAACCAGACTCTTACCCAAGACCAGAAACTTACAATATGAATCCCAGCGGAGGACTCCTGTCAGTTGCCCAAAACATGCATTTCCTCCTAGGGGAGCTCAGCAGTGCCTGACAAAGTGGTACAGACTATTTTCTCCAATGAGCACATTGTTGAAGTTGAAGGCAAATCAGCTGAAAGATGGGCAGCTATACCCAGTCTCTAGGATTTAATGATTCAAATTCTTAATGACCTCACTAAACACAACAGGAAATTCAGTTTCTTTCTTTTTACAAAAAAAAAAAAAAAAATGAGCATTAGAAAATTAAACATCATACTTTTATGATGTATATATGATGATTTCTTTGGCTTGCCTGAGCCTCCATAAAATGATAAAGTCTTCTTATGTATAAGTCTAAAAACCTGGCAAGTCACCTTAGGCCTTTGCTTGGTGCTATGTGCTTTGGGACAAGCTACTTGTGCTAAGATTTGGTTCCTCTGCACCCATTGCGGGAGCAGAATCATTTTTTAAAAACTTTTCTTTTTTGAGCCAGGGTCTCACTCTGTTGCCCAGAGTGGAGTACAGTGGCACAATCATGGCTTACTGCAGCCTCGACCTCTCAGGCTCAAGTGATCTTCCCACTTCAGCCTCCCCTGAATAGCAGGGTTTTTGTTGTTTCTGTTGTTGTTATTTTTGTTTTGTTTTTTGTAGAGATGGGGGTGGTCTCACTTCGTTGCCCAAGATGGTCTTAAATTCCTGGTCTCAAGCTATCCTCCCACCTCAGCCTTCCAAAATGCTGGTATTATAGGTATGAGCCACTGTGTTGGGAATGGTCCATATGAAGGTGCTCTATTAACCATGAAGAAGCTAATGGCAATGCCAACGACCACTGTTTCCCCGGTGTTCCTCTCTACACAGGGCACCTATCCCCCAAATTCATGTTTCAATTCATCCTTACAGCAACCTACTCAAGCTAGTCTTCTCTCCTCTTTACAGGGGTTTTGTGTGTAGGTAAATTACCTCTAGTCTCAAAGTAAGTAGACAAGAGACCTGAGAGTTGAGTATTGATGGAACCAGTGGGATTTTTATTCTCTGCAAAAGATATAAGGTTGTGGTTCTCAAAGGAGGGATTGTATTTTCACATAAATGTCAACATCTGTGTGGCTTCCAGTTACTTTCCAGTCCCTGAACCATCTGCATCAACATCACCTGGAGACTTGTTACAAATGCAAATACTCAGTTCCTATACCAGGTCATCAAAATCAGAAATTCTGTGGCTAGGCCAGTGGTCAGTGGCTTCAGTAGCTTTCTGGGTGATTCTGACGCCTGCTTGGGTTTGAGGACTGCTGTTACCTTGATAGAATGTAGTAAGAGTGAGAAGGAAAAGAGTTAAATCCCTACATGGGTTTTGAGGCTTTGAGGAAGTATTGCCAGATAAAATAAAGACTACTCAGTTAAATTTGCCTTTCAGATCCACAACAAATATTTTGTAGCATAAATATGGGACATAAAGTAATGGGACATATAGTATTTGGGACACACTTATACTAAAAATGCTTCATTATTTATGTGAAATGCAAATTTAACTGGGCATCCTATATTTTCATTAGATAAATCTGGTAACCCTACTTTGAATGTTTACAGAACCTCTCCATACCACGGCAACAAACAGGCCCCCAGCTGCAGGGTCCCTGAGGCTATAGTCTGAAGCAGCTGCATGTGAAGGCAATGCTGTGGAAGGCCAGCCTGTGTCCTTGTTATGCAGTTAGTTCTCTGGCAGTTTATTGCTTCTTCCAGCTATTCTCTCATATAATTGGTATGGATGAAACTTCCCCCTTGATCTTATTTTCTGTGGTTATTTCACATTGTGACATCTGTGAAGACTTTCTTTTTTTTTTTTTTTTTTTGTTTTTTTTTGAGACGGAGTCTCGCTCTGTCGCCCAGGCTGGAGTGCAGTGGCGCGATCTCGGCTCACTGCAAGCTCCGCCTCCTGGGTTCACGCCATTCTCCTGCCTCAGCCTCCCGCGTAGCTGGGACTACAGGCGCCCGCCACCACGCCCGGCTAATTTTTTGTATTTTTTAGTAGAGACGGGGTTTCACTGTGTTAGCCAGGATGGTCTCGATCTCCTGACCTCGTGATCCGCCCGCCTCGGCCTCCCAAAGTGCTGGGATTACAGGCGTGAGCCACCGCGCCCGGCCGACATCTGTGAAGACTTTCTAATGGGAATGTGACTGACTCCACTTTTTCCAGATGACTTTGTGCTGGGCACCAAGTGGCATTGTTACAGATGCCGGGGTACACACAGGGAGACAGCTCCAGGAAAGGTGCATTGTTAGGCAAGCTTCCTGTGAGGCAAAGCTAGCCACAGATGGAAGCCTGCACCCAACCCTACTGCCCAGAGGAACCCCAGGACCCTCAGCCATCCCTTCCTGGAATTGCTCAACATAGAGGATGCAGGTAATGAGGGTAAGACCACTTTCTGACAGTGCCAGATTTCTATGGAAAATGGCAAATTGAAACTCCAGTTGGGGTTTCATTGGCAAAGCATTGCAGATTCCTAAAGTAATGTTTCCAAAGCAGACTATCAAGAATTAGATAAAAACATTTCAAGGTCCAAAAGGAAATTTAGGAAAAACAGGATTAAACAAATTTAAGGCGGCTTTTTTTTTTCTGTAGGACTTATCAGTGCTTTTAACATACACTGAGCATTACACACTTCTAAAAGAATACAGTATACGACAAAGAACATATTTTTCAAAGGAATCTGAAGGAACTGGTTCTCCTCTGGAATGCATTGTCGTTAGTATTTGGCTAGAGGAAACCAAGAAGAAAAATGAGACCAACTATAGGATATTAACAGCTATAACTAGTTCTCAGTTTTCAAAATTATTTGTACCTGTTAATAGAATTTAATGTGTGTGTATATGTATACGTGTATATGTATGTTGTGTGTGTGTGTGTATCTGGCATGCACAATCAGGCCACATGGCATCTCTTAAAAGTGTGTTTGTGTGCCATTACCAACATGGCAGTGGGGGTGCTGATGCCTGAGAACCTATACAACTGCTGGCCCAGACCCTGGAGTTGTGTTCCCTCCATATGTACCCAGGCCCCAGACCCTGGAGATGTGTTCCCTCCATATGTACCCATGCCCCAGACCCTGGTTTCATGGCCACTCCATTGGTACCATACATCATACACCAATGTCAACATCACCATGAGTGCACCTATCAGTCAGACCCAGTTCAAGAGAAACCCCCTTGGCCATAACGTTCCTGGTGGTACAAAAAGCAATCAGGAGGATCCCAGCAGCCTTTGCCATCAAAGACCCTAAGAACCCTTGCTGCTGCCGTAGACATCCACAGCCTTGGCCACTGAGGACATCTGCAATATTGGCAATTGTCAACCTCAGCTGACAGCTATGCCACTGCACCCTCAGTAGACCTAGAACTGCCACACTCCACCCAATGTTCTTACACTCACCCAAAAAGGATGACTTTTTTCCCCCAATGAAACCAATACTTAAAACCTGGAAGAGGTGACTGCTCCATCAAATGTGCAGACATCATTGCAAGGCAAAACAAAACAGAAAAACAACAACAAGGAAGCATAATACCAACAAAATAATGTGATAATTGTCCAGTAACTGACCCCAAAGAAATAGAACTCTATGCATCATCTGACAAAGAATTCAAAATAATTGTTTTAAGGAAGCTGATCGAACTATAAGAGAACACAGAAAAAAAATGACATCAGGAAAACAATATATGAATAAAATGAGAAGTTTAACAGAGAGATTGAAATAATTAAAAGGAACCAATTAGAAATTCTGAAACTGAAGGATATAACAAATGAAATTTAAAAGGAAATAAAAGGCATTAACAGACAAATTAAGCAGAAGAAAGAGCCTGCGAATTCAAAGACAGGTTATTTAAAAATATCTAGTCAAAGAAAAAAATTATGAAAATGAATGAAGAAAGCTTATGGGATTTATAGAACAGCATCAAAAGAGCTCACTTTTGCATTACAGAAGTTTAAGAAGGGCCAAGCAAAATACAGGGGTAGAGGCAGCAGCGGGAAAGGCCCTGGGAGCTCGCTGAGTCCCCAAGCAGGCCATTCCTGCCAAGCATCACAGGAATCCTTTGGGAAGGCAGCCAGAGGTGCAGGGAAAATGCCACAGAGAGAAGGAAACCTCCAGCTGAACTTTGTAACAATTTGAACCAGTTAAGAAGCCTCCTGGCAGGAATTCAGGGGAGGGCATGAATCTTGCATGCAGACTCCACAGGCAGGGGAAGAACTAAAGCCCTTTTCTTTCACAGCTGGGCGGCGGGTAGCTTGGGGCAAGTTCTTAGCCCTGCTTGTCCACTGCCTGGAAACAGACTTGGTGCTACTACGGAGTGCAACCAGCCCTTTGGATTGCGTGGGAGCTGGGTGAGGCCTGTGACTGCTGGCTTTCCCCCACTTCCCTGACAACCTGCATGACTCAGCAGAGGGAGCCATAATCCTCCTAGGTAAGTAACTCCATTGACCTGGGAACCTCATCCCCTATCCGCCACAGCAGCCGCAGCAAGACCTGCCAAAGAAGAGCCTGAGCTCAGACATGCCCAGCTCTGCCCCCACCTGATGGTCCTTCCCTACCCACCCTGGTATCGAATACAAAGGGCATATACTCTTGGGAGTTCTAGGGCCCTGCCTACTGCCGGTTCCTCTCCATACTACCACAGCTGATGCTATCTAGAAAGTGCCACCTCCCAGCAGGAGGCCAACCAGCACAAAAATAGAGCATTAAACCACCAAAGCTAAGAACGCTCACAGAGTCCATTTCACTCCCCTGCCACCTTCACTGAAGCAGGTGCTGGTATCCATGGCTGAGAGACCCACAGATGGTTAACATCACGGGACTCTGTGCAGACAACCCCCAGTACCAGCCTGGAGCCTGGTAGACTTGCTGGGTGGCTGGACCCAGAAGAGAGATAACAATCACTACAGCTCAGCGCTCAGGAAGCCACATTCATAGGAAAAGGGGGAGAGTACTACATCAAGGGAACACCCTGTGGGACAGAAGAATCTGAACAACAGCCTTCAGCCCTAGACCTTCCCTCTGACAGAGCCTACCCACATGAAAAGGAACTCTGGTAATATGACAAAACATATTAAGCTCTTTAACATCCCCCAAAAATCACACTGGCTTACCAACAATCGATCCAAACCAAGAATAAATACCTAATTTATCTGAAAAAGAATTCAGGAGGTTAGTTATTAAGCTAATCAAGGAGGCACCAGAGAAAGGTGGAGCCCAATGCAAGGAAACCCAAAAAAATGATACAAGAAGTGAAGGGAGAAATATTCAAGGAAATAGAAATCATAAAGAAAAAACAATCAACACTTCAGGAAACTTTGGACACACTTATAGAAATGCAAAATGCTCTGGAAAGTCTCAGCAATAGAATTGAACAAGTAGAAGAAAGAAATTCAGAGCTCAAAGACAAGGCATTGAATTAACCCAACCCAACAAAGACAAAAAAATAAGAATAAAAAATATAAACAAGGCCTCCAAGAAGTCTGGGATTATGTTAAATGACTAAAACTAAGAATAATCAGCATTTCTGAGGAAGAAGAGAAATCTAAAAGTTTGGAAAACATATTGGGGGAATAATCGAGGAAAACTTCCCTGGCCTTGCTAGAGACCTAGACATCCAAGTGCAAGAAGCACAAAGAACTCCTGGGAAATTCATCTCAAAAAGATCATCGCCTAGGCACATTGTCATCAGGTTATCTGAAGTTAAGATGAAGGAAAGAATCTTAAGAGCTCTAAGACAAAAGCACCAGGTAAGTTATAAAGGAAAATTTATCAGATTAATAACAGATTTCTCAGTAGAAACCCTACAGCCTAGAAGGGATTGGGGCCCTATCTTCAGCCTCCTCAAATAAAACAATTATCAGCCAAGAATTTTGTATCAAGTGAAACTAAGTGTTATACATGAAGGAAAGATACAGTATTTTTCAGATAAACAAATGATGAGAGAATTTGCCACTACCAAGCCACCACTACAAGAACTCTAAAAGTGCTCTAAATCATGAAACAAATCCTGGAAACACATCAAAACAGAACCTCTTTAAAGCATAAATCTCACAGGACCTATACAACAAAAATACAATTTTAAAAGCAAAAACAAAAAACAAAAAACCAAGGTACATAGGCAATAAACAGCACAATGAATAAAATGGTACCTCCCATCTCAATACTAATATTAAACGTAAATAGCCTAAATGCTCCACTTAAAAGATATAGAACTATAGAATGCATAAGAATTCACCAGCCAACCATCTGCTGCCTTCGAGAAACTCACCTAAGACATAAGGACTCACATAAACTTAAACTAAAGAGGTAGAAAAAGGCATTTCATGCAAATGGACACCAAAAGCAAGCAGGAGTAGCTATTCTTACATCAGACAAAACAAACTTTAAAGCAACAGCAGTTAAAAAAGACAAAGAGGGACATTACATGATGATAAAAGGCCTTATCCAATTTTAGGAAAATATCACAATCCTATACATATATACATCTAACACTGGAGCTCCCAAATTTACAAAACAATTACTAATAGACCTAAGAAATGAGACAGACAGCAACACAATAATAGTAGGGAACTTCAATATTTCATATATATATATATCTGTTAAGTCCATTTGTTCCAAGGTATAGTTTAAATCCATTGTTTCTTTGTTGACTTTCTGTCTTGATGACCTGTCTAGTGCTGTCAATGGAATGTTGAAGTTCCCTACTATTATTGTGTGTGTATATATATATATATATATATATATATATATATATATATATATATAGAACATTTCATCCAACAACCACAGAATACACATTCTATTTAACAGCACATGGAACTTTCTCCATGATAGACCATATGACAGGCTACAAAACAAACCTCAATAAATTTAAGACAATTGAAATTATATCAAGACTCTCTCAGACCACAGTGGAATAAAACTTGAAATCAACTCCGAAAGGAACCTTTAAAACCATGAAAATACATGGAAATTAAATTACCTGCTCCTGAATGAGAATTGGCTCAAAAACGAAATCAAGATGGAAATTAAAAAATTCATCAAACTAAATTACAATAGTGACATAACCTATCAAAACCTCTGGGATACAGCAAAGACAGTGCTAAGAGGAAAGTTCATAGCCCTAAATGCCTACATCAAAAAGACTGAAAGAGCACAAACCGACATTCTAACATCACACACCTCAAGGAACTAGAGAACTAAGAACAAATCAAACCCCAACCCAGCAGAAGGAAATAACTAAGATCAAAGCAGAACTAAATGAGATTGAAACACACACATACACAAATACAAAAGATAAATGAAACAAAAAGCTGGTTTTTTAAAAGATAAATAAAATTGATAGACCATTAGCAAGACTAATCAAGAAAAGAGGAGAGAAAATCCAAATAACCTCAATAAGAAATGAAATGGGAGATATTACAACTGATACCACAGAAATACAAAAAATCATTCAAGGCTACAATGAACACCTTTACATGTATAAATTAGAAAACAAAGAAGAGATGGATAAATTCCTGGAAAAATACAACCCTCTTGGCTTAAATCAGGAAGAATTAGATACCCTGAACAGACCAATAACAAGCAGCAAGATTGAAACGGTAATTTAAAAATTACCAACAAAAAAAGCCCAGGACCAGACGGATTCAAAGATGAATTCTAGAGCAGAATTCTACTAGACATTCAAAGAAGAATTGGTATCAATCCTATTGACACTATTCCTGAAGATGGAGAAAAAGGAAACCCTCCCTAATTCATGAAGCCAGCATCACCTTAATACAAAAACCGGGAAAGGACATAACCAAAACAGAAAACTACAGACTGATATCCCTGATGAATACAGATGCTAAAATTATTAGCAAAATACTAGCTAACCAAATCCAACAACATATCAAAAAGATAAGCCACTATGATCATGTGGGTTTCACAACAGGGATGCAGGGATGGTTTAACATACACAAGTCAATAAACATAATACACCACATAAACAGAATTAAAAACAAATGTCATATGATCATCTCAGTAGAAGCAGAACTAGCATTTGGCAAAATCCAGCATCACTTTATGATTAAATCTGTCAGCAAAATCAGCATACAAGGGACATAACTCAATGTAATAAAAGCCACATATGAAAACCCACAGCCAACATAATACTGAATGGGGAAAAGTTGAAAGCATTCCCTCTGAGAAATGGAAAAGAGAAGGATGCCCATGCTCACCACTCCTCTTCAACATAGTACTGGAAGTCCTAGCCAGAGCAATCAGACAAGAGAAAGAAATAAAGGACATCCAAATCAGTAAACAGGAGGTCAAACTGTCACTGTTTGCTGATGATAAGATCATTTACCTCAAAAACCCTAAAGATCCCCCCATAAAGCTCCTGAAATTGATAAAAGAATTCATCAAAGTTTCCAGATACAAGATTAATGTACACAAATCAGTAGCTCTCCTATACAACAAGAGCGACCAAGCAGAGAATCAAATCAAGAGCTCAACCCCTTTTACAATAGCTGCAAAAGAAGTAAAATACTTAGTAATATACCTAACAAATGAGATGAAAGACCTCTAAAGGAAAACTACAAACACTGCTGAAAGAAATCATAGATGACACAAACAAATGGAAATACATCCCATGCTCATGGATGGGTAAAATCAATATTGTGAAAATGACCACACTGCCAAAAGCAATCTACAAATTCAATGCAATCTCTATCAAAATACCACCATCATTCTTCACAGAATTAGAAAAAACAATTCTAAAATTCATGTGAAATCAAAAAAGAGCCCACATAGCCAAACCAAGACTAAGCAAAACAAATAAATCTGGAGGCATCACACTACCTGATTTCAAACTATACTATAAGGCCATAGTCACCAAAAAAGCATGGTACTGGTATAAAAATAGGCACATAGACCAATGGAACAGAATAGAGAACCCCAAAAAAAGCTCAAATACTTACAGCCAACTGATCCTTGACAAAGCAAACAAAAACATAAAGTGGGGAAAGGATGCCTTTTTCAACAAATGGTGCTGGGATAATTGGCTAGCAACATGTAGAATGAAACTAGATCCTCGTCTCTCACCTTAGACAAAAATCAACTCAAGACGGATTAAGGACTTAAATCTAAGACCTGAAACTGTAAATATTCTAGAAGATAACACTGGAAAAACCCTTCTAGACATTGGCTTAGGCAAGGATTTCATGACCAAGAACCCAAAAGCAAACACAATAAAAACAAATAGTTGGGACTTAATTAAACTAAAGAGCTTTTGCATGACAAAAGGAACAGTCAGCAGAGTAAACAGACAAAACACAGAGTGGGAGAAAATCTTCACAATCTATACATCTGACAAAGGACAAATATCCAGAATCTACAATGAACTCAAATCGGCAAGTAAAAAACAAACAATCCCATCAAAAAGTGGGCTAAAGACATGATAGACAATTCTCAAAAGAAGATATACAAATGGCCAACAAACATATGAAAAAATGCTCAACATCACTAATGACCAGGGAAATGCAAATAAAAACCACAATGTGATACCACCTTACTTCTGCAAGAATGGCCATAATAAAAAAATCAAAAAACAGTAGATGTTGGCGTGGATGCAGTGATCAAGGAACACTTCTACACTGCTGGTAGGAATGTAAACCAGTACAGCCCCTATGAAAAACAGTGTAGAGATTCCTTAAAGATCTGAAAGTAGAACTACCGTTTGATTCAGCAACACCACCACTGGGTATTTACCCAGAGGAAAAGAAGTCATTATACAAAAGATACTTGCACATGCATGTTTATAGCAGCACAATTTGCAATTGCAAAATCATGGAACCAACCCAAATGCCCATCAATTAATGAGTAGATAAAGAAACTGTGGTGTATATATATATACAATGGAATACTACTCAGCCATAAAAAGGAATGAATTAACAGCATTTGCAGTGACCTGGATGAGATTGGTGACTAATATTGTAACTGAAGTAACTTAGGAATGGAAAACCATGTGAGAGCTAAGCTATGAGGATGCAAAGCCATAAGAATTAAACAATGGGCTTTGGGGTCTCAGGGGGAAGAATGGGAGGGGGTCAAGGGGTGAAAGACTACAAATAGGGTACAGCATATACTGCTCGAGTGATGGGTACATCAAAATCTCACAAATCACCGCTAAAGTATGTACTCATGTAAGCAAACACCACTTGTACTCCAATAACCTGTGGAAAAATAAAATCTTTTTTTTTAAAGAAGTTTAAGAAGGAAAAGAGAAAGGGACAGAAAGCTTATTAAAAAACTTACCAAAAAGGTTTCCAAATCTGGGGAAGATATAAACATCCAGATACCGGAACTCAAAGGTTTCTAATCATATTCAACCCAAAGAAGACTACACCAAGACATATCATAATCAAACTGTCACAAATCAAAGACAAAGAGAGAATCTTAAAAGCAGCAAAAGAAATTAAGATCCTCATATTCAAGGAAACCTCCATCAGGCTATCAGCTGATTTCTCAGCAGAAAGTTTTCAGGCCTGAAAAGAGTGGGATGATATATTCAAAGTGCTGGGGGGAGAAAAATCTGTCAACCAAAAATTCCTTACCTAACAAAGATGCCCTTTGGAAATGAGAGATAAAGGCTTTGTCAAAAAAAACAAAAGCTAAGGGGTTCACCACCATTAACCTGCTTTACAAGAAATTCTGAAGAAGTTTTTCATGCTAAAGCGAAAGGATACTAATTACTAACATCAAAACATATAAAAATATAAAACTTACTTGTATAAGTAAGTACATAGTCAAATTCAGAATACTCTAATAGTGTAATGGTCAGATAAAAATCACTTATATCTCTAGTAGAAAGGTTAAGTGACAAAACTATTTAAAACACCTACAGCTACAATAATTTGTTAAGAAAAAAATATATAAAAATATGTAAACTGTAAAATCAAAAACATAAAATGTGAGGAGAGGAAGTAAAAGTAGAGATTTTTGTGTAAAATCAAAATTAAGTTGTTATCAGCTTAAAATAGCCTGTTATAATTACAAGATGTTTTATGTATGCCTAATAGTAACCACAGTGTAAAAACCTATAGTGGATACACAGCAGACAAAGAGAAATAAATCAAAGCATACTACTACATCAAACCATCAAATCATAAAGGAAGACATCGAGAAAGGAAGAAATGAACAAAGGATCTAAAAAACACACCAGAAAACAACAAAATGGCAGCAGTAATATCTTACCTATTAATAATTACCTTGACTGTAAATAGGTTAAATTCTCCAATCAAAAAAGCATATATACTGAGTAGCTCAATGGGTTAAAAAAAAAAGACCTAATAATATGCTTCCTACAGGAGACTCACTTTAGCTTTAAGGACATAAATAGACAAAAAGTGAAGGGATAGAAAGGATATTCCCGATAAAAGAAAACCTAAAGAGAGCAGAGGTAGCTATAGTTATATCAGACAAAATAGACTTTAAGTCCAAAACTGTAAAAAGAGACAGAGTCATAATATAATGATAAAGGGGTCAATTCATCAAGTGGATATAACAATTACAAATATATATATACATCTAATATCAGAACACTTAAATATATAAAGCAAATAATAGATCTGAAGGGAGAGAGAGATAACAATACAATAGTAGTGGAAGGCTTCAGTATCTCACTTTCAGCAATGAATAGATCATCTTGAAGGAAATCAACAAGAAAACATTGGACTTAAACTATACATCCAAGCAAGTGGCTTTCACAGATATACACAGAGCACTCCATCTAACAGCAACAGAATAAATATTCTTCTCAAGTGTACATAGAACATTCTTCAGAATAGATCATATGTTAGGCCAAAAAATAAGTCTTAATAAATTTAGATGATAGAAATCATATCAAGTATCTTTTCGTTGTTGTTGTTGTTGTTGTTTTTGTTTTGAGACAGAGTCTTGCTCTGTTTCCAGGTTGGAGTGGAGTGCAGTGGTGCAATCTTGGCTCAGTGCAACCTCCGCCTCCGGGGTTCAAGTGACTCTCCTGCCTCAGCCTCCCAAGCAGCTGGGACTATAGGAGCCTGCCACCATGCCTGGCTCTTTTTTTTTTTTTTTTTTTTTTTGTAATTTTAGTAGAGACGGGGTTTCACTATGTTGGCCAGGATGGTATCGATCTCTTGACCTCGTGATCCCCCTGCCTCGGCCTCCCAAAATGCTAGGATTACAGGCCTGAGCCACCACACCCGGCCGCATATCAAGTATCTTTTCTCATCACAATGGTATGAAACTACAGTAACAGGAGGAATTTTTGAAAATTCATAGATATGTGAAAATTATACAACATGCTCCTGAACAACCAATGGGTCAAGGAAGAAATCAAAA
Organism: Gorilla gorilla gorilla; assembly: GCF_029281585.2. NCBI lineage: Eukaryota > Metazoa > Chordata > Mammalia > Primates > Hominidae > Gorilla > Gorilla gorilla. The sequence goes on from NC_073232.2 coordinate 138,737,705, forward strand.
AAAGAAATTTAAAAATATCTCAAGATAAACAAAAATGGAAACACAATATGCTAAAACATATGGAATGCAGCAAAAACAGTTATAAGAGTGAAGTTTATAGCAGTAAATGCCTACATTAAAAAAGAAGAAAGATCTCAAACAACCTACTGCTACACCTCAAGGGACTAATCAAGAACTAGAACTAGAAAAACAAGAACAAGCTAAGCCCAAAGTTGGTGGAAAGAAGGAAATAACAAAGTTCAGAGAAGAAATAAATGAAAGACAGACTAGACAAGTAATAGAAAAGATCAACACAACTGAAAATTGTTTTTTTGAAAAGATAAACAAAATTGACAAATCTCTAGCTAGACTGAAGAGAGAAGACAAATCAAATGAAAATGAAAGAGGAGACGTGAAAACTGATACCACAGAAATACAAAGAATTATAAGAGACTGAGACTACTAAGAATAATTATACACCTACAAATTGGATACTACTAGAAGAAGTGAATAAATTCCTAACAATATACATCCTGCCAAGACTGAATTGTGGAGAAATAGAAAATCCTAACAGAGTCACAGTGAGTAAGGAAATTGAATCAGAAATTGTAAAATCTTCTCTTTAAAAGAAAAGCTTGGGACCAGATGGCTTCATGGCTGAATTCTACCAGATATTTAGGGAAGAATTAATAGTATCCTTCTCAAACTCTTTCAAAAAAAATTGAAGAGGAGGGAATACTTCCAAATTCATTTTATGAGGCCATCATTACTCTGACACCAAAGTCAGATAAGAACATTTTAAGAAAAAGGAAATTACAGACCAATACCCCTGACGAACATAGATGCAAAAATCCTCAACAAAATACTAGCAAACAAAATTCAATAGCAAATTAAAAGACTTATTCACCATGATCAAGTAGGATTTATGCCTGGGATGCAATGATGGTTCAGTATCAAAAATCAATAAATGTGCTTTGCCACATTAACAGAATAAAGGACAAGAGCCATATGATCATCTCAAAAGACACTGAGAAAACATTTGACAAAATTCAACATCCTTTTATGATAAAACTTCTCAACAAATTAGGTGTAGAAGGAATATACCTCAACACATTAAAGGCCATATATAATAAACCCACAGCTAACATCATACTCAATGGTGAAAAGTTGAAAGCTTTTCCTCTAAGACCAGGAATAAGACAAGGATACCTATTATTGCTGCTTCTATCCAACATAGTGGTGGAAGTCCTAGCTATGGCAATTATTTAAGAAAAAAAATAAAAGCATTCAAGTTGGAAAGAAAGAGTGAAATCACCACTGCAGATGACATGATCTTATATGTAGAAACCCCTAAAAACTCCACCACAAAACAGAAATAATAAACAAATTCAGTAAAATAGTAGGATACAAAATCAACATACAAAAATCAGTAGCAGGGCCAGGCGCGATGGCTCATGCCTGTAATCCCAGCACTTCGGGAGGCCAAGGCAGGCAGATCACAAGGTCAGGAGTTTGAAACGATCCTGGCCAATATGGTGAAACCCTGTCTCTACTAAAGACACAAAAATTAGCTGGGCATGGTGGCATGTACCTGTAGTTCCAGCTACTTGGGAGGCTGAGGCAGAAGAATCGCTTGAACCTGGGAGGCAGAGGTTGCAGTGAGCCGAGATTGCACCACTGCACTCCAGCCTGGGTGACAGAGACACCATCTCAAAAAAAAAAAAAAAAAATCAGTAGCATTTCTGTACACACACAATGAACTATATGAAAAAGAAATCAAGAAAACAATCCCATTTACACTGACATCACAAAAATAAAATACATAGAAATAAATTTAACTGAGGAAGTGAAATATATATGTACACTAAAAGCTATAGAACACTGATGAAAGAAACTGAAGACATAATTAAAAGATAAGAAGTAAAAAGTAAGAGTAAAAAGATATTCCATGCTCACAGATTTGCAGAATATTGTTAAACTATCTGTACTACCCAATGTGATCTACAGATTTAATGCAACACCTATCAAAATTTCAATGACATTTTTCACAGAAATAGAAAATGCAATCTTAAAATTCATATGAATCTGCAGATGACTCCAAATAGCCCAAGCAATTGTGAGCAAAAAGAATAAAACTGGAGACATCACAGTATCTAATTTTAAAATCTCTTATGAAGTCATAGTAATCAAAACAGCATGGTGCTGGCATAAAAACAAATAGACTGATGGAACAGAGTGGAAAGCCCAGAAATACATCTATGTATTTACATTCAACTAATCTTTGACAAAGGAGCTGAGGATATACAATGGGGAGAGGAAAATCTCTTCAACAAATTGAGTTGGGAAGATTGGATATCCACATGCAGAAGAATGAAATTAGACTTTTAATTTACACCATATTTAAAAATGAACTGAAAATGAATTAAAGAGTTAAATGTAATTCCTGAAACTCTAAAACTACTAGAAGAAAACAGAGGAAAAGCTCTGTGACCTCAAAAGCACAGGCAACAACACCAAAAACAAACAAATGGAATTATATCACGCTATACAGCTTCTACACAGCAAAGGAAACAATCAACAGAATGAAGAGACAACCTGTAGAATGGGAGAAAATATATGCAAACCATATGTCCAATAAGGGGTTAATATCCAAAATATATAAGGAACTCAGACAACTCCCAATAGCAAGAAAGCAAATAACCTAATTAAAAAATGGGCAAAGTACCTGAGTAGAGATTTCTAAAAAAAAAAAAAATTGGCCAACAGGTATATGAGAAAACACGCAACATCACAAACCATCAGGGAAATGCAAATTAAAACTGCAATGAGCTAGCACCTCACACCTGTTAGTATGGCTACTATCAAAGACAAACTATAACAAGTGTTGTCAAGAATGTGGAGAAAAGAGAACCCTTGCACACTGCTGTGGGGATGTAAATTAGTACAGCCATTATGGAAAACAGTATGGATATTCCTCAAAAATGCAAAAATAGAATGACCGATCCTACTGTTGGGAATTTATCTAAAGGAAAAGAAATCAGTATGTTGACGAGGTATCAGCACTCCTGTGTTTGTTGCAGTATTATTCACAATAGCCAAGATATGAAATCAACCTAAGTGTCTATCAACAGATTAATGGATAGAGAAAATGTAGTGTGTGTATATGTGTGTGTGTGCATGTGTGTGTGTATTATTGTCCTTCACAGACACTGTGAGGTGTTGTGTTTTTATAAGATGCGTGGGAAGAAAAGATCAATTTATGCCTATTGACTGGTCTATTGATATATATATATCCATATGTGTGTGTACATATATATCACATATATGTATAATGTATATATACACATATGTGTGTGTATATACACACAATTTCTCATAGTCTATTGATATATATACACACACATACATACACATGCAACGGAATACTATACAGTCTTAAAGAAGAGGGAAATCCTGTCATCTGCAACACCAGTGATGAACCTGGAGGACATTATGCTAAGTGAAATAAACCAGGAACATAAAGACAAATACTGTATGATCTTACTTATATGTGAAATCTAAAAATATCAAATTCATAGAAGTAGAGAGTAGAATGTTGGTTACCAGGGGATAGCAGGGGAGAATCCAGGAGATGCTGGTCAAAGGGTACAAAGTTTTAGCTAAACTGAACGAGTAAATTCTGGATACCTACTGTAGAGCATGGTGACTATAGTTAATAATAAAGCTTTTTTATATTTGAAAATTACTGGGAGTAGTATTAATACATCTTAAATATTCTCACCAAAAATATGCAAGGTGATGGATATGTTACCTGCATTTAATAATTTCACAATATGTACATATATCAAAACATCATGTCATTCAGCACAAATATATACAACTTTTATTTGTCAATTAAATCTTAAAGTTGAAACAAAATGTGGGCGTATGGTTTTTTTAATGACAAGTTTAAACTGCTCATTTAAAGGAATTTTAACAATGACTTGAATCACAACATCACCATAAAACAGCTACATCCAGTACAAGTCTTATAGTGTAACTTCACCGTTTGCTCCAATTCCAGGGTTTCCCAGCATTTTTTAGAGAACCATAAAATATGGCGATTTATAGATTATTAATAAACTTTATGCTTGTTGCCAAGTAGATTTATATCTGTGGTGTCACTGCAAGGTTTATTACTCAGCTGCTTTGTGCAATATAAAGGGAAATCACTTGGAAAATAAAATCAAGGCAATTGGGAAATGTAACTCCTCACAAAGTCATTTTCCTTATCATTCTGAAACTCAGTGTTTTTACCTTACATTATTTTAATTGGAAGTACAATTGTCCTTTAAATCCACTTCTAATCAATAGACATAAATTGGTCTTTTCTTCCCAAGTATCTTAATAAAAACATACAACCTCACAGTGTCTGTGAAGGACAATAATAAAAGTGTACAAGTGAATGTCTTTGAATTGGGGAAACAGCCTTTTCAGTAATTCATGCTTCCTGTTTTCTTTGTAGACTGATAAAGTAAAAATTTATTTTTATCTGATAAGCACATTTAAAAATTCTCTTGTGAGTAATATCAGGAGAACTAGCCCCAAATATTTATTAAAGGCTATATGGAGAATGAGAGCCTTGAGATCAGACCGGGCAACAGGAAGGATAGTGCGGCCTGTACTCAGTGTGCAAATCTTTATTACTGGGATAACTTCCACCTCTGTCTCCTGTCTGCTGGGTCGCATCTTCAGCTAGATGCTCTGGGAATCCAAATTAATTTTAATACTTGCTCCAACCAAGAATCATCAGGGAAAGAAGATTTGTTGGAGAAGGAATTCTGCCGTGCCTTCCAGAGAATTCCATTCCTCTACTGGTGCATGATTTGAATGGCTCTGACTTGGCTCACCTTTGGAAGTGCAGATAATGCAATTTGGATGAATTCAGTCTGCTGTGCTAGATGCAGCAGGGCCTCTCGCAGTGATTTGGTGTGGAGTATGCCCACCAGCTCTTACAATCTAGAAGGTTTTCCAACACAACCACACAACCTTAAGCCAAAGTGAAGAAGGGAAGAAGGCAGGTGATCTGGAGGGATGCAAGAATACCAAGATGCAAAGAGTGTTCAAATGGGAGTGAGAGGAGAGGAGAGGGAGTGAAGGGGAGAAAGAAGGATGGGAATCAGGAGGGCTTTGTAGAAGAAGGCGATGTTCCTGAAGGGTTTTCTACACATTCGAAGGTTAAGGGGACAAACTGAGAGAGCCATGGAGGAGGACCCTGACAGGTGTCCTCAGAGGGGGAAATGAGCTGAGAACAGAAGGGGGCAACGTGGGCTGAGTTTGAGCACTGTCAGGCTGAGTTAACTGCAGTGAGTACAGGCAGTAGCAGTAATTCATAACAAAGTGCTCGGCTGAGAGATGAAAGCCACCAGAGCCCAACTCAGGTATTACAGGAAGCACAGGAAAGGGTCTGGGGGTAAGAGATGAATAAAAAGGCTGGACTTGAGAGGGGCTTGCAAGGTTAAGCAGGATTTTATAGCACAGAGAGGAGGAACAGAAAGGCTTCTCTCAGGTGGTTTGGGAACCCTGATCATGAATGTTTTTGGAGTGAAGGAAGGACAGGAAATGAGACCAACTGGAAAGGTTGAGAGTGGGCAGAGTCAGGCTGAGAGGCGTCTGGATTTTGGGGTGAGGGATGGAATCCAGGGAGGCTCTGAAGCTGGGCCCCCAGCCTAGAAGGAGATAACCAGGGCCAGGTTCGAGGAGCTGCAGTGGGCACAGGATACAGGCACAATTGTGTCAACGGGGCATGGTGAAGACGGCCACTGACTGAGCACCTGCAATCTGCAGATGTGGCACCCCCTATGACCACAGGGACTGTATCCTTACTGCCTGCAGTGGCTCTGCCCCCTACTACTTGCAGGGGATATACCCCTATGACCTGCAGGGCCTGTACCCATATGACTTGCAGGAGATGTATCCCTATGACTTGCAAAGACAGTACCCCTATGACCTGTAGGAGTTGTACCCCTACTGCCTTCAGGGCCTGTACCCCCATGACCTACAAATGCTGAACCCCCTATTGCCTGCAGGGGCTATACCCTCTACAACTTGCAGGGGCTGTGTTCCTATGACCTGCAGAGGTTGTAACTTTACTACCTACAAGGGCTGTACCTTCTACAATCTGCAAAGGCTGTGCCCCTACGACCTGCAGGGGCTGAGCCCTTACTGCCTATAAGCTATAGTTTACCCCTACTACCTACAGGAGCTGTACCCCTACTGCCTGCAGAGACTGTGTCCCCTACCTGCAGGGGCTGTACCCCTCCCAACTGCGGGGACTGTACCCCCTAATACTTGCAGATACTGTCCCCACTATGACCTGCAGGGGCTGTGCCTGATGCTTCACACTTATTTTTAGCCTATCCTGCTCTGGATTCATCCTGTAAGGCAGAGCAATGACAAATTCTGGAACACGCTAATTCCCAGGTTATGGCCGGCCTTTGAACATGACCCAATCCACTTGGGACCCCAGGAGCTGCATAGTGATGATGGGGAAGCCTTGCTTATCACTCCCAGGCAACTCTGGTGAATTGCACAGGTAGAGCCCTGACTTGGGAAGGAGAGAGGCCCTTGGGTTGGAGTGTTCCTAATGTCGGAGACTTGAAATCAAAGGCCAGCTCTTCTGCCACCTTCCCTTGGCATGCCTCGGTGTCAGCCTCCCTCTTCCACATCTCACAATCACCACCTCCCACTGATCCCTCTACCTGAGAACCCCTGGTATCCACCACCTTCCTTATACCACTGCCCTGCCCAGGCCCCACCCTCATCATGTTGTACCTGAAGCTACACTACCAGCTCCCAGCCTTGCTTTTGACCTCAGAACAAGGTTACACTTAGCAGCATCTACAGTTCATCTTTCCTTGGGCTCCTCTTTGGCCCCTTTGCCTCCCCGCCCATCCCCATTTTACCATCCAATCGTAGCTAAACTGCATGTCCCCAGCCTCCTTTCATCACTGCGTGTTCCCTTCCTCACCCACCCTGCCCTATTGGCATGGTTCTCCCCCATGTTGGGAACGTTCCTCCCCAGGGTGGGAGCAAGGCTACCACCTATGAGTTTCCACAACAACCTTGGCAAACTCCTTCCATGGCACTATGAGAATCCTATGACCATTGCCTCTTCACCTGCCTGCTTCCCCACAAGGTGGGCAGACTAGGGACTGTGCCTAGCACTGTGTGGGTTCTCAAACAAGGTACGCTGAAGAGATGGACAAAGAAGTTCCTTCTGTCACTGCTAGAGACGTGGGAAGGTGGCTCAGGTGGCTCCTGGGTGAGGAGAGAGACTTACGCATTGTATTTATTGGCTCTGAGAGTTCAAACCACAGGTGACGAGATAGTCAAGACAGGTACAGACTGTAGCTAGGACCTTGATGATGTTACTTCCTGGTCCCTCTAGAGTCCCCAGTTGTTCATGAAAATTTTCCTGCCTCCAAACAAGCAGTCCTAACCCTAATTAACACTCACCCACATGCAGCACTCTTCCCCTGGTCTCAAAGGTGCTCAGAATTCACTAACTACCATGAAGTACCTCTGGTCCCCTGACTCACCATAGTCATCCCCTGCAAGTCCAGGGACTGGCTTCTCTGGCATTGTCAGCTGCCGGGGCTCCCACTTGAACCTTTCAGGTTCTGCTCCTGAGCCAAGATTGCTTGACAAGCCCCGATCAGAGGCAGCTACCCCAGCACCAAAAGCAAATAGGAGTCTTCTTTTTAACAGACGCCTTGACACTGTAGCCAAAGCTCGTTCACGCATATGATTTATTAACTAATTTAGCAAGTAAGAAAAACATCTGCATTTTGCTTTTATCATCTTGCCAGCAGACAGGCTGAAGACAAGATGTGTACTGCAGACTTGTTTAATAGGGCCTTAAACATTTCTTCTCACTTGCCCGAGCTTGTATGAGGCTCTGGTTTCAGAGGCTGTCTGATTTCACTGACCTAACACAAACGAACCCAAAAGTAAAGCTCTCATCAACACATAAATACGGCAGGGATGGTCAGGGTGGCCATAAAACCCATGTTGGCCAAGTCCCACTTTGAGAGCATGCTGGTTGCCAGGACTGTCTTGGAATGTGGGGAGTAAAAGGTACTCAGTTAACATTCTGAACTGAGCCTGGTTACCTTTTATTACATACAATTTTAAGACTTCCATTTAAAGGAATGTGAACTTGTAAGGATATTTGTTTTGGGCAAACACCACAGTTGAATGATATAATGAGTGTAATGATGTCGCCCCAACAAAAAGATATGTTTAAGTCCTAATCCCCCATAACTCTGAATGTGACTTCTTTGGAAATAGGGTCTTTGCAGAGGTAATCAAGTTAAAATGAGGTCAGACTGGTGAGGTTAGCCCTAATCCAATGACTGCTGTCTTTATGAGGAAAGGAAATTTGAACATAGAGACACAGACGCAGGGAACATGGCCATGTGGAGACAGAGGCAGAGACTGTAGTGCCGCATCTACAAACCAAGGAACATCAAGGATTGCAGGAAGCCGCCAGGAGCAGGGAGGGAGGCTGGACACAGGATTGACCACTGAGCCTCTAGAAAGTAACCAACCCTGTGGAAACCTCAGTTTTGACTTCTGGCCTCTAGAACTGCAAGAAAGTAAGTTTCTGGGCTTGTTTTGTTTTTGTTTTTGCTTTTGTATTTTGCTTTTTCTGAGACAGGGTCTTGCTCTGTTGCCCAGACTGGAGTGAAGTGGTGTGATCATGGCTCACTGCAGCCACGACCTAGCGAGGCTCAGGTGATCCTTGCACCTCAGCCTCCCAAGTAGCTGGGGCTACAGGCATGCACCATCACACCTGGCCAATTTTTGTACTTTTTGTAGAGACAGGGTTTCTCCATGTTGCCCAGGCTGGTCTTGAACTCCTGGGCTCAAGAGATCCATCCACCTTGGCCTCCCAAAGTGCTGGGATTACAGGTGTGAGCCACTGGGCCCTGCCAGTTCCTGTTCTTTTAAGCCCCCGTGTTTGGTGATTTCTCACAGCAGCCCTAGGAAATCAGTACAGATGGCCAAGGCCACATTGCCTCTGGTGCTTGGGATGATGGTGTCCCAGACCACTTGTGGCCGGCAGAATGGTACAGCCGGGAGGTGCTGGCCCAGGAGAGGAGAAGCTCAGTGCAGCACCACACTGAACAGGTTCCCTAAGGTCTCTGGGTCTCTGTTTCTTCCCAAAGTGAAGGGACCTTACTGAAAAGGAAGCCCTCAGTGTCATTTTGTGTGTGTATGTGAGTCTTGAGCTCTAAAGTGGCATCATTCTATAATTGCCTACCACAAATTTGGTAACTAACCATGCTCTCAAGTAGCATCTTCAGAACTATTGAGGCTGAGGGGCCCACACAGCCTGGGCACCATCACCCAACTGAAGGCCCCAGGGGTCTCCTGGTGCTGGCTTTGGTCCTCACAGCAACTTGAGAAGTCTGTGCCTGAATCCAGTTTTCTCTTTACTGGGCCAGAGACGAAAAAGCTTCCTGGAAACTATATCCCCATTGAACCTTTATCTGCCAATGGGCTTATAGCACTGGTTAGAGACACATTTTCCCATGGGGAGCTCTTTGCACATCCCCTTTCGTTAGTATACTGGAACTTGTCATGAGGAGGGAGCAGCAGGTGTCTTGGCAAATATTTAGCCACAGGGAAGGATGCATTCAAGTTCATCCTTCCCCGAGGTCTTTAGACAGCTCCACCAGCAGAGTTCTGGTGGAGAGAAGGAGACTTAGCCTGCCCATAGACTGGGGAGATTCGCAGGAATTCTATTACAACACCATTTTCCTCAGTCCCCCAGGCACCCAGAATAAGATCTTGGTAATGTTTGCTAAGCTGCACTTTATTGAACATGGTTATTTCCCCAAAAGACTTTTATTCTGAGTTATACTCATGATTTCACCTCCTAGGGGCCAAAACATTTTCCTAGGAAGAAAGTTCTCATTCCTCTATCCAAAGGAATAAAACTGGGGTTTCTCCTGGCCTCTAGATTTTAAGATTTGGGTTGGCAGGCACTAAGTTTGTGCTCTGATGTCCCCCATCCTTACCCTCATTTCTTTTTGTTATTCTTGCTAGTTTAATAGTCTGTTTATAAGCTCCATGAAGAAGGGACTGAGGTCAGTCTTGCTCCCAGCATGGCACCCAGAGAAGGGTCTTGATAACTCCCTCTCCAGTGAGTAAGTAAGTGCCCTCCCTCACAGGGTCAGTGTGACAATGGCCTCACAGTGCTGGGAAGCCGGCCATGTATTCTCTGAGCTCACAGCAGGAAAGGGGTTTCAAGATGACGAATGTTGATGTAGACAAGCTGGAGTCAACCTCTCACCCCGAGATCTGTTTTGCAATCTATAAAGGGCAAAGGGGATCTCTTGCAAATATCTATTAGGAGCCAAGAATTTGAAGTTGCTACCCTGGCTGCTACAGTGGTGTGGCTTCTGTCCCAGCTGTAATGGTAAATTGGTGTCGAAGTTGTTTCTGCTGAGCTCAATGCCCATATGTGATCTCTCAAAATGGGCTGGCTCCAAGAACAGGATTTATGACGCTGAGGGTCAGCCACTTGGAGCCATAACAGGTTCTGCGTATGTCAGTGGCATCATTTGGAGCCATCACCCCTGAGTGAAGCCTCCAGCTCTAGGAACCCCCCATCCCTGGTCTTTTCCAGTCTCCTCAAGCCACCTGCAGCTTACCACTCAGAGGATGGGGAATCGTGAACTGCTTCTTGCTGGTGCGGATGGGAAGGAGGCTCTGCTTCTGCCTCAGGTCCTCCTTCCGCTGGGCTTTCCTCTGCTGGACCATGTGTTCAAGCTTCTTCAGCCGTTCTTGTGAGCGAGAAATGAACTGAGGCTTACGAACTTCCAGTGCTTCCTATGCAAAGCAAAGAAAATACGTCATTTTTAAGAGCAGTGACACAGAAAGGCAACGCATCTGTCTGATGCGGCCAAGAAGCCGATGGCAAGCACAACACTCAGAGACCAAAAGCCACGGTGCAAAAGTACATCACACTTTTCTTGCACATCTTTGTGTAAAGAAGGTAACAGGCATGTTGACAACACAGGTCCTGGGGGTCAGGCCTGGCCAGCGCCGAGGCCCCTGCTGCAGCAGGATTGACCGGCAACTGGCATCAAAGCTGGGAGTGCAGAGGCAACGTCTGCCCATTCATCTTTCTACTCTGCTGAGTCATTTGTTCCCAAAAGACAATCCAAGAGCCCTACATTCTGTATTCCAAAGAGACGTGGGTGTGGAGGGCATGGAGGTGCTGAGTCACTTGCTTCTGTTGCACTTGGAAGCCCCAAGAAGCACAGACACAGATCATCCACTCGGCGTGAAAAACGTGCTCTTTCAGGAGGCACCACAACTGCGGCTAAAGGAAACAGCTCCTCCTCCTGGGTAGAAAGAGCTGGGAGGAAACCTTTGCCTATACAGAAAGTTCTGTGAGCTCCACAAACCATGTCAGAAGTCCCTATGTCTCCACTCCCACCTCCATGCACTAAGCCACCCACACAGGTCTCCTGAACAAGACTAACTGCCATTCTGCTCTGTCCCAGATGCCGGGCTAGGTGCTTGATGTGTATTCATCATCTCGTGGAGTCCCACAACTGTTCAGGAAGGCAGGCATATTTCTTTCCATTTGACAGATGCAAAAACTGAGGCTCATGGTAGTTTGGTAGATCACATGGTAACACCCTATCCACGGGAACCCCATTCTTTTCCTGCACTGCCTTTTATGGTCTTAACTTCCTATTCCTTGAGTGTCTCTGCTCAAGTTGTCCCCAGCCTGAAGTACCACCCATAGCCATTGGCTCAAGTTCCATCTACCCCAGGAATCCCTGTTGAAATGTCCTGTTGAGCCAGAGCATGGTGCTTCACCGATGGGCTTGAGCAACAGTGAGTCACACGTTTACCTCCGTGCTAGGCTGTGAGCTCCAGGAAGTCATGGGCCGTGTCTCATTGACAATGCATCACTCACACAGTAGGAGTCCTGCATGTATATGCTCAGCAAAGGCTCACTGGGCATGCTGCCATGACTGAAACGTTCCTCTGCCCCCTTCCTCTTCCTTGGGAGCTCAGAGTGCCCAGGGGGAAGAAGTGTGGGCTCGGTCTGTATCACATATGTGTCCCTGGCAGCTACGCTGGCGAAGAAGTCTTCTTGGCCAGCTCCCCACGTGGTGCCAGCCACCAGGAACAGAGAATCACAAGGTACAAGTCACTGGATGTGCTGAAGCTTCAAGAGAGTTCCATGCCTAAAGAGATAACCCCTAGGAACAGCATGGTGGCTCAGGTTTAGCTGCTGCCTTGGCTGTCCACCCCACCAAGAATGGCCTTAGAGACTTTGGGGGCACCATGAATGCCTCACCCAGGTCCCACCGAGGCCCCCTGGGTACAGGAGCCAGCCAATGGAGCCATCTCCACAACTGCAACTGCAGGGAGGTTTGCAACCTTATTAAGTGCCTTCCAAGAAGGTGTGGCTAGCTGTGCAATACAGTTAGCAGAGGATTCCTCTGAGGTTGTTTGCCCTCCTAATTTTTATTTCTCTGTATTTTTTTAAACTTTATAAAATGTGTGCATACTACATTTTATAAAACAATTGGGAGAAGATGCCAAACTAAGACTTTCCTATCCCTCCATTCATGACCATGTGACCTTGGCCAACTTCACCTCTCAAAGGCTCAGTGTCCTCATCTGAAGACACTGAGATCTGGAGCCCCTGTATGCTCCTACCTCCTGGGAGCCTTGCATGGATTGGAGGCACTGATGCCTAGGAAGTGACCTGTGGAATGCTGGAGCATCCATCACTGCTGCTGTCACTGTCACTACTGATAGTATTTGATCTTCATTCTAACCTGGAGGAGTCAGTGTCATTATCTCCATTATTCAAACAGTGACAGAGTGGCCCAGAAATCTTAGGGGACCTGCCCAGTCACACAGCTGCTACAAAGTGAAATCAGGTTTCCAGCCTCAGAGGTGCAAGTGAGGTTGTGTGCTCACGGACTCCCTAGGAAATCTCTCCCTTTGGCAGGAATCAAGCCAGGACACACAGAAGGCCTTACCTGCAAGGTCAAAGATCTTGCAGGCGTTTGCTGAGACTCAGAACAGTCTTCGGACAGGCCAGGGCTCCCTGCTCCGTCGCGGGGTGCTGGCGAGGGTGCTGCTAGGGAGGGCTCAGGTGTGGTGGGGTCCTCACTCTTCTTACATTCCTTTATTTTTACAACCAAGTCACAGCATGTGTAATCTCCTAGGAGAGAAGATTTAGAATCCCATTTAGAGGGCACCAAGTGATTTTCACCTGACTTCTCAATACGGTTAGACACAGAGGACAATTTTGAAAATAGAAACGCCAGTGGATTATTAATGGGCCTCGTTAAGCTGACAAGATCATGCCTCATCACAGAGCCCCTGGCTGCCCCGGTCACAAGGAAGAGCGTTTGCATTCAGCCAGACTTCAAGACCAGCTAATTATGCCAGGGAGGTATTCCGTAGGCTTCTGATGGTTAGGATGGCTTTGCTCAAAATGAAAAGAAACTTTTCTATTCAGTGCTTCATATTAAGTGTGTCCTGTCCAATTATCACAGTTCGGTTGTTTTGGGACAGTGTATTAATCTACCCAGCGCTTACTACACTGATGATATAAGGACAGGGCACTGGTATTCAATTATAGAGCCCTCCCCTGCACTTGCTGGAGACGACCACTGGCTTTGCACAAGTAATTGGGATGACTTCTCCTTCAAGGCTGGTTTGGGGCCCTTCCTGGGGCCATTTTGACTTTCCCTTGTGGAAAAGGTCAGGAAATGAATGGATCCAACAGCATCTCAGGCAGGACAGTTTCTGATGGATTGGGGATTAATGAGTATTCACTGGGCACTTACTGGCCTCAGCAAGCAACACAATGTCCTTCACTCTGTCCTTAGCTCCCGCCTCCCATATGAGCCCCACTACTTGCCTCACTGCACCTTTCCCTCAACGCAGCATGCTGAAACCACCCCAGTTCTGAAAATGCATGGCAGCCTCTCCCTCACTCCTCACCCACATGCTTGCCTATCTCCATAAAGCCCCTTTGATTCCTCTGCCCAGTGGACTCCCACCCTCCAGGCTGAGTCCAAACCTTCCAAAAGCCTCCCTCCCCTTCCCAAGGCACGACCCATCCCTGCCTCTGCTACGTCACTGCAGGGAACACACATCACTCATTCAGCAGCATCCATCACCAGGTGGGGTTGGAAGATCATGTTTCACCTCACAAGCCTATGACTCCTTCGAGGGCTGGACCATATCATACCCACTCTGCATCTCTCCACAGCACCAGGTACCCAAAAGGAGCTCATTCTGTGGGGAGTGGAGAGGTGGCCTGCTGGAGGCTCACCTGTCCGTGGGATGCATCTCCATGATTACAATGACTACAACAACTACAACTCACCATTTATGCCTGGGTCCTCCCTCTCCTGGGCCAGCTGTCCAACCTCTGCTCAAAACCCACCTACAGTTCCTATTACCTACAAGCCCAAGCCAACTGGAGTTTTCATGGCTGTTCATGGTAGACGTCCCACCTGCAGCTGTCGCTTTGGAGTGTCTACCAACAGCACACCACTTAGAAGGTTTCCAGTCATGCTCTTTCATTTTTCTGAGCATTTGCTCTGGTTCCTTCTGGAAAAGAGCGACTACTCTGCCCCACCCACCCCCCGTCTCCCAGTGCCCCTTCAGGCCTAACACTAGCCCCAACCCCCATCCTGTGGAGTTAATCTTGCCTTCTGCCACACTGTTTCCATGTCTTCTTGTGAGCGTGTTTTCTAGTTCACCCTGTGCACAGGGGAGGAAGCCACAATTTCTCTGCCTCCTTCTCCACCATTCTCCCCAGCACCAGAACCAGAAACCCAAGGGCCAACCCTAACACTCCCACCTCTTCACTGCTCAAAGACCCATCCCTGGATCCTGAGCGTCTCTGCAGCTGCAGCCCCTCCTGCACAGTGACTCCACGCTCTCCTTGCCGGCTGGGCCTCAGCCCCCAGCCGCGCTCCTCTCCCATCTGTCCTCCACATTGCGCACGAGGCAGTAGTTTCCTCTCGAGCAAATCTAATTATGTCTCTTCCTCTTCAAAGGCTTGGCTCTGCCTTCAACCCAGACTTCCTAAGTGGGTTTAGAAAGGCCTTCCAACCTGACGCACGTGACCTCTGCAGACTCACGCCAGCCACTGCCACCCCCACAACCCTTGCGCCCTGGCCCCACCCTCTGCAGGTCCCCAAATCAACCATGTTCCTCCTGTCCCAGCCACTTGCGTCATGTGTGCCTTTCCCTTAGCCTGCAATGCTCTTTGCCCTCAGATCTGATTTGAAAACGTCAGATATACTTTCAAGTTCCTGCTCAAATCACTTCCTTGGCAAAGATGCCTCTGCACAGACCCTCCTCGGAGTGTCAGGGGCCGTCCTCGGCTTCCCCATGGCCCACCACACAGACACGGCTATGCTGCTGACTGTTTCCTGTGCCAACTGACAGCCTAGAGGGCAGGGGATATAAAGCACAGCATCTGGCATACAGTAGGTGCTTAATAAATGCTTCTCTAAACGATTAATGAATGAGAAGCTAGGGATTAACTTGTGTTCCAAGTGAAATTACTTTTATAATTGCCATAACCAATTTAAATTTTACAACCCAAGCTGATATCTTTCTTTCTGTCCTTTTCCATAGTTCTTTGAGAACATCTTTAGAATGATAGGAAATGTACATTTTTCCTGCTGACATAACCGGGCGCCACAGGACAGTTTTCCAATGTGTTCTTGTGTCCTTTCTATAACATTGTTTGTTGCACCATTTAGTAGTGGTCAGCAACTTGATCCCCAGAGAAATGATGACTGTGTTCTAATTCTTGGTTTCTTCCTCTGTGGAAGGCTGAGTTTGGGACCTACCTTTTGGGCACGTGAGTTCCAGTGTCTCATGCTTGTTAATCGCTGGGGACCTGTGGAAGCCCCGCGCCTTAGTCATTATATCCCTGCTAGTTAGTCACAGGGCCACAGTCAACCCAGAGGACCTGCTGCCTTCAGAGCAGCCACACACACCTGCATCTCCAACCTTCCTTAGCTGAGCCTGAGAATCCGCTGTGCACCTGGGTGTGGTCTTCTCTCAGCCTCAAGGGAGTACTGGCCTTGCCCACAGTGGTCTTGAAAATCCCTGACCCACATACGGCTGCCTCCTGGGTGCTTGGGAGGTTCTTACTTGGCAACCATTTGTCCCCACTCTGCTCTCCCAGTTGGAGAAGGGGAGGCTTCATCAGGTGAACGGTGACAGTATGCACGAGGTCCAGGTAGGCAATCAACAAATTTTTATCGAAGGTCAAGACCAAATGATGTCACCCACCACCCTCGCTCCTTACCTTTGGGGAACTTGCTTTCTATCTGAACACCATTGTCTTCCTGCGGAGATGCACATACATCTTGTAAGGGGCAAAGAAACCCAGGAAAAACGATTCTGGGTTTCAGGAAGCTTTGATGTCGTCTCTCTGTGGGCTCAGAAAGGTCTCTAGACAGACAGTCATCGCTTGGAGAGCTATCCCCAATGGGAAGGAAATGTCTAGTGGGCTTCTGTTCCACTGGAGGAGCAGACACAGTCATACATACTTCTCCTTGTTGCCTCTTGCTGCTTCCAGAAAATACTTTTGTGTGTACTAAAAATAAAATGAGAGTTGTGCTCAAAATCTCTTATGAATCCAATCTAATGTACTGACTTCTACCGCACATGGTGCTTTTCTCGGGACAGACTTGGAGGGGAGTACAGCACTGCAAGTTCAGTTAGGAGCACCATCTGCATACAGTGCTATCTTGGATTGGGCTTGAAAGAGACTGTGCTTGGTGGTGTCCTTAGGAACTCATATTACATTATCTGCAGTGAGCAATAGAGTGAGTTAGCACCTTGATTCTGGGGCCAGAGTACCTGAGTTCAAATCCCACCTCTGCTACATTTAAATTTTCCAGCCTCATCTATAAAATTGAGGTAAGGCAATAATATAATGGACTAATATTAAATTATTTATTATTATATTATTTAGGTTTCTGTAATCAGTTTATTTCTATAACAAATTATATCTTTTATATAATTTATATGATTATATTGTATATAACAACATACCTATATTATTATATAAATCTCAAATATGAAAATTGAGGTAATGTTATCATGAAATAGTAATTTATGTAGAGTGGTTAGCACAGTACGTGATGCACAGCTTGAATAAATGTTTATTATGATTACTATTGCAGAAGCATTGGTGCTGAGTTACGTACTATGGCGAATACAGAGATAGGAAACAATTTATCGGGTCAACGTGCATAGCTCTAATAAAGCAGTGGGTTTAAAGACGTGTACAACATGTCACTTGTTTCCATGTTGTACTATCAAAAGCCTGGGAACCACCCTATGTCCATCGACAGGGGACTAATTAAATAAATTATGGTACATTCATGCTCTGCAACGGTTAAAAAGAATGAGGCAGATGCTCTTGTGTGGATGTGGGTTAATCTGTAAGATACATTATCTAATGAACAAAGCAAAATGCAGGACAGTGTGCTTCCCCAGTAAATGCTTTTAGACTCAGAAATCTCTCAAAGGACATAGAAGATGCGGGAGACTGTGTTGTCTCAGGAGAGGGCAATGTAACACTAGGAATTGGGAGTGGAAGACAGGCTTTCTTTTCACCATCCATTTTGTACTCTTCGATTTTTTTAAACCTCTTTTATTTTGGAATGCCCTACACGTTTTTTAAAGAGCTACTCTTTTTAAGTAAGGGAGGGACTGCACCACGTTTTCAACCCCCCATGCTGATGCCACCCAAGAGAAATGGCCCCACCATTGCTGCCAGTGGGAATGTGTCCTAGCCTTCCTGTGTGTTGGGACAGAAAAAAACACATTGGGAATCCCTGGAATAACAAAAGTTATAAGAATATTCTTGCTTGGGAGGCCAAGGAGGGTGGATCACGAGGTCAGGAGATCGAGACCATCCTGGCTAACACGGTGAAATCCCGTCTGTACTAAAAACACACACACACACACACACACACAAACACACACACACACACACACAAACACACACACACACACACACAAAAGAATATTCTTGCTGTATTTTCTCAAATGTCTTATATATAAAAAGGAATTGAGCTCATGACTACCAACCTCTCTCATCAATTTCTCAGAAGTCTGCGATTTGTTCCACGCCCTCTGTCCTGGAGTCCCCACTGCTCCAGCCAGTGGGAGCAGGCTGTGTGGGGTGGGGCCAGGCTGTGTAGTACAGAGGGAAGAGCAAAAAGTCTGGGGCTAGAGGGCCCCCAAAGCACCTTCCTGGACATGGGATCCAGCGCAGGTGAGGCCACCTGAGAGCCATCAATTTTCTTATTCACCAAGAGGGGAAGAAACCCAGCTTTCCACGTTCTTATGCACAAATAAACAAAATGTAGGTCCAAAGTGCCTGCAGGCCCCAGTGTTGGATACATAGAAAGTACCAAAAAGAAAGAAACTGTTATCAGCCTTTGTCATTTGGAGACGTTTGACTACCTATTATAAAGTTGGCTTTGCTAAATTGTACAGAAAATGTTTCCAAACTTTTATTTCAAAACATTGGTTCTGTTTAAGTACAAAATATTACAGACAGGACAAGTCTGACAATAGTCATACATCACTTTCTTTTATTAAAGCTCTCTGACAGAATCAAAAACCAAATTAGTTATCAGTGATGCAGTCTCAATCTGCCAGGTGATATGGATCCATCCTGGAGTATGATTTTTTAAATTAACGTATTTATTTATAGATTTAAAGAGATCAACTGGCCAATATTTTAATCTATCTATCATCTATCTATCTCTAGTTTATTATAAATTTTTATGTGAATGAGCTTGTGTAAGTCAGATGTTCAGGCTGTGACTTGGAAGAGTTAAAGCAACTCAGAGAAAATAGAAGGTGGTTAGTGTACTGGAGAAAAGAAATATGCAGCCAAAGAAGGACTTTTCTGACTACTGATTGATCAGGTCTCATTTCACGCATTCTGAAACGTACAATCGTCAGCTGTGCAGTCACCCTCAGGTGGGCCCTCACAGGACAAGGCGGCATGTGTGCTCTTCTCCTCCCATGCACTCCACGTGCGAGTGGGACCGAGTGGGCTGAGAGTTCTCGGTTCATGCCCAACATGCTAAACTGCATCACCCCACTGAGGACCCACAGTCACTGCAGGATCTGGCCAACTTGAGAGCAGCCTGCCAATGAAGCCACTTATCTCGGGCATTTCCATTCACTGGACAGGCGCTTAAAGCCCCCGTCCTGAGTCTGACACATGGAGAGGGCTAGGCCATCATGAATGTCCTTTAAATAGAAACATTCCCCATATCCCCTTTTCCCAAATTGGTTGACATGCCATAGCGCAATAATCTCACAAACTTGATTATCCCAGAATTGAGCTATGCAGCAGGAAGTGAAAAAAACCAACCAAAATATTCTGCCCAACAGTGGTAAATTCCTTCTGTTATTGCAAAATCCATTATATTTACAATGTAAAGATATTAAACAGAGCACCCACAAAGTTACCTCCTAGATTAAGAAGTGGAATATTTCCTGGGCTTCAGACATCTGAGCTACTCTTGGATGGCACCCACCCACATTCTACGGGACAGGACCACTCACCACTCACCTCAACTGTGGGTTACTCCACGTTCTTTTTGTCTCTTAACTTTCCCACCTATGTAGTTACCCTTAACCCATATGTTTTTATATCAAAATTCTGACTAGCAAGCACAAAGCTAGCTTTTTTTTTTTTTTGACAGAGTCTCGTTCTGTCACCAGGTTGGAGTGGCACAATCTTGGCTCACTGCAACCTCCGCCTTCCGGGTTCAAGCAATTCTCCTGCCTCAGCCTCCTGAGTAGCTGGGATTACAGATGCCTACCACCATGCCCAGCTAATTTTTGTATTTTTAGTGGAGACGAGGTTTTACCATGTTGGCCAGGATGGTCTTGATCTCTTGACCCCATGATCTGCCCGCCTTGGCCTCCTAAAGTGCTAGGATTACAGGCGTGAGCCGCCGCGCCTGGCCAAAAGCTAGCTATTTTAAGGTAAGGACATCATTGTATCTGTTAGATAAAAGCTTCCAGAGGAGGCTTCAGCAGGTTGGCTGGGCCATAGCTTTCATGTGAGTATATGGGACCTGATTCTGGGGAAGAAAGTAGCAAGGGATGAATGAGTCCTGGACACCAGGGACTGATCACGGTTGGCATCAGGCAGGGCTGGCATGTGTCCGGGCATGCTGGCAGGCAGGAGTAGCATCAGGGGAGTGGGCTGGTCCGGATTTTCTGTTCCTGACCTCACCATGTTCAACTGCAGGCCTTAGGAATAAGTTGAAGCAGGACATTCTGCAGTGAAATGTGAGTCCTGTGGAAACCCATGCAGGGCAGGGACTGGGGGTGGCAGAATTTCAAGGACCTCAATGACACATCATCAAGAACAGGCCTTAGGGATAAGTTGAAGCAGGACATTCTGCAGTGAAATGTGAGTCCTGTGGAAACCCATGCAGGGCAGGGACTGGGGGTGGCGGAATTTCAAGGACCTCAATGACACATCATCAAGAACAGCCGAGAAGAGGCATGCATCTGGGCTAGGTGGGGACACCGCCAGCCCATGCAGGTCCTTAGGACAATATGAGAAAAAGATGGGTCTCTTTCAAGACATTTTACCTCCATTGGCCAGAAAATGTCACCACAAGCCAATCTGATAGAAAAAGATACTTTATTATCTCTCCAAATGTACAAATCTTCGATGTTCTTATATGAGCCCCTGTTGAGCCAGTGGCTCCCTACATGCACACCGTCTCATAACTGTGGCAATTTTGGCACAGTAGAAAATCAGAAAGCATGAGTGGTTGCTAAGGAGAGAAACCAGTACAACAGCAAGACTGTCAGTCACATCTCAAAGGAAGAGTAAGAAAACTATGAAAAGCAGACACACGAGCCGGGAGGGTACAGCTGCCCAGGGAATTTTAATAGCCAAGGTAGGTAAATGACATACAGAACTCACATTAGAATCATTTATATCCAGATTAGTTTAAATTGTGTTAAAGGCATTCTGGTATTGAAGATGAAACTTAGCTCTTTAGAACATTCATTCACTCAGGAAGGGAAAGATTGTCTCTGAGGTTTTGGGTCACAGCTCTGTGTAGCCTCCTGCCCTCTTAAAACAGACTTCAACCAACCACTCAACCAAAAAGACCTCTCTGAACAAAGCAGGCCTCCCTGAGTGTAAACCACACATTTCCTCCACATGCTGATGTTCTGGGCAGTGACGTTTTCTCCCCGCAGAATCTGGGCCATCTTACAACCAACCGTGTCTTAAGAGTTCCAGTAACCCAAGCTTGTGTCATTGTCTCTGGGCCATCAACATAAACAACAATTTCTCAACTCAACTGCAGGGTGGCCCTCAGCATCTCCTAAAAGCCCTAATGCTCTTTGCCATGAACCTAAACAGCCCCAGACTGCCTTCTGCCCTCAACACCTTTGCAAAGCTCTCGGGTCTGCATTTTATATGTAGTGTCTCACCTCTTCCTCTCACCTGGGTTCTCTTCCAGCAAGCTCTATAACTACAGCATCTAACTGGAAACCAGTTAAGAGAGATTGGCAGGCTTGGGTGTCTGTTGAACACCCACTCTGCATGGGCGCCTGCAGGTGAGTTGAGGACTCTCCTTTGCTGTCTCCTTTTGGCAAGCGAGAGGCTGCTGCAGAGGGGAGGGAAGGTGTTCTTCTGCAGGCAATAAATACGTTGCATGCTGCGGAGGCAGGGAAGGCATTCTTCTGCATGTTGTGTCCTGCAGTAGAGGGAAAGGCATTCTTCTGCAGGATGCATGCTGCAGAGAAGGAGGGAAGGTGTTCTTCTGCATGTTGCATACTGCAGGGGGGAAGGCACTCTTCTGCATGTTGTGTCCTGCAGTGGAGGGAAAGGCATTCTTCTGCAGGTTCCATGCTGCAGAGAAGGAGGGAAGGTGTTCTTCTGCATGTTGCATACTGCAGGGGGGAAGGCACTCTTCTGCATGTTGTGTCCTGCAGTGGAGGAAAAGGCATTCTTCTGCAGGTTGCATGCTGCAGAGGGAGAGAAGGCATTTTTCTGCATGTTGCATGCTGCAGAGGAGGAGGGAAGGCATTCTTCTGCATGATGCATGCTAATCCATGGACATGGAGGCCATGAAAGAGGAAGGAAGAGGCAGTAACAATGGGTACTCCAATCGCACAGCTTTTCAAGCAAGTGTTGTTTGCTTTATTCTTTTCCTTTCAAAGGAGAGAGAAAACCCAAAACCACCTCCAATTACAATACATGGAAGATGAAATAAAAGAAAGTCAAGTTAATTTGTGGCCTTTTAAAAAACAAGAGGTTGAGCATGGTGTCTCACACATGTAATCCCAGCATGTTGGGAGGCTGAGGCAGGAGGATTGCTTGAGTGCAGGAGTTCAAGCCCAGCCTGGGCAATATAGTAAACCCTAACTCTACTAAAAATTAAAAAACAAACAAACAAACAAACAAACAAAAAAACTTGCCAAGCATGGTGGTATGTGCCTGTGGTCCAAGCTACTCTAGAGGCTGAGATGGGAGGATCACTTGAGCCCAGTAGTTCGAGGCTGCAGTGAGCCATGATGGCACCACTTCACTCCAGCCTGGGTGACAGAACGAGACTCTGTCTCAAAAAAAAAAATACAGAAAGGAAGAAAGAAAAGAAAGGAAGAAGAAAAAGAAAAGAAAGAGAGAGAAGAAAAGAAAAGAAAACAGAATAGAACAAGCCTATTACATGGACAAGACTGGTAGATATTTTCTCTGCTTTTTTTTCTGGTTAAAGCTTCAACTTTTGGCTGCAGGTTAAAACTCTATTTCCTCACGTGGGATTGGGTCTCCATTTGGTATCTCTGTATTTCACCGCATCCAGACTTCTGTTTAAAATCAACCAATAATTGTTTCAGCACATTTCTGTTCAATTTCTATGTAGTGGCATTGCAGCCCAGGAAGGGAGTCAAAAAAGGTAGGAGGAGGCAGATAGCAAATGGGATAAACAGCTCCCGGCAGAGAGGATGGAAGCAGTGAGCTGCGTTACCCACAAAGATGATCCACAGCAAAAACAGAGCTGGAGCTGGCGCCACTGGGAAAAGGAAGGAGAGAGAAGGAATGGGAATGCCAAGGAGGACAGCCAACCTGAAAATCAACCCACAGGGATGAAGGGGCAACAGCGGGGCTGGAGGAAGCAGACATGGAGGGGGCCTTTCCTCGCCAGAAAACCAGACTTCCTACAAATGCCTTTCTAGACAGTAAGCAGATTTCCTCTGCTATAAACGTCAACCATTAGAACCTTTTCTCCCTAAAGCAGCAGACCTCAGGGGCAGAGGGGCTGATGACCAAGAAATCAGACTGACTTGTAAACTGTGGTAGTGATATGTGAGAAAAGCCTTCCTTCTTCTGGGAGCTTGGGCAGATGGTCAGGAAGGGAGAATCATAGTTAAGATGTCAATAGCATGTTAGGATACTATTATGCAAATTCAGTGATCAGAAGCACTCTGTGTATTCAGAGAAAAAGGAAAAAATCCCCGTATATTCAATGTTATTGTTCTAGTGTCAAGTTTCAAGGTACCATGTGGGCAATTGTGCAGGCAACTCTCATTTGACGTAAAGACTCACATGTAGTTGCTGCAAAGTAGGAATATATATATCTACCCACACAAAGAATATCTAGAAAGGACTGGATAACTAGCCAGTTCTAGTTATTCATTATTATTCTGTTATTAGCTGGTTATGATTATTCCAATAATGTCATAAACCTAGAGATTTTCAGGTTGATGAACAGAAGTCTTAAAATGTAACAAAACTATTTGGAAGGCAGAAATAAAACACACACACACACACATGTGCACACACTCATGCCCGTTTCCTAATAACAAGATTACTTCGACTACATTGCGAACATGATCAACAGAAACAAGTTTCAATTAATTATTAGATCACATCTTTCTACCTTTCTTTCAGGAATTAGAGTCCCAGAATATCAGTTACCCTACAGTCCTTTATCCCCAAAGCATGGCTTAGATTCTGGAAGCACACAGATACATAACTTTAAGCTTTTCTTAAAACTTACTGCTAAAGTTTCCCAAAGTGACCCTTTGAAGTAATAATTATTTTCATTAAGACATTTCCATTTAAAAAATCTTTTTCTAAATTATAAAAGCAATAAATGATCACTGTAAAGGAAACCTGACCTATAGAAAAGTATTAAAAATTAATACTGACAATCTGACACTCCCCAAAATGCTCACGGTATTTGTCTCTGGGAGCTATGACATATTTCTAGTACATTAATATATGAGCTTTTTCCTTCATTTCTTTCATTTCCACTTTGGATACAGCTTGTAACTCAAGTGGGTCACCCTCTCTCATACTCATACCCACTGACACATAACAGCACAGGTTCATCAAGACATGCCTGTTTGGGAGTGGAGTTGGGTGCTGGGCTCCTTGCTGTTGATGGTTCTCCTTTCCTGGCGCCTGGCAATTTCAGCAGGCTTTCATGTCTCCTCCCATTCTTGCTTTCCTGGGTACTCTGACAATTACCAAGCAGGCAATGCTGCATGTTAAAAATTGGAAGAAAAAAAATCAAGGTAATCTTCCAGGAGTTGAAGGGAACAGCATAGAGGAATGTTGACCAAGGTCCCCACAGAGTGAAATGTCTGCTCAGGACCAGATGGTCACCCCAGAATTACTGGACATGTACGTGCACGCATGCATACATGTGTGTGTGTGTCAGTGTGTGTGCATGTGCATGAGTGAAGAAGGGAGGTGGCTTCCATGTCAGACTTTTAACCTACTACCCTCATCTGAGGGTACTGAGCTTTTAGCATTCCAGGAAAGGAGGAAACAAAGTTTTTTTGTGGGTTTCTCCTGCTCCCTCAAATAAATTTTTTGACTTCTCTTCAATGTAACTATTTATTGAGTAACTACTATGTGCCAGGAAATGTTATAGGGCACTTGGGATGCAACAGTGAAAAAACAAAATTCCTGCCCTCATGCCTCCTACATCCAATGGCCATCATCTCCACACCAGCCCCACATTCCTACAACCACAGCTGCTTCACCTCTGAGCTTGTAGATTTAAGGCTCCTACTCTCTGACTACATCCACTAACTCTTCCAGCTCACAGAATGCTACTCTGTTCATGGCTTTTACTCAGAATCACTGAGCCCTCAAGTCCCCACCACCTCTGTTGTCAGGCACATCTGGTTGCCTAATCAATACCCATTTTTGTTTTTTTGTTTTAACTTAGAAAACCCCCATTTTGTTCAAGATGGCAATGGTCCTAGCTAAAAACATTTTGGCATCGTAGGCCACTGCTCTGGCCAGTGAGATATAAGTAGAAAAAGTCCTTTGGGAGAACTGAACAGGTCTTGAGAGGAGATGGTCCACACAGTATTTAGTGTGGATGTGGATGTGAAGGCTGGAGTTCTGGCAACTACTTTATGAACATAATAATGAGAGCCACACCTAAAGGAAATAGAAAGGAAGGAGTCAGGTTCCAAAGCCATACCCTCCCCCAGGCTGCCCAACTCTGGATTTTTTTTTTTTTTTACAATAGATACGCTCTTACATTTTTAAGCCACTGCTTTTTGAGTATCTAGTTACTCAGAGTTAAACACAAGTCCTAATTGATCTATCAAGGTATAAGAGTAGACAGATGCGTGGTAGCATAGAGCACAATCACATGGCATGTTTGTTAAAACTTAGACTGCTGGGCCCACTCTGGGGTTTCCAATTTAGTACATCAGAAGTGAGCCCCAGAAATGTTCATTTCTGAGTTCCCAAGTGATGCTGATGCTACTGCTCCAGGAACCATACTTTGAGACCCACACAGTTAGGTTTCATTGCAGTGAAGAAACAAAGAACAAAAGCAAGCAGATTTTGGTGGCACAGTGACTTGCTACTAAAAACGTGGTACACCAACCAGTAGCATTGACCATGCCCAGGAACTTGCTAGACACACAGAATCTGAGACCTCGCCTCAGAGCCACTGAATCCGAATCTGCATTGTAACCAGTTCCCAAGTGGTTCACATGCATGTCCACGTCTGAGGAGCAGGACCTGTTACATGGCCTGTGCAAGCCCGGGGGTCTCTGCCCATCACGGTCATTCAGGAAGGTCAAGGAGGCTCCATCTGCCTCCATGACCACGGGTGCTGACAGGAGTGGATGGAATGGATTGTCACACTGGCTCATCAAGTCTCCACTCTAGATGAGTCACCTCACTCAGGATTACATCAACCATTAATGTCAGGGTGGCGGGTGTGCAATCCCATCAGGTTCCCAGAAAGAGAACAAGAATAAGAACAAACAATTTAAGGACTCCTACAGTCAGCCTGGCTTTCTCCTTTCCTGTCCTTCAACTACTCTCAGAAAAAGGACTACAGAAATTTAAAATAGTGTAAGTACAAATGTATCTGCTAGAACAAAAACACAAACCTTCTTAAATACCAAAACAAATAAACAGATGTAAATGCATATATAGCAAAGAATACATATCTTGGAAAGAAATATCACAAGTATGAAAAATAAAAATAATTATTAAATTATGATAATGTTGACACCAAACATTGGTCGTATCAATAAATGTGAATGGACTTAACTTATCTTTTAAAAGAAAAAGACTTTCAATGTGGCTTGTAAAACAAGGGAACTTTGGCAACGCCTGACAAAGCCACATCTGAACGTAACTTGCAATTCAGCCATTCCCCTATGAGGATTCCACTCTGATGGGGCTTACAAGATGGCCTGCAGGCCTCCCCCAATATCATCGGCTCATTTGCTTTGTCCTCTGTCAGCAAGTAAGCCAAGGGCAAGCCGCAGAGATCTAAGGACGAAGAGTGAGGCCAGTGGGGAATAATGGCCCTTCCATAGAAGGAATGGACATCATTTTGAGTTGCATTTGGGCAGACCAGGCGGGCTCCTTCAGATAATCAATTCTGACTCCAGCACTGAGCAGTGAATGTCACCTGTGCTGAGCAGTCCAAATCACCAAACAAATATATCCAACATGTGGGAGCTGGCTGAGAGAGCCCTGGAGAGTCTTTGAGCTAATGAGCCTGGTCAAAGGGACGTGGAGAGAACTATTTTGAAAGCCAAAAGGCAGCAAGCCACAAAACATCTTGAATGAGACTAAAACTTGCAGGCAGTCTAGGGAGGGCCCCAGCTAGATCAGTGAGTGAGGGCTCATGGATACTAAATTAAGGCCTTAATCATCCCTCAACTATCTTCATGCTTAGGCTTAAGCCCCGGGATGGTCCACACACAAGCAGATCTTGATGTTCCTAATCTTGACTCTCCTACATTTTAGAATATCCCCCTACAACAACTTCCATGCATTGATTTTGAATATTGGCACATCGACTCACCACAGCCTCCTGCTCAGGACGCTGCCTTCATCATTAGCATGGCCGTCATTCTTGTTTGGACAGCTGTTTCCTGGCAATAATTTGAACATATACTACATTTTCCCTTCTTTATAAAAATGAGTAGCAAATGGGCATATGAGTATGCTTGGCAAAACTTAATAACTATAATTAAGTTGAAGATGGAGATCATTAGGTGCTGGAAGAAGCAAATCTTTAACCTTAATTCATGGTCATGGGACTAAAGCCAGAAATGGGTTGATTTCATGCTGAGTTGTGAAGGAAATGAACAAAATTGAAGAGTCAATTTGAAATGTGAAATATATATGACCAAACAGTAGGCCTAAGGAGGAGTTACAAAATCAGAGGTTTTATATTACTGTTGAGAGCTCTGATCACAGAATCCCCTTTCTAATATGTTTTTTTGATATGTATTCAACGTCCAAACGTGTTTTCAGGACACCGACTGTAAGGGATCCATGGTTTTGGTGCTTTGTGGGCTGGGGCCAGGAGGCAGACAGGCTTACCTCGCACAAAATACCTCCACTTCCTGCCTCTCCCGGTCAGGTCAGTCCTGTTCCTCCCTCCAGCCCCGTCAGACCCTCACTTCCATTACAAGATCTGGAAACCCCATTTTGGGAAGATATAAATATCTTAGAGGATTCCATGTCAGGAAAGGAAGTGAATTCCAAGGCTGCATGATTCCCGTGGAAAAGGCCCCGAGTTCCACTTCTCAGCGCTCCTGGGGCCGCTGGAAGCGCTTCCTAGCCTGGCTGACATCATCTCTCTGGTTTTCTCAGACACTTTTTGCAAACCTCAATCACATCAACCCAAACTCAGCTGGAAACACGTGGCCCTGTGTGCATCTCCTTCTAAGAATACTGCGCCCTTTGAAGAACTATTTTTGACAATCAGAATTGGAGACAGTCCCTAGGGCCTCTGAAGAGAAGCACATGCCACATGAAAATAGTCACTAAGAATAAATCAAGCCACCAAAGGAGCTCGCGTCAGTGCAGGCCAGGCTGCAGGCAGGATGCAAGGAAGGCGACACTGACCCCAGCTGGTTTTCTCTGCCTCCGTCTCCTGTGACTGCGAGGCTTAGACATTTAATGTCCTTTTGTTGCCGAGTCCCTCCCCAAATGACGACCATTTCTCAATGCAATAAACAGGTGCTGCGGCACCAGACAAATGCTCCGCTTTCTAATCACTCCCATTTAACGCGGACTTCCTGAGTTATTTCTCTTCGCTGAGAGTAATTCATAAGAAACAAAACATATTTGGTTTATGGCTTTGCCCCGTGAGACCACTTAGGTATAGAAAATAGAAATATGCTTAACTGCTTCTTGAAAGCTACCGTGAATATTTGTACCTAGGAAAAGCACTTCCTTTACACCCTAAGGAGGGAGGGATTTCTTTTGGAAAATAAATGTATCACCATTTTACTTTTTTTTTTTTTTTTTTTGAGGCGGAGTCTCGCTCTGTCGCCCAGGCTGGAGTGCAGTGGCATGATCTCGGCTCACTGCAAGCTCCGCCTACCGGGTTCACGCCATTCTCCTGCCTCAGCCTCCCCAGCAGCTGGGACTACAGGTGCCCAACACCACGCCCGGCTAATTTTTTGTTGTTGTTGTTGTTGTTTTGTATTTTTGGAGCAATGTGGAGAAGGCAAACTTCTGACATTTTTAAGTGCTCAGTGAATACAGCCGAGTGTTGTTTTATTTAAACTCACACCACTGGCAATGAATTATGCGGAATGACTGTAGGATGTGCATATTTTTTCCCCAGACCTTCTCCCCATTTTTGGGTCAGAATACTCAACATTTTTAAAGAACATGAAAAAAAAAAAAAGATAGTTGATTTCTTTTCATTGGGCTTTTAAACCTCGGAATACCCCAGTCAAATTTTTCCAAAGCTTCTCTTAGGAAGATAGGCCTGCCACGTTTCACACCCTCTGGGTCTACGCAGTACCTGCCACACTCCTTTGTGTTTTGCCTTGACACTTTTCAAAGAAATCTTTTTTAGAGCAAGTACAGATCCCCTTAAAAAGTGAGTTTTCAGGAAGCTGGTCTTTAGGTTGCATTTGCTTGTTTCTTTAAGAAAAAAACAAAAGAATGGTCATTGTTAACATCTTACATGTTAGCATTAGGGAAGCAGGGCCAGGGGTACAAGGGAGCTCTTTGTACAGTTTTTGCTCCATTTCCCTAAGCCTAAACATGCAATGTTTCTAAAAGTGGTCATTTGTGGTAGATTTAAAAAGTTCCTCATGGAATAGGAGTTTTTTATATAGTTGAGTCACTTTTCAGCAGCTCTGCCATACATACAATCTCTGCATCTGTTGATTCACCAGAAATGGCATAAACATATCTGTAAAATCCTGTGCTGTAGTTCTTAAAGCACCCAGGTACATCTGATCATGGTGTAGTTCCCATCAATCTGTTGGAGAGATAGGTCATCAGCTGCTCAGAATCCCACCAAGCCCAGCTCTGCTGACTCATGCCCCTGGCAGAGTCCCCCAGCGAGAGCATGAATAAAATCTCTCAGGGTGGTTGGTTTGTGACATGGCATCATTTGAGAAAGACGAAAGGCATTGGAACTAACTTGGAATACAGGCCCTTGGAATAACCTGGGATCCTTGGAATAAATAACTGGGACCTATGGTTGGTTTGTGACATGGCATCATTTGAGAAAGACAGAAGGCATTGGAAGTAACTTGGAATACAGGCCCTTGGAATAACTTGGAATCTTTGAATAAATAAGTGGGACCTATTCCCGCCTGATTCTGCCACCCTTTAAGTGGGTGATGATGCACAGGTCACTCCATCCATCTGGTCTCAAGTTCCTCATCTACATCACAGGCTGATCGCTATCCTGCTACAGGAGGGGGAAATGGGACCACTGGAAAACGCGACAAGAACAATGCAGTGCACAAACATGAGCCTTTGTTATAATTGACTCAGCCCCAGGATGGCCCATAGCTAAGGCACGACTTTAAACAGAGGATCTGTAAGTGACATAGACTTTGTTCTTTATTTTAAGTCTAAGAAAAAATATATACACGCAAGATGATACAGAAAGGCAGGAAGCCCATTTGCTAAATCTTTGACCCACGTCTCACCCCCGTGCTCAAAGATGGCTGTTTCCTGCCTTTTTTGCCAGAGTCACTGGATGAAGGCCAGATGAAGATCGATGCGAGTTAGGGGTGTGACCATCTCGGAGGGTGAGCTAAGGGCTGTCCTTAGACTGGAACAAACCAAAGCGTGCTGGGGGAGGAGGTTCTGCTGTCCAACACCCCTGGCCTTGGTCTTGTCCTTTCAATGTGCCAACTCCTTTCTTGTGTTGTGTCCCCTGGGGAACAGGGGAGAAGGATATAGAGCTGCCTGCAGGAGCTGGAGGAGATCTGAGACGCTCAGTGAACTTTAAATGCAAAACAGGAATGAAGCGGGGGCGACATCAGCCTCTGCCCCTCTGTGCCCTTCCGTGCTGGAACAAGCATACTCTCTCTTCTCACCTTCAAAGATGCCCTTAAACACCTTGGTCAGATTCATCTGGACACCAAAATTTGCACTAGGGTGGGGAATGGGGCTGAGAAGCATATAGTGAGATTTGTGCTGAACTCCCGCTCTACCCCAGGGTGTGAGGAGTAAAAGAACATAATTGTCCAAGGCCAAGCAGTGAATAAGAACGTCTGGACCCTTCTATGACAAGTCTGCAAGCACTGAGGGAAGGGGCTGTGCGTTATTCCAATGTGGGCGGTCCTCCTGATGGGCTTCCCATGGAGCTGGGGCTCAGGTTCATGCTGGTTGAACTGAAATGAATTACAATTGCACAAATTTATCAGAAAAGACCAGTCAATGGGACAAGCTCTAGGGTCACACTGGTATACACTTTGGAGTTGGGGAAGAGAATCCAGTAAGAAGGGGGCTCAGTCCAAATGGCATGGGATTTCTGGTAAGTCATGCAGAGCCTGCCCAGCCCAGATCCGGAGGGCGAAGAGCTGGGCCAGAGAAGGTGCTCCTGGGCGCTGAGCTCCTGCGAGGCCCTGATTGTTCAATCCCAACTCATCCTGAATGGGAGTCTGAGTTGGGCAGGACCCACCCCCTCCAGGACGCAGCTGACAACAGGCATGGCAGCAAGGCCTCCCCATGGTTACAGGCCTGCTATTATTTATACACGTGGGGGTTATTCTTTTCCTCCATGAAGACGCCTTTCTCCCATTAAGGCTAATGGAAGTCATGTGGCTGAACTGAAGGCATTTCATTTTCCAGATTTTCTAAAAATAAAATTCAGAGAAGGAAAACATATGTACTGTTTCTATTTGGGATTTTAAGAACATAAACAAAAAGGAACCAGAGAGATTCACTGCCCAAGACATCCAGTTCCTTCTCGATTATAATAGCAGACTGGTTACTTGTCATTAAATTGGTTTCGATGTGGGATAACATGACATCTTGCTCAATTTCTTACATGGACACAGTTTAAATAATGCTCTTTCTATCCCTTGAAAAATATATCCCATCTTTTCTTTGATGACCAGGATACTGAAAGGTTTTTATTGGCTAGTGGAGTACTGCATTCTGGTTCAAAAGATCTGTATTCCAGAAAAGTTTACTGGGAAGAACATTTTTAAAAAGATAATTTTATTTTCCTAATGACTTTTATTATTCACTTGTGATTATGTATGGCCAAGATAAAAAGGTGCCTCTTGGATATAATAAAATCACACTTAAAAACACAAACATACTTTTACAGTAACGTTTAAAGAGAAAAGTGTGATAAAATGTTAGTACCACTCAAAATGCAAGTAACACTGTGGGCCAAACTCAAAATGTCACTAAAAAGCAACTGAAAATAAAGCTCTGTTCTGCTTTGTCTCATGTAAGTATAGTAATTTCTAATTTGGCAAAATTTGCTCAGTCTTCTATTGGCTTTAACATTCTAATTTTCCACATAGGACCATTTCATGGTTCAGGGCACTTTTCCCATTGCTTGAATTTACAGACATCTTTAAACACGGCTATACCTCCATGTACCGTTTGGCCCAGAGCTTGGGAGCTTTCAGGCACATCAGTCTCTGCCTGGAGATGAAGGTTGTCCCCAGGGACTGGTGAACATACAGCGGCCTGCCCACTGTCACATGCATTTGAAAATGATCAGTTAATGATTAGGACCTGTGCTAACCTTAACCATCACATCCCTTAGTTCAATGAATTCTTTACCTCCAGATCTAGGCATTAAGTCAACTCCTGCTTCCCTATGTTCTGCATGGAATCCATATGCAAGCACTAATTCTGCATAACTGAAACATCCCTGCAACTATACTCTCTCCATCCCCACCTGTACCACTCACTAGGTGGACTCTCTTGCTTTGTTGACTTTCCTGCTTCACCTGAGATCTTGAGAATGTAGGTCAGGTTATGGTAATGCTCAGCTTAGATCTCTCTGATGGCTTTTCCTCCCACCTAAAATAAATCACAAACTCCTCCTGGTGTGATCTGGCCTCTGCTCACCTCCATGAGCCCAGGTGTCCCCTCTCTGCCCCTCTGCTCTGCAGTCCCACTGGTCTTGGTCTCATCCCTTGAACGTGCCAGCTTCATTCTTGTGCCATGTCAGAGGCTTTTTGCCAGCTGTTCCTTTGTCCTCTCCAGTGTCACAAGACAGGCTCCTTCCATCATCTGCAGATCTTGGCTGAAATGTCAATCAGAGAAGCCTTCCCTGGCCACCCATCTAAAGGAGCCAATGAGTAGCCAGCCCAATCACATCATCCGACTTCAGTGCTCTACACAAGCTCTTATCACCATTGAAATATCTCACTTGGAAGTGTCTATCTGTTGTCCATTTGCATCTATGCAACAGCAAGCTCCATGTCAGCAAGGACCTTGCTTTTGCTCACTGCAGTGCCCAACACCTAGATGACACATGGCACTCAATAAACATTTGTCAAGTGACTTATATCATCATTTAACTAATGGCTCATGTCAAGTGACTCACATCATTTAACTGATGACTCCTCATGGATTTCATTCAGCCAAAAGAAAAATTGGTTTGAGACAGAGTCCACATCCCAAATGGCAGAGGCATTTCTGCATTCTCTGGCCCTTTGTTTTTCTTGCACCATTCCCTCTGTGTCAGGAGGTTGTTGGAAGCCTGGCTCCCACTAGCTGGGCCACCATGTTGGCAGGTACCAGTGTTGGGGCTCAGAAAACACCACCCTAAAATGAAGAAGCCAAGTCTCTGACTTTCTCCTTCCCTCCTATCTCTCCCCGTTCATCCTCCTCCAGGGCAGGTCACAAAAACTAGAATGCCTTGTCCCAAAGACCAGCCATAAAGCCTCCTCCCCAAGTTGGGCCACACAAACCAGAATGCCTTGTCCCAAAGACCAGCCATAAAGCCTAAAATGATGACTCTAATCTTCTTCCCACCTTTCTGTGTAAAAGCTGACCATAAAGAAATTAAGACCCTCATTCCAGAGGGGTTCTTACCCCATAACTAGGAGGAAGAAATGCTACAAAAGAGAAGCCAAGACGAGTCTGAACAGACAGTCCTTACTAGGTTTCTCCAGTCTATTGCCATTGGCTCATACTTTTTCTGTCCAATCACATTTCTACATTTGTCACTAATTTGCTGATCCTAAGCATAAAATCAGATGGCTTCCATGAAGCTTTGGATCTTCATCTTCAAGACTCCCGTGTCATGTAAAACTAGGATTAAATAAATGTGCTATGCTTTTGTCTTGATAACCTGTCTTTTGTTATAGGGGTATCAGTCCTGACTCTTATGAGGGGGAGGGAAAAGGGATCACTCCTTTTCTGCCCCTATACTATGAATCTACTTGGCTGAATGGAACAGGTGGCAGGATGCAGAGTTGAGTGCATCATAGCCTAGTGAGCAATTGCCATAAGCAACAATGCAAATGTACAGATTCCATCAGAACCATTTCACATGACCCTCAAGGCCTGCCCTGTTCCACTCTGAAACTTGTATAAACTAAGTGGCAAACTTGACTAATTCCAACTTCACCTTCTCTCTCTGCACCTTACCTTCACAGAAGCACAGGTGAGCAGGAAATTAGACAAAAGCCAGGTGTGAAGAAGAGTGGGAATGGAGAAGCTGAGAGCTCAATTGCACTGTCACTGAGATCATTTACTTCCTAACTAGCTAGTAGTAGCCCTTATGACTTTTCCCTGGATTAAAATTACACATTTTCCATTTCTGACATGACCACCAGCCCAGCCACGTGAGGGCAATTTTCAGGAAGGAAGCAGCAGATCAGCTTCCCAGGCCACGCAGACCAGACACCAAGCTCTGGTGTGTCATTAGGGAAAACAAGATGATCAGGCTTTCTCTGAGGTTAGAAGAGGAGTGTGCATTTCCTTGCAGGAAAAAAGAATCCAAGTTTTGGGAAAATTTCTCTGCTGGAAAAGGAGTTAAGGAACAAGGAGTTAAAGAGTTAGGCTTGGGGGACCCTTAATTTTAAGTTATCTGCATTTGGGACATTAGGTACTCTTGCTGAATAATACACAACACCCAGATATTCAATGCATTTCTAAAGAAAAATGCCTTCTAGAATATATTGCTGGCTAAAATAACACAGTGCATGACAGTTATAGTGTGTGAATTATGTCTCCATGAAATTGTTAACAAATAAATCTTTATAAAAGCAAAACAGCTAACCAGGTTGATAGCCTGTGGCCAGCAGATTCTGAACCAGGCAGGAACAGAAAAGGACTTGCCAAAGGCAAACCAAGAGCATTTCATTCTTCGCAGGTAGAGCCTAAGTGAAATACACTGTTTCATACTTGGCATTCTGGTCTTTGCTAGTCTTTTGACTTGTACTCTAATTTCTTTTGGTTGAGAAACTAATTCAACTCAGCTGCAGGGACTCCAAGTTTTGTGCTTTAAGTTTTATAATGTAATTAAGGATTCACATCCAATTATATCATGTGAAAAATCCTCTCTCAATCCTTTTTCTACTAATCCTAGACTCCATGCCTTGTGTGCTGACTTGATCTATGCTCAGGAGAAAAGCAGAAAGCTCATTTGCAAGCACCGAGCTGAGCTTGAAATGATCGGTGATATTTTAGCCTAGTCAACATTGTCTGAAAATACATGCATTCCTTTTGTTTGTGATTTGAGATCGTAAGATGTATTCTTATAAGGTAATCCTCAAAAAGGAGGACTGCATCTTCAGAATAAGACTTCAGCATTAGCTCTATAAGCATAGATTTCATATCAACCAGATGCAGGTATTGTCACTTCTCTCTGAGCAACCCTTCAGAGGCCTCAGAGTGAGGCCTGAAATCTTTGGTGCGGATAGCCTCACATGCTGGGTCCTAAACTTCCAATACCATATTCTATTTGCCACCCATCGAGTTCACGGTGATCCAAGAACGGGTTCTGTTTGTCATTCTCCAAGGCTCTGCATTTCTGTGTCTGCTGTGTGTTGCTTCCACCCTGGGATGTCCTTACCTACCCCACTCATTGAAAATCAACCCCCCGACCCCACCTTGCTCTGTAGACTCAACAGAGGCTTTGGATATTCCATAAGCCTGATATTGACTCATTTTGCAAATGTCATTGCTGGTAGACCTTCTCTCCTCTCTTTCTCTCTCCTGTCTGTGTGCATCTTGGGGCAGAGAAAGTTATCCTTCTCTTCACTGTATCATAAAGCACAGTAATTCATATGCCTTCTATACTTAATAAAACTTTAAACTCTGTTATTTTTGCATCCCAGTTCTCTTCATGTATACGCCAATTCCCTCTAGATTCATCATTATTTTGAGTCGTCACAACTACCCCAATTCTCTAAAAACAAAAAAAAGTTAGAATAATAAAAATGTAAAGCACAAGTTCAAAAGGATTTAGGGGTCCCTATACACTGACTCAAATAGTACAGGTTAACCACTGTGGTCCCTAATGACGTAAAAGAGTTAATACACTAACAACTCCAAAAAAACCCTAACACCAAGACCATTTCTTAAGTAAGAAATATACATGGCCAATATATGAAAAAGTCCTGCTTTATTTGTGAGTTGATATTAGACAAAAATAACGTATTTTTCACCTATCAAATTAGTAAAGTGTAGAGATATATATACTCAATTCTAGAGAGACTAGAGGGAGGCAGAAACTCTCCTACATTGCCAATGGCAGCGCACATTACCACGATACTTTTTAAGGCAATTAGTAACATAGAATCAAAAGCCTTAAAAATGTTCAAATCATTTACCTAACAATTCCTGTTCCAGGAATATAGCTTAAGAACATAAACATAGGTATAGTCAAAGTTTTACACATAGAGATATTAAGAATTATTTATAATGGTGAAAAAATAGGAATCAAGCTAAATACCCAACATTAGGAATATAGTTTAAAAGTTCATATCATCATATCATCTGAATATTAGTTATTTCATATGTTTGAAAATAACTTTAAATAACAAGGAAAACAGGTCACTCTAATTCATGGCTTAATTAAGAACTGTGACAATATTAGAAAAAGCCTAACAATGTAAGCAAAAAGGAATCTTCAAGAATAGACATGGTACAATGGACTGAAGTTCATGTTCGTACCAAATTCATATGGTGAAGCCCTAATCTCAGTGTGATATTATTAGGAGGGAGGGTTCTGGAAGGTAATTAGGTCATATGGGTGGAGCCCTCATAAATTGGATTAGTGACTTTATAAGCAGCAGCCAGTGAGCTAGCTAGCTCACTTTCCACAATGTGAGGACACGACAAAACCTCAACAGTCTGCAATAGGAAGTGGGCCTTCACCAGAACCCGACCATGCTGGCACCTGGATCTCAGACTTCATTATTATTCAGAACTGTGAATAATAAATTTCTGTCGTTTATAAGCCATCATGTCTATGGCACTGTGTTATAGCAGCATTAATAGACTAAGACATCCCATATAAGTCCACTTGTATAAATGGACTTCATGAAGTTCATTATTAAATGAAGAGGCATACCATCTTTATATAGAAAAACTAGCAATGCAATGATGACGATTAAACTCATCTTTGAATTTAATTTTTTTAAAAGAGCAAAAAAGTCCTAACTTTTTTATGGATGGCCAACTTAACACTCTAGTGTGAAAAATAGATTTAGGAAATCTTTTATTTCCTGCCATTTGGTAGACTAGATATCACAAAAATTCTTGTGCTATGAAGCAAATAAAAACCTTGGAAATGGCCGGGCGTGGTGGCTCAAGCCTGTAATCCCAGCACTTTGGGAGGCCGAGGCGGGCGGATCATGAGGTCAGGAGATCGAGGCCATCCTGTCTAACATGGTGAAACCCTATCTCTACTAAAAAAAAAAAAAATACAAAAAATTAGCCAGGCGTCGTGGTGGGCACCTGTAGTCCCAGCTACTCAGGAGGCTGAGGCAGGAGAATGGCATGAACCCGGGAGGCGGAGCTTGCAGTGAGGAGAGATCGCGCCACTGCACTCCAGCCTGGGGGACAGAGCAAGACTCCATCTCGAGAAAAAAAAAAAAAAACAAAAAACAAAAAAAAAAAACCTTAGAAATAAGTATAAAGACATGTTTAAAAACATATGGCTCAGCTTGCAAGAATGTAAGGAAATACTTCGGAAACCAAGAAGAAAACTGGAGAACAAACCCAACTGCCTTGGGGGCCACTGCTGATTTTCGGTCCCTTATAGTTTTGAATTTAATGTCAAATAGAGGCCAGGGGACTAAACATGGGACCTGAGAATGTAGGAAGTCAGACTGGAAATCCCTGCATAAAGACTCAATTTATAATCATAAGCTAGTCCCCTTTCAGACTTGGGGCCAAAAGTTCACACAACCTGCTTACTGTGGACAACCACAAGCTGGAAATTTAGCAAGAAGTAAGCCCAGCTGAGAGAAGCATGGAAAGCCCATCTGAAGGAACTTATTCTCAACCCAGAAAATTTTCACAGATAAAGTCCCAATAAACATGAGCTCAGGATCATAGTAACAATATATATGGACCAGAAATCTTAATAATATAAGAAACAACTTAAGCAAAAGTCAGTAGAGACACCAAACTGCAGAAGCAGACACACATATGCCTCAGATAAAAAAATACATAAAAATATTAGTTTATGTCCTGTATTTTCATCTTAGAAATAAAAAATACAGGATATAAACTAATATGTTTAAAGGCATAAAATAATTAATTTATGAATGAAGAGCATGAGACTATAAAGATTACCAGAGTGATTTCAAAAGAGCTAGAAAGCACTTTTATAAACAAAAAATGTGCTAATTGAAGTTAAAACTCAGATGACTTTAGATACAAGTGAAACTAGAATTAGTGAAGTAGAATATTAATCTAAAAAATTTAATGAAAGCATCATAGAAAGTCAAGAAATCAAAAATGGGAAATCTGTGAAAATGGGAAAGACAGGTTAGAAGGAAGAAAAATAGAATGAGGCCAGCAGCACTGGCTTATGGCTGTAATCCCAGGACTTTGGGAGGCCAAGGGGGGGTGGATCACCTGAGGTCAAGAGTTCGGGACCAGCCTGGCCAACATGGTGAAACCCCATCTCTACTAAAAATACAAAAAAAGTAGCTGGGTGTGGTGGCAGGTGCCTGTAATCCCAGCTACTTGGGAGGCTGAGGCAGGAGGATCACCTGAACCTGGGAGGTAGAGGTTGCAGTGAGCCAAGATATGCTGTTATACTCCAGCCTGGGCAACAACAGTAAAACTCTGTCAAAAAAAAAAAAAGAAAGAAAGAAAGAATGAAAGAACGACATAGTATAAAACACACCTAATCAGAATTCTGAAGGAGATAATAGAGGAAATAAAGGAGGGGAAACAAATGGCTGCAAAATTTCCAGAAGGAATAAAGACAAAATCCATCAGATTCACGAAGGATAACACATCATTAAAAGAACCAAAAAGAAATCCACTTTAAATACATTGTAATGAAGCATAACACCAAGCACAAAGGGAAGATCTCAAAAACAGCCAGAAGAGGTATGAAGGTATAATAATTAGACATATAGCTGCCTTCTCCGTAGCAATAGTGGAAGCCAAAGACACTAGGATATTTTCAAAGGACCTAACAGAAAATAACTGTCAACATACCTTAGTATGTTAGTCTATGTTACAAGGTACAGAGACTAGCACCTTGTAAAGTTTTCTTTTAAGAAAACAGTAAAACAAAGATGTTTTTAGGATTTCCACTTTCTCCCAAGCCATCGGAAATAATTTACCACCAAAAGTCCCTCCACTTTGATGTACCACCAAAAGGAACAAGTAAAATATGTGCTTTAGGAAGGTAAAAATTGATAAGATCTGCGTGCACAAGGGAAAGAGAAGCAAAGGCAAGGGTAAACATAAGGTAAATCTAAATATTGTATAATATAAAAGGAAAGTCCAATTTGTGAGAATCAAAAAGCAAAACAAGACACAACTAAAACATATAATAGCAGTAGTATCTCTGTTTGAGGGGATGATGAGAAGTAAAGTATTCTAAGATTCTAAATTGCTCCAGAGATAAGTAAAAATATTGATTAAATTTTGGCCTTGATGAGTTCACATGTTACAATTTTTAGCTGGTCACTAAAATAATAGAAATAAAGAGTATAACTCCCAACTATCACAGACAAAAAGTGGAATAAGAAAAAAATTAATTCGATACAAGGAAAGATCAAAAGAAAAAGAGGTAAGACAAATAGAAAAACCTAAATAATAGGGTAGAAATAAATCAACACATATCAGTTATCAAAATAAATGTAAATGGCCTAAATTTTCTACAAATGTATGATAATAACTAGCAAAGTTTTGCAAAAATGTAGTAGTCAGCATCTTGCCCTAAAGGATATTAAAGTTCATGATGAAGACATAATTAAAACAAAGGGGATATTTATGAGTATATGCAGAAAATATTTTGAGATGAATAAAAATGAAAACAATACATACCAAAATTAGAAGGAAATTATAGCTTCAAATTAGTGTATGAAAATATTTGATATAAGCATTTGATCTAAGCTTTTTAAGAAGCTACAAAAAATAAGAGGAACAAATACAGGACAAAATGATAGACAAATAGAAATAAGAAAGCTAAAAGCAGAAATCAGTATAAAAGAAAATTGACAAACAATAGAGAAAATCAATAAAATAAAACCTGGATATTTGGGGAAAAAAATCAATAAAATGGACAAACCTGTAGCTGGACTGATAAGGGCAAAAGAAAAGACAAAACTATCATTATCAGGAATAGATTAGAGGACATCACTGAAGATCTTAGGATAATAGAAAAACACTATGAACTTTATGCCAATAATTTAAATAACTTTGATAAAATGGCAAATCCGTTGAAAGACACAGAAGATTGCCAAAACAGACTTATAAATGAGATGGCAAATTCCTTGAAAGACACCAATTGCCCAAACACTTAAGAAGTAGAAACCTGACTAGTCATACAGCAAATAAAAAATTGAATTCATAATGAAAACCTTTCCCACAGAGAAAACTTCAGGCCAGATGACTTCATGGGTGATTTCTACCAAACACTTATAGAAGAAATAGTTCCAATCCTCTAAAATCTCCTTCGGAAACAGAGGAGGAGAGAATGTTTCCCAGTTCATTGTATAAACCTTTTTTCGATACCAAAATCAAAAATATTTTTAAAAAGAAAACAACATATCAATATTCCTCACAAACATAAATAAAAAATCCCCCAAAATATTAGCAAATAGAATCCAGCAATGTATTTATTTTTTAAAAGTATAATGGATCATGACCAAATAGTTATCCTGGAAATAGTTAATGTAACATATGAAAAAATCAATGTAATTCCCCATATTTATAAAATGAAGAAAGAAAATCCCATTATTATTCTACAGGTGCATAAAAAGCACTTGTCAGTATTCAACACCAATGCATAAAAAAGCTCTCAAATTAGGAATAGAAACAACAATGATTAAAAACACCCTAAACAACCTGAATAAAAATGGGCAAAGGACTTGAATAATTGTTGCTTCAAAGAAAATATACAAATGACCAACAGAAACATGGAAAGATGTTCAGTTATTACTAGGAAATCACTAGGAAACTGCAAATCAAAACCACAATGAGATAACACTTCCCACCTATCAGGATGGATATTAATTGAAAAAACAGAGCACGACGAGTGTTGGTGAAGATGTGGAGAAATTAGAAACCTTGTGCATTGCTGGTGGGGATGCAAAATGGACCACCACTATGGAAAACAGAATAACAGTTCCTCAAAATATCAAAAATAGAATTTTCATATGATCCAGTAATTCCACATTGGGGCATATACCCCAAAGAATTGAAAGCAGGGACTTAAAGATGTACTTGCATTTCCCTTGTGTGGCGTATTAATAACATTATTCATACCAGTCAAAAGGTGGTAGCAACTCAAGTGTCCATCAACAGATGAATGGGTAAACAAAATGTGGTATATACATACATAGAATATTAGCCCTTTAATACATACACATGCATACAATTGGAGGCTAAAGAGGGGAATATATGCCACATATCTATGTGTGTGTATATATACATATATATATAATATATATGTATATAATTATCTAATTATATGTATATTATATATACATATAATTAGAATATACACATGCAGTTAGAATACAATTAGAATATCAACCTTAACAGGAAAGAAATTCTAATGCATGCAACGGCATAAATGAAACCTGAGGACGTTAAGTAAAATAAGCCAATCACAAAAGAACAGATATTGTACGATTTCACTTATAGGACATACCTAGAGCGGTCACATTCACAGACAGAAAGCAGAGTGGTCGTGGCTTCCAGAGAATGGGGAGTTAGTGTTTAATGGGGAGTTAGTGTTTAATGGGAAGTTAGTGTCTAATGGGGAGTTAGTGTTTAATGGGAAGTTAGTGTCTAATGGGGAGTTAGTGTTTAATGGATATATGGGTGGTGGCTTCCAGGGAATGGGTATATAGCGTTTAATGGGTATATGGAGTTTACAAGATGAAAAGAGTTCTGGAGATGGGTGGTGATGATGGTTGCAAAACAATATGAATGTACTTAATGCCACAGAACTGTACGCTTA
Source organism: Gorilla gorilla gorilla (assembly GCF_029281585.2). Lineage (NCBI taxonomy): Eukaryota > Metazoa > Chordata > Mammalia > Primates > Hominidae > Gorilla > Gorilla gorilla. The sequence goes on from NC_073232.2 coordinate 138,780,172, forward strand.
CAACTTGTTAAAATGGTAAACTTTATATTATGTGTATTTTATCAACATTTAAAAAAAGAAGAAAAAACTAGGCATAAAAGGAAGCTTCCTCAACCTGGTAAATTCTCTCTAAATAGATATAGAGAGAATCTATATATCTCTATTTTTGAAAATCCCCTCAGCTAACAAAGGATAAAGGCGAGGATGTTCCCTCCCATCACTTGTACTCAACATTGTATGAAAAGCCTTACCTAGAGCAATAAGGCAAGAATAAAATAGAAGTCATCAAAATGGGAAAAAGTATGTAAAAAAATTGTCCCTATATAATATTATTACATAGAAAATCCTAAGGAATCTACAAAAACACTACTAAGTGCATCTAGCAAAAGCTGCAGGATTCAGTTCCCATACAGAAATGATATATCTCCATAAGTAAGCAGAAAAGCTGGAAATGAAATTTTTAAAAATCTGTATCAGTCATTTATACTAGCATTCAGAATATAAAATAGGTAAGGATAAATTTTGCAAAATATGTAAATGATCTCTATAATGAAAACTACAAGACTTTGCTGATAGAAATTAAAGATTCATGCAATGACATGGAAGAATTTCAAAAGCATTAGCCTGAGTGAAAGAAATCATACACAAAAGAGTATGCTCAATTTGCTTCAATTTATATAGATTCTAGAATAGTGACAGAAAGATCAGTGGTTTCCCAGGACTGGGGGTGAAGGAAGATTGAATGCAAAAAGATTAAACCTTTTTAAGGTGATAGAAATCATCTATATCTAATTGTGGTTAGTTACATAGATATATACATAAAATGTGTGCACTTTAATATAAGTATATTATGTCTCCAAATAGCCAATGTAAAAGGAAAAAAAACAAACAACAGAGTACAGAACCGGGTCTTTTTTAAAATATAAAATTAAAATTTGGAAAAAGTATGATGGCATCCGGATTCTCTCACTCCCTAACTCCTGCAGTAATGAGGTACGTGAAATGCTAACCATTCACACTTAGGAGCATCTGAAAGATTCCTCATCCTTCAAATCCGCAGACGGAAACAGAGGAGCTTTTGTGATTCACACAATATTCAAGTTGCGTGAGAATTTCTAGAAGGAAACAATTGTATAAGTCAGGGAAATCCTTGCATAAACAAGATATAAACCAGAATTAAATGTGTGACTGGCATTTCCAACCAGTAGAAAAATAACAAATTATCTCATCCATGGTCTGTGGACAACTGGCAAACCATTTAGCAAAAGCAGATTCCAAACTTACACTGTACAGGAAACACATCCAGAAGGACTACAGATTTAAATAAAAGTACAAGAGAGGTATGCAGGTTGCAGAAGTCCTTTCTAAGCCTGTCTGTGAAAAGACAAAGGGGAAAAGATGAAGAAGAAATCTGAATGTGAAAAATTACTAGAAACAGATATGATGCCTAAATGCAAGATGGCATCCTGGATCGGATCCTGGAACAGAAAAAGGACATTAGAAGAAAAACTGATAGAATCTGAATAAAGTCTGTAGTTTAGATAACAGTAGTGTGCCAATATTAATTGCTTAGTTTATAAGTCAATTGTTCTCATTTGGGACCAATTTTGCTCCCTGGGGAACATTTGCCAGTGCCTGGAGACATTTTTGGTTGTGTGCTGGGGGAGAAGGGGAGGCTCTACCAGCATCTAATGGTAGAGGCCAGGGATGTTGCCAAGCATCCTTCAGTGAAAAGGACAGCCGCCCATAATGAAGACTTATCCAGCCCACAATGTGAATAGCACCCAGGTCAAGAAACTCTGTCTCAGATAGATGTACTGTGGTTATGTAAGATGTAAATGTAAGGGGAAGCTCAGTGAAGGATGTATGTATGGGAATGCTTTCTACTATCTCTGTAACTCTTGTTAATCCAAAGTTATTTCAAAATTCAAAGTTTTTAAAATTACCATAGACAACACTAAAAAGTAAAATACAGGTTACTTTCAGCATAAATACAAGTGCAAAATATGAGAACTCTGAAGAAAACTGAAGAACATAGAGGCGACCTACAAAAGATGAAATACAGATGTACAACAAACATATGAGAACGTTCAACATCTTTCTGAAAAGATGCAAATTAATAAATCATAAGTATCATTTTTCACACATCAAAATGGCATGGAGTTTTTTGTAATGACAATATCCAATACTTGTGCATGTTTAAGAAAGCTGATATATATGTACAGATAGTGCAACTTGGAGTGTTATTTGGAAATCTAGATTAAAAAGTCTTAAATTTGTGCCTATTCTTTGACCAGAAGTTCTAGAAATGTGGCTTCAGAAAATCATATAAAATGCTCACATTTTTCTCTAAGGACATTTATCAACACACTGCTATAAAAATGTAAAATGGAAATAGTCTATTTAATAAGGTTTTTTAAAAGCAGTTTAAATAAAGCTATACAATGGAAGCCCACGTAGCCATTAAATGATTAACAGGAAGTTCGTTCAACAGGTACTGGAACTTCAAAATCCATTGTTGAGAAAAGTAAGCCTTCCAAAACAGTATGTATTTTTGCATAATCCCCCTTTTTTGTTGAAAAAAAAAAGGAAATGAAACAAAACAAAGAAAAAGAAAAGTTTGTTGCATTTATGAGAGATTCCAAGTAATCCGTGTGGGACAATCTACTGAAATGTTAACCATGATGTTCCCTCTGGGCAGTAGGATTATGGTTGATTTTCCACTTTCCTCTTTTTGCTTATTTATATTTTAAGTTTTATAATAAACATGTTTTACTTTTTTTTTTTTTTTTTTTGAGACAGGGTCTCGCTCTGTCGCCTAGGCTAGAGTGCAGTGGCATGACCTCAGCTCACTGCAACCTCTGCCTCCCAGGTTCATGCGATTCATCTGCCTAAGTCTCTCAAGTAGCTGGGATTACAGGCGCCCGCCACCACGCCTAATTTTTGTATTTCAGTAGAGAAGGAGTTTTGCCATGTTGTCCAGGCTGGTCTCGAACTTCTGACCACAGGTGATCCGCCCACCTCGGCCTCACAAAGTGCTGGGATTACAGGAGTGAGCAGCCATGCCTGGCTGTGTTTTGCTTTTTCAATAAGAAAAAATGAAGCACTAGAAAATCAAATGAAATGAAGAAGAAACTGATTCCATTTAAATTCCTTTCTAAGCAACATTTCAGTGAATGATGCTAGACCTGGAAAGAAACCAGTTACCAGCTGCGCCAACAGCCATGGTAGGCTTTGAGGCCACAAAGTTCATGAGGGTTTTGACAGTGAATTCCATCAGCATAAATTCTCCCTGATGTCTAGCATGCTATATCTTCCAAATGTACAATACTGTGACATTCAATGGACCACCCCTCCCCAGCTCCGCTGGCTGGGGTCTGATGCTCCACTGTTCACAGCTTTTTTGGCTCTAATCTCAGAACTGCAGTGGTCCACGTGCTCTTACATGCACAAGGATATTCATGAAGGTTCAGGAGAGGATGTCAGAGAAACTCAAAGTCATTTGTTCACTACCTACAGAGGCCATCAGATCAAAAATGCCTAAATATGACCCACCTATATACAGAAATGGATAAGCCTCTATTTTCTTAAAACACCAGGGCCGTTCATCTGCTGAATATACACCAAAGACTTTCACATCCCACCTGAAGATTGAGTAGATTTTAAGTAAAACTACATAAATTTCCCTTTATTTCATTAAACTTACGTATTTATAAATGGGAAAGGTAGGAGAAAGCCAGGAGTGAGGTTTGCACACCAAATATCACTGTGAGAGCTCACATATTTGCAAGAGTTGGGCCTCAAGGTTGACTCTGAATTTTAACACACAACGAAGTGCACATTTGTTGCCCCATGGGTCAAATGCTCTGAGAAAGAAAAACTAGAGTTGTTCAGAGGATGCACGACTCTGGAAAAAAGCAAGAATTTAGATTTTTTTCCTGTGGGGCGCACATAAATAGCATTGTCTAATAACATGAATGAGACACAGGCTCAGTGCAGGCTCTGCACCACACCAAAGCACACAGAAAACCAGCGTAGTTCTGCAAGAGACCGCCATGATGCGATCCTTGCATGCAAATGTTTCACTCAACTGAGGAAATGGTTAAGAAAAACTTTAACTTCCGATTCTATAGACAACAACCATATAATGGACCGGTTTATATACTTGTCATCTGTATGACTTTTGCGGTTCCTACAAGGGCATTTATTTCAAGAACTGGATTAGGCAAGAGTAGGCATTTGAGGAACAGCTTCTAATCTTAAGTGACAAAGGTTGTGTTCCCTGCAAAGAGGACACCTGTCCTGTGCACCTGCCCTTCAGGCCCTCACAGGGACCTTAACGTTGAAGAATCTCCCCATTACCCATGAATAGCTGAGAAAATACACTATAGAATGGACCTGTTTAAACTATGTTGTCAAAGTAGTTTGTTGTTAAATGCAGGAATATTTTTCATATTGCTATCAGATGTTCTCAGATGGGCCTCATTCCCAAGCCCATGGTGCTTCTGCTAGGTTACCCTGACACTCACAGTTACTCATGTATAGACAGTTGCTCTGCAGTGTCCTAATTTAATCCTAATTTATCCCCCAAACAGAGCTCTTAACCAGGGAGGCACTGACTGAGACATGTTCACTGCAGCATTGGATGAGTGTGTTTTGGTTGGGTGCAGTGGCTCACGCCTGTAATCCCGGCACTTTGGGAGGCCGAGACGGGTGGATCACTTGAAGCCAGGAGTGAGTGTGTTTTGAAAAAGTACCCCACCCATGTCTGATGCACCTCTCTGGTTACGAACATCTTTTTCACACTCTCTGATAAAACCCTTGTGCCACCTAAGGTCAATAGAACGCTCCAAACATAGACTGCAGTACTTTGTTTGCAGTAATGCCCTCATGGGGCTATGACCTAGCAGGGGAAATAAAAGAACATCTGATAGCAATATGAAAAATATTTGTGCATTTAACAACAAACTACTTTGACAACATCGTTTAAGAAGAATTAATGGGCTGGCTCTACCATCTTTATTTCTTTGTTCACCAAAATTAGCTATTATTGATGAAAAGAAAATCACATTTTACAGAAAGATATGGACTTTGCTTTAAGATTATTAGGAAAAGAGAAAAACTCACCAAGTCAAAGGAATGAAACACATCATCAATTTCTCACATTTTTTGCTCTATTTTCCAGGGTCATCTGTATATAGAATACTTTTTCTTTCAGAACTCATCATGCCACTACCACTGCCTTTTTCCAAGATCCCTTCTAAATTCACTTCCTGTGGACAGCTTGGATGATACTGAAGACTAATGATAATTACAAAATGGTTTGAGTCCCCACCATGAGCCCAACTGCTTGGCACTCTTTACGTAAATTACCTTGTAAAGGACAAGCAAGCAACTGGCGGAGTATAAATGGAGCCTCAGATGGGCCCCATTCCCAAGCCCGTGGTGCTTCTTCTAGGTTACCCTGTTACCCACTGTTACTCATGTATAGACAGTTGCTCTGCAATATCCCTAATTTAAAAGATCAGCCCATTACCTGGTCAGCCTGCTTCAGGCTTTGAATCCATTTCTTTTCGTCTATTCCTGGCAAACCTGAGTAAATGGCCCATTAATAATGACTCTCTCCTAAACAGTGTAGGGACACCCCCTATTCATGTAACTGAAAGAGTTACTCAGAGAAAAAACAAAAAACAAAGCCATTCTCTCCACGAAGCTAACTGGGATGGCTGACATGAGCAACCTTTAGATACCATATGGACTCTTGGGAATGATCTGGAAACCGTGTTTATGATGAGGAGGAAAATGACACAATCTCATCAAGACTTATCAAGAGATAAATAAAACATTCTTAGAAACCTTCAAAATATTTTTGCAACATTGCTTACATATTTTCTCTTCTTTAACATTACATTTGACCACATGAAGGACAATAAAGTTGTTCCTTGACAATACTTGATTATTCTTACCGAGTTCCTAAAGGGAAACAATATTTTGAGACATTTCCCCCGCCACCCTCCACTTCAATTTCAAACCAAGTGGGGATTCTAGTTTTCACTTTACTTTTCACAACCTACCTCTTGGCGGTGAGTCTTTCATCGCTCCTCACCCTTTCCTTGCCAGAGAGGTTTTGAATATGGGGATGGGGAAAGGTAGTTTGAGGAAGGAAACACATCAAGCACTTAAGGGGCCGTGACATAAGCATGGGCTTTGTTGGGTCATCAACGTAACCTGTCCTCCACCCAGCCCACAGGTCCAGGGCACCCACTCTGTGAGCCATTGCTCCCTGGCTCTCTACTGGGTAAGATGAGGTCAATGCCAATGACTCAGTTGAATCCTGCCGTCCAGGAATGTGCAGTGTGCAAGTATAACAATGACCTCTACAAAATAGCAAACGCATCATATTAAAAGGCTGCTACCTGCATAGCAAGGAGACCAGGTCTGAGTCATGTGTCAGCATCGCAGAACCAGAGAAAAGCCCAGTGTCTGGTACCACAGCTGACACGATCAATGTCAAGTGAGTGAGGGGAGGCTGTTTCGGTGCCAGCAGGAGGTGCCAGGGCCCTGCCCATTGAATCACAATGACCACCAGCACAGGAGCACCTGTTCTTGCTGCTGATGGGAAAGGTGGCAGGCAAGCTGGAGGCCAAGGTTGAATTGCAGTGGGCACCTGCTCTTCTGGGACCGGAAGAGAGTCAGAGCGAGACGGGATGGTATTGGTCAGAAAAGGTGAAGAGTAAACAATGCAAGGAGGCCGACAGCTCTTCCCTTTGACTCTGAGCATTGCTTCTTCACCACGTTCTAAGAATCGACCTGAGAAGCTGGCTTGCCTGACACCTCCTGTTGCAGAAAACCATAGGCCCCAAAAATGTATAAATTAACAAACAAGGAGAGCAGAATTCACAAGATGATCTTGTCCACCTCTCTTATTCCACAGATGGAAAGAACCGAGACCTCGCAGGCAAGTGACCTGCCCAAAGTCACCCAGAGGGTCTGCCCTGGAGCAGGGGGGTCACACATTTCTTCAGAAAAGGCCCAGATAGTAAAAATGTTAGGCTTCATGAGCCATAAGGTCTCTGTCCCAACTACTCAACTTTGCTGTTGCAGTATGAAAGCAGCCACAGAACAATGCATAAATAAATTGGCATGGCTATTTTCAATACAACTATTTACAAAAACAGGCAGCAGGCTGGACTTGGCCTCCTGGTGGTTTGCTCATGCCTGCCATAGGGCTGCTCCTAAATACCAGGGGCTGAGTTCTTGTCCATTCATCAGCTGATTCTAATACTCTCTGGGTTACTTGTTGTTAACGATGAAACAAAACACAAAAACTCATTCTGCTCAATTCTTCTGGCTTCCCTAAAGATAAGAAAAGACCATCATAAGATTGTTTACCTGGTTCTCAACCATGCACCCACTTCATTAGGAAGAACTGGGTAGTTGTGGTGTGAATGTCCACCAGCCAGCAGCAGAAAAGCTTTGCGTCTAGTGGTGGAAGCTCTGCAGGGTAGAGGCGGCTCCAGAAAACCTGGAGGGGTTAGGCACACCTGCAGGCCCTTGGAGTCAGTGTGGGACTGCCAAACCATCTGATCCATTGGCAAACCTTGTTGATTTACTCTGAACACATAGCCCCAGAATCTGACCACTTCTCAATACCTTCACTCCTGCCACCCTTTCCAAGTCACTGCCCCCACTCCTGGACAATTTTCCAATATATATTTGCTGAATGAACAAACATCAAGAGTGAGAGAGTGGAATTCTGCACTAGCCTCCTCATACAGGTGCTAAGGTCTATAGCGCTCACCACCATCCCCTGCCCCAGGTCTAGCCTAGCAAGATCCTTGACTTGTTTCAGAGCATTATGGAGTCACAGAGTGGAAAACGCAGACTGAATGGCAAAATGGCCAGCTGTGATGGACACTGTATTACACTGCTCAGATCTCCCTTCAGGAAAGAAGAGCTTCTTCCCCCAGCTGCTGGAAGTCCTGTAGGAAGAGTGCCCTCGGCGGCGATCCACCCTAGAGGAATTGGCTGACTGAAGAGAGCTGCCTCACCCAAGGTTACATATCTTCCTGGGGAATATAAGGGCCCAGCCCCCTTATGGCAACTCAGAATAACCTTGAAAGGCCATCCTAGATTCAGAGTTCCCTAAGTGGCTGGCAGAGGCCTTGCTTATGACTGCACCGCAGAACGCTTTCTCCCTCTGCCCAGTCCTGCTTCCCTTCCTGGATGCCGTATCCCAGAACACTCCCCAGTAAGTGCCCTACCCATTCATCTCCACCTCAGAGTCTGATTTCTAGAGAATCCAACATGTAATACTGGGGAACAGGGTAAAGTTTACCTTGGCAGATGGATTTATTTGAATGCTAGACCAGAAGTCAGTAAATTACAGACTGCAGGCCAAATCTGGCCCACTGCTTGTTAGTGTAAATAAAGTTTTATTGGCAACAGCCACATTTATCTATTTATGCATTGTTGATGGCTGATTTTGCACTACAACAGCAAGTTGTCTCCTGCTGTGCCCTTTTCAGTGACAGCCCCAGACAGAGCAGTTAAGATGGTGGTGACTCAATGGCAGGCCCCATCTCCACTGCCACTATCAAAGGTGGTATCTGAACACTGTTGCTAGTTGAGTAGTTGCTACAGAAACCATATGGCCTGCAAAGCCAAACACATATTTTCAATCTGGCCCTTCACAAACAAAAGGGAAAAAGAAAAGTTTGCTGATCCCAATTCTAGATCATTGAAGAAAAAAAATCACATTTGTAAAATATCTTCTGGTCCCTCTAGTAAAAAAGTCCTCATGGGATGAGAGTGGGAGTCTTATGCAGGCTTCTCCCCTACAGGTAGGCTTGGCTTGTGTGTACATGGTTTGTTATCTGCCCTTGAGTGGTGTAAGTGAGATAAGCCTCACTCGCTATTAACGTGGCAGACCATACCATCTAAGTGCGAGTAGGCACAGTGCTCATTTGGAGACCTGGCAAGGACTTCTGCCTTCCAGTCATCCACATCTTTATTCACTAGTGATGCTAAACTCCACCGAGGACATCTCAGACCAATGCCACCAAAGCCTGTGCACTGACTGAGGGAGTTGCAACATGGGCCCACCATAGAACACGAACGCAAATAGGCGTGGACAGCGTATTCACTAGTCTCCTCTTCAGTAGCATCTACCATCATCAGAAGATTTTGCTCCCTCTACTTGGATATCTCAGAAATGGTAAAAAGCTTCAGATTTAAGCCACAGATGCACAATAAAATTGGCAGTAAGAAATGTGTCTAAGTCAATAGTGAGTCAGGCATGCACATCCGGTGAGGTGGGAACCATTTGGATCAACACTGTATATTTCACAGACCACCACAAGGAACTGGATTTCAGGCTGAGGAGGATTTCTGAGCCAATACATTTTAACAGCATAAAATGATATGGCTTATTACATTTTTTCATAAATTAACTTGCAGTTCACTCTCCTAATAGTCTACCGGGGTAACTGGCAACCAAATACCAGTATTACTCCAGATGTTCATAAGCAGCCTTCAGATACCACCTTTGGTAGTGGCAGAGGAGGTGGGGCCTGACGTTGAGTCACCACCATCTTAATTGCCCTGCCTGGGGCTGTCACTGAGACGGGAACAGCAGGAGACAAGTACACAGCTGTAGCACCAATTGGCCACGTGGACTTGGGCAAATCATTTAATCTTCAAGCCTCATTTGTGTTGTGAGAAAAATAAAGATAATGATACTCTTTACAGATGGTTGAATGATTCAAAATAATGGATGCAGCCCAGGGCCTGGTGCCTAGGACTTCTACAACATATGTTGTGGTTATGAATAAGATGATGATGATGATGATGATGGTGATGATGACAAGAATGGGCATTAAATTTTTTTATGATAGATTCGAAGATTTGCCCAATGCCCACCTACTTGGTGCTATCCAAATGCTTACCAGTAGTAGAGATGTAAAGACAAAACATACAGGGACTGAGGAGATGAGCAAAGAGAGAACCAATTTCTTAACATTCAGCCCGAGATGAGAGCAGGTGCTCACGCGTCTGTTGGAATGCTATGTCTCAGTAGACACAGCTATTTGAATTGCATGATGTGCTTGTGTCTCATTTTTCCTCATCTTATCTTTTGGGTGCATATCCTGGAGGCTCATTCATGAATACAATTTGTAGAACTTTCTGTCCAATGACCTAATGACTAGAACTAAAATTGCTTTGCCTCTGTTTGTAGAATTGCCCAGGCTGTACCCACCAAGCAGCTGAATGTCAGTAAGCCAGCCAACAGAAGATCCTGCTCATGAGGTATTTTGGAATCCTTCAGATACAAAGAATCAGATTCAGTAACTATGAAGTATGAAGACTGCTAATAGCATGTGTAACTACAGGAGGCTGTCAAGAATGTCTCAGATAGGATTCCAGTTTCAGACAGGAAAATATAAACAGTTCCTCTGAGTTTTAATGAGCACTGCTGCAGTCTGAAAGCTCTTGCATTAAGGCTAAAGGTTTTGTCGAATCTGAAGGTCAGCAAGCTCACCCTCCACACATTGTGCAGGCTGTGCAAGGACAGCCCGTGGTCATTAGAGTCAATGAGCTGTGCTGGTAAATTTCAGGCCAGAATTCTACAGCATGGACAGATGTGCTTTCTTGTCACCTGAGAAGAAATAGAGTCCACTGGAAATTATTTCTGAGTGAGGGAGCACACAGCCAGGGGTGCACGTGTAGGTGAAGGTGTGCATTTGTAGGCATCCGAGGCAAGTGCCCCACAGCACACCCCAGGTCTCTGTGGCTTTGGACTTTGCAACTGAGGGGTCCAGAATCCCACGGAGCCTCTTTTCTTTGCAGAGTCCACCTTGGGCAAATAGAGCTGAAATTTTTTAAGCTTGATGGGACCTCGAAAAACACCCTATCTACCCCCTGCTCTAGTTACCCAGATGAGGAGTTCAGAGAGTATCACTCCTCCACATTCACTGAGCTAGAAATAATAGATCAGCAACTCTACAAAAAGTTCTTCCAAATGTGGTCTATATATACACCATGGACTACTACTAAGCCATTAGAAGGAATGAAATCATGTCTTTTGCAGCAACTTGGTTGAACCTGGAGGCTATGATTCTAAGTGAAGTAACATAGCAGTGGAAAGCCAAAAACCGTATGTTCTCATAAGTGGGAGCTAAGCTATGAGTACGCAAAGGCATACAGAGTGATATGATGGACTTCAGAGACTCAGAAAGGGGAGGGTGAGAGGTGGGCCTAGGGATAAACACACACACACACACCACATATACACCACACACACACCACACACGCATACGCACACACCACACACACACACCACACACACACACCACACAACCACACACCCACACCACACACATGCACACACACACCACACACACATCACACAACCATACACACACACCACACAACCATACACACACACCACACACACTAAGTGCAATATATACTACTTGGGTGACGGGTGCCCTAAAATCTCAGAATTCACCACTGTAAAATTCATCCATGTAACCAAGAACCACTTGTACCCCCAAAGCTACTGAAATTGTAAAAAAGGTATTCAAGACTCCCCTGGTGTCTGTGACTATCTCTTTCCTCAAATGGTAGAACGAAGCCTCACGGCTTAAAGCTACTGAAATGCTCCACATGTGAATCTTTGGGATCTGTGCTTTTTCTGGGGGATGTTGGCCTGTAGGATGTAGAATAAATTTGTACTATTTGCCTAAGATAATCCCTTAGAGGAGCAGTCATTTCACTAAATCACAATCAAAAATCTTCTCTGCACCACCAAAGCCAAAAAGTAAGTTGGGGGAAGTGTCCACACTCTTGCTGCCCTCCTCTGAGATGAGTGTATGAGTGTTTGAGATCTGGCTCTCATTATTAATGAAGAGCCTTTGGTGAAAAGTACTATAAATCCAAATTATTATTTCACACCATGACACGTGGTTTAAAAATGAGGATGTGCTTTAACTGGGGTAACATACAACAATGCAGTGGTGTATTTCTGGAATCATCATCAATAAGGAAGACGAAGTGCTTAGCTTGAGCAATCTCTTTAACCACTAAAGTGGGATTTATCTTTGGAACACTGATAGCTGCTTATGTTGTCCTTCTTGTAATAAGTCTGTAAGACATGCATTTCAATGGTTTAATCAATCTGAAAGCCATGCCAAAATTGCCTTAAAAATCTCTGAGCATTCAATATATACACACTCGTTAAAATTAATTACATCATTTAACATTTCTATACACATTATAACTTTAAATGTTTTACAGTCATTTTTATTAATAAAGCTTTAATGAATAAAAGTTGTACCGTAAAATTATGATGCATATCCTGCATTTTAATTGTATACTAATATCTTTAAATACTTTTTTCCAAATAGAAAGTCAGTAATTCATAAACCAGAGCCTCTTGCAGAAAGCAAAGTTGAAAATCAGAAGTTTACACAGAGAAAGAAAGAAATCTGGCCTCTTTCTTCCAAAAAATGCCTGCTTTCCTCTTTTGATTTCCCAAGAAAGGTGCAGAGTCCTCAGGGCAGCCCATCTTGGGAATTCTTCCTGGCCCTGGAAATGGCAGAAACAGCAACAAATCCTGGCCAAGATGCCCCAGAAGACAAAACCAGGGGGACAGAAAATTGCTGCTGTTGCTGCTACTACTATTTGGCACAGAGAGTCCCTGACTTGCCTAATTTAGAAAATGTCCTATAATTATTATACACACACACATGCACACGTTGACATACACACATTCACACATACACGCTCCATTATGAAGCTTTGCAGTCTAGCTTTTATATCGATGAGGCTAACTTGAAAAGTAGAAAGTACAGAAATCTGGACACTTCCAAACACGCAGATGTTTGGCGAGAGAGATGAAACATCTGGGGGCAAATGGCATTTCATTCTTCTCACCCTCTTTTGGAACGCAATTTGGGCATGTTGTAAATTAACTTCCTTTGGAGGCCCTCATTTCCTTCTCATTACATATGGTCTGGAACTATTGGGAACAAGAATTTGACAGAAGGCCTCTTACAATCTACAAAAGTCTCAACTAAAAAAATCTATCCAATCAGACATTGATGCCGAGCTATCAGTTGTCAACTATGAGCAGAGCAGATCACTGCAAGTCTACTGAGAAATGCCTCTTAGAATAAGTTTTGAATAAGAAATTCACTCAACAGCCACCTTGCTAGGACATTTACACAGGTCACCCTCCTGCAGATGGATGCACCACTCACCTGCCCTGTAACTCCAGCCAGGAATGTGAATGGACAGTTGATTGGCATGACCGCTGGCATGACAATGAGTTGTATGGTCCTTTTCCCCTTTTCTTACAGTGACTTGGTTAGCTCCCACATTTGCCAATTCTGTGTTTTCCAATGGAAAAGAACCACTCCAAGGACAAGCGCCGGTCCCCAAATGCACCCGCCCCAACGATGGGGTTTCCTTCAAGTGACTTTCTTGTAAACCTGGGTTCCAGCGCTGGCCTACGAGGTCCTGGTCTCCCTCCAGGAGCTCCTGCTTCAGGGCTTCGCTTATTGGCTCTCTGTTCACTAGGCCATCTACTCCATCTGCTGTTAATCTGTGGGAACTACAATTGAGGTTGAGTGACAGGACGGATCTGTGCATTTTGGGGCTGGCAATTTGAGGTGGCTCAATGGGGACGGAGAGAGACTTGTCTACGTAATAGATTGAATTTGGACACTGCTGAGACACCCTGAGGTGGACACAGGAACTGAACACCAGCGGGCTCTTTCCTGACAGTGGGGTGTCTGGAGAAAAACTGGTCTCTTTGTCATCTGCATGGTTGACCCAGCACTTGCGTCTCTCACACAACCCAGTGTGGGCCTCGGGAACCTTCAGCCGCACCACGGAGCTGTTTCTGGAGAACTCTGTGCAGGCAAAAGATCTCTGATGCCGACCTGGATGGTCGCCATTGGCCAGAGCCGGGGGCGCCTGGAACAGTGTGTCCTCAGCCCTGCACTTGGGGCACAGAGAGTCCCCAGCAGTCCCCCACACCAGGGTGCGGGCTGGGGGGCCCACGCGTCTGGCCGTGATGGTGATGGATGCAAACCCTCTGCGGGGGCCCCCACAGGGTCTCTCCTCTTTGGGCGGAAGCTCTGTCTCAGGTCCTCGCTCATCTGACGGTGCTGGGATTCCTAATCTGCCCGGAAATAACGCAAATGCTCTGTGAATGTTGACTCCGCTGCGGTTAGCCAGAGACTGCTTGGCGTGATGTGCACGAGACTGAGCAATCGCACACGGTAGGGGCAAGGAGGCCCTGTTTTCTCTTGACTTATTCTCATCAATCATCTGGGAGATGACTATGGATGAAATCATTTTTGTGTTTTGTGATGCCAGGGTCTCCTAAAAATAGAAAAAGATCCCGATTATTCAAGCAGTCTGTTGAAACATAGACAGTAAATTCTCTTTCAAGGGCCACCAGGATGCCGGAGCACTGGGTTCATAACACTCAGATGTCTTGTCCAAGGCTTTTTACTGCACACCTGATGCTCAGAGATGGCAGGAAGGGCAGGAAAACTAGATGTGTATGACGAGTTACACGTTCTGGAAGCATTGGTCTGAGTCATGAATTGGTTTTCTCTGCTGGGCATCTATTCTTAATTTATCTAATGATGTGTCAACGGGAATCATCTAGTCTGATAACCACCTCCGCCAAGCCCAGGAACCCCTGAATACAGGCTCATATCCTCAATGGAGAGGAAAGACAGAATTCTGGAGGTGGCTGGAACTTGGGGCCACAGGTTTATGTGGGAGATTAGTCAGTAGTCCTGAAAGGAAACAGCAATGGTGGTTACCAGAAGCCCCCTCCCTACCTTGGTCCTTTGGAGTCCTCCACATTTGCCGGTTTAGACTCTAATTCAGTTGATCCCTGCTGCTTGGCATCATGGAAGTCAAGGTCCAGAGAGCAAAACAATATAAATCAAATGCCCAGCCGAGCATGGTGGCTCACACTTGTAATCCCAGCACTTTGGGAGGCTGAGGTGGGTGGATCACCTGAGGTCGTGAGTTTGAGACCAGCCTGACCAACATGGAGAAACCCCGTCTCTACTAAAAATACAGAATTAGCCAGGCGTGGTGGCACATGCCTGTAATCCCAGCTACTCGGGAGGCTGAGGCAGGAGAATCACTTGAACCCAGGAGGCGGAAGTTGCGGTGAGCCAAGATTGTGCCATTGCACTCCAGCCTAGGCACCAAGTGTGAAACTTCATCTCTCTCAAACACACAAACATTAAAAAAAAAAAAAAATCAAATGCCCACGTTTGCCCAGACCAACACTATGGCAATCAGATGATTTCACTTATCAGAATTGGGGGACAGGGGATGCTGGACCAAGGCACATGTAGCTTTGCTACATTTCAATGATCAGTTGTATGAGTTTTTGTCCAGTATTTTTAAATGACCAAGGTGTTTCATTTTTCCTAATCAGCAGATTGTTTGTCCTAACAGTAAATTGCTCATGTGTCCAAAAGAGTATGCTATGATTTTTAACAAAGCATCTAACCAGGTCTATACTCATTTGTTTCTATTATGGTTATGTATGAAGCACTACAAAATATGACATGGAAGATGGACTACACCCCAGCACTTAGTGAAGGCTAACAGGGTCCTGGCCCCCGTTTAGACGTTCATTATGGTACATGCTTACAATGAATCCTTGCGTAGAGCTGCATAGGATCTGGAATAATATATGTAACCGCTAAGCTCCCACTGCTTGCAGAGAATCTTTGCTTTGGGGGCCTGAGGGCATAACTGGATGC
Organism: Gorilla gorilla gorilla; assembly: GCF_029281585.2. NCBI lineage: Eukaryota > Metazoa > Chordata > Mammalia > Primates > Hominidae > Gorilla > Gorilla gorilla. The sequence goes on from NC_073232.2 coordinate 138,795,957, forward strand.
CCAACAATTGCCACAGCAGCTCCCAAATCCCAACATGCAGAGAATGGCCTGGGATGTTACAACTGCAAGTTCCCCAGGCCCCAGAGATTGATTCTGTAGATTGTGGGTGGCACCCAGGCATCTGCATTTCAACTGCATTTCAAGTGATTCTGATGTAGGTGATCTGGGTCACATACTTTGAGAAACACAGACAAGTCGTGAGGCTGCTGGTCTTCTCAAGACAACACATTTTGGAGAGGAAGGGCCTGTGTGTGTTGGAAGCAGGGTATTTGCTCATTCCAAGATGTGACAGCAAGCACAGTAGCATTTTTACTTTCTTCAGGGCAGGACTAATATTTACTGACTCAAATAATTGCATGTTCCCCACTAGCTGGACATTTGGCATGGCAAGTCCACATGGCTGCAGGAGGGCCATTGTGTGTGTGTGTGTGTGTGTGTGTGTGTGTGCATGTGTGATCTTAGCCACCTGAGGGGCTTTGTGTCCTCAGAGTCAGGCATGGGAAGATGGTTGGCTTGTTTTGCATGACAATCTCCATCACATTATATGTGGGTTTTTTAAAAAAAGGATACATGGGGCTGGGTGCAGTGGCTCACGCCTGTAATCCCAGCACTTTGGAAGGCCAAGGCGGGTGGATCATGAGGTCAGGAGATTAAGACAATCCTGGCTAACACGGTGAAACTCTGTCTCTACTAAAAATACAAAAAATTAGCTGGGCGTGGTGGCAGGCGCCTGTAGTCCCAGCTACTCGGGAGGCTGAGGCAGGAGAATGGCGTGAACCCGAGAGGCGGAGCTTGCAGTGAGCCAAGATCGCGCCACTGCACTCCAGCCTGGGTGACAGAGTGAGACTCCATCTCAAAAAAAAAAAAAAAAAAAAAAATACATGGGGAATTGTACATTCAAATACCCAGAGATGAGTGAAAAAGAAGAAACAGACAGGAAAGTCATTTTAAAATTTACTTCATTTAAAAATAAATCAAAATATCCATGGCTACTTTTTTCCAAAAAAAAAAGTCAATGCAGTAGCACTGAGTCATGAAAGGGGACTTTCAGCCCTCTCTTTTAGCCCAGCGGCTACCTCACACTTCCCAATCATATCATGCATTGCTTCCTTGAGGCTAATGCTGCTGGAAGTCCTGCCAGGTGGGGCTTCCTCTCCAGCAGTTGTGAGCCCAGGGTTCATCAGTCACCTGGGAACTCATCCAAACCCTAATGCCCAGGCCTCATTCCCAAATAATTACATTAGAATTCCTGGGCAGGGAGGCCCAGGCATCAGTGTTCTTAGAGCTTCCAGTGAGATTCCAGCCTGCAGCCCCAACACTTCTGCGGCACCCTGAATCCCTTCCCCTTGTAGCACTTTTTACGGATGTAGTTTACACATAAGAAAAACTGAAATGCACCTGCTGCCTATTTCACTTGGTACACATTCCCTCCCATTTTAGTTAAATTTAGTTCTGATCATAATTGTTCTTGTGTACCCCACGAGGAGTGCAATCATACCCAGTAGGAACTCCTTTGACACTGCTCTTTGAAGAAAAAAAAAAAAGACCCACTTTGGAAACTGCAGTATAGGTCTTATTTTATAGGGCAATGTTTCCCAAAGTTTGCGCCAGGGACTGCCTGCATAGAAACCACCTAGAGTGAATGAGTGAAAGAGAGAGAGAGAGAGAGAGAGAGAGAGAGAGAGAGAGAGAGAGTGTGTGTGTGTGTGTGTGTGTGTGTGTGTGTGTGTGTTGGTGGGGAGGACATGTTAAAAACGCAGATTTCTAGATCTCTCCTTCCTTGGGCCTAGGTTGCTCAGGATCTATGGGGATAAAGCCTAGAATTTGTATCTTTCACCAGCTGCCAGGTGATTCTTCTGCATGGATATGGTGGGAAAGATGCCGGCCTAGGACTCAGGCCACCTGGGGTCTAGCATGGGCCGGGACTCCCATACTGGCTACAGGACCTTGGACAGGGCCTTTGGCTGCCACAGCTGCTAAGCAAGGAGAAAACAGGGGTGGTTCTCGGACGGGGGCCTCCAGGCTTCCTGGTACTGTGGTCTCCAGTATCAAGAGAGTACCTACTCTTCAGGCTCAGGACACCATGACACCCATGAGCTTGGCATCAATGAGGGGTGTGTTGCTGGGGATGAGTGAATGTCATCTCACCCTGGAACAACAGGGATGGGAAATACCTGACTCTGACTACACGTCTGGACTGAGCCCTGAAGCCACAGCCAGAGCCCAGGGCCGTGCATGCTGAGGGATGCCCCCAGGCTGTGCTGAGGGGCTGCAGGCCTGTACGTCCCTCCAGAAGGACCTAGAGGCCCAGAGGACGGGATAAGGAATTAGCCACCATTTCATTAAGTGGGGCCTGGCAAATGTGACCGTGATTTTTGACTCTATCAGATGTGAACGGATGAGGGAAGAGCAATCATGAATGGCATGAACTTCAACTTATTTCTGAAGCCCTGGAATCACTCAGGATGTCAAGGTGACACTGCTCCTGAGGGACAGATACTGATGAATGCCCAGTTCCAAAGAAAAATCGATTTGCCGTCTGAAAATACCAACGTGTGATGTAATTCTCCAATACTCTTCCCATGACCCAGCAGAAACGAGTGGATATCTGACATAATCCAACCTACAAGGGAGTAAGGGGTGTTCACATCAAAGTGATACCATATTTCAGTGGAATTTACAATGGAATGCATTTGAGTTTACCTGAATGACATAAATAGAAATGACTTGTTGTATATCCAATACATTGAAATTTTGCTGATAGAAATGTAGAAGTCATGTAATTTTTTAGGTGCAATTCTATTATTCATACATACAGCCACGGTCAAACTCTTTAACTGTGCATTCCACATATTTATTTGGGCACCTACTATGAGCCAAGTGCTACATTTTCCCAGTGTATTGTCTCAGCTTTGACAAAAAGTCCCCATACAACAAACTCGGAGATATTGAAAAGGAAACACTGGTGGACTCTTTGCTCTTTAAAACACAGGACACTCTTGTATGGGAAGTTCTGTGTATTAAACCCTAGTGTCTCAGTGAGACCCATTAAATGATTGAAGATAAGGTCCAACCTCTTAAAAATCTATATGAGTTTGCCAGGGCTACCATAGCACCAAAGTACTACACACTGTGTGACTTAAACAACTGAACTAATTTTCTCAGTTCTAGGAGGTGGAAATCTGAGATTAAGGTGTCACAGGGCTGGTTTCTTCTGAGGCCGCTCCTTGGCTTGTAGACGGCCATCTTCTTCCTGCATCTTTACATGGTCCTCCCTCTGTCCTCTGCTCCATGTCTGGGTCCTAATCTTTTCTTCTTATAAAGACACCAGATTGGATTAGGACCCACCCTAATGACCTCACTTAACCTTAATCACTTCTTTAAAGACCCTACCTCCCAATGCAGTCACATTCTGAGAAAGTAGAGGATAGGACTTCAACATATAAATTTAGTGGGGGTTGGGGGGGATGCAATTCAGCCCCTAACACATCACTTTGTGTTGCATCCCTCTTCTGGGTCTCAGAAACCAAGAAGGGGATGAGATGGGGGGTTATTCAATGTTCCTAAGTCAGCCGACTACTTTTAAAACTCGGCAAATTTTCTCTAGAAACTAATTACATCTTTTACACCAAATATCTTCTCAAATTAAGCTGTTTCAGGGTGACATTCCATCCTCCTTTCTACTGGGTTAACGAAACATGTCTTTACAAAGAGATTTCTTTCATCTAAAATAAAATTAACTGACATCACATTTGATTTAAAAGGAGGATGAAAATCATCTCATATTTATGGTAGAACGTTCGCATTGGAGAGAGGTCAGATGAGTGGCTGGATTTTGTGTCTTGCTTTGGTGAACCATCCATTTCCTGACCAGCACCACATAACACATTTTTTTACATTTTCTTTCTCATAGATGCTACTTTAAGATATTGATCTCTCTTAAATGTTTCAAAGATGATTTTGTAGTGCTGGTAACTGCTTTCATAGTTTTATGCTTTTATTGACTGTTTTTAACTTTATATTTATGCCTTGAGGTATTTCTAAGAAGGGCATAATTTCATAAATTGAAGCCAGAAAGAGTCAAGTAGCAGATGATCAGAGGAATCGGCTCCTAAGCCACTGGAGAGGCGATGCCTCCATTCCTGTAGCAATTTATTTCTCCAAAGAATAAGGCTCTCCTCCCATCTCTACCTTGAAACCTGAATTTTTCCCCATTGCTGCTCTGCAGCCTACGCTGTACTTGCCCAACGATTCTTTGGCTGCAGCTTCCCACAGAAGACTCTGCAGTCCTCTCCGCGTTTGCTGCAAACCTGCCTTCCTCCATTGAGTTGATCTGGAGCCATGGTCACTAGATAATCTATCAGCCTAGGGGCATTTCATCTCGAATGGAAGCGCATTTTCCAGTGTATGAACTTGCTCTGGTATGTAGCAACAAGGGAAGACAGTTTAAAGACAAATGGAAAAATCTGAGCTTTTCTCACTCTCCATCATGAAACTTTTGCCTTTCCGTGCAGTTACTGAAAACAACTCACTGCAGTGTGATATAGAGCAGTGAGAAGCCAGAAAGAATCTATTCTTCCCCCAATTTTTAACTTGTGGTAAGATATACATAACATTTAATCTCTTAGCCATTTTTAAGTGTACAACTTGGTGGTATTAAGTGCATTCATAATGTTGTACCACCATCACCACTATCCATTTCAAGAGCTCTTCTCGTCCTGTAAAACTGAAACTCTATACCCAGTAAATACTAACTTCCCAGTCCCTTTTCCCCATTCTCTGACAACCACCAAGAATCGCTGTTTTTTTTTTTAAAGGTGGAGTGGGTAAGTAAATTATGACTGCACAACTGCATCTTATATTCTGCAGAAATTAAAAATACAAATTACAAATAATTTAAATGACATGAGGAATTGCTTATGAGGGGTATTATAAGAGAATAATACAAGAGAGCTACAAAAGTTAATATGCACACAGTCTTATGTTAAAATGCTGGGGAAAATAGAGGAAAATGTACAGATATTTTCTTATTTATATGTTTCTGTATTTTCCTGTTTCTGCATGGGGTTGCTATTACTTTTATTAAGAGGAAAATTTTAAAAATTTCTTAAAGAAGAGAACTCCGTTCTGTATTTACTCCTTTTAAATAATCGTTTGGCAGAAAAGGTGACTTCCCATCATTGCTACAGCTTGAAGCATTTTGGAAGGAAAAGTGATCAATCTCGTATGGGCCCTGGAGAAGAGGCGGAGACTTACGGCAGCCACAGTCACAGGGCAGCAGGGCAGTCCCTGGAGTGTTTCATCATCTTATGGCAGCCTTCTAGCGCACGCCCAGGGACAAGCTCTAAACCTTCCAAGTTAGGAGGGAAATTCGAGTCACCTACTGACCAAATTGGATGATCCAGATGATTCCAGAGCAGGTGGTCAGAAGGTATAATTTCCAGAGTTATTGAACTCAGTCACAGATAATGACCAAGCATGAGAGCGAAAGGGGAGACAGAGAGAGAGAGACAGAAGTGTGTGTGTGTGTGTGTGTGTGTGTCTGTGTGTGTGTGTTCTATGTGCGTGTGTGTGTGTCTGTGTGTGTGTGTATGTGTGTCTGTGTGTGTGTGTGTGTGTCTGTGTCTGTGTGTCTGTGTGTCTGTGTGTGTGTGTGTGTGTTACAGGGATCCAGCCACATAGCCACAAACATCGACATCAACATTAGTGACTAAACTCTAATTAATTTTTGAGATCAATAGGAAAATGCTGAAATTTGCCAGCTCAATGTGAAAAACAGGTGACAAATATCCTCAGTTGATATCTTTCTTAAAAAAGTGTAGCAGTGGAGCTCAGCAGAATCGCCCCCATGCCCTTCCCTGACTCAATCTCTCTCCTCCTAACTGGCATCTCCACCCAAGGACAGCTCTCAGTGATCCACTGCTCTTTGCATTCATTTTCCTCCCCAAACCTAGGGCTCTGACTCCTGCTCCGAGGGAACAAATTAATTATAGCCATGCATCTTTACATCTTGAGACAGTGAGCTTGGTGCTTTCACATAGAAAGGAATTTAAATACTGATGAGTAAATCTCAGGACCCCAAATAACTTCCTTTCTCCATCTTGTGGGATTTCAGGCCCGGAGTCTCTGAAGGAAATGTTGAGCTTTATTAAATATGGAGCTAAATCAAAGTAATACCTGACACAAGCGTTTTGGGTAAAAAAAATTTTAACAGGTATCTTTGCCACTTTAATCTGTAATGAGAGATTGATTCTTATAATTCCACTCTCTCTTAGAACTACAAAAATTGGCGGCAGAATCTCCATCTGTGACAGATAGCAGATGCCTTGTAAACTGTAACATCTTGGACAGTTTTTTAAGGTGAGAAAGTCCATACTGTAAATCTGGTTAACTCAAAAGGGATTTCCACCATGACAGTCCTTTAGAGCAAACTAAGTACAAAAGCTCCAGAGCCAGGCAGGTTATACGAGCTATGAGATTTGGGGCAAGTCACCTACTGAAGCTGTAGTTTTCTCATTTTTAGGTATTAATATAAGAGCAGTACCTGTCTTGTGGGGCTATGGGAAGGATTAACTGCATCAGTCGATTAGTCAGAGCCTGGTGTATGATACATTGACGATATTAACCACTGTGCACCAAGCTCTTTTGTTCCCTACAATCTGAAATATTTCATTTTATAAATATGACCTCTAATTTTCCTCCCTATTCAGACCACTGACAGTTTCTGCAGTTCTAACAACCTATACCAGCTTGTTAGATTTCAGAGTACCTCTTTCGCATCTTCAAAATGCTGTATGGCATAATTCTCCCTCTCTTTCTATCTCTCTCTCTAGCTGATACATTTTAGTTTAAAATTGGGAGCAATTGCCATATTCTAAGATGCTGCAAGCTTACAAATTGTTGCTGAAGATGATAACAGAATAATTAAATCTATAGCACGGTTAGATTGTTTGCTACATTAATTCAATTTTGACTAAATAAAATAAAATGCAATCACATCACAAGTAGGTCAGTGATTATATTTTATAGATGGGTGCATTTTGCTGACTATTCTAGAAGTTAGAAATGTATGTTACCTTGGTGAAGTCAGATTTCGCCTCTGTAACATCAGACTGGAGATTTTTAAGGGCAATTTGATCTCTTCTACTGTGGTAGTTGTCCCGTAATCCTAGCAAAAGAAGATAATATTGCTACTTTTTAGTATATAAAAGGATAAAATGGAATATATAACTCTACTGTAAAATTTAATGTCACCTACTCACATATTCTATCAGCCAATAGTAAATCCAGGATAGCCTAACCATGACAAAACCTTGTACACTTCTCTTATTTCATCCCCTCCATTTAACCTCTCTGGGTTCGTTATTAGTTTATTCAGCTGCAAGATTTCTTCTTCCATATGATCGTTTGTGTCCCTTAGACTCAGTCACAATTGCATAATTTTAGCCCTATCATATTCACCAGTGTCCCAAGTTTATACTCAGCAGAAGAGAGACTCACATCTATAGATGTCCCAACATCACTAGAGCTAAGAATGGGTGAAATACAATACTGATCTTCATTCAGCCTCTTAATGCAACCATTATTGGAGGGGTCATGGATGACTCAGAAACTGATATGAACACTGTTTTAGATGCTCTGAGGATAATTTAGTGATCATATAATGACACACTCTATGTAAAATCCCCCACATGTGCCTCTCTGTGAGTATCTGCCACAAAGATAGCTAAGAATATTGTCAGATCCAACTGGATGGAGCAGGAGACCAAGAACTGGAGAACCGGGATTCTAGTGCTGGATGCCCCAAACACTGGCTTAATAACAGTGGATATATTTATGGATCTATTCTACCTGAATTCCTCATCCACCACACCTGCCCTGAGTACCTCACGGAGTTCTGGGCAGAAGCTTTCTCTTAGCTGCAAGCCAGCAGTACTGCAAAGCCTATCCAGGGCTTACACAGCCTTACGCTACAGACCCTCAGCAGCCACAGCACCGCCCTGCGCCCCCCTCTCCACCCCCGCCCCGTCTCTAAAAGTGACCTTTGTCCGGTCGCTAATGTAGAGACGTGAACCAAACACAGGGAAATGGTATGAGTGTGGAAGTAGGAAGCAAGTCCAGGAAGAGGCCCATTTTCTGCAGCCCAGGGTAACCACTCTGCCTCTGCAATGGAAATACTCTAGGGAAGGAGATTTTTCAAGGGGCTGTAATAAATGGCTCCCCAACTGCTAGTGCAGGTGATGAGAAAGAAGAGATTTATGAAAGCAGCTCCCTAGAGTCCTGCCTTTATCAACTCATCAAAAAGGTTCATGAACAATTTAGATATACAGTCACGCACTGCATGACAACCTTTCGGTCAATGAAGGACTGCATATATGACAGTGGTCCAATAAGATTATAATGGAGCTGAAAAATTCTTATCACCTACTGACGCTGTAGCCATCAGAACGTTGTAGTATAATTGTTTGTTTAAATAAAATTAGTGTAGCCTAAGTGTGCAGTGCTCATAGTCTACAGTAGCAGACAATACTGTCCTTGGCCTCCCCATTCACTCACCACTCACTCACTCATCCAGATCAACTTCCAGTCCGGCAAGCTCCATTCACGGGAATTGTCGTATACAGGTAGGCCATTTTCTATCTTTTAGCCTGTATTTTTACTGTATCCTGTTTATGTTCAGATATGTTTAGATATACAAATACTTACCATTGTGTTACAATTGCCTACAGTATTCAGCACAGTCACACACTATACACGTTTCTAGCCCAGGAACAATATGCCATACCATACCGCCTAGGTGCATAGGAGGCTATACCATCTAGGTTTGTACATTCTACAAGGTTCACACACCAACAAAATCCTCCAACCACATTTCTCAGAACATATCCCCATCCTGAAGCACTGCTTGACTGTAACTGAAAGCATTTTATGAGGAAAATAATGTGCTCTAATATTTTCAAGTTTGGCAGATTTGCAAAAGGGTCAGGACATGGCTCGAGGGAATTTCAAGGGCCACCATTGACCTGTCCAGAGCCTGGCTATGTCTCATCTTGTCCTTGGGTGACAGTGAGCGCCATCAGCTCTAATTCAGATGTGGGGCCCTGCCTCCATCTATGACTGCTATTGAGTGACAGAGACGGTTATCCAAGATGATGTGCACAGATTACTTTTCGTGAAGCACAAATATAAGAGCTGAAAGGTCTTTTGGATTCCTGCGCAGAGATGATGCATCATGATGAACTGACAATAAAGCTGATGACAGAAATCACCTGCTCTGGTCATGTGGCATCGCATGTGGTTAAGAACTTTGGAGTCAACACAGGCTGAGGCTAGACAGGTCTAGGCCTGCATCCTGCTTGGCCCCAGGCCGACCTACAGTGGATGGGCTGTGTACCCTTTCTGAGTTTCTTCTTTTATAAAATGCATGCAATAACACCTCCTGCAAAAATGCTGCTTTGCCATCCGAGCACTGAGGATATCGTATGGAAAGCATTTGGGCAGGGTGGGGTGTGGAGTTAATGTTTGAAATGACACCAGTTATGATTGGCAATGAGCAGGATCAAGGCAGCCCTCCCCAAGACCCAGCTGGTTGCTATCACTGTGGCATCAGTGGTCAGGAAGCCACTGGAATCACACCACAGACTCCCAGCACCTGAATCCCAGATCTTGTTACTCATGTGGCTTTGAGCAAGTTACTTAGCATCCTTTGGTTCCTCACCATGAGATGAAGACAGTGAGGGTATCCACTTCAGAGGGTTACTGAAAGAAATTAAATGACATAACCAGCCCTTAGTGCAATGCTCAGAACATAACAACATACAGTAAACACTAGCTTTGGGGAGATGCCTCGTCTCCAGCAGGGAGGCGGAGGGACTGCCATGATCAGATACACAAAGGCTGAGCATGAGCTGCCTGTGGCTGCTGCGACAAACGACCACAAATTCAGGGCTTACACAACATAAATGTGGTATTCTCCAGTTCTAGAGTTCAGAAGTCCAACCTGGCCTCACTCGGCTAAAATCAAGGTGGTGGCAGGGCTGGGTTCCTTTCTGAAAGCACTAGGGGAGAATTCTCTTCCTTGCCTTTTTCAGCTTGTAGAGGCTACCGGCATTCCTTGGCTCACAGCCCTGCATCACTCAAACTTCTGCTTCCAATATCACATCTCCTTATCTGACTCTGACCCTTCTTCCTCCCTCTTGTAAGGACCCTTGGATTAGATTGGGCCCACCTGGAAAATGCAGGCTACACTCCCCATCTCAAGGTTATTAACTAAATCTCATTTGCCAAGTCCCTTTGGCCAAGGCAACATATTTATAAGTTCCAGGGATTAAGACATGAACATCTTTGGGGGTGGAGGGGACATTATTCTGCCCACCACAGACTAGCTGGGAGATGGAGGTAGATGTATTGGATGTAATGTAGGGCCTTTAAAATAATGAATATAAAGTCTACACAGCAACATGAGAAAGTGCTTACAATGCTATGTTTATCAAAAGAAAGAAAAAGCCTATGAACCACATGACTGCAACATTTAAAAAGTGTGTGTAGGAATCTGAAAAAATAGTAAAGTTGTAACTGCATCAAGAAATTGCCCTGGTTAAAGAAACGGGCAGAGGGTGTGCAGGCCCTGAACACAGCAGCATACACACTAAATAGGGCTTTGTCTCTAACTTAACTTCACTGATTCCCATGCCCCTATCTGTGAAATTAGAATATGCAATCAAGACTGTCTGAGTCCTGCCCTTTGCTGGGGAACTGCCCCATACCCCAGCTGTTGGGAGAGTGACTGACAATGGCTCATAGCTTCACTCTGAGAATGACCCTCCACGTTGAAGCATGGCCCAGGATGACTCTTAGGAATACAAAGGTTGGGGCCAGGGGCAGTGGCTCACACCTGTAATTCCAGCACTTTGGGAGGCCAAGGCAGGTGGATCATGAGGTCAAGAGATCGAGACCATCCTGGCCAACATGGTGAAACCCCGTCTCTACTAAAAATACAAAAATTAGCTAGGCGTGATGGTGCGCATCTGTATTCCCAGCTACTCAGGAGGCTGAGGCAGGAGAATCGCTTGAACCCAGGAGGTAGAGGTTATAGTGAGCTGAGATCACGCCATCGCACTCCAGCCTGGCAACACAGTGAGACTCCATCTCAAAAAAAAAAAAAAAAAGGAATACAAAGGTCAGGACAACTCTGCCTTTTATGCTCCAGAGCAAAAACCAAAATGCCTGACTTCATCTGAGATGACATCCTTGCTTGGCTCTTTCCCCTTCCTTATCAGGTTTCCCTCACTGTTGTATGTTTTTTTTTTTCCTGAAGAGCAGCCCAGCCCCACTGCCCTCAATCCCTGCCTCAGGCTCTGCCTTTTGGAAACCTGACCCGAGACAGGGTCCTACCCCGCATTGCTGTTCAACAGCAAGGGCTCCCAAAATGTGGCCCCCAGACCAGCAGCATCCACACAATGGGGGCACTTGTTGGAAGTTCACATTCTTGTGTCTCACCTACTGACCTGCAGACCTAGCAAATGAGGAGTTTTGAGGAGGCTCAGCCCTGTGCTTTAGCAAGCATTCCAGGACATTTGGCACAGCTCAAGTCCAGCAGTGCTTGTTGATCTAAGACAGCTTAAGACATCTTTTACAGATGGTGAGTCTGAAACCCCAGAAGAGAATCATAATGCTTTGATTCAAAAACCACTCCACGACTTTTAGAAAAACCACACCTAGTCTGTGGGCGTGGGAATCTCAATGAGGCTTTTCACCAATGGTTTCCATTCAAATAAAACCGTCATAGAAAAAAAAAAACATCATGAGAGCCAGCATGCTTTTATTTTGAAAGTAATTAAAAACCAGCTCAATTAACCACCCAAAGTTATTGCTGGTTCATGACTCACTTGTGTTTGCTGCCCAGCACGCCGGCCCTCTGTGCCCAGGGAGTGTGTGTGCTCACCAGTAGGTGCTAAGAGCTCTTCTCTCCTAAGATGACTGGAAGGATTGCACCCGCTGCTGTCTCCATCAGCCTGAACCACACATCCAAAACCATTCCCCACTTTCAGCCCCTTCCCAGAGACTACAACCACCACGACTGAACACACCACAAGGCCCTGAGTCAAGTACTTCCAGAATCCCGGTTTTCTGCCTGGAGGGCGGTGTGTGTTTCAGCAACGGAATCCAACTGAGCAGGAATTTAGGCAGTGCTCAGGGTGTGTGGGGCCCTGAGCTGAGAGATAAAGGTGGGAGAGATGCTTTCTTTTTCCAGCAACTCTAAGAGAAAGTCATGGCTTTGCTATCCCCGGCCTTGATAAGCCACGGACAGAGCCCTTCCAGCAGAGGGAACCAGGAAAAGTTGGTGGGAGGGAGGAGACACTTGACATGGCTTTGTCAGCTGGGGTTGGGTTTAGACAAAGGTGAACGGAGTGGAGAGGGATGGTGGCATAGCCCAAGCCACAGTCAAAGGGACAGGCAGAAATGGCTTAAGATAAAGTATGAAAGCAGAAAAATCCAGCCTATTTGGAGAATAGCAAGTAGAATATTGGGTGAAGCATAGAATATGGTTAAAAATTATGCCCAATTCCAATCTGTTGCCCAATACCGCTTGGCTTATCTCTACAAAAGTAGCAGACAAGCACCATCACGTATTGCCTCATGAATCGATCCACCCAAGAAATGTGCAAATGGCAAATGCCCAGAGGCCTTCAGTCTGTTTAATAATTACACTTACTCTCCTACCTACATCATTAGTGTCAGAGGCAGGGAAGGGGCACTCAAATTCTTACTTCTTGGATTTTTAAATGCCTTCTCTTATTTGTAGTCTTATGGAAGTCAAGGTTTATTCTGAATTTTCACCATCCTTTTAAAAATACTCTCTGTTAATATTTTAAAACAGATGTTTCTCAGAGAGAATCACTTTTCAGCTTTAAATTCAGCTAATCATCTTGGTGTGATTTGGCGCTATTGACTACACAGTTTCTCTGGGAAGTCTTCCTGTCTTCAACTTCTGGTCTCCTGTCTTTTTCCTCTTGGCTAGTGTGTCTTACTTTCTTTTGGGGGTTTCCTCCTTGACATTTCTCTGTCCTGCCTTTGTGCCCTCTTCCCAAACCTGAGGGACCAATCCAGCCAAGGAGAGGCCAGATCCCCTCCGTGAGCACCGCCTCAGAGGCCAGCTGCCTCCAAGTTGCCTCAAACAGCTTTTGCAAAGGAAACCAAGCCCCCTCATGGTTCTCTGTCCTTTCTTCCTCCTGTGTCATCGCTTTGGCTGGTGGTTGAGCAAAAACCAAATGCCTGACTTCATCTGGGGCAACATCCTCCCCACCATCCTGTTGCCCTCATCGGAAACAGAGGTGCCCACTCCACACCCTCCCCACCCTCCTGTTGCCCTCGTCAGAAACAGAGGCGCCCAATCTGCACCCTCCCCCTCACCTCCAACATCCAACTGAAAGCCAAGGCTGGTTTGCTCCTGAGACAAAGGCTCTGCTCCATTGCGTCAGTTCACCTCCCTGCCCTGCTGGTGTCAGCAAGGTCACAATCAAGCTGGTGACCCCACCAGCCTCATCTCCCAGCCGGTCCTGCCAAACCTTCTTGACATTGCCAGTTTGTGACCGTGAAGGCCACATGGTCCTCCAAAACTCAAATGCAAGGGATTCGTTTCTCCCCAAGAAAAGGTGCAAAATTGAAGCACACATGTAGGGGGACCCTGGGAGTTCAAGGAGCCCAGGTTAGAAATCCTTAAACCCAGCCTGCTTCCCACAGGGGCTGGCTTGATGACCATGAGTGCTGCCTTCACCTTTTCCCCACTGAGCTAACTCCTAACTCCTTACCCGTGACACGGCTCAAGATCGCTTCTCTTAGAAGGACATCCCGATCCGCTGCTACTCCACATGGCCCCCAAGCTGGATTGGTGCCTGCGTTCATTCCCAGCGCTGCCGTGAAAAGTGACTGTAAAGGGAGCAGCTGGATACAACAGGGATTTACTCCTTCCCAGTTCTGGAGGCCAGAAATCCAGGTGTCAGGACCGTGCTCCCTCTGAAGGCCCTAGGGGAGGACCCTTCCTTGCCCTTCTCAGTGTCCCGTGGTGTCTGGCATCCTCTGTGTCCCTCGGCTTGGGACAGCCCCTCTCTAATCTCTGCCTCCACCTGCACATGGCCATCTTCCCCGAATGTGCCTCCAAAACTCTCTCCTTTATAAAGACACCAGTCATTGGACGTAAGCCCCACCCTACACCAGTGTGACCTCATCTTAACTCCATGACATCTGCAAAGGTCCTTATCCAAATGGCCCTTATCCCAATAAGATCACATTCACAGGGATCAGGGGTTAGGCCTGGAACGTATCTTTTTCAGAACACTATTCATCCAGCCCACACCAGCGCCCCCATCAGGCGCTACCGTGCATCCTTTTCATGCTGTTGTGTAATGATCTGTTCCTGAGTGTCTCCCCAAGTTGGCCCAGGTCTTTAGAGATACCTGGTTCATCTCCTTTCCCCTGGGGCCTCACACAGTACTGGGCCCAGAAGATACTCAGTGTGGACAGAATGAACAGATTACTTTATATTTTAATAAGGGTTATATCTGTGGAAAAAAATTAGAACATACCTTCTCCAGACAGTTTGAGCATGTTCTACTGAGGTTTCAAAGCCATTTTACTCAGTTTCAAAGGTCTTTTAATGACAAGGATGTATTTGGCTAAATGAAAGAAAAAAATGTCCGGAGTTTACCTCTGTAGCTAGGCTCGGAATGAGTCAGGCTTCCACCTTCCAGCCTCGGCCAAAGAACCTCAAAGCTCTATGTGTAATGAAGTCACCGGAATGTTTACAGGGCAACCAGGGGAGGTGGCATACAAGCCCACCTTGTGACATTTCTTGTTAGCAGCAATCGTCTCTTTGATGTTTACATTTGAGGCTTCTTTGATGAGTAAAACAAGTTTGCATGAGAGTTATTTAAAAGTTTTCATAGTATTAAAATACATCCAGATAACGTCACACTGGTGATTAATCTACTTGTTACCAATTTTTTTACGAATGGTTTACGTAGAAAATTGAGCAATATAACAGTTTACCATGCAAGCTCTTCTAAGACTGATTGGTTTTCAATTTAGTGAAATATCTTGGACACTAAATTATAATGAGCATTGTTTTATAATTCATACCCAACCAAATTTGAGGTAGCTTATAGTTAATAATGCAGTTTAAAAACAGTAAAACTGACTTTTAAAAAAAGCAAATAATGAGCTGGAGAAGTCATTGAATCAAACCCAAAAGCCTGGGCTAAAGATGGCACTGGCAGCCTGGCATGGTGGCTCATGCCTGTAATCCCAGCACTTTGGGAGGCCAAGGTGGGTGGATCCGCTAAGGTCAGAAGTTCAAGACCAGCCTGACCAACATGGAGAAACCCCATCTCTACTAAAAGTACAAAATTAGCCAGGCATGATGGCGCACGCCTGTAATCCCAGCTACTTGGGAGGCTGAGACAGGACAATCGCTTGAACCTGGGAGGCAGAGGTTGCGGTGAGCCAAGATAGCACCATTGTACTCCAGCCTGGGCAACAAGAGTGAAACTCCATTTCAAAAACAAACAAACAAACAAAAAAAGAGATGGCACTGGTACAGATGAATCACAACTACAGGGTGAGTTCCCCACTGCTGAAGCAAAAGGGGAAATGTGAGAAACTGCATAACTTATTGCCTTTCCAATGAAATACACAATTTTATAAGGAGAGCCATTTTATCTCCTGGGATAAAGCCTCAGTCATTACATAAATGCATAGTGGCTTTGTAAGCAGTTTCACAAACACAAGACAAATGTAAATTTCACTGGATAATCTCAAGCCCCTTGCGTCTGGTCAGTGTCTCCGTCATGTCATAATGGCTAAAACGCATTGCACGTTTATCGTGAGCCACACACCTGCTAAACACTGGACAGGTGTTATCTCGTTTAATGCAAGAAATGACCTTGTGGAGAGGGCACTATGACTACTCATTTTACAGATGAGGAAGTTGAGCTCCATTTAAGTCTCTTACCAGGTGTCACCCCTCCAGTAAGACTCAAGTTGCGAGCTTGCAATATGAATAATCACTGTACATGATTAGGAGAAGGTAAAAGTAGAACAGCTTGAGTTTTGACGCCTGGTCCAGGTTGACGCTTGGTGCCACCACATTTTAATGCTGTCTAGCCTTGGATGAGCCACGTAACCTCCTGGCCTCTGTTTGTTCCTCTGTAAGAGAGAGGCTGGCATAGGCTTTGTTGGGCTGGGAATTATTAAATGAGGCAAATAAAGGTTTTCATGGGCTCAGCACAGTGCTGTCATGGAACGCTCCCTCAAAAAACAGTGTGTTATTAGATACAGTTTTACACATAGTTTCCATCTCTCTCAGAAAATTATGGTTTATAATAAAGACATTTTAAAAGCCTATTCTACTGAATTTTGTGGTCACTTGGGCTCTAGCTGAATCTGAGACCCCTGGAGTGTGAAGCACAGTCTTCTGGCCCTTGGCAGCCAGGGTGGGTTGTTCCAGCTTTGCTTTCCCTGTGGCTGGAGTGTGGGTCTCTCCTGGTGACAGAGCAGGGGCACCAGACTCAAGGATGATGACAACAGCCAAATACAATAATGCACGTGAAAGCACCCCACTCATGGGTACTGCACTGATGTGATCATGCCACTATCTCAGTGCAGCAAACATTTACAGAGAAGATAGCACGTTTGAGGGCCTGAGTTGGGTGCTGAGACAGCAAAGATGCAGAGAACACAAGGAATCCCTATCTTGGAAGAACTCACAGTCTAATGAGGAGATGACACACATAAAGAGATATTTTTCCATGCATTGTGGATCTGACCATTTTCTTTTCTCTCATGAGTTGTCTCATTTTTTGAAACCTGTGATAAAATACACATAAAATGTACCATGTTCATCATTTCTAAGTGTGCAGCGGTATTAAATACTTTCCTAACATGCAAGCATTACCATCATCCATCTCTAGAACTCTTTAACCTGCAAAACGAAACTCTCTCCCCATTAAACACTAACTCCCCCTTCCCACCTTCCCCCAGCCCCTAACAACCACCATTCTACTGTCAGTTCCTACAAATTTGCCTACTCTAGGAACCTCATACAAATGGAATCATACAGTATTTGCCTTTGTGTGGCTTATTTCACTTAGCATGTCTTCAGGGTTCATCCGTGTTGTAGCATGTGTCAGAATTTCCTTCCTTTTTGAGGATAAATGATATGCTATTGAATGTATATACTACAATATCCATATCCATACATCCATCAGTGGACACTAGTCACCGCTTAGCTATTACAAAAAATGCTGCAATGAATATGGTTGTACAAACATGTATCCAAGTCCCTGATTTCAATTCCTTCTTAAGAATTGTCTTTTGCCTTTCATTCTATGGTTCTTGATCTTATTATATAATATTTTCTTAGCACAAACTAGTTCTTGTTTTGAGAGGTGGGTGGGGGTGGCAAGGAGATAGATCTCTGGATAGATAATTTTGGTAGTAATCTTAAAACCATCTTTAAAAACATTCCTTCCTCCCTTCATGACCACATGTGCAGAGGGAGGAGGATATAAGAATGAGGGTCTTGTTTTCAGACCTTGATGGATATAAGCAGTTAGACACAGGTAGTCTCTGTTGTGCAACCCAAACACCTTCAATGTGGACATCAATATGACAGGAAGAGGAGGCACTCTCCTCTCAGAAAGATTTCAGAGCTGGGAGGCAGCCCAGGTCAGGGAGAACTGAGGCCTGGGTAGCGGGGACAGGAATCCTGCTGGGAAGACTAGGAAATTAGGAGCCTCACCTAAGCAGAGAGTCAGGGCTTAGGCAGCAAGAAGGTGCACTGGGAGAAGCTGAAAGATGAAAAGTTTGTCCCCATTTTGGGAGCCTTAGTAGGACACAGCATGATATGCTGGGAGGGCTCCAGACGGCAAGGACACTAGGCTCCAGATCCCACCTGTCCACTCAGCCATGTCAGCTCCTCCTCTGGGCTCATCTTCCTCATCCACAAGGCAAGGAGTGCACGCACCTGTATGGCCCCTAGGATGCCATCTAGCTCTGCCATGAGGGCTTGTCCTACAAGAGCTGGGGGCCATCGAGGGAGGGCACGTGTGAGAGGGAGGCAGTCTCCACTTTAGCTTGCTTCTCCCATTAAGTGGAAAACGCCATTATTTCCATCACTATGTACTCCCTCCTTTGTCAAGCTCACTGAACAAGAATCATTATTACATAGTATTGAAAGTCAGTGTGGTTTGATTTCAGAGGGGACCACTTCTGCCCTTGCGGGTGGGCGGCAGAAAATTGGGATGCTTCTGTGGACAAGAGTGGCCAGAAAGAGACGCCACCCCCAACTGCCACCCCAGCTTCCCCCAAGGGAGATCCATGCTGCAACAGGGTCCCAATTACCAGACTCGTTAGTCAGGCAACTTTCTGTAGGATGAGCACGGATGAATTATTTGCTTTTAGTTCAGGACTGGTGAACAAGCAACCCACCAGGAAGAAAAATGGGACGTCTTTGAAACTTCCTGCAGAAGAGGACCTGGAGGTGCATTCGGCCCACTGCAAAGCCACACACGTCGGTGAGACCAAAGAATTTGTCACCTCAGGTTCTTTCGTTAACAGACAGATGCATTATGTAAACAAGACACAAAAATATTTTCATAAGATGTCAGAATGGATTTCCTCTCCTTCCCCAGCAGCAATGTGATTCTTGTTTGTGGGACTGTGGGGCTTCTTGTCTCTCATCTGTTCAGCTGAGTTGGCCGGAGCAGAATGTCTGGAGCCCGGAGCCGGAGCCCGCAGAGATGATTACAGGTTCTGCCGTGAGCTGGACAAATGAGGTTGGGGCAGCATGTGAAAGCCCAAGTTGTAAATCTCTCATTATAAGAGCCATTAGCCACACGCTGCACATCGGGGGTCTGGAGAGCCACTGAAACCGGACATGGTCCGAGAGCCTAGCATCAAAGGGAAAACCCAGGCTCAAGATGCTCACACCACTGCCATTATCCTGTGTCCCCACTTAGAAACTCAAAGTGGCCTCTCTACAGAACTCTCCAATGGCTTATCAGCAACGCCAGACAATTAGAACAAGGTTGTTCTTCTCCCTGGTGTGGGTTTGGTTTTGAGTTCTTTGGCTCTTTGTTTTTGCTGTTGTTGTTGTTTAATGGAGCAAGGAGCCCTGCACTGCCTGTCTTCTGTTATTCCCTGCTGTATAGCAGACCTTCAATTTAGGCAAGAACAGGGAAACCGTCCTCTTAAATGGGTAGGCACATAAGAATCCAAAGTCGCCTAAATAGCTTGTCCACACCTGCCACAACACACACACACACACACACACACACACACACACACACACACACACACACACAAGAAGCAGAGGCAAAGAGGGGCAGGGCCCTCCAGAGAGGCCCCAGCTAGGAAGTCACAAAGTCAGGCTCCCTCAGTCAAGTCTAAGAGAGGCCCCCATGTCTCTGACTTTTAGTTACATTCTCTTCTAAACACAGCCCTTCCTGATGGCCTGAGGTGATCTCTCCTCTCTCTGCAATTGACTTTTTTTTTTTTTTTTGAGATGCAGTCTCACTCTGTCATTCGGGCTGGAGTGCAGTGGTGCGATCTTGGCTTGCTGCAAGCTCCGCCTCCCAGGCTCACGCCATTCTCCTGCCTCAGCCTCCCAAGTAGCTGGGACTACAGGCACCCACCACTACACCCGGCTAATTTTTTACATTTTTAGTAGAGATGGGGTTTCACCGTGTTAGCCAGGATGGTCTCGATCTCCTGACCTCGTGATCCACCCGCCTCGGCCTCCCAAAGTGCTGGGATTACAGGTGTGAGCCACCGCACCTGGCTGACTAATTTTTTTAATAACAGCTTTATTGAGATATAATTTACAAGCCATACAGTTTACCCTTTTAAAGTGCACAATTCAGTGGTTTTTGTTTATTCACCAAGTTATGCAACCATCACCAAATTCCAGAACATTTTCATCATCCCCAAAAGAAGTCCCATACCTGTTAGTAGCACTCCACATGATCCCTTCACCTCAGCCCCTGGCAACCACTCATCAACTGTCTCTCTCTGGATTTATACATTCTGGACATATCCTATAAATTGAATCATATAATATGTGGGCTTTTGTTTCTGGCTTCTTCTGCTTATCATAATGCTTTCAAGGTTCATCTATGCTGTAACACGTATCAGGACATCCTTGCTTCTTAAGGCTGAATAATATTCCAGGGCATAGGTAGACCACCTATGTTGCATCTCTTCAACAGCTGATGGACATTTGAGTTGTTCCCCCTTTGGGGTTATAATACTACTACTGCGAAAATTCATGCACAAGTTTTTGAGTGATATATGTGTTCTATTCTTATACATAACCTAGGAGTGGAATTGCCAGGTCGTATGATCACACCACATTTAAATTTGAGGAATTGCCAAACTGTTTCCCAAAGTGTACCATTTTGCATTCCCACCAGCGATGTATGAGGGTTTCATTTTTCCCCAGCCTTCCTCACAGTTGTTGTTGTCATCTTTTGGATTATAGCCATTCTAGTGGGTGTGAAGTGGGATCTCATTGTGGTTTTGATTTGCATTTCCCTAATGGCTAATGATGTGGAGCATCTTTTTATGTGCTTATTGGCCATTTGCATTTCTTCTTTGGAAAAATGTCTATCCAGATCCTTTGCTCATTTTATAACTGGGCTGTTTGTCTTTTCTTAGAATTTCTGGGGAAAAGGTGCTTAATGACGGCTCCTTACCCCTGCCAATGAGTGAAAGAAGCAGTGACGATTCTCAGACTCCGTAAGGCAGCATCTCGTATCTCTGCACCTTCAATGGCAGAGCATTTCTGTCATTTCTGACAAGGGGGCTGAGAGAATGTTCTTTGGTGTCCCACAGACATGGGTTTGAATCTAGCTTGGTCACTTATAAAATCTGTGACTTAGACAAGTCACCTAACTTCTCTAGGCCTCAGCTTCCCCATCTGCGAAACAGGGATTGTGATGTCTATTTCATCAGATTATTATGAGAGCTAAGAAAGAAGACACATAGAAAGCCCTTAGCACGCTGCCTGGCACGTAGGAAGCACCTAATACAATTTATTTTTTATTTATCCAGCAAATATTTAGATAGCATTGACCATGGGCCAGGCATTGGTCCAGGTATCAAAGTCGTGGCAATGAGCAAAACAGCCAGAAAAGTCTCTGCCCTCGTGGAGCTTATGTGCAGTTAACTTTCTTTAAAAAGTTAATGATGCTAGTTACTATTATAATTTAACATTTTTACCCTTGATTGCAAAATAAGTATGAGCTCATCCGAAACCAGAAACCAGGAAGACAAGATAAAGGAAGTTTCACTAATGAACTTGAACTTTAGAGAGAGACAAAGCATTAGCTTCAGTAATTACAGCTCTCCTGCCAGGTCCCAGTATGGCCTTTCCTTCGTCTCTGCTTGTAGAGAGAGATGGGGAAGGAGAGGTGCCTGAGAAGCCATAGGCCGCGGGTCAACCAGGTCTCAGGAACAGGAAAAAGAAGGAGCAAACACCAGATTTAGCATTTCCAGATATCTAGACAACGAGAGAGATAATACTTACCAATAAATACACTTACAAATCTTGGGGAATTTTAGAAGCATAAAAATAATTATTTAAGTATAAAAAAAGAGAAGCGTGGGTGGGAAGAAACAGAAAGGAATGAACCTCTTGATGCTTGAAAAACAGGTCTAACAGGGCTGAGTGGGGCTGAACATGAGACTGATTTACAGGAAAACTGCTAGCCTAGGCTAAAGAATGCTTCTGAAGCATGGTGGCGAAACTCATTTGAGTAAATGAAGTCCTGAGATCATGAGAAACACTGTTCTATTTAGAGGTCAGCAATTCTGCAGTGGCAACACCCAGCTGGACCGTGCTCAAGGCCAGCTCCACCACGGCCCAGCACTGGGAGCCAAGTGAGTCGCTTACCTCCTCTTGGTTTCCTCATCTGCGAAATGGGCTCAATAACCCTGATCCCATCTGGACCTGAGGCTGGACTCTCAGGTCCTTCTTAGAGGACTTTCCCACAGCCTGCAATGCTGCTTCTCAGCTCACTGTGGGGTTCTCTGTGCACCAGACAACAGCAGCCCCTTTGTATGTGTGAGCGGGAGAGGATAAGTAAAACCTAGGTAGACAGCAGTTATCAACAAGACTGCCATTTGGAGAAAGGTAGATCTACAAAGGCAGACGTAGCCAGGGATCTGCCCTATCAGATATCAAAACTTATTATAAAGGTGAGAAGAAAGGTAGGTCATTGCTACAGAAATAAACAAAAACAGGCTAGTGGAAAAGAATAAGGAACCCCAAAAGAGACCCTCACATATATGGAAATGTGAAAAATAATGAGGTGAGACTATCTGTCAGTGGATATACACAATAAACACAACATTTTACAAACTACAATAAATTACGCTGGGACAATTAGCTACCATTATTTTAAAAACCAAAATTAGACACCTTTTCCTTACCATACCTACAAATCAACTCCAGATAATCTAAAACCTTAAACGCAAAAGGTAAAACTTTAAAACATTCTTTAAAGATAAAATAGTTAATATTTTCATGATCCTGAATAGGAAAGGATATCTTTAGAATATTCCCAAAGACAAACACCATTAAATAAAAGTTTGATAATTTCAATCATTTTTACTGTAATAATTTCTGATCATCAAAAGATTCCATAAAGAGAGGAGGCAAGCCACAATTTAGAAAAAGATATTTGTAACCCATATAACAGACAAAGGGTTATTATGGTTATTTAAAACTAATTTTAAAAACCCCCGTAAATTAATTTGAGAAAGGCCAGCACCTCAATGGAAAAATAGGCAAAGACAAAATAGGCATTTCTCAATAGAATCATATTTTTCCCTAAGCAACTGAAAAGATATTCAACCTCGTTAGTAAAGAGAGAAAGGCAAAATAAAATGACAATAAGAGACCATTCCGCATCTACCCAGATTGGCAAAAAATCAGTGATATTAAATATTGGTGAGGACATCAGACAACAGGAGTTCCCGTGTGTGATCAGCAAGCAACAACTAATACGATCACTATGAAGAGTAACCTGGTCAACAGAAAGATAAAAATACCTAACATCTAGCAATTCTGCTCTTATTTACAATGTTCCATCAAAATCTAATACTTCATTAAGATGTGCCATTTACAAATGTATCATCAAGGAATAAAAAGCTGCTAATTATACTCTAAGATATCATTAATTTTAATACATATTCTGGTTTCAGAGATATTGAAATGTAAAAAAATGCATCTTAAACTAAATGAAATGTAGTATGTACATTAAAAAACCTCTTGTACATTTGCGCTGGGATATATAAGACTGTTTATTGCATCAGTTTTTAATGGTGTCAGAAAAAGCCCCTGAAAACAACAAAAATGTTCTTTGACAAGAGAATTTATAAATAAATTGTGAAACATTCAACTATCTATCAGTGAAAATGAATAAACAATAGGTATGCACATTAACATGGATGAGAAAAAGCAAACCAAAATAAGAATGGAAACAGAAAATAATCAATCAATAAAACAGAAAAGAAATGATAGAAAAACTTAACAAAGTTAAAAGGCAGTTCTTAAAAAAAACAAATCAGTCAAGAAAAGAATTTAAAACACACATAAATTTCTATTGTCAGGAATAAGAGAGACATCACTGCAGAGACTACAGACATGAAAAGGATAATAAGAGAACATTATGAATAACTTTCATGTGAATAAATTCAACTTAGAAAAAAATATACAAATTGCTTGAAAAAAAATACCTTACCAAAATGATACAATATGAAACAGAAAGTATTAGGACCCCTATATCTATTAAAGAATTGACCCATTATCAAAAGTCTTCCCATAAAGAACATGCCAGATTCAGGTAGCCTCACTGGAGACAAGAAAATGAAAGGGATAGAATGAGAAGGAAGAGACCAAACCGAGCCCAGGCAGCCTGCAGGCACATGTGGGAAAGATGAATTCTATCAAACTTCTCAGGAAGAAAACATGCCAGCCCTACAAAACATAAGAAAATAGAGGAGGCTAGCAAAAGCTTAACTGCAAAAGCTGATAAAGAGAAAAAAAAAAAAAAAAAAGCAAAAGAGAGAGAGAGGGTGAAAGAAAAAATGAAAATTACAGACCAGGCCAGGCGCGGTGGCTCACGCCTGTAATCCCAGCACTTTGGGAGGCCGTGGCAGGTGGATCACTTGAGGCCAGGAGTTCAAGACCAGCCTGGCCAACATGGTGAAACCCTGTCTCTACTAAAAATACAAAAATTAGCTGGGTGTGGTGGCAGGTGCCTGTAATCCCAGCTACTCAGGAGGCTGAGGCAGGAGAATTGCTTCAACCTGGGAGGCGGAAGTTGCAGTGAGCTGAGATCACATCACTGCACTCCAGCCTGGCCAAAAGAGTGAGACTCCATCTGAAAAAAAAAAAGAAAGAAAAAAGAAAATTACAGATCAAAGATCTCTCATGAACATAGACCAACAGCTCTCAGCTGGGGTTGATTTTGCTGCCCAGGGGACATTTGGCAATGTCTGGAGACATTTTTGGTTGTCACCCTTTGTGGGAGAATGCAACTGGCATTGGTGGGTAGACGCTAAAGCAATCAGGGGTGCTGTGAAACCCCTGAGGATGCATGGGACAGCCCCATGACAAAGGATTGTTAGGCCCAAAGGGTCAACAGTTCTGAGGATGAGAAAACCTGACATAGACACAAAAAGCCTTAAGAAAAGATCAGAAATAAAATCCAACAATGTATAAACAAGATATATTTATCCCAACCAAGTAGAGTTTATCCCAGGAATGATGCTGGAACAACTGGATATTCCACTGAAGAATAATATGCCTCAACCCTTACCTCAAATGTTTCACAAAAATTAACTTGAAAAAAATCACAGACCTTGCTCTAACGTTAAAACTATAAGGCTTTTAGAAGAAAATAGAGCAGGATATCTTTGTAAACTGAGGAGGCAAAGTTTTCTTGCACCCAGAAAATAACAACTATAAAAGAAAAAGAAGGTAAATTAGACTGCATTAAAGTTTAAAACTTCGATTCATAAGGAGAAACTGTTAAGAAAATAAAAAGGGAAGCCACAGACTGGGATAAAATATTTGCAAGCCATATTTCTGACAAAGGACAGATATCCAGGATGTATAATGAACCCCTACAATTTAATAATAAAAAGACAACCAATCCAATATAAAATGGAGTTACCGAATATTTAACTACCCCCACTGGGTTGGAAATCACACACATTTGGCTAGTTTCTGGGTAGCTGTGTGTAGCATATAAACTTAGGCAGTTGCCCCCCACATCCAGGGCAATGAACTCCCCGGTCATATACAACTTAGCTCTGGAGCTAGGATGGACTTCCACCTTTTCCAGATATGCCTCCAACCTGCCAGGGCTAAGTCTGGTTTTCTTCCATCTCATTGCATCTCAGCCTGCCATGTCCCTAACTTGACCTATGGCTCTATCTGTGGATGGTGGGTAACTTTATGATGATCCTCTTGTGCGGTATCAAATGCTCAGTGTGTAAACTGTCTCCTCATTGTAAATGTGATCGTCTAAGAGGCCACAGAGTCTGGGGTCTGAGGCCCTGATTCCAGTGGCTGGCATCACAACTGCATCTTTCTCCCATTCCCTATCCTGTTTCTTGTTCCCAGAAACCTCAGAGAAGACAGCTGCCTCATGGTCTCTGAGCTTTGGGCAGTGGGTTTTACAGAGTTTAATCAAAGTGGCATCACTCTCAAATGAACCCCCGATAAGTAAGGTTTGGACTCATATAAAGAGTGAGCACATGGCCAGGCGCGGTGGCTCACGCCTCTAGTCCCTGCACTTTGGGAGGCCGAGGAGGGCAGATCACGAGGTCAGGAAATCGAGACCATCCTGGCTAACACGGTGAAACCCCGTCTCTACTAAAAATACAAAACATTAGCCGGGCATGGTGGCGGGTGCCTGTAGTCCCAGCTACTCCGGAGGGTGAGGCAGGAGAATGGCGTGAACCCGGGAGGCGGAGATTGCAGTGAGCCAAGATCGCGCCACTGCACTCCAGCCTGGGCGACAGAGCGAGACTCTGTCTCAAAAAAAAAAAAAAAAGAGTGAGCACAAAAGAAGTGTTTTCAAAAATCTAAAATAAAATAAAGGCTTCCTACTGTATTATTATTATTATTTATTTATTTATTTATTTATTTATTTTTTGAGACGAAGTCTCGCTCTGTCACCCAGGCTGGAGTGCAGTGGTGGTACGATCTCGGCTCACTGCAAGCTCCACCTCCCGGGTTCATGCCATTCTCCTGCCTCAGCCTCCGGAGTAGCTGGGACTACAGGTACCTGCCACCATGCCCGGCTAATGTTCTTGTATTTTTAGTAGAGATGGGGTTTCACCATGTTAGCCAGGATGTTCCCGATCTCCTGACCTCGTGATCCGCCTGCCTCGGCCTCCCAAAGTGCTGGGATTACAGGCCTGAGCCACCGCGCCCGGCCTGCTATTGTATTATTAAGCCTCACATCAACCCAGTGGGACTTACAACAGTATACTTGTGGGCTTCTCTCTTGGCTTCATAGATAATATGCTTGTGCTTAAATCTCTTCCCAGCCATGTCATACATATTTTAGCCCTGAAAAATTAAGATCGAGGTGATAGCATTCCTACGTTCCTTGAACACAGAAGTGAGACCAGTCCGTTTAAACTCAAGGAAATCTATCTTATCATTTAAAAACCAGCTCAAATTGTTTCAGAACTTTTTGTCCCTGGACAAAACAAACCAGTCCTGTTTTCAGGGCACATTGTATTGTAGCAATTGGGTGATTGGGTGGTCATTCCCCTGGATGGACTCTAACCCTCTTGGGGACAGGAGCCCCCACATTTGAGTCCTCATTGCCTAATTCTGGACATGGGGAAATAACAAGGAGATATGAGCTCAGACAGTAAAGGACCCAAGGCCAGGTTTGACTTCAGTCAAGTTAACCCCTCAGAGCCTGTGTCCTGCCTGCGAAATGAGAATACACGTCACGCTCACTTTAGGGAATTGTTTAAGGCATGAAAAGCTCTTAGCACAAGTGCCTGGCACATTGCAGAAGCTAACAAGTGGCAGCTGCCAATAGGTATGAGAGCTAATTAAATGTTTGCCGAACTGGGCTGAATTACAAATGCTGGATCTTCGGGAGTGGACCCAATCCAGAGTGTTTGGGTGGCACCTTGCCACTGAGACCAGGAACCCCGTGCAAGCTGGAGCCGTATTAGACCAAAGCCTCCAAAATTGTTGTACACATAGAGAAGAGGGAGGAGGAGATGTGAGGATCCATTATGAGAAGGAGGAATCTGCTCTTCCCTGTCCTCCTGTCCTCCCTTGGAACTGCCAGCCCTTCAGGCTCAGGATTTCATCTTGCCCCAATGAGATCAGCTTTCCTTGAGAACCCTCTGCATTGCACAGCCAGGGTGCAGAACTCACCTCCAACGATAACACTGCAGAGCTTACCTGCTTGTGCCAAACTCAGGTTTCTTGGCTGCTTGTACTCTGTGCTTCCAATGTGGGCCTCAGAACTCCTATGCTCTGTGTCCAAACGACTTCTCTGGCTTTGCCACTTAAGAATTTCTGGTCATCTCTTCTCTGCCATTTCTGTTTCTATGGTGTCAATGCCTGCCATTTTTCACGGTGCCTCTGCTCTTAGAGTTGTAAGTGGACATCTTTCTCTCCAATTCTCTTAGTCCTTAGGATCTGTCTGAAAGATATTTTTCCCGAAAGAGGCTCCTGCAGTGTTTGGGTGACCTGCTCTCTCCTTTTATGGGAGTATCATTGGTGTCATTGAGCAAGATCCAAAAAGCACATCCACCATTTCCATGATGTCTACAGAAAAAGCTCTCCCATATCCTTCTTCCACTTCCAAAGGAAGAGAAGATGATATCACCATTGGGTCCATGCCACCTTCATTTTTCTACTCAGTATGTCAGAATTCTAGAAATGGACTCTGGGTTTGCGTGTTTCTTCTGCTTTCCCTACACCCTCAGCAAATTGAAGAAATGGGGAGCAAGCGGTGGCTTTGGAATCTCTTGTTTCCATGTAGTGGGAAGATGGTGCTGCCTTTCAACAGACCTGTGAGCTCTGCACTCGCATTTGTTTCCCGTGGTGGCCTCCATGGAGGTCACACTCACTCCATTAGCACCCGCCTCCTGGCAGCAGTGGGCCACTTCCCACCTCACTCCTTCAGGAGCTGAGACCTAGGTGGTTTGCTCAGAGCATCTGAGACCACATTCATGAAAGAGCCACATATTATCACCCCAGGAAATTTTAAAACAGATCTTTGAATATATTGTGAGATTGTGAGAGAAGTATTCACAATGTAAACCCCTGGTAGCAGGGATTCTGATAAATATATATACATACACACACACATACATATATATATACATATGTGTGTGTATGTTTAGAGAGAGAGAGAGATTCACACAAAATTGTATTTTTCTTCATTTTTTAAAAATTTGTTGGCTGGGTGTGGTGGGTCACGCCTCTAATCCCAGCACTTTGGGAGGCCGAGGCGGGCGGATCACGAGGTCAGGAGATCGAGACCATCCTGGCTAACAAGGTGAAATCCCGTGTCTACTAAAAGTACAAAAAATTAGCTAGGTGTGGTGGCGGGTGCCTGTAGTCCCAGCTACGTGGGAGGCTGAGGTAGGAGAGTGGCGTGAACCTGGGAGGTGGAGCTTGCAGTGAGCTGAGATCACACCACTGCACTCCAGCCTGGGCAACAGAGCCAGACGCTGTCTCAAAAAAAAAAAAAAAATTTGTCTTCTGTCCGACAAGTTAATGAGTGCAGCACACCAACATGGCACATGGATACATATGTAACAAACCTGCACGTTGTGCACATGTACCCTAGAACTTAATGTATAATAATTTAAAAAAAAAATTGTCTTAGATCTCCCCAGTGGAAATAAACGTGGAGAAAAATGGCCATTTCTTCCACAGGTGACAGCGAAGAGCTCTCCTCTGCCTTAGCCAGCTGAGCTTTTCCTTTCTGAACACCCTCATTAGAGAGCACAGCATGGATAACAATGAGCCATAAAACCCCCTATGAAGCAGAGCTGCCCCTGCACTTCCAGCTCAGGCCCACGCTAGGAGTGCGCACTGGAATCCCTGCTCAGGGTTTCTCTTCTCCAAGAACCATCTGACGTCAGTGCAGAGAGTCCATCGTTAAGGGGCAGGTGGAGCAGAATCTAGATGTGCACTGAAGTTTTTTTCCACTGTTGTGGAACAAAGGCTCAGCCCTTATAAAGGGCCATCAAAAGGGACGTGGCTAAGACAGTACATGCCCACCATCTGCAAGGTGTGGGTCTCCCAGGGGTCCTCTGTGGCCACGGTGCACTGCATGGGAACAGTGGGCCTCCTTCGACAGGGACAATCAGCTCTGCCATTGGATGCAAGATGCCCGCCCAACCCCCTGCACACACACACGTGGATATGGGCTTTTGATACTACTTTGAACTTGCGGAAGAGCCCATTAGGATGGTGGTAGCAGGTCGCGGAGGAGGGTAAGGAAGCATCTCCCTGTCATAGTAAAACACAGATGACTCTCCCCACACTGCTGCCTCAGCAATTAGCTGGAGCTTGGCGCTGTCCAAGATTTCAGGAAACGGCAAGACTACTTTCCTTTCCTGGCTACTGCGTACTATCTGCGTAAGGACCTCAGATGGATCATCCCAGGGCTCACGATTGCCTAGTTCCTTGGTGGAAAGATCCCCATTTTAAAGAAAGAGAAGCACAGGGTCGGAGCAGCTAAGCAACCAGTTAAGAGACAGGGAGTTCGACCCAGACTGCCTGACTCCAGACCCAAGCTGTCCCACCAAGCCACACTGGCATCAAGGAAAGGAAAGGTTTTAGCTTTGGTGCTCTCCACACCAAGACTGTCTTCCATGAACCAGTGAGGAAAGCTGCATTTGTGTTTCTACAGACAAAATTGTTCTTGAATTCATTTGGGGCCCTCGCGAGTCTGATAAAAATGTCTCCCATTCAAAGGCAGCCCTGAAAATCTCCCAGCTGGAGACCTGGCCACGCAAGGAGGCTCAGGGCTGCTTGATCACGTGGACTTTGTGCTTCCCCTAAAACGTGAAGCTTCTGAGGGCTGGATTGGGTAAGTCAACCACCACCCTGCCAACTCTGTGGAACCTGCAATAGGAATACCTGAGATTAAACAAACACAGGAAAGTAAAAATAAAGAGGACTGTAAGTGGGTTTGGTGCTTATCTTCTTTTCCAACAAAAGATAACAGGTAATTGCTTTTTTATCACTAGCACTTGAAATTTGAAAGTAAAGAAGAAGCCAGGCTTGATATCACACATAAACTTTGCAGTCCACAGATCCTTAACTTTCCCTTCTCCTGCTAAGGCCCAGCAGTCAAATCACCCTGATGCCCTTACACGATTCAATAAGAAAAATAGCCCAGAAGCAACAAAGGAAATGGCTACCATGTCATTTCCAACAGGAGGGTTTATGTGACTGATGACACATATAAATTCCCCTTCCTTCTGCAAAAAGAAGCTTTAAATTATCCTCAGTTCTCTAAATGTAGCCTTTACCTAAAAAGAGATGTTTGAACAGGTGGAATGAGACAGTTTATGGCCTTCCTAGAAAATGAGAAAGCTATTGCCTAGCAACCCAGCCCCCCAAAACTCCTGCTGGTTAACTTTATCTTCTGAAAACGGAACATCTTTAATAGACAGCTGCTGCCTGCAGCTACCAAAGTAAAGAGCTGCCCGGGGAGGCCTCTCTTTCCCGCTTGGGCCTTTGACCAATGCAAAAGCCTCGGGTCTGAGCTTCGAAGGTTGTTTTCCTCCAAGATTAGGATCCTTGGATTTCTCACCACTTTTTAAGTTCTCTTATAGCTCAGCTTGACAGAAATATACTCTTTCCTGTCTAAAGAGTTCTCTGGATCCCAAGAAATTCTACAGCCCAGGAGAGATAGTGCTCTTTCATCTGAAGGTAATTCCCAGGTTTCAACTTACTATTGGAAATTTTTAACTGATAATATTTATTGAATGCTGTTATGGGTTGAATTGCATCCCCTCAAAATTCCTCTGTTGAAATCCTAACCCCCAGTACCTCAGAATGTGATCTTATTTGAAAGAGGATTGTTGCAGGGGTAATCAAGTTAAAATGAGGTCGTTAGAGTGGACCCTAACCCAATGCGACTATTGTACAGAAAAGGGAACATTTAGAAACAGACATACAGTGGAAGAAAGCCACGTAAAAACGAAGGCAAGGATTGGGGTGATTGTATTAGTTCTCACACTGCTAATAAAGATATACCCAAGACTGGGTAATTTACAAAGGAAAGAGGTTTAATGGACTCTCAGTTCCACATGGCTGGGGAGGCCTCACAGTCATGGTGGAAGGCAAAAAAGGAGAAAGGCACATCCACATGGCGGCAGGCAAGAGAGTGTGTTCAGGGGAACTCCCTTTTATAAAACCATCAGATCTTATGAGACTTACTAACTATCATGAGAACAGCATGGGAAAGACCCACCTCATGATTCAATTACCTCCCACAACATGTAGGGATTATGGTAGCTACAATTCAAGATGAGATTTGGGTGAGGACACAGTCAAACCATATCAATGATGCTTTTACCAGCCACCAAGGATTGTCATCGAACCACAGGAAACTAGGAGAGAGACATGGAACAGATTCTTCTGCATGGCCCTCAGAAGGGACCAACATCTTGATGTCAGACTCCTAACCTCCAGAACTGTGCATCAATAAGTGCCTGTTGCTTAAGCCACCAAGTGCATGGTGCTTTGCTACGGCAGTCCTATGAAACTAACACAAAGGTTTACCACTTGCCACGTGTTGTTAATAGGTGTATCCCTTCCCCTTCTTCTATAACTCCTCCAGCAAATCCATGTTTGATTAACCATATTTAACGCAGAGGGAATATGTGACTCAGAGGAGTGAGTAACTTGTTCGACATCCCACAGCTCCAAAGTGAAGGAACTAGAATTCAAACCCAAGTTGGATGCCTTGGAAGCCCATGCTTAACCCTATGCCATTCTACCTCTGCTTATTCTAGATATGGCTCCCATCACCTGATCATGAAGGGTTTCCTCCAAAAGTAGCTAAAAGCACAGCTAATTGCTAACCAGGCCAGGGAAACCCCAATGCCAAGGCACGATGAAATATTTAATATGTTGAAGTGAGGCATGCCAGCTGAGCTGGAGCCAGGAACTGGTCCTTGGCTGATGGGCAAGAGATTTCTGCTGCATAAAGCTGGGCCTGGAGCAAAATTAGCTTTGAAGTTGATTAAACATCCCCAGCTGCAGGGCCATGGGGAGAAAGAGCCTGGAGGCAGCCCCCACAGTCCCCACAGTCCCAGCTCAGAGCAAGACAGCAGGCGGGGTCCTTTCCACCCCAGTGGCAGATCAGGAGACTTCAGAAGGAATTTTTCACTTTTGGAATGCGCAGCAACCCATTTGAATTAGCGCCTTTAGCAGGAAAAGCAAATCGGCTGTGAGTGGAATCCATGCTAGGGTTCTGTTCCACAGCAGAGAGAGGCTAAAATTATTACAGACAGGTGAGGGTGAATTTATACTGCAAACAAGGTCACTGTGTTTATAAAACTAAACACGTGGGGGGAGGATGTGTGTGAAAGGATTCTTGATTGTTAATGGGAGTCTCTGCAGTAGCGTTTTATGGCAGGAGTGAAGCTTTCATATCAAAGAAGCTACTGCCATGCACCATGCTAGTTAAAATGAGAGGCCATATGAATAAATGCATTTCAGTGATTCTTCTATTCACACAGACCTTCAGCCAAACTACTATAGAAATAAATTCATTCCATAAATATAATATGAAGGAGATGACCAAGATCTAAAACCTAGGGAAAAAAACTTTAATAAAGCAAAAGAAATATAATACTTATTTTGTGATTTCTATAAAATGGGCAAACTTCTAAGGCTAATATATTTGGAAAAGTTTGTAAATTAACTTTTTCCAGCAAATAGTTATTAAATACGTTGCATGACTTGTGAATTTTTTAATTTCATATAAACAATGAACTTTATTGTGATGAACCATGAAATGCTAAATAATAAAACTTTAGATGCTAGGAAGAGGCAAGCATTCCCAGGCTCACTGGGGGTGCTGCCAACACAGAAAGATTGCAAAGAAAGAAGCACGAAGCTGGAATGGAAGATCACTATTTCAGGTGATACAATTATCTACCTGTAAATCCAAGGGTTTTAACTGAAAAGCAGTTAGAACTACTAGGAGGGTTGAATAGTTTAGCCAGAATCAAAGCAGCCTCCAAGAATAAATAACTTTCATAAAGAGCAGTAATAATCAATTAGAAAATATCAGGAGAAAAAATTAACAATGGCAACAAAATTATAAGACCTGCAGGAAGACATCTAACATCAAATATGCAAGACCTGTATCAAAAGTATCATAAAATTATACTGGAGGAAATAAAAGGAGAACTTAATGAATGAGAAGGCTTAACATCTTTCTAGATGAAAAAGTAAAAACTGTAAAGTCATACCTGCCGAAGTTAATTTATAAAATTCCAGATTTAATCAAAAACTTGACAATTAGATTTATAAATTGAAGTGGAAGACAGAATCCATAAGAATAACCAAAGGCTGGGTGCAGTGACTCATACCTGTAATCCCAGTACTTTGAGAGGCCAAGACAGGAGGATCACTTGAGCCCAGGAGTTTGAGACCAGCCTGGGCAACACAGTGAGATCCCATTTCTACAAAAAGTTAAAAAGTTGGTCAAGCATGGTGCCACGTGCCTACCGTCCCAGCTACTCGGGAGGCTAAGGTAGAAGAATCACTTGAGCCTGGGAGCCAGACGGTGCAGTGAGCTGAGATCATGTCACTGCACTCCAACCTGGGAGACAGGGTGACAAAGTGAGACCTTGTCTGAAAAAAAAAAAAAAGAACCAAGATAATTAGTGAGAACATACAATGAGAGAGGACTACTGCCATACTGCATATCAAAACCTACACTAAGGCAGTATTAACTAAAACAGTGTGGTCTCAGCACAGGAAGAGATGGATAGATCCATGGAAGAAAACAGAGTAAGACATCCATGTATATTTGGGAATTTAGTTTATGAAAGGAATATTTTAAATCAAAAGGAATATTTGCATATAATATTCGTAATCTGTTTGGGGATAATGTTATAGTCCATATTTAAAGCCATACACCAAACTAAATTTAAAATGCATTTAAAGTATAAATATAAAAAAGTGAAATTTTCAAAAATGATAGAAGGATGTTTTGATACTACTGGAAGTCTTACTAAAGAAGACAAAATATCTAGAAGCCATGAAAGATGAAGAGCTGGACTACAACAAGTAATTTTTATATGACAAATGTATTACACACAAAAAATAAGATGCTTAACAGACTGGAAGAAAATACTAATATTCTGGCTATAAAAGTAACTCCTATGATTGTATTAGAAGAAAACACTTTAGAAAAGTGAGTAAATGATTTGAACATGGATGTTACTGGAAAATAAATACAATGGGATAATATATACTAAAAAGATGCTAGAGCTCTTTAGCAATTGGATAAATAAAATTTAAAAAAACATTTAAAGAAAATAAATTAAAATAACAATGTACATCAAAGGGCATCATCAAGAAAGTGAAAAGATAATCAACAGAATGGGAGAAAATATTTGCAAATCATATACCAAATAAAGGTTTAATATCCAGAACATATCAGGGACTCTTATAACTCAACAACAAAAGACAAGCAATCCAATTTAAATATGGGCAAAGAACTTCAGTAGACATTCCCCAAAACAGATATATGAATGGCCAAAAAGCACATGAAGACATGCTTAACATTATTAGTCATTAGAGAATGCAAATCAATACTGCAATGAGATACCACTTCCAACCCACTAAAATGGCTACAATTAAAACAAAACAGAAAATAACAAGTGTTGGTGAGGATGTAGAGAAATGCAAAGTCTCATCCGTTGCCAATGGGAGTGTAAAATACTGCAGCTGCTAAGGCAGTTCCCCAATAAAGATACAAAGAATTACCATATGACCATATGATCATGCATACAAACCCCAAATAATTAAAAACAGGGGTACATACTTTCACAAAGTGTTCACATCAGCACTACTTACAATAGCCAAAAGGTGGAATCAACCCAAATGTCCATCAACGAATGAATGGATAAATTGTTGTACATACATTCAATGGAACGTTATTCCAACAAAAAGGAATGAAGCCGTGACACATGCTATTACATGGGTGAACCTTGAAAACATGCCACATGAAAGAAGCCAGACACAAAAGGTCATATAGTGTACGATTCTCTTTACACGAAATGTCCAGAGTAGGTAAATTTACAGAGATGGAAGGCAGATTAGCAGTTTTTAAGTACTGGGGAAATAGGGACTGGGGAATAGGAAATGACTGCTTAGTGAGTATGAGGTTTGGGAACTAGGCCAGGTGCAGTGGCTCACATCTGTAATCCCAGCACTTTGGGAGGTAGAGGCAGGTGGATCACTTGAGGTTAGGAGTTTGAGTCCAGCTTGGCCAACATGGTGAAACCCCATCTTTACTAAAAATACAAAAATTAGCTGGGTGTGGGGCAGGCACCTGTAATCCCAGTTACTCGGGATGCTGAGGCAGGAGAATTGCTTGAACTCGGGAGGTGGAAGTTGCAGTGAGCTGAGATTGTGCCACTGCACTCCAGCCTGGGCGATAGAGCGAGACTCTGTCTCGAAAAATAAATAAATAAAAAATAAAATACTTTTTTTAAAAAAAGGTTTGGGAACTAGATAAAAGTGTTTGTTGCATAGCATTGCAAATGCACTAAATACCACTTAACTGTTCACTTTAAAACAGTTAATTTCATATTATGTGAATTTTACCTCAATTAAAAAAGCAGCAAGGAGATACTCTGTCTTTTCTTTAGCATGGCAAATACACACACGCACCCCTATAAAAATCCAGCATCAGGGTATGGGAAGGTGGGTTCTTCCCAAACTATTGGCTGAAATGTAGACTGGTAGAACATTTACGGGAGGAAAACTTGGCAGTATCTATTGAAACGTACAATGTACATACACATACCTTGTGACTCATCTATTTCACTTATAGGATTCAATGCCACATGTGCCTCAAGATATGTGTATATATGTATATATTCTGTTCACTGGTGTTTTGTTTAGTTACAAATGAAACAAATTTAAAAATTTTAAAAACTGTCAAATGTGTGTTGTTGATTTTGTTGAGAGCCTCAGAGAAGAAAGTAAACAACGAATTGGTCTCTAATTTCCCTTGAAAATTCCTTAAATCACCCATAAATTACATATATGTGTTTCGTGTGAACTCCATACAGCAATACAAATGTGTAAATATATTAATTTACAGTATAGTATATAGTTTCATAAAGTGGCGGTAATAAAATGAAATCACTCAAGTGCTGTGCTGCTTAGACACAGTTCAACAAATTTGTAAATATTCAAGCCTGCTAGCTCTGCTTGCCTGTCAGTCATCAACCGTCTGTGCACCTCTGTTCTTTCATCTGAAAAATGGGGATGAGAAACATTCCTGCCTCAAAAGGTTATTGAGAGGATGCAATGAAGTTAGTTCAGATAAAGTGCTTAGCATTATGTCTGGCACATCTTAAGCACACAGTAAGTGTAGGATATTATTAGGCACTCAAGGGGTTGACATTTGGAAAGGAGAGGTAGGTAATTCAGGACAATTTTTCTATAATTCAAGGTGATGAGGGCTACGGCAGCATAGGCACATGCTAACATGGAGTATCAGACCTTCCCATCAGGACTCAGTACCATGGAAGCTGCAGGTGACCCCATTCCCTGAGACCAAGCCAATGGCTCATGGTGGAGACAAACAGCTAATATGCTTTTGCCTCTGATGGTCACATTCCATTTCTCCATGCCTATGCTTTCTACCATTAGCACATATGCTTAAGAGTTTCCTGTGTTTGTTCTCTGGAAAATAAACTGTTGGAAAGAAAGATCAGTTTTCATTAGCAGTGCCATTACTTTCAAGAAAATGCTTTCTCAAAAGAGGTAAAGAACACTCAGAAGGTTGGTATCAATGTGACCTCCCCTGAAAGCCTCGGTAAGCTGCTGACTCGAGCCTCAAGGCTATCACCACACATCAGCCACATACCAGGGTCACGGTGACATGTCAGCAGAAGTAGAAGGAAGCTAGATAGGACTAGGGCAAGCTGGCGAGCCCCGTGCTCCAGGGGTGGGTGACTCTCAATTCAGCTGCTGGAAGCACAGGTCTGGTGTTGCCAGATCTTCTCATTTTTAAAGAAAAACTCTATGCTTGAATTTTTATGTGAAATCTTACAATTTTTTAATATTGTCAACTAACTCAAAGTAAATGACAGAAACTCCCTGGGGCCAACCAAAGACTTTTTGAGATGGACCTGGCCCAGGGGCCCCAGTTGGTGACTTCTGTGACATACATTTGTCCTTACAGATGTGAAACTGCATCTGCTCATAGATCATGACTGTAAATATCATAGGAAAACAATCTGCTGTACCCTTTGGGTCCTACCAAGCCCAGCATTACATGGGAGGTGGCTTCCCATCCCCAGCCTGTCAATCATCCGCCTCTAGAACTTGGCCCATCCTCCCCTCCACGAGGTGCTCATGGGCCACTACCCCTGCTGGGGGCCATTGCGTGAAATAACACCTGTAACTGTACTGTGCTATCCACACAACTCACTTCAGAAAAATAAACCATAAGACACATTCTCAAGCAAGAAAGTGCATGTGAGAGGTTTTTTTTTCCTTTCCATCGAAAGTTAACAGAATTTGTGACATTTGGCATTTCTGTTTTGTTGGTGGAGATTTTAGAAAGATTATGTTAAATGAATATAAAGAGGAATGATAGATTTAGAGGAAAGAAACTACGAAGCCACCAGGCAATGCTGCAGAATTGATTTTTCTTAAGTGAGGTGAGTGAATAATCGCATAATTCATGGGCTGGGAGAGGTCCTCTGAAGTCCATTCTTCCCTGATGGTGTAATGTCCCTGCCTTGCCCTATCAATCCTGCCCATTTGTACTGCCAAAAGTGGTGGGGGGGACTTTGATTGCCTGGTGATTTTCAGTACTATTCCCCTTCCTATTGATCGGCACCAGTAGGGTGACAAATGTTGAAGCCAATTCCTAGGCTAGATTTTCCCATCCTTGGTGTGGACAAAACGATTTTTAAACACCACTGTTGTTTTCAGAAGAGATAAATGCTGACCTATTATTTAAAAGATGTGGTGCAATGTTAACCTGTGCCTGAAAACAAGCATCTTACAGCTTAGCCAAAGTCATGCAGGTCATGCGTAATGCACCCCCCCTTCCCATGCCCTCCTAACACCCTTGTTTGATCTCTGTTTCGTAATCATACCCAGCCCTCCTCTGATCTCTCTCATCCTCCCGAGCCAGGTCTCTGACCCCTGGGACCCATGCAAAAGGAGGTGAAATTGAGTGTAGTAAAATCTCCCAGAAACTACAGTTCAGTGTACAAAATGTACAAGCCACGACTGGTTTTCCAATATCCTAACCCTTCTTGGTCAATGTGTCCCTGTAGCCTTAATTAATTCCTTGTTCTTCCCCTTTTATAATGTTAAGGAAGGCATCCTGACCTGCACTGTCTGGCCCAGTGAATGATACAAATCCTTTAGTTTTTTTAGTCACTGATTTAAAAAAAAAAAAAAAACCTTTAAAAGTATTCACTTATTCTTACCAACATGTGTTGGCTATTTCAGGCTTACTCTATCCGTTGCCTACCATCCCAAGATTGTTGCAGAATCTAGAGGTAGCAACCTCTCATAATGTTTAAATGGGACTCTCTCCTTTTCTCTTTGGCAAACCCATTTACTGGAATACCTGAAAGCAAGTATGAGAAAGATGTATCCTCACTGTATAGCACTTTTCTGAGCATATAACTCTTGTTTTCACACCGTCAGCATGGAATGCCCCTCCCCCTCTTCTCTCCCAGTTAATCGGTTCTTAACTTTTAATAACCCAGTTTAGGTGTTGGAAGTTAGGGTGGTGGCTCTTCTCGGGGAGGGCAGTGACTTATTTCTGACTTATTTCTTATTTCTTCAACTAAATACCACTAATGTTGTTCTGGATGCTATATATAAAATATATGTAAGAGCTATCTATTCTGTATAAAACAAACATAAGAAGACTCTTAAAGGTGGAGAGGAGAAAGACTAGCTATGGACCTCGAGACCCAAAAATGACATGGTGACGAATTCCCTGGATTTTCTTTTGTCTCATGCATCTCAGACTTGAAGCTACAGGAACAAGCAACCTGAAAACATCAAGGGCCAAAGACAAAAAAACCCCAGGCCAAGCCTGCTCTCTAGGAAAAACAAAAACCAAGAAAGACACGGCAGAGCTAGATAGAAAACTTTCAGACAATAACCACTCTACTCCAGCCAAACCCCACTGTACCCTCATGCCCACATGCCAGCATGCCTCCACACTTGTGAGGCTATAAAGAAGCACCCTAACCTAACTGGCAGGGTGGGGTCAGAGAAAGCCAGGCTGAGCGGGAGCCAGAATTCTCACCCCTGCCTGCCCCCAGGTTCAGTGCACATCACTTGGGGAGCCTAGACTTCCACCCCCACCCAGCAGAAAGGAGGTATCTCTTCCCCTCCCCACCGGGATGGTGCCAGAGGAGACCTTGTAGAGATTTTGGACTGTTACCACCCACCAGTGATAACAAGACCAACTCCAGGGTAGTTCAGGGGAAGCCACATGGGAAGCAGTAAGGAGGCACTCCTGACCCTCCTCCCACCCAGGGAGATGTCAGTGGAGGCTGAGTGGGGAGCAGAGCTCTCCTCACCGCCCAGCAGCAATGAGGATTTCCCCCCTCTTGGGTGTCAACTGAAGCCTAGTGAGAAATCTGGACTTTTACCTCCACCTGGCAGTAACAATGTGGCACTCCCAGGCATAGCAGTGTCAGAAAAAGCCAATTAAAATAGAAGATTTAATAAGATCCAGAGTTTTATAACATGAGTGTCCAGGTTTTCATTGAAAAATCATTCATCACCACCAGGTGCGGTGGCTCAGGCTTATAATCCCAGCACTCTGGGAGGCCGAGGCGGGTGGATCACTTAACGTCAGGAGTTCCAGTCCAGCTTGCCCAACACGGCAAAACCCCGTCTCTACTAATACTACAAAAAACTAGCCAGGCATGGTTGCGCATACCTGTAATCCCAGCTACTCAGGAGGCTGAGGCACAGGAGGTGGAGATTGCAATGAGCCGAGATCGTGCCACTGCACTCCAGACTGGGCAACAGAGCGAGACTCCGTCTCCAACCACAACAACAAAAACAACAAAAAAAGGCCGGGCGTTGTGGCTCACGCCTGTAATCCCAGCACTTCGGGAGGCTGAGGCGGGCGGATCATGAGGTCAGGAGATGGAGACCATCCTGGCTAACGCGGTGAAACCCCGTCTCTACTAAAAATACAAAAAATTAGCTGGGCATGGTGGCGGGCGCTTGTAGTCCCAGCTACTCAGGAGGCTGTGTCAGGAGAATGGTGTGAACCCGGGAGGCGGAGCTTGCAGTGAGCCAAGATCGTGCTACTGCACTCCAGCCTGGGCGACAGAGCAAGACTGTCAAAAAAAAGAAAGAAAGAAAGAAAGAAAACCATTCGTTCATCACAACAAGAACCAGAAACATCTTTAACTGAGTGAAAAAAAAAAAAAAGACAATAGATGCCGACACTGAGAGGACAAACACACCGGAGTTATCTGAGAGAGAGATTAAAAAAGCTATGATAAAAATGCTTCGACAAGCAATTATAAGCTCACTTGAAACAAATGAAATGAAAAAGCCTCAGCAAATAAAATAGAAAATCTCACCAAAGAAATAATGGAAACTGTGAGACGGTCAAATGAAAATATTAGAATTTTAAAAACTAATGAAACAAAAAGCTCAGTAAAGAAGCTCAGCAGAAGAATGGAAGGTACTTAAGAAAGAATCAGTGAGCTAGAAGACAGAACAATTGAAATTGCCCAAACTGAATAACTGAGAGAAAATAGCCTGAAAAAAAAATTGAACAGAGCCTCGTTAAGAATCTGTGAGACTGTAATAAAAGATCTGACTGTATGTCAGTGGAGTCCCAGAGGAGAAGAGAAAAGGGTTACACTGAAAAAGTTCTTGAGGAAGTAATGGCTAAAAACTTTTGAAATTTGAAAAGAGACCAAAACCTACAAATTTAAAAAGCTTAGTGAACACCAAAGATGATAAACAAACAGAAAAAAAAATCCACACCAAGACACATCATAATTAAATGTGATGTGAAAGCCAAAGGCAAACCTATATATAGGTTTAACATAATTCCTATCAAAATCTCAACAAGGTTTTTTGTAGGTATAGACAAGATGCTTTAAAAATTTGTATTGAAATTCAATGTAACTAGAATAACAAAAATAATTTCATAAAAAAGCAAGTGGGGCCGGGCACAGTGGCTCGCGCCTGTAATCCCAGGACTTTGGAATGCTGAGGCAGAAGAATAATTTGAGGCCAGGAGGTTGAGAACAGCCTGGGAAACATAGCAAGACCCCATCTTTTTTTTTTAGACAAAGTCTCTCACTCTGTCACCAGGCTGGAGTACAGTGGCACAATCTTGGCTCACTGCAATCTCCGCCTCCCAGGTTCAAGCGATTCTCCTGCCTCTGCCTCCCCAGTAGCTGGGATTACAGGCACACGCCACCACACCCAGCTAATTTTTGTATTTTTAGTAGAGACGGAGTTTCACCATGTTGGCCAGGATGGTCTCGATCTCCTGACCTCATGATCCACCCAACTCGGCCTCCCAAAGTGCTGGGATTACAGGCATGAGCCACTGCGCCCAGCCGCAAGATCCCATCTTTACCAAAAACTAAATAAATAAAGTGGTAGAAAACATTCTACGGGATTGCAAAATTTATTATACAGCTTTTGTAATCAAGACTGTGTGGTGCTGGCAGAGGGATAGACCCAAATATTAATAGAATAGAACAGAAAATCCAGAAATAGATCCACATAAATAGGACCAAGTGATTTTTGACAAAGGTGCAAAAGCAATTCAATGGAGGAAAGCTAGCCTTTTCAGCAAGTGGAAGCAACTAGACACTCAAAGGCCAAAAAATAATCCTTGACCTAAATCTCACATCTTATATAAAAATAACTCAAACAGGATGATAAACTTGAATGTAAAACTATAAATATTTTATAGAAGAAAGATTAAAGGAAATCTTTGGAATCTAAGGCTAGGCAAAGAATTCTTAGACATAACACAAAAAGAATGATCCACAAAAGGAAAAATTGACAAATTGTACTTAATCAAACTGTAAAACTTTTCCTCTATGGAAGACCTTGTTCAGAAGATGAAAAGACAAGTCACAGAGGGACAGAAAATATTTGCAAGCCACATAGCTGACAAAGGACTAATATCTAGAATATTTAAAGAGTTCTCAAAACTCAACAGTAAGAAAAACAAACAGCCCAATTAGAAAATGGACAAAAGACATAAAGATACATTTCACTGAAGAGGAAACACAGATGGCAAATAAGCATATGAAAAGATGTCCAGCCTCATTAGCCATTAGGGAAATGCAAATTAATACCACAATGAGATACCACCACATACCTATCAGCATGGCTAGGATTAAAAAATAGTGACAACACCAAATTCTGGCAAGGACACAGAAAAACAGGATTACTGTTACACTGTTGGTGAGAATTTAAAATGGTACAGCTGCTCTGGAAAATAATTTGGCAATTTCTTAAAAAACTAAATATGTAACTATTCTATGAGTCAACAGTTTCACTCATGGACACTTCTCCCAGAGAAATGAAGAGTTGTGTTTACACAAAAACCTGCATCTGAATGTTTATAACATCTTTATTCATAATAGCAAAAAAAAAAAAAAATTTAAGAACAACCCAGATGTCCTTCAGTGGATGAATGGCTAAACAAAGTGGTGCATCCATATCATGGGACGCTCAACAAAAATAGACTAGTTATACATGCAACAACCTGAATGAACCTCCAAAGAATAACACCAAGTGCAAAAAGACAATCCCAGAAGGATACATGCTACATGCTATACAA
Organism: Gorilla gorilla gorilla; assembly: GCF_029281585.2. Taxonomy (NCBI): domain Eukaryota; kingdom Metazoa; phylum Chordata; class Mammalia; order Primates; family Hominidae; genus Gorilla; species Gorilla gorilla. The sequence continues at coordinate 138,839,111 of NC_073232.2, forward strand.
TTCTATAAAGCGTTCTTTTTTTTTTTTTTTTTTTTTTTTTTGAGACAGTCTCTCTCTGTTACCCAGGTTGGAGTGCAGTGGCGCAATGTCAGCTCTCTGCAGCATCAGCCTCCCGGGTTCAAGCAATTCTCCTGCCTCAGCCTCCTGAGTAGCTGCGATTACAGGCACCCGCCACCATGCCTGGCTAATTTTTTGTATTTTTTAGTAGACAGGGTTTTGCCATGTTGGCCAGGCTGGTCTCGAACTCCTGACCTCAGGTGATCTGCCTGCTTCAGCCTCTGAAAGTGCTGGAATTACAGGCATGAGCCACCGCGCCTGGCTCCTATACAGCATTCTTGACGTGACAAAATTATAGAAAAGGAGGATAGACAAGTGGTTGCCAGAGGTTAGGAAGAGGGAGGTGCAGAAGGGAAGTGAGTGTGACTATAGAAGGTCAACAGGAGGGAACCATGTAATCATGGAAATGCTCTGTCTTGAGTATACCAATGGCAGTATCCTTTGTGATACTGTACTGTAGTTTTTAAGATGTTGCCATTAGGAGGAAATAGAACAAAGGGTATATGAAATATTTCTGTATTCTTTCTAATTTTTTGGAGACAGGGTCTCACTCTGTCGCCCAGGTTAGAGTGCAGTGACATGATCTCAGCTCACTGCAACCTCTGCCTCCTGGGTTCAAGGAATCCTCCCTTCTCAGCCTCCCTAGTAGCTGGGATTACAGGTGTGTGCCACCAGGCCCAGCTAATTTTTGTATTTTTAGTAGAAATGGTGTTTCACCATGTTGGCCAGGCTGGTCTTGAACTCCTGACCCCAGGTGATTCGCCTGTTCCAGCCTCCCAAAATGCTGGGATTACAGGCATGAGTCACCGTGCCTGACCTCTTTCTGTATTATTTCTTTAAACTGCACATGAACCTATAATTGTCACCATATTTAAAACCTTCAACTAAAAACAATTACAATGCCACTGCCTTTCTCTAAACTAGGATTAATGTGCCTCTCTTCTGTGTTTTCTCCCTCTGAGGATAACAGGGTGAGGACAGAAGGGAGAGGGAAGAGAAAATAATAAATAAAATGGTGGACTTAAGCCCTAACATCTCAATCATTACATTAAATGTAAATGTTCTAAATACACAAATACTCCAAGGCAGAGCCAGCCTTAGAGCTGGTAGTCCTGGATTTAAGTCCTTGGCTTTCACATCCAAGCTGTAAAACCTTGAAGAGGACATTCATCCCCTCCAAGCCTCAGTTCTCTAGGCAAGGGATAATTCAATCTACTTTGAAGGATTGTCTTGAGATTAGAGAGAACATTTGCTATAATGCACTGGCAAATAATAAATGCTTAGTAACTGGTAACTGTTTCTACAACTACAAACACCTCTGTGTGGACTTGGTCCACTCTGCCTGGTGCAATAATAGATGGAAATATGAGCTCCCCCCCCACTAGACTGGAAAGTCCTTGTGCAATGTACCGGGTCCTATTAATTTGCTTTTCCCAAGTACACTTCATAGTCTTTCATGCAGTAGATATCTCAGAAACACATGTTGGATTGAATTCCTGAATGGTTAAACATTATATGGGGAGGGAGTTGGCATGAGAAAAAAAAATTTGAGGCAGAAAAACTGAAGATTAATAAAAAGAATGAAAACAACTCTGTCAAATGCAACCTACTGAATCTCAGCAGATCCAAGAAGCATAAGATTCCTATGCCAGGTGCAATTACTCCATACTTATGTTTCAGACCACAGGCTGCATCTGAGGACATTTTATATATTGCCTCAAAGAAAAAGGCACAGAAGAGAAACCAGTGGTTTACAGCATTAAATCAAAAATCGCTTTCCTTATTGATAAGGGCCTTGCACGCTTGCTGAACATAATCTCAAAAAGGCCTGCAGAATAACAAAGTAGCAGCTATGTGTCCGTTTGTTGGTAAAACCACAAAAAGCATAGCCTACAACTGAATTCATTTGCTAGAACAAGGTAGGACCCGCTGCCTTTCCAGGGCATTTCAAGTTACTCCTCCCATTTTCCAGTTTTTGGAGATAAAGCAGGGATTACTGTAAAATGGTTAAGAAACTGGGATACTGTCTAGGGTTAGTACCTAGAAGAACTAGGTTGTCAAAATGCCAGTGGGGGTGGAGAAACTTGGGGTAAGAAGTGATTGGTAAAGTTCAGTTAATCTTTTATTGATAGAGCTTTAGGGTCATCAGTGTAAAAAAGCCTCTATAAAAGATTCTTCTTTGAATGTTAGTTCCTTGAGGGCAGGGTCCTCATCTGTTTAGTTCATTGCCATTTTTCCCATACAGGGAACCATGTAGTATACACTCAATAAATATCTGTTGAAGGAATGAACAGAACAGCTTGCCTTTGTTATCTTTAAGTGCTTCAGGGTACTGATTGTAGCACTAATTGTAGCACTAAACTGTAGCACAAATTTGCATTTGTCTTAGTTAAATCCAGTCGCAGAACAGAAGTCCCCACACTGGTCGAGAACCTCCCTCCACAACACCTGAGGAAACACAGCTGCAGTGGAAATGGGCATTCAAGAGAGTCCTCCTGCCAAACAGAGAAGAACTGGACAGGTTGTCCATCGTCCAGGTGTTCTCGCTGCAAAGACCAGACTGAGCCCTGCCAGGAGACGCTGTCTTATAAAGGATACTCACCCAAGATGCTATGCCATCCCCACCACCTGCAGCCCGATCGTGTGGCTCAGTGGGCATTCCCTTTCCGCTTTGCCACGTGATTTACCCAGGAGAAAGGAAATGCTGCAGCAGTACCTACCACGCATATGCGCAAAGGCAGAGGACGAAGTAGCAAGATCTTGAGCTCTTGCTGCATGGCGGGATAAATTACATCATCTCTCTGAGCCTCAGTTTTCTCATATGTATGTTAGGAATAAAACCAATATCTATATCTTAGGGTTATGAGAATTAATGAATGGAAAACATGGAAAACACTCAGAATGCCACTGCAATACACTTGGAGGAAGAAAATATTTCCAACAAATCGTTTTGGGTCTATTAGACATCGGTTGGGGGAAAAAAATGAACCTCAACCCTGCTTCCCATCATAAACACAAATCACTTCCACATAAATAATAGACCTAACTAAGAAAGGTCAAACCAAAATGCTTCTAAAAGAAAATGTAGGAGAATATCTTCATGATCTTGGGACAAAGATTTCTTTAAAAGGATACAGAAAAACTCTGATTTTAAGAGAAAAAAGGATAAATAATACTTAGGAAAAATCAAGAACTTATATTCATCAAAAGATACCATTAAGAGAATGAAAAATCAAGCCATAAATGGAGACAGGATATTTACAATACGTATATCTTATGTTCTATTACGAACTCCTACAAATCAATAAGAAAAAGATAGAAAACACAATTTTAAAACTAGGCACAGGACTTAAAAAGGCATTTCATAAGAGAGCATATCTAGTGACAAATAAGGACATGAATAGGTGCTCAACACCTATTAATCATCAAAATACAGTCTTGTACCACATAATGACATTTCAGTTAATGACAGACCACATATATGATGATGGTCTCATAAGATCATAATGATGCTGAAAAATTCCTATTACCTAGTGATGTCATAGACATCATAACATCATAGCACAATGCATTACCTTTTCTATGTATAGATATGTTTAGATACACAAATTCTTAGCCGGGTGTTACAACTGCCTATAGTATTCAATACAGTCATGCCGTACAGGTTTGTAACCTAGGGGTAATAGGCTATATCATCTAGCCAAGGTGTGTTGTAGGCTATACCATCTAGGTTTCTGTACATATACTCTATGATAGTTCTGCAGTGATGAAATCACCTAACGACACGTTTCTCAGAACATATCTCCATTGTTAAGTGATGTATGACTGTAAGACAGAAGAAATGCTCAAATTAAAATGTTTGACAATATCAAGTTTTAGAGAGGATGTAGAAAAACCGCAATGCCCATACATTGCTAGTGTGAAGCTAAAGTGATACAGCCACTTTGGAAAACTGCTGAATCTTATTCCCAAAGATAAAAAACCCTATACCTACCCTCTGATGTAGCCATTCTACTTCTAGATATATATGCAAGAGAAATGGATTAACGTGTCCACCGAAGACAGACACACACACACACACACACACAAGAATATTTGTGGCAGCTTTGTGCATAACAGCCACACATGGAAATTACCCAAATGTCCACCAACGGTGGAACAGATAGTGACATATTAACACAATGGAATATTATGCAGCTATGATAAATAATACTTGGCATAGAAACACACTAGAACATGGATAAATCTGAGACATAATGTCAAGCAAAAGAAGCCAGACCCCAGAGCATATATTACATGACCATTTCCATCAAGTTCAAGGGGCAAAAGTAATCGATTGCAGTAGAAGTAGGAATAGTGCTTATCTTGGTGAGGCAGCTGGAGATAGTAGTTATGGATGAGGAAAGCCTTCGGAATTCAGAAGGTAGGAGCCTTCTGAATTACTGGACATACTCTATTTTGATTTGAGTGGAAATTATAGAAGTATACACATTTGTAAAATGCATCAAGCTGTAAGCCACATTTGTATAGTTTGCTGCACGTATGTGCTATCTCATTAAACATAATGAAAATCCACTAAGCACGGTGCAAAGTGCATAGCAATCACCCAAAAAATTAGCACTCTACTATTTTTGTTAATTTTACTCTCACAGTGATAGATTCCTCTTCAACTCCATTCCCTGCTACCAACTTTCTCTGGAAACACTGCAGAGGCAGTACAATATTTTTAAAGCTAAAAACGACTTCTGATTTTTTCTTCTGTCTCAGAAAATGTGTATGAAAGTCAAAGACGCTTTTATTCCAAATGACTCCTCCTGCTGATTATACTTAGGCAAGATAGCAAAATGTACAGCACAATCAAGCCAGCATCAAAACAGAGAAGGAAAGAAATGCAGACAGGACAGCTGATTATCAGATGCATCGAACAACCTGGGCATTGAAGAAGCACTTGCTCCTTGCTTTAATCTCATGACACTCGCCTTCCTCAGGAGTCTTTTAAAATCCTGGAAAATGTCTCCCAGATTTCCCTTTTATTCAGGGAAGACAATCTGATTGCGGTCCACACAAAAGGAGTAACTTCTCAGAGATGTGGCGTCTGCACATTATCAGTAGGACTCCACCTTACAATCAGCAAGTTCAATAAGGAAGGTGGGGTGGTGACATGGTTGGTCCCACCTGACTCATCAGCGTTTCATTCCTTACTAATTCACAACTTGACTTTGGGTTAACCTTGAATGTTTATGGGATAAATGGATTGGGCTTTGGTAGCAGAGGGGTGAGGAGTAGGAAATGAAACAAAAAAACAGAGCAGTATCCAAGTGCTAGCTCCTGGATACAAAAGAAACTGGAAGAGGTTGATATATTAATTTATATGTCTCATCATACACTGTTTAAGCTAATCAGGCTGGGCACGGTGACTCATGCCTGTAATCCCAACACTTTGGGAGGCTGAGGCAGGCACGATCACTTGAGGTCAGGAGTTTGAGACTAGCCTGGCCAACATGGTGAAACCCTGTGTCTACCAAAAAAATACAAAAATTAGCTGGACATGGTGGCCTGTGCCTGTAATCCCAGCTACTCAGGAGGCTGCCGCAGGAGAATCGCTTGAACCTGGGAGGTGGAGGTTGCAGTGAGCTGAGATCGCACCACTGCACTCCAGCCTGGGCAACAGAGGGAGACTCTATCTCAATAAATAAATAAATAAATAAATAAATAAATAAATAAATAAATAAATAAAAATTAAATAAATAAAAAAGCTAATCAAATCCTCCAAATTTACACTTGGGTCAATGCGAGTGGAGTCAGCATCAGATAGAAATGCTGACAGAAGTTGGCAGATGGAAGTCCCTCTCTCCACATGAATGGTTAGTTCACTTCAGAAGTTACTTATTCATAGAAATAGAGAGAAATGACTATACTCCACAAAGATATCACTCTGTCGATGCCAGAATCCATTTCACACTTTAACCTGCCATAAATCTCCTAAAATAAAATGATACAATTTTGGTGAACACCTGTGAATTTGTGAAGTGAGTTGACCTCACGTTAACCAAAATTGGTGAAAAATGTCTGGCCTAGCCTGCATCAGATGATAAACGAGTCTCCACTTTCTGATAGTATCAAAACCAGCTGGTGGTCTGGCATGTGGTCAAGTTACACCAATGTGGGAACCAAAATGGCTGGGGTTGAGTGCTGTATCCTGTAACTATAATTTCAGGCCCTCTATCAAGACAAAGAAATGGTATCTAAATCGGGATATGCACAATTGCAAAATGTCAACAGCGAGTACTACAGAGGGACAAGGATGCAAGAAGCGAGGATGGGAGGAGAGCTGAGTGGGGACTCTGCAAAGGGCGCTCCCTTCTCCCTCCACGTTTAAATAGAACACGGGCAGTTTCTCCCTGTGCTTATCAAACCCAGATATTTTCAGATGCTGTTCTAGCTGCAAACTCATGAAATGATCCTTGAAATTATATTACCAACAGAAATTTTCCTTCATTGCTTATTTTGATATAATTTCAATAAATGTACGGTATATAAAATTACTTCTTCATTTCCTCCTGATTCTGAAAATGAAATTCAATTTATGAACCAGCCTGTGGAACTCCAGCAGAGTGCAATACACCGGCAGTGTATTATTGGCTGTGGGACCAGGTCCCCACGGGAGAACAAATCACCCTTTAAGGGACAAGGTAATCGTCAAGTTCATTTCTAGTGGGTTAAATCGTGACCTTGGATTCTTAATCCATAGCAGCCACCCAGACACCCTATTTCTCTGATCTGTTTTGTGGTCTCTGAAAAGGGGCAGGAGAGAGTTCCTGTAGACATCATGAAGTTCAAACACTGTGAACACAGGTGTGTACTCCAAGCTGTGACCTGTGGGGAAGGCAGAAACCTGGAGCCTGAGAGGCAGGCAGTGCTGTGGGCCCCAGAGTTTCTTCCTGAAGGCTCTGGATAAGAGGGGAGAAGAAAGTTGTTTCTATTAGGTTGGTGCAAAAGTAATCGTGGTTTTTGCAATTAATCAATTTAAAAAAAAAAAAAAAGGCAAAAACCGCAATTACTTTTGCACCAACCTAATAGGAACTATGTTAGAATGATGGTCTCAGGTGATGAGTCTCTGATGACTTTTTTAAAGTCATCAAATAGTCAAGACATATGGATGTATAATGAATAACAGGTTGTCCATACTCACCATTCAGATTAAGAAATAAATGTGGCCGGGTGCAGTGGCTCACACCTGTAATCCCAGCACTTTGGGAGGCCGAGGCGGGCAGATCACGAGGTCGGGAGATTGAGACCATCCTGGCTAACACGGTGAAATCCCGTCTCTACTAAAAATACAAAAAATTAGCTGGGTGTGGTGGCGGCGCCTGTAGTCCCAGCTACTTGGGAAGCTGAGGCAGGACAATGGCATGAACCCGGGAGGCAGAGCTTGCAGTGAGCGGAGATCATGCCACTGCACTCCAGCCTGGGCAACAGAGCGAGACTCCATCTCAAAAAAAAAAAAAAAAAAAGTTACCAAAAGTCCTCTATACCTTTCCCCCATAACTTCCCCTCCTCAGGTAAACACTGCCTGGATTTGAGGTCTGTCCTTTCCTCGGTCTACTTTGATACACATATACCATTTCTTTAGCAACCTGTGACATCATTTTGCATGTTGTGAAACGTTTACAAATAATACTGTACTGTTCATACCCTGCTGGAATTCTCTCCTTCTGCTCAATATTTTAAATGAGATTCACCCAGGTTAACACTTGTAGCTCTAATAAGTTCCTTTGCACTCCTGTATAATGTGAGTAGGTCACTTCTTTCTGCTCCTTTTTGTTTTTCACTTTCCAAATTGCCTCCATGGGGCTGGTGTTACTTTGAACATCGAGATGAGTTGGGCAAGGGAGAAACATCCTCCACATGCCTCCTCCCCACTCCTCCTAAGTTCTCGCTCTTGGGGGGTGACGGTGTTGAGTCAGGAACCTGGAAGCATTCGCCAGTCCACTCCTCTCCCAGCCAATGATGCAGTCCTGCTGGCAGCCCTCCTAATGCCCCTCAGACTCTGCAATATCCTCTTCACTCTCGAGGCCTCACAGCAGGAGCCCACCTTTCCTGCCTATATTGTGGTGCTGTATTTGCCCAGCTTTCTCTTTGTCTTGCCTCAGTCCAAGTTCATCTTCATTCATCCCAACTGCTAATATCCCAGGCCAGGCTACCATCATCTCATACTTGTATTACTTTGCCAGTCTCATTACTGGTGAAACTAGACCAGCCTCCAGCCTCATTGTCACAGGATTTTCTTAAAACAGAAACTTGTACCTGATCAAATCCCCTCCCCTCCACTTCAAAAATCCTTCAGTGACTTCTCATTGTCTTCAGGATGAAATCCAAACCCCAAAGCATGACATACAAGACTCTCCTTGTGATCTGATCCCACCTGGCCAGCCTCATCTCCTAAGACCGCAGCCATCTCCTAAGACCGCAGCACTAATGAGCTGTTGAAATTCTGCAGGCGGGCTGTGCACCCCCTCACCTTGCAATGGTTTCCTCTGCGTATGCTTGTTCTGCCTTTCCTCACCTGGGCAATGTTAGCCACGGGTCCTTCAAGACACAGCTCAGCTGAGCTGAGAAGCCTCAGGAGGCCTTTCTTGAGCCTCCACCCATCTGAGTGGGGCTCCCTGCTCTGTGGCCCTCAGCATCCGTTGCATTTGTGGCTCCCATGTGAAACTCACACTGTTGGAACACTTCTATGTTACTGCCATGGATGAAGAATCCAAAGTCATGATTTAACCCACTAGTAATGTGTCTCTCTTCTTCCCCAACCAGAGTTGGGCTCCCAGAGAGCAAGGGCTGTGCCTTGTACTTTGGATCCCCAGGGCCCAGCTCAGTGCCCACTCTTGGCAGTGCTGGGTAAATGCTGGATGGACTGAATCAGGCTGCCTGGGGGAATGTGAGGGCCACACACCATTAGAAATGCTAAAGGGCAATGATCTCATTACTGGAATGATCGCGAAGCCAGTACCCTGAACGTGGCTTTCCCACATCACTGAAGTCCATCTCTTTGTGCCAAAAATACCTGCATGTAGTAATTTATAGGGAACATTTTGTAAAACCATTCTATGCCAGCTGATATTTGGCCAATATTCTCTTATATACCTGGATGTGTTGTTTACAACCACATTTATCCTCATAGGCCAATGCCTATGCCCTGTAGTTGTTAAATATTTTCAATGTCACTCCTTATTGTTTGTTTCCTTAAATTTTTAAAGTAAGCAATACAGATGTTTCCAGCATTTCCGTGTTTCCATGCATGCTCTGTTATAATGAGCACCTATTCTTACATAGTAAAATCCAGACAAGGGTTTCTCCTTACATCAGCGGGCCCCATATGGCTCAGCTTTTTTATGGACACCTGATATCCCTTCTGTCAATAACATTTGCTCTCATCTGTCATTTCTCAGTTGACAAGGGCAAGTTCTGTGTTTGCAGCAGTGAATATCTCTTACAGTGATATTCAGAATTGTCACTGGGAGCAGGACTGAAGGCAGCCAGGAAAAGCCACCTGCCTTAAGGAGGCTATGGATCCATCCATCCCCACCAACCCCTGACCCTCCCTCCTCTCCTTTCACCTTCTGCCTCCGCCTGGTTGCTACAGGTCAGTGCTGGTGGAATTGATCGGAAGATGGGTGCCAGAGAAGCTGGATTATCTCTGCCATCTCTAACCAGAAGCCTAATCATTTAAAAAACCAACCAAGAAACCAGCCAACCAAGAAACCTCACCTTTTTCTTATATGATAAGAACCAGCCAAGTCAGGATATTTTATGTAATAGCTTATTTCAGAGGGTTTCCTTCAGCAAGCAAGTCAGGAATATTTTTTCCTAGTGTTTACTAACAGCTCCTAGTCATGCTCAAAATACTTGCCGGAAATTCTACTGAAATTAGACCCTCAAGAGTTTCAGAGAAAATGCAGCATAACATTATAAATGATAAATAATGTGAAATTAGACACCGCGGAGAACTGCATATTTGGCCGTTTCAAGTTCTAGGCCTTTTTCCTTTCCTCTCATAAGAGCCAGCTTATGTGGAGTTAGGCTGCCTGAAGGTTATACATTTTCAGTTTATAATATCTGCCCTTAACAATAAATATCATATTTCTATACAACCGCTCCATTGTTCCCCCCAACAAATCTCACTAGACAGTTCCCCTTGGCCAGCAAGAATTACTTTCAGAAGGAAATAATCCCCACAACCTCAGTGATTTGTAAGTGGGTAAGACTCAGCCTAAGATGAAAACACACCAGTGATCCGAGTCTTCATTTTTAATTTCAGCATTCACTTGCAATAGGAGGAAAACCAAATTAATTTTCCACTTTACTTCATTGGCGAACTATTTCTCGCTTTGCTGAAGGTTCGAGGCACGGTGATAAATGGTGAATAATAAGCTGCCGACACACACAGTGCATGGTTGGAGGCCCTGAGACTTCATCTTAATGGGCAGTCCTGTCCTGCCACCAGGAAGCCTCGTCACCGTGTCCAGTCCTGACTCACAATGGCCTTCAGGGCCATTGGAGGGCATAGGTCTCAAACCAGAATGACCCCATGGGCATCATCGAAAATGTAACTCTACTAAGAGAGCCCCACCACGGTGCTTCTTCAGAGACGGCAGAGGAACCAAAGCCATCCCCATGGAGACGCCTGCTCTTCTGTGCTAGAGGTCAGCAAACGTCTTCTGAAAGGGCCAGAGAGTCAATATCATAGGCTTTGCAGGCCATGCTGTCTCTGTTGCTGCTACTCAACTCTGCACTGCGGTGTGAGACCTTCCCTGGATGATATGTCAACCAATGGGCGTGGATGCATTCCAACAGAATTTTATTTCTGGACATCGAAATGTGGATTTTGTATAATTTTTGCATGGCATAAAAGATTATGCTTCTTTTAATCCATTTTAAACGTAGAAAACATGCTTAGCTCAGAGGTCTTACAGAATCAGGCAACCTGATCTTCTAGGACAGTATCTATTCACCCTACAAAGCCTACGTTGGGAGTGCATCCCTCTAGCTGTTTGGATGAAACCAAACTCTCACAGGTAATTTAAGACACAAGTACAATGCATCCCTCCACTTCCTGTCACTGGTTTTTACCACCTGCTCACAAAGAGGTGGTCAGAGTGGACAAACAATTCAGTCACCATGTGCAGCCAAAGGTACCATAATAGCTGGAAAAGAATCAGGAGACGTCTGGAAGAATCTTTAGAAAGTACACCAAGAATATAATTCATAACCTGCCGCTGTTTCCAAAGTGTGGGCCCTCAACCTCTAATTAATCTTAATGGCACTGCTGACTGCTTCTGCTCTTGGTATCATGATGAAAATTCACCACACGTTTCATTCAAGCACACGTGACGCTTGAATACCTTAGAAGAGAGTGATTCCATGGAGATGAAATTGCAAAGCGGCAAGCTGGCTGAAATTCTGCAGCTCACAGAGGAGAGTGTGGGTGTGAAATTGTAGGCAATTACATTTTATCACTGCTACACAAGTTTCTGCTGAATTCATTAAAGTTTGCTCCGAGAATCGGGTTGGAGGACTGTGGAATTTCGGTGGTCCCGATGACAAAAACGAAAGCAGATTTTCACTTTCCGTGCTGCAGGAGCCACAGAAAGTCCGCAGTGCAATGAGGCTTGGATGTGACTGAGAAATGTCATCTCCTGGAACTGCAGCTGCAAATTAAACAAGGGGACTCTCTCATAGAAACAATGACTGCATTCCAAGCAGAGAGAATCAGGGAACAGAGAGGACAGGCAAACAGTGGACAGATGTGTGCCTGACACAGAGGGAGCAGGCCCCTTTCCCGGGCCCCGGGTGGCCTGCTGAGTGCCGGTCAACACCTCCAGATAGGAGCACAGGAAGAGAGGAGAGGTGTAAATTTGGAAGTTAAGTGAGAAAGAACCCCCCACTGAGAGATGAATTAGAGATGTAAAAGCTGTGACCAGGAAGGTCTTCCTAATTAGAAAACTGAGGAAAGATCTTGGGCCTGACATGAAGCGTTCATTTCGGCTTCAGCACCTCAGCTGGAGAGTCCTGGGTGCCGCCCTCCCGCTGAAGTGCTGACTGCCTTCTCTCCCCTCTGTCCGAGCGGGGACAGGCTGCCCAGAGGCCGCTGCAGGCCCAGCAGCTTCCTGCCAGCGTTAGTTTATCCAGAACCTCTATGAGCATGGCCCAGAGGGTCCCTGATGGAGGGAGAAGGCGGCCCTCATCTCACTGCTGCATGCACGTGCTAGCATCTGCCAACTTTCCACATCCAATCTGATTTGCCTAGCCACCCCCTGCCCTCCCTTAGACTGTACGGAAGCCAAGTCCAAAGGCTGGGCCTCTCCCTAGAGTGGACATCCACAACCAACATTCTGTGTTCTTCCCCCACCAAGACCAACCTGCTAACCACACAGGCAATGAGACATTCCTCTTAACAGAATCCCTCATTCCTGCAGATAGCATGAGACAGAACAGTCCCAGACAAGCCAGCTGGAAATCCAGTCTCCATTAATTGCTACCTGTGGCACCCTGGGTGGCCCAAGTGACCTTGCTGATATGCAGATTGTCCCACCTGTCAAACGGGCACAGAGCAATCTGCAGACGCTCAATGAGCGGTTCCTCTCCCTTCCCTGGGATAGGACTATTTTGGATTCTGAAGGCACAATCAGTTTTAATGGGCACCAATTGTGTGGTTACAGACAATTCTCCTATAGCCTGCTGCTAAGAGGCCTATAACCCACCTGACAGTCAGCAATATCCAGGGAGCAGAGCCTGCCAGAGCTCCCCAACCAGGACAGTAAAACCATCAGGCGAGCCCCTTCTTTCACAATTTACCAAATGCACATAACCCCATCTGCCAACCTGAGGCTGCACTCGCACATAGCGCAGAGACCAAGATTCCCAGAGGAAGGGTGTCTGACTGAACTCACTTCTCCCGGCCACCGGCAGTGGCATGCTGCCACCCACTCTCATGGGCTGGGCGGAGGGACCCACGTACATTGCTTTCCATGGCTGTGCAGGTGACATCACACATGCACATGATGTCACACTGATGACCTGAAACCAGCCCCGGAGTATTTACACCACAGAAAGCGGCAAATGCTACAACTCAGGGCAAAATTCCCCACCAGCACTCCAGCTGGTTGTCAAAACTGACCAGCACATGCCGGGCACGTCCACTCACCGCCATGGGCCCCAAGAGGGGAGTTCATTGGCACTGCAGTAGAGTGAGGCTAAAGAGAGGCCACTCGTCCACCGCATGCCTGCCACCCCCACCCTCACACCGCATCTGGCCTGTGACAGAATGAGCCTTGAGACCCCAGCTTTTACCCCCAAGATGCAGTGAAATAGATCCTGGGCAGCCCAGGCCAAGCCCTGCCTCAGCTTGATCAGGGTTTAACCAGAGCCGTAAATGGCCACATGCAAAGCTCCTGTGGTCACTGGGTGTGCAGCGTGGGAAAGAAGGGCTCTGACCTCTGGAGCCTGTTTTTCTATCTATAACGAAAGGACAATCACAGTCAAATCCTTAGAGGGTTGGTGTGAGGATTCAAGGGGATTATTTGTGTGAAAATGTGTGGACCAGCTGGTGGCTGTGAGCCCAATCCACACTGATGGCTGTGATAGAGGTGGCTATGATGAGCAAATATCCCGTCTGCCCGCTCAGCAAAGGGATCTGTGAGCACTAAACATAGGAACACAACCCATGGCATCCTGCCTCCAGAGTTTGCTCATTTGCCCGCTGTGAAACTATTTGGTCCTGAGGCCAGAGGAATTGGCGGCGGCAGCTGATGGACATCCTGCACTCATTAACCAACACTGACCGAGGATCAGCCAGTAGCAGCCCTGCCTTCAAGTGGCTCACAGTCCCGTGCAGGGCCAGATGAGTAAAGGCCCTGACCACGGAAGCTGAGAACAGGCGTTCTCAATCTCAGCACTGCTGACCCCTGGGGCCAGAGCAGTCTCTGCATGAGGGCTGTCCTGTGCCTTGTGGGAAGTTAGCAGCATCCCTGGCCTGCACCCACTGGATGCCCGTAGTCCCCATCCCACCCCAGTTGTGAAAACCACAAATGTCTCCAGACATTGCAAATAGCTCCCACTCGCTATCTGTCTGCTTGGGGAGACATGGACCAGGAACAGGGCTCTAGACCACAGGCCCTGTAGATCTGCAGGCTCGGAAGAAATCCAGAGAAGCATATGCCAAAATGTCAGCAGCAACTTTCCTCTCCACGCTTTTTAGTCTCTGTGGGCTTTGTAACCATCCAGATGAACATCAAGAATGGAGACCCAGTCCACCAGGTTGTGGTGAGCACAGAAGAGGGTCTAGAAGTGGTGACTCTAACCTGGGTCCCAAAGGCAGCAGCAGCAAAGTCCCACTGTGGGTGCCATCCTCCTTCCAATGCAAACACAAACCAACAGCCAAGCCTGCAAACCTTCAAGGAACAAACGGCTTGGCTCTCAGAGGAGGCCATAGTCTCATCCAAGCAGCATGTAGCCCGAGTCCCTGGAGTTTGTGTCCTGGCGCCCACCCAGTGTGAACCTTGCCTTCAACAGCAAAGAAAGGGCCCGCCTTTTGCAGCCTGGAGAAGTTCCCAGATTGAAACCATAGCAACCTCCTCCATCTCATGTGGAAGTGGCCAGCCTTGCTCCACAGCCACTCAGACACACGATTGGCTTTGGGCTTCCTTCTCTCTGCCTCCTACATATGTGTGGCCTGACTACTGAGTGTCCTTCACTCATCCCCACCCTCCTGAAGGCGTCCAATTAAAGACTGAAATGAAGACCTCTTTGCATGACTCAATTACAAGTTTAGGAATAAGACTCTTTCTCTCTATATATATATATTATATAATATATATTATATTATATATTATATATAATATAATATATAATATAATATATATTATATATTATATATTATATTATATATAAAATATAAAATATATTATATATTATATATTATATAATATATAATATATAAAATATATTATATATTATATATAATATATAATATATATTATATATTATATATAATATATAAAATATATTATATATTATATATAATATATAAAATATATTATATATTATATATAATATATAAAATATATTATATATTATATATAATATATAAAATATATTATATATTATATATAATATATAAAATTATATAATACATAATATAATATTTATATTACATATTATGTAATATAATATATATTATATTATATATTTATATTATATATAATATTATATTATAATACATATTTATATTATATATAATACTATATTATATTATATATTATATATATTTATATTATAAATATAATATACAATATATACTATATATTATGTATAATATACAGTATATATATTATATAATATATAGTATATATTATATATAATATACAGTATATTATATATAATATACAGTATATATGTTATATATAATATATAGTATATATTGTATATATTATATATAAAATAATATATATTATATATTATACACACACACACACACAAACTTGTGCATCAGTCAATTTGCTGTCACCCTCCTTAAAAACAAGGCACTTGTAGAACACCAAGCTCTGCTTTTTAAAAATGCCCTTCATTATTAGCATCTGGAAAATTGGCACGTTTCCAGTGAAACGAGAAACTTCGCACTCTGCAGTCCAGGCTCTGCACTTGTGGTAGCTTAAGGAACTTCAAAGCTCCTTGTTGTTTGAACAAATTGGAAACAGAAAACAAAGGATGAAAAGAGGCCATCCCCATGCAAGTACTCTCCATCCAGGAGGGGAGCAGAGTCTCATCAGCCTTTGATGGGCCACATTCCTCTCTCAAAGCTCCAGATGGTGGTCGCAGCATCCTCCACCCGCTGTTTTGAGACTGAGAGAAAAACCTCTCAGATGCTGTGCTGCATGTGCAAGCAAATGCACCTAACAGCATGTTACCAGCCACTGAAGACATGATGGTTAACCCAAATAGCACTCCTCCACGTCCCCTTATCATTTCCATATTCACAAAGAAGACCATTTTCCTGTGTGCAGCTCTGGGTATTTTCAGACTACCCTATTGTCATTAGTTATGAATTTTCCACTATAGTCCTGTGAGTGGGCTCATTGCCCAGCCAGGTGTAGGACTGACAGGCAGGCTCTGAAGCCAGAAAGCCTGGCATTTATGCAAGGATAACCTTGGGTAAATTATTTCACCTGATCCAATTTGGTCTCCTCACCTTCTAAACATTCACGATCATTATACTTACAGATGGGGTTATAGAATGGATCAAATGGAGGTAGCTATGCTTGAAAGACAGTAAGCCAACATGTGATGTTATTAGTTTTCAAAGTAAGCGAATATTCATTAAGGGTCCCCTATGTGTCAGGCACTGTGCTAAGTCCTGGAGATAAAACAGTGAAGAAAGTGGACAGAATCTTTACTCAGAAGAAGAGTACAGGCCTTCAGGGAACAAGAAAGAAAAACATCAAGAATTACCGCCAGTTTCAGTGAGTTCCACAATGGAAACACAAGGGCTGCAATGAGGGATACTGGGGCAGCCTTGCTGGAGTGCACAGGACCAAGCCCCCTGAAAAGCCACCTGAAAGGCGAGAAGGAAGGAAACCACCGGCAAAGAGAAGGCAAAGGGTATTCCAAGGGCCGGTGCAATAGCCTGGGCAGGCACCCTGAATCAGGAAGGACGTCGGTTGAGGTTGAGGACCAGAAAGAGAACAGTGAGACTGGAGCTGGTGCCTGTGGGGCAGTGGCATGGAGGACCACAGGTGCTGCTGACCTTTTAGGAAAAGCACTTTTGCTGTTGAGTGGAGGATGGACCAGGGAGGGGCAAGAGCGGAGGCAGCGAGACCAGTTAAGAGGATACATCTGGGAGGCAGGACACACAGGACTTGACGATGGAGCACACATCGGGAAGACAGGTGGGGGAGGGACTTTAAAATGACCTCTAGATTTCCTACTGAGACCGGAAGCCCAGGGAGAAGATCTGGGGGCAAGAGGAGAGGAAGTGAAAATTTCCATTTAGACACACCCATACTGAGAGGCCTATTACCCACCAAAGGTGGCCCTGGGTGGGCCATTGCCTGTGAACATGGAGCTCAGAGGGGACCCTGCAGGGAGCAACAGCTGGGTGCCCTAGTCATACAGAAGTAGTTACAGCCATGGGGATTGTATTAGTCCGTTCTTGCATTGCTATAAAGAAATATATAAGACTGGGTAAATTGCAAAGAAAAGAGGTTTAACTGGCTCACGGTTCTGCAGGCTGGGGTAGCATGGCTGGGAAAGCCTCAGGAAACTTTCCTTCATAGTGAAAGGCGAAGGGAAAGCAGGCATGTCTTCGCTTGGCTGGAGCAGGAGGAAAAGGATAAAGGGGAAGGTGCTACACACTTTCAAACAACCAGATCTTGTGAGAACTCACTCAGTATCATGAGAACAGCAAAGGGGAAATCCACCCCATGATCCAATCACCTCCCAACAGGCCCCTCCTCCAACACTGGAGATGACAATTTGACATGAGATTTGAGCAGGGACATAGATCCAAACCATATCAGGAGGCATGAGACCCTCTTCCCCCACCCCCGGGAGATTTGCTCAGAGAGGAGCAAACCCACAGCTGGGTTGGCTGAAGGAGGGTGACCAGCAAAGCAGGGTCGGAAGCCCTGGAAGGTGACTTGGAGGAGACCACAGAAAGGGGTGTCCTTGAGCCAGAAGAAGATCGAGACTCGACTGCATTCTGTGCTGCTAGGAAGCCAAGCAAGGTGGGGACACAGAGGTGTTGTCCCTGTGGACCTTGTTAGAGCAAACGCCAGACTGGAGCAGGTGGAGAAGGGGGACAAGGGATGGGGGATGGTGCCCCCTCTGAGAAGTGTTTCCAAGGGAGAAGAAGCCTCGAGTGGCACCTTGAGAGGGATGAATGACTAGGGAAAGATATTTGTAAGATGGGGCATGTTTGTATGCTGATGGAAATAATCCAGGAGAAGAAATGAGTGGTATTGTTTATTGTACAAGAAATGGGGGAAAAGAGAAGGAGAAAACCTCTGGGAAAGGAGAGGAAATGGAATAGAAGCAAAGTGGAAGCTTAGGCCACTTCCTAAGCTTAGGCCACCTAAAAGGTGGGCAAATCTCCACAGCCAGAGGGAGGAGGCAGTAGTTTTCTGCTGCTGTCTAACAAAAAACCACAAATGGAGCCCTCAGAACAGCACATGTTTATAACTCACAGGTCCCTAGCTCAGAAGCCAGGCCGGACCCAACCGGGCTCTGTGTCCAGAGTCACACAAGGCTGGAATCAGCCCGTTAGCCAGGGCTGGTTCTCATCTGAAGCTTGGGATCCTCCTCCCAGCTCTTTCTGTTGCTGGCAGAATTCAATTCCTTGTGGTTGAAGGACCAGCGTCCTCATTTCCTTACTGGCTGTTGCTGGCCAGAGAATGCTGTCTGCTCCTAGGGGTCTCCCTCAGGTCCTCACCATATAGCCCCTCCGTCTTCAAAGCCAGCACAGAATCCCTCACCCTGAACATCCCTGACCTCAGGAAGGGCAGGACCTTTTCATGGGCTCACTGGTTTAGTCAGACACACCCTGATAATCTCTTTCGATTAACTCAACCTCAAATGACAAGTAACCTAATCATGGGAATTATATTCTATCACATATTCGCGGGCTCTACCCACACATAAGGCATGGGGATTGTGCAGGGCTTGTACCCAGGGGTTCAGAATCTTAGCATTCTGCCTACACCAGATAGAGGGAAAAGACAGCCAGACAGAGGTGCTTTAGGAGGCTCAGAGTGGGGAAGCCAAGGGGCTCACAGCTCACAGTGCCATTTCCCAGTGTAACTGGAGAGGAGTTCACCTGAGGAGAAGGCAGGAGGATCTCCAGGAGGGCTGAAGAGTGAAGACAAGGAGGTTAGGGCATGAGGATCTTAAGGACGGTTCAGGAATGAAGACAAGGAGGTTTAGGGCACCTCCCAGCCAAGGGATGAGGCCGGGCTGGCAGGAGGAGGTCTGGAGAGGAAGATGGGCACCAGAGCCCTGCTGGGGGCAGGGATGGGGTGAAAGCAGGGGCAGCAGCCCGGGGGCAGGGTGCAGGGCGACGTCAGCTGGCAGGAGGGTATGCAAGTCAGGCTCTTCAAGAAGGGAGGGAAAAAGAGTCTGGGAGCAGTAGAGGGGGGTTTCAGGGAACCAAGGACACCTCCTCTAATTCCAAGGGTGGCTGCCAGGGGTGGGTAGCCACAGGGTGGCCACTTTGAGAAGGAACTGGTCTATGATTCCTGAGGGCTCTGGAGTCCCAAGAGAACCTCTTGTTAGTGCCACATTTGATAGAAAAAATGCAGCTCTTTCTGGGGCCCCACGAGATTCCTTCCTCCTTTATTGCAGCACAGATCCTTACAATAAACTGTCTTTATGGGGAGGAGCATGAGTGAGTCTCTCTTCCTTATAACCTGTAAGGTCCAACTCACCCCAACACTTTATGCTAAGCAGAGAGAGACCAAGAGAGACTGGGCCTGCCTTTGAGGGTTCTACAGTCTGATATGAACCCACAAATAATCATCACATACATCAAACCCAGGCAGGCCACAGTTCGGGTGTAAACCAAGTAAGTATCTTGGCAATACATTTTTGTAAAGAGATGAGAAAATAAAAAAATTAGAAGCAGAAGCCAGGGTGAGCAGAAAGAGGGTGTGTCTTGGGAAAAGAACAAGATGGGATTTACTGGAAGTGTGGAGTCTTACCTCTCAGCACAACCTGTTGGGTGTCTATGGCCAATCTATGCTAATGGCTCTCAGTGTTATAAAAGAATAGCCAACCAAAACATGGAAAATAGCTCTTCTGACTGTCCCTAGTAAAATCAACCCAAGGCACAGGGTAACCAAGTTTACAAGGGACCCCAAAACTCCTAAAGTGTTTCTGAACTGTGGAGAAAGCAGGTCGTGTGTCACTTTCAAGCTTAAAAAAGAAAAGAAAAGAAAAGAAAAACAATGCTGCTTTTTAGCTGGTGACTTCACAGCGCATTCCATGGTGACGGTACTAAATGATTCATCGTAATCCTTGTGAACCAGAGGCAACAGCCTGCATCTAAAAGAAATGTCTCTTTAAAAATTAAATAAAGCAAAAATTCTCTGCGGGTGCTGGTGTTACACTGCATGCTGAGCTCTGCGCTAATCGTATTCTCCCACGTAATTGCAGCCCCTGGTTTATGCTGCACTATCTCTCTGCCTTTGATTCCCCTGCACAGTATACTTTATGCCTGCGACTCAGAAACTCCTTGGGGCAGGGACTTCATTAAGGTTTATGTCAATCAGTAAAGAGTTATGTGCATTTTCAACAGTGCTGGCACACAGTGGACTTTATGCACTGCCTCACTTTCTTCCTTTAACTTCCCACCAAGCCAGTGTGCTCTCTATGTTTCAGGAGTGAAATGCATTTACGTGAACCCCAAGCAGTTAATATATTATGACCCAGTTAGCACAGTTTTACTTCACGGTACTATAATGTAATGCTCAATGATTTTTAAGCAATAAAAGGAGTGACTTTAAAACTTAATTAGGAAAATTTAGACCCTACAGGGTTCATAATGAGTTTTTGAAAACTTTGGAGTAATGCACTGAGATTCCTGAGATTTATCTCATGGGAATCTCAGAAAGGGTTTTTTGAGCCATTGTAAAACTATTCTCAAAGCAACTATTTCTTAGCCTCACTGAAGGTATTTTGCTGAAAATAAATGAAAAACCAAACAAGAATGCCACCACTTCTATGAGAAGCAAATCCCATATTACGATTCCATTTCTGTATTATTTGGGGAGGTTCCTAAATATCCCCTATGTTTCATGATACTAGGCCACAGCTATGCTCTTTCTCACACTTCCAATCCAGTCTTTCAAAATAATATGATCTCATTTAAAAGAAAAAAAGTGAAACTATTTGAGTCGTAATGGAACCCGTATCAAGATCCCAGAATCATATTTTCTCAATGCTCCCTGCTGCAGCATCTCCACAGACAGCAGTCTCCAATGCCATTTCCATCCCATCCATTTCACAAACCTGTGCTCAGCCCACAGCTTTATCTACTTCCATTAAATAGATGTGCTTGCAGCAGGAAGTTGCCATGGAAATAAATGTTAGGTTTGGCACCAGTTCCTTTTAAAGAAGCTGCAATTGGAAACGTAAACGCAGTGAGAAGATGCAGCCAGTGAGAGCAATGCACCCAGCTCCTGACCCACGAGGTCCTTCTGGGGACACTGAGACTTCTTTTAGAAGTGAGTGTAATGCAGTCACTTTTCAAAGACAAGAATCATTCATTCTTGACCCGGCAGGGGGCTCCCACAACCTCGTCCAGGCCAAGGGGCAGGTGAGACTCACCAGGGCAACGATTTGTCTCAGGAGGACTGGCCCTGAGCCCGGTGGCCCCAGTCACCCAGGAGCAGCACAGTCGGGAACCTGCAGGGCTGCTCCTGCAGCAGAGACTTCTAGCAGCCAGGGCAGTCGGGGACAGGCTGATTACCTGTTGCTCTGCCACTGGGAAGCCTCCAGGCATCCCTGCACCCTGGAAGGATGCAGAGGGAGGAGGCGGCACATGAATAATGAATATACTCTCACCTCCCATCATTAGCATTCCATTCAAAGGACGCAAATGAGGCATTCATTTTTCCTCCTGGCTTGAAAGGAGAAGTGTCTCCGGGAATAAGCAAGTGGGACCTGGGACACTGGGTGGGGTGAGGGGGAAGGTAGACCACCCACTGGGGTTGACTTTCCCACTCACCGTTCAGCAAAGTGACAGTTCACCACCAGGACTGGAAATAACATTGTCAGAGAACAGAACCTGGGACTCCAGGCGTAAATAAACCCAAGACCTCAGGCCACTGGCTACCAAACCTCAAGGGGCACCAATCACACCTAACAATGCAGGTAGTCAGGCCTTATACACTTCCTGGCAGGATACCAAGCACCTGGAATCCCTGTCCTCTCAGAGGAAGTCCCTGCTAGAAGTAGTGGCAAAAGGAAAACCTCAAAAGGCCTTCTGATGCCCTGGTCCAGCATCGATGCTTAGTACATTTGTCAGAGGCATTTGAACCACAGCAAGTCCATCTTGGATAGGACCTGGGTAAAATAAGGCTACGACCTGCTGTGCTGTATTCCCAGGAGGTTAAGGCATTCTTAGTCACAGGAGGCGACAGGAGGTCGGCAGAAGATACAGGTCATACAGACCTCCCTGATAAAAGAGTTTGCAGTAAAGAAGCCTGCCAAACCCACCAAAACCAAGATGGCAATGCGAGTGACCTCTGATCATCCTCACTGCTACACTCCTGTTACAGGAAACGGGTCCTGATCCAGATCCCAAGAGAGGGTTCTTGCATCTTGCGCAAGTAAGAATTTAGGGCGAGTCCACAGTGCAAAGTGAAAGCAAGTTTATTAAGGAAGTAAAGAAATAAAAGAATGGCTACTCCATAGACAGAGCAGCCCCAAGGGCTGCTGGTTGCTTATTTTTATGGTTATTTCTTGGTGATATGCTAAATGAGGGCTGGATTATTCTTGCCTCCCCTTTTTAGACCATATAGAGTAACTTCCTGACATTGCCATGGCATTTGTAAACTGTCATGATGCTGGTGGGAGTGGAGCAGTGAGGACAACCAGAGGTCACTCTCCTCACCATTTTGGTTTTGGTCAGCTCCTTTACTGCAACCGGTTCTATCAGCAAGGTCTTCATGATCTGTATTTTGTCCCGACCTCCTATCTCATCCTGTGATTTAGAATGCCTTAACTGTCTGGGAATGCAGCACTATAGGTTTCAGCCTCATTTTACCCAGCTCCTATTCAAGATGGAGTTGCTATGGTTCACATGCCTCTGACACTCCTACCAGCACCATGACAGTTTACAAATGCAACGGCAATGTAAGGAAGTTACCCTATATGGTCTTAAAAAAGGAGGCATGAGTAATCCACCCCTTGGTTTAGCATATCATCAAGAAATAACCATAAAAACAGTCAACTCTGTCTATGGAGTAGCCATTCTTTATTCCTTTACTTTTCTAATAAACTTGCTTTCACTTTGTAGCAGGACGAGCCACAGACAAGAACCCCTCAGACACCGAATTGTAGAAGGAAAGGGCTTTATTCAGCTGGGAGCATCAGCAGACTCACGTCTCCAAAAACCGAGCTCCCCAAGTGAGCAATTCCTGTCCCTTTTAAGGGCTTACAACTCTAAGAGGGTCCGTGTGAGAGGGTCGTGATCGATTGAGCAAGCAGGCGGTACGTGACTGGAGGCTGCATGCACCTGCACTGGTAATTAGAACAGAACAGAACAGGACAGGGATTTTCACAGTGCTTTTCCATACAATGTCCATAATCTATAGATAACATAACCGATTAGGTCAGAGGTCGATCTTTAACTACTAGGCCCAAGGTGTGATGCCAGGCTGTCTGCCTGTGGGTTTCATTTCTGCCTTTTAGTTTTTACTTCTTTTTTTCTTTGGAGGCAGAAATTGGGCATAAGACAACATGAAGGGTGGTCTCCTCCTTTAACTTTACAGACTCGCCATGAGTTCTTTCTTGCACAAGATCCACGAATCCTTCCTCGGGGTCTGGATCAGGACCCCTGTCCAGTAACACTTTCACAGAGGGGTCCCCCAAAAGCCCCAGGGCCTTCCACAGCCCCCACACTTCTGTACTTTGCCCCTGCCTTGAATGCTGCGCACACCTCCTCACCTCTGGGATGTCTCCAATGAGAGCATCCCCAACCTTCACAGAAGCTGAGGCTCAGCTGAGAGGGCACTGTTGTTTCCCTGACTGCTCCTCAGTACCCAACACAAAGTCTGGCATGAGGAAACTCAGAAAGTATTTCAAAAGTGGAGAAAGAGCTCTAACTTTGCTTTTTTTTTTAACCCTGCATAAACAGTGGCTACTATTTTGTTCAAATTCTACCTCATGCAGAGTGGGGTGAAGATCAGAGCCTGAAAATAGGCCCAGTCCTGCTCTGGGGGACTTACTTTTTAGTTTCACAAATAGAAGTTTGTGGTAGTTCACTTCGTCTAACAAAAATGTGTTACGTGCTTTGCTCCACAACAAATTCTAGTAGTCAAATATTTAAACATTAAGAAATAAAGCCATAGAAGTATAAAAAAGGGAATAATTGTATGAGTGAGGATGCCCTTCAATGCAAGACTTCAAACACAGAAGTCATGAAAAACTGAAATCATTGACTACATAAAAAATTTGAATGTTGTGCATAGTCACAAAAATATACCATAAACAAAATCAAAAGATAAATTTGAAATTGGCAGAAATATATTGAGCACTCGTATGTGAGGCAAAAGATAAATTTTCTTAATGTATAAAGAGTTTCTAAAATAGATAAGAAGGAAAAACAAAGGAAAAATGGTCAAAGGATACAAATGGGAAGTTCACAGAAGAAAAAAATTTAGAATTTCCTTAAACATGAAAATATGTTTGACCTCACTACAAAGAAGAAAATACAAAGTATTGCAACCTGAAAATAATTTCACAAGACGGAAAAACTAGAGATCAGTCTCCAAACATAATGCAAAAATTTTAAACAAAATATCAGCAAATCAAAGCAAGTAATATGTAAAAATAATAATATATATTAAAATCAAGTGGGATTTATTGCAGGGATGTAAGGGTGGCTTAACAATAAATCAATCAATGCAATATACAACATTAATAGGAGAAAAGAGGAAAGTAACACAAATGTCTTAAAAGATATAAAACTAATAATATTAATTAATAATCTCCAGTACCCATTTATGAACTTTTTAAAAATAAAGTCTTAGTAAACTAAAAATAGGAGGGAACTTCCTTAATGTGATAGGGTTATAAGGAAATCCACAGCAATCTATGGCCATACCACTCTGAATGTGCCTAATCTCAGAAACTAAGCCTGGTTAGTATTTGGGAGAGGGAAAATAATCAACAGCAAATTTCATTTCTCTTGGTAAAATATTGAAAGCTTTCCCTCTGAGCTTCAGGGATAAGATAAAATGCCTCTTACAACCATTTTTATTCAACATGCTACTCAAGGCCTGGCCTAGTAAGACAAGAAAAAGAAATAAAAACAGAAGCATTAGAAAGGAAAAAATGAAATTTTTGTTACTTAGAGACAACATGATTATGCATGTAGAAAACCCAAGGGAACCTAAAAACTATTAGAATAGGTGAAGGAAGTCCTAGCCAGAGCAATTCAGCAAGAAAAATAAATAAAGGGCATTTAAATTAGAAAAGAAGAAGTCAAATTGTCCCTGTTTGAACACAGTATGATCTTATATACAGAAAAACCTAAATACTCTACCTAGAAACTCTTAGAACTGAGCTGAAAAAGAAATCTAGAAGGTAATCCCACTTATAATAGCTACCAAAAATAAAATAAAATACCTAGGAATAAATTTAACCAAGGAAGTGAAAGACCTCTGCAAGGAAAACTACAAAACACTGATGAAAGAAACTGAAAAAGGATACAAACAAATGGAAAGACACCCCATGCTCATGGATCAGAAGAATTAATATTGTTAAAATGACAATAGTACCCACAGTTATTCACAGATTCAATAAAATTCCTATCAAAATACCAATGACATTTTTCACAGAAATTGAAAAAAAAAATCCTAAAATTTGTATAGAACCACAAAGGATTCTGAATAGCCAGCCAAAGCAATCCTCGTCAAAAAGAACAAGGCTGGAGGTATCAGACTATCATACCTCGAAATATACTACAAAGCTATAGTAACCCAAACATCATGGTACTGGCATAAAAACAGATACATAGACCCATGAAACAATAGAGAACCCAGAAATTAATCTACATATCTTTAGCCAACTGATTTTTGACAAAGGTGCCAAGAACACTCATTGGATAATCTCTTCAATATATAGTGCTGGAAAAACTGAGTCACTATATGCAGAAGAACGAAACTACGTTCCAACCTTTCACCTTGTAAAAAATTCAATTCAAAATAGATGAAAGACCTAAATGTAAGACCCCAAACAATAAAACTACCAGAAGGAAACATAGAGAAAATGCTTCAGGATGTTGGTAAGGGAAAAGATTTAATGAATAAGACCTCAAGGGTACAGGCAACAAAAGCAAAAATCAATAAATGGGATTATATAGCAAACTGAAAAGCTTTTGCACAGCAAAGGAAACAACCAACAGAGTGAAAGGACAACCTACAGAATGGGAGAAAATACTTGCAAACTATTCATCCAACAAGAGATTAATAACCAGAATACACAAGGAGCTCAAACAATCCAACAGCAAAAAACCCAATTTGATTTAAAAATGGGCAAATGATCTGAGCCAACATCTCTCAAAAGGAGACATAAAAAATGGCCAAGAAAGATATAAAAAAATTTTGACATCACTAATCATCAGGGAAATGCAAATCAAAACCAGAAGTAGGTATCATCTCACTCTAGTTAAAATGGCTACTATCAAAAAGACAAATAATAAAAAATGCTGGTGAGGATGTAGAGAAAAGGAAACTCTTTATACACTGTTGGTGGGAATGTAAACAAATACATAACACTTCGGAGAGCAGTATGGAGGTTCCTCAGAAAACTACAAATAGAACTACTCTATGATTCAGCAATCCCACTACTGGTCATTTATCCAAAGGAAAGGAAAACAGTATATTGAAAAGACATCTGCACCTGCATGTTTGTTGCAGCACTATTCACCACAGCCAAGATATGGAATCAACCTGGGCATCCAACAAGGAATGAATGGATAAAGAAAATGGAATATATATAACATGTACATGTTATATATGCATATATAACATGTACATGTATATATACATCTATAACATGTACATGTATATATACATATATAACATGTACATATATACATATATAACATGTACATGTATATATACATATATATATATTTCAATGGAATACTATTCAGCCATAAAAAGAATAAAATCTTCTCATTTGTGGCAACATAGATGGAACTGAAGGACATTATTTTAAGTGAAATAAGCCAGGAACAGAAAGTTAAATGCCATATGTTCTCACTCATGTGTGGAGGCTAAAAAAAAAAGTTGATTTCATAGGAGTAAAAAGTAGAACAGAGGATACTAGAGGCTGAGAAGGGTAGGGGGAAGAGAAGGAGATATTTGTTAAAGGATACAAAATTACGGCTAGATAGGAAGAATAAATCCTAGTGTTCTATAGCACAATAGGATGACTATAGTTAACAGTCATATGTTATATCATTTTAAATAGCTGGGAGGATATGAATACTCCCAATACAAAGAAATGATAAATGTTTGAGATGATGGATATGCTAATTACCCTGCTCTGATTCCTATGCATTGTATATATCAAAACATTACTATGTACCCCATGAATATGTACAATTATTATTTGTCAATTAAAAGATAAAATTAACAAGAAAAATTTAAAAATTAATAAGTGAAACTAGCAAGATTTCTGGATGTAAAAGACCAGGACACAAAATTTAATTGTATTTCTATTTGCTAGCAAGAAATGAATAGAAAACAAAAAAATCTTATTTTAATAACATTTAGAAATCAAAAACCTAGGAATAAACCTTACAAAAGCTGTGCAAGACCTCTGGACTAATTTTTTAAAAATTATTGAAGTAGACAAAACACAAATAAATGGAGGAATATACCATGTTCATGGATTAGAAGACCTGACTTTGTAAAGATGTTCCTTCTTTCCCAAGTTGATTCATAAATTCAACAGTATTCCAGCAAAATTCAAGCAGGATTTTTTGCCAAAATTGACAAACTGGTTTTCAAATTCAGGTGGAAAATCCAGGTAATCTTGAATAACAAAGCTGGAGGACTTATGTTACCAGATATCAACGCATGCTAAAGTTACAAAAATTAAGACAGTGTAATACTAATGAAAGAACAGGCAAACTAACCAGTAGAAATCAATAGAGGGTCCAGAAACAGACCCTCTCCTAATTTATGACAAATGCAATACCGTAATGTAATGAGGAAATAATGGTCTTTCAAAAAAAGGGATTCTGTGGAATAGATATCCATATGAGAGAAAAATTTATCTGGTCCCCCATTTTCATCATACACAAGAAACAATTCCAGATTAATAGTATCTCCATGTAAAAGGTAACAATCAGTAAATAAAGCTTTCAGGAGAAAAATTAAACAGCAACATCATCACAACTTTGTAGTAGGCCAAAATATCATAAACAGAAAATAATTGCTTTATTCATAATGCATAAAACATTAATAAATTGGGCCTTATTAAATTAAGAGCTGTTCATGAAAAGACACTATTAAGAGAGTGAAAATGTAACTAATACAAAGGGAAAGATATTTATAGTACATATATCTAACAAAGAATTTGTATCCAGAATACATAAAGAACTCTCGTGAATTAGTAATAAAAAGACAAACAACCCAATTTTAAATGAGCAAAGAACTTAGACTTTTCACAACAGGAAATATTCTAATAGCTTATAAGCAAAGAGAAATGTTCTCAACCACATTAATCATCAGGGCAAAGCTAAATAAAACCACTATCAGAAACCACGACACACCCATCAGGATGGCTAAAATGAAACAGTTGGAAAATGCCAAGTGTTAGCAAGGATATGGAGCAACTAGAATTCTCAAGTAGTGCTGCTGGTGGTGAATATTAGTGAAATCACTCTGTAAAATTATTTGGCATGTCCTATGACCCAGCAGATCCCTCCTGCGTATATACACAATAGAAATGCTTACGTATGTTTACCCAAAGACAGGTATAAGAATGTACATCACAGCTGTGTTCATTATAGCCCCAAACTAGAAATTATTCAAATGCCCAGAATGGGTAACTAAATTGAATGTTTGCACAAAGAAATTTCTCTCAACAATGAGAATAAATGAACACAACAATACAACAATTACACAAATATAATGTTGTGTGAAAGAGGTCAAACACAAAAAAACACATACTGCATGATTCCATTGACACAAAATGCAAAAATAGGCCAACAATCTGGCCAGTATGCCAATCCCAGAAGGGAGTGGCTAAACAAAGACATGGGAGAAATTCATGTTCTCTTTCTTGGTCTGGCTCCCAATTACATAGGTGGAGTCATTTTGTGAAAACTCATGAGACTGTACACTTATAAAATGTGCATTTTCTGTATAGTGTACTTCAATTAAAAGTTTTTTTTTAAAAAAAAACCTATCAGCTCTGCTCTTATGGGTAGACATTTAGTGTCTCTTGCCAGGGTAGCAACAGCATACGCCATATCCTTTCCTCTAGAGAAGCAGGGGCCACCAGGTCAGCCTTATCAATCATTTACATACAGGTGCTTCAGCAAGATTTCCTTCTGCAAGCATTTTACAAATCTATATTTCTTTCTTTCTTTCTTTCTTTCTTTTTTGAGACAGAGTCTCACTCTTGGCTCACCGCAACTTCTGCCTCTTGGGTTCAGGCGATTCTCATGCCTCAACCTCCCGAGTAGCTGGGATTACAGGCACCCACCACCATGCCCAGCTAATTTTTGTATTTTTAGTAGAGATGGGGTTTCATCACATTGGCCAGGCTGGTCTCGAACTCCTGAACTCAAGCGATCCGCCCACCTCGGCCTCCCAAAGTGCTGGGCTTAGAGGCATAAGCCACCTCACCCAGCCAAATCTGTATTTCCTGATGCAGTTTACACTGAACAAATTTTGTTGAACTCTGTTCACAGACCATTTGAAACTTGTAAAAAGTTTAGCATGTATATTATTCATGGCTAGAGAAAAGACAAAAAACAACAGAAGTTTTTCAGGGGTGATCTCTTACTGAAATCTACCATCGCTTTCTTGAATTTTATTGCAAAATATCTCACATGTATTTGTAAACTAATGAAAAAAAAAAAAAAGAGCTGATTCTTACTGAGCACTAAATGCCAGGCTTTGATGCAGGTACTTTTCATGCGTTAACCCATATTCATTCTCAGGACAACCCCACAGTGCAAGGATTATTATTATTCCCATTTCATAGACGAGGACGCTGAGAGGGTTAGCATTTGTTCGAAATCATCAATCTTTTATATGAAGCTGATGGGACACAAACCAGGCTGCCTGGTTCCTGTGCTCAGAATTCTACCTGGGCATGATTTTCACCCACAAAGTGAGCTGTGGGTATTTGTGCTACGAGAACTCACCTCTCCTGGGCCGTAGTGCATTTCCTAAGGGTAGACCCCTGATCAGTGGGAATTGCTCCACTCTCTGGTCAGCGTCCAGAGCTGATCTAAACACTACCTAGTGAGAGGGGCATAGGGTCTGGGAAAGGAAAATACCTGAGGGAAGGAGGGCATGTGGATGCCCACCGCTGTCCTAACGCCATGCCCTGGCTGTCTCTCTTCTGAGACCTGGATAGTCAACTCTTCTCGGATCTTAGGAGATCTTGATCTTTTCTAACACATCCATTTTCCCAATGGCTAATTTGAGTTGGTTTCTCTCACCACAAAAACGTTTAAAAAGACATTAAGAGGCCGGGCGCGGTGGCTCATGCCTGTAATCCCAGCACTTTGGGAACCCGAGGCGGGCGGATCACAGTCAGGAGATGGAGACCATCCTGGCTAACATGGTGAAAACCCGTCTTTACTAAAAATACAAAAAATCAGCCAGGCGCAGTGGTGGGTGCCTGTAGTCCCAGCTACTCGGGAGGCTGAGGCAGGAGAATGGCGTGAACCTGGGAGGCGGAGCTTGCAGTGAGCTGAGATCGTGCCACTGCACTCCAGCCTGGGCAACAGAGCGAGGCTCTGTCTCAAAAAAAAAAAAAAAAGACATTAAGACAAGATGCTTTTCCTCTCCTTCTCCACAGCACAAACAAGAAGTGTGCATGTATGTATTGTTTGTGTGTGTGCATGCATGTGTGGTGTGTGAACATAGTGTGTGTCTATGTGTGGTGTGTGTGTGCAAGAGCGTATATACGTGTGTGTATGTTCATGTGTATGAGTGTGTGTCTGTGCATGTGTGTTTTCTGGACACATTTCCATCCTCCCTCCCTCTACCCATAAGTAGCTAGCCACATTGTCAGTTCTCCCCTGTGTTCTTGGCCCTGTTTTTCCAACAGTCATGACTGACATCTATAGTCGTTGCGGGAGGCATAGATTTACCTTTCCCAGGCAAAACTACAAGTGTCCAACCAGAGAAGGCACTCACAGCTTGTCTGAGCAACAACTCGCTTAGACTAGCCGCCGTGCAGAGTGGAAATCCCAGAAACACACACTGTGTCTCCTGCTGTTTGCTTAGCTTGGACCTTAGCTAGATCAGCTTTCTCATTCCTCTGTCTCATGTAGCCTCTGGGCAAAATGGGACCAACAGAGATATTCATGCAGGGTATTTTGTTCCCAAAAGCTCAAAGGAATTGGAAGGAAAAGGGCACATTACAGTGGGAATTCCAGAACGTATTTGATCAGCAGTGTTGCACCAGGGAGAGCAGATAGTCTGACTCTATGGCCATTTTCCTAGGAACACATCATTGATCTGGAGTAGCCAGGAGAGAGCGGTTCGAGAACGGCCCAGTGACGTGGACTGCATGCTGGCTGGTCCTGTCATCATGCCTTCTTCAGGGATGCTGCACTCTGCATCCCTAAAGACAGTCCCAGGCACTCCGCAAGTCCTCCATCCTCAGTTCAGTCAGGTTTCCTCTCTTCTCCTTTCTTAGGGCACAGACCTTTGCCTTTCATCTTTCTGCAGGTTGGTCATCTTCCTCACAGGCATGAAACTGATGTCTGGAGCCAAGCTGAACAGTAGTTCACATTGGCCAGTGTTAAACATAGACACAGCACCCAGGTATCACATGTGGCCTTGTAAAATATGCCGAACACCTCTCTATTTAGAAAATTCCCCACATTGTGATTCCTACACTCTAAGAACAGAAAAAAAAACTATGTTTCCCAGCAGACTCTGCTGCCACAGTGCAGACATGTGACTCAGATGCCACCAGTCAGACAGGCGCCTGTGGACTGATTCGGATAGGAGCTATGGAAGGAGACCTGGGGCCACCTTACTGCTGCACGGTGGCAGCATCTCAGTTGCAGAAGGACAATGTGATTCGGTGGTTGGCAGCTGTGGTGACAATTTCTGATGCTAGCAGGGACAGTGGGCTCCCACCTGGGAGGGAGCAAGGGGACAGAGCAGTTTCCTGACCATGACAGGAACAGCATATTCCCGGCATCCACAGCAGCTCCTCTCCCAGGTCACCCTGCAGCTGCTGTGGGACTTGTTCCTGGGGTTAGCCTATAGTCTGCTGCTATGGCCCCTCCAATGTTGTCCTTAATAAGTCCCCCAAACTAACAGCAAGGGACTTTGTGGTATGTAACAAAGAGCCATGGGTAGTACAGAACACCTGTGCTGAGAGTGTGCCAAGGGCACCTTTAAAGAATAGGACTGCATGCATCTCCCCTGCCCCAACTCCTTCTCAATAGCTTCTCCACTTTGGATTTGAAGTGTGCAGTTGCCTTCTTACTCTGCTTCCCTGATGGATCTCTGTGGTTTCTTTTATCCTTTTCCACAATTGAAACCTAAGGACACTTACGAAGCCTGCATGGAAGTGTGGAAAACAAGGAGGGTGGATGTGCATATCTGCAACCTGCTGAGACACCAGCTTTCACTGCGAAAATGTCGGCTGTGATCTTGGGGAACAGCGAGAAGGAGTTGGTGTTTCCAGATTCCATTGTAATGTCTGTGGTTAAAAGGGAGACAACGATCCTCGACTTGTGTGAGAGAGATGGGGGCAAATATATAACAATGTAAATATGAAAATGGATGAGGAGATATGCATCTTTCCATTTGGGTCTCTTTATTTTCCTCTCCTGATTATATGTCTTTTCAGTTTTCTAAACATCATAAAAATGATGCAATCCAGACATGCAAGCCATATCCCATGTTACCTCCAATAATCTCAAGGACTCAGACAAAAGCCTTGAAATATAAGGTGTGTTGAACCACTTACAACTTGAAAATATATCTTTCACCGCTCTTAGGAAGAAGCGGGTGGTGCCACAAAATGACAGACCAAGACACTGTTCCTGCAAATTGTTCAAAGTCATTCTGCAGGAGCATTTCTCAGACTTGGTTGGCACTATTGATATTTGGTTCTGGATAATTCTTAGCTGTTGGGGGGTGGCTGTGCTCTGCATTTTAGGATGTTTTGCAGCATCCCTAACCTCTATTCGCGAGACACCAGCAAACCTCACTCCATAGTTATGACAACCAAAGATGTCTCCAGATATCTTTGTCACATGTGCATGGGGGACAAAACAACCCCGTCAATAAACACTGCTTTAAAGATAGAAACAATATCTTTATTTTTATTTTTATTTTTTTTTTGAACTTTGCCAAAACAAACTGCAAGAAACACTTTGGTGTGTATGTGCACATATGTGCTGTAGCTTAAGAAAAACTCAAAAGTTGTTCATTAAATCTCAATGTAATAATTTTTTATCTGAAACATTTGGAGAAAAAAATGGTTACAAATTCTCATATGAAGAACTAAAAGTCTCTCATTCTCAAAAGTCATCTTCCTTTATTGGGGATTTTACATTGAACACAGATCCTAGGTTGGCTGACAGATCCCTTATTCAAATTTATATTTCAGGTTTAAAAGCTCTGAATTTATATTCTTAAATTTTCATTCTGTTTCATATTTATGAGAGTGAACACTATCAATTTTTTTCTTTTAAATAATCATTTCTTGGCATTTTTCTGCTCAGACTTCAGCCTGACAGGGTGAGTAGTTTCTCTTATCATTTGGAAGGAGTCTGGGACTGTGGGACCTGCCAGACAAAGCTGGCTCTGCCCCCCACCTTGCCACAGCTGTCCGGAGTCTCTCTGCTTAGCTCTCCAGCTCTTACAAGGTCCAGGGGCCTCTAGTAATACTTTCCCAGAAGGCTGTCCAGCTGCTCACATTCCCAGTGCCAAATGGCCTAGCTGAAATGATAAACAAAACTGGATAAAAATTCAGTGCTCTTGCTGGGTGCGGTGGCTTACACCTATAATCCCAGCGTTTTGGGAGGCCGTGGTGGGAGGGTTGCTTGAGCCCAGGAGTCTGAGACCAGCCTTGGTGATGTAGAGAGACCTCATCTCTACTTAAAAAAATACAAAAAAAAAGCAGGGCATGGTGACACATGCTTGTAGTCCCAGCTACCGGGGAGGCTGAGGTGAGAAAATCACCTGAGCCCAGGAAATCAGGGCTGCAGTGAGCTGTGATGGTACCACTGCCCTCCAGCCTGGGTGACAGAGTGAGACTCTATCTCAGAAGAAATATGAGGGCTCTGACTTGAAGGGGAAACTCTCAGCAGCAACACAAATGACGCATTTATGTGTCTGCCTGTCAATCTGTCCATCTGTCCATCTGTCTACTTGTTCACCAGTCTACCTTTCCATCTGTCTGCCTGCCTGCCTGTCTACCTGTCTGCCTGTCCATCCGTCTGCCTTTCCACCTGCTCATCCATCTGCCTGTCTGCTTGTCCATCCGCCTACCTGTCTGTCTGTCCACCTGTCCACCTTCCATCTGTCCATCCATCTACCTGTCCACCTGCCTGTCTGTCCACCTGTCCACCTTCCATCTGTCCATCCATCCCTCTGTCTACCTGTCTGTCTATCCAGTTATAGAGCTGTTCAACAGGCCCCGTGAGCATCTCCATCTGCACTCTGGGGACTGGAAGCATGAACAGAGCACATGCAAGCCTGGTATTTCATTCGGAAATACCGAATGAAGCCAGCCTGGCCTTCCCATTCAAGAGAGAGGGACTTTGCTCACGTGTGCCCATGTTTTGCCCCTGTCCCTGTGCTAACAGCACAAGAGACCAAGGGACCCAAACCCCTCTCAGAATCCCACTGATTTGAGAGCAGCTGATTTCTGGAACTTGGAGGTGGGAGTTGAGATGTTATCCCTCTTTAAAATTTTATAGTATTAGTTTTTAAGAATTTCTCACAATTCTGATACCTTTCCGCCTCGATCCCTGAGTGACACTATATGATGTGTGTGTGTGTGTTGGTAGAGCTCCCTGGATGTGTTTGACAAGCCCTCTCTTCCCTCTCTCATCCCTAAAAGTACACACAGGCACATACACATGCACTACCCCCACTAGGTTGGCAAATGTTAGCTGTGGCCAATGCACAGCCCCTGCAGAGTCTAAGCAGGAGAGCTACCGTGATATCAGATTTTGATCTGGGAGACACCTCCCCAGCAGTATGGAGGTTGGATGGAGGGGTCCATGCTGGAGACAGGAATTCCTGCTGGGAATTCCAACTGTGCATGGCAAAGATAATAAAAGTAAGAATAAAGGTAATGTCTGAATCCTTAAAGGTAGGATTTGGACACTGGAAGAAAATTAGAAGGAAAGCAGGAAAAAAATGGAAGGAAGTTAGGAAAGAAGGAAGAAAGAGAGGGAAGAAAAGAAAGAAAGAAAAAGAAACAAAGAAAGAAAGCAAGCAAGCAGAGGGGGGAAGGGGAGGAAGAAAGGGAGAGAGGGAGACAGGCAGGGAGCGAGGGCGGGAAAAGAAAGGAAGGAAGAAAAGAAGAAAGAAGGAAGAAAAGGAGGGAAGAAGGGAGGGAGAGAGGGAAAATGGAAAGAAGGAAAGGAGGGAAGAAGGAAGGAAAGGAAGAGAGGGGGAAGGAGAAAAGGAGGAAAAGAAAGAAAAAAGAGCAGAAAGAGGAGAATGAGAGAAGAAGAGGGAGAAAGGGTGGGAGAGCAGAAGAAAGAGAGGAAGGAAGGAAAAACAAAGGAAAGGAGGATGGATGGAAGAAAGGGAGTGGGGAATGAGGAAGGGGAGGTCAGATTCAGCATGTATGAGTCAAGAGTAAAGAATAGAGAGCATTCCACTGGACAAAGGAAAGGATTTATGAATTGAAGACCAAATTGGAAAGGCTAATTAGGGCCAGATAACAGCGCTTTCAGTCCCGGGTTAATGTGCTTGAGCCTTATGCTATAAACCACTGGTTCTCCAAGTGGAGTTCCCAGACCACATCATCAACTTCAGCATCATTACCCAGGAACTACATAGAAATGCAAATTCTCAAGCGACCCTGGCCCCCGCCCCACAGAATAAGAAGTCTTCCAGGAAATTCAGACACTTGCTAAAGTTTAAGACCTAGTGCTGTAAGCAACAGGGAATCATTGAAGATTACTGAAAAGAGAAGGGACTTAACTCTACTATAAAAACCAAGGCAACTCATTTTCTTTCCAGCCTCTCAAAAGATAAATGGTAAATACAAAATTTAAGTTGTTACATGTCCTAATTCCATGCCTTTGGCTTTAGTGTATTTCCTAATAGCCAGCCTTAATTATTCAGGAACAGTTGTGCTACTGTAACATTTACAGTGTAGAAGCAATTGTCACAAACCAATATCAGGTGGAACAAGTAAGAGCCACAGGAAATCTCTTCAAGGAGAAAGAGACATGAGGACGCTGTCTTGAAACCGCAGCCTTGAGCGTGCCTCACGCTGGGGCTCCCCAGCAGCTGTGGCCTGGAAACCCATGGCTTTAATTAAGCAAAAGAGCGTTTGCAACGCCAAGACGGAGGTGGCCCCAAGCCACTGGCACAGAGGGCAGGCAAAGGAAAATCGGCACGCGTTCTGAGTAAACGGGGCGCCCTTTCGTGAGTCCATTCAAGGTTCATGTGGCTGTTCTCAAAATAACAGATTGGAAACCGGGTCAGTAATTGCTGGCCCGGCACCTTCGAAATGGCCATTTACATCCTTTTCCTTCTGGAAGGTCTTAACTTTCATACAGCTGCTCAGAATATGCCTACGGAACATTTTCTTAATTGGGTCCCTTAATCCCCAAAAGTTAAGAAAAAGAAGTGTCGGACTTGGAGGACGAGGGGCTCTGGAGACTTCCTAAATTCCTGCATGAAAGCGGGAGTGGGGAACAGCCAGAGGGAGATCAAAGCTTTGGTTTAATGAGGAGGCTCTTCAATCTCAAAATATGTTGCGTTATCCTATCCACCACAGGCGCTGCTCCTCTGTGACTCTCCACTGCTCCCCGCACCCCCCAGCCTCAGGGATCTGACTCAGTGGATGAAAATAGTCCGAGATGATGGAGCTCTCAGAGGCCAGGAATGCAAAGGGTCCTCAACGGTCTTCTCTCTATCAGGAAAGGAGGTGACCCATATGGAATAGCGTCAGAACAAACCATCTAAAAGTGATGTGATCATCCATTTTTAGTCACACCATTGTAATAGCTGAAGAGGGGCTGGCTCTGAGGTTTCATACTTGTGTATCCTGGAATCCACCAATCTGTGACCATCGGTGAAGTCATAGCCCCATGACATCACAACAGGGACATCCAGAGGCCTTACTGTTCCCAGGCATTCTTATAGTTTACTGGATAACTTATGTTTTAAAGCATGCATGGGATCTGGGGCATTTAAAGATCTTTGACTTTGCCACATCCTATGAAATGTATTAAAATTCCTGTATCAGTCAGCTCAGGCTGCCATAACGAAACACCACAAAGTGGCTGCCTTTAACAAGAGAAATTTATTTCTCACAGTTCTGGAGGCTGGAGGTCTGAGGTCAGGGTGCCCACATTCTTGGTTTCTGGTGAGGGCCCTCTTCCTGACTTGCCAATGGCTGCCTTCTCACTGGATCCTCATATGGCAGAGGCAAGGCCAGTAAGCTCTCTGGTATCTGTTTTCATAAGGATACTAATCTCATCCTGAGGGCCTCGTCCTCATGATTTCATCTGAACCTAATTACCTCCCAAAGACCCCATCTCCCAATGCCATCACACTGAGGGTTACGCCTTCCATATATGTATTCGAGGTGGCACAATTCAGCCCATAGCAATGCTCTGCTAGAGCCTTAGAGGTGAGATGTGGGTGGTTAGTTGACATAATGTAATATTTTGTAGACACTTATTAAACATTTAGTAATATTAATTTGCACTTTTTATTTCCACATTATGAAGCCAGCAAAATGATGTTTTAAGTACTCAACCATTTTGTAGATCCTTGAAAAGTAGGCAGGCACTGTGCCTCTAGAACCCAGTATAACTAGGCCCTTGTTGAATTACAATTGTGAGCCATGCAGCCCCAGGAATTCTGGCAAGACAGGAGATCCGTTAATGCATTCCCTTAGGAAGGGGGCTGAATCCAGGGAGGCAAGTGGCCTTGTTCTGCGGGCCCTAATCCTATGGCTCCTTACAAGTTAAAACCCACTGGCTTGGAATTCCAGTGGGCCAGCAGCAGCAGGTTAGAGACTGCCAGAGATGGACCAAGTTCCCAGGGGAAGGGGTGGCTGCCATACTGCCATATCTGTGGTTGCAGTTGGCTGTTCTAGCCTGCCGGCTCTGGGGAGTCCAGGCAGTCGGAACCAGAACTCTGATCTCTCCCTGGGACAGAGTCCCCAGGGGGAAGGGTGACTGCAGTCTCTGTGGTTCAGATGACTTAGTCTTTCCAGCTTGCTGGCAGTCTGCATGAGGGGGGTTCCCCCAGCATGGTGCACCCACACTGCCAAGGGACAGCCAGACTGCTTCTTTAAGCAGGTCCCTGATCCCATTCCTCCTGACTGGGTGAGATCTCCCAACAGGGGTCTCCAGTAACCTCCTACAGGAGTGTTTCAGCCGCCATCAGATCGGTGGTTCCTAGGAAGGAGCTCCCAGAGGAAAGAACAGGCTGCCATTTTCGCTGTTTCTCTGCCTTCACTGGTGATACCTCCAGGTGTGGGAGGGACAGGCAACTAGGGTCTGGAGTGTACCCTCAGCAAACCACAGCAGCCCTACAGAAGAGTGGCCTGACTATTAAAAGAAAAGAAAACAAAACAAAACAAAAAACAGAAAGCAACAACAACAACATTAACAAAAAAGACTCCACAAAAACTCCATTCGAAAGTCAGCAGCCTCAAAGATGAAAGGTATGTAAGCCCACAAAGATGAGAGAGAATCAGTGCAACAACACTGAAAATTCAAAAAGCCAGAGTGCCTCTTCTCCTCCAATTGACTGCAACATCTCTCTAGCAAGGGCACAGAAATGGGCTGAAACAGATGGCTGAATTGACAGAAGTAGGCTTCAGAAGGAGGGTAATAATGAATTTCACTGAGCTAAAGGAGCATGTTGTAACCCAAATGCAAAGAGGCTAAGAATCAAGATAAAACAATACAGGAGCTGATAACCAGAATAGCCAGTTTAGAGAGGAGCATAACTGACCTGATGGAGCTGAAAAACACAACACAAGAAATTCACAATGTAATCACAAGTATCAATAGCAGAATAGACCAAGTGGAGGAAAGAATCTCAGAGCTTGAAGACTATCTTTGGGAAATAAGACAGGCAGACAAGAATAGAGAAAAAATAATGAAAAGGAATGAACAAAACCTCTGAGAAATATGGGATTATGTAAAGAGAACAAACCTACAACTGATTGGGGTACCTGAAAGAGATGGGGAGAACAGAACCAAGTTGGAAAACGTACTTCAGGATATCATCCAGGAGAACTTCCCCAAGCCAGCAAGACAGGCCAACATTCAAATTCAGGAAATCCAGACAACCCCACTAAGATACTCCATGAGAAGATCAACCCCAAGACACATGATCGTCAGATTCTCCAACGTCGAAATGAAAGAAATAATGTTAAAGGCAGCCCAACAGAAAGGCCAGGTCACCTACAAAGGGAAGCCCATCAGACTAACAGCAGACCTCTCAGCAGAAACCCTACAAGCCAGAAGAGATTGAGGGTCAATATTCAACATTCTTAAAAGAAAGAATTTCCAAGCCAGAATTTCATATCCAGGCAAACTAAGATTCATAAGCAAAGGAGAAATAAGATACTTTTCAGACAAGCAAATGCTGAGGAAATTCATCATTACCAGGCCTGCCTTGTAAGAGCTCCTGAAGGAAGCACTAAATATGGAAAGGAAAAACCATTACTAGCCACTACAAAAACACACTGAAGTGCATAGACCAGTGACATAAAGCAACCACATAAACAAGTCTGCAAAATAACCAGCTAGCATCATGCTGACAGTATCAAATTCACATATAACAATATTAACCTTAAGTGTAAATGGGCGAAATGCTCCAATTAAGACACAGAATGGCAAGATTGATCATAACCCATCATTATGCTGTCTTCAAAAAACCCATCTCGCTTGCAAAAACACACATAGGCTCAATTTAAAGGGATGGAGGAAAATTTACCAAGAAAATGGAAAACAGAAAAAAGCAGGGGTTGCAATCCTAGTTTCTGAAAAACCAGACTTCAAATCAACAAAGATCAAAAAAGACAAACAAGGGCGTTACATAATGGTAAAGTGTTCAACAAGAAGAGCTAACTGTCATAAATATATATGCACCCAATACAGGTGGACCCAGATTCATAAAGCAAGTTCTTACAGACCTACAAAGAGACTTAGACTCCCACACAATAATAGTGGGAGACTTTAACACCCCACTGATGATATTAGACAGATCACCAAGACAGAGAATTAGCAAAAATATTCAGGACCTGAACTCATATCTGGATCAAGCAGACCTAATAGATATCTGCAGAATTATCTGCCCCCAAGCAACAGAATATACATTCTTCTCATCACTGCATGGCACTTACTCTAAAACTGATCACTTAATTGGAAGTAAAACACTTTTTAGCAAATGCAAAAGAACTGAAATCATTAACAGTCTCTCAGACCACAGAACAATAAAATTAGAACTTAATATTAAGAATCTCACTCAAAACCACACAACTGCATGGAAATTCAATAGCGTGCTCCTGAATGACTGCTGGGTAAATATTAAAATTAAGGCAGAAATCAAGAAACTCTTTGAAACTAATGAGAACAAACAGACAACATACCAGAATCTCGGACACAGCAAACCAGTGTTAAGAGGGAAATTCATAGCACTAAATGCTCACACCAAAAATCTAGAAAAATCTCAAATCAACAACCTAACATTACAACTAAAAGAACTAGAGAACCAAAAGCAAACAAACCCCATAATAAAAAAGAAGAGAGAGAAAAAACAAATAGACACAATCAGAAATGATAAGAGGAATATCACCACTGACCCCACAGAAATAAAAACAACCATCAGAGAATGTTATAAATATCTATATGCACATAAACTAGAAAATCTAGAAGAAACGGATGCATTCCTGGACACATACACCCTCCCAAGACTGAACCAGAAAAAGACTGAATACCTGAATAGACCAATAATGATTTCTGAAATTAAAGCAGTAATCAATAGGCTACCAACCGAAAAAACAGCCCAGGACCAGATGGATTTACCACTGAATTCTACCAGAGGTACAAAGAAGAGCCGGTACCATTTCTACTGAAACTATTCCAATCAATTAAAAAGAAAGGACTCATCACTAAATCATGTTATGAGGCCAGCATCGTCCTGATACCAAAACCTGGCAGAGATACAACAAAAAAAGAAAACTTCAGGCCAATATCCCTGATGAACATGAATGTGAAAATCCTCAATAAAATACTGGCAAACCAAATCCAGCAGCACGTCAAAAAGCTTATCCACCATAATCAAGTTGGCTTCATCTCTGGGATACAAGGTTGGTTCAATATATGCAAATCAATAAATGGAATTCATCACATAAACAGATCTAAAGACAAAAATCACATGACTATTTCAATAGACATGGAAAAGGCCTTCAATAAAATTCAACATCTCTTCATGTTAAAAACTCTCGGTAGACTAGGTATTGAAGGAACATACCTCAAAATAATAAGAGCCATATATGACAAACCCACAGCCAATATCATACTGAATGGGCAAAAGCTGGAAGCATTCCCCTTGAAAACCAGCATAAGACAAGGATGCCCTCTCTCACCACTTATATTCAACATAGTATTGGAAGTGCTGGCCAGGGAAATCAGGCAAGAGAAAAAAAATAAAGGGTATTTAAATAGGAAGACAGGAAATCAAATTATCTTTGTTTGCAGATGATATGATCCCGTATCTAGAAAACCCCATCATATCAGCCCAAAAGCCTCTTAAGCTGATAAGCAACTTCAGCAAAGTCTCAGGATACAAAATCAATGTGCAAAAACCACTAGCATTCCTATACACCAAAAACAGGCAAGCAGAGAGCCAAATCATGAATGAACTCCCATTCACAATTGCCAAAAGAG
Source organism: Gorilla gorilla gorilla (assembly GCF_029281585.2). Classification (NCBI taxonomy): domain Eukaryota; kingdom Metazoa; phylum Chordata; class Mammalia; order Primates; family Hominidae; genus Gorilla; species Gorilla gorilla. The sequence goes on from NC_073232.2 coordinate 138,881,277, forward strand.
AATAAAATACCTAGGAATACAACTAAAAAGGGAAGTAAAGGACCTCCTCAAGGAAAACTACAATCCCCTGCTCAAGGAAATCAGAGAGGACACAAACAAATGGAAAAACATTCCATGCTCATGAATAGGAAGAATCAATATCATGAAAATAGCCATACTGCCCAAAGTAATTTATAGATTCAATGCTATTCCCATTAAACTACCATTGACATTCTTCACAAAATTAGAAAAAACTATTTTAAAATTCATATGGAAGCAAAAAAGAGCCCAAATAGCCAAGACAATTCTAAGCAAAAAGAACAAAGCTGGAGGCATCACACTACCCAACTTCAAACTATATAAGGCTACAGTCACCAAAACAGCATGGTACTGGTACAAAAACAGAGACATAGACCAATGGAACAGAATAGAAAACTCAGGAATAAGATCACACACCTACAACCATCTGATCTTTGAAAACCTGACAAAAACAAGCAATGGGTAAAGGATTCCCTATTTAATAAACGGTGCTGGGAGAACTGGCTAGGCATGCGCAGAAAATTGAAACTGGACCCCTTCCTTACACCTTATACAAAAATTCACTCACGTTGGATTAAAGACTTAAATGTAAAACCCTAAATTGTAAAAACCCTAGAAGAAAACCTAGGCAATACCATTCAGGACATAGGCACGGGCAAAGATTTCATGGCGAAAACACCAAAAGCAATTGCAACAAAAGCAAAAAATTGACAAATGGGATCTAATTAAACTAAAGAGCTTCTGTACAGTGAAAGAAACCATCATCAGAGTGAACAGACAATGTACAGAATGGGAGAAAATTTTTGCAATCTCTCCATCTGACCAAGGTCTAATATCCAGAGTCTACAAGAAACTTGCATTTACAAAAAAAGAAAAACAACCCCATTAAAAGTAGGCAAAGGATGTGAACAGACACTTCTCAAAAGAAGACATTCATGCAGCCAACAAACACATGAAAAAAAGCTCAACTTCACTGATCATTAGAGAAATGCACGTCAAGACCACAATAAGATACCATGTCATGCCAGTCAGAATGGTGATGATTAAGAAGTCAGGAAACAACAGATGCTGGCAAGGTTGCAGAGAAAAAGGAACACTTTTATGCTGTTGGTGACAATGTAAATCAATTCAACCATTGTGGAAGACAATGTGGTGATTTCTCAAAGATCCAGAAGTGGAAATACCATTTGACCCAGCAATCCTATTCCTGGGTATATTACAAAGGAATGTGAATCATTCTATTATAAAGATACATGCACACATATGTTCACTGCGGCACTATCCACAACAGCAAAGACATGCAATCAACCCAAATATCCATCAGTGATAGACTGGATAAAGAAAATGTGGTGCATATACACAATAGAATACTATGCAGCCATAAAAAGAAACAAAATCATGTCCTTTGCAGGGACATGGATGGAGCTGGAAGCTGTTATCCTCAGCAAAGTAACACAGGAACAGAAAACCAAATACCCCACATTCTCACTTATTCAGTGGGAACTGAATGATGAGGACACATGAACACATGGATACATGGAGTGGGGAACAACACACATTGAGGACTGTCAAAGAGGCATGGGGGAGGGAGAACATCAGGAAGAACAGCTAAAGGATGCTGGGCTTAATACCTAGGAGATGGGTTAATGTGTGCAGCAAACCACCACGGCACATGTTTACCTAAGTAACAAACCTGCACATGTGCCCCAGAACTCAAAGCTGCAGGAAAAAAATGAGGAAAAGAAAAAGAAAATTGTTTATTTCCTACCATACATTGTGTTCTCTGCTACCCTGTAGTTTTAAAAAGTTTTTGTTGTTGTTGTTGTTTCCAAACATTGTGCTTGGTGAGGAGTCGGGGTGTGAGGGTGTATCATATTTATGCTCCACAAACAGTATCCTAGGTCTTCCAGACAGGATATCGTCTGCCATAATCCTGCATGGAGGGGCAGGAAAGACTGAAGATGGCCACATTGTAAAGGAGCCTCCACAAGGGAAAGAGAAAATGAACACCTAAAAGCAGGATCAGCCCAGGGAGGGAACTGCTCATGAAGTTCTAGAGCCACAGGAGTGAAAAAGGCCCATGTGTCCCCTGATAATCACATAGTTACCTAATTGTAGAAGACCAGGCTTGCTTTTTTTTTTTTTTAACCTAAAATGAAGTCAATCTCTATGTGCTAAAGTGAAGTGAAAACTTCCCTCTAGGCACATTCCTAAGTGATAAGAGCAAGCTGGAGGACGGTGTGGCTAGAAAGATCTCATCTGCTAAGAAAACCAAAAAGGAGCAAAAATAGAGACAAATCATGTGTCTGTGTGTGTGTCCATACATGATTGTGTGATATATATGTAAATACTCAGAGAAAGGACTAGAAGGAAATACATGAAAATGTTAGCAATGATCATCTCTGGGGAGGGAGTTTGGATTGGGAAGATGAGTGTGGACAGGGGACATCCTCCTGAGTTATGTGACTCACTTGTAGCAGTCAGCAAATGTTTCTGAATATTCACCTACACCAACCTCTGTTCTAGATGCTACATCCAGGGTGAACCAGCCCGTGAGGCAGCACCCTCCTGGTGACTGTATTCAGACAGAAGGATTGAATAAATAAATATATAAATAAGTAATTCGGGTATGAATAAATGCTGTGTACAGAACTAGAGAGTAACATGATTGGGAATGGTGTGTGGAGCTGGTGAAGTCCTCTCTGAGTAGCTGATGATGGTGAGGACGGAACTACAGCGGATTCAGAGCAAGAGCATTCCAGGCAAAAGGATCAGCCAGGGCAGATGTCCTGAGACAGGAAGGGTTTGCTGTGTTCAAAAGACAGAAAGAGAAGGGATATGGCCAGCAAGTAGTGAACAGAGAGGAGGTGAAAAAAGAAGGGCACTAAGAGGCAGGTGCGAGACTTATTGGCATGCTCATGGGTCTGGACTGTGTCCTCAGTGAAATGGGAAGGCCCTGGAGAGTCTTAAGGTGGAAGAGGAGAGACATGATCAGGTTCATGCTAAGAGAGACCACTCTACTTTAAAAGGTTTTTAAATAGAATTTAAGTTTTTCAAAGAAGCAAAATGTTGTACAGGAAACAGTGGCACCATAGCACTCTCCCATCTCAGAGCCAGTGCTAAGGATTCCCAGAACTCTTTGGCCTTGTTCTCAAACTCTGGATTCCAATTCTCACTGTGAAACCACTTGCACTTAACAGTTATTAGCTAGTTTGCAAGAATCCAGAGTCTTTGGAAACACAAGCAGATCATTAGGATGTCAGGCCACATTTCAGAAAGTGGGGAAAAGAAATTCTAATTGATATCCATGAAGCTGACCTCTGCTCCACATTGATTGATAGGTTGGGCTTTTCCACTGAGATGCAGAATGTGCTTGCAGAGCCTTTGGACGACTGCCACCCCTCCTGACAAACTCATCTTTTATCTCCTCTGCAAGTGACAGCATCAGAAAAAGAGGATCTAAATTATTTAGCTTTAAGTGTTACTCATTTTCAATGTTTAAAATGCTGAAAAGGCAAATTGCAAATAAGGGATTTTGTGGAATCTCCCGCAGCTCTCCACCAGAGGCTGTGTGGAGGTGGGGCAGAGGAAGGTGTGGTACTCTAGGAGGAGACCTGGCCTGCGGGTCCAGTTCTGGCATGGACTCACCTGCAAAACTACAACCTTCTCTGGGCCCGGTTCCCCCATCTTATAACTCAGAGACTAGACAGGATTCTAACATTGTTAGATGTGAAACTCTGTATTCAAATGAAACTTTATCTAAAGACCAATAAAGGCGGATATAGCAGTGGAGGAGCCCTGACTGGGGTTGAGGAGGAGCTGGGGTCCACATCTCTAGCTCAGTACCCTATGCCCCAATACATATCCCAGCCATGTTCCTCTTCTTGGGTGTCTGCGAGTCCTCAAGTTCAGGAGACTATGACATTTAGAAAAAAAATAAACCTCAGCCCGTACCTCACACCACACGTGAAAATTAATTTGAAATGGGTCATAGACTTGAATGCTCAACTATAAAACTTATAGAATAAAACACAGGAGAAAATCTTTGTACCTTGGGATAGGCACCGATTTGTCAGAATGCCAAAAGTACTAACCATGAAAATAAAAAGAAAATCAGCCTGGGCTACATAGTGAGACCTTATCTCTTATTTAAAAAAAAAAAAAAAAAAAAAAAAAAAAAGCCAGGCATGGTAGCACACACCTGTAGTCTCAGCTACTCAGGAGGCTGAGGTTGGAGGAGCTCTTGAGCCCTGGAGGTCAAGGCTACAGTGAGCTGTGATTGCTCCACTGCACTCCAGCCTGGGTGACAGAGCAAATCCTTGTCTCAAAAAAAAGTAAAAGAAAAAATAATTGGACTTTGCCAAAATTAAAATCTTGTGCTCCTTGAAAGACACTTATTAAAAAAAAAAAAAACAAACAAAAAGAAAAGCCACAGACCAGAAGCAAATATTTGCATTAAATATGTCTAGCAATAGACTTGTACCTGTTACATATGCTTCTTCACTTATGATGGGGTTACATCCTGACGAACCTATTGTAAGTTGAAAATATTCTAAGTCAAAAATGCATTTAATTCACCCAACCTAGCAAACATCAAAGCTTAGCCTAGCCTACTTTCAATGTACTCAGAACACTTACATTAGCCTACAGTTGTGCAGAGTCATCTGACACAAAGCCTATTTTATAGTAAAGTGGTGAATATCTCATGTAATTTATTGAATACTGTAGTAAAATTGAGAAACAGAATGGTTGTATGGGTACCTGAAGTATAGTTTTTATTGAATGTGTATCACTTTCACACCATTGTAAAGTTGAAAAATCACAAGTTGAATCATCATAAGTTGGGGACTGTCTGTATATAAATAACTCTTATAACCCAATATGACAACTCAATTTTGAGAAATGAGGTAAAGATTTAAATAGACACTTCATAAAGACAAACAAATGACAAATAGGCACACAAAGAGATGTTCAACATCTTTAGTCATCAAGGAAATGCAAATTAAAACCACAATGAGATATCATTAGTCACCTATTATAATGGCTTATACTAAAAATGCTGACAATATCAAGTGTTGCTGAAGATATGGAGAAATCTGAACTTTTGTATATTGCTGTTGGGAATGTGAAGTAATACAGTTCACTTTGGAATACTGTTTGGCAATTTCTTATAAGGTCAAATATATGTTTACATGTAACCCAGCAATCCCACTCCTACAGATTTCTACCCAAAAAGAAATGAAAGCATATGTCCACAAAAAGACTTGTATGAGAATGTTCATAACTGCATGAATCACATTGGTGGTACATCCATGTAATGGAGAGTAGTACTCAGCAATAGAAAGGAATGAATGGATATTCCAGGCAGAGGGAACATGTGTTCATCAGCCTAGAGGCGAGATAGCACATGGTGTGCTTGAGGAGCTGCATGATTGGGGCAGGGCGAGTGGAGAGGAGGTTGGAACCAAATGCCACACAGCCCTGTGAATCATGCTAATGAGCCTGGATTTGTTCCAAGGGCAAGAAAAACTGATGCAGCAGATGAACTTAATCAGCTTTGCATTTTAAAAAGACAATTGGATGCTGGCAATAGAATGAACAGTAAAAGGACAAGAGTAGAAGCTGAGAGACCAACTGGGAGACCATGACTGGGAGATGATCATGGCTGGGGTCAGGATGGCGATGATGGATAGAACTGGGTGCATTTGGGAGAGCTTTAAGAGATCACGTCAAAAAAATTCGATGAATGACTAGATTTGGAGAAATTATTCTACTCATCCCTATTAAATTTCATCTTCTTAGTTTCCACCCTTCATTTTAGATTCTGTCACTCAGGCCATAAGCAATTCCTTACAAATATGATTAGTGTCTATGTGTGTCATCTGAGCCATTGCTACAAATATGGAAACAAGATAAGGTGCGTTAAGGGACAAGAGACTCCCCTACCCATTTCCAGGTTGACTTGGAGCAATGCTTTTCACTCTACCAGCTATGAATATACCTAGCCCATGTTTTTCCACCCTCCCCACAAGGATATCATAAGACCTGGCCAAATGCCTCGTGGGCATCCAGATACCCTATTTCCATGGCATTCCTCTGAACTGCTGCTTTGGTAAGTATATCAGAAAAGGAAGAAGGCTAACATGACCCACCCTTCTGTAAACTGTCCTAGGGATCTCAATAGCCTTGCTTACGGTCCTTGCTCATTGCTGCCCACCAGTGGCAGAGCTGGTCCCATACACAGGATGCTGTGCACCACCCACTCCTGGCCCTTCTCCAGCAGCTGTAGGACTGGGTAACAGGTCTAGCAGGGCTAGCCTTTGGCCCTCCTAAGCAATGTGTTACAAACTCAGGTGAATAATTATGTCTGGCATGCTTCTCGTGGAAGAGAAAAAGAAACAGCAAATATCCTCTTGACATCTTTTTTTTTTAACTTCCTATATGATGCCCATATGAGAATTAATATCTTTGAGCACCAAATCCACAGAAGGTAGATGTCTGGAACAAAATCTGCCTTGCCTTCCAGCTATGCCATCCCACAGGTTATGATTTAAGCATCCATCACACCAATACGGCTTCAGCTTGTGGTCTCTTCAGCTCTTACACATTTTCGGTGTCTTCCTCTATCAGATCTGTAATTAAGCTACTCTTGGATTACACCGTTTCACTTGCAGTTGGTGTGTGAGCTGCTCTTTAGGAAGGAAGCAATCATGAACTCACGGGTAAGCTTATTCAGCAGTGGCATTTCTAAGCTGATTTAAGCAGGCTGTCAAAACTGAGGGAAATTAATGAGTTTACTAGGGAATATTCCCATCTCTGGCATTGGGGTAAGGAGGGGAAAGGAATGGATGAAAACTAGGGAGTCAGGCTGACTGTGCCTTTTTCTTTCCTTTTTTCGTCCTTCTTTCCTACCTTCCAATTCAATAATGAAGGCTTAGCTGCTTCTTGATGATCTATAATTCAGCTTTGCTCTATATTCAAAACAAATCTTCACAAGTACATGTTGGCAAACTTCTCACTGCTATTTTGTTGACAATAACGGAGAAACTTGAGGATATTTCTGTTGGAGACACCAGGCTTCAGCATCAGCCCGTCTGACATTTCCCGGATCTTGGCTTTTTCAGGCAAGATCTCCTCTGCATACCAAGTGGACCTCTCTTTGCACTACAGAGATAAGAATGCCAGGCCTCATTGGGTTCCACTCTTTTTTTTTTTTTTTTTTTTTTTTTTTTTTTTTTTTTTTTTTTTTTTGAGACGGAGTCTCGCTCTGTCGCCCAGGCTGGAGTGCAGTGGCGGGGATCTCAGCTGACTGCAAGCTCCACCTCCCGGGTTCACGCCATTCTCCTGCCTCAGCCTCCCGAGTAGCTGGGACTACAGGCGCCTGCCACTGAGCCCGGCTAATTTTTTGTATTTTTTTTTCTTTTTTTTAAGTAGAGATGGGGTTTCACCGTGTTAGCCAGGATGGTCTCGATCTCCTGACCTCGTGATCCACCTGCCTCGGCCTCCCAAAGTGCTGGGTTCCACTCTTAAAGACAAGGCTGGGATCAGCTTGAGGAGCCATTCAATTGATGGAAGGGCAGAGCATTAGGAAGGATCGGAAGACAGAGGCTGCATGGGGCCCCATGCATCCTCAGAGATGTGAGGGCTGATCGCCACCCTCTGGCTGCCCCTAAGGTTGGTAGAGTTTTAGGTGCTTCATTTACAGCTGCCTACACAATTAAAGGTGGATTAGAAAACTGGTAATAGGGGATTAGGGCACAAATCCCCTTCCAATTGTTAATATTAATTACAGTGCTTTTTTCTCTTATTATGTAACAAACACTAACTACTTCATTAAAAAGAGGAAAGAGAGAATATAGTTTGGTAGGGTAATATCTGGATTACTTTTTCCATCCAGGAAAGCACTGGTGCGTTTTCACTTCCAGAGCATAAACTGTAATAAATGTGAAACACAAAAAGGAAGAAGAGAGTATCTTTTGCTTTCCACCAATTAGTCAGTCAGAAAGTGTTTCAATTTTAAGATGTAAATGTCTATCTTTTCCCCCAACAATTTTCTTACTGGCCACTGTAGTCCAATTATTTCGATTAAAGCAGAGAGGGCTCAGTTAATGAGAAGCAGGTTTCCACAGTGTGTGCGTGCATGCGTGTGCACACATGTGTGTGTGTGCACATTGCATGTGTGTGCAGGCAGGTGACTTTCCTTACGGTCCAGATGGCCAGCAGGAAGCCAGCTCACCGGCGTTGGCATGCGGAGTGCAGACTGTCCAAGCTGTGCAGGTTTGGCCGTCCCTGGGAGACGCTACAGAAAATCTCCAGGGCAATATTATTATCTTCTCTTGTGGCCATTGGATGAAAACAGTCACTGAGCCCTGTTGTGTGCAGAAACCTGTGCCTGCCATGTGCGGGGAGGAGATATGAGAAACAAAAGCCAGATGTGGTGAGCACCTCATGGGCGCACACATGGCAACCAAAGCCAATCAAATGCAAATGAGCAAAAGCCAACTGCCTGCGGAGAGTCAGGAGACACCGGGCAGGGATGAGAAACCCCCTCACCCCATCTTGGGAAAATCCATCTCATTAATGCTCTGAATTTAAAAGTAAACAGAAGATATCTAAGTCCTCCTCTGTGCTCAAACCAGAAAGTTTATATGATGTATTACAGTCCCAGCTACACATAAAAGACTGAATATGTGTGTGTTTCTTAGGCGTGAGTGTGTGTGCATGTGTATGTGTGTGTGTTTCCTCAGGCATCTGTTTAAATGCAGTATCTTACCTTAATTGAGGGACACTGAGGATCCAGGAATCCCTCTTCTGGGTTTTACCCAAAAGGAGATGAAATCACCGCCTTGTAAAGGTATCCACACTCTCCAGTCCCTGGCAGCACTATTTACAGTAGCCAAGATATGGAAACAGCCCAAGTGTCCACTGACAGATGAATGGATCAAGAAAATATGGCATCTGTACTGTGTATACAATGGAGTATTATTCAGCCTTTAAAAAGAAGGATATTGTGTCATTTGCTACAACACAGACAGGCTTGGACGACATCATGCTAAGTGAAATAAAGCCCGCACAGAAAGAAAAATACTGCTTATCTCACTTAGATGTGGCATTTTTTTAAAGGTCAAATGTACAGAGATAGAACAGAAAGCCCCCGGGTCACCAGGGGTAGGGGCTGAGGGTGGGGAGATGTAGGTTAAAGGATACAAACTAGCACATGTGTGGGATGAACAAGGCCAGAGATCAAATGTACAACATGAGGACTCTAGGTAATCAAATGTATTTGAAATTGTTCCTAAATAAGTAGATTGTAACTGCTCTTGCCCCCAAAAAGTAACTATGTGTATGGTAAATATGTTAATTTACTTAACTATAGTAGCCATTTTAGTATCTATGTGTCTCCAATGACATCATGTTATAAACCTCAAATATACACAATAACATTTATTTTTTTAAAAAGGTGACACAGGGACTGTGCTTTACTTACCTTCACTTTCCCCAAAGCATCTTATATGAACTTGACCTCAAACAAGCAATATTTCTAGTTTCTTGCCATTTTGGTGCATTTATATACACCAATTATTTGATTGATACAGCTTTTTAAATATTTAAATAGTATAAAGTGATTTTTCTAGTTATACCCTAGAATTCAGAGGCTGACTAAAGTTTCATGCTCCAAGGTTCCTACCACACAAACCCTTTCCTGGACCCAGAATAACCAGCAAGTGGCCCTCCTAAAGAATAGCGGGGACCCCGCCAAAGCCACTGAGGCCTGGATGCCGGTGGAGGGAGAGGCTTGCCTGTCATTGCCCAGGGGCGTGCCCCGCCTGTGCTTGCCCACTTGCCTCCAGGGAGCAGGAAAACCCCCTAAGACATTCTTATACCCTAACCTCGCTCTCATTTATAGCTAGTCTCAGATCTAAATGCTGCGACTGTCCTAAAGATGAATAAACAGCATGCAAGTACCCTACGTTAGGAAAAGCAGGGGATGGTCCAACAGCCATCTTTCACGCTGCTATGTAAACGTTTGCTTCAAAGCTGGCCCCTCTTACGTGAGCGCACAGTCTGTCCCTCCCAATGAGGCCCACAGATCCAGCTCCAGGAAAACTGTCCTCTCAATTGCTGGTATTTAAGGACAAGCCCTTCTGATGAATCACATCTCTAAGCGAGATATTATACTGTAATCCTAATCACCTCTTCCTAGGCTTTGAGCTACAATAGGGTTGCTGGATGCACTGAACACCCGTCTTGACAAATAAGCAGCTATGAGTAAAATCATGATAATAGTAATGAAAGCTACTGTTTAGCCAGCAGTTTCTCTGACCTGGGCCTCTAGCTTACTCGGAATATAATATCTCATGCCTATACAGGGAGGTAGGTACTTGCTGAGATATAGCAAGGGTAAGAAAGCCTCCAAGATGACCTAGGTGTGAAGGGACTTGGTATCAATCACAACAGGGTGGTTCCACTGTGGAACTCCTGAGCCTGAATATTCCCTGGTGGGCACACAGCCTGGGCTCAGGAGCACACAACCCTTTGAAGGTGGGAGCAGCACCTGTTTACACTCAGAGCGGGCCATTTTCCTGGTTTGGACAGAGCCCATAACCACACGAGTGCTTTGAATATGATCTGTAAGCTCATTTGCTCTGATAGTAGAGGCAATTTAACCCCTCAAAAAGCAAGATGGGTCTTATAAGGGATGCTGTGTCATAGTGTCATCGGCAGGGTTTTGGGCTTTTTTTTTTTTTTTGGTCTTTCTGAGCTCTGCATAAAATAATGGAGAACCTTACAATCAGTGGGTCTTGGATTCGATGAAATGTGGTCATGTCTATTCATCCTCTTGTTGAAATACGTTCCAAAGGGCAGTTTTCCAAAATCAGAATATGACTAATGCAGCACCTGCAGATTGGCAACTCGGAGAGAGGGACAGGGTTGGGGAGAAGGGAGAGAGACAGAGACAGACAGAGGGAAGCAGACAGAAGGAGGGAGGAGAGAGGGAGCGGACAGGCGCGGTCGGGGAGGAGATGATGCCTTGCATTAGTCACATTTGGACATCAGAGGAGAGTTCCAGTCTGGAGGTGGAGCTGGAAGTCATCTGTATTAGTCCGTTCTCACGCTGCTAATAAAGACATATCTGAGACGAGGTACTTTATAGTAAGAGGTTTAATTGACTCACAGCCCCTTAGGGCTGGGGAGGCCTCAGGAAACTTACAATCATGGCAGAAGGGGAAGTAAACATGTCCTTCTTCACGTGGCGGCATCAAGGAGAAGTGCTGAGCAAAAGCGGGAAAAGCCCCTTATAAAACCATCACATCTTGTGAGAACTCACTATCACAAGAAGAGCAGCATGGGGGTAACCGCCCCCATGATTCAATTACCTCCCACCAGGTCCCTCCCATAACATGTGGGGATTATGGGAATTACAATTCAAGATGAGATTTGGTGGGGACACAGCCAAACCGTATCATCATGCATGCCATCCGATGTTGTGGATAAAACCATATACCTGAGTTTCACCCCAGCTGCCCTGATTGCTAGCTGTGTGACCTTAGGTGAGCTGCTGAAGCCCTCTGTGCCTCAGTTTCCTTAACTGTAAAAGGGCCCTAAGAGTTGTGCCTGCCTCCCAGGTTGATGTGAAGGCGAAGTGTGATAATTCACATAAGGTGCTGAAAACAGCTCCTGGCCCTCAGTTCTTAGGTGATAGGGAACCTCTGTCTATGAAAGGGTTCTTACATACCTCCCAGGCCGAAAAGTCCTCACAGTGGTGTGGCTGAATCAATACAAACATTAGAATGGGGGAAGCATCTGCTGCGTGACAAGAGGAGCCATATGCAGAGGGAGGAGCCCATCAAGGCCAGCTTGACAGGAGACTGCTTCACCGCAAATCCAGAGGCCCTCCCCTTCGACTCAAAGGTTGCAAAGAGGTACTCAAGCTCGTTAAAAGTGGCTGAGCTCGAAGCCTGGAGTTGAAATTATGTGGGACAAGCTTGAGCGGAAGGGGTGGTTGTGTTCACTGAACCCAAAGTGTGGCTTTTCCTGCATGCAGTTCCTGCCCGGAGCCCTCCCTTCCACCCACCTTGACAGGATGACCCCTGCATCAAGGCTGGGCTCCATCCAGAAACACAGATTCGGAGAAGCCATCTGACCTCTCGGCCTTGCTTGGGTGGCAGTCTGTCCTGGTCTTCTGCCTGACTCATTCTCAGTCCCTGAGTAACACTGAGCCCAGGGGAAACCAGCATCACCCGGGCATCACCCAGAAGCCCTCACAAAGCAACAACCATCACCAAAAAAAATGCCTGCAGGTAATTTATTTTGCCTGAATTGTTTGGCTATCTTGATTCCTCATTTTCTTTCTCAGACTTGATCCTTAGTTGAAAGAAAAAAATATACACCATATATATGCACTTTTTTAAAAGGTAGAGAGAAATTGCTTTAGCAAAAAGTCCTCAGCCTTCAGGGAGAAGCTCAGCTCTGCTACTCAAGGCAGGAAAGATAATCTCTAAGACACAGAAATGCAAATGTGGACGTGGTCTCTTCCCCTCTTGCCAGACCCCCAGCAAAGTTAATTTGGGGATTCTTTCCCCCTCAGGAGCCATAGAGTGAGACAATTTGTTTTTACCACATCTCTCCACATCCAAAGGGTCAGAAAGGCTGAGATTCTGATAAGAAACACAGATGTCACTGAGGTAACAATTTAGCTACACTTCTCTGCAAGTTCCACCAAGCTTGAATTTCTTTAGCTACATGGATCCATTTTAATAAGAGCTGACAGTTTAATCAGGTAAGATAAGGCCCATTTTCATAATAGGGCACAAGAGGTATGCATATTTTTCCATTAATGGATCTTGGGATTTGGTCATGTAGTCCCTGCATAAAATGTAGACATTTCACTCCACCGTGCTCTTTTGATCCCGTGCCACCCCAGGAAAGCTCAGAAAAGAAAAGCCAAAACTAGCCGCAGAAGATACATGGTAATGAAATGGATTGCACACATTCAAAGAACTCGATTTTCAAATGAATGTTGCTTCATGTCTTCAGTCACACTAATCACTTAATGGCCATTTTAACCTTACAACTAAGAAATAAAAACTTTATTCTGAAAAATGGCTTCATATTTATTCTAAGTAGAGCCAGAATTTGGGCCAGCAAGTCATGACTATGAATGACCGTAAATGCCCTCAGAGGGGCGTGTGCTTTGGTGCGCCAAGCCAAAGGAAAGATGGAAGCAGGAAGGGATTTCTCTGACTCCAGCGCTCCCCTCTCCTGACCCCAGTGCAAGCACAGGGCCCTCCTCTGGGATGCACAGCTGCAGGCCTGTGGGGAGCGGGCAGGGGCCAAAGCCCTGCCACGTGCAAAAGGAGACTTAGTTTCCCTCTGGGGCTTGTTGTGGAGGACCCTGGAGAGGTCCCACTACTCCTGCAGGACAACTGCTCCTTGGAGACCCCTGCGCCCCTGCATGGGAAGAGCCTGTGGAAGTGGTCCTGGCAAGACATCCAGGAGAGGAGAAAAGATGTGTTGAATCCTCGCAGCTCCTAGCCCCTAGCTCTGCGGAGAATGTGGATCCAGCCTTTGTAGCCAAGGAGAAAAGGAGGTCCCAAGGTCTCCCGCTGGTGCCGTGAAGATAACTGCACTGAGAGATGGAGCCTGCTGGGCTGCCTGCCAGGTGTGGCATTGCTGCCTCCAGAACCCACCTGGACTCTAGCAATGACTAGAGCTTAGGATTAGGGAACTCAACAGCCCAAGAGTGGAGGAACAACCAGAGACCTGGAAAAGGCATGTCATGACATGGAACCGCTAAAAGATACAAAGGAAAACCTAAAAATACATACACACATACATACATACATACATACATACATACATACATACATACATACATTTGATTGCAGCACCAAAAAAAGACAGTCTAACTGAAATATGATCCTTAAATTTAACAATTTCATCTGTGAATTGAAGGAGACCACTTTTGAGATTCAAATTAGTAGCCTTGAAATTAAACAGAAGAAATAGCTAAGCCACAGAGCGGCAATTCAGAGGCAATGCAGTTTCATGCTACAGCATGAGAAGACTGTCCCACTGCACCCTGGGAACCCAGGCATTCTCAAGGGCTCTGCCCACAGTCCATGAAGCAACTTCCAAGACAATACCCTCAGGAATTGTATTGATGCATTAATTAAACGAATGATTATGTCCTTGGAGATGTGAAATGATATTAAAGAGATGAATAATGTCACCCTTGTAGGTTATAATCAGTATGATAAATGATTTGGGTTTCAAAACACATGGCAGAGAAAACGATTATGGCTCATTGCCCTGACACCATCGGCTGTTGGTCAGTTCTGGTTCTTACCAGGGGCTGTTGGGCTACTGCACATTGGCTATGATCCATGAACATCTGATTTATCTTTCCCTTTGAATAAGAATGAAGATACTACAAGTCATTTATGCCATTTCTCAAGGTTATCCGGTGTGGGCTCTCCAACACTGACTTTCATGGAAAGTTAAAACAGTGAGCTCACCGCGGACAAACAGAAAACGTACAGGCATTCCATCTACTGGAGTGCCACCTCCGAGGAACTTTGAGCAGCTCTGATGATTTGCTGTTAGGATTAGGATTTGCAGCATTAGAATCCTTTTAGAATTAGGGAGTGGGGCCCCGGATGAAGGTAGAACTACGACTGGTTTGGCTCCTGATTGAATGAAGTTCAATCATTTCCATAACGTAGCTGCTTTTGTTGGGGTATTTTGGACTATTCACACAAATGCTGTGGATTATTCCTGCATTGCTGGACCTGAACATAACCAGGAACCAGTCATTAGATGTAACTGATGATCCTCATGACATCAGACAATAGCCATCAGAAGAGTCATGGCAACGACCCATAAGGCTTAAAGAGAAAACTGCTAAAAGTAGGCATCTCTTAAAATTGTCATTCTCAAAAGATAGGGATTTCCATGATCCTTAAGAACTGAAATTATTTCTGTAATATTATCAAGTCGTGATTTACCTTTTCCATGGAGTTACCATTTGCGCAGATGGGTGCGGAAGTCATGATGGGTGAAGCAGCTGGCTCCATAACATGAATGAAGGCAGGGGCGCCCAACTCTGCTATCAGTCATCACACTCTTTAACACAGTATTACTTGTACACTTAAACAACAATGTTCCTGAGGAAGCCAGGAAAAGTGTTTTATTATATAGCTACCATTGAGTACCCTTCATTTTAATACCCTGCATAACAAAATGGGAAACTCACATTAGCTGTGATGCGTTGGCTGTGTTGAAAACCATTTGTACAATTGTTACTCATTGTAGTTGCAAATCTAACTAGACACTGTTTTCATGAAACACCACTTTAACTTGAAAGAGATACTAACAAACTATGGTTTCTCAGACATGAGTATTTGGCAGACATTTTTTCATGATGAACACAATGAGCCTGTCACTTTAAGGAAAACAACTGATAATATGGGTTATCAATAATCAAATTTGAACTTTAAATTAGAATTTTGAGAACTTCTGCGTGCCTCCTTTATCCTGACAGATTCTCAATAATTAGGGACTTTTCTGATGAGTTCAGTGGTAATATCAATGAATTCTTTTCATATTGTAAAATAAAATGTACCAACATTTAGAAGATGGGTATAACTCAAAGAATCAATATTTTCCAAATAACCAGTGCAGGATGTTACAAAATCATACATGGATAAAAGATCCATCCAAAGTATTAGATCCATCAATGAATTTTAAGATAACAAAGTCAGAGTTTACTCATACGGTTTCATATTGACCTCATAACTTTTAAGAAAGTATTACATGTCTATTATGTTACAGGAAATAAGCCAGTCCCAAAAGGACAAATACCGTATGATTCCACTTACATGAATTACTTAGAATAGTGAAAATCATAGAGATAGAAAGTCGAATGGTGGTTGCCAGGGGTCAGGGGAAAGAGGGAATGGGGAATTGTTGTTTCATGAATGTAGAGTTTTAGTTTTCCAAGACGAAACAAGTTCAGTTCTGAGGATGGATGGTGGTCAATGTTGCACAACATTATGAACTTATTTATGTATTTATTTACTTATATTCTTTTGGACACAGGGTCTTGCTCTGTTACCCAAGCTGGAGTGCAGTGGTGCCATCAGGGCTCACTGCCGCCTGGACCTCCTGGGCTCAAGCGATCCTCTGATCTCAGCCTCCCAAATAGCTAGGACTACAGGCACACACTACCATGCCTGGGTAATTTTGTTCATTTTTTTTTTGTAGAGAAGAGGTCTCACTATGTTGCCCAGGCTGGTCTCAAACTCCTGGACTCAAGCGATCTTCCCTCCTCAGCCTCCCAAAGTGCTGGGATTACAGGCTTGAGCCACCATGCCTAGCCTGAATGTATTTAATATCACTGAACTGTTCACTTAAAAATGGTTAACATGTTATATTTTACGATATATGCACTTAACCACAAAATAAAATGAAAAAAGAAAATTCCACTCAAGTTGTGGTGTAGTATCAAGGAACAATATCCACAAGTATCTGAAAAAGCTATTAAACTATTTCTCCTTTTCCAGCTACATACCTGAGTGATATCTGATTTTCTTCATATATTTCAATCCAGACAGCACATCAGAATGGATTATATGCAGAAGCAGATATGAAATCCAGCTGTTTTCATTAATCCAGACATCACAGAGATGTGTGGCAATGTAAAACGATGCCAGGCTTCTCATACTGTTTTTGTTAGAAAATTATAGTTATTTTTTAATAAAAATAATCCTATTTATGTCAACATTTAATGGATTTATTATTGTTATTTTAAATGAGTCAACAAACTAATACTTTAATTTTTCCCCAGTTTTACTTTGTAGTTCAGCACATATGGGTAGAGGCAGCCTATGTAAACAAAAACTCTTAGGGACCTCCAATAATTTTAAAGAGTATATAGGAGTTCTGACCAAAAACTTAGAAACCCACTGGCTTAAAAATTCTGTCCCTGCCACTTACAAGCTGTATGGCCTTGGGCAAGAGATTTCATCCTTTCCTGCCTCAGTTTATCCAGTTGTAAAAGGAGGTAATATGAAATAAGGTATGTGAATCAGGCCAGGCGTGGTGGCTCACGCCTGTAATCCCAGCACTTTGGGAGGCCAAGGTGGGCAGATCACCTGAGGTCAGGAGTTTAAGACCAGCTTGGCCAACATGATGAAACCCCGTCTCTGTTAAAAATACAAAAATTAGCCAGGCATGGTGGTGGGCATCTGTAATCTCAGCTACTCAGGATGCTGAGGCAAGAGAATCACTTGAACCTAGGAGGCAGAGGTTGCAGTGAGCCGAGATCGCGCCATTGCACTCCAGCCTGGGCAAAAAGAGTGAAACTCCATCTCAAAAAACAAAAAAGGTATGTGAATCATTTCATGCAACACCTGGTCCCTAGTAAGCCCTCAATGATGCTGGCTGTCACTGCTTTCTCAGTCCCTGTTTGTTGAGTATCTAATTGCCAGTGCTTATCTATCAATAGGTACTGGGGAAACAAAGCAAAACAGACAAATTGCAGTGCTCAGGTTCTGCCAAGGGCAGCAGACAGTGAACCACATGAAGAAGTAAGTTGGCAAGGGTGCATGATGGGGTTGAGCATTGTGGGAGAAGAGGGACAGGAGGGCCTTAGGAGCAGTGGCTTAGAGCAGGGAGAAGGAGCCTGTGAATGACACAATAGGAGGCAAGGGAGCCAGCCAGATGCTGCACGGGATGCCAGTGATGGCCCATGTGGTTCTGCATGGGCAGGGGGACTGTGGGTTTGTTCTGAGAGAGCTGTGAGGCATGGGAGATGCTGAGCAAGGGTGCGATGTGATCTGACTCCCAGTGTAATGAGATCAGGAGGATGTGCATCTCTCCAGAATTGTTCTTCTTGCCTGTGTAGACCTATTAAGGCTGCTCACATTGGACCTGTACCTGGAGCCTTCCCAGGAGCCTCCAGGCAGAACACATCACCCCTCTGTCAGCTCCTCCAGGGGCCCTCAGGATCATGAGTGTCTGGGTTAGCTGTGTATCCCTGTGCCCTTGGACCCCTGTTCTCTGGTGGACCCCTCTCCACCTCTCCAGATCCACTCCATCCTTCACAGGCTGACCTGCATGGACCATGTCCACAGGGCTCCCTGGCCTCTGGCTTCTAGGGTGTTCACCCAAGGGGACCACAGTAGAATATAGGATGAAGGGCAGTTGGGGTGTTTAATCCCCTGGCTCTGCCTGGTGGGCCCTTTATGGGCTGGCTGAGTCCAATTCCTACAGGCAACTCCTCCTGACCCTCTACTGTCTATAACCTGGCCTCCCCTGTCCACCTCCAGCAGGACTGCAAAGGGCTCAGACAGGAGCCCCAGGGCTCTGCAGTTTTCCCTGCCCACATCTCATAAATGGTTCCATTTGCAAATTCTCCTAAAACTACCTAACTGGAGTGTGTTCTCTGTCTCCTTCCAGGCCTCAAACTAATGGACTCCCATAGATCCAGTGCCTCAGATGCAGATGACACTCTGGGAAGGCAGACACCACCTCTCTCCTGCACTCCGCCATTCTCCAGGATTGGGAAGGATTCTGGGCACACAGTAGGCATTTATTAAATATTCATTGGATGAATAAATGATAAATGAATATTCATTATCATTCTCTCCACATATTAAATCAAATGCTTCAAAACACTGTAGAATGGGAATTAATTGCCTCCCTTAGTCATTATTTTTATCTATAGCTATCATCAAACCTTCACCCACTCAGAGTTAATAATTGAAAAACAGACACATAACAAGTTAGCAGAGAGGAGAGCTCAAATGAAGCCCCATCTGAAAACCTCACCTACAGGCCACACTCCCCAGACACAACTTCTTGTAACTGGAGGTGGGGTGGGAGTCTCTATATTCTATTTTTCTTTCTTTTTTTGTCTTTTATTTATGTTTTTTGACATAATAGTTTGATTGAGATGTACTTGTTATGCAACACAATTCACCCATTTGAAGTGTATAAATCAATGGTTTTTAAGTATATTCTCGGAGTTGTTAAACCATCACTACTACCTAGTTTTAGAACATTTTCATCACCCCAGAAAGAAATCCTGTACCCACTGGCAGCCACTCCCTCCCTATCCCCCTCAGCCACCTTACCCTAAGCCAACACTCATCTACTTTCTGGCTCTATGGGTTTCCCTATTCTGGACATTTCGTATAAATGGATTACAAAATGTATTGTCCCTCGTGTCGGACTTCTTTCCTTCCCTTAGCATAATGTACTCAAGATTCATCTATGTAGTAATATGTGCCAGGACTTCATTCCTTTTTATTGCCGGATAATATTCTGTTGTATAGATGGACCACATTTTATTGATCCGTTTATCAGTTGATGGACATTTGAGCTGTTTCCACTTTTTGGCTATTAGGAGTAATGCTGCTATGAACATTTGTGTACAAGTTTTATGTGAACATATGTTTTTGTTTCTCTTGGATGGAGTTGCCAGGTCATATGGTAATTCTACATTTAACCTTTGGAGGAGCTGCCAGATTATTTTCCAAGGCAGCTGCACTATTTTACATTTCCACCAGCAGTGTATGAGGATTTTAACTTCTTCAAACTCTTGTCAGCAAATATTATTATTATTAAATTTTGGTTCCACACTCATTCTTAAATTTCCCAGAAGAGGGGATTTTTGTTGCAGGTAGCTTCTATCTAAACTCCTTATTGCAGTGGCCAGAGATTTAAGGCGCTCTTGAACTGCTTCCTCAGCCTCTCACCATTTCTGGGGTTCTCTCTGGGCTCCAAGGGTACACAGTAGTTGGGTCCCAAGTGGTGCATAGAGAGTACACACAAATTCACAATGGCACAAATCCTACATGCTGTAGACCTATCCTGTCCAATATGGTAACCACTAACCATGTGTGACTATTAAACTTTAAATTTATTTTAAATTTTAATTAAGATGAAATTCAACATTCAGTGGTTCAATCACATTAGTCATATTTCAAGTGCTCAAGAGTCGGCCAGACGCTGTGGCTCACGCCTATAATCCCAGCACTTTGGGAGGCTGCGGCGGGCAGATCACTTGAAGTCAGGAGTTCAAGACCAGCCTGACCAACATGGTGAAACCCCGTCTCTAATAAAAATACAAAAATTAGCTGCGCATGGAGGCGCGCACCTGTAATCCCAGCTACTCGGGTGGCTGAGGCAGGAGAATTGCTTGAACCTGGGATGTGGAGGTTGCAGTGAGCCGAGATTGCACCACCACACTCCAGCCTGGGTGACAAAGTGAGACTGTGTCTTAAATAAAAAAAAAAAATCAAGTGCTCAAAAGTCACATGCAGCCAGTGGCTACCACATCGGACAGTACAGATCTAACACATTTCCATCATTGTAGAAAGTTCTATTGGATGGCATGAAAGGAGGAAAGAGAAAAGGCCCTCACGTGGCCACCCTGTGAGAGACGCTGATCAGAGTGGCTTTGTCTCCAGACCCCCTCCGCTGAGGTACCCCATCACCCATGGCCCATTTTGCCAGCCATCTGAAGAGGTTCAGAATTCTTAGGGATGCCAGATAAAAGGGTATCTTTTTTATGTAGAAAAGCACAAAGTTAGGCCTCAGGCTCTCTCAGGTGGACTATCGTGTTTTCCAATCGGTTCAAGAACATGTAAGCTATGATTTCCACTCCTCGGGGTTCAACTACCCAAACCTTGATGTCTCAGATGAGAAATATTAAATATCTAAAATGGTCTATTTCTGAAAACTCTTCTGTGAAGGATTGCCAACATTTACGTGTTTCTAAAAAAAGAAGTTGCTGCGTATGAGCTATTAAAAATTAGCGGCCAATTAATACTTTTCAGCTTCCAGCCTGTTAGAAATGTTATGCAAGTCATTTATAGGAAAAATGCTCGCCCTCGCAGCTCCAACGGCATGTTACATACTAAAGCAGAGTTGGTCTTGAATTCTGGGGGCTGATGTCTCGTGAGGCATATCAAATGTTGGATTTTACACACCTTTGAATATAATTATTATTAATATTCAAGCAGTATATTCATTTATACCTTGAAAGGGAGGCAAATACCTCTTACTATTTGTATATGATATTAAAGGGCTCTAGACTTATCTCTAAAATTACAATACTGTATTTTGCCACAAGTTAAATGGTATTCAAAGACCAAAGCTACAGGTGACCATTTTCTTTTATTTTTGTTTTGTTTTTGTTTTTTTGAGACAGGGTCTCCTCTGTCTCCTCTCTCCACCTAGGTTGGAGTGCAGTGGCATGATCTTGGCCCACTGGAGGCTTGACCTCCTGGCGTCAAGCAATCCTCCCACCTCAGTCTCCTGAGCAGTTGGGACTACAGACATGTGCCACCATACCCAGCTAGTCTTTTTGTTTGTTTGTTTCTTTTTCTGTAGAGACAAGGTCTCACTATATTTCCCAGGCTTGTCTCAAACTCCTGGCCTCAAGCAATCCTCCCACCTGGGCCTCCCAAAGTGCTGGGATTACAGGCATGAGCCACCATGCCCGGCCTCAGATGACTATTTTAATCCACTGATGCAAAACTGTGCAATTACCAATTCAAATCTGAAAAACTATATGAAGAAACTGAAAAGCCAAGTCCTCCCCAGAGCCTTTATCTCTCTTCAATCACTGCAGACAAACAAGCGCTTGCTAGGTCTTGTTTTAAAGATGCAACCAGTAACTTCTCAATTAGAATAAATCAAATTCACAAGCACGTGACCTTCAAGTAAAGACTGAAGGGCGAGGGAAACCCTTCCCTCTGGATTTGAGCCTCTGGCTTATGCATGAGACAAGGCTTTCAGTGTTTCACATCTGAACAGAAACTGCGATAATCTGGAAGAAGTGGCTGGTTGTGATGACCTGACCCTCACCCCATGCTTAGGAAATGGGGATAGCCACCCAGTCCTCTTCCAAAGGAGTCCAGAAAACTGAGACTCCACGAATCTGATGCCACTCCCCTTCCTTAAAGGCCTGTTACATTCCTCATGGATAATATGGGTGGGTTACATGTCCTCATCACACTTCTCATCTCCTTGCGTAGTGGGTCCCCAAAACAGCAGCAGGATATCAGGAAAAGTTAATGTGATTTTCAAGGAGGTTCGAGGGTGAGAACAATCTGAGGTCTTTCAGGGACAGAGTGAAACCTTAAAGGTCATTGCACTGAGCCCCTGGGACTCCCCCTGCCCACTTTCCCAAGGAAGTAAAGTCTTCTCCTCACTTTACAGAGAAAACCACAGAAATCAAATGACTCACTCAAGGTCATTGGGGTTAGAAAGGAATCACAATGTCTAGTCACCATTAAGAGAATAAAAACATTCAAAGGGAATAAAAATGTGATAAATACTCTGCAGACTATTCCAAGGTCAAGAACGGCCTTCAGTGGATTCAGGGTTAGAGAAAAGCATAAAACAAAGCCTATGGCAACATGTATCACCTTCTGCTCAATCCTGAAGCTACGCAAATTCAGATGATCTCTGCCCTTCCCCTGCCTGTGGATTGAGGTGCCATGTGGGGGTGGATGTGGGCCACTGGGGATCTAGTTGAGGAGACCAGTTATACCATGCTTAAGGCGGTTCCCAATCCAAGGGAAATCCTCCTCCATTTATTTCTGCTATGCTTAGCTCAGCCTTTCAACACTAGGGAAGGTTCATCAAACTTGAGGAACAGCAGTGAATAGAGAGGGGCGTTGCTCGATGACTCCAAAGGACATCATCCCTTGAGAAGGCATGACACAGAGTATTAGCCTCTGTTCAATAAATTTACATATTTGGATAACATGGGAGATTATCTGTGAAATATAGCAGTAGAAATACCCTTTTCTCTATGCCGCTATTGGGTTCAGTTGTATATCAATTAGGACTTACAGCATAACAAAGTTCTTCAAGACTCTGTGTGCTGAAATGACATATGTTTATTATTTCTCATCATTTTGTACATTAGCTGGCTGCTGCTTCTGTTCTGGCTGGCTTGACTGAGGCTAGATGGTTCCAGGTGGCCTTGCTTCCATGCCTGGGTCCTCGGCTGGGATGCTGGAGCTCTCTCAGTGTTTTCTCATCCTCCACAGAGGCTGGGCTGAGGTTATTCAGATGGAGGCTCAAAGGTTTCCAGAAATTAGAGAGGATGCGCCCTACCTCACCAAACCTGTCAAGCCTCTGCCTGCATCCTATTTGTTAAGATCCTTTTGCCTAAAGCAAGTCACATGACCCAGTCCAGGGTTGCAGGGAGGAACTACCCAAGGGTGTGGCTACAGAGAGGCATAATTCATTGGAGGCCACATCTACAAAGACCTACCCCAAGTTATCCCAGATGTGAGGTCTTGGATACCCGAAACCAGCAAAGGACATCTCTTCTGTTGAATGGGATATAGAGAACACTGAATAGGTACCTTACACCAAGTTATTTTACTTGTTAGTAATATTTCATAATATGACTTCAGTAGCTATTATCTATGAAAAAAAGATGCCTTTGAAGCAAGGCTATAAAAATACAAAATCTTAACACAATGATCACATTCAACTCATACTTTTAATTTTCTTATATTTTATTCTCTAATCAAATGGTTATGTTTTCCCCCCTTAAGCTTTCTTTCAGTTATTCAGCAAACATCTTTTTTTCAGTAGTTACGATGTGTAAGGCATTGTAGGGACCAAAAATGAGTAAGAGATGCCATCTCTACCTGACTAGGAGGGATAACACCTATGCTCAGATCATGGTCATACTCACCATAAGAGATGGGGAAAGGCATTATGGGAGTAGAGAGACACAGAAAAGTCCAAACGGGCTCAAGATCAGGCTGTGTATATATCCTATGATCCCTCACTGTTGTAGCTTCATGGGCTCCCCAAACAGTTTCCATCTATTTCCAATTTGGCCACTTACTGGAGCCTTCCCATCAGGCCACCACCACCTTCACTGGTGTCCAAGGTCTAGGGGATTTGTGAGTGGCTTGTACTATTAACCATGTGCGTGTCCCCTGCAATGGCTAGATGTGGAGCTGAGAACTGCTTTGAGGCACAAATGCGCATCATTTCTGCTGGACCATTGACCAGAGATACACAGGCCCCCCACCACCCAAGACCCCAACATTTCTTGTCGGAGTAGGATCTCTTAATTCCGAGTGTGTGAGTCTTTTATCTGTTCTAGGTGTGGAATAAACTGGTTCTGCAAATGTGCCTCCACATCCATCTGCCTTGTATTTATTGAACATAATAATCAAGAGTGTACTACCATCTATGCTTCCCTCTCTGCAGTGGCCCTCTTCCGACAAGCAATGGGTGAGTCATGTCTAGCTGTCCTAGGAGAAAGGTTTTCAGGGCTCACCGGACGATTTGATGAGCATAAAGGTAGAAGGTAAGAGAAAAGTACGGCAATTAATTATTCAAAATATGATTCTCCCTACCCCATTGAATCTTCCAGAGAGCCTTGCTACCAAATAGCTCCAGTTGACACTTGTTTGTTTCAGCAGGAGGTGGAATGTGAGCTGGGCCTTGGGAAGATTTCGAGAGTCAGAGACGCCTAATAGATGCTGACACGGGCACAGAGGAAAGCCATGCGACATGAGCAGCTTGGTCAGCAACACGGTGGCTCTTTGTCCACTAACTTAACTCTGGAGGTCAGAGGCAGGGCTTTTGGCTATTTGAGCTTCATCTTTCTGGTCTATACAATCCATCTCCTTAATTAATGGCCATTCACCATTAAAGCCAAGCTTGTGGCAATTCGTGCCACTTGAAGAGCACAACCTTTTAATCTTTACTCTTTGCTTGTCTCCTCCTAACTGAATCTCAGGCAGGAAGAAAAATAACAGTAAGTCTTCCCTCTGGGATCCCATGACCTTCAGTGCCCCAGCAAAGTAGGTCCGCAACATTGATATGTGACCTGCCTTCCTGCTTCCCACACCTCCCCTTCTAACCAGGGCTATGTTATCTAAGTTGAAAGACAACGGGAGACAAAAATTCCTGGACTGTGTTTCTGCCAAATCTCTAGGACATCATTTGCGGTCAGGAAATGAAACTGACTTAATTCCTACCTAGACAAAATTCTTCCTGTTTCTCATAACACAAAGAGAAGTAGAGCAAAAACACATTGGGAATAATTAAATATATACATTTCTCTGTGTAGCGGGGTGAATTTTCTTTGCTTTTTCTTTAGCTTTCCCAAACTACTGTACCCACTCATATCCCACCCCAACAGAGAAAACATTTTAGGAGTTTGGTCCAATTTGGTCTCCAGCCGGAGCAGGATAAGAGCAGAGCTTGATCTCCAGTTTTCTCCCCAGGAGGCCAATGAAAAGAAAGTTCTGCTTGCAGTTTTGGCAAGAATGAACACCACAGCCTGTCATGTGTCCCACAGCAAGATGACACCACTGACCTAAATACCTGCTCAGGGATACTGTGCCTTCCCGCTCATAATGACTGGCTTGGATTCTTCCAAACCACTAGGTTGAGCCATTATGGCTTGGGATCCTCAGCTTCTCTCACACAGAGTCAGTCCTCTTAGCAGGTGTACATATCACAGGTGAATGTTCAGTCTTTGGGTGTGGACACACACAGACACAAGGTGCCCCTCAATTCATTCTCTGCAAGAGCAGCATTCTCCACCACTGTGTCTCATTTGCTGGAATAACTTCCAAGGTCTTTGCTAGGGCAAGGAGCTCTGAAACGAAAGCCCATGTCCTTGTCTGTGTCCTGGTCTCCTCTCTCAGATCAGATTTGCCAGGCTGATCTGCTACCTCATCCCACAGTTTATCTCTACAGTAAAAAAAGCATCTCCCATGAGCTCTACCTGTGTCCTACCTTGTGTTTGCCATTATGAGAATACATTATACAGTCAGAGAGAAAGAGAGAGGGAGAGATCATCAGTCACAATATCCATGAGCAATAAATGTTAACATATGCCAATTTTTATCGGGAGCTGGCTGTGGGCCATGGCTGATGCTTAATATTTATTGAGTGCCCATAATGGACGAGGCCGCTTCTGACCCTCTTGTGCAACAAACCCTCGGGAGGGATAGAAAATGCCTTCCTAAGGGAATAAGCCTCCCTCACCATGAGGCTCAGAAGAGAATCTTCAAGCTGGAAGGAATTTTATTACCATATTTCATCAAATTGAAGGTGCTTTTTGATCTTACAATCTTATATTGATGCACCGTTATTTTTTGGACCTAAGAAAGGGAGACACTACCATCAATTGTCAAGTGCTATGGCCCGCATGAAGCATCTCGATTTCAGAGATGTTAAAATGTGACAAAATGTGCATCTTAGAGTCAAAAAACTATGCTGTTTTGATCTGGCTTTGCCCCTGACATTGACATGGAAACTCAACCATTGGTGTAGGACACTGTGTCCTTACTGAACACTCTAAGACAGGGGCCTCCCGCCTCCCCACATACTGTTATATTTGAAACATCCTTATTCTCAAGAAGTCCTTCTTTCTGCCTGGCCAAATTCTGTATTACTTTAATTTACACTTGCTTGATCTCCCACTTACCTGGAAATAGGCTAAACCTCTCCCTCCTTATTTTAAATAAAATCCTGTAGTTGCTTAAAGAGTAAGCAAGCACTCCAGTCTGTTCTCCTGTAAGTCAAACGACCTCAGTTCCTTTTATTGAAGTATGATTCATATATAGAAAAAAAAAACAAATCACAAAGGGATAGCTTGGAATTTGTACAAAGTGAGCATATTGAGGAATCACCACGCTGACTTTTAAAAAGTATGAGCCTCTCTTGTGCCTTCCACTCCTCGTTCCCATCCTCAAATTAATCATTCTGACTTCAATCAAAACCAGAGCTGCATTTTCCCTGTTTCAAACTGTGTATAAAGGAAAGCATACAGTTTCAAAAGCATACAGCATAGAGCCACTATTCACAGTAGCAAAGACATGGAATCAACCTAAATGCCCATGAGCGGTAGGCTGGATAAATAAAATGTGGTACATATACACCATGGAATACTATGCAGCCATAAAAAAAATGAGATCATGTCTTTTGCAGGGACATGGATGGAGCTGGAAGGCATTATCCTTAGCAAGTACAATGGCCATTATCCATTATCCTTATACTTCTTTGTGCTGGTTTTCTTTACATAGCACCGTGCACACTATCTTGCCGTGTGTGGCAGTGATTTGTTCCTTTTCACTGTAACAACACATTTATCCATTTCACTTTCCATGGACATTTGGCTTGTTTCTCATTAATGCCTATTCAGAATAACTGTCATGGATAGTCTTATGCACGCCCTCCAGGACACATAGGCACGTATTCCTGTCAGGAATATACACAGGGGTTGAATCACTTGGCATAGAGCATCAGTTCCACTTCAGCACTGACTGCTCAACAGTTTTCCAAAGTAGTTGCGCCAGTTCTTACTCCTTCAAGCAATGCATAAGCATGTCAACTGCTTCAAATCTTTATAAACTCTTGACAACGTCTACTTCATTTTACCTTCTGGTGGGTGATAACTCATCAAAGTTTTAATTTGCATTTCCTTGATGATTAATGATCTTGAGAACCGTTTCATAAATGTGTTGGTCATCAGATATCCTCCTTAACTAAGAATCTGTTCAAGGGTTTGGCACTTTTAAAAACTTGGTTGTTTTTTTCCTTTTCATTTTTACGTTTTGTTTTTGAGATAGAGTCTTGCTCTGTCACCCAGTTTGGAGCACAGTGGTGCAATCATGGCTCACTACAGCCTCAACCTCCTGGACTCAAGTGACCCTCCCAACTCAGCATTCTAAGTAGCTGGAACTACAGGTGCACACCACCATGCCTAGCTAATCTTTATATTTTTCTGTAGAGACGGGGTTTTGCCATGTTGCCCAGGCTGGACTTGAGCTCCTGGGATCCGCCCATCTTAGCATCCCTAAGTGCTAAGATTACAGGCGTGAACCACTGCACCTAGTCATTTTTTCTTTTTAATTTTTAGAAATTCCTGATATATTCTGGATGTTGGATACAAATCCTTTGTTTTATATTAATCAATAATCTATTATCTAATATATATCATAGATATAAATTATCCTCTGACACTCTGTGGCTCACATTTTTATTTTTTTACATGGTGTCTTTTATGAGCAAGAGTCCTCAATTTTAATTAAAGTTTACAGCAGTTCAAGTCAGCAACATTTTCCTTTATGGTGTCTTATGTTTTTCCCATTCCACAATCATGAAAATATTTTTCCATGCCATCTTCTAAAACCTTATTGTTTTAGCTTTCACATTTAAGTCAGTAATCCATCTGCAAGCAAACTTTTATACAAATTTCCAACTGAGTCAGGACCATTTTCCCCCTGCATCATTGCTGTGGCCCCTGTGCCACACACCGGGTGACTACACCTGCAAGTCTGTGGCTGGGCTCTCAAGTCTGTCCTTATACTAATTCCACACTGTCTTGATTACTCTGGCTTTTTTGGCCTTAATCAATTTTTAAAAATATTAAAATTCACGTTATCAATTGTCACTCATGTGATTCATCCTTAGGACACAGTCTTGTTTAAAAGAATATCATTCATTAATGCTAAAGGAATTTCAAAATAATTTGAAACTTTTATTTGTATTTCTTGAACATTATTTCTTGGCACCTTCTCCTTTACTCCACTATCTTATTTTCCATCTTAGAAGCCAGAAAAAAAATAGAAGACCCTCCTTGGAGGGTGGGAGAGAGGACAAAAATGTCAACAAATCCAGAATCATTTTTACTGGTCAGTGGGGGCTAGAAAAAAAAAAAGCTAGAAAGGTGCACTGCTATTCATTTGTTTTCATTTTGTTTGGTTTTAAATTTATAGAAGCCATAAAAAAAACTTCATAAATTTCAGTAAATGGAAGGGAGGATGATCTATAGTTCCAACTAGCTCAACAACTATGGATTTTTGTGTATTTCTGCCTGGTCTTTATTTTATATGCATAGTTTGTCACTGTTTTTTAATTTGACATAAGAATTATAGCATGTTTTATATTATTGCAACCTCTTTATAACTTCCATTTTAAATGAATGTAATATTTTATTAAGCATATTACCAAAATTTATATAATCTTTTCCCTGCTATTAAACTTTTAGGTTGCTTTTGATTTTTCTTAGAATAGATAATACTGCTATGAACATCTTCAAGTATATAGTTGTTTTGCCTCTGTTGAATTCTGTTTTCCCAGTGGACTCTACAACTTTACATAACCACTGGAAATATTCAGTTTCAACATATAAACTTAGATTTTACTTATAAATTGTGAATTAATTTACATTTTAGTGAGGTTGGATATTTCTCAATGTGTTTTGTAGCTACATCTCCTTTTTGTTATTTGTACATTGATACAACAAGGTCTTAATATTTTTCTTAACAATTTGTATGACACTTAATGGCAAAAACAGTCGTTATTTGCTTTTTATTCGACCTTGTGACCCTTCATGTCAGGAACAATGTGGAATTTCTCTTCATATCGTTGGTGGCTGGTAGGTGATTGGCATGCAGTGTGTGCTCAATCAATTTTTGCTGAGTGGATGGAGTTGTGTTTGTTTCAAGTATTCTTCCCCATATATTCCCACCATCTGTGCTTTGTGCATGGAAAGAATTAATAAATGTTGATTGTTTATTATGATAATGATGGCATATGGTATATTTATTTTTAGTGGCATCTGCCACGAATAAGAATCCCCAATTTGGTTATTTCAGTCGGACAATCTTATGGATTGTTTCTTCTGAGGCCGTTCCACTCATTCTTGATATTAATAAAAATTCCTCTGTATGATTAATGTACTATAAATATGGAAACTTTAAAGAGAATTCCCCTGACTTTGCTTTAACTCATCAATACGCAGCTATTCATGCTTGACGATTATTTTACATTTCAGCAATACTGAATGCACTGCAATCTCTCTTGTTTCACGGTCTTTGAACATGCTGTTCCCCACCATTTCTACCACCCCTGCCCCACACCATCCCCTAACTGGAGTACCCCCAGTACCTTCAGATTCCCAGCTTAGCAAGCATTGTCCTGGCCTATCCCTCCCGTGGGTTGGTTGGGTCCTCCTCCCATTTTCTCCTAGCACCCAGAACGTGTTCCTTTTCATAGCAGCTCCGCACAGTGTGAGAACTGTCTGCAGGGATCATATCTGGTTCATTCTTATGCTGACTCCCACCCTTCACTCCTGAATCTATCATAGTCCCTGGGACATAGTAGCCATCAAAGGTTTATTGTGGAGTGAATTACAGTGAGTGAAGTAAACTCCACATCCACCAACCTTCTCTAGCTCGGCTGATGAAGAATATTGTAAGACTTAGAAACGAGACTCAGACCCAACTTTCCAATCTTCATCACCCCTGCCCACTGGTGAACTCTGTTCTCTCTCCTCTGTGACCCAGAAAAAAGCCTCAGGTTCCAAGCCCAGGTACTCCATGACACTGGTTCTCAACTAGAGGTGAGGTACAACCTCCAGGGTTTCATTGCCAATGTCTAGAGACATTTCTGGGTTTTATCCCTGGAAGGAGGAGGTACCACTGCTAATGGGTAGAGGCCAGGGTGCAGCTAACATCCTACAGTGCTCAGGATCCCTGCCACTACAAAGAAGTTTCTGGCCTCAACTGTCAATAGTGCTGAGGTTGAGGACCCCTCCTTTATGAAACTCTTCCCAATGACTCTAGCCTCTCTCACCCCCTCTGCCCACTACTTAACAGTCTCCATTCCCCTGAAGCCTGAATGACAGGGAGATTTTTCACTAGGCATAGCCAGGATGCCCCTTTATGCAGCTGCGGTCCCTGGCTCTGACAGCATTAACCATGCTGTAGTCAGAAAGGCGCACATACTTCTATTATGCAAAGAAACCTCGACAACCCTTCAGATACCTACTTGACATAAAATTATTTAATTTACATGTGCAAGCACACATTTTCATGCAGACTTCTTATTGTTACAAATTAAGTAGCAATATTGGAAAGCTTCACATGAAATATTAAGAATAACATCTGATTTCAAAAGGCTCGATGCCATCATCCTCCATGGGAGATGTAGAAGTTAGAAACAATGGCACAGGCAAGACCTCGGGCCCCGACCCTGCCTGGCCAGCAGCTCTAAGAACTGTTGGATGAGCTCACAGCTACATGTCATTGCAGACTTCAGAGGAGTGTTTTAAAAACCCAAGTCACAGCAAGGCTTTCCCTGCTCAAACCCTTTCTTGGGCTTTGGACTTCACCGTGAGTATAAGCTAAAAGGCTACAGGATACCCCCATGAGGTCATCCCCACTACCCGTCTTGTTCATTGGCTCCAGACTGGGCTCAGAGCTATTCTCAAACCCTCCATACATGTCCAGGCCTCAGGGTTTTGTCTTCTCCAAATTTCGGCATATCTCACTTCCTCCCATTCCTCAGGTCTCTCAACATTACTTTATCTGAGAGGCCATTTCCAACTACCTGTATAAGGTAGTACACCCCGTTCCTTTCTACCCACTCACATCATTTTATTTTCCTTTGCGGAGCTCACCAACACCTGACAATTTCTATCTTGATCTCTCTCTTTCCCCAAGTAGAATGAGAGCTTCATGAGGCTGGGCATAGTGACTCATGCCTGTAATCCCAGCACTTTGGGAGGCCAAAGTGGGTGGATCATTTGAGGTTAGGAATTTGAGACCAGCCTGGCCAACATGGTGAAATCCCATCTCTATTAAAAATACAAAATTTAGTCAGGGTGGTGGTGGGCGCCTGTAATCTCAGCTACTCTGGAGGCTGAGGCAGGAGAATTGCTTGAACCCAGTAGGCAGAGGTTGCAGCGGGCAGAGGTTGCAGCGAGCAGAGATCACGCCACTGCATTCCAGCCTGGGTGACAGAGCGAGACTCCATCTCAAAAAAAAAAAAAGAATGAGGGCTTCATATGACAGGGTCTTTGCTCCAGGCTACAGTCCCTGCCCTTAGAAACCCTTAGCTTCTAGAACACAGTGAATATTTAATAAATATTTGTGGAATGAATGACTCCACCATCGCATTTTGGGGTTGACCCTGGTAATGCAAAGAGATGAGGAACTTTGCTGGTCAACTCAGCAAATAGGTATCAGAATCCAGCTGGGGCCGAGCGCGGTGGCTCACGCCTGTAATCTCAGCACTTTGGGAGGCTGAGGCAGGCAGATCATGAGGTCAGGACTTTGAAACCAGCCTGGCCAATATGGTGAAACCCTGTCTCTACCAAAAATACAAAAACTAGCTGGGCATGGTGGCAGGTGCCTGTAGTCCCAGCTAATGGGGAGGCCGAGGCAGGAGAATTGCTGGAACCCAGGAGGTGGAGGTTGCAGTCAGCTGAGATTGTGCCACTGCAATCCAGCCTGGGCAACAGAATGAGACGCCATCTAAAAAAAAAAGAGAGAGAGAGAGACTCCTACTGAAGTTTTGTGAATTCTGGCATTAGAGGATGATGACGAGATAGTACAACACGGCCCTTTTTGTGTGTCACTTCGCATTTGAAGTTCTCAGCAGAAACTGCCTCTGGCTAACCTAAGCCAGTGGGATTTGGGGAGCTCACAAAATTGCTAAAAAGGCTAAGAACCAGACTTGGAACTTAGCAGGAACTAAGTAGGCTCCTGGGAATGAAATAGTAGAGAGTTAGAAATGGTTCCATAGCTGGACAGACAGTCAGGATAAGAGCATTGAGTCAAATAACCTGAGATTGTTTTATTTCCTGCTTATGTTACTTATCCCAGGGTCAAAGTCCCAGGAAAGAGCACCCATAGGTGTCACCTTTTGAATTTTTGCTGAGTGTACAAAGCAGGGAAAGGAAAGGTCTGGCAGAAAATCTGCCTAAGGACCCCATTAGCCCCCACAGTGGGGGGCAGGCATCCATATTTATTCCCCACAAGGTTGCCCGCAGCGGGTTAAGGCCTACACAGAACGTGGCAAGCTAGTAGAAAATGGAAATGAACCCAGCAGCCAAAGATGGACGATTACCATTTGAGCCTTGCCCTCAGAGAGCGGGCAGTCTATTAAAATGTTAAATTCTATTGTTAAATCACCTCCTGTTAAATCACAATTGTAAGAGGCATCAGGTCTGGGGCCCCCGTCCATGCTGATGCAGGGAGCTGGGGGTGCTGAAGAGAGTGCCTGATGGGACCCCAGCATCTCCCCCACAGTCTTCCTTCTTGGAAGTGGAGCAATTGTACCTAAGCAGACACTCATGTGCCATTTCCCCTGTCAGCCTCAAGCCCACGCTGGACCCCCTTCAACAAATATGCTGGGAGCCCCTGAGCCTCAGCAGCACTTCGTCATGTATTATCCACTTGACAATTGTCCTGCAAGACACTCATCACACAGAGGCCAAGCAGGATTGCAGAACTTGTAGAAATATGTCCATTAGCATAGTGAGGCCCCTAGGAGGCCCCTCAGTAAAGAGCACAGCTCACCACAGTGTTACTTTCCAAGCTGATTTGACCACAGGACATTTTTATAAAATATAGCAGGTGTTTAGCATCCTGCTTAACTGTATCCTGCGGAACATCCTTTGGGAAACTCCGTCCAGAGTCGAGGGTTCTTTTAGGGTACACTCCTGCCCCCCTTCTCCTGTCTGGTTGGCTCCAGTGCATCCTGACAGGAGAAACTCTGAGCGAAGAGCAAGAGGAGAGGCAGTGCAGGCTGAGTTTGCTAATTACGTTTGGATGACTCCTTCATTTTTCTAAAGGTATCAAGGCCTCCAAATGAAGTGAATAGGTGGGAACATGGAAATTAGTTTGGGGGCTGAAATCCAACTTTATTCCTTTACATCATTCATTGGAATTTTTATTACAATCTTCAATTCGGTGGACAGAGACCTTCCACGAAATGTAGAATTCCTTCACAAATGTGGGCAGGCGGGCTGGGCGCAGTGGCTCACGCCTGTAATCCTAGCACTTTGGGAGGCCGAGGTGGCAGGATGACTTGAGGTCAGGAGTTAGAAACCAGCCTCGCCAACATGGTGAAACCCGATCTCTACCAAAAATACAAAAATAAAATAAAATAGAATAGCCAGGTATGGTGGCAGATGCCTGTAATCCCAGCTACTTGGGAGGCTGAGGCAGGAGAATTGCTTGAACCCAGGAGGCAGAGGTTGCAGTGAGCTGAGATCGTGCCACTGCACTCAACCCTGGGCAACACAGCGAGATTCCATCTCAAAAAAAAAAAAAAAAAAAAGTGAGAAGGCTCCAGACACCGTCGATTTCCTGGTAAATAAGCCCCTCTCTTCTGAACAGAAGGTGGGTATCACAGAAGGCCCCAGGGAAGGCTAGCCATTGCCTCCACTGCTCTGTCCACCCCCTCAGGACAGAAGCATCCTAGAACAGACAGGGAGGGGTCCTTCCTTCATTGTGACTTGCATCTGTATTGTCCTATGGGGACCATTTGCCTCCCAGAACCCACAGTTGTCCTGATGAGGAGTGGGGGAAAGACGTCGCCTGGCTGGTGAATGCTGAGTACAGAAACTTCTATTAAGCTCAGGGGTACCAGACGCTTGGGGTCAGTGCAAGAACCAAAGAGCCACCTGTCTTGCCTAGTGTGTGAAGGGCTTATTACTGTGATAATAAAACGTTACCCCGGCTTGAGATATGTTCTTCTAACTTAAGGAAGCATTACTGCATCTTTGACATCACAATTAAAATGGATCAGTAAGGAGAAATAATGATTGATCTTTGAACTATTGTGCTGATGTGTTAAAAGTGCTAAAATGTGCCTGGAGCAGAAACTGAATCACAGGGATCGATACAGTGAGCTATATTGGTGCAATGGCTGCTGCTGGCAATAAAAAAACAGAGTTGATGCTGAAACTGCTTCCCCAGGAGCATTCACCTTGATTTTTAAGTGAAAGTGTAACTTTCTTTGGGGCTGTCAAAGCTTCTCGACTCTTCTCCGTCTGCAAGGACAATTCATTCAGCAGCTGCCTCAGCTGCCATGACAAAGGCCATGTTGCTAAATTCAAAGAAGGCTCAGTGAAACCAGGTTGAACAGACAGGAGCTGTGATTTAGATTTTTCTTTTTCTTTTTTTTTGAGACGTAGTCTCGCTCTGTCACCCAGGCTGGAGTGCAGTGGTGCAATCTTGGCTCGCTGCAACCTCCGCATCCCGGATTGGAATGCTTCTCCCGCCTCAGCCTCCCAGGTAGCTGGGATTACAGGCATGCGCCACCACGCCCAGCTAATTTTTTGTATTTTTAACAAAGATGGGATTTCTCCATGTTGGCCAGGCTGGTCTAGACTCCTGACCTCAAGTAATCTACCCACCTCAGCTTCCCAAAGTGCTGGGATTACAGGCATGAGCCACTGCATCTGGCCTCTTTTTTCTTAAACAATGAGTATAACTGGTTATTTTCATTTCTAAGAACTGGTTCCACTGTAACTTGTCTCATGAATGATTAGGAAAACTTCACTATGGTCCATGCGGGTGTAATGGAATCGAATTTACCAGGAGTGAGGCCTACAGGGAAACTCTGCAAAGGAGCACACGTCTTGATTGTCTCTGTGGGGTTCCTGCCTCTAGCCTGGAAATCATGGCTGAAATTCCAGAAGTTTGGCAGCTCCAAGGTTAAAAGGAAAAAAAAAAAAAAAGAAAGAAAGAGGTGAAGCCTGGGTGAAAGGGAGATTCGCTGTTAGAATACTCACTGCTAGTTCATTTCTACCTTCTGGCAGTTAAAGGTAAAAAGGAGGAAGTTAATAGGTTAAAGCTACGCACTGTAATTTCTTTTCTCTTGTCTCCTCAGCAAAGAGAAAACCCAACTCCTAGGTACTCAGCAGAATTCTCCTCCCTTGTATTTTTTAGGCAGAGTCTTGCTATGCTATCCAGGTTGGCCTTGAAATTGTGGGTTCCAGCGATCCTCCCAACCTGACCTCATGTGTAGCTGGGACTATCGGCATGCGCCTCTGTGCCCGGCTATAAAGCAGAACTTGTTTTCATGTTAAGATGAATAGTGCTGGTTGATTTCTCAAAATGCTGTGCCAGTTTTCTCTGAATATGAGAAAACTTCCTTGTTCTTTTAATCTCAAAAGAGCAAGTGTCTCTTAAAAAAAAGTGCATGGAATTATACCCAATCTATAAAGTAGACATTTGTCTTTATCATGAAATTAGTTCCCTCCATGTAACACGTGAAAACACCTTCGCCTGGCAGGGAAGAGGCCTGGATTCCAGCCCTACCAGGCTGGGTCGCTCCTGTGTTCTGTGGCTCAGTTTTCTTATTGGACAAATGAGACAAGGCAGCCTCTAAAGATTTCTGGCTTTGACATTCTTGGGATCTCCGAATGTCCATTTGCTATAGTGAATTTAAAACGCCAAGGCCTATGTCTTATTCATATATTGTCAAAGCCTTTCTCAAAGAGTCCATTAGGTGGTGGAAGGAAAAATGGGTGGGTGGATGGATGGATAGATCGATGGACGGATGGATGGATGGATAGATGAATGGATAAAAAGATGAAAAAAATAGGATGGAGTTGGGTGATTGGATGTTGTGTTTGTCGCTGTTTCACAGCTTCTTTATTTGTGGAGAATTCCAGGACTCACCATCAGCCCTCTGCTTAAGGTCTGGCAGTCACTGGGAACATTGAATGGAGCCCAGGGGGAGGCGTGCTGATCTTGCTAGAGGTCAGGCTCCCCGATGCAAGGCGAGTTCTATTGGCTCTGCCTCTCAGCAGCGAGAACAGTTCAATAAGTAATTTGGGGATGGTTTTGCAGAGTGGACAGTTCTGAACACTTGGCAGTAAGCTGTCCCGACCTGGACGTCTCCCCAGCCACTCACTTGCCTGCCAGTCCTGTATCCAGTCCCGGCAGCTTCTGCAGAAACCAGGCTTGCCTGCCCACCACTCACTCTCCATGTTCCTCACTGGCAGGAGTGCAACTGGTGATCCCAGCCACTACAGAGGGGCAGGGGCTGGGCTGGGACAGCTCTGCCCCTTCCAAACACACTGCTATCGTGGGTGCCCACCACTGTGTAGACACTTGCTCTACCCCGTGGCACACCCTGGCCTTTAAAGAGATCTCTGCGTGGTGCTTCTGTAAGAATCGGGGCTCTTAATAGAACTCCTTGTGACACTGCCAATGCACAAATTAGGATTCCAAACACAAGCCAGTGTTCCATACAATTACATCCTCATCAGGATTGGAAGACAGAAGCAGCCTTCAAATGTGGCATTTAGGGCTCTAACTGCTCACGAACGATGAAGGCTGATTTCAACGGCATTCATTTACCATCATTGACCTCTTCCTGCATTAATTGTGAAGGGTAAAAACTTTTATGACGACAGCTTCTTAAACGCTAATTCCATCTTTTTGGCGAGAGAACTAGAAGCCCAGCTTATCCTAGCTAATAGGATGAAAGAGGCAGACACTCTCTAGCAAAGAGTTCTCATGAGCAATGTCTGATGGATACATTCTAATGAAGGAGAAACATCTGGCCAGAGACCATCTCTTCGGCACCCTCAGATAAGCCTCCTCCCTGATGCACAGCACATCTCAATTATCAAGAAAGGTCTGTGCAGAGACAAATGACAGCTGTTAAAAGCAAGAGCAGGAGACGGAGCTACCAGCTGCCTGACAGATGCAGACATCTGAAGGGATCTATTCTTTATGCAATGACTTGAAAGGGGGAAAGTTTTCAAAGTAGCTTTAAATTCCATATACTTAAAATTTTAGTTAAACTAACCAGGAAACCTGAAGCTCACAAGGGATGAGTAGCCATTTGTAGAAAATAGGCTTATAAATAATATGGCCATGAATGTTTTGTATTCCAGGTGGATATGACATCCCTTTCCATTACTAAATCCACATACTTGGTATTCAGTGAAGACAGGAGCCACCAGCCCGGCAAAGCACTGTCCAGGGACAGGCCAGGCAGAGCAGGATTTGCTGAATGTCAGCTGCAAGGAAAGGTGAGTGTGGTGGGAGGGTGGGGTCTCCAGACCCCAATGATCATCTGTAAACCTCACTGCTAGACAAGCCTCCCTTTTACATTCACCAACTTCTCTTTTAGCTTGCAAATATCTCTGAGTTTTATCCTGCATTAACCATATGACATTGCTCATATTTCTTTCCTCTTAAAATATAGATAATAAAAATAGCAGCTGCCTGTGTGTGCACTGCATGCAAGGCATGGTGCCGGCAGGACCATATTTCATCTTCTTGATGTCCCTGTGATGCAGGGACTATAACTGTTCCACTTTAATAACAACAAAATGGAGCTGGAGATCTTAAATCCCTGATGCCCTCGTACTTCACCAACACGCTGCTCTGCCTTTATGTTGAAGGCCTTCATTCAGCAAATCCTGTCTGGACCCCCACTCTGTGCTGAATCCTGCAGATGCTGGATGAAGAGGGCCCAGCATGGCCCCAGCATAGTCACTCTGTGGTTGAGCTCATAGGGGTTGGGATAGGCAAGGGAGGAGGGAGAGGTGACCATGCTGATGTGATGGCCCAGGCAGGGCTCTGAGAAGCATAGAGGGGCCCTGGGCTTGGCGATGGTGGGGTTGGGAAAGGGGAGAAGAGCAGAGTGGGGGCAGTGAAGAGGAAGTTTGAAAGGACAGAAACTTCACTCAAGCCAAGTCCGTCTGATAGACACTCCGTGTGTCTGGTCTAAAGTCAACAATTACCATGAGTGATCACCCAGTGCTGTTTGTGGTTCTGAACCCCCACAAGCACCATGGTGACAAAGGCTTACAAGCAGGTACTCCAGTGGCAGGCCAGGTTTATAGAGGTTATTTAACCTTTCCAGGTGTCAGTTACTTTACTTCTGAGCTAAAAATAATAATCAGCAGCCCTTGGATCTATTAAGAGGATGAAGTGAAATGTGACATCATCTTCCACCCTCCATTCCCTTACCATCCACATCCAATGCTCCAGCCAAGCCTGGGGCTCTATTTGCAACAACCTGGGAATCACCCTGTTTAACTGGGACAGCTGCTGCAGGCCTCTGATGTGTTTCCAGCGTTCACTCCTGCCCTCTTTCATTCATACCGTCAAGGGAGATTCCGCGTGGAACAGAGGATACTCACTCACATGTACACCCTTCCATGCCTCTAGAAGGGGCCACAGCAGTTTTGTACTTGTCATTTTGTCTTCCATTTCTTAAATAGGGTTGGCCAGATTATCTAGGTGTTAGGCTTTCTAACACCAGAATCTGTTCCAGCATGCACAACAGTCTTCTCACAAAGCAAAACGAAGCCTGTCACTCCCTCCTTTTGAACCTGTTAGCAGCTTCTCCTGCACCAAACAGAAAACTCGCCACTGTTACCTCAGCCCTCCTCCTTTCTAGCTCTCCAACTCGTTTTCCTACTACTCACCCCATTTCTTGGTAGGATCAAGCCACAGTGAGTTTTATCTTGGCTCCTTGAACACACCAGTCCCGTTCCTTCCTCAAAACCTTTGCAGATCCTGCTTCCTCTCCTGGAGACAGCTGCCCCTTGCCCTGCTGCTTGCATGGCAAACTCCTATTCAACCCTCTACACCTGAAGCAGAATGCTCCTTGGTTTTTGCTCTCTTATCTCTTTGTTGCAGTAATTTTGCTTGTTTGTCCACTTGATGTTTGCCTTTCCTGAAGCACTAGAACATAGATTTCAGGAGAGCAAGTTCCCTTGACCTCTTGCTCAGCATTGCATGCTCAGTGCCTGGCACAGTTCCTGGTGCATAGGAAGTATTCAGTAAGAGGGGAACCACCCTTCTGATTTAGCCACCCTCTACCTCCCTGGCTTCTGAGATTGCAGAACACCACCAGCACCAACGCCCAGGGCAGGGACTTGAACAGTCAACAAATGAAATTGAGGACAGGCAGCATAAACATCAAGACCCAGCAAGCAGAGGCACAGGCAGCAGCACAGAAAGAACGAGACAGTCACGAAAGAACCACAACATGGACCTTCCTCTGCAGCCTGAGGACTAGGTCACGGTAGGAGTGCTAAGAGCAGATGGGGCAGGCATCAGACACTGACACAGGGGACCAGACACTGTCCTCACGTGTGTAGCCGCAGATGCCCCAGTAGGGCTGGAATACAGTGGCCTTGGAGAGCAGCCCCAGAATCCCAACACAAAGAAACTGGCAAAACTCATAATGGAAGAGATGAGGAAATTTCCAAGAATGACCTCGAAGAGACACCATGTTGCCCAGAAACCAGAAGTCTCATAGTTCATAAGTGATGGTAAGTTTCAGGCCAGGTCTGCCTGACCTTGAGGCCTTTCCACCCCACCCTCTAATGTTGCCACACATCCAGTCCCCAGTTGTGTATTGGGTTCTAATGCTGTCTCGGGTGCTGGGGCTGCAGCAAGGAGGGTGACACAGGCAGTTGCTGGGCCTCAGGCTCCCAAGCTAGCAGGCATCCAGCACTGCCTCTCTGGGTACTTAACACACCCCAGATCATTAGCCCCCACTGCAGTCCTTGGGGGAGAAATAGGACCTCCATCTTAGGCATGAGCAATTCAGAAACCCCATAAATATTCCCATTTGGTAGATAATACTGAGATCTGGACTTTTCCAGATCTCAGTACTATCTACCAAATGGGAATATTCATTTTATACCATTCTCATGTAGTGGTTGTGAAAATAGCACAAATCCTTTTCAATGCCCAGTGAATTGCTGGGTGTGGAGTTGGTCCCAGACAATATGCGCTGCTGCTTTGTTGTAGAAGCATGGCAATAGGGGCTCCAATTCTCTACAGCCCCTACCCAGGGACCCTGCTCTTTTCAATGAACGTTTAGATCTTTCCATCAAGAGGTAAGGTCTATATTTCCACCTCTAGATTCAGAGTGGTGCCATTATATTTACTTTGCTTTGAACGTGAACTTATGCATTTTCTTTTCTGTGCTTGGCCCCAGCCTTCACCTTGTGAACATTTTTAGATGAGCCTGAGTGAGCAGAGCCATCACCCCAACTGACAGCTCACTGACCCCACAAGTGGGCCCAGTGAGAGCAGAACACCAAAACTGCCGACCTGCAGCCCTGAGAGCTAAAGAAATGCTTGTTGTTCCATAAGCCACTGAGTTGGAAGATGCTTTGTTTATTGGCACTGTGGCAACAGATACCTGAATCCCATGGCTGTTCATACCCAAGCCTATGCCAGGTCCTCTGACAAAATGGCACTTCTGGATCTACATGGCACCTTCTGCCATCATACAGACATGCCCCTACCCCTGCCAATCATGTGATAAAACTGCCTGGAAGGGGGTGATGTCCAGGTTCTGCAGGCATTTTCCATCCTCCCTCCATCAACTGCCCAAAGACCTATGAGGCAGGAATTTTGCTGATGGGCAAGAAATGATGCGGAAGGGGAGGCCTAGGACATCCCAGGGCCACATGATGTCTTGGAGAACATCTCGCAGTATCTGTCTGAGGTGGAGCAGCACACAGGAGCTGTGAGGTCACCAGCCCCTGCTGACCCGCTGTGAAGTACAGGCCAGGAGACAGGCCTGATCCACCCAATGGGATGGCCTGATGAACATGGCCAAGGCCAAGGACAAAGCTGGCCATTGCAGGGCTCCTGGCCCAGAAAGATTTGGGGAAGGAGGCTCCGTGGCAAGCTGGGAGAAGAATGGCCCCTCCTGTAGGATGAGGCTGCAGGAATAAAGAAGAAGCCAGGCGTGGGGACGGGCTGAGCATGGAGACCAACTGTGCATGTCACTAGCAAGCGGGGAGATGTCCAACTTCCTGGGATGGCAGGCTCAGAGTGAGCTCTCAGGTCATCCAACAGGTTGTCCTTCCCTTCTGTGAGACCCACCCCAGTGCTCGCTCTATTTCCCTCTTCCCAACCTCTCTGCTTCCCCCAACATGCAGGAAACATAATGCTTCAGAAAAGAAAATAATTACACGGACACACCTGTAAGCATCTGTATCTTTTGGCAGGTGGAGAGGTTGATACCATGTGCTGCTAATTTAAAAATTAATTATTAGAATTAGTCATTACTCATTGGGGAAATTCTAATCAAAACTACAATGAGGTATCACTTCGCACCTGTCAGAATGGCTGTTATCAAAAAAGAACAAAAGATAAGTTTTGGCGAAGAAGCAGAGGAATTGGAATCTTTGCACACTGTTGGTGGGAATGTAGAATGTTGCAGCCACTATGGAAAACAATGTGGAGTTTCCTTAAAAAATTAAAAATAAAACTACCACATGATCGAGCAATCCGACTTCTAGGTATATATCCAAAAGGCTTAAAATCAGATTCTCAAACAAATATCTGCACTCCCATGTTTACTGTAGCACTATTCACAGTATCCAAGAATCAACCTGAGTGTCCATCAATAGGTGAATGGATAAAGAAAATGAGGTGTATAGGCACAAAACAATACTATTCAGTTTATAAAAAGAAGGAAGTCCCGTTACAACATGAATGAAACTTGAAGACATTATGCTAAGTGAACAAAGCCAGACACAAAAGGACCAATACTATATTATTCCACTGATATGAGGTATCTAAAATAGCAGAATTCATAGAGTCAAAAAAACGGTGGTTACCAGAGTTGGGAGGCAGGGAAACATAAAGACTTAATAATCAATGAGCATAAAGTTTCAGTCCAGCAATATGAATCAGCTCTAGAGATCCACTATACAACATTGCACCTAGAGTCAACAATAGCATATTGTACACTTAAAAAAAAATCTAATCCCAGCACTTTGGGAGGCCGAGGCGGGTGGATCACGAGGTCAGGAGATCGAGACCATCCTGGCTAACATGGTGAAACCCCGTCTCTACTAAAAATACTAAAAATTAGCTGGGCGTGGTGGTGGGCGCCTGTAGTCCCAGCTACTCGGGAGGCTGAGGCAGGAGAATGGCGAGAACCCAGGAGGCGGAGCTTGCAGTGAGCCGAGATCGTGCCACTGCACTCCAGCCTGGGCGACAGAGCGAGACTCCGTCTCAAAAAAAAAAAAAAAAAAAAAAAAAAAAAAAAAAAAAAATCTATTGAGAGGGTAAATCTCATGGTAAGTATTCTTAGAGCACAATAATAAAAAAGATTACGATGAGTGTCTTATATCTATTACGACTACTCCTCATAAAAACAATGCAAGGTAGGTACTATCATTTTTCACTTACAAATTGTAAAACTGAGTCTCAAAAATTAATTAAGTTGTTCATGGTCACAGCATGAACCGTGGAAGAGCTGGGATTTTCCAAAGCCTCCTATTTTCACCCAGACACTGACTCTCAATCTTGTCTCCTAAGGAAAGAACAGTATTCTTTGACACAAAATTTTAATCCGTGCTCTGGGCACCCCAAGCTAAGAATCCACATTCCCAAATTTCATCACACAGTGCGGCTTTCTGGAAGGGAAGTCCCTGACCCCCAGTGTTGCCCATTTTCAAAGCTGTCCAAGAACAAGGCCTGGCCAACCACCTCAGGCTGCCTGTCTCAATGTTTAATCACCCTCATAAATTGTTTCCCAAGTCTCATAAAAAGAACAAATCAAGCTTAAGCACACACAAGGCATTAGTGAACGCCACATTCAGAGATGAGTTGGTAGCTGGACTCCTGCCAGCGCTGGTATGAAGGATCTAAAAGAAACTATAAGCTGAGGGTCATTAAAGTAAAGCTATTTAATACCGGAAAAGGAAGAAAATTCTAAAGCACGGTCCTATTACAGATTATTGCTTCTTCCCATCTTCCAGTTAAAATCCAGAGCACACGTCTACCACCTCTTCTCCATTCAAGGCATGGGGGGTGCGGGGAGAAGAGGGGCCAGGAACCATTCCACCCTCGAAGAGCCCAAAATATCAGCTGTGGCTTAAGGGCACCAAGATAATCACATTCGTGAGAGCCATAAAACAGAGTGGGCTCAGGATTTGGGAACTGGAGTGCAGATCAATAAAGAAGCAGGGCCCGTCTCTGGGTTAAAAAGGACCACCACAGTGATAACCTGCTCCTTCCATGGAGCT
Organism: Gorilla gorilla gorilla; assembly: GCF_029281585.2. Lineage (NCBI taxonomy): Eukaryota > Metazoa > Chordata > Mammalia > Primates > Hominidae > Gorilla > Gorilla gorilla. The sequence continues at coordinate 138,925,138 of NC_073232.2, forward strand.
CCAGATTAACGAGATGCAATCTCAATATTCAATGAGAAAGCAATCAATGTCACTCAAATGGTCTGCACTCCCCTCCCAGACCTGCGGACAGTAGTTTTCAAATCATGTTTGACACACTATGGGATGTCTCTAACTGCTCAGGGGAGTGGGTCCACCTGGCAGGGGTGCTCAGCGTCCTCCTTCAGCCAGAGCTCCTCCACTTTAATCTGTTTTATAACCCGGCCTCCCATAAGATTTTCTCTTCAGAAAGATTTCCATTTAAAAATATAAACTGCTTTAGGGAAACCTAGCCCTCTGTGATCTGTACTCACTCCAAATGGTCAAGGTAGTTTGAGAGACACAGACACTTCACAACTGAATCTCTCACAATATTATTCAGGAGCTCTCCCCTCAGCGCAGAGGTCAAACGGTGGCATTGTCAAATACCAGCCTAAAGGGAGAAGGTTCCGGGAGGTTTTATAATCATAAGGTCTCCTCATGTACCCAAGGTAGGCATGTGACATGAAGCCAGGGCTCTTTCAAGAACAATGACACCTTTGAACAAGAAGCAAGACCTTACCTGTCTTCTGCTCAAACACAGGAATACAATTTGCAGCAGGACACGTGACATCCTTGTACCCCCTTGGAAGCTGGAAAGAGATCATCGGCCCTAATTTTCTGTTTTTGATAACAATGACCCCTCACACGTGTTACAAGCTGTGTCTCAGCCAGGCGTGGGCCTTCCTGCCTACCGCATTTCACCAAGGGGAGTTAAGGGCAAGTTATCAGCGTACCACACACAGAGAGAAAGAGAGAGACTCACTGTTGAAAAAGAAGAGAGAAGCAAGCAGGTTAGGAGGTAATTCATTCCAAAAAAAAGATGCTGTATGATAATGGTCTCATGGCCAACACTGACATTTTTACCAAGATATAAAATAAGCCGTGAAAAGTCATAGGTGTGTAGTGAGAGGACAAACAATTGTGTTTTGTTTGGCAGTTGCTTCACTCTGCCTGTCCTTCTCTCCTCCGGCTCTGCCACACTTCAGCTGCTAGATAAATATTCCTTTTCTGCTGGGAAGCTGGATATTAACATGACCATTATATTAAATAACACAATAAGCTTCAAAAATACATTTAATTCCTTGTGTCACTTTCAATTTATGTTGCATTTGTTTATATGCTTTTTTCTTTTTTAGAAATCCTTTCCTTAGATAGCCAACTGAGGAAAAGGCACTAAAAAAAAAAACACTTTAGCTCATAACCAAGTCTGTTCTCTCCATGCCTTATTAACAATATTTCACCAAAACAAGCAGCATTCTGCACAGCGGGGACCACAAGAGTTTGGGAACATGCCCTCTCTGTGCAGTGTTTTCCCGATAACATACAGCCCTCGGAAGGAGTGTGTGACTTCCAGTGATTATTTGTAAGTATTATTTTTCTCTTGGGGGGCGCTCTTGATATACAACTAACAATTAATAAGGAAGTCGAAACAAATAAACTTCTTTCTTTAAAGGAGCCGAAAGTCACACCAAAAATAATGCATAAGCCCAACTCGGACTTCTGCAGAGGTTAGCGTTCTTGTTCTGGGTCCAGGCAACACCAGGAGGAGACAGGCTGATGGAGTCAGAGGAAGAAGAGGAGGCTGATGCCAGGAGGAGGGCAGATTGATTTAGTGTGGTGAGTAGAAAGCAGACACAAGGGGACATGCACTCTGTGTCGTCTCAAAGTCCTATTGATGTCTGCCTTCTGCCTTGGAGATGGGCCTGATTCCCTGTCTCCATGCCCCACCCGGACTTCATCCTAGACTTAGCTCCTACCTCCCACCAGCCAGCCCATTCCCCCACCAGGGGGTTATTGAGTGCTTAGGCACAGCACTGAGACTGGCGAGCAAAATCAGACAGGCCCCTGCTCTTGCGGAGCTTGTAGTTTGGATGGAGGAGCAAGTATTCATCAAATCCAAATCAACCTGAAAGCATGACTGCAACAGGCACAGCAGGGGAGAGAAAAGTGGACACCACCGATTGGTCATGACATCAGGCTGGCTTCCAGAGGACATGCAGGTAAGGGGCTACAGGTCAGGTCGGTGAGGGACATGGCCACTTGGCAGGATGGAATCCACAGGCATGGGCAGGGATCCCAAAGCAGGAGGCACATGGCAGCAGAGGGTGGGACAGAGTGGGAAGGAGATGGAGTGCAGGGTGCAGGACCCAGGGCCTCGGGGCCTTTTGCACCACAATAAAAATGGTCCTTATTCCAAGAACAACTGGAAGGCATGGAAGGGTCTTAAGCAGGGGTGGTGTGGTCTGAGCAGGTCATTCTGGCTGTAGATGGAGATGAGAATGAGGAAGGTGCAGTTGGGCTATTGCAGGAGTCCAGGCCAGCACGTCAGTGGCTAGAGAGAAGAGGCTGGGCCCTAAAGATGATAAGGAAGCAAATCAGAAGGACTTAGTCACGGTTGGACATTGGAGTGAGGGAAGGCAGAAAGACTCCAGGTTTCCGGCGTGGCTGACAACTGCGGTGCCATTGCTGACATGGAACAGCATTCCTGAGTTCAGAGCGATGGCGGGCTCTAGGTCGGGGTTCACTGGGCCCCCCTGCCTCCCTAGGCCCAGTCTAGAACTCAGATTTCTGCATTGCTCTGGGAAGTGAATTCATGACTTGGATCTGATTCCTCTGCCCGATCCTGGGACCTCAGGAGCTCTGGATGGGGCTGGTCATGAGCCAGGGATGTGTGTGGGACCTGGGCACCACCTCTTTCCACTGTATCCCCACCCTACATTCCCAGTCACCAAAATGTGCCTCCTCTGAGGACTCTGTGTCCTCTTGCTGCACCCCTGACACTGCCTCTTGCCTGGTTGGTGTCCACACTTGCCTCTCAGCACGCCCCTAGGAGCCAAGTCTCAACTTTGTCACACCTTCTAGCACACCTGGATCAGCAGGTGTGCTGATCCCTGGGTCCCAGCTGGTCATTCTGCCCACTCCTCTACATCTTCTCTCTCCCCCTGCCAGGCCCTCCTGGTGAAAGGCCTAACATCGAGGTCCAGTATGACGTGTGCCTTGACATCTGGGGAAAATGATGAGGGCCTTGGATGGCCTATCATATTTCCTCTCCCATGCTGCTCCCTCAGATAAGCTCCCCCAGCCAAACAACCCTCCTTATCATGGGATCACAGGAACCCAAGGTCACCCCACACTCTTTTTACTACAAAGCCTGCCTCCCACAGACCCGACGTGTTCACACGGTTCCTCAGTGCAGTCCTCACGGAGCCCTCCTCCCTGGAGCCATGAGTGTATGTGGCTAATAAAGAGCTGTTGACCTCAACTGTCCAGTGCTGGGTATCCTGTGTGGGCATTTCCATCACGCTAGAGCAGCAATCCTTCCCTCACCACCAGGATGAAGAGGAGGCCATTAAAACAGCCTTTTATGGAATAACTTTACGCTGAGTAACTCTTAGACATGGGGGAATGACAATCACTTGGATGAGCAAATATTACAACTTTCTTTCTTAAAACCCAGCAAACTCCAAAAGACCCTGAGTGGTGGGTGAGTGGTGGTTTTCACAGGGATGCTCATGACAACTTCTTGGGCTCCACACCTGTAGGCTCTGATGCTACAGGCCTGGGTGAGGCCTGGAGACCTATTTCTGTTGTACGCTTGATCGGTGATTCAGATGCACCCCTCCATTTGACAACTGCTGCCAACTCAAAGCTATTTATCTTGCTCTGTGGTTGCAGGAAAATCTCGTCTCCATGGCGCATGGTGTGAGGTTGCTGCTCAGCCATGATACTCAGGTCTCTTAACGATATCTCCGCAGGAGGTGCTCCTTCTAAGCAAAACCAAAAACCAATGCCAGATGCCTGTCTCTCAGACCTGGCTCCTTTATTCAGATCAGGATACCGGTGCCCAAAGGTGCCCACCCTGACACCCATGGCGAGGTAGAAGGGCTCAAACACTTCAGAGGGGGAATTCATTGAAATCATGGGTAGGTCTCCTCATTCCACTCTTCTAAGAATGAGACACGGGGCCTCCTGGACTGTCCCCCACATGTCCACCCCAATGTCTGATTTCCTCACATCTGGATGAAGTCTTGTTGCCAACTGCCTTGGTACAGAAGAGGCAGTAACTGAGCATTCATGCCTTTGAGAGGAAGCTGTAAAATCTGGCTGATGCATTTCTGTCTGACACAAAGATATATAGACTGCGAAATCTGCAGTTGAGCTCCTTTCGTAGTACAGTGTTTTACCAATTACTTTTTAAATTAGATTATGTTACCAGGTGATAGGCAAAGGCCAAATTAGAGCAGAAACTCATGCAGGGGGAAACAGTTGCTTATTGCGCTATTTGTGGGTGATTGCAGCAAAATTGGGGGTCAAGGCCCAGGGAGCCATGAAGCAGAGTAGAAGATGGCACAGAAGCACAGCGGCTCTTCATAAGAGGACACACAGGTGTCACACAGTGGCAAGGGCCGGATGGTCTATTTTCTCTCTAATAACATCCTACCCAAGCAGGCACAACAGACTCAAATGCATTCCCTTATGGCCTCCACAGGAAGCAGGAGTAAATACATTTTATTCTCCAGTGATCAGAAAAGCGATGCTGCCTTTTTCCACCGCCGCTGTGCACAGGCAGGGTGGATGCTAGCTGAAGTAAACACCAAGCAGACCCCATCCAAGCCACTTCTGGGGGACCCTCTGTCCCTCTCAACAAGGGAAGCTGAGGAGCAGGTCAGAAGCCTGTTGCTCAAAGCTCTTGAAGAGCAGAAAGGCAGATGTTTTCCCCGTGGGGTTCTCAGCCACTCACACGCTGATTCCCACCCTGCTCCGCAGGTTTGCCTGGGAGGGTAAAGTGAGAGCCTCTGAAGGAGAAATGGCTCCAATAGCTTCTTCATACAAATGATGCCATTCAGTCTATTGAACCACTTCTCCCTGCTGATCCCTGAGCTTGGAAACATAGAGATGAGAAAATAAGGTCCCTACACTCAGAGCCCATGGTCCTGGAGAGAAAAAGGATGAGTCAGCAAGGTCACGTGAAAGGATTGTGGTTGTGGTTGTGCAATCAACAAAATGCCCTGGAGAGACCTGGGGCGGGGTGGGGCAGGTTGAATCAAGCTTCAGTCAAAAGAAAGGGTTTTATCAACAGAAACACATAGAAGGGTTTTCAGACAGAAGAGTCTCTGGACAAGGAGAGAGATAGGCAAGGGCTGGGTGCAGAGCACTTGCAAGGCCATGGACCTGGAGAAAAACCCAGAAGAATAAATCAGACTCTGAGGGGGAAAGGCACTAAATGCTATGCTTATATTTTGTCCTCTGGGGACTGATATGATTTTTGACTGGAGAAGTTGCATTGATTGGAGATACTCTTATAAATTGTTGAATACATGGCTTCTCCCATGGGCAGGGAGGAATCTATGAGAAGGAGGCAGATGGAGTGAGGTACAATGAAACAGTTTCTGTATCAAAAGATAATCCACACACTGAAATTCCAAAAATTAGAGCCTTCCTAAAAACCAGGTGTTTCAGGGAAAGTAAACAGATAAATGTGGTGTCCCTTCTATACCTTGTTAACAGAGAAGCTGCATTTACAAGTGGCTTCTTCTGGAAGAGAAAATAAATGTAACTCACACCAGGTTCTGGGATGTTTTTGAAGGATCCTAGAACAACCCTTCCTTGAATCATGACGAAGGGTATAGGTAATGGTTTAATTCAGTACTGATGAAATAGAAACTATTGTTATGAAGGAAGCAAATCACTGCTTTTGTAAAATCTGGAATAAAAGAACAATCATCCTCAAGTTTTAAGTGAAATATAATTACTTTATCCCACTCATCAATCAAAGTTTAAAAACTGAAGGTTGCAAAGGTCAGGTTAAATCGATCAGAAGGGAGAAAATTCCACGCCCCCCCGCCATCCGCCCCCTCCTTTATCCCTAAACCAAGTGAATCAGTCATTAAAAGTTCCAAGTGACCTTCATCATTTCCCTCTCTATTTACATTTCCCCTGAATGATTTCCCCAGAAATGGCTGAACTAGACACCTGACTTCCAATCGCCCTCAATCCATAGACCAAGCAGTCTCATCGGCAGACAGGTAGCACAGTGATGGGGAAATGTTACAAAATCTTTTTGTAACATGCAGAATGGGATCTGAAAGGGACTTTTTACCTCTCTCTGATTTTAAAAGCAGATGTGAGTTTGGACAGAATAGTCACCGTTCTCACATTTGTTTTCTCCTTTCGTGTTCAGATCCTATTAATCATAGTAAACTAATCTTTTACACAGGCCAACAGATTTCAAAGGCCCTGCCAGGAGGACCATTTAACTATAAGAAATCCACTCCCCACCCTTCCCAGTCTTGGAATTTCCAGTGACTGAGGAGGTGAATAGCTTCATTGTGAAAATGAAGGATGCAGAAATGAAAATTCAGAGATGACATTCAATTCTGATTTCCTGCTTGGGCTCTATGCACCCTGTTTGGAACAAATACCCCACTGATGGAGCTGCTGCTGGAGGCTACCACCCGCATCACTGAAGTTTAGAGTAGCTTCATAAAGATCACAGCATCCAAAAGCACCCTTGTCTAAGAGCAAACCAAGAAATGAGGAAGTGGAAGGACCATTCCAAAGATGAATCGCTAATTGATGGCAAGGTCAACGCTGGCACTACGTACTTCAATTTAAAAGACAAGGCCGGGTGCAGTGGCTCACGCTTGTAATCCCAGCACTTTGGGAGGCCAAGGCGGGCAGATCACGAGGTCGGGAGATCGAGACCATCCTGGCTAACACGGTGAAACCCCGTCTCTACTAAAAATACTAAAAATTAGCCAGGCGTGGTGGCGGGCGCCTGTAGTCCCAGCTACTCGGGAGACTGAGGCAGGACAATGGCGTGAACCCGGGAGGCGGAGCTTGCAGTAAGCCCAGATCACGCCACTGCACTCCAGCCTGGGCGACAGAGCGAGACTCCGTCTCAAAAAAAAAAAAAAACAAACAAAACCCTGATGTCTGCTCTGTGGTTTTCAGGACAGTGCTCCTCTTCCCACTCCACGCATGTGGCTCCTCCTGGTTTTGCAGCTCCATCCTCTTCCCAACTCATACCTTCTCTCCCGCTGTAATCTCAGCCATTCTCATGGTTTCTCATACCACCCTCGTGTACACCATGATGATATCAAGATTTACAACCCTGACCTGTTTCTTGATCTCTATGCCACACTGCCAGCTGCTTCCCGAGCATCTGGAGCAGATGAGGTCACACTGACCTCTCACACGTAGAGTTTCCAAACACCACAAACTCAAGATCCTCCCACCAGCACCCCGCTAACCCCATAAGCCTCCTGGATCCTGAGTTCCCTACCTTATGAATGACAGCACTATCTATCCAGGAACATCTTTAACTTTTCCCTTATCCCAACAGCATATAAATAATTTGACTAGTTTCTAGGGCTCCAAAAGTTCTAGCCACCATAGCCACTGCCCCAGCTAAACCCACATTACCCGCCACCTGGAATATCACAACAGAGTTGTCTTCCTAGCACTTGGATCAGATAGCGTATTCCAGCAACTTCAAAATACTTCATTGTTCCTCTTTGCCTACCTAATAAATACAGATTAAAAATAGGTGAGAAGGCTGATTTATTTTGGCTTAATGCCATTGAAAAGCTTTCTAAAAATCCCTGCTGTGTGAGCACACCACGGGCTGCCTTAAAACAGAGTGAGTCCCCTGTCCCTGGAGTTTACTATGTGGCCAGCCCACTCCACAGGGCCTTCCCCATTCCTGCATGGGGATGATGAGGAGGGGTTTAAAACATCAGACATCTCAGAGAAGCTAGACACAAGGACCTCTGTGGCCCCTCCCAAGCTGGAGATTCTACAGGCCTACTTATGCCTTTTGAGATAAATGCCTGGCCCATGGATTCCTTCTAGAACATTGCCCCACTAGCTCATCACCCCCAGGACTGGGTCTCTGGAAGTTGTACATCTAATATCTGACCTTGCCTCCTGACTGATGGTCGGGTCAGCATGGCGCCTGACCCAGCAGTTCCAGGTAAGGGTCCGCACGCTCTTGCTGCCAGGGCCGAAGTAGCAACCTTGGTTCCTGTGTTTCTACACCCCAGTGCCTCATCCTCCCATGAAGTTCACTGGTTTCCTTACAACAGTTTCCCTTTGTCTACAATAGTGGGTTTCTGGTCTCCAAACCCAGAGTTTGACCTAAAACTCTGTTCTTTGGGTTTCCCAAAGCCACTGAGAGGGCTAAGAAAGACTTCATCCTGGTCCCAGGCCCTTCTGATGAGCATGGAAACACAGGCTCTAGTCCTGAGCTAAACTCCCTGTTCTTTCCCGAGGGAGAAAGGCCAGCCATAGAGAGCCCAGAGGGCACGGGTGGCTGCTTAGCCCTCCTTTTGTAGAAAAGGTGCAACTGTACTCCCTCCTTGACCAAACCTCAGACAGGGTCCTCTGCGCCCTCTTCTTGACTAGGCCTCACCCTTGGCCTGTTTTAAGCCCAGTTTTAGGATTAGTGAGAATCCCTCGGAGCCCACGGTTAGAAAGAACCCTGCCAAGCCAGTTTAGGTAGAATGCTCCCCACCCTTGATGGCTAATCATGTTCACCTTCCCCGACCTTAGATACTAAGTTCCTCTTTGTAATTTTCCATCAGCTGAGTTCCTCACTCTGCCTTTTGGCCGTAAACCTCCAGCTGCCCTTGCTGTATTCAGAGCTGAGCTTAGTCCTGCGCTGAAGGCTCCCTCCTCCACTGCAGAACTCCAGTAAAATCTGTCTTACCATTTTAAACAAGTGCCCAGTGCAATTTCTCTTAAACAGATGGAAACAACCTTGCGGGAAGACACAGAAAACATGAGAGGGTGCCTTGGAGAATCAGCCCTGCCGGGAAGCGTGAAACCCATTTAGGTCTGACTCCTTGCCTTCTACTAGAATATACTCAGGTTTAGGACTGCCTTTAAGTGTTCTTCCATAATCAGCACATATTGGCAGACTGAAAAAAAAGATACAAAGCCAAGAGCTCTGTCTCCCTCCCAACCCAGGGTTGCTTGAGCAATTTCCCTGCAGCCTGCACCGTTAACCTCTAGCCTCCGGCCAGCATGGGCTTGATTCCTAAGCCATTAAAGTGCTCAGCCCCTCTCCAGTAGGCATCCACTGTGGAAGTGCCCGGTCCTAAGATAAAGAGGACCAAAGCATCCACATTTAAGTCACCAGGCCTCGTTGTTCTCACGGCCACCTCCAAGTGCTCTGAGGAAAACATGGCACTCTTCTCAGTGTCCCCAAACTCCCTGTGGGATGCAAGTAACCAGACGGGTTTTGGGAGCCTGCCTTTGCTGTTCAGACCACAAGAAGTGCCTGCAAATGGATTCATGTTCTCACTACAGGCAATTTCTGGGCTAAGTTTTCAAAGAGTTCAAACTAAATATCTGTCACTATTAAAAAGCTGGAGGCTGGGTGCAGTGACTCATGCCAGCAATCCCAGCACTTTGGGAGGCTGAGGTGAGCAGGTTGCTTGAGCCCAGGAGTTTGAGACCAGGCGAGGCAACATGGCAAGATCCCCTCTCTACCAAACAAACAAACAAAACAACTAGCTACGGATGGTGGTGCGTGCCTGTAGTCCCAGCTACTTGGGAGGTTGAAGTGGGAGGATCGCTTGAGCCCAGGAGTTCAAAGCTGCAGTGAGTCATGATAGCACCACTGCACTCCAGCCTGGGTGACAGAGTGAGACCCTGCCTGGAAAAAAAAAAAAAAAAAAAGAACAAGCTGTAAACCATGCTTCGGGACTACCAGAAAGGATTAAACACGAAAGCTTGTTTCAAGTAATGTTTTTGTCTTGGGTTGACGGTGTCAGTTTTGGAAAGGAATTCAGGTCCCTGATATCTTTGCTATAGGCAGGTGGTGGAGAGAAGATATAAATGTGTCTATGTGTGTGTACATGTATACAAACATGCATATATATCCACATCCACATACATACAAACACACACATAATCTCATGCACTTTTCATCTATAGCGGCTCATCTGCCACATTTATAAATTAAAATTAAAATGAGGATTAAAAAATAAAATTGTGACATTAAAACATTCTTTTAGAATTGAATTTGTTAGTCTCTGAATGGAAATAGTTGATTAACCCAGTAGTCTTATTACAGTTCCATCAGAACATTGGATTAATCTGTGGGATTTTGCTCACAAAGAGTGGGGCAGGGGAGCTGGTTTTCACATCATTTATGTTAACAAACTTAATAAAAGTTATGAACTGTAACCATCTCACCTAGCATTTTTACAGTTTAGTGGCTAAGAATGGAAGCTTTATAAAAAAGATTTATGAATGCACATATCCTGCCTATATTTAAATTGCATCCAGTTTGTTCTGAGAATATTCATATTTGTCCCATTACTCATCCCTGATGGAGCCCTGCTGCATGCTGGCCTGACCCACATGCTCCATGCTCTGCAGGGAGCTCAGGTTCCAAAGGCACCCCTGAAGTCACCGCTGTGCCTGTGGCATCATTTAGCCTCACTGCCTGGCTGTTTAGAAATTCAAATCAGCTTCAAATCTTGGCAGAGCCACTGAGCTATCATCTCACGTTTGGGGGAAAACTAGGCTCAAAAGTACATTCCATTATTAATAAAAATAAAAGAGAGAGAGAGAGAGAGTAAATAAAGGCTTGAAAGGGAACCCTGCCTGGGCAGGCCCCAGTCCTTTACCTTCATTGGAAAGACTTTCATTTCTTTCCCAGGCAGAATGATCTTTGGGGGATGAGAAGAGTCGACTGTGGATCTAGAAAATAAACAGAAACATTTCCCAATTTCATATTTTGATTTGCCAGATATATAATCTTTAATAATGTACATTATTTTTTTAATCAGGAACATCCTGGAATTTCTCAATTGTCCTGAGAAACAGCTACAGATTGTAATGAGGACTTACTTCCATTTTCTCCTGGGTTACCTCTATCAATGACTAAAAGGAAGGTTTTTGAGGATTTCAAAATGCACAGGAAAAGAGGGAGGGAGGAAAGGAAACTAGAAAAATTCAGCCAACATTGATTTTGCCGTGGATTTGGTTAGCAGATCAAGGAACCACATCTAATATTTCTCTTCTGGCCCATCACAGTGCTGAATGGGTGCTGGGCTGAAGCTGGACATTCAATAAATATTGATAATTGATTAGCTATGAGCCATTCAATTTCAGGCGTTTAGGACCCAGTGAAAATAAGCAGAATGTATAGGAAACTATTCTGTTGTCTGCAGGTATGACCGTTTTGCTGACTTTTTCTGCCAAAAGGTAAAGATTTCTTTTGTGATTTTATTCTCAAAGCAGTTTGCTGAGGGTGAGACTTTTGCCTCTGATTTCTAACTTTAATGAGACTCCAGAACATCTCATTCCATACTGGGTTTGCCCTACCCCTGTCGTCCCTTGGAATATCCTGTGACCTCACCCCAAAGCTGGAGAGCAACTGTCCTGATGGTCCTGTCATCATCTTCACATGACTTGAAGGGGCAACACAGTCATAGAGCACGAGCTGGGCTCTAATTGTGAGCCTCAGTTCATGTCCCAGTCCCGAAGCTGAGTTAAACTTTTTGGTGTTCGGTTCCCATTATCGGCCCCTTCTCATCCCCTGCATCTGGGCAACCAGCTCTGGGGTTGCAGAGGGGAATCTGTAGTCAAGCACTTCTTCCATCCCAAGGAGAAGTCTGGCTTCCCCCCGATCCCATAGTGGAAGAGAAAGAATGGGGTGGGACAAGGACCTAACCTGGGCTGAGATCCAGAGAGTTATTTTCTACCATCTGTGCCCCTCCCCATGGCCCAACTCAGCCACCACCTATCAGCCATGTGATTATTAATTCTAATAAGTGCTGAAAATTATTGAGACTTCACATATACTGGTTATGTATGCTCAGTGCTTTACATACATCCTCTCATTGAATTCTCCCAACTCTCAGAAAGGTATGCTTCTTTTAGCTCCACTGTGAAAGCTCAGAAAGCTAAGCCTTCAGTTTGGTAACAGGCCAAGGTCACCTAGCTGGATGTGATGGAGCCAGGAATCAGATTGGGCCAGTTAGGCCCAACACGCTAGCTTTTAGCCAATGTGTTCCAAATGTTGTTTTTGTTACTAAGTGCTGTGGTCTAAATGTGTCCCCCAAAATTCGTGTGCTGGAAACTTCATCTCCAGTGCAACAGTGTTGAGGGTGGGGCCTAGTGGGAGGTGTTTTAGTCATGAGGACTCTGCCTCATGGATGAATCAATGCTGCTGTTTTTAAAAGGGCTTATAGGAGTAGGCTTGCTCACTTCTGCTCCTCTGCCATGTTTTTTTGTTTTTTTTTTAAGCAGGAACATCTTGGAATTTCTTCATTCTCCCAAGAAACAACTACAGATTGTAATAAGGATGTACTTCCATTTTCTCCTGGGTTACCTCCACCAATGAATAAAAGGAAGGTTTTTGAGGATTTCAAAATGCACAGGAAGAGAGGGAGGGAGGAAGAAGCAAGAAGGCTTTTACCAGATGCAAGTACCTTGATCTTGTACTGCCCAGCCTCCAGAATTGTGAGAAGTAAGTTTCTGTTCTTTATAAATTACGCAGTCTCAGATGGTCTGTTATAGCAGCACAAAGAAGACTAAGACACTAAGTATCATTATTTGGCTATTTGACTATATCTGGCAATACTTATATAGCCATTATACTTCTATATATCTTTTTCTCAGACTTAGCGTAGATGCGCCATGGGAAATATTGGATAATGCGTAAAAACTTTCAGGGAAGGAAATAAAAAGGCTGTAACATTGTATATGGGGCTGGAAAATAAATTAAATCTTAAGTCTGTCAGAAGCAGCAAGTTATCTCTCCACTGCTTCACACCAATCAGGTAGATCTGGAGGCTGTCTTGGAGGTGGAGGGATGCAGAGAGAAACTGGCATAGTGGAAATTTTAAGCTTCTTCTCTCCTGGGTTGTTGTCTTGTGTGGTTCTTTTAAGAAAGACTGTTATGCATATTTTTAATGTAACTCTATCAAGTCTAGCAAGTTAGTTAACCTGGGATATGACAACACAGAATTAATTTCCACTTGAAAAGCTCCTGATGCACCATGTAGCTGTTAGTCAGGAGCCCCAGCCTTGCCATTACGTAACAAACACTGAAGTGCTTTGGTTTGGATCACAGATGATCTCTTTCTCTGTCTCTGTCTCTCTCTCTATATACCCCCAGCAATTCACAATGGATGGCAAATAAACTAAGACCCACAGCGTTCTGCAAATGCCTGGCTTCTCCAAAGCCCAGAACCATGTTCTACAGGCTATGGGCACTATTGATTCAAGAATTTTCAACGATGGGGTGATTCAGGAACTTCTTTCGTCAGCTGGACCCCAGGTCTTAGTCCAGTCACAACATCCTGCAAAGACTTGGCGTGGACTCTGCTTTCTGCTGGTTTCTCACTGTAATCCTTTCACGCAGAAGAGCCATGCTTTCCATCGCCATCAGGGTGAAGTCTGATGAGGGCCCTGGTGGTGCCCCTGCTCATCTCTGTGGCATCACTCACTGGGCATCTCTCTCCTGCCACACACTCTATGAGCTCCCCTCATCTCCTTGATTGGTCACACACTCACCCACCACAGGGCCCTCGCACGCATTGTCCTATTTGCATAACACGTCTCCCTGGTCCTTCTGGAGCTTGGCTCACATGACCTGCCCACATGCGTGTCTCTCCTGACATTGCCTTCAAACCAAGGTCAGGTTTCTGTTTTATAAGCTCCTGCAGAAGCATTCTTTTTCCTTCAGAGCACTTGCCTTGGTTTGTAAATACACACTGATGCATGTGAATCTACAACCGATGTCTTCATCTTCCCTCAACCATAACCCCCATGAGAAGAAAGTTGTTGGCCTCACTTGCTAATGGATTCCTCCTCACCCAACCAGGTCTGCCTCCCCCTGAGACCCAGAGGTTGCTGGGAGCAGGGCCTACCTGTACATCTCTGGTGTCCAGCACCGTGGTGGGTGTTAATGAGAAACACAGTGGATGTTTGCAGAAGAAAGGAGAGGAGAAAAGATGGAAGGAAGGAAGGAAGTAGTAAGGGAAAAGGTAGAATGGGAGCTCGGGAGGGAGTGGGGAGGGAGGAAAACAGGGGAGGGGAGGGGAGAGGGAGGGAAAGGGCAGAGTTCCCGATCAAGGTCAGGAGTTAACAGGAGATGCCAGCCTCTGGCCTGCAATGCCTGGGATTTATGTGGCAGTCTTTTTACAAGTGGAAATATTTTCCCCAATAAACCAAAGGTTGACTCCAATTTTTACTATTTACTACTCTGAGGGAGAGCCTGATCAGTCTTTGCTATTTCGTGAGTGATCATTAAGTGACTCCTAACTCAGGCCTTTCAAGACTGTGTCTCCCTTAAGTCTCTGAAGACATTACGGTGTTATTTAGTGAATGGAAACGGTAGTTTACCAAAGCCACACAATGGGAAAGATTTAAGAACCATTTTTCACCTCTGTTCCCAGTGACTCATACGCCTGATTTAAGCCTGGTGTCACGTGAGGAGCTATCATTGAGGGCAATTAATCCTCACAGGATCATCTAACAACTCTGTCACAGAGGCGTGATCATTATTATTTCCACTTTACAGAGCTGGAAAGTGAGGCACAAAGAGGGTAAGTAACTTGCCCAAAGTCACACCCCCCTAGTAATTTAGTAAAGGGCCCCACATTGGAACCCATGCTATTAGAATCAGTCCTAGGGAATAGAGAACTATGATTAGGATCAAGTGCCGTAAGAAAATCATGACACTCCTTGATAGAGTGGGATGCCCCAGCTGGCAAAGCTCTGATATTCACATGACTTCATTTTGATTCTCCAAATTCCCTGAAAGGTGGTGACTAGGACACATAGATTTTTAAAGATATATATAACAAAACTCAGGCCCAGAAACGATAAGAAACCTAAGTGTCCAAGAACAAGAAAACGGTGGCTCTGTCACCTACACCAGCCCTCCTGACCCTGGTCCAGCCTTCCTTCCACCCCCCCACCACCTGCCGCTTCACAGGTACAATCCTGCCAGACCCACCCTGCAGAAATTCTGTGGTCAAGCCTGGTATCTGCTAAGACAATGGTAACATCAACATCACATTGATCTATGAATTCCATCCGCAGCCAGAAGCAGTGCTCCCATGAGCTTTGACTAAACATTGTAGGTGCAATAATAGTAGAACCTCCCATATATGTAAGACTAAATGCTTTACAAAGCAACTCCTACATTACCTCACTTGTTCTCCCAAATCCTGCCATCATAGCTGGACTCAAATGAGCAAATATTTTACTGTTTTTGTTGTTTCCTGACTCTCCCTTCAAGATACCTGAGTACTCACTATGGATCCTAATCTGCAATGCTAACATGCATAAAGCTCTGTATTCCAAGAGTTTTTCTCCCTGGGTTTGTAGCAAACTACTCTGACAGCAAAACCTTACCTGAACTAACCTAAGGCTATTTATGATATTAATTTATTCCATTGAGTGTGAATATTCATACATTTTATTAATTAAGCTTAATTACAGAGTTCTACCTCAGATCCTGATGGAGTTATTGCACAATATTATCTTTTTAAAATCCAAAAAAAAAAAATTATTGTTCAATCACATCTGATTCCAAGAGTTTGAGATGGAGGATTGTCAATCAGTACTGTGGACATTTGATGAATACTTATCGCCAGCTTCTGGGTTAGGGTTTTTCATTAAGCAAGCAGAACAGGGACAGAAACGTTATACACAGCAGGAAAGAAGAGATGGGAGAAAACAGCTGAGAATTTCCCAGAGTCTATACAGAACACTGCTGCCAGTGCCCTCCCCCACTAACTTTGCCTGTCTGGACATGTGCGTAGTTTGCAGAGAAAACAGAGGAGACATCCCAAGTCTACTTGGACCCCAAGGAGGCAAAGACCAAAGATGGATTTTTGGCTGCATCTTCTCTTTAAGATAAAGATAGACATTATTGGAGTCCAAAGGAAAGAGGACTATCTCTTTTCAGTATCTGAATGTCTCCTCCAAGGGATGTAGGAGGCTCCACCAGAGGGCAGACAGCACATGTGATGGATGGTTCCAGGTTGGACTGCTGATTGGTTGGTGAGCACAGACTCTAGTGGGGATGGTATGATAGGTACTCTCTACCGCTAATCTAGATGCAAGATTGATCTTTGCCGGCGTTGCATGTTTTTATTCAATCTTCTGAACTCTTCTGCAACAACAATTAATGTCAGATCAGTTTATGGATCAACAGTGTATTTTCTGGTTAATGCAACCCTGCACCTATAATAACTCAAAACTGAGATTTATCGCTCTACCATGATTCCCTCTTCATGCTTCATCTCTTCATGTTTACATCTGGTTTAACTTTTTCTAATCTAAAATAAATCAGCATGAAAAGCATTAGATTTTTCATTTAGATTCTCAATTGCCTTTTATTACCAAGATAATATCCCTTATCTGATTGCAAATGGTAGGATTGTTCCCTTGTTAGGATCTGAATGAGGATGCTGCAGTTCAGTCTATCTGTCTCTCCTTATTTCTCCTTCACTTTTGTTTTCAAGGGTGGTGGCTGGTGGGGTTCTGATATGAAAATGAGATGAATCAGGATGTAAAGTGGATATATTATTCCTACTATTTCTGCTCTTGGAGGTACATGGAGGAAGACAGCCTCCCCTGGCTGTCTAATGAGATGTGGTCTGCAGAGCGTTCACTCTTCATTTTCCCATCAGGTGACTTCAGCTCCCTGTGTGTTTGCAGGTATAAGCGAGAGCAGCAAGGACGAAGCACTTGGCTGGAGATTTCTATGCAAACATCAGCCATGAGGGGAGAATAACTCCAAAATATAGGCATGTTAAATATCCAGTTACCAAGTCAAATTTAGCTGAACTATTTTGTATATGAAAGAGGTAGATTTCCCCAGATTCCTTAAGTATTCCTTTCAGCATGTTCTATTATGTTTCTTGTCATTTGTAACATTTTCTCTTCACAGGCATACCTCAGAGATATTGGGGGTTCGGTTGCAGACCACCACAATAAAGCAGATTATCACAATAAAGCAAACCACATGAATTTTTTGGCTTCCCAGAACATAGAAATATTGTTTACACTATATTATATTCTATTAAAGGTGTGTTATGTCAAAAAATGTACATACCTTAATTTTAAAATACTTACTGCTAAAACAAAAATGCTAATCATTTGAGCCTTCAACAAGTTGCAATCTGTTTCTGGTGGAGGGTCTTGCCTTGGTGTTGACAGCTGCCAGCTGATCAGGGTGGTGGTTGCTGAAGGCTGCAGTGGCTGTAGCAATTCCTTAAAATGAGACAACAATGAAGTTTGCTGCATCAATTGACTCTTCCTTTCATGAAACAGTTCTCTGTAGCATGTGAGGTTGTTTGGAGGCATTTCACCTGCAGTAGAGCTTCTTTCAACTTTGGAGGCAATCCCCTCAAACCTCACCACTGCTCTATCAACAAATTTATAGAATATTCTAAGTCGTTTGTTGTCATTTCAACAATGTCCACAGAATCTTCACCAGGAATAGTTCCATCTCAAGAAACAATTTTCTTTGTTCCTTCATAAGAAGTGACTTCTCATCCATTAAAGTTTTATCATGAGATTATAGCAATTCAGTCACATCTTCAGGCTCCACTTCTAATTCAAGATCTGTTGCTATTTCTACAACATCTTTAGTTACTTCCTCCACTGAAGTCTCGAACCCCTCAAAGTCATCCATGAGGGTTGGAATAAACTTCTTCCAAACTCCTGTTAATGTGCTATTTTGACCTCCTTTCATGGATCATGAATGTTCCTAATGGCATCTAGAATGGTGAATCTTTTCCAGAAGGTTATCAGTTTGCTTTGCTCAGATTCATCAGCAGAATCACTCTCTATGGCAGCTATAGCCTTAGGAAATGTATTTCTGAAATAATAAGGCTTGAATGTCGAAATTAATTCTTGATCTATGGGCTGCAAAATGGATGTTGCGTTAGGCATGAAAACAACATTAATCTTCTTGTACATTTCCATTGGAGCTCTTGGGTAACTGGGTACATTGTCAATGAGCGGTAATATTTTGAAAGGAATCTTTTTTTATCTAAGCAGCAGGTCTTAACAGTGGGCTTAAAATAGTCAATAAACCATGCTGTAAATAGATATGCTATGATCCAGGCTTTGTTGTTCCATTTATAGAGCACAGACAGAGTAGATTTAGCATTATTCTTAAGGGTCCTAGGATCTTCACAACGGGAAATGAGCATTGGCTTCAACTTAAGTTACCTGCTTCATTATCCCTAACAAGAGAGTCAGCCTGTCCTGTGGAAGCCAGGCATTGACTTTACCTCACTAACTATGAAAGTCCTAGAAGGCATCGTCTTCCAGTAGAAGGCTGTTTAGTCTCCATTGAAAATCTGTTGTTTAGTTTAGCCATCTTCATCAGTTATTTTCTGGATAACTTGCAGCAGCTTCTACATCAGGGTTGCCGCTTCGTCGTGCACTTTGATGTTATAGAGACAGCTTATTTCTTTAAACCTCATGAACCAACCTCTGCTAGCTTCAGACTTTTTTTCTGTATCTTCCTCACCTCTCTCAGGCTTCATAGAATTATGGCTCGATTAGGCCTTGGCTTAAGGGAATGTTGTGGCTGGATTGATCTGCTATCCAGACCACTCAAACTTTCTCCATATCAGCAATAAGGCTGTTCTGCTTTCTTATCATTCCTGTGTTCACTGGAGTAGCACTTTTAATTTCCTTCAAGAATTTTTCCTTTGCATTCACAACTTGGCTAACTCTTTGGTACAAGAGGCACAGCTTTCAGCCTGACTGGGCTGTTGACATGTCTTCCTCACTAAGCTTAATCATTCCTAAACTAATCATTTCTAGGCATAATCATTTCTAGCTTTTGATTTAAAGCAAGAGATGTGAACGCTTCCTTTCACTTGAACACTCAGAGGCCACTTGAGCATTCACTTGAACATTCAGAGGCTTATTAATTAGCCTAATTTTCATACTTTGGTAGCTCAGGAAATAGGTAGGGCTTAAGAGAGGGAGAGAGGTGAGAGAACAACTGGCTGTTGGAGCAGTTTCTTGATTAAGTTTGGTATGTTTTCTGGGTGCAATTTGTGGCACCTCAAGACAATTACAATAGTAATATGAGGCCGGGCGCGGTGGCTCACACCTGTAATCCCAGCACTTTGGGAGACTGAGGCAGGTGGATCATGAGGTCAGGAGATCGAGACCATCATGGTCAACATGGTGAAACCCCATCTCTACTAAAATACAAAAATTAGCTGGGCATGGTGGCACGTGCCTGTAGTCCCAGCTACTAGGGAGGCTGAGGCAGGGGAATCGCTTGAACCCAGGAGGCGGAGGTGGCAGTGAGCCGAGATCGTTCCACTGCACTCCAGCCTGGCAACAGAGCAAGACTCTGTCTCAAATATATATATATATATATATATAGTAATATGAAAGATCATTGATCACAGATAACCGTAACAGATATAATAATGAAAAAGTTTGAAATATTGTGAGAATTTCTAAAATGTGACACAGAGGCACCCAGTGAGCACATACTTTTGGAAAAACAGCACAGATAGACTTGACCAATACAATTGCCACAAACCTTCAACTTGTAAAGTATGTGATATCTGCAAAGTACAATGAAGTAAAGTGCAATAGAATGAGCTGTACTTGACAATGTGAGCTGATGATTCTAGAACTGAGTCCATTTCTCATTCTGTGTGGAAACGTCCTTCCCCAGGAATTGTTTACCACTACTTCCTACTTTCCCCCAATTAGAGTCCTGAACAGTTTGAAATACTTTGAAATCAAATACACTGAAGTTACTCTGACTTTGGAACACCTCAGAGAGTTCTGAGAATTCAATAGCCCACTTGACCCTTTAACTTTTAACTCAATTGTTGTTTTTCTTCTTTCAAAGCAACAGAGACAAAACAAAACAAAAAAGAAGAAGAAGAAGAAGAAGAAGAAGAAGAAGAAGAACAAAGGCATTTCCAGCTCCCTGGCTCACCTGTTTCCATGGCATGCATGCCCTGGGCCTGGGGGGAGAAGACCTTCAGATTTGGTATATTTTACCACTGGTGGTTGCTTTCTGTGATTTTTTTCAGCCAGACTGACAGAAAGGAGTCCTTTTCGTGGCTGACTTTCACACTTTCTCAGAATTAGGGGAAGTGATAACTTCTGCTTATTGAACACTAGCAAAATTTGGTCCTTAAGAGCTTTATAACAGAAAAATCGTAGCAGCCACACCATGGAGTGCTTACCAAGGGCCAGGCACCATTTTAAATGCTTCACAGGCATTACATAATCTCCATGGCAACTCCCAAAGAAAGGTACTACTGTAATCCCATTCTAAAGGCAAAGAAATGTTATTCTTATTAATAATAACATCACTAATAATGTGATCAATAACTTTTTGGGCTCTTATTATGAGCCAAGGGCTTCCCTAAGTACTTCTCATACACAACTTACTCCAGCCTCAAAGCAGCACAAGAAGAAGGTACTCTTAGTAACTCCATTTTACATGTGAGGCAATTGACACTGAGGCAGCTAAGAGTCCATGAAAAATTGAAGAGTTAATGAATGGAAGAGTCAGGATTCATATCCAAGGTCACCTGATCAAGGCCAAGCCCTTGCTCCTCTGCTGCCTCAGTAGAACATCATTTCTTTAATTAAGATGCTAGAAGTTGTAACCGAAATTTATCACGGCCACACAATACTACATACTTCAGGATTTCAGCTACAAGACATTTCAGAACAGGCAACACTATAGCTTTAGAGAGTAGACAGGCGGCTGCCAGAGACTGGGCTTGGAAGTGCGTTGAGTGCAAAGGGCACAGGAGACTTTTTGGCTTGTGGAAATGGCCTATGTCACGATTTGGTACTGGAGTTCAACTGTACCCATTTGTCACAACAAAATGAACTGTACGCTTCAAAAACGTATGAGTAATCATGTATGTAAATTATATCTTAATAAGGCTGATTTTTAACAAATATCTTGTGAATAAGCTTCAACTTAGCTTAGAATTTCAATTCAACAAACATACAACTAGTTCGGGAAACAGGACATGCACTTGACCTCAGGGATCTCACTGTCCAACAAAAGAACCTATAACTGACAACCATCCCAGGCATTCATACTTCGTGTTCTGTAAACACAGGTAAGTGCAGGGCCAGTTTCATGGGTGTGAAACCCATGAATCTGCATAGGGGCCAGTACTCAGAAGTGCCATGCATTCAGTTTAATGTCACTATTTTGAATGATTTTTTAATTGTGGTAAAATATACACGACATAAAATTCACCATTTAAATCATTTTCAAGTTCACAATTGAGCACGTTCACAATTTGTACAACCATCACCACTAACCATCTCCAGAACTTTTTTATCATCCTGAACAGCATCTCTGTACCTGTTAAATGATAATTCCCCATTCCTCCTCCTCCCAGCCCCTGGGGGCCTCTATTTTACATTCTGTTTCTGTGAATTTGACAATTCTGGGTTCTTCATATAAGCAGAGTACAACAACGTTTGTCCCTTTGTGTTGGATTATTTCATTTGGCATCATATCCTCACAGTTCATCCAAAGGTGGGCTGCATTTTCACTTTGTTGAGTGTCCTTTAATGCACCCAATATTCCATTTGTATGAAGTCCAATTGATCAATTTTTTTTCCTTTGTGGGGCTGTGCTTTTGATATCACCATCTTGAAAATTTTAATACTTTGTCTTCTTTTTTTTCTTTTCTTTTTTTTTTTTTGAGACAGAGTTTCACTCATGTTGCCCAGGCTAGAGTGCAATGGCCCCATCTCAGCTCATTGCAAACTCTGCTTCCTGGGTTCAAACGATTCTCCTGCCTCAGCCTCCCGAGTAGCTGGGATTACAGGCGTGCGCCACCACACCTGGCTAATTTTTGTATTTTTAGTAGAGACAGGGTTTCTCCCTGTTGATCAGGCTGGTCTTGAACTCCCGACCTCAGGTGATCTGCCTGCCTCGGCCTCCCAATGTGCTAGGATTACAGGCATGAGCCACTGTGCCCAGCTACTAATACTTTATCTTTGAACTTGTGTTTTGTGACAGCCAACAGGACTATGGGGCATGCTGGGGGCAGAGGAGGCACATGCACTCCCTCACCACCCCATTGACATAAGGTGCTCCTCATTCACAGACTTTGGGTGAACCTACAAAGTCTGGGTGTGGGAGTTCAGGAAGATGCACAGTGAGTACAAGGTGAACGCATCCTGTCCCAGAACAAGGACGTTGAAATGCCGACAGCCATGAGGTCCCACTTTCCATTGGAACCAGACTGACTTCAAAGGCAGACAGAAGGCAGTGATGTTCTGAAAAACATGAGTGATCAGTAGCCCTATCAAAATCTCTCTTACTCATGCTACTTGCCTGTATAGCCAGCCACTTATGCTGAAGTGATGACACAGAAGGAAAAGAAAGACAGGGCAACCCTAGTTCCTTTCCTTGTAGTCTTTCCTCACTCATCAGCAGGCCAAAGGGCAGAGAATATTGGTAAAATTATAGGAAGCAATGAAATTAAAAACAGTTGAGTTGATGTTTGCAGCACTTCCATTATTCTGGTTTGAATGAAATACATATATGCATCTATAAGCTACAAAAAACATGAACTCTGTCATTTAGGTGAATCCACCTGTGAGTTAAATGGTTTTTGTATTTGTGTTGAAACTGTCATTGCACAATGTAAAGCTGAACAGTAAAATTTGTGATAATAATTTAACACTTTAATTTTTACTTAGACCACCATTAAATAGCAAATTTAAAACACTGTAAAAAAGTCAAGAGA
The DNA here is from genome assembly GCF_029281585.2 of Gorilla gorilla gorilla. Taxonomy (NCBI): domain Eukaryota; kingdom Metazoa; phylum Chordata; class Mammalia; order Primates; family Hominidae; genus Gorilla; species Gorilla gorilla. The sequence goes on from NC_073232.2 coordinate 138,947,943, forward strand.
AAGACTACAGAATAGAATGAAAATTATTTGTATTTTAGTACCATTGCTGACAATTTTCCTTGGTTTTCATGGATTGATTGATTGATTGATTGAAATGGGGTCTCACTATGTTGCCCAGGCTGGTCTTGAATAGGCTCAAATGATCCTCCCACCTCAGCCTCCCAAAATGCTGAGATTACAAGCGTGAGCCATTGCTCCTAGCCCTTTCCCTAGTTTTAAAACAAGGGAATCAGATTTTCATTTCGCAAGCTTCCTCCAGATTGCAGAGGCTGAACCTGAATAAATAGCCATTATTGTGGAGCTGCTCCACAGAGTCTTCATGGTTTCTTTTCCTGTATATCTGACAGCCAGCACAGTGGCTGCACGCATTGGGAACTACAGAGCTTTCCTACTTCCAATCAGCAGTGAGGATATAAGTACACGGCATCTCCCATTCACTTCTGAGCCTCTCTGCATATCCAATAGCCAAGTCCCTTTCACACAGCTGACCCAGGACATCACCACCAAACAGGCTGCCTTGAAAACTAGCGCAATATGAGGCAGCCAACCTAGAGCCATGCACTGAGAAGCTGGCAGTTTCCAGAAAGCATCAGTGAGGAGTTCAGTGCATTTGTGGCTAAAATAAGGGGATCTGTGAACTTTCTGTAAATTGAGGGCTGAACAGAGGCATCTGAGCCCTGACATAGGCCCTTGGTTGCCAATGCACTTGCCCCTGGCTGCCGGCTACTCTGCTGGGAGGTGGTTGCTTGCATTAGACATAAAATAGCAAGCAACGTGTTGTTTACTTTGAGAAAATATTCCTCCCATTTGTCTTCAGCCCTATTGGTTTCTCTAATACATTATTATTCCTAAATTTGGGATATTTTCCAAGATACTCATTTTTAGAGCTGTCTCAAAGTCCTTTCTAGATGGAGAAGAGATATAAATTAGACTCACAGAGAGGAAATTAAATAATTCCGCTTTTTGGAATTGGATTAATGAAAACATTGATCAAACAAAGTGACCTTCATTTTTAGCTTCATTTGGACAAACTAGAGCTGTTACCTGTTTGTCCATCTGTCTGTCTGTGATCACTGAAAAATGAGTGAATCTGTAATAGAGACTAATGTAAGTATTGAATCAAGGAAGATCTCTCACATGCACAGAGTAATCAACCATCATTCACCCTGGCCCCAGGTGCTCATCTAACACATACCGCATGCACTTCTGTTTATTCATTTCTTCCTTCATAATGCATCCCACAAACGTCTACTGAGTGCTCATCTGGTGCCAGGGGCACATGGTGAGCTAGAGGAGATGATGTGCACTTTGCCTCATGGAGCTCCCAGACAGAGACTCCAACCTACGTGCTTTCAATCCCAAGGGCTCCTTCTATTTCCTTTACTCCACAGATGCAAAAATTTAAAATATAATGTGGCAGGCCAAATACTCAGATGATTTTTAAGATTCCCCTTGGTGTACATGCCCTATATGTTCCCCTGTCTTTGATGGTGAAAAGATCCTATGAATGTGACGGGCTATCATATCCATGATTAAGTTACATTATATGGCAAAAGGGTTGGGTTTTACTGACATAATTAAGGCTACTAATCAGCTGACATTGAGTCAATCAAAAGGGAGATTATATCAGACAGGCCTGACCTAGTCAGGTGAGCCTTTTATAGAAGTCAGAGAGATTCAAAGTAGCAGAGATTCTCCTTCTGGCCTTGAAGAAGCAAAAAACGTATTGGGGGCTGCCCACGGCTAGAGCCTCAGACAGTGACCTGAAGCAGTCCTCTAAAAGCTGAGAATGTCTCTGGCTAACAGCCAGTAAGAAAATGGGGACTTCAGTCCTGTAGCCACAAGGAACTGAATTCTGCCAAGAACCAGTGATCTTGGAAGAGGATCCCAAAGCCTCAGAGATCACAGTCTCAGGTGACACCTTGATTCAACCTGAAGACATCCTAATCAGAGAAGCCATCTAACCTACACCAGGACTTCTGATCTACAAATAATCAATGGTGTTGTTTCAAGCTGCTGTATATGTAATAATTTGTTAGGCAGCAATAAAAAACAAATACAGATTGTGTCTGCCAGATGTTTTCCTTTTTCTAATAGCCAATCATAACAGACGCAATACATGATCCTGCCTTAAATTGATATCATCTCAGTCATAAGTACAGCAGCTAGCTGCTTCAGTTAATTTGTGCATGGTGATCATTTCCCTTGGACTGGAGAACCCCTACTGTTAACCCTGTGGACCATGATTTTGGAAACACTTAACGTGGCATGGGACAACCTTGAGAATCTGGCTTCTGCTATTGTATGCTTGACACAAATGTCATTAACTTGGAAAACTTTTAGCCATTATTTCTTCAAATCTTTTTTCTCCTCACTCCTCCCCCACATTCTTTCTGTGTATCTAATCATATGTGTGTTGGGCTTCTTGATATCATCCTCCAGGTCACAGGAGCAGCATCCATAAAGTACTAGTTACAATTTGCCTGCACCCAGGGGCCACGTCTTTGTGCCATGGCTCTATGATAGAGTTGGAGATGGCAGGAAAACGTATGTTCAAACTTGGACAACAACAGCAACTCATTTTCATGGGGTACAGCCTCCATGCCAATTCCAAGGCTCAACCCTTTATATAGGTTATCTCTTTTAATGCCCCCAGCAACGCTATAAGGCAGATATTATCATTGTTCATATGAATACAGATGAGAAAACTAGGCACAAAGAGAACAAGAAAATTGCCAAGGTCACTCAGCTAGTAAGAACCCAGACAGTCTCAACCCAGTGCTCTTTCTCTTAATCACACCACCACCTGTCATCTGCCATCTCTTCTCTCCCTTTGTTTGGCTGAAACGTGGATATGGTTTCCCCACAAGTTCCCAATTCCCTGATGGAAATTGACCAAAATGATGTCAGATAGATGTTACAGTGCTCTTTCTCTCTTGCTGTCTCTCCCTCTCCGAATCTCACTCTTGCTCTCTCTCTCTCTTTTTTAATTTTTTCTCTCTTGTCTTCATTTTGGAAAGTTCATTGATCTTTTCTTCTGCAGCACCCAATCTGCTGTTAATCTCATCCAGTAAAATTTCCATTTTAGATAGTGTCATTTTTTTCTTATCAAGAAGTTCTTTTTTAAAAATCATCCATTTCTTGCCCCATTATGGTGATGTCTTTTCTTAAATCCTTGAATTTAAAGGGAAAACAATATAATTATAATATTTGTAATAGCCTTTTAATAGATCATTGCTTGCTAATTCTCTCATTTGCATCATTAATGAATCTGTTTTTACTAACCAGTATTATCTTGGTTATGAGTCATATGCTCTGGTTTCTTTGAATGTTTAGTAATTTTTATTGGATGACAGACATTGTAAGTTTTATATTATTGCTTGCTGGATTTTGTTGTAGTCTTGTTAAAAAAAAAAAAAAAAAAAAAAGGTTAAACTTTGTTTGCCAGCTAAACCACTTGAGGAATGGCTTGATTATTTCAACAACTGGTTTTAAAATTATTATGGGTGGATCTAGGGTAGCCTTTACTGAGGCTAGTTTAGCCGCACTACTAAGACATGACCCTTCTCGGGGCTCTAGGTGATTTTCCTGTATTCAGTGAGGTCTCTACATTCCAGGTGGTGAAGGACCTGAATGATTCATGGCTCTGAGGTAGTGCTGAGAAGGGCTCATCTCACAGCTCCCCAGTAAGATGTTCTTTCCTTGCCAGTTTTCTCTGTCTGGTCATAGAGACTTTCTCCCTACACAGCACAGATTAATTTTCAGCCAGACTTAAGAGAGCCTGAAGCAAACTTCTGGAGCTCTTTTTTTTCCTCTCAAGAAGTGTGCCTTGCAAATTACAGTCACACCCTGTGTCTCCTCAGCTCAGAGAGACTACTGGGTTCTGTTTAGGTTTTCCCCTCCTGTGCCCCCATTCAGAAATTGCCATTCCTTCTGCCTAAAATGTCCTCCCCTTCCCTATTTGCCTATACTCTCTCTGTCCCCCGACGCCTGGAAACCTCCCACTCTTCCATAAAGAATGTGCCCAAAGGTCTCCTCCGTGCATTCTTGCTGAGTTCTCTGGATCCACAACTCTGTGTAGACACCCTGGCCTGGCATCATTGGGATGGGTGCCTCCTTGATCAGATGATAAGCCTCTTTGACCTCTGTGTCCCCAGCACCTACCACAGTTCCTGGCACATAGTAGGTCCTTAATACATATTTGTTACAAGAGCCAGCCCAAGTGTTTCCTCTTTAATCCGTCTGCTCCACTAGAGGAGGAAGAGGACCTAGAGTGGCAAAAACAGAGGGTGGTAAGAACACATGTGGTCCTCAGAACTGTAAGGAAGTTCTCAGTGAGAAAGCTGCGGAGGGACAAATGTCTCAATCAGAAGGAAAGAGAAAGAGCACCCGATTTAGAGGGGCATGATAACTGCTCCTAACCACTTGATTCTGGTGTAGTTGACTTTCTCTGTAGTTAGCTCTGAACCTCCCTGGGTTCTAGCTGTTGTTGTCAGGAGACGTGCTGCCCCCCACCCAGCACCACGTGAGAAGTACAATCTGCAGAAGAAGACGTAACATAGATGGAATCCTCCTTCCGCCGCTCCTAACTGTGTCACTGTGCAGCCTGCACCAACTCTCTGGCCTCACAGAATTTTCTCTTTGGAAAAATAGGCCTCATGTGTCTCACACAGCTGTGGTGAGCTTCAATGAGGAAATTCAGGAATCAGCTGACACCCGCCTCTTTTGTTCCATCTCCGTCTCTCAGCTCTCCTTGCACACAGTGGTCCTGGCTTCCACACTGTCCTCTCTGACTCACATCTGCCCCCACCCCCTGCCCTTCTACACACCAGTTTTCTTAACATGGACAATCCAGCTGGCTTTTTTGTGACTTTCTTTGGGGTTCATGCGGTTGGAAAATATTGGTCTAGAACTTGCAGATCATGGTTTCAGAACTGCAAAAAAACCACCAGGTACTCTATTTAAAAACATAGATTTCTGGACGCCACCCCTCCCAGAACCCAGGGGTCTGAATTCTTAGAAAGTTCTAAGGATTCTAAAGTACACTAAGGTGTGAGGGCCATGCAATCTTCCATAAGATGGTAAAACCCCATTTAGATCCTTGCCCCTAGGGAGGTCCATTTTATGTCGAAAATGCCTCATTAATGCTTTCTGCCTTAGCCCTAGCTTTATCGTGAGGGAATCAGGTGTGGATGAACTCACACTCTCAAGAGTCTCTTGTCCCTGACGGAATTTGCAGCTGGCCCCAGGAGTAGGCGTGCTCTAAATGAAAACTGTGCATTCAGGTCCTGGCCAATTTGATGACTAATCTCTGAATTGCTTGGGGGATGGAGATTACCCTGAGCCAAGAATACAGAAGGTCATAAGTCTCTGTGACCTGACGCTCTGAGTGTGGGGAAGCAGGGAAAGGAAGTGTTTCACCCCAATTTAAACAAGACCTGCTTACAAAGCAGCAGCACCCATAAATCACTGGTTACAATTCGCCTGCACCCAGGGGCCACGTCTTGGTGCCGTGGCTCTGTGTCACTTTCACGGGGTACAGCCTCCATGCTAGCCCCAAGACTTAACCCTTTATATAGATTATCTCTTGTAATGCCCCCAGCAACGCTATAAGGCAGATATTATCATTGTTCATGTGAACACAGATGAGAAAACTAGGCTCAAAGAGAAGAAAATTGCCAAGGTCACTTAGCTGGTGAGAGCCCAGACAGTCTCAACCCAGTGCTCTTTCTCTTAACCACACCACCACCTTTCATCTGCCGTCTCTTCTCTCCCTTAGTTTGGCTGAAATGTGGATATGGTCTCCCCACAAGTTCCCAATTCCCTGGTGGAAATTGACCAAAATGATGTCAGATAGATCTTATAAGCCTTAGCTGCCAATGCCCTGGGTCAGCTCACACTTGACCTCTCATTAAATACTGTCCATTGTAGCGAGATTGGAGACCTCACTCACCAGATTTCAGATATGCCTCCTGATGCGACAAAACTGACTTCAGACCTCTAACTCCTCCCACCTCTTTAGGACCTTGCCCTCTGACAGGCAGCTCCAGTTGACAGGTGCAGGGAGGGCTGGAAGAATATGGCGAGAGGGCAGCATTGAGACCCAAGTACAGCCATTTCATTTCCCTCTTGGCTCCTGGACTTCTCATGTCTGCATTTGAATGGAGGCCATCAGCCATTGCCAGTGGAGGCTGAGCTGAGGCTTCTTGGAGGAGCCCCAGCACCCACCAGACAGCAGGCAAGGCACAGGAATGAGGCAGGGGCTCCCAGCTTGTTGGCAGAGTGGCAGAGCTCATGGAAATCTTTATTGCCCTTTGTGAAACAGCCTTTTCTCAGCCCTCCTCAGGCTGGAGGTAGAGTCTTCACTGCAGTCAGAGCCATAAGCACATCACAGCAAAAATACTGCTTGGAGGCCGGGACTTCAGGGGGAAAGGTGAGACTCCAAAAGCTTTGATCTGGCTAAGCTCTTCAACTTGGTCTGGAAATAGGGAAAATTGTTTTGCACCTTTTGATAACTGTGAGAAGAAAGGAAATGTTCGCTTTACCTCCTGTTTGGTCTCAGTGACCTCTTTATTTCCTGAATCAAGTTCTCTTGAAGCCCAAGTACTTAACTTGAGTGCTTTTACTTTACAAGACTGAACGGTGTACTCCAACCACTGGAAAACATTCATCAAAACCCAGAGCTAAGTTTCCAAACTACGGTGGGATATTGAAACCACTCTGGGAGACCTCTTCTTCCAGCCATGATAGAGTAACCAGACAACAGCTAGGAAACAATGATTTCCAGATATTGAACAACAAGCAATGCAGCACTATGACCCCTGAGAGGAAGAAAATAAGAGAGGTGAGTCCTACAATTGTCCCCACCTGGAGGTAGTGTCCAGGCTGCAGCTTGGGAGGGGAAACTCAGCTGAGTCTGGGGTCTTTGCTGAGTGGAGGAGGTAGAGACGGAAGTTAGGCCAATGTAGCTGGAATTTAGGAAGAGGAGAACTGCAAAGGAGAATTCCAGCAGCCTGCAGGGAACTTCCCAGGTCTTTGCCTGAATACTGATCTGCACCTGCCCAAGAGAAAAATACCTGAAACCAAGAAAAGAACTTCCAGAAAGTGGTAGGTCACATCATTCAGGACCTATTTGGAAGCAATTTAGGTTCCCGCCAGCCCAGGTACAAACACCTTGTCACACATGAGACATCAGGTAGAGTCCTCAGAAGGGTCATGTTGTAACACTGGGACTAAATTAGCCCACATCAGGGTTTCTAGGCCTCAACACCATGGACATTTTCAGCTAGGTAATTCTTTGTTGCGGGATTGAAGGTGGCACTGCCCTGTGCATTGTAGAATATTAGCTGCATCTCTGGCCTCTGCCCATTAGCCACCAGTAGCATTTTCCCCAAGGTTGTCACAACCAAACTGTCTGCAGACATTAACAAATATCCCCAGGGTATTTCAACAAGCCCAAACAAATCGAAAAAAAAGCCTCAAAAGGGTCAAGCTGTTTTCAAATAACTTAACAAAATCAAACACCAAACAATGTAAGATTCACAATATCCAAAATTCAATTTTAAAATTACCTAGTGTGCAAAGAAGCATGACCCATAATCAGGAGGAAAATCAATCACTAGAAATGACGCAGAAATAACAGATGCTGATAAAATGAGGAGACAAGGACCTTAAAGCAGCTCAAGAAGGTAGAGGAAAGCATGAGCACGAGGAGGGGCGTGGGAGATGAAAGGAGTCACCTGGTAAGTGTTCTTCCTTGTTTGTCATTGCCAATGCCTTCATGCTGCTCTGGGCCCACTGAGTCACAATGGCCATGGCTGCACCAGAGGCATATGCAGTTCTTTAAAAAGTTCACTATGAGGCCAGGCACGGTGGCTCACACCTGTAATCCCAGCACTTTGGGAGGTCAAGGTGGGCGGATCATGAGGTCAGGAGTTTGAGACCAGCCTGGCCAATATGGTGAAACCCTATCTCTACTAAAAGTACAAAAAAAATTAGCCAGGCATGGTGGCGGGTGCTTGCAATCCCAGCTACTCAGCAGGCTGAGGCAGGAGAATCATTTGAACCCGGGAGGTGGAGGTTGCAGTGAGCCAAGATCGCGCCACTGCACTCCAGCCTGGGCGACAGAGTGAGACCCTGTCTCAAAAAAAAAAGAAGTTCACTATGATTCTACTCAGCCAGAATTCAGCACTACTGGCTAAACCCAATTTTTTTTGTTTGTTTTGTTTTGTTTTGTTTTTTGTTTTGGAAACGGAGTGTTGCTCTGTCACCCAGGCTGGAGTGCAGTGGCACAATCTCGGCTCATTGCAAGCTCTGCCTCCCGGATTCATGCCATTCTCCTGCCTCTGCCTCCCGAGTAGCTGGGACTACAGCACTGCCACCACACCCAGCTAATTTTTTGTATTTTTAGTAGACACAGGGTTTCACTGCGTTAGCCAGGATGGTCTTGATCTCCTGACCTCGTGATCCACCCACCTCGGCCTCCCAAAGTGCTGGGATTACAGGCGTGAGCCACCACACCCAGCTGACTAAACCCAATTTTTTAAAAGAATGAATAGAAAAGGGAGATGGAAATGATGATGGAGATTTCAAAAAATATTAGGAGGCATGGCCAAATAGTGATTTCAAAATACAAAATCTTTCTTTGGCTCATTTAATGATTAAAGGCATTAGAAACTGTCGCCTGTCAGAGGACAGATGGGTGAGCCTTAGCTGATGCATCTCAGCCTGCACCTACCATCAGAAAGGTCTCCACAATCAATCAGGAGATGCTCACTTACATTCACACCATAGAAGATATGAGCACATCACTGAATTCTATGAGGTTTCCCTTCCCAAGCTGGCAAAACCATGCAAGCTCTGCTGCATAGAGAGTCTCAGAAAGTGTCCCTGCTTGCCATGCGGACAGAAGGCAGAGCTCCAATATAGGCTCATCCCATCCTCCAGTTATGGCTACATTGATGTCTGAAATTCATCAAAAACATACGCAGGGGGAGACATGCCCTTAACAAACTGTATTTCTCAGAGTTTGGGTCATTTTTAGAGTGTGCAGACATCAAGGCTTTGAAAATATGAACCCGGGGACCTTCAGCACCCCTCACCACCACCTGCTCCCAATCCTGGTAACTTTCAGCGCAGCAGGCTCTGCTCCTTGTTCCTATCAGAAGGAAGTCTATGTAAAGGTATGCGTGTGGCTGGATCATCCCTGGGCTGCAGTTTAGCTGGTGAGAGGTGGCTTCTCCAACCATTAAGACAGCTCAGGACTAAGCCCATGGTTTTGGAAAAATTTGAGTCTGTAGGTTTTACACTAAAACCAAGCAGATTTGCAGGACCTCATGGGAAGAACTTGAAATCCATAAGGTTTTTACAGAAATAAAATCTCCAAAACTCACTTTTGCCAGATAACCAGCCAGTTTCTTTAATCTAGCACCTTTGTGCATTGAGAGTTCATCCCAGAGACCCTGCTCATTTGTCAGCCCATTGAGTACTTTGTGGTCAAAGCTCAGGGCAGGTTAACCAATGGCCTTGGAGCTGATAGAAGAGAAGGAGTCACCGGGCCAAGTCCAAAGGCAGAACCCAGAAGCGCTAATTGGGGTCTCTCAGCAGTTCAGCTTGGGAAATTGAGCAAGGAAGTTTCCTTCTTCCTAAATTTCCTAATCTAAATAATGCTGAGATGTCATGGTAGGAATAACATGAAGAATAGTTTAATGGATGTGGAATATTTTAAAATCGGAAATGTTTGCTACCAAAAGTCAAGAGCAGACCTTGAAGTTCAGAGGGACAGGGGGTGCAAATCCCATCTGATGGTTTTCAAACTTGGCCCGCCCTAGAGCTGAGGAGGCAGGCCCTTCCTGGACAACTTGGGGAGTCATGGACACAGTGAGGCCCATCCAGCCCATCAGACTGATTGCGGGTGGGGGCTTGGATCTGGCATTCATTTTAACATTAGTGGCTCAGTTGTTGGCTGTCAATAGTAGCAGCGTATTGGGCCCTGGAAAAAATGTAGCTGTGACTGTCATATATTTGAAGTTTTTTGTAACCTCCTAAAAAGGTGTACTTTTTTCACATTGTTTTAATCAGTGTGGCTATAGGAATAAGTGAAGTTTTATATACGAAGAAAACGAGAATGCCAGATCTACCATTTGCTACATAGGGTTTAAAATGAAGCTATGAACACTTTTGTAAAATGCATGATAATGTAATTCAACAAGTTTTTCTCTCTCTGGAGGACTGGAAAATAACCTCAGTGAAAATTATGCAATGATAAAATTCTGTCCCCATCTGATTAATTACTTGTGAATAATGACATCTCTGATTTCTTTCAATTATATTCTAATTGCACACCTTTTGCTCCGGTTGATTGGGCAGTGAAGTAATGAACAACTATTACTGAATTTAATTAGCACCATTATTTCTGTGGCCTTTACATCTCTGTTGTGAACATGGAAATTCACACTCCCAGGGCTGGAACTGGAAGAAGCCAGCCTTGAACCTTGAAAAACCTGTTCCTTCCACACTGTGCTGGCTTCCTTCTGCCCAGCCTGGGGAACAAAGACCTGGCGTATTTGCCAGTATTCATGGGAAGGCTTTCCTAATAACAGCATCAATATTCAGAAAGGTTACCTTTTCATAAGGCATTAGCAATTTGCATGTTACATCTATCAAAAGAGATGGGTAAATGAGCTATATGGGAGTCAATTACAATGTCGTTCATAATTTATTCCATGTACAATAAAGAGCCGATCAGATTTCATGCGTGTTTACTTTCTGAAAAGATAACTGCTTGTGGCTGATACTAGTTGCAGAATACAAATATGTTTCAGAGGAATGTGTTTATCTCACTTTGACATTTTAAATCTCCAAAGTTCTCTCACTCTCTCTCTCTTTTTTTTTTTTTTTTACAAAGTTGTCTCTGCCTGAAAATTAGAGCTTGCTCTCAAAAATAAAAGATCATTCTTACTGGCCTAACTTGAATCATTCTATTTTAACTCGATGAAGGCACGTCATACATATTCTCCTACAAAACACAACAGGAAACGAGTAGGAATTTGCTTTTAAAGACAGGTGATTGCAAACATACAGAACTAAGAATATTTATCTCACAGAAACATGCTGTAGTTTCTAAACATGGATACAAATTACCCAACTCAGTAGTCTTTGGAGCACCATTAAAGTTTCTAAATGAGACATGTGTCATCGTAAATTAACTTCATCCGATATACTTTCCCCCTCCCCCATATTTCAAAAACTAAAATAAATTCAGAAATGAAGAAGGCTTTTCCAAATCCCTTAGGGAAGTCTACAAACACAAATGATTAATTTATTAGACCAGATAAAACACCTGAACTGTCTGATGAGCAACACGTCCATCTCTCTCTGAGTCAAGTGTGTACCCACTCACCCACCCAGGCTCAGCCATACCTCATATCTGCTGGCTGTCTGCTCAGCCGTCTTCAAGCCTTGACACATATGGATGATACAAACTTTGGCTCTTCTCTGGGAGGGAAACCAGTTACTCTTCACAAAATCCATGACCATCACATGGTTTTTCAACTCTGTACTAAATGTTTTTATCTGGAAAGTCCGATGCACGGCCGTTTCTGTGTAGTGGGCAGCATACCCCTGCGGATGAGTTTTTGTAGGAATTCCAGAGTGCTGCATGAGACTCAGAATCTTGTGACTTTAGCTAGCGAGACTGGCAAACACAATTTTCTTTGTTTAACCCAGGTATTGAGTGCAACAGGAGGGACTTGGGCAGTGCCCCAGCTCGGACCTGTCCCAGTGTTTTCCAACTCCAGAGCTAGTTGTCTCAATATCCCAGCTACATTTGTGAAGGATGTGGATGTGGGAACCTCAGGGGTGACCTTTACGTGCCAAAAAAAAAAAAAAAACTTCTTGTTGTGGTCTGTTTCCAGCCTCACGCCTGAGCTCTCTCGGGTCACTCAAAGTCTTCTCTGATTTCAAAGAAGTATTTCTCTTTCCACTGCATTGAAGTTTTGAACACAGAATTCACCCAGTTACCGAGAGATTCAATATGTTTGTCAGTCTCTACCCCCTCAAATCCAAATAAATTATTTACAGGGCTCTGTACAAAGGAACTAGGAGGAATAATCGTTGCTTTTTAGAATTCCTGCTTTTACTTGCCAGGACTGAAAGGAACAAGTGCAGGCTGCCTACCAATACAAAGAGCGTCTTCAGCCCTGGAGAAGAAAACATTCAAGTGAAAAAAGAGAACTCCCAGCGCAGAAGCAGCAACAGCTGCAAGAGGGCATCAGAAAAACAGCGCGTCACGTGGGGGCTGGGGGTGGAGTCCACTCGCCTAGAAGGGGGCTCTGGTCCTGGGTCAACCATGGGAAGTTCCCTCACCACCCTGAGCCTCAGTTTACCAGGAGGAAAACTGGAATGAAAACACCCCATCTGCCACTCACAGGGTTATTGTTAGGATCTGGTGAGCAAAACAGTGAAACAACAACACAGAATAGAGTCACGTTAGGCATCATTTTGAAAGTACAGTTGCGCGTTCTCTACCCAAATTATTTTGTACAGTGTTCGCTACACATATGATAATGGAGATTAACACAATGCTAATAATTATCAGATTCTAAATTTCTAGTCAATTAGAATTGCAGATCCATGGTATATGCCTCACTTTATTTCATGTTTTGATGCCATTTCTACTAACCTAGTAATTTATAAGTGAAAATGGCAAGCCTTGGATCAAGGGTGTGCACCAAGAGGAAGCAGATGACAGCATCGTGGCTGTGCTCCAAGTCCAGACACAGAACTCTTCACCGCAGGTGACTTTCTCTTGGCAGAGACACCCCCTTGAATAATTAACTCACCTGCCCCACATTGAAAGCTATGGGAGAGGCTAAAGGAAGAAGAGCCTCCAGATAACTTTCCTGAAAACAGAGCTGCAGTCCTAGCCCAGAACTGTGAGACTTCCTGCTGTGGGTCGAAGCTTTGCATGTCACACTCAGCAGGGCTAGGACTTGGGGGCTAAAATGCTGAACTTCCACCTTCGGAGCAATGGAAGTATTGAAGACGGGAACTACAATGAAGGAGGAGACAGAAAAGACTTTAGAGATCATTTAGGCCAACATTCTCATTTGAGTGTTAAAGTAGAAGACCTACAGAGACTAAATGCTGGCTCAAGATCACACAGTGAAGTGGAGTTCATGGTTCCTTAAACAGAACACAGCCCGGGTCTGCCTGGGGCTCTCCCAGGGATGTCAAAGAGAGTGTCAACACCCAACTGATGGCATCCATGGCTGACTCAAACCTGAGAGTCATGCTGGAAACTCCCAGGGAGCTACACCATGGAGCGCCATCTTGGATTTGGAAGCAATGTGATAAAGAAAGCCACGGGAGACATTTGAGCAATAAAAACATGAAAATTGAACAGGGACACCAAGGAGAGAGGGGATCTGCTTCATGTTTGGGCACAGGGAAGGTCATTCCCTGTGTCCCCAAAAATGCCATTTAAACCAGCTCCCATTTGTGTCTATCTGCTCCTGTCCAGGAGACCCCGCAAGGCAGATAACAAATAATAAAGTCTTTTCTTCCACCGCTACACACATTAAAGGACCTTGGACAATGCTGAGGCCAGCAGGACTGGTCATCAGCTACCCCGAGACCAGGACTGGTCATCAGCTACCCCGAGACCAGGACTGGTCATCAGCTACCCCGAGACCAGGACTGGTCATCAGCTACCCCGAGACCAGGACTGGTCATCAGCTACCCCGAGACCAGGACTGGTCATCAGCTACTCCGAGACCAGGACTGGTCATCAGCTACTCCGAGACCAGCATGGAGAGGTTTGCTGATGGTTGGCTGACTGCTAGTGTGAGCACTTGTCACAAGCAGAGCCAGCCTGTGGTGATTATGGAGATTCCAAAAATCATTAAGGCTATGGGTGAGTTTTCTCTCTCCCTTGACCACAGGTGGTGGCTGGATCTTAACTGGCCAGTATGGCCAACAAGAGGAAGCAGTAATGTGGCCTTAGGCAGGTCTCTGGGATTCTTGGTCAATAGGGATGGACGGAAGACTTGGGATTGTCAGATTGAATTCCTCATTATATGGAGGAGAAAATTGAGGCCCAGAGGGAGAGAACCTTGACTGAGAGGTCAGAGGGCTGGAAAGAGCACTGGATGGACAATTGGAGATGGGTTTGCACCTAGGCCCTAAGACAAACTAGCAGGTGATTGTGGACAAGCCTCCTCCCTTCTGGCTTAAGTTCCCTTTAACCACAAGCCCCCTAGCTTCTCTGACACCCCTGGGTTCTAGAGTGTGTCAATTTTGACCATGTGCAGACACAGCTCAGCAGAGAGCAGCTCCACCCTCCCTGGGACAGGCCTTCCTGTCTGGGTCACTGAGGTGGGGGTGGGTGCAGAAGAATGAGCTGATGTCCTTCCATCTGCCCTCAGAACTGTTGCTTCTCACCCTCCAGCAGGGCCACAACCTCCACAGTCCAGCCACTGTACCCTCTTGAAGCACAGCCTCCAAGTAAGAAGACGTGGTTCCTGCTGATGTTCACAGTGCTTGCCTTGCAACCTTGGGCGAACTACACACTACCCTTGCTTCAGTTTCCCCATCCATTTAAGAGGATAACAATAGTGCCTTCTTTGATGGGCTGCTGTGGAGACTGAAGCAGCTGGCACTAGTAAAGGGCTTGGGACAGAGCCTGGCACCGGGCATCTGCCCGACAGACACCAGCTGTCATCACTCCCAAAGGGCAAAGACTCTAAATTGCCAGACACATCATTTTAATACCAAAGAAGGAAGATTGTTAAGGAGAAGCTGGAACTCAACTGGCCATCCTAAGACCCTATCTCCAAGAATTCCTCTGCCATGTAATGCTGCCCAGAACTGGGGCAGGTGGCCAGCCTTGATCTCCTCAAATGGGAAATACAGTTAGCATCCCCGGAGCAGACAGCTGTGAACATTGCGTTAGGTGGTTGGTATATGTGAAACTGTTTTATAAAGTATATATTTTTAAAACTATGCAAGTATAGATTTTTAATGCTAGATGCTAGCAAAAACAACGGAAGGAAGAAGTGCCAGACACAAGCACAAACTAAGCTAGTTCTCATCCAAAGGACAGAAAGTCAGTCACATTTACAGTCACAAAAGAATGGTGGTATTAGGCACCACCATGCCACCACATTCACACATATTGACAAGGACACTGAACGCTTTTTGGTTTGCCAAGAGTCCCGCTCTTCTGGGAACTCTTCCTCCACATCCACCCCGAAGCCTCCCATGTGGTGCCCATAGAAGCTGGCCATGCCTCTGACCTCACTGACTGACCATTGACTGGCCCAGGGGTGGGCACCTGGCCCAAATAGGGCCAATCAGAGCCTTTTGTTTTGATCTAAATATTTGGGTATCCCCCAATTCATATGAAGAAGCCCTAACTCCTAATGTGATGGTGCTTGATGATGGGGCCTTTGGAAAGTAATGAGGGTTAAATTAGGTCATGAGGGTAGACCTTCATGATAAGACTAGTGGCCTCATGAGAAGAGGAACAGAGATCTCTTTCTCTCCCCCACCCCCTCCTCATGAGCATAGAGGAGAGGCCATATGGGGACACAGTGAGAGGGTGGCTGATTGCAAGCCAGAAGGAGAGCTCTCATGGGGGACCTAGTCCAGCTGACACCCTGATCTCAGATTTCCAGCTCGAAAAACTGCGAAAGAATACATGTCTGCTTTTTAAGCCTCCCGGTCTATGGTATTTTGTCGTGGCAGTCTGAGCTGACTAAGACTCCTGGAGAAACACCTGGCTCACATAAGGCCAATCAGAAAGAGTCTGTTCTGGAGAATCTTGATCCTGGAACTGAGCAAGAGTGGGTAGCTGAGGCTGTGGGCTGGAACACTGCAAGGACTTCTGGCAAGGAGCTGTCACAGAGAGAGGCAGAAGCCAGAAATGGGAGTATGTGGATAGTTCTGGAACCCTGGGTTCTACCCGGCCCACATTCTGCATGTGGAATCAATGTGACTATAGTATCTTTACAATACTCTCCCCTTTAGGCTTAAGCTGTTTGACTTAGGTCCTGTTATTTGCAACCAACAGAGTTTATGTTAATCTTTGAAAATTCACTCATTTATCAAACAAGCAGAGGTGAAGTGCTTCTGAGCCAGTTACTGTGCAAGGCACTGATGATACAGAGATGAAAGGGAGTTCACTGTTCAGCAATGGGACGGATGCCTTGACAAGCAGTTACTCAAAGCACAATGAATGTTTCCTATGAGAGCATCTGCATGGTGAGGACACTAAGAAACCTTCATGGGAGAAGGGGTATGGCATCAAGTCTTGACTGATGGCTGCTTTACTGCTGAACCCCCACAGTTAGCATTGCATGGACAAAAGTCAGCTATAGGACATCACTTTCTACATACTGTTCATACATTTTGTCATAAAGCATTCACAGCCAAGAATGGAAAAGCACTAACTGAAGCCATATTTACTGCTAATAATCAGCACTGTTTATGGAAAATGACTTCCTGAATCTTTTGTTGTTTCTTTCTTAAAGCAAGTAACTCAGTCAATTAATATAAAAGTTAGATCTCTGACCTTATTAATGTCCTGCAGAATATCCTATTTAATTTCCCTAAATTGGTCCCTGGGGTGACTAATTAAAACTGTTAACATTGTTAGCAATTGCAATCCAATGATACCAAATCAACATAAATGAGCCTCAAATGTGTTTAGTGTTGAAATACATGGGAAATTAATCTCTTACCTCTCCCTTGCCCCTGAGACAATATGCAGGGCTGTATATAATATGCACTGAAGTATTTAAAAAATGAATTATTCAAAAAGAAAAGAAGCTGCAGGTACCTGATGCCAAAAATCATGCCTGTGAATTCTTAATCTGTTCTCCAATGGGATTAGCATTTAGGACTATGAAAGATATCCTAATTATGCAGAATTTCGGAGTTGATTTTCTGAAGGGCCTGTGCAGATCTAAAAAGCATTAGGCAACAATAAAAACAGATGACTATGAATTTCTGAATTCATAATTTAGTTTCACTTACGGGAGAAATGACATTTTTATTTATGGGCGCTTTACTCATCAGGTGGGTGCTGAAGTTTTTCTCCTTTCTCCAAGGCCCAATGCTTGCTGCAAGCGCATCCACGCAATCATCCTTCTAAAACAGATGTGTGAAATTTACAGGGCTGTCTAACATAGGACCGATGCAATATATTTTTCCTCTTGTTAGTCCCCACCCGCCGGGGTGCTAGAATAAAACAAAAGAACTGAGAATAATATGGCCAACTAAGGAATCCTGGACCTTTTCATCAAATTAGGAAGAGGATGCAAGTTTGCTTGATGAATTCCATTCCCTTGTTAAATTTTTCAGCTACACATCGATGTGATGGAAAAGAGTAATCCTTTCAGTGATCAAGTTACAGATGCTCTATAAATAGTTGTTCAATGGGTGAATGAAAATAAAAGGTGTCAATTATCCTATATGCATTCATTTTTCTTTTCTGTAGATGGAAAACTTTTTTCTTCTTCTTTATACAATGTTTGGACCAGGTGATAATTTCATATTCCCTCCCAACTTTCCGAGGGGAAGTGGCAAAACACAGAGAAAACTGGAACAGAAGCACAACCAATGTTGTCACATTTATCCACAATATTCATTTTCTTCCCGCTTTTGCAAGCCATCAATCGTCATTTATTTAGCACCTACAGGGTGTTCAGCTCTGTGCCAACTACTTCAATTAAATATTCAAAGCCATTTCTAACACCACTGAAAACCAAAGCAACCGCAGTTAGGGATAAATCACATATCCCTCCTTTAAACTCATTGGGAAGAGTAAGCTATTTGAAAATAACAAATGGTATTGTCATAGTTTCCTTCCCATGTCTCAACAGATTTTGAACAAAGAAAACCAATGACTTTGTTAGAAACGATGTTTGCTTTTAAAGCGTATATGTTTGCAAGCAGGAGGTGAAGGCAAAGATATGGGTGAAGTTTTAAGAAAACATCAAATGCAACTTGCTGTTTGTGTCCTGTGGCAATTTTACCCTAAAGGAAAACCTAGAGTGCCTGGCACCTGCCCCTGCCCTCCCTGAAAGACGTCCATGTGTTCTCCCATCAATGCACAAAGGGCAGCTCCTTTCTGCAGGTCAAGCTGTGGGAGCAAAGGACAGGGGCCTGTTGCTGTAGCCTGAGGGTGGACATGCCACTTTTTCTACTTTACTTGGCACAAACATATTCACTGTCACTCTCAGCCAGGTATTTTTTGCTTGGATGAATTAATTTTTCAATGAGTTGTGCTGAGCAAATTTCTGAAATGTAGTATTTATCAGCAAAATACCCAAGCCCCAAGGGAAACAGCAGGCCTAACAGCAGCAGATAATACAGCCACCACCAGCCTCCTGGACTCACCAAAACCTGGTCCCTCCCTCCCATGGGGACAGTAGGTGGGGACCAACTGCTTGAGTAGCAACCAGACCCTCACCCACAGTGTGGTGAGGTGGGCACCTGCATGAGGAAGCCCCAGAGGCCAGGCCACTCTGGTTCCTCCCCTGGGGCTGAATGAAGGAAAATGGCCTGCATAGCCCCACCTGTCCACCTGACCCTGCATGGCCCATGCCAGGCAGTCCTGTCTTGGTCAGGGCAGGACTCTCCTTGAGCCCCAGAGAACCCACTTACTTAATACCAAGGTGATAACCCTGAGATTATCTTCAGCATTAGTGGAGGGGGTGGGGGGATGGGACACGTGGCTAATTGGATCATCCCTACACACCAAGACCAATAACAGGTGTCAGCAGAACCCTGATTTCCCAAGCATTATTATAAAACCACTTCCTCGTAAGTAATTATGTCCTTAACAGTCCCTGTTATAGAAGGTGAGAAGGGAGATAAAGGGAAATAAAATTAAATATATGTTAAAAATATATATACATACACACATATATTTATATTTATGTGTATATATGTATATATATACACACATACACAGACTCATACATACAAGCACATCTATACATAAAGATATCTAATAATACATGTGTTTTCTGAAAATGAAATAGGCCCAGTATAATTTACCTTTTGGAACATTTTATATGAATATAAGTAAGAACTTTCTACCAATCCCAGCTGTCTAGCAGTGAATGAGACCAGGGGCCTGCAAATCATGGCCTGCAGATCAAATGTGGCCCACTGACCATTTTTGTCAATAAAGTTTTATTGGCACATGGCCGTGCCCATTTGTGTACATGTCAATGGTACCTTCACTTTCATAGGATGGCAGAGCTGAACAGTCACAACACAGGCCGTATGGCCTCCAAAGCCTGAAATATTTACTATTTAGCTCTTGACAGAAATAATGTCACTCCCTCAAATGAGACCAGCTGGTGAGGTGGTGAGTCAGCTCTACAGTGACCATCAGCTTTGACCTCAGCAGAGTAGTCAAACCTGGTTTACCAAGGTTTACCAAACCTACCTATGCAACAGAATCACCAGATGCTTCTGAAAAGCTGTACTCCTAGGGCCCACTGGCCCTGAATCAGAATTTCCAGATAAGTGGGTGGAGCAGGTGGGTTTAAGAAGCACTAGTTGGCTCCCAGGATTTCTGATAGCCACATCTCACCTCTCCTTCACTGTCCACCCTTTTCTTAGATCTTTCATGTGTATTTCCTTGTTTAGTGTGAAGATGCAAGTATTACCTTCATTTTGCAGATGAGGAGGTGAGGTTCCTCTGATGTGCCTGCCTGTCAATCTAGAGCCAGGGCTCATACTGAAGGGCAGAACCTCTTCCATCAGCCCCCTGACCCCTCCCCATGACCTCTAAGATCCACAACCCTATAAAGTCCCAAATAAAACAGGAAAGAAAGCCTCAAAGATAGAGCCAGCTCATTAGCATGTAAGCAGCAAATGCACACATTTTGGGTTTGGTATGCCCAGGAGAGCAGGACACCTATTCAAGGAACTGTGCCTGGCACAAGGATGAGCAAGTTCACATATTCACCCATTCGATAAGCACTACCAAATTCTAGGCACCAGGATAAGATAGAACTATGACCAGGAAGGAGACAGCATGATGCTGCCCTCATGGAACATTCTAGAAGAGTTGGAGGGCAGGGACTTACCCAGATAATTCCAGGAACATTGAGTGTTGAGCTTGCCCTTGGGTCTTGCCAATCACACTCCTACCTGGTCTCCCTTCCCTGAACCTCTGCTTGGCTCTCTCCTTCACTCAGCTCCCAACTCAGATGTATCTTCCCAAAGACCTTTCCTGGCCAAACTCCCCCTGTGAGTCCCCTACACTGCTCGGTCTGATTTCATGTTACTTCTTACTCTGATGTATGGATTGACTCTGGTTTTCTCTGGTCTCTCCGTTACCCCAGGATGAAAACTTTCAGAGAGCAGGACATGGTCTCGTGTATGATGGTTGTGGCATTCCATATTTGCTCCTGCCTCCCTCCTTCTCTTGCTCCCTCCCTCTGTCTCTCCTTTCCTTCCCACATTTTACCACCTAAAACATGAATGAACAACAGCGTTCTACCAGGGTATTAAGAATATGGGTACTGAAGCAGAGGGGGTATGGGCCCTAAAAGAAGGGCCTGCAGGGATTAGATGTCCTTAGCAATATTTGGAAACGAGTGGGTTTGGGTTAGCCCTTCAATGCAGAATGGGACTTCTCTTGTGGCCCCATCCAATCTCCTCCTCCCCATCTCTGGCTCGCTCTGTGCAGGCTTTGGCCAGCTTTGTGCAGCGCCACCAGCAGGGCCACCTTGGCCACTGGGGGATGGGGTGTGATGGATCCCCAGAGGACACACCTGAGATGCTCTTCCTACGGCTCATCTGAGGGGCCCTTGGAGGGAGGACTGGTCACCCTGGGGGTTCAGCACTCCTCACTTTGGTCTTTCCAGTTTCCCAGCTTCATGCTCCTGGTTCCTCACTCACTCCTCCTCCTGGATACACTTCCCAGTCAACTACAGCTGCAAGGGTTTTCTCAGGCTCTGCTATCAGGGGAAGACAGGCTGAGCCCAATTTCAACTCACCCATGATGTCTCCCACCACCTCACCCCTATCGAGTGGCCCGTCCCACCCCTGACTTGAATTCGAGTTCCCTAGGGGCTTTGGTGGTGCCCTCCTCTTTTCTTGGAACGACTAACAGGATCTTCACAGGTCCTCCTAAGTGGCTGCCTCCACGTCTTGCTCATAACAGAATCTCAATAAACATTTGTTAAGTGTGGTTTCACAAAAATGAATCCATCCACATTTCTGAATAAATAACAGTTCCTGTGTGTAAGGATCCTGCCTGAGCCCATGAATCAGCCTTATCATGGAACACCGAGTTAAGTAGCATTTAGAGGACCTGGTGTGACTCAGCGGCCCAGGAACTCTGCATGGTCCACCTGCTTTCTGTCCTGAGGGTCAGCTCTTTCCCCAGTAGGGCCGACACTCAGGCACTCAGGCGTGGAGGCAGGTCATAGAGAATGCAATGCCATAGGCTCTCCTCTGCTTCCAAGCTGTCATCAAAGGGGATATAGGCCCGAAATAACACTGAGGGGTTTTTAAACACATGCCAAAAGAGCATCAGGCTATCTCCTATTGTGTTCAAACCCAGGGAAAGCAGGCAGCTAAGTGCAGGGCAAAGCTGAATTTGCTCTAGTGAGCAGGCAGGAGCAAAAGGAGCTGACTCCTTCACAGTGAGCTCCCCTCTCCTGCTCCTTCTCTATAGCTCACAAGCACGGGTATGTTGAGTCTTTGCCCGAGCCCCGTCCTGCCACAAGGCAGAATGCAGGAAATGTTGGTTGAACTGATCAGTGCTCCACACTTACTGGATTCCCCCTGCATTGGTTCAATAGGCTTCTATTTAACCCTTTGGATATAATTCAGCAAAATGCGCGTCACTCCAGAGCAGGATTCTGTTTCTGTGCTGCATTTGAGTTCATCTCACCACCCGCTCGGAAACCAGGAAGGATGCCGAAGTGAGTGATCAGCCCTTGATCGCCTGGTGGACCAGCCTCCCCAGCCCCTCTGGCAGCTGTCTGGGAGGCCTCCACTTACTGAGGCGGACAAAGAAACTGCAGCAGCATTGCAAACAGACCAGGAGCGTGAGGCCTGCCAGACAAGCCTGTCCTGTGTCTGTGTGGAGTGCACACTATCCCCATTCCCCACTTCCTGTGCCTGGACACCCTGGGCCTGGCTGATGCCACCTTACTGTGTGACTCTGCTCCTTCCCCTCTCATGTGTCCCCCGGGGTTCTAGCTCTTCATTCTCAGCTGCACTGCCTGGACTGCGTTCCCAGCCAGCCCATCATGCACGGGAATTGGGCCTCAGATTTGATTTCTCGTCCCTGCCCGGCTGATCACAAAGCACACCCTGCTCGGGTTTCCAGGGCATTTTCTCGTCCCAGCTTCTCTTTCCCAGATCCTCCGTCTGCATTGGCTGAGGGCTTCTCTGTGCTCCTCACCCTGCAGTAAGCATTCAAATAGGATGACAGCCCTATTTTTAAGCAAAGAAAACAGCCTTCTGCAGGAGAACTGAAATGAGATGAGGAATACAGGGCTGCACCAGCCAAGTGCCCTTTTTAAAAGGATGAAAATAGAAAGTCTGAATTTTTTTGTTTGTTTGTTTGTTTAATAAGTAAAGAAGAATCTATACCGTCAGCCACTCGCCAGGGCTAAAATAGTTTTATACAAGTTATAGCTGGGGTCCTCTGAGGAAGGGGGCAGCCCTTTTGGCACCTTAGCTGGAAAACAAATTATTCCAGGTCTAGTGCCCAACACCCCCCACCCCGCCCCCAGGGAAGCACTCAGTGGAGCTTCCTGCTGATCCGCGTCCAAACTGTTGGGCCCACGCCACTGCATTATCCCTGCAGAGGCCAGCATGGTTCACTCCCTGACCCCACCGGAACTTCAGAGAGCCTTCTGAAGCTCCCGAGTACTCCTCACTCATGTATTCACTCCACCGCCATTTTCTGAGCACCCTCCAGATGCCAGGCACAGTTCTAGGCCCCAGATGTGCAAGGTGAACTTCAACATGGCCCCGGATTGTGCACTGCTGCTGGGAAGGTAAAATGCTGCAGCCGCTGTGGAAGACAGCATGGCAGTTCCTCAGTCATTTACAAATAGAAATTTCCACTGGGCGTGGTGGCTCACGCCTGTAATCCCAGGACTTTGGGAGGCCGAGGCGGGCAGATCACGAGGTCAGGAGATCGAGATCATCCTGACCAACATGGTGAAACCCCGTCTCTACTAAAAATACAAAAATTAGCTGGGTGTGGTGGTGGGCGCCTGTAGTCCCAGCTACTCTGGAGGCTGAGGCAGGAGAATGGCGTGAACCTGGGAGATGGAGCTTGCATTGAGCCAAGATCACACCACTGCACTCCAGCCTGGGCGACAGAGCAAGACTCCGTCTCAAAAAAAAAAAAAGGTGGAAGCAACCAAAGTGACTATTGATAGCTGAATGGATAAACAAAATATATGTGTATGTGGCATACGCACACAATGAAATAGGATTTAGCCTTCACAAGAAAGGAAATTCTGACCCATGCTGCAACATGGATAAACCGTGAAGACATTAGTGAAAGAAGCCAGACACAAAAGGACAAATACCGTATGATTCCACTTACGTGAGGGATCTAGTGTAGGTCAAATGCACAGAGACAGAAAGCAGAATGGGGGTTGCCAGAGCTGGGTCTAAGGGGAAATGGACAGTTACTGTTTTATGGGTACCGAGTCTCGATTTGGGAAGATGGAAAATCCTGGAGATGGATGGAGGTGATGTTTGCACCACAATGTGAATGTACTTAATGCCACTAGCAGTACACTTAAAAATGGTTAAAATAGTAAATTGTATGTTATGTGCATTATATCACAATAAAAATAATTTAAAATGAATTATATAAATAAAAACCACAGTCCTGGATCTCAAGGCTCTCCAAGTCTTGTGGCTCTGGGCAATTGTCCCCAGGGCTCGTCTGGCACTTGCACAACCACTGTTGTCCACAGGAGTGATGAAGGAAAATACTACAATTTTTATTTATACTTACTTTTATCTCATCTTTTACAGTATCCGTATAGAACTTATGAGTACAATGGCTTGTGGTCATACTTCATAGACAAATAAATGGGCCATCATCAGGAGTGCCCTAAAAGTTCCTTTCTGATGGGGATGAGTGATGGAAAGGAATGTGGAGCCCCCGTCCTGGTGGATAGGTTTTTGTGGAGGGCCGGGGGATGCCCCCAGAATTGGAATCATCTCCTCCTTACCGTGGGGAGGGTGGTGGCAGGTTCGGGAGTGTCATCATCCAAGATGTGCTAATGACCACAAGTAGGCAGTGAAGTTAGGGCCCGTGGTCCACCAGGCCATCAACCCTGCACTGGGAAGGCCAAGCAGGGGTCCAGAAACAGCCCACCGCAGGACCTCACCGCAGCACTGGCTCCCAGATCCCCTTCCCTTTCTTCAAAAAAGATCATGGCTTCTTTTAGAGCCTTTTCCCACTGTTCCTGGGACTGCTTGTCACTCTGCAGAACTGCGGGCAGCTGAGCCTGGCACAGCCACTGTGGCTAATACCACTGCCTGGGGCCAGCCTTGCCTGCATGGGCTCTCTCTCTACCAGGATTAGAGTTTGCCATTAGACACCTCACTGTGGTAGACCTTCCTACAGCCCCACTCAGAAGGAACTTGTGTCACGCTTTTCCAGGACAGTGCCGAGTGTAGCTGTCAACCATCCTTTCCACTGTCCCTCAGCAGGGTCCCACACCAGCCACTGACAAGCCTCTATCTTGGATGAGGTCCAGCCCCACCTTGGAGGGAGGAGAATTTGCTGAGGCTTCCAAGGAAGATGCTCTTCTTTGATCTGGGAGATACTTTGCTCAGTGGCTGCGAAGTCCAGAACTTCTATAGCCATCCTCTCCAGAGAACACAGCTGACAGCAGGGAAGCCGGAGTGAATACACAGAAGGCAATCAGGTTCTTGATTTTGGAGCAGCCAAATCAAAGCATCCCTGAGGTCTGCCTCACTACTGGATTCCAGTTCCACATGCAAATGAATCCCAAACTCTTTTAGAATTCAGTTTGAATTTATTATTTGCACCAAAAGCATCCTAATTATACACTGGCTATTTGATTTGGGTCCTGTTTTTTTTCTTGCTGGATTTGATAGACCAGGGAACTCTCCATGGACTTCTCTCAGGTGGAATTATTTTCAGCAGAGCATGGAGTGATGTGTTGGCCTGTGCTCTCCATTTTTTCTCAGAAGCCAGTGAGTTCTGTGAACACAAAATGTCTGAGACAGATCTCAGTCAATTTAGAAAGTTTATTTGGCCAAGGTTGAGGATACATCTGTGACACAGCCTCAGGAAGCCCATGGTGGTTGGGGGTATAGTTTGCTTCTGTACATTTTAGGGAGACACGAGACATCAATCAGTATGTGTAAGATGTGCATTGGTTTGGTCCGGTAAGGCAGGACAACTTGAAGTGGGGGCTTCTAGGTTAGAAGAAGATAAGAGACAAAAAGTTGAATTCTTCTGAGTCCTTGACCAGCCTTCCACTGAATACACAATTTAGTCTGGCTCAGTGAATCTGCATTTTTACATAAACAGTAGGGGAGAGGGAGCAATCAGATATGCATTTGTCTCAGATGAGCCTCAGAGGGATGACTTTCAATGGAATGAGAGGAAGGTTTGCCCTAAGCAGTTCCCAGCTTGACTTCTCCTTTTGGCTTAGAGATTTGATGGTATTTTTGTTAATTATTGTAGATGAGATTATTTTCTTGATTTTTTTTTTTTTGGACACTTCATTGGTAGTGTAGAGAAACACTACTGATTTTTGTATGTTGATTTTTGTGTCCTGCAAGTTTACAGAATGTATTAATCTAACAGTTTTGGTAGAGTCTTCAGGCTTGTCCTATATTTAAGATCATATCATCTGCAAACAGAAACAATTTAACTTCTTCCTTTCTTATTTGGATGCCTTTTGTTTCTTTCTCATACCTGAGTGCTCTGGCTAGGACTTCAGTACTATGTTGAATAGAAGTGGTGAAAATGGACATCCTTGTCTTGTTCCTGATCTTAGAGAAAAAGGTTTGCTCCAGTGGTGAATAGGATGATGTTAGTGAAACAACATAGTTCCCTTGACCCTTTTGTGGGACTCGCAAAGGGGTTGGCTCATTTACTCAGCCCACAGCTCTCAACCCCTCATGGGAGGGGGAGCATCCAGGTGAGCAGGTGCAGGGGCCAGGACAAGTGCTTCTGTGTGCCAGGAGGAGTAGAACTCTTTGCGGCCCTGCAGCAGCATCTGGGGGATACCTGCAACCTTCAAAGCCCCAGAGGGTGTGTGTTACAGTGTGCTTTTTCAGCTTTGGCACACTGTATGGCTTACGTGTTTAACAGCTCAGTGGAGGGTCAGTGTGACAGCCTTTTGCACTCATCCCCTTGGTATGCAAGTCCTTGTCTTGTCCAGCATCTAGCAAAAATCAGGTCACACAGGTAAATTGAAGGGTGGTGAATGTGGAGAATGTTACTGAGCAGTGGAAGTGGCTCTCAGTGGGATGGGAGCTGGAAAAGGGATGTAGTGGGAAGGTAGTCTCCTCCTGGAGTTCAGTCGTCCCCAGCTGAACTCTTCTCTGAAGTCCCACTGTCAAGCTGTCCCTCTGAAGTCAAGCTGCTTCTCTCTGCCCACTGCCCAGTGGGGCCTGGGGATTTTATGGGTACAGGATGTGGGGCTGGGAAGGGTGGGGCAGGGTGGGGCAGAGTGGTTTTGGAAAAGGCAACATTCGGGCAGGAAAACAGTTATGCATTTCTCACTTGGTCTGCAGGTCCAGGCTTGAGGGTGGGGCTTCACCAGGGACCCTCACTTCTCTGCCCAGTATTTCCCTGCCTCCTGTCCATATCATTAGCTGTGGGCTTATCATATATTATCTTTATTTTGTGGAAGTACATTCTTTTTATACCTAATTTATTGACAGTTCTCATCATGAAAATTTGTTAAATTTCGTCAAGTGATTTTATGCATCTATTCAGATGACTGTATGGTTTTTGTCCTTTATTTTGTTAATGTGGTATATCATATTTATTGATTTCCCTATGTTAAACCATATTTATGTAGCTGCTAATGAGTTCATCTTGCCCGCTGCCTAGACAGAGCTGATTTATCAAGACAGAGGAATTGCAATGAAGAAAGAGTAATTAATGCAGAGCTGGCTGTGCGGGAGATGGGAGTTTTTTTATTACTCAAATCAGTCTCCCTGAGCATTTGGGGATCAGAGTTTTTAAAGATAATTTGGTGGGTAGGGGCTTGGGAAGTAAGAAGGGCTGATTGGTCAGGTTGGAGATGGAATCAAAGGGGGTCAAAGTGAGGTTTTCTTGCTGTCTTCTGTTCCTGGGTGGGATGGCAGAACTGGTTGGGCCAGATTACTGGTCTGGGTGGTGTCCACTGATCTATCCAGTGCAGAGTCTACAAAATATCTCAAGCACTGATCTTAGGAGCCAGAGGTTGCATGACCCCTGAACCATAATTTCTAATCTTGTAGCTAATGTGTTAGTGCTGCAAAGGCAGACTGGTTCCCAGGCAAGAAGGGAGTCTTTTCAGGAAAGGGCTATTATCAATTTTGTTTCAGAGTCAAACCATAAACTGAATTCCTTCCCAAAGTTAGTTTTGCCTATGTCCAGGAATGAACAAGGACAGCTTAAAGGTTAGAAGCAAGATGGAGTCTATTAGCTCTGATCTCTTTCACTGTCATAATTTCCTTAGTTATAATTTTTGCAAAGGTGGTTTCATTTACATCTCAGGGATAAATCCCACTTGACCATGGTGAATGATCCTTCTAATGTGCTATTGAATTCAGTTTGTTAATATTTTGTTTAGGATTTTTGCAGCTATGTACATCAGAGATATTGGCCTGTAGTTTTTTTTTATTGTAGTGTCCTTGTCTGGCTTTGACATCAGGGTAATGCTAGCCTCACAAAATGAGTTTGTAAGTACTCTCTCTTCTTCAATTTTTTGGAAGAGTTTCAGAAGGACTGGCATCAGTTTTTCCTTAAATGTTTTGTAGAATTCAGCAGTAAAGCCATCAGTTCCTGGGATTTTCTTTGATGGGAGACTTTTTATCACTAATTCAATCTCTTTTCTTGTTACTGGTCCGCTCCGATTTTCTATTTCTTCATGATTCTGTTGTGGTAAGTGGCATGTTTCTTGGAATTTATCCATTTATTTTAGGTTACTCAATTTGTTGGCATGTAACTGTTTATAGTAGTACCTTATGATTCTTTGTGTTTCTGTGGTATCAGTTGTAATGTCTCCTCTTTCTTTTCTGGTTTTATTTATTTGAGTCTTCTCTCTTTTTTTCTTTGCCTAGCTCAAGTTTTGTCTGTTGTGTTTATCTTTTCAAAATATTAACTCTTGGTTTTATTGATCTTTTCTATTGTTTGTTTAGTCTCTTATTTATTTCTGCTCTAATCTTTATTATTTTCTTTCTTCTACTAACTTTGGGCTTATTTTTTTTCCTACTTCCTTGAGGTATAACGTTAGGTTGGTTTATTTGAGATCTTTCTTTTTTGATGTAGGTTTTCATTGCTACAGCCTTCCTTGTTAGAATTGCTTTTGCTGTATCTCATAAGTTTTGGTATACTGTTTCCATTTCTGTTTGTCTCAAGATATATTTAATTTTCATTTTTAATTTCTATTTTAATCCATTGGTTGTTCAGAAGTATGTTGTTTAAATTCCATATATTTATAAATTTTCCAAAATTCCTGCCATTATTAATTTCTAGTTTCATACTATTGTTGTCAGAAAAGATATTTGATATGATTTCAATCTTTTTAAATTTGTTAAGACTTGTTTCATGGGCTAACATATAATCTATCCTGAAAAGTGTTCTGTGTGTACTTGAGAAGAATGTGTATTCTGATGCTGTTAGGTGTAATGTTGCATATGTCTGTTAGGTCCATTTGGCTTAAAATGTAATTAAAGTCCAATGTTTCCTCATTGATTTTTCTGTCTGAATGATCTGTCCATTCTTGAAAATAGGGTATTAAAGTCCTGTACTATTATTGTGTTGTAGTCTATCTCTCCCTTCTGATCTATTTATATATTTAGGTGCTCTTGTGCATATATATATATATATATTCCCATTAGGTGCATACACACACACACATACACACACACACAATTGTTATATCTTCTTGATGAATTAGCCACATTATTACTATATAGTGACCTTCTTTGTCTGTTTTTATGGTGTTTTTGTCTGTTTTTATGGTGTTTTGTCTGTTTTTATGGTGTTTTATGGTGTTTTGCTTAAAGTCTGTTTTATCTAATATAAATATAGCCACTCCTGATCTTTCTTGGTTTTTATTTGAATGGAGTTATCTTTTTCCATCCCTTCACTTCCAATCTATGAGTAACCTTAAAAATGAAGTGAAAGTGAGTCTCTTGTAGGCAGCATATAGTCGTGTCTTTCTTTTAACCTATCCATTCAGCCACTCTATATCTTTTGATTGGAAAATTTAATTCACTTATATTTGAGATAATTATTGTTAAAGACTTGGCCAGGTGCGGTGGATCACACCTGTAATCCCAGCACTTTGGGAGGCCGAGGCGGGCGGATCGTGAGGTCAGGAGATCAAGACCATTCTGGCTAACATGGTGAAACCCCGTCTCTACTAAATATACAAAAAATTAGCTGGGCGTAGTGGCGGGCACCTGTATTCCCAGCTACTTGAGAGGCTGAGGCAGGAGAATGGTGTGAGCCCAGGAGGCGGAGCTTGCAGTGAGCCGAGGTTGCGCCACTGCACTCCAGCCTGGGTGGCAGAGTGAGACTCTGTCTCAAAAAAAAAAAAAAAGACTTACTATTGCCTTTTTGTTTATATTTTTCTGGTTTTTTGTAGATCCTTTGTTTCTGTCTTCCTCTCTTTCTGTCTTCCTTTGTGATTAAATAATTTTCTATAGTGGTATCGTTTGATTCCTTACCATTTATCTTTTTATGTATCTACTATAGACTTTTGCTTTGTGGTGGCCATGAGGCTTACATAAACCACCCTTTATACTCTGGTCATTATTCATCCTTCTGATTTCAACACCACTTCTGTCTACACATGAACCCAAGTCCAATCACAAGAGACAAATAATGGTAGGGACAAATTAGATTCTGTGCATTTACTTGGGGCAAAGGAAAGAACCAAACACCATGATTTTGAGCATCTCTATTACTCTCACTCAATTTCCCATAGCTGCCTCATTTTATATCTCACCAGTCTCTCTATTAGTAGATACAAGGAACATTTTAATGTTTTCTTATATCTCAGGCAATTGTGTTCACAGGATGCTTCCAACACTGTGATCTTTAATCTAATTAATAGGCTTAAGCCCCATCTTTATTTTCTCTTGCCTTGTCCTGCTTTTGTTCTATCAATCAAGTTACTACGTAGAAAGTCACTGAACTACCCGCAGCGTATTCTTCTCCAGCGCATATATCCTGGTGTCATTTATCTTGCTGTTGCTCTTTCACCTCATTTCTTTCAAGAATTACGTGAACATTCACATGTGTTAAATTAAAAATATATACAACCTTGTAACAGGGAGTTATCATTTGCATAAAATACTGCCACCTGACAGCCTTGTAAGCCATTACAGACAAGACAGGACTTAAACATGAAGCTCAAGGCTGCCTTGTCATGCACAGCAGATGTCTCCTGCAAAACTCACTGTAAGTCAAAAATACTACAGTTTGGGTCATGCTGGAAATGCATAAAAGGATGGTTTTTTTTTTCCTCAACAAACTGGTAGTAAGTTGTTTTCTACAATTAATAATGCTTACAGAAATATTAATTACTTGTGGCCGGGCGTGGTGGCTCACGCCTGTAATCCCAGCACTTTGGGAGGTCGAGGTGGGTGGACCACAAGGTCAGGCGTTCAAGACCGGCCTGGCCAACATGGTGAAACTCTGTCTCTACTAAAAACACAAAAATTAGCCAGGTGCAGCAGCGGGCGCCTGTAATCCCAGCTACTTGGGAGGCTGAGGAAAAGAATTGCTTGAACCCGGGAGGCAGAGGTTGCAGTAAGCCGAGATTGCAACACTGCACTCCAGCCTGGGCGACAAACTGAGACTCTGTCTCAAAAAAAAAAAAAAAAAAAAAAATATATATATATATATATATATAAATTACCTGCAAAGGTAGCTCCAAATTTAAATTGTGGCAATATTTTCTTAGGCAGGTTGTAGCTAACTGACAGCTTGCCTCTCCATAGGAGTCGCCCTTAAATCACATGATCTTTCTTGTGAGATAATTGGATCAGGGGTAAAAGTTCAATCCAAGCCTAGCCAATCAAATTCTCTCAAAGTGGCTTGGTAATCAAAATAGCTTTGTCTCTCAAAGACAGGGAGACTCAGTCAACTAGCCCTGAGAGACCAGTCAGGAAGGAAATATAGACTGAAGCCGGCCATTTTGGGCCAACCAAGACAGAACCATGTGCATGGGTGTGATCTGAGTCTGGGCAGCAGAGAGAGCAGAAAAAAGCAGTTTGGCAGCAATAATGAAAGGGGAGAGGAAGATGCCAGAGCACCTTACCCAAGCTCACCTGCAGTTACTATAGTTAGAATCCAAAAATACTCTTTTATTCTAACTATAAATCCTGCATTACTTGGGCAGTCACACTGGCTAGTATGACTGTGTGCATCAGTGATACATTGGATGATGCTTTAGACAATGAAGCACAAACATCCAGTGGCCTCTTATCCACTCATCTTTCCTGACACTAGAAACTTCTCCCAGACAGTCAGCTTTACTCACTCTGCCTTCTTTTTTTCTTTCTTTCTAATTTACCAGCTGTTCATGAATGGCCTCTGGAGAAGCCTTTAGTGACACACTGCCAATTATCTTCTATGAAGAAGCCCAAGTCCTCATGATGGGAATTTCCAAATCTTAGTGCACTCATGCCTCAGTTCTAATTAACAGAATTTTAAAGTTCAAAGGAACTTTATATGAAAGGACCATATGGGCCAAATTTACAAGGTAATCCTCACATCAAATATTCTGTTTAATTTGCAATTAATCTATTCTCATTTTTGTTTCAGAAAAATGTTTCCCTTCAGGCCAGCCATGGTGGGTCACACCTATAATCCTAGCACTTTGGGAGGCCAAGGCAGGAGGATTGTTTGAGCCCAGGAGTTCAGGACCAGCCTGAGCAACATGGCAAGACCCCATCTGTACAAAAAAAATTTTTTTAATTTCAGGTGTGGTGGTGTACATCTGTGGTCCCAGCTACTCGGGAGGCTGAGGCAAGAGTGATATGGTTTGGCTGTGTCCCCACCCAAATCTCATCTTGAATTCCCACGTGTTGTGGGAGGGACCCGGTGGGAGAAAATTGAATCATGAGGGCAAGTCTCTCCTGTGCTGTTTTCATGATACTGATTAAGTCTCATGAGATCTGATGGTTTTAGAAAAAGGAGTTCCCCTGCAAGTTATCTCTCATTTTTTGGCTGCCGCCATCCAAGTATGATGTGACTTGCTACTCCTTACTTTCCACCATGATTGTGAGGCTTCCCCAGCCACGTGGAACTGTAAGTCCAATTACACCTCTTTCTTTTGTAAATTGCTCAGTCTTGGGTATGTCTTTATCTGCAGCATGAAAATGGACTAACACAAAGAGGATCACTTTAGTCCAGGAGTTTGAAGCTGCAGTGAGCCATGATTGCACCACTGCACACCAGTCAGGGTGACAGAGTGAGACCCTATCTAAATAAAAAATGTTCCCCTTCCTTCTCCTGAGGATCAAAGAATAAGTGTGGACCCAGTAGCTAATCTCAAGAAGCTTACAGCCTAGTGGAAGATTAAACAAGTACATGTTAGTCAGGATTCCTCAGGTTACAAATGACAGAAACCCACCTAAACCAGGCTGGACAAAGAGAGGAACCCATTGGCTCAAGGAATCCAAGGACAGTTTAAAGACTCAATCTGACAAAAATGCAAGAACTCATCAAGGAATCAGAACCAACTGGGTTCTCCATCCAGACTCTTCCTCTGCATACACCAGTGAGGTTTAATTTATTACTAATAAAATGGGAGGATAGTGTCTACCTTAGAAGTCTGGGGTAAAGATTACATTTTAAACATCTTGAGGAAGTGCTGAGAATCATGCAAGGAAGGAGCTCAATAAATGTCCCTATTTTCTCTTATAGATGTTCCACAGTACTTGTAAAACACTGAGCACCAAAATGCAGCAAATCCCAGGAACAAAGAATTTGTTACCACATATACTTTAGGTAGGATGAAATGGAAAATGGAAAACTGAAGAAAAGGGGGAAAACAGAGATAAAGAAACTTTTGAGTAATGAGGGAGAATCTTCCAGGCATCTTCCAGTCCAACAGAGATATTCTTTCTTCAAAAACCAAAGCGGTATATTCAATTTCTCCCCCTCCCAGGAAAGTTGCAGGAAATTACCTTGAAGAAAGTGTTATCAAAAAGGAAACCACACTTCCTAAATTTCCAACAGTTGCACAATAGCTAAAGTATTAAAATGGAATATGTAGAGCTAGAAAAATAGGAACACATTTATAATGCCTATGGATCTGAGTTAGAAAACTTTTATAGATTCAAGAATGAATTTGGAACCACTTAACTGAGAACTCTCTGGAATTAGCATATAAAAAATAAGCAAGCATTCTGAAATCAAGAAGCATGGACTGAAGCTGATTAGTACATTAGGAGTAGAAAAACTCATGAAGATTAACATGGATGCAAAAGGGCCCAGAACAAAACTGCCTCCACCATCCATAGCTAAGGATTCACCAGTAACCTGATAAAGAAAGATCTGAAGGAAATAATGTGAAATGATGAAAAACACATTTTTTAAACTGTCAAAGGTGCTAATTAGAATATTTTTTTAAAAACTGAAATGTCTCAATGAAAACAGAAAATTATGTAATATAAACTTGTACACACAGAGAAAGCTGTTTAAATGGAGTATGCTAAAATAATAACAATGGTCTGTTTGTAGGGTGGCACTATAGACAACTTGCTCTTCATTTCTTTTCTGTAATGAATATGCATTACTCTTCATTAAAAAAGATTTTAGGAATAGACAGTTCTCAAAAGAAGATATACAAATGGCCAACAAACGTATGAAAAAATGCTCAACATCACTAGTGATCAGGGAAATGCAAATCAAAACCACGATACAATACCACCTTTCTCCTGCAAGGATGGCCATAATCAAAAAAATCAAAAAACAGTAGATGTTGGTGTGGATGCGGTGATCAGGGAACACTTCTACACTGCTGGTGAGAATGTAAACTAGTACAGCCACTATGGAAAACAGTGTGGAGATTCCTTAGAGAATTAAAAGTAGAACTACCATTTGATCCAGCAATCCCATCACTGGGTATCTACCCTGAGGAAAATAAGTCATTATACAAGAAAGGAACTTGCACACTCATGTTTATAGCAGCACAGTTCACAATTGCAAAATCATAGAACCAACCCAAATGTCCACCAATTAATGAGTGGATAAAGGAACTGTTGTATATATATACAATGGAATACTACTCAGCCATAAAAAGGAATGAATTAACAGCATTTGCAGCAACCTGGATGAGACTGGAGACTATTAATGTTAGTGAAGTAACTCAAGAATGGGAAACCAAACACCACATGTTCTCACTGATATGTGGGAGCTAAGCTATGAGGATGCAAAGGTATAAGAATGATACAATGGACTTGGGAACTTGGGGGGAAGAGTGGGAGGGGGTGAGGGAAAAAAGACTACAAATAGGGTGCAGGGTATACTGCTTGGGTGATGGGTGCACCAAGATCTCACAAATCACCACTAAAGAACTTAGCTGGGCGCAGTGGCTCAGGCCTGTAATCCCACCACTTTGGGAGGCCAAGGCAGGTGGATCACCTGAGGTCAGGAGTTCGAGACCAGCCTGGCCAACATGGTGAAACCCCATCTCTATAAAAATACAAAAAATTAGCTGGGTATGGTGGTAGACACCTGTAACCCCAGCTACTTGGGAGGCTGAGGCAGGAGAATCGCTTGAACCTGGGAGGTGGAGGTTGCAGTGAGCTGAGATTGCACCATTGCACTCCAGCCTGGGTGACAAGAGCGAAACTCTGTCTCAACAACAACGACAACAAAAAGAAAAGAACTTAGTCATGTAACCAAATACAGCCTACCACCTGTACCTCAATAATCTATGGAAAAAAATAAAAAAATAAAAATGTTATAAGGGAGGTAGTCAAAAAAATAAAAAATAAAAATAAAATAAAGTTATAAGAGAGCTAGTCAAAAATAAAATAAAGTAAAAAGAATACAGTATAAGTAATGGGATGTCACTTCTAATAGTAGGTTACAAAAAGACTTCCATCTTGAATTTTTTCTTGCTTTCTTGCTTTGAGGGAAGCCAGATGCCACATTGTGAGCTACCTTTTGGAGAGGTCCATGTGGCAAGGAACTGAGGGAGTCCTGTGATCAACAGCCAGCAAGAAACTGGACCCTGGTAACAGCCACACGAATGAGTGTGGAAAAGGACACTCACCCACCCAAGGCTTTGGATGAAAACCCTAACCTTTGCTGATAGCTTGACTAAAACTTCAAGAGATAATTTGAGCCAGAGAAAACCCAACTAAGGGCCAGGCATGGTGGCTCATGCCTATAATCCCAGCACTTTGGGAGACCAAGGTAGATGAATCACCCGAGGTCAGGAGTTTGAGACCAGCCTGGCCAACACTGTGAAACCCCATCTCTACTAAAAATAAAAAAATTAACCCGGTGTGGTGGCATGTGCCTGTAATTCCAGCTACTCGGGAGGCAGAGACAGGAGAATTGCTTGAACCTGGGAGGCAGAGGTTGCAGTGAGCCGAGATCACACCACTGGACTCCAGCCTGGGTGACAGAGTGAGACTTTGTCTCAAAACAAACAAACAAACAAACAAACAAAAAAGCCAATTAAGCTGTGCCCAGATTCTTGACCCAAAGAAAATTATAAGATAATAAATGTTTGCTATTTTAAGTTGCTAAAAAGAGCAAAACAAAACAAAAACTACTTTAGGAAAATGTTTTAAAATGACTTCTGTCATTGCTAAGAGAGGGACATGGAAGATCAGACTGAAGTTTCAGAAAAAGTACCCAGAACACAAATTTGAAGGCACAACATTCTAACTAACACCTACTGGGTGTTCCAGTGTCCAGGCACAGTGTAGAGAGAGGGCTTAGTGTAGAGGACCAGCACATTTCATCTTCACAGCAACCCCACAGGTTGATGCTATGACTCCCCCCTATGCTATAAAAGGATAAAGTGAGGAACAGAAAAGGGAGTGATGTGCTCAGGGTCACCCACCTGGGTAGAGGCACAGCCAGGATGTAGACTCAAGTCCATCTGACGCGGGAGAACACACCCTCTAAACCTCTACTGGGGCAACTCACTCCATCAAAGCCCATCGGTTCACATGAGATGTTCCATTAAAACTATTGCAAAAATCACTCATTCAATTCTCATGGGAGTCCTGGGGCAGGTACAGAGGCTATGTCTTAAAGAAGTCAGGCTACTAGACCACACTCACACAGCTGGTAGGGGTATAGCACTCATGTAGCCCTCCTCTTTCTACACTGCGGCCACAACACTCATCACCAGGAGAGGTGGCATTCCAACTGTGCTCTTCCCACCCAGGATCAGGGCTTTTGTTCAGGAAATTCAATAGCACATTCAACAACTCTCCATAAAGCACTGCCCCGGGGGCTGATCACCAGGAATCCAAAGACAGAGCTTTGTCAATGTTCCTCTTTCAAGGGGCACACATTCTGTTGGGTTACACACATAAGGCACACAGAGTCATAAGGTGATATGACAATGATTGTGATGATGGCAGCTGTAAGATTTACACGTTTCCCATGGAAGACCCAGGAGAGTGCCCAAGAGGTCCAGACAATAAGAAAAGAAGCCTGTTAGACTCTGTTGCAAGCCAGCAACAAAGATTGATTCTCTTGTTGAATTGAAGACAGTACCCCAAGCGTCTGTAAACAGAACACAAGGAAGAGATTCAGCTAAACATGGAATCCAGAGGTGCATTCTTCCTTGCTCCACCTCCCATCCTCCCCTGTAATCCGGTTAGCACCCTGTTAATCTTAGCTTTGTTCATTGGTAAGTGCATTTTAGCCTATGGGATACACACGCATAATGCTATGCAGAGCACAAGCATGGGAGCCAACCTTCTTTCTGATGTTTAGACTCCTCATTCCTGACCTCATGCTCTAGAAGGGCCAACTGCAGCTGTTGCTCAGTGGTACTGAGTCAGATCTGTGGTTAGCCCACAGGATGCTGATCCAGATGGGTAGAGAGGAAAGAACAAGGACACCGGGAGCTGGGCTCCTGATTTCAATTCTGTTCGTGACTGGGTTATCTGCCCTCCCTATACCTTTTACTCCCTTTTCCAAAATAAGTGGTCTTGAATATTGGACTCACTAATTTTATAATTGGAATTAGTCTTAGAGCTGGCTGCCTCCTATATTGAATGCAAGAGAAAACCAAAATATAAAAGAGTCAAGCAAAATACTCAAAGCCACATAGGGAATTAGGGATACCCTTTCTATTCATTCTAAGTGGAAGCTGTCTGGGTGTAAAGGATCCCATTCTAGAGATTACTTCCAGGACGAGAAGCAGAAATGGGTTGAGGAGCCATGGCTTCACCTGCAGCTCAGGGAAACCTGGTCACTGGGGGGCCCATAGGTCAAAGACGTATACTTCTCCTTCCCTGCTCTGCCCTCACCACCCTTGTTGTGATTGGCCCCTTTCCCCTGCACATCTCTAGCCAAGTTTCCTGCAGTAAATTCAAGCAAGGAAATGCAGATTTCTGGCTTGAAGGAATAAGGGAAGATTGTGTAGTCTGCAAAGCTAAAAGTGACTCCGCCAACCAGAAATCAGGTCTCAGCAATGTCATCTGTTGTATGGAACAGAATAATGAAAGCCTCAGTTTCTTTTCAGTGAAATAGGAGTAATGTTTGCCTTATTCACCTTAGAGAGTAGCCTGTTAAATATAAACTTATTCTGACACTTGACAAAAAGATAAGGAAGACTTTATTCAAGACCACTGCAACAGAAGTCATCTCTATGCAATAAGGAAGAGAGTGGGCTCAACTTCAAATATAAGGACAAAGGGGCTTGACAGACAAGAAGCAGGGTAAAGGGTGGGGGAGCATGGGGTTCAGTGGATGGAAAATTACTCAGAAGAATATCACGGATCAGGGGGTTCTTGCTAAACTCACCTAGCAGGATTCTTGTTAAAGGCAGGCCAAGGACTTAGACCTCAAAGTTGGGTGATAAGAAACTTGATCAGATATCAAGGGTAGTGAGAGCCTTACTAAGGCTGGGCTGGGCAGGTAAAGGACAGGACAGGGGCTAAGCTCAAGGCCTGGTCAGAAGGAGGGGTCAGAGAGCCCAATCAAAGTTTGGCCAAGGAGAGAGTCTTCGTCAAGCCACAGGAATCAACTGAGACTCTCACTGTAACATGCATGCTAGGAAACTGTAAAGAACAATTCTTATAACTTTGCTATATATATCTTACAGTCATTTGCTATGAGGATTATTTAGAAATAATTTGTGTTTAATAGCTGGTTAAAATACAGTTGGTATTCCAAGTGTAATCAAACCAAACACACAAGATACAAACCCTGGAAGCTCTGAGAAAGGAAGGATTTCACAAGCCAATAATGTTATGACCATCTGATTAACTGCTTTTAGCCATAATCACAGCTAACAGCCAGGTAGTCAGGGACCACTGGGAAGCTGGTCCTATCTAGGCATCTGAGTGATGAGCCCAGCCAGTCACTGGCAAGACCCTTGGGATGAGTCCCACTTCACAGCTGGGGAGGTGGCTCAGGGTTCAGCCCACATAGAGCTGTGCTAATCAATCCTGTACTTCCAGCCTGAGGAAGAACAAAAGGAGGAATAACTCAGAGAAGAACTTTCTCATCCTGTATCAATGTCTTTCTGCTCATTTTAAAGACTGCTGTTTAATACCTGCCAAGAATTTAGGAGGGGATTTTAAATTCTTTCATAGCTTTGAGAACATCACTAAGAAAACAGATCACCTGGACCAGATGCAATGCTGCAATGCTGCATTTAATGCACTTTTATTCATCCAGGAAGTTTTGAAATGTGCCCAGAAATACAGCAGCAGATGAATTTAAAAGGTCCAGAACCCAGAACCCAGAGAAGCAAACTAAATCTGAGCAAGGGCAGTCATCGGTCAGGGGTAGGTACTAGGCTCTGCGAGTGTGCCGATGGGGTCATCCGTCCAATACACCACCACGCGGACCACACAGGTGTGAACCAATGGAGCCCTTGGCCATTCTTCCAACTGGCACATTGGACGCAGATCTGCTCAACAAGCCATGCGTTTTCCTCACATGCGACTTCTCCCTTTAGACTTCTCAAACATGGATGCCTGGTAGAAACAGAACTGCCTGTTATCGTATCTTTGGGAAATTCAAAATTACTAAAGATTACAGATGCATTAACACCATAACACAAACCACTCACACAAAAATAGGAGGTAAAAGATAAAGTTTTGTCCTAAATGAAGCCCCTCCTTATTCCCCAAACCCAAAGAAAAATTTCTCACCCAAGCATGTGATATGCTGCCAGTCTTCTTCTGAGCACGTTTAGTTTATTGTGTCCTGGGGTTATTTCTGTGCTTGCCTCACGCACCTACTCCACCACTTTTCTTTCAGGACCCATGGAGCCCTTCTGAGCCAATCAAGACTTAGGTTCTGCTGGCTCTGGATGCAGCCTCAGAATCCTCAATCACTTACCCAGGCAGACACAGCCAGTGAGCCAGAACTGGCACGGAAATAACTCAATCTGTTGCCATCCCGAGTCTAGACAAGGAGGCAGGGAAAGCCTCGTACTGACTTTGTTTTTATCCCCCTTGGGGCCACAGGAAACGGTCTCAACACTATTCATTTGCCTGCCTTTGCCTTAGGTTCTCACCTGCATTCAAATAAATAAATAAATACATAAATAAATAAGCCGAATCTTCTTATCAAAAGCAAATAGAGCTTGGGAATGCTCTAATCCAAATGTCCTAATCTTTCTGAGAAGAGAGCATACAGCCAGATCCTGAGGGGCCACCTACCCCCCTTCCCCCTTGCTCACTTTATTCCTGCAGGACACGAGAGCTGCTCTCTCCAGAGGGTAAGGGAGGAGGTGCCAGCCAGCTTCTCCAACAGGTCAGTGTGGTCACATTTTGGGAAACTCTTGACAGAATTCCACCTTCACAGATAT
Organism: Gorilla gorilla gorilla; assembly: GCF_029281585.2. NCBI lineage: Eukaryota > Metazoa > Chordata > Mammalia > Primates > Hominidae > Gorilla > Gorilla gorilla. The sequence continues at coordinate 138,988,196 of NC_073232.2, forward strand.
CTAATCCTATAGAGCTATGGTTCCCCCAAAGATTTTGGATGTGAACAGTGGGGGCTCTTGTTTATCCTCCAGAGTGAACCCACCAGGGGTTTTCAAAGCAGAGCCTCGGCAGTGCCCAATGCCACCTCACTTCTGTAAGGAGGAAGGATGTGGGGAAGCCCCGGACCATATAATGGGTATGAATTCCTACTGGGAAATGCTTTTTCTTCTAGATGTAAAATATCCAAAAGAGACTATGTGATCCTCCTCTAATAGACATCCATGAAATAACGTGTGCGATCTGTTGAAAGCATGCTCTCTGTACTGAACTTACAGGTGGAGGCTGGCGGCTCTTGGTGTAATAGAATCAGAATCATCTGGAAGGTAAGGATGGGAACAAAAGAGGCTTATGCTTTTTGAAATAGTTTTGAGCACTGAAGAGTTGATTCCATTAAACCGCTGAGTCTAATAAAAGGAAACTCCCTTCAAAAAGAGGCAACACAAGTATTTATATGAAAGGGGAAAAAATATATCCCTCAGGAACTAAGCAATAAACACATGTAAAAATGTGATAAGGAGACATTAAAAAATCACTGTATTACACTCAGCTAGTTTCAATGACTTTAGTACTACACAAACAGGAACAAATCCGTGGATCAAGAACAAACCCCAGGCTGCCAGTGCACTTTCCAACTAGCAAAGCCAGAGTGCTGTCTCAAGAGGCAGCGTCTGGAGCCTGAGAATCCAAGTCCACTCAGTGTGTTGAGATGGCCTGGCTGTCCTTCACAGTCAGAGGTCATCTGGTTCCAGTGGTTTAGCAGGGCAGAGTGCCCAGGAGCTGCTAGCCCTGATGCCAGAAGTGGGGAGCTGCTGTGACCAGATACAAGGTCAAACAGGCAGTGATGCAGAGCAGGAGCAAGATTGGGTTTAGAAACCAGAACCTGGGGACCGCTGTGAGGGCAGAGCCAGCAGTGCCAGCAGGCAGGAGGCCAGAGAAGCAAAGAAGCTTGCCAGCCAGGCCACTGTACCTGCTGGGGTGGTATTTGGTTATGGCAGGATCTTTCCAGAGGCATGCTCCACCCCACCCTACCCTCAGACCCACTGCCTCTGTTCTTGAAGACACCTGACTCCACACCCAGGACCTGCAAGGGGTCACAGAGAGGAGGACCTGCCAGCTGCCTCTCTATGTGGGGTGGGAGCAGCTGACACAGGGACTGCTCTGAGGAGGAGCATGGAGGCCCACAGCCAGTCCAGACGCCCGCTGATCCAGGGGCAGTGAGAGCAAGTTGGTGCGGCCACAACCTCTGTCACCTGAGGCCAGTGGTTTACAACTGGACACAATTTTGCCACCCCTTTTCCCCTCCCCCCATTTGACCATGTCTGGAGGGATATATGGTTGTCACAACTTGGAGGCACAATGGGCCTCTGGTGGCTACAGGCCAGGATGCAGCTAATACCTTACAATGCACTGTATGGCCCCCACCACAAATAATATCCGGCCCTACACATCAATAGTGCTGACACTGAGGAAGCCTGCCTTACACCAACCAGTAGGTCATGAAATGTTTCAGATGCAAAATGGTGCTGCACTTCACCCATGGTGAGGACATTGCTGGAAGCCTCTGCCTTCCTAGAATTTCTTCTTTGATTTCCAGATATCTCGTAAAGCTGTGCGAATGCCCCGATTCTCAATCACACTGTGAAAAAAGTGATCTGGAGGGTCTCCAGACCTGGCTGACTGCTTCTATTTCACCCACCAGACTGTTTCCATACACGTGGGGGGAGATACCCAGAAGAAAAACAATTTAGGAGAAATGAATATGAATTATTCACTCCCCTTGCAATGAAAAAAAGAAAGCTGCAACTTGACTAAACAGGGGCCATTACCCTTTGAAAGATATCTTCCCTTTTGTCTGATTCAAAGTAGCCATTTTTCATGTAAAATATAAGCTAACTGGGGAAATTACATTTCTACTATTTTATAATACAGATTAGAAAGATGAAGAGAAATCTGCCATAAACAATAGAAAAAGCCATTATTCAGATGAAGAGCAGCCTGCAGGAGGCCAGTTTGCTGGAGATGCAAGACCTGTAAGCTGCAGGTGGCTCAAGAGCAATAATTCTCAGGCTGGGCTACACATTAGAATCACCTGAAAAGCTTTAGAAGCATCTGCCAAAGCTCAGGCCACACCCCTGAACAATTATATTAAGATAAAGACCGGGTTCTCAATAGCTTGCATCAGAATCCCTGGCTGGCTTGTCACAGCTCAGTCGGCTGGCCCACCCCAGGGTCTCCACTATGTAGGTGAGGGTGGAGCCTAATAAGTTGCATTTCTCTCTCTCTCTTTTTTTTTCTTTTTTTTTTGAGACGGAGTCTCGCTCTGTCACCCAGGCTGGAGTGCAGTGATGCAATCTCAGCTTACTGCAACTTTGCCTCCCGGATTCAAGCGATTCTCCTGCCTCAGCCTCCTGAGTAGTTGGGACTACAGGCACGTACCACCATACCCAGCTAATTTTTGTATTTTTAGTAGAGACAGGGTTTCACCGTGTTGGCCAGGCTAGTCTCAAACTCCTGACCTCCGGTGATCCACCCACCTAAAGTGCTGGGATCATAGGCATGAGCCACCGTGCCCAGCCATAAGTTGCATTTCTAAAAGTTCTCTGGTGCCTCTTGTGCTGCTGGGCTGGGAACCTCACTTTGAGACCCACTGCTCTCGGGGAGAGATCCAGGTATTACAGGAAATGGGTCCCGATCCAGACCCCAAGAGAGAGTTCTTGGATCTCACGCAAGAAAGAATTCAGGGCGAGTCCGTAGAGTAAAGTAAAAGCAAGTTTATTAGGAAAGTAAAGGAATAAAAGAATAGCTACTCCACGGAGCAGCCCTGAGGGCTGCTGGTTGTCCATCTTTATGATTATTTCTTGATGATATGTTAAACCAGGGGTGGATAATTCATGCCTCCTTTTTTAGACGGTATGGGGTCACTTCCTGATGTTGCCATGGCATTTGTAAACTGTCATGGCGCTGGTGGGGAGGGTAGCAGAGGATGACCAGAGGTCACTCTCATTGCCATCTTGGTTTTGGTGGGTTTTAGCCAGCTTCTTTGCTGTAAACTGATTTATCAGCAACATCTTTATGACCTGTATCTTGTGCAAACCTCTTATCTCATCCGGTGACTTAGAATGCCTTAACCATCTGGGAATGCAGCCCAGTAGGCCTCAGTTCATTTTACCTAGCTCCTATTTAAGATGGAGTTGCTCTGGTTTACATGCCTCCTCAGGAAGATGGATTTGAGGTTTCCTCCTGTCTCCTTTTTTGGTGGTCCTATGATTTGTGAAAAAAAAATACATTTGGGGCCCCAAAATCACTCAGCTAAAGGGAAAAGTCAAGCTGAGAACTGCTTAGGGCAAACCTGCCTCCCATTCTATTCAAAGTCACCCCTCTCTCACTGAAATAAATGTATATCTGATGGCCTCCTTTGGAGAGGCTAATCAGAAACTTGAAAGAATGCAGACATTTGTCTCTTATCTACCTATGACCTGGAAGCCCCCTCTCCACTTCCAGTCATCCTGCCTTTCCAGACAGAACCAATGTTCATCTTACGTATGATGACTGATGTCTCACGTCTCCCTAAAATGTATAAAACAAAACTATGCTCTGACCTCCTTGGGCACATGTCGTCAGGCCCTCCTAAGGCTGTGTCACGGGCGTGCATCCTCAACCTTGGCAAAATAAACTTTCCAAATTAACTGAGACCAGTCTCAGATATTTGGGGTTCACAGATAAACCTGTTTCTCTGCTGCAACCCAGTGTCTTGGTGTATTGCCTTGCTCTGTATATTGGGCAATGGTACTTGTTATTGTTACAAAGTAACATCACGCATAAGGTGAGGTGACTGATAGCAATAGCGCTGGGGGCAGCACAAGGGCAAATGTTTGAAGTTTAGTGGTAAGATGCTTGTTTATTAGGAAAAAGGACTAGTGATCTATGACTCTGATAATATTGAAGAGGTGTTACAGAAGTGGCACAATGTGTGAAATACAGATATAATGCAAAGATCTAGGCATTCCTGACCAGGTGCACTTGCTGAACCTCAGTTTACCCAGCTACAAAATTGCGGACTGAGATCTCTTTCAAGGTCCTTTCCACTCTCATCTTCAACAATACACGTGTATATTGAGATGTTAAAATAATCGGCTTTTTTGAAAGCAAGCCATGCTTGTTTTAAACACATTGGGAAATTCAAAGGGACATCAGTAGTTATCTTTAAATGATATTACCAGTGATACAAGTTTCTTCTTTATTCTGTCATATAATTTTGCCAATTTTGCAAAAAGTGATATGTAGTTTTTTTATAAATCAGAAAAAATTAGCTACAGCAAACACACATACAAATACAGAAACATCAGTGTCCAAGATACACAGAAACAAATCATATGAGAAGGCCACAGATGATTTGGGATTGCTAATGAAGTTCTTCTCCAAGTGATATCCCAAATTTATAAAATGTGTAAATATCAATGCCTGAAGGCTCAATAAGATGCTAAAAGAAATGAGTTTATTCTATTTTCTAGAATACAAAATTGGTTTTTCTCTTGCCTTGAAGTCTGAAATCATGCTGTGTTCTATCTTTCCCACCAGCACTTTTAGCAGGCTGTGGATGTGACTGAACTCAAAGCACACGACACTACAAGTTTTTTTTTTTTTGAGACGGAGTCTCGCTCTGTTGCCCAGGCTGGAGCACAGTGGCATGATCTCGGCTTACTGCAAGCTCCGCCTCCCGGGTTCACGCTATTCTCCCGCCTCAGCCTCCTGAGTAGCTGGGACTACAGGCGCCCACCACCACGCCCAGCTATTTTTTTTTTTGTACTTTTAGTAGAGACGGGGTTTCACCATGTTAGCCAGGATGGTCTCAATCTCCTGACCTCGTGATCCGCCTGCCTTGGCCTCCCAAAGTGCTGGGATTACAGGTGTGAGCCACTGTGCGCGGCCAACACTACAATTTAAATATGGTGTTTTGGAGTAAAATAAAAACTAAGCAGAGACTACCTTGTCTGGTCATGACAGAGTAACTGGTGTCAGATGTACCTCCTTGCTATAAATAGCTGTTATGGACTAAACGTTTGTGTCCCAACCTCAAAACTCATAGCCTTAATCGCTAATGTGATGGTATTTGGAGATGAGACCTTTGGGAGGTGATTAGCATTAGATGAGTTCCTGAGGGTGCAGCCCTGATGGATAGGATAAGTGCCCTTAGAAGAACAGATACCACAGGGCTTGCTTCCCTCCACACACATACACAAACAAGAGGTCACCACCTACAAGTCAAGAAAAGAGGCTGAAAAATAAAACCTATCTTGCTAATATCTTGATCTTAGACTTTCTAGCTTCCAGAGCTGCAAGAAATAAAATTATATTGTTTAAGCCATGCCATTTACAGTATTTTGTTATAGCAGTTTTGTTACAGACTAAGATAACAGCCAGCCATGACACTGAGCAAAATGTATGTGGCAACTGTTTTGAGACAGTAGACAAGAGGCAGTGCAGGAGAGTAACCCATGAGAGACAAGAAACATACCAGGTAAGCTGCACATTTTCTAGGAGCAATTTCCAGAGTTCAATATGGGAAGTGAAGTCCAAACCCAGAATGATGGTCCTGCAGGGCTAAGAAGTTTGGGGTTGCCAAGACAATTGGAAGTTGTGGGGAACATGCAAGCAGAGAGGAAGTGGGAGCTCGCCTCTGGTTCTTTAGCAACAGCTGGACTCAGCATACACAGAATAAGCCTGCGAAATTTAGCACAGAGCTAGGAGGTGAACAAGATGCCGTAGGTTACACAGAGCCAGGCATCTAACAATCGGAAAAAAGGTCACAGACAGGGAAAGGGGCAAAATCAGGGTGTACCCCATGGTGCTAGATTGGAATTGGAGTGGTCATTATGCACTCATGCATATATGCATGTATTCATGTATGTGTGTGTGTGTGCACGCATGTGTGTCTATGCACAAATACACATATATACACACACAGAATATCTATAAAAATAAACATATTGGCATACATATGTGCTCGAAGTATATGCATTTGTATGTTTATGTATATGCATGCATGCATTCCTCAGCTCTGTCCACTGAGAAGATCTAGAATCAGTGACACACCAGTAGCAACGAGCATATCTGCTGTTTAGATTTTGGCTTCTAAATACCATTCTTCACTAAAAAGAACAAAGAATCCTAGGCTGATCTCAGGGATGGGACAAGTAAAATACAAATAAGACTGTGGCATCATATTGTACCAGAAAGCAAGAAATTGCTCAAAGAATGATGGGGACATATCAAGAGGACATAGGAACCACACAGAGCTTTCAGTGACTAAGTCTGTGACAATTTGAGCACCAAAATTTATAATATTAGTAATGGTTAGTAACTCATCAAATAAAATAAGAATACATGAGTCCATAAACAAGTAGATGAATACATACAGTAAGGAAGGAAAAAAAGAAAAGCTTTTCCCTTCTGCCAAATGCCAACTAATAAATATAAAGGCCTTAGGGGAGTTAGAAAATCATCAATAAGTGCTAAAACTAGTGGATAAAAGTTGGAGGTGGTACAGGATATTTACATAGTCTCAAGGCATCTCCCTTTACATTGCCTATTAATTTCAAAGGAAAATGGTAAGTTTACATAGAGAAAGTTGGCAGATTCTACCTTTGCCAAGTGATCAAACTTAACGTCGCACATATTGAGACAAACAAATATCACATGCCTTCTGATATTATGTGCTGTGAAAAACAGAGTACTGTTTCTTGTGTATTTCTGCTAAAACTGCTGAATCTGAATATGAACGTGGGAAAACATCAAAGAAACCTCAACTGAGAAAGTCCATAAAATAACTTGAAAATGTCTAAGGTCAAGGAAATGATAAAAAGGACAAGAGACTGCTTCAGATTAAGGGAGACTAAAGAGACATGAAAACTGAATGCAGGAGTGGTCCAGAATTGGGTCCAGGCCTTGGGGAAAAAACTACAAAGGACATTGAAGGAATGATAAATATGGACTGTGGTTTAGATAATAGTATTATATCAATGGCAAGTGTCCTGAATTTGTTAATAGTACTGTGATAATGTAAGAGAATGTCTTGCTCTTAGAAAATACACACTGAAGAATTTAGGGGTAAAAGGGAGTGATGTCTCCAACTTACTTTCATATGGCTCAGAAAAATATTGTTAATAGATAGGTAATGATAAATCAAATGAGAATAAAATGTAAACAACTGGTGAATCTGGGTAAGGAGATATTGGATAATTTTTGTATCGTTTTCTTTTACTTTAAAGTCTGAAATTATTGAAACTAAAGAGTTACAAGAGAACTTGTCATCACTGGAAGGAACAACAGCTTCCCTCAAAAACATGATTCAGACTGCCAGTCTCATCCTCTAAGCCACGAGTCCCTAACTCCCCAGCCATGGACCAGTACCAGTTTGTGGCCCATTAGGAACCAGGCCGCACAGCAGGAGGTGAGTGATGGGTAAGTGAACAAAGCTTTATCTGTATTTACGGCCACTCCCCGTCGCTCACATCACCACCTGAGCTCCGCCTCCTGTCAAATCAGCAGTGGCATTAGATTCTCATAGGAGCACAAACCCTACTGTTAACTGAGCATGCAGGGGATCTAGGCTGCCCTCTCCTTATAAGAATCTAATGCCTGATGATCTGTCACTGTCTCCTATCACCTTGAGGTGGGACCATCTAGTTGCAGGAAAACACGCTCAGGGTTTCCACTGATTCTATATTATGATCAGTTGTAGAATTATTTCATTATATATTACAAGGTAATAATGATATAAATAAAGTACACAATAAGTGTAATGCATTTGAATCATCCCAAAACCATCCCCCTACCCTGATCCATGGAAAAATTGTCTTCCATGAAACCAGTCCCTGGTGCCAAAAAGGTTGGGGATCATTGCTCTAAGCTCACTTCCACCGGTGAAACATGGTACCCTGCACATGGCTGGTAGCTCAGGATGATCTAGGGAACTGAATACTAACTGGTTATAATACACCCGGTGCATAAGCCCAGGAGAATAATTAAAGGCAGGTCACACACTAACATTCCCTTCCTAACCCCTGCACATTAACCCACTGAGTAAGAATGTACCACTTCCTGGTCTGCCATAATATCAATTATCCCTTCTCTGGTCACTTAGCCTGTGACATACTGAGATACTGGGTGTGACAAATGTTAGTAAACTGAGAAGTGGTGTCTATGTGTGTGTGTGGGTGTGCATGCACGTGTGCAGTAATAGTTGTCATTTTAATCTACTAACCATATGCAATAATGCAACAGAGGGGTGAGCTTTTTGAAATCAGGGAATGTGTCTTCCCTTTGGAATCCTACATAAATCCTCTCACAGCATCTGGCACACACGAGGCATCCAGGAGACACCGAGTGTGGTGTGGAAGAAAGCTGAGTCAGAAGACCTGGAGTTTACTGGCCAATGTTCTCCATGTGGTCCGGGACTTCTTACTTTACCTCTCTGGACTCCAATTCAGTTCCATCAAGCACACACTGGTGCTGTCTGTAGCCAATCTTAAAAGTAGTGTCTGAGGCCGGGCGCAGTGGCTCACGTCTGTAATCCTAGCACTTCGGGAGGCCAAGACAAGTGGATTATTTGAGGTCAGGAATTCAAGACAAGCCTGGCCAACATGGTGAAACCCCATCTCTACTAAAAATACAAAAATCAGCCGGGCGTGGTGGCAGGCGCCTGTAGTCCCAGCTACTTGGGAGGCTGAGGCAGAAGAATTGCCTGAACCCAGGAGGAGGAGGTTGCAGTGAGCGGCGATCGCACCACTGCACTCCAGCCTGGGTAACAGAGCGAGACTCTGTCTCAAAAAAAAAAAAAAGTAATGCCTGAAGAGTATTTTATCAGTCAAGTTTTAATCAAAGGAGCAGAAACACTTTGAGTATTTTGGATTAAGGGATTTATAGGATGAGGTTTTACACAGTTGTGGGAAAAGCTGAAGAAGTAAAGTTCCGAGGGGAAGTTGGTAGATCAGAGAAGAGTCATTCCCCAGCTTCTAAGAAAAACTCCAGAGTGTGCAGAGAAGGTCACGGAAAGCTGCAGCCTTTGCACTGAGTTTGCGTCCATCAGTAGGGCCACCAGTCAAGAGCTTGATACAGAGCAGAGGAGGGCAGAAGTCAGCTGAACTCTGATGGAACCTCACAGCCTCTAACCAGGACAGTCTTTAAAGAGTCCTACTGGCAGCTTCATTTCCATCTCTGTCACAGCTGCCCGCCAAGAGAGACAGACCCCCACTCAAAGCTGGGTTCCAATGTGGAGACTGATGATGCACACACAACAAGCTGGTATGAAAAAGTTTATTGCTCACATAATTGAGCTCTCTGGGGGGAGTAGGCAGGCCTCCCCAGCAGGCCTGACACGGCTTGAGGGATCGGGGAACCTCTTCCCCGATCGGGGGTTTTATGTGGTTAGGGGGTGGGGCCAGCGGAGGGCTCCTTATAGCACAGGCAAAGGCTTGTGTGGTTTGAATTTCCTGCACTGAAGGGAAAGAGAAGTGGGCTTTTCCATCAGCTTGTCCAGCTATGGGGATCAAAAAGAAGAGGGAGGAATGAGGCTTAGAGCTGTCAGCAAACATCAAAACATGGAGACACATCAAAACATGGAGACAGACTTCTCATTATAACCTTCAGATCTCACAGAAGTATCTCTTCACCATCTTTCACTTGGGGCCATACAGGAAGGAAGAGTCTAAAAAACATAACTCCAGTTTAGCCAAGTTAACCCCATGCAGAGCCACCACAGATATTGCTAGGCAAGTCCATGATTAACCAGAGCCAGTTTTGTTAGATTGGGAACATCCTATGGCCCACTAAACTGAAAATCGTTATTGAATAATACAAAATACAGAATAGACGAAAACTTGTCTTCAGCTTGGCTCTTGAAATATACAACTCTTCCCTTAATTTGCAGTATAAAATAACATCCACCATATCCTGGGCAGGAAACAAACCTTGCCCTGTCCACTCACTGATCTCTATCAAGAGGACCATTTGCAGTGGCTGATGCTTACGGGGATTGCTGAAAAGATACACCAAGGCTGCCTATCCAGTTCTCAAGCTTTTCCCAATTTTACCCCTGGATCATGCCAGCTTGTCAGGGAGCTGCACACTTGGCCATTGTCCTGCCTCCTGTGATGGATTAATGGCAGCCACCTATTCTTTTCTATTTCTCCTGTCAAGAGGTGGAGTCAATTTCCCATTGATATAGGAGCTAGAAAGTCATTATTTAGGCAGATAGGAAGGGCAACAGAGTCCTTGGCGAAATTTCCCTTTTAACGAAAAGCAGCCCCCAAAATCATTTTTTTTCTAACAAAGAGCAGCCTGAAAAATCAAGCTGCAGACATAGACAAGCAAGCTGGAAGTTTGCACAGGTGAATGCTGGCAGCTGTGCCAATAGAAAAGGGCTACCTGGGGGCCAGGTATGTTCAACATGGAGGCTCCATCTTCCCTTTTCTTTGTAACCATGTGTAAAGTAAGAGAATAGGCAACATGATGCCAGCCAGGTAGAGAATGCATGTGCATAATAAAATATTAGGGTGGGGTAGCCAGATTTTCACACACTATGCAAATGACACACCTAGTTCTAACCAATTTTTTGCGCCTTATGCAAATGGCACACCTTGTCCAAACAATCTTTCATGCCCTATGTAAATCAGACACCACCTCCTCAAGCTAATCTATAAAACTTGCTGCATTTCACCACGGAAGCAGCAACCCATTTTTCTGGGACCCTTCTCTGCTACAGAGAGCCCTGCTCTTCTCTTTGCCTATTAAACTTCCACTCTGAGCCTCACTCTTTGTGTGTCCATGTCCTACTTTTCCATGGCGCGAGGCAACGAATCTCAGGTATTTACCCCAGACAACAATGCCATTTCACCATTCTCTTGAATCTGGACTAACCTCACAATGTGTTCTTACCAATGGCATGTGGTGGAAGTGATGTAAAATTTCTGAGGCTGAGCCTTAAAACACCTATGCCTTTCCCTTCACATCCAAGAGGATGGTCCTCTTGGAACCCTGCTCCTGTGTGATGAGAATCAAGGCCTGGAACCCCAGCCCACAGCTGACAGTGGTGTGGGAGGGAGCCATGCTGCATGCTCCACATCCAGTTGAGCCCATGGATGACACCACCTCGCCACTGCCTGGCTGAGCCCAGTCCAACCCACAGAATTGGTAGAGATCATAAATTGGACTGGTTATACTAAGTCACTAAGTTTGGGGCAATAACCAAAATATCCACTACCCCCCCAATGCCACCCACCCCCTTTGTGGGATCTTTCACTGAAATGTGCTTGGGTATTGGGTCATCTGCTAGCGTTGAAGGACACTTCAATGAGAGACTGGCTTTTATACAAGGTCATTACTGTCTCCAGCAGAGCCGCTTTCAAGGACAAAGTTTGCAACAGCCAACACTGTTGCTTTGTGAGCACCTGAAGCAGAAATTCTTCTCAGGTGTCAGCCATAGAAAAGGCTAGGCATCTCCTAAACAACTCACCTGTACACCCGTATTTATCGTACTGTCTTTTTCCCTCTCTGCTTTGTGAGCTAGGAAGTTTGGAACCACATTAATGAATCTCGCCTCCATTAGCAGTGAACTAGCCCTCTATAACTGCATTTTTTTTCTTCTTAAAATTTTCCTTTTCTTGTTTTCCTCAACTGCTCTTCCTGCAGCTTGCATTTCTTGCATTTTTGGAAGTTACATCAAACTCTCTGTGGGCTGAGGCAAGATATAAATAAAATGTAGAGAAAACACAGTTGAATAACCATCAAAATGTGAACCTCTAAATTTGCCATTCCACATTTCTCTATAAATGTCATAAAGTGACATTAAAATAAGAATATAGAAAAATGAATGATGTCTTGTCTACCATGAGGGGCAGAAAAAGGAATTCTGCGGTTCTGTTGGTAAACCTGCTCCCAAGATCATCTTTCAGAAACTCTGATCTGACTCTGTTGCTCCGTATTTTAAAAGCCTTCAGTGATTAGAAGATGCAAGGGCAGAATGATGGCCCCCAGAGATGCTCATGTCCTAATCCCCAGAACCTGTGGATATCCTATGTGACACGGCAAAGGGGAACTGAAGTTGCAGACGAATTAATGTTACTAATCAGCTGAACTTAAAATAGGGAAACTATCCTGCCTTATTTCAGTGGCCCAATGTACTCTTAAGGGTCCTTAGAAGTAGAAGAGAGAATCAGAGAGAGGCAGTGTGAAAAGGACTCAACCCAAAAGCAACTCAAAGTTGTGGCATTGAAGAGCATGGAGGGGGCCCTCCGCCAAGAAAGTCAGCAGCCTCTAGAAGCCGGGTAGGGCAAGAAAAGAGATTCTCTCCTTGAGCCTCCGGAAGGACACAGCCCTGCCAACACCTTGATCTCCACCCCAGGAAACCCATCTCAGACTTCTGACAGCCAGATTGGTAGATCATAAAATTGTATTTCTTGAGCCACTAAATTATGGTAATTGGTTACAGCAGTCATAGAAAACTAATACATGAGATAACGAACAAAGAGTAGGAATGCACCCAGGACTTTTTGTAACCCGCCTAACTTTCCCACCTCATCTCTGATCCCCTTGCCACCCAACAATTCTCCATCCTGTCCCATTCAATGCCCACTGGGCCACTCGGCCTTCCATGTCTGGCTTTTCCTCCCCACTCTTATTGTAATCTGTCTACCTGCTAATCACCTATTCACCAATTAAGGCCCAGCTTGATGGTCACCTCCACCTTGGAGCCCTCCTGGATTCCTTTACTGTTTCACCCATCGCTCCCGGCTATGCAGAAAGAGCCCCTGGCTGAGAGCACCCAAGTGTTATATTGTTCTATCAGCATTATGGGTTTTTCTGTAGCCCTCCCCAGAACCAACACTTTGAAGGCAAGGACAGTGTCTTGATCCCCTTTGTTTTCCCAGTGCCTGGCTCTTTCTAGATTCCTTATGAATGAGGCCGTAATAGGACAGAATGGAATTGAACAAAAACACAAGAACACACCCACAGTACCCACATTGGCAGATCTTTCACCGTCTGTAAAAATTGTGTCAACGGGGTCAGGAGGCTGGCCCCGCCACCAGATCACCTGGACTCCCTCCAGCTCTGCCACCGCCAGCTGTGGACAAGTTCCTGGATGTCTCTGTGCCTTTGTTTCCTGCCTTATAAACCCAGGGGTGGTAGGAAGCAAGCATCTATGTTTCAGAGTTGCCAGAATAAAATGCCAGGATTAAGCACTCAATAAATGCTATGTATTATTATTTATTGCCTACTAAACAAGTCTCCATTTTTACCAAAGTCCAAAAATGACACATTTCAGCTTTTGCCACCAATGGAGAGAAATGTTTTTGCCACCATAAAGACCTGCCCTATTGCTTGCAGAAGTGCTTCTTCCCTTTTTAGATCCTCTCCTCTCCCAATACATATTTCAGGCTTCAACACTCCTCGTCATTGGATGCAGTTTGCTACACAGTTGGGGAGTCCTGGAATATGAAGTTCATGGAGGCAGAGAGCAGCCAACACATTGCTTTGAAATCAAGAGGCTTGAAGGGCAAACTAGGGCCACAACTGAGTTCACTGACAGATCACCGACGAAATATGCTAAAATACAGATTCTAAGCTCCTCCACCAACACCCCAGAAATTCTGATTCCAAGGAGTGGGGCGAGGCCCAGGAATCTGCACTTTCAACAAGCTTCACATGAGATTCTGGTGCAACGTGCATCCATGGAGCACATTTAGAGAAACACTGAACCATGATCTTAAATCCTTTCTTGCTGGATATCTTAATAGAATTCATTCCAGAAGCCTAAATGCCAAGGAATCCTGACTCCCTCCTGAAATTCATAGAAGACAGCAGGTGCACCTACCTACTTGCCTGCCTCTGCTACCCTTCTTCTGAAACAGCGGCCACACTTGGCCTTTGGCACTTAGCCCTCCAACACAGAGTGTAGTGGTGGTGGGATCACCAGCCAAAGCCCCCGGCCTTTCTGCTCAGCCAGCTGGCATTGCTTTCTCCCAGGCTGGTGCCCTGCAGAGGCCACCATTCACTCCTGCTCCCAGCTGGAAAGAGCACACCCTCTGAGCCCAAGGTTTTCAGCTTTCCATCCCTACATGTGCTGCCCCACCCCCTCCTAGCAAATCCCTTTATTTCATTCCAGCTGATGTCAGTTTCTGTTGCTTGCAAACACCTGAACCAGTGCAATGCAGGGTTTGTGACCTGGTCCCAAGAGGAGGCACCATGGGCAGGAGCCTGACACGTGTTTGCCAAGTAAGGGCTTCCCAGGGAGGGCTGTCTCCAAAACAGGCATGAAAAAAAAAAAAAAAAAAAAAACTGTGTCCTGTTCTAGGCTTCTACAACAACAGCTATCAATATTCAAGCTGCTTTTGGATGATTTAACATGAAAGAGCAGCCCTCGAAGGCAATGACTTGCCTCTTGTGAGCAGCATTTTAAGAGGATAAAAAGCACCCAGAGAGCCAGAGTGACAATGGGTGGCAATAAGAGAATTGTGGAAAAAAATAAAAAGCAGATTGTAATTCTTGTGGTGCCTTGAGCCAGAGCTTACCAAGGCTGCAGGCAGGTTGGAACCCCAAGAACCTTTCCTAGGTTTAGATTCCATGTGGTCGGTGCCACTTGGCGACAGCAGGAGATGACTCAGGAAGAAGACGCCCAGGAGGTAGAACCCAGTAGGAACAGTCCCTGCCCGTGGGAACCAGAGTGGGCTTTTGGAACTCTGTGGGGATAAGGAGAGAAGGAGTCCACCCTCCTCAGTGTCACCCACAGAAACACAGAAAGTCTGATGGAGCAGGAGGTGGCCTCTCTTGGACCAAGTGCGGGGAATTCATCCCATAAGCAGGTTCTTCCTGAACTCCTACTTCCCACCAGATGCTGTCCTGGAACCTTGGAATACAACTGGGAAGACAAAAATGAGTCCCATCTGCTAATTAGGATGGTTATCATTTTGGTTTTGTTAGAAAAGAACAAGAAAATAACAAGTGTTGACAAGGATATGAATGGTAGGAATGGAAAATGGTGCAGCTGCCACGGAAAACATTTTGGTGGTTCCTAGACAAGTTAAACATAGAATTACCATGGGACCCAGCAGTTCAATTTCTAAGTATATACCCAAAAGAATTGAAAACAGGTATGCAAATAAAAACGTGTACATGAATGTTGATAGCAGTATTATTCACAATAGTCAGCCTAGATGCCCATCAACAGAAGAGTAGATAAATAAAATGTGGCACAGCCATATCACGGGATATTCTTTGGCCATAGAAAAAAATAAAGTCCTGACACAGGCTGCACCATGGATGAAGCTTCATAACAAGCTAAGTGAAAGAAGCCAGATACCAAAGACCTCATATTGTCTGATTCTATGTATATGTAATATTCAGAATAGGCAAATCCATTGAGACAGAAAGTAGATTGGTATTGCCAGGGGCTGGGGAGAAGACTATGGAGGTTGGGCGAAGGTGACTGCTAAGAAGTACAGGGTTTTGTTTTGGGTGCTGAGAATGTTCTGCAACTACATAGAGGTGATAGTTGGACAATATTGTCAATGTGCTAAGTGCCACTGAACTGTACACTTTTAAATGGCTAAAATGGTAACATTTATGTTATGTGTATTTTACGACAATAAGAAAAAATGGCTGGGCATGGTTGCTCACGCCTGTAATCCCAGCACTTTGGGAGGCCAAGGCAGGTGGACCACTTGAGGCCAGGAGTTCAAGACCAGCCTGGCCAACATGGTGAAACCCTGTCTCTGCTAAAGGTACAAAAGTTAGCTGAGTGTGGTGGTGCATGCCTGTAATCCCAGCTACTCAGGAGGCTGAGGCACGAGAATTGCTTGAACCTGGGAGGTGGAAATTGCAGTGAGCTGAGATGGCACCGCTGTGCTCCACCATGGGCAAAAGAGTAAGACTCCATCAGAAAGAAAGAAAAAAAGAAAGAAAGAAAGAAAGAAAGAGAAAGAAAGAAGGAAGGAAGGAAGGAAGGAAGGAAGGAAGGAAGGAAGGAAGGAAGGAAACTCTCCTGGCCAGAGCTTACAATTTAAAGAGAGAAACAAAAAAGGAGCCAACCATGATGATCTCTGTGTTAAAGGCATCAGCAGGGAAGACCAGATACCCCCACGCCAACAGAAAAGGGATTCATAGCTTGAATATGGGGAGGTGTTAGCCAAGAAGACTTCTTGGAGGCAATGTTATCAAAAATGGAAAGGAAATATTGGAGTTAACCAGACTGGGTCATGGAAATGCAGGTAGGAGGTGTGGAAAAGGCTGCGGGGGAATAAGGTGGGGAGACTTTGGCAGGTATAGAGGCCCAGGGGCCTGAGAGCCTCAACATCTTCCAGGAGATTTGGAGGCTACAGAGTGCCGGATGAGGAGTGTCAAGGAACAAGGTCCCTCGTGTGCTGGGACCAAGCACAGCACAGCTCTGGGTGCAAACATCTTCTGGACAAGACGTCTGTCCATTCTCACTGGCTGTCCAGTCTCAGCCAGCCTTGGAACAGAGGAGAACTGTCTGAGAAGCGTGTGCAGAAGCCAGAAGAACATTCTCATCTTTTCAGCACCTCTGCTCTTGTTTTCCCACCCATGCCCTTGTCTTAGGGCACAGAGGGTAGAAACAGGAAGAGGGGCGATCTCTCAAAGGAACAAATGACACAGGGACTCAAATCCTGATGGAATGCTGCCGACTCATTCAGATACAACCTCTACTCTACAGGTAGGGAAACTGAGGCTCAGGGCTTTTCAAAGATTTTCTCAGAGTTATGTGGGTCATGAGTGGTGGGGCAGGGACTCAACCCCAGACAGCCTGAGCTCAGCTCTGTGTGCCCAGCACACAGGGCCAGCTGGGGGATGGAGGTAAGAGAAAAGGAGAATGAAGTGGGCACTCTCCCTTGACGCTACCCCCCTAGAAGGCAACCCTGGTGCCCATGAAGGCTTTGCCTTCCCCTCCATCACCTGCAGGCTCCCCTGAAAGGCCAATATTCAGCTGTCCTGCAGGACCTGGCCCTAGAGGCTGCCATTTCACCCACAGGGCTTCCCTTCTCCGATGCTAAAATACAGATTCTGAGCTCCTCCGCCAACACCCCAGAGATTGTGATTCCAAGGAGTGGGGCGAGGCCCAGGAATCTGCACTTTGCTGCCAGGGAAAGCGAGGCAGGCTTCCTGGAGGAAAGCCATATGAGCTGGGCCTTGGTATTTGAGTAGAATTTCCCCAGCTGCACTGGGGGGTGGTGGGTGGTGGAAGATGGAGAATCAGAGGAGGGAACAGCATGTGCCAGGCCACAGAGGCAAGCTTGTTTTGGGAGTGGCGAGCAATTCAACTCTTCCTTGTGTGTCCTGGCGGGCCTGTCTCCTCACACAGGGGCTCTGGAGAGCCAGAGTGAAGGGCCTTGCTTCTAAGATCAGGCAGGAATTTCCCAGGGTCCTGGAGACCTTCTGCTGCCCTCAGAAGCATTTGCTGCTCTCAGGAGCTCTGAGACGCCGTCATGATCAGCTGTTCCAGCGCATTTGGATCTGCATGGCCTCAAAGCATTAACAGAGCTTCCTAAGGTCACAGGCAACTTCTGCCTTTCCTTTCTAGGGCAGGTCCTGACCTCCAGTGCTTCCCAACAGAGATGCTCTCTGCACAGGGCAGATAAATTATCTTTAGAAAATTTGAGATTATTATGAATCTACAGAGGCTTCAATCGAGTTAAAATAATGAAAGCAGCAATAATGCTGTAATTATTTAATTAGGGAAAGAAATGAAAGATAAGAACCTTTATCTAAGACTTCAAAACACAAATGAGAAATTCACCCTAGATTTTAGGTAACTTAGATCTCCATCCTTGAGCCAGAGGGTCCAGTCGTTCTGAATTGCTCGCCGCTCCCAAAACATGTTTGCCTCTGTGGCCTGCCACATGCCGTTCCCTCCTCTGGTTCTCCATCTCCCCCCACCCACCACCCCCCAGTGCAGCCGGGGAAATTCTACTCAAATACCGAGGCCCAGCTCACACGGCTTTCCTCCAGGAAGCCTGCCTCGCTTTCTCTGGCACAACGGGCAGCTCCCTCCTGTAGCAAGAATACACCAGGACCCTGGTGTGTTACTGTGCTGCCTTGTTGGCACCTACCTTTCAGGCTCCTGGTGAGAGGAAGCCCTTTTGAGATAAAGATGGACTCCTCTTTGTTTTCCCCATACCTGGCATTGCCTGGCACACAGAAAACACCCCACCCGCAATTGCTGAGGTGAAAAAGCCAGGGCTTCTGAAGAGGGGACAAGATTTTCCAACTATAAGATGGTTATAGAGCAAACTGGAGCCCAAGTGTGTACTCCAGTTCAAAGCTTTGACTCTAATGCTCTATGTGGAATGATCAGATTTGGTAGGTAAAGAAAGATTGGCAAAGTTCTACAGGTCTAGCTAAGCAGGAGGCAGAGCAGGTTCCTGCCCTCAGGGAGCTCACATTCAGTAGGGAGCAGGTACAGACAGGCAGCAAAATAAATATAGAAGAATGTTTGGAGAGACAAAGCACCTACGTGTGCAGACACTGAGCTACAAACTGGAGGTAGAGAGGTAATAACGATGACCTTACCCTAAAAGAGATTATCATCTACTGAGGAATCCATAATCCTTCTTACGAAAAATTAAATTATCCCCCCGACTCCAGATGCCAACTTCTCAAACCAAAGTGCAGGCATGTGAAAACATAACTTTTAATTTTTTTTACTTGAACTTAATTTCTATCTTAAGCTCCATCCACCAGTGGCATGAATGTAACTTTAGAGAGTTCAGGTTAAGCCCAGTTGATTCAAGGACCCCTCACTGCCCTTTCTCCTCAGAGTAGCATCTAAATTCAGGGAGGAGGGTTTATATTCGGTCAAGCAAAGGAGGAGGGAGGGGAGGGGTCCTTGGTGTCATCTGTCCAATTGACGACTTTTATGATGTCCTCATTCCCTCTAGTCACCGATCATTGGCATCGATTTCTGCTGGCATTGATGAGACGTCTTCAGGGGCATCTGGGCTGCCAGTAAGTTTCAACAAGGTCAATGTGATGCCTTCTCACCCCAGCCTCCAGGACTCTTCAATCAGTAGCCATCTCCATCTCCATCCCTCTTTCAGTAGGGTTGCCAGATTTAACAGATAAGAATACAGGACACCCTGAGTTTTATCTGGCAACTTAATCTTTCAGGGACTCCAGAGGTTTGGGGGATTCTTTTCCAGTGTTCTGGGGCTTCATAAATGAACCCCTGTGGGGCATTCTCAGATCTGCTCTGCCTGGACTCACACTGCACCCCATCTACCCTCTGGCCGCTGCACCCCATCTACCCTCCAGTCACTGCACCATTCATGGATGGAGGACTAGGGCTTCGCTGCTTCCCTGGGCCCAGCAAAGCAGTGGGACTCAGGCTTCTCTGGTGGCTGCATCATCCCCCACTCCCCTCTCACCCCAGTGGTATTTACCAGCTGCTCAGGGTGGGGAGGGAAGACAAGGAACATGCCCACTTCACCGTTCCACACTAGTAGCAAACTCTGTGTTTCTCCCTCTGATTCTCCCCGGCTAGTGCCCAGTGAAAGATTTTTTCTTGTCTAGAGCAAGAAAATTGGCCCTTTTGGTCCTCTTCATGAATCCTATTTATCTTATATATTCACCTCAACTTTTGAAATAAAAGATGAAAATTGACTCTCCATTTTCTTTGCATTTTGGCTAAACTAACAGGGGAGTAGAAAAATATTGGGAAAAAGGAATAGGAGTCTTTGAGGTGTTAGCACTGTTTTGTATGTTTATTGCAAGAGTAGTTTTTTTAAATATATACTTTAATTTCTAGGGTACATGTACACAACATGCAGGTTTGTTACATAGTTACACATGTGCAATAGTGGTTTGCTGCACCCATCAACTCGTCATTTACATTAGGTATTTCTCCTAATGCTATCCCTCTCCCAGCCCCCCACCCACCAACAGGCCCCAGTGTGTGATGTTCCCCACCCTCTGTCCAAGTATTCTCACTGTTCAATTCCCACCTATGAGTGAGAACATGCGATGTTTGGTTTTCTGTCCTTGTGATAGTTTGCTGAGAATGATGGTTTCCAGCTTCATCCATGTCCCTGCAAAGGACATGAGCTCATCCTTTTTTATGGCTGCATAGTATTCCATGGTGCATATGTGCCACATTTTCTTAATCCAGTCTATCATTGATGGACATTTGGGTTGGTTCCAAGTCTTTGCTATTGTGAATAGTGCTGCAATAAACATACATGTGCATGTGTTTTTATAGTAGCATGATTTGTAATCCTCTGGGTATATACCCAGTAATGGGATCGCTGGGTCAAATAGTATTTCTAGTTCTAGATCCTTGAGGAATCACCACACTGTCTTCCACAATGGTTGAACTAATTTACACTCCCACCAACAGTGTAAAAGCGTTCCTGTTTCTCCACAAACTCTCCAGCATCTGTTGTTTCCTGACTTTTTAATGATCACCATTCTAACTGGCATGAGATGGTATCTCATTGTGGTTTTGATTTGCATTTCTCTGATAACCAGTGATGATGAGCATTTTTTCATGTGTCTGTTGCCTGCATAAATGCCTTCTTTTGAGAAGGGTCTGTTCATCTCCTTTGCCCATTTTTTGATGGGGTTGTATGTTTTTTCCTTGTAAATTTAAGTTCTTTGTAGATTCTGGATATTAGACCTTTGTCAGATGGGTAGATTACAAAAATTTTCTCCCATTCTGTAGGTTGCCTGTTCACTCTGATGGTAGTTTCTTTCGCCGTGAGGAAGCTCTTTAGTTTAATTAGATCCCATTTGTCTATTTTGGCTTTTGTTGCCATTTGCAGTAGTAGTTTTTATATTAATCTATAAATGTGTTGAAATTCATAAGACTGAATACCAAAAGAAAAAGTCGATTTTATTGATCATAATCTTTTAATTTTAAAAAATTTTAATAGATGAATTGTATGGTATGTGAATTATATCTCAAGCTGTTTTTAAGAGTTTTTGAAAATTCAACACTTCATTTATGAAAAATATTATTAGCAAACTAGTAATATGAGGTATTCTCTTAGTCTTATAAAGATTCCCTATAAAAAAACACAAAAAAACCATATTTAATAATGAATTATTAAAATTTCTTTCTTGAGATTAGAAACAAGATAAAGGTGCCCACTATTGTTATTTCATTAACTTTGTACGAGAATTTCTGGCTAGTAAATTAAGTCAAGAAAAAAAAACTGCATGAGAGTTAGAAATACACATATTGGGAATAAACAAATGAATCAACACAAACTATTAGAATAAATGGACTTTGCAATATAGTTAGATATAAAGTATATATACAAAAATCAATTGTATTTCCATGGAAAAAAGTAATAGAAAATGGGACTTTTAAAATTACCATTTATAAGGTAATCACAAGACTTTGAATGCTAAGAGTATTTTAAAACTATGAAAAATATCTACACTAAAATTTTTAAATCATACTTAGATACATTAAATAAGAACTAAAAATATGGAGAGATATACCAACTTTATAAGCTGGAAATCTCAATGTTGGAAAGATGTCATCTGTCCCAAACTGATGTATATTTAAGATAATCTCAATTAAAATTCCAATACACCTTTTGTGAACACTGACAAGCAGAATCTAAAATATATATGGAAATGCAAATGGCCAAGAATAACTAAATTCTAAAGGAGAAGAACTCTGTTGGGGGACTTATATTCCCTGATACTAAATCATATTATAAAATTATATTAATTAAGACAGATTGTATTGTCACAAAAATAGACAAACAGACCAATGGAAAAGAACATAGTTCAGAACCAGATCCACACATATAGAGAGGCCTAATTTGTGATTCTATTACGCAATGAGAAAAGAAAGAGTTTTTCAGTAAATGGTGTGGGGTCAATTGGATATGTGTATGTCAAAAAAGAAGAAGAATATTGATTATACCCTTGTCTCCCACCATTTTAAAAAAATGTTTTTCAATGGATTGTATATATCAATTTTAAAGATAAAGCTTCCAGAAGACAACCTACAATATTTTTATGATTTGGAGGTAGAAAAAATATATTTTAAAATTATACACAAAGTTCTAAAAATCAATGAGAGACTGATTCATTTGGGCTGCATTAAAATTTAAAACTTCTGTTAAATCAATAGATGCTGTTAAAAGAATGAGAAAGCAAGCTACAGAGTGGGAGAGGATAAATGCAATACACATATCTGTGCAAGGACTCATTTCCAGAATATGCAAAGAATGTCTACAAATCAATAAGAAAAAAAACCCAATTGAAAAATGGGCAAACACCTTGAACAGGCACTTCACAAAAAAGATATCCAAATGGCTAAGAAGCATGTGAAATGTGGTCCATTTCACTTGTCAATTGAGAATGGGAAATTAACACCACGATAGTATACCAATACACGTCCATTGAAATGGCTAAAATAAAAAAGACAAACATCATTAATGTAGATCAACTGGTACACTCATACACTGCTCATGGGAACATAAACTGTTACCATCAATTTGGAAAAGTGTTTGACTCTATCTTTTAAACCTGAACATATACAATTGTTATATTGTATGATTGCCAATTTCATTCCAAATTAAATATTCAAAAGAGATGCCTATATATTTTTACTAAAGATAAGTACGAGATTATTCATAGCAGCACTTTTCACAATGGCCCCAAAATGTTTAACAATCCAAATGTCCACCTACAATATAACAGATACATTATGATACATACATACAATGTAATCTGTTGCCACACTAAAAGTGAATAATCTACAGCTAAATAAAACAACATGCATGAATCTTGCAAAAGTAATGTTCGGTGAAGGAAAAAACAAGAATACTGCTGTGGTCTGAATTTGTCCCCCAAAATTCACATGTTAGAAAGTTAATCCCCAATGCAACAGTACTGAGACGTGGGACTTAATGGGAGTTGTTTAGGTCATAGAGGCTCCACCCTTGTGAATGGATTGATGCTGCCATAGAAAGGGCTTGTGGAAGTGGGCTGGCATTCTCTCTCTACCTTCTGCTGTTCTGCCATATGAGAACAGCTTCCCTGGAGGATGCAGCAATGAGGTTTCATCTTGGAACCAGAGACTGAACCTACTGGCACACTGATCTTGGACTTCCCATACTGTAGAACCATGAGAGAATATTTTTGTGTTCTGTATAAATTATCCAGTCTCCGGTAATCTGATATAGTAGCACAAAATGGAACAAGACAAATACTGTGGTGGTTTCAGGTCCACATAATTATTTGGCATACCCTTCAAAAAGTAGGACCTAAGTCCTCTCCCCTTAAGTGTGGGCTGGACTAGCAAATAGAAGGAAAGTGCAAGTGACAGTTCAAGACATTGGAGACTAGATCATAAAAGACACTGAAAATCCCTCTTCTCACTCTCTTGTATCGGTTCATGCTGAGATCAACCAGCTGCCATGTTATCAGCAGTCTTAGGGAGATGTGCACGTAACAAGGAACTGAGCCTTCAAGCCAATAGCCATATGAGCTAAGCTTTTCAGAGTATTTCTTCCAGCCCCACGTAAGCCTTCAGATGACTCCAGTTCTGATGGACATCTTGACTGCAACCTTATGGAAGACCCCAAGCCAGAACTGTCCAGCTAATCAGCTCCTGAATTCCTGACCCTCAAAAACTGAGATAATGAATGTTGTATTAAACTACTAGGTTTGAGGGAGTAATTTGTCACACAACAACAGATAACTAATATTATACATACTACATTATTACATCTGTAAATTTCCAAAACAGGCAAAACAAATCAATGGCACTTGAAGTAAGGACAATGGTTAAAATTGTGAATATGCAGTAGTGGGATGGGGACATGTGAAAAGCCAGCTCCAAAGACGGCCATCATCACTGCCCCATTTCCTGTGCACACATGGTGCCCCCTTCCCTGGGCTGACTTTGTGACTTGCTCTGACTGTAGAATGCATCAGAGAGGACACTGTGCCAATCCTGAGTCTGCCAGAGGCCTGGAAGCTTCCACTTTTTCACTCTATGGAGAAGATAGCTGGCATACTGTTATGAAGCTCAGGCTAGTGCACTGAATAATGAGGACCTGCAAGGAGAAAGGGAGGCCACATGGAGAAGCGCTGAGGCACCAGACATCTGCACAAAGCCTTCTTGGGTGTGTATAGCAGTGGAGATTAGCTGCTAACTGAATGCAGCTGGTTGATTTACCAAACAACACTAGATACAGCAGAAGAACGGATCAGCTGAGACCTGCCCACATTCCTGAGCCACAGAAGAATTAGAATAAATAAACAGTGTTTGTTTTAAGCCACAGAGTTTTGAGGTGGTTTGTTATGCAGCAATAGATAACTAAAACAGGGCCTAATGGGGTTGACAGGGTTCTCGTAATTTTCCACTTCTTAGTCTGTGTGTTCATCTTATGAAAATACACAGATCTGTACACTGTATGCACAGATGCACTTTTCTGTATGTTATACTTCAGTTAAAAAAACCTCTAAAAACCTATCAATCTGCTTATTTATTTATTTACCCCTTCATTTACTCATTCATTCACTTAGTATCCTGGCATACAGGTGTTCAAAGTCCTACGAAGAAGTATTTCAGAACAGACAGTGGAAACAGGGCAAGAAGGAAGTGAAATTTACAATAAATCCTAAAGGTTAAACATGAGCTTGTTAGGTGAAGGGGAGAATGGAACATTCCACATGGAGCCCTGTACAAGAGCATCCTGTACAAGAGCCCTGAGGTAGAATAGTTCTCATTCTATTCAAGACATCAGGAAAGGTCCACATTAATAGATAGGGCAGAAAGGTGAACACCGGAGTGACCAACCATCCCAGTTTGCCTAGCATTGTCCCAGTTTTAGCAGAGAAAATCCCATGTCCCAGGAAACCTCTCAATTTCCAGCAAACAGGGGCAGTTGGTCTCCCTAGAGGCTGGAGATGCAGACAGGGCCATAACAACTGAGGCTGAACATGCTGTGTCTTCTAGACTACAGAAAGGATGTTGATCTTTATTCTAGGAGCTGAGGATTTAACCAGACAACGGGATAGTGGTATTATTTCTCCCCTTAAAGAACTAATTTGGATGACTGCTGATTATGTGTGGACTTGATACTCTCCTATTCACCCCTGAGTTAATTGGTGAAAAAGCACTGATATCACAGACAGATCTCTGGCCACAATTGCTGCCTGTAACATCAATAATAGGGGGGTTGTTATGAGGAACCCAGGAGCCACTACTGTCTACCCCCTAAACACTCATCTGCCCCCAAAAATTTACCTCTCATCTCCCATTATCTCTTCCAGCTGTTTTTCCAATTAGGAGATGCGCTTGGTTGACACCAGGCCAGTGACAGCCCTCAGGGGCCATTCCAACTGCTTCTCACTAAGGGTCAGCAAAATCTTCTTTGGAAACCTCTTATAAGTATGAATTTTCCAAAGACCTCTTTTACTAAGAAACTCGAGCAAACCAAAACAAACAATAACTGTGTCAGCAGCATGGTGTTGAAAAGAGCATGGTACTTTCAGTCCCGATTCCATCATGTGCAATAAATATGTGTAGTCTTGGAAATACCCCTGGGTTTAGTATTGTTATCAGTAAAGCTGAGAGAATAATCGTAATAGCTGCCCTGCCTCTGTCACAGAGATGCTGCAAGGGATAAATCACATGATGATATTTGGCCAACTGAAAATCACAAGACAACTGCTACTCTAACCAGTCATAAAATGGGGACAATGGTTTATCCCGCTTAGGGTTATTGTATGGATTCTTCCATGTTTTATATCAGTCACTTACTAGGGACTGGGAACACAGTCTGTGTGGGTTGTAACAAAGTCTCTGTCTTCCTGGAGCTTACATTCTAGTGAGGAAGACAGATAGTGAACAAATATATACCTTAATGTCAGCCAGTGATAAATGAAAAGGCGTGGTAAAGAGATAGTGAATCATGGAGTGACGAAGGCAGTTGGCTGCATGTTCAGGAAAGTCTCAGTGAAACATATTTATGTTTACATTAGACAGGTACAGAAATGAAGAGAGACTGTGGGTAAAGCGAAGAATGGGGATCTGCATTTCAAGCAACAGAAGTGACAAATACAAAGGCCCTGTGGCAGGAACAGAAGGAAGACAAACATGGCTAGGCCACATAAGCAACATGCAGGAGAGTTCTCAGAGGTGGGCAAAGCAGCAACCTGTGGGTCTTCCTATCCAAAGTAAGAAGTTTGCATGTAAATCTGAGTGTGTTGGGAAGCTTTTGGGGTTTGGGAGTTGGACAAGAAATGATGCAATTGGATTACATATTTTGAACAGGCTTTGGCTGCTGTGCAATGAACAGATGGGAACATGAGAAAGGGGAAAAGAGTGGAAGTAAGGAAAGCAGCAAGGAGGTCACTGCAGAAGTCTCAGCAAAAGACAAAAGTAACAGTGAGGGAGGGAAGGCAACATAGTCCAAAGGGCAATGCATTCTACATGCAGCACTGATGGGAGATGCTGACAGATCGGGTGACGATTTTGAAGTAAAGTCAACAAGAGCCACACCACTTACTGATATTTAGATAAAATAATGCATGAAAATCATTTCACACAGTGGCTGGCATACGAGCACTTAATGTGCTATGATAGTTGTTCACCATAATTATTAATTTTTATTACGACCAAGCTGGAGACTAATGACAGGTTCTTGGGTTGGCAGAGCTGCTGGAAGTCTCCATTCTCTTGCCATCACCCACAATTTCAAACTTGCACTGACCTATCCATGCCACAGACCTCACTTTCCAGCTGCATGGCAAACCCAGTTCTCCTCTCCAGCAAGGCAGCTGTTTCACTTGGACCTCCAGGAAGCAGGAAGACAGGCTCTTTGGCCACACCTGGAGGCAACACCCATTGCTACCTGTGGGATCTGCCGCTGCTCTTCATGATCTGGGCAGACTTCCTTCCCTCACAATTTGAAGTTTAACCCTTTCTCCTGCCCCAGGGTTCATCCCCCTACAGGGTCTGCTCCCAGGTCCTCTGTGAGACCCTGAGCCTGATGCTGCTCCCACCTCAGAATAACTCAGCAGCCCAGTTGTGCCTGCTTGAGGTGCTAGGGTCTTTCACAGCTCACAGCTCTCCCTCCTAGCTCCACTTTAAAATCACGTGGGGAACTTTTTAGAACACATTGATGCCTAGCCACTTCTGGGATGACTTAAATCCAAGTCTCTGAGGGAATGAACTAGACATCCATGTTGTCATTTAAAGGCTTTTCCAGGTGATACTAATGAATAATCAGATACATTATTGTGGCTTTGCTTTTAAGATGCTGAGATTCTCAACATACTCTAAAAGGGAGGCAGAATTCCTGCCAGGGAAACAGCTTTTCATGAGGGTCCTCAGTACAGATGCTCATTTAATTCAGCAATTGTCAGAAGCACATAGAAGAGTTTTTATAAAGAGCATGTTATGGGGCCAAGAAACCAGCTTTCCTTTCTTTTTCTTTAACGCTGGAGAAGGCTTTGACTGCATTATCCAAAAAACAGAGGTCCTCAACTTCACAAATGAGAAATACGTGTGTAAACTGCAACAACAGCTTGAGTGTTACGGACAAAAGCTAAAAACTTGCATTGTTATGTAAATATGTCAGTAGATTCGGCCAAACTACAAAGATGCCAAAAGAAGCATACAAAATGGAAAGTTATCAAATTATTATAAATGATTTCCAGACTAGAATTCTTTTATTTTTATTTGAGACAGTCTCCCTCTGTCGCCCAGGCTGGAGTACAGTGGCATGATCTCAGCTCACTGCAACCTCTGCCTCCTGGGTTCAAGCAATTCTCATTCCTCTGCCTCCCAAGTAGCTGTGATTAGAGGCACGCACCACCACGCCCAGCTAATTTTTGTATTTTTAGTAGAGACGGGGTTTCGCCATGTTGGTCAGGCTGGTCTCAAACTCCTGGCCTCAAGCAATCCCCTGACCTTGGCCTCCCAAAGTGCTGGGCTTACAGGCATGAGCCACCACGCCCGGCCAGACTAGAATTCTTGACATATAACAGGTGCTTAATAAGTACTAGTGACCGGGTGAGTGAATGGGATTGAAGCAATTCTGCACACTCTCATAGAAACACACAAACTACTGTCAGAAGCTTTAGCAGTTTCACAGACCTTTGAAGTCCCAATCACCAGGCCTAAGGGTCTCAGGTTAAAACTCGAAAAAGACTATGGCTCCAGTGAGCAGGAGCCTGCCCTTCACATCCTATAACACCGCTCCAAGCACATGCCCGGCTTGCCGGATGAAAGAAAGAACCCTGCCCCAGCCATTCATTTGACCTTCTGGCAAGGGATTATGATTTCCACAGTTGTCAAGCCAATTCTGCTGGAGTCCTGTTCTTTTTTTCCGAGGAAATATTAAGAAGTAACCTGTAATCTAGATGAGCTCAACAGGTAAGAGAATGTGGCCCAATGAACTCACCCTGAGCTTTAAAATGCTTAGCAGCTCCTGCACCTGGTGAGCCAGCTCACATCTGGGAAACATTTACACACTTATTTCTCACTTTGGAAGTTGAGGACCTCTTTTCGTTGGGTAATGCAGTCAAAGTCTTCTCTAGAGTTAAAGAAGGGGATAAGGAATGCTGGTTTCTTGGCACTATAACATGCTCTTTATGAAAATATTTTATATGCTTCTGACAAGTCATCAGGGCAGTTGAGAATGACGTCACCCGGCCACCCTTTAATCCACAAGTCTCAGCAGCAGAAACGTGTCGTGCACATGTGGCAACAGAGCCGAGAGTGTGATGAGGTCCAAATAGAATGTTTCTCTCTGAAAGCGCTTGAGACAAGAAGTCAGGGCTGCCTCAATACTGTATGACATTCTGCTGGGCTTGTTTTTAAAAGCTTTATGAAATGCTTTGGGGATGTCCAAACCCAGGTATGGACTTTCTTTCAAGTCATTTTTGAAACACAAGTGAATGTTAGAGTAGCAAAAAGCACAGCTATTCTACACTCCACGTATCTCATGTTGCAACATCCACTCTAGGAAAGAACCAAAAATTCCCACTGTGCTGCTACTGCCACTCCTACTACATCTACTGCTAGTAGAAACAATTAGAATAGAGAGGGACATTCTCCTGAAACACCTTCTCCTATTTTCCTCCCCAGATGTAATCACTGCTAACTATTGCTGTGTACCTTTTTATTAAACATTTACAAACATAGATCACTACACCTACAAATGCATAGGGTTCTTTATTATGTAAATACTATGTCTATTTATTTGCAACGTGCCTTTTTATCATCTTGACGATATGCCAGAAGACCTTCCCCGGTCATTACATGTAGGGTAAATACTAAGAATCGCAATTGCATGGTCAAAAAGGTTGCACCTATTTTCACTTTCAAAGATAACATCAAATTGACCTCCGAAAAGTTCCAAAGCCCTGAAGTAACCACTTGGCAAAATAGCACACAGCTCTGGTAAGCCGCTTAACCTTTCTGTGCCTCAGTTTCCTGACTTGTGAAAAGATGATTAGTAATCCTTCCACTGCCTATATCCCAGGGTGGTTGTGAGAACCAAGTCAGACCAAATATGTGTCTGTACTGTGAAATGCACAACACAAAGTACAAATGTTAGGGATTACTCAATGAGAGACTTCAAAGGCAGCTGGCAGCTTCACAGATGGGCTGGGCAGGCCAGAGCACAGCCGCCTGCTCGTAGTTTGGGCATTTGGAAATCACAGCACTATGTTGTCACTGGCATTGTTTAAGGAGCACCAATCCTCCTCAACTGCAGAAAGAACAAGCACAGGCTCAGCCAGGCATACAAATTGCAGGGCTCCCTTCATATATTCAGAGCATGTATACTTGGCATTAATTTGAAATAATACATTGCACTTCTTATCAGGGTAAAGGACATTGGTGCATTTTGGTATTATCTTGAAGTTAATTTGAAGCTTTAAGTATTTAAGTGTTTGATAACTTGTAGTCTGAAAAGATGAAACACGAAAAGAGCTATAGATTGTATTTATCTCCAGGTAAGATTCAGAAAGCTCCCCCCTGCCCCAAATAACACTGACTTTTTAAAAGAAGTATTTCTTAAAATTCATTTTTTGGCAATTGATTCTTTCAGAATGAAGATGCTCAATCCAAGAGGCAAAAAAGTCACTTGTGAATAGCTTCCTATTCTATGAAATGCCTGGGTTGGAGCAAACACTTGGTGATTTATGCAAGTGTGAAGGATGCATATTTGTAAAATGAGCTATTAGCATCTTAGAACCTAACCCTGTCACCTCTTCATCCCATTTTAGCAGAGCCCTTACTCCGCAACACGGTTATCCTGCCAACAAAATGTGCCAGGGAGCTGCGCCTCCTGTTGGAAGGCACATCTTTTGTGCTGTTTCCCAGGAGTGACGATCTCCATAAAACACTCTTCTCTTCCCAGTCAGGTACCCTTTGTAAAGTTCCTTCATACATTCAGGAGAGCTGACAGCCCCTTGAGTGTAAGTAGGGCAGGGATTTGGAGAAAAAAATGCATGTTTTTGAAACATGAAAAGACAGTTGGGGACACATTCACAAATGCTGCCCCATTCCATGGAAGGATAGATTTGGACCAGAGAGGGCAGTACCATGAATGCCAACTGAGACATAAGACTTGATTTGGTCAGAAGAGGGGCTGCTGATTACCTTTAAGCAAAAAAGAGCAGTGACATAATCAGAGCTGGGCTCTAGGAAGAGAAATCTGGTGGGGTAATATGGAGAACAGCTGAGAAAGGAAAAATTTAGAAGCAGGCGATCAGGTGGAGTCTCACGGGGATGCTCGCTGATGCATGATTAGAATGGGGCTGGTTAAATAAATAATGATCCATTGCCCCTCCTGTGCAGGACCATTCCCAGCAGCCTTCAAACATGCTGTAATTTCCAATATGCAAGGGGGAGGGGAAGGCCCATTGGCCTCAGAGGAAAAAAATTTAAAAGATCAATTAGACAACAAGCAAATGAAAAACATGAAAATGCGCCTTTCTACTGGGAAACCTAACATCAATGATTCAGTGTCAGGCAAACAACATCATCTTTCCTAATACTGTTGTAATGTGAGCTTTATTGGTACCGTCATTTTGTTTGCACCTAATTAATCATTTGATTCGTTTTTAGAATTGTATATGAGCTATCAACATGAGAATTTTCTACTCTGTTCCATGTTTGTATATATATAGTGTAATTATAATAAGAGAATGTAAGTCATCAAACTCTTCGACCTGTCAGCTCCTGCAACCATTGATCCTCTGTTGTTGCTTTACAACAAAATTCACGACCAGAGATATCTCAGTGGCAAGGTCCAATTCCCCACCTTCCATTTCCTCTGGCCTTCATTCCCATTGGACATTCACTTCAGGCTTTCCTCAAGGTCACCAGTGACCTTCTAGCTGCCAAGCTCCATGATCTCATCTCAACCCTCATCCTACTTGAGTCATCAGCAGCATTTGCGTCTGCTGATCCTTCCTTCTCCAGGAGCTGCTTTCTCCTCCTGCCTGCTGCTGACCTGGCCCTTCTCCATTCTCCTCCTTCTCTCTGCTGCTCCTTCCCAGTCTCCTCTGCTGGTTCCTCTTTCTTTTTCAACCTCTAAGCTTTGGAGAACTCAGTCTTCAGACATCTCCCCTCTATCTGTATTCACTCCCTAGGTGAGAAGGTCCATCATGTGCCAATGACTCCCACGTTTATAACTCTAGCCCAGACATCCCAGAACTTCAGATTCGCATTTCCATTTGTCATTCATCCTCTCCATTTGCATACAAAACGGGCATCTTCAGCTTAAAACGTCCAAAACCAAACTCCCGATTTCCCGCCGTAAATCTGTTCCTCCTGCAATGTTCACAGCCCCGTTAAAGGGCAGCAGCATCCTTCCTACTGCTGGGGTCAAAAGCCTTGGGGTCATTCTGTCTCTTCTCTTTCTCTCCCACCTCATGTCCAATCCACCAGCAGATCACCCAGATCTTCCTCCAAAATTAATCCACAATCCCATCACTGCTGGCCCTTTCCACAGCAACACCTGAGCCATGCCACCCACACCAGTCCCCCGGGTTATTGCAAGAGCCTCCTGCTGGTTCCCTGGCATCTGTCCTTGACCCCTGCAGTCTCTTCTCAACAATTCAAAAATGTAAGTCAGATCAAGTCATTCTTTGCCCAAGACCTTACCAAGTCTTTCCATTTTACAGAGAGAGAGAAATAAAAAAGTTTTTACACTGGCCTACAGAGCCCTCTGTGACCTGGCCCCAGGCTGACCTTTTTAAAAATTATGATAAAAAACACATAACATAAAACTTACCATCTTAATCATTATTAAGTGCACAGTTCAGTAGTGTTACATATGTTCGCACTGTTGTGAAAAAGATCTCCAGAACTTTTTCATCTTGCAAATCTGAAACTCTGGACCCATTAAATAGCTTCCTTTCTTATCCTCCCCCACCCCCTGACAATCACCATTCTACTTTTGATCTTTACAAATCTAACTTCTCTAGGTACCTCACATAAGCAGAATCATACAGTGTTCGTCCTTTTGTGACTGGCTTCTTTCACTTACCCTGGGGCTGCCTTTTTAATTCCTCTATTTCTCTCCCCCTTGCTCAGTCCACTCTGGCCATATGGTCCTTCTGGTTGTCCCTGCACCACACCAAGTATACCCTCTGCCTCAGTGTGTGCAAGCCAGCTTGCACCTGCTCCATCCGACTCACAGAGATTATAAGCATCTCTTTCCTACTGCACATTCGGTGACCTCATGTTGGTGGCTAGAAATCAGCCTTGGAGGGAATGTTTATATCCTAGAAATCAACAAATGTTGCAAATAAGGCCTTTTTTTTTTTCCAGAGAACTGGTTGTTAGTCATTTGCTAGCATATCACTCCGTTGCCTAGACAAGCCTTCCCTGATTAGTCCGCTTACCTCTTCACTTCTTTTATGTCTCTGCTCAAATGTGCCAACTCTAGAGGGGTCCTCTCTGACTACACTATAAAAATAGTAACCACTACAGGCTCCCCTTTCCATTTCCCCTATATTAATTGTTCTCCACCTGACAAACTATGTAGTTAGCAGTTTGTTGATTGTTTGTCTGTCTCTTCTAGAATGCCACCTCCACAAAGACAAGGACTTTGTCTTGCTCACTACTTTATCTCCAGCACCAAGAACCACACCTGGCATGGTGAAGGTATTCAGTAAATATGTGTTGAATGAATAAACAATGCATTTTAATGAATTATTCCATGCACATATTAATTTTTAAGTCACAATTCAGTACACTGAAATGTTGCACAGTAAAAGAGTAAAATAGATGGATCTATATATACCGACATGAAAAGACATCTCAGATTTAAACAGCAAGTTGCTAAATGTCAAAATAATGTATACAGTGTGTTTACATATACACACATATACTTAGAAAAATATCTAGAACATAGAAGTCTATCACGTTTTAATCTTATATACTTTTAGAATGGGATTTCTAAAACAGTGAGTATGCATCACTTTTGTTTTCCCAAATTTCAAATCTGTAAAAGCAAAAAAGAAAAAAAGAAACCCACTAGATTGCAAGCTCCATGAGTCATATTTGTTTGAACATCTTTAGTGTCTAGAAGCTTCCTGGTAAACAGTAAGTGCTCAAAGATGCTATGGAATGGATGACTTCAAGAGAGAGGGAAGACAGCCTGAAGTCAGGAGGAAGGGAGGGGCCAAGTGGCACAGGATCTAAAGTGGGGGGTGAATTGGCAGCCCCACGAGTCCGTGAGGGGACACATGGGACTTGAAGGATGAGGGAAAGTAGGTGGCAGGCATGTGCTCACTTATGAGCAGGTGTTGGACATCGCCTGAGTACCAACCTCGTGCTGAGCACCATGCTGGTATCTGGGGGCCAGAGGATGAAGAAGGCCTGGTGCAACCAGGCCCCACAGGTTTCCATGCCATGGGTGGAGCATAAAGCAAAAAACAAGTCAGCTTGGGAGGGAAAACAAGGGGCTTCCTCCTTTGAAAAGTGTTGCACTTACAGAGAGCAGACTTGAGCCACACATGCAGGAAGTAGCCAGTACTTGGAGAGGGAGCCTGTGTGTTTGGCCTCAGTGTCCTCCCCCCAACCATGGGGCTCATCCTTGCCAGGACTCACTGCTCATCCTTAGCGTGGACAAGGTGGCTACCATATTGAATCTTAATTTAGGATTCAAGACCGTTAACTTGGAAATGCCTCTCTTAACCAGCCGAGTAAGTTTACAACATGAGAAATGGACAGAACTAGACACAGACAATAATGCTTTTCTTCTTGGGAAATCAAACAGTTTATTCTTGTCCTGGGTCCCTGATGGCACCCTATTGCACACACCATTATCTACACAGTCAATTTAGGAGACATTTATCTTCTATTTTAAGAAATCATAATAACTTATGGGAATGAAAAAGATTGGGCATACTTCATTATGTGTTTTCCCTCAATTAATTGGAGATCTCAGTGAATTAATATTTTTAAAGGTATAGGTCTTTCTTCTGACCTGGATTTATATTGGGTTTTCTCAAAATTAGTCAGTAGATATCAAGATAAAAATCAATGATACATGGTAAAAAAAAAATTATATATTACTGCATTTTAAAGTTTTCCCAAGCCAATTGTTTAAACCACTATAACTTGTTAAAAATAAAGAACTTTTCTACTGTTTTTAGTGACTTTCTTTCTAGAAAGGTGATGGATACGACAGGAAAAGTCCTAAGATAGGCAAAACAAGTTTGATTCTGCAACTAACTAGCTGGGTAACTTAAAGCAAGTCATACGACTTCTCGACAACTCATTTCCTCATCTGTAAAAATGGTTAGAATAATTATCCCCTCCCAGGCTGTTGCGAAGGTTACTAATGTACTTTATAAAATCCCATGACAAATTTTAGCAAGAGCAATTATGACTTGTGTTCATTTGTTATAGAAAATAGTTTTAGTTGTATAGATGCGTTATTAAAAATCATTGTGTCTTAAGCTTGTTGTAACTACCAGTTATGCATATATTCCTACAACTTCTGCCAAATAACCTTTAAGAAAAAGCCAACAGGCAAATCATATTTACTTTCCTGAGTGACCTCAACCAACCTTCATGTTTTCTTCTCCTGATGTTTTGTCAATTCCTACATTCATCATACAAAATCTCTTACGTGACCCTGGTATGTACTGCATTCATGGCTAATTTTCAGGTATTTTGATATTCTTTAGAGCAAAGAATACATGAATAAGACGGAAAGGCAAGAGCCTGCCAGGCAAAAACACAGAAGTCTACTCAGGAACCCACAGCCTCCATGGCTTCTTTGGCGGGTAATTGAATGTGTAAAAGATGGCTTAAGAGCTTGGATTCCATGAAAGCGGATTTTCCCTCACCCTTAACAAAAGATTTCCATTCATACAATTTTGTTCTAAAGCAAAGCAGCCCTATGTTTATGAGACAAGCAAAAAAGTGAAGACAAATTGGGAAGAATGGCATCATCAGTGCTCCAGAGATGTAGGGGGGATGGCATGAGGACAATGAGCCTTCCATCCTTTTGGCAATGTAACCCCATTTACTTTTTTGAAGGAATAAGAACTGTGCCCCACATAAGCACCCACTTCTTTTTCTCTCTACTAAACCTTTCACCTTGTCTCCTTGCATCTTTCTTTTTTCCGCTTCCAAAATTTTTAGCCTCAAAATCCAAATGGTTCAGAGAAGAATTAGAGGCTGATAAAAGGGAGCCATGGGGATGAGGTGCAGAGAAGAGACGCTGTAGAATCTGGAGTTGTTCCCGCCCTCCTGACATCTTTATTTTGTCATTTCCGTTAACGTCAGATCTCGTCTATTTTCCCAATTAGGTCTCAGCTTGTACTTGAGTTTCTCTTCTGAAAAGGTTACAGTGCACTTGCGTATTAAGGAGTTTAAATGATCTACACTTCAGCAAAATGTTCATCTTTGAAAGCGACCCTCTTGTCCTTGGCCTTCATACTAAATCATACTAAACCAAGGTAAGGATTAAAATTCAACTGTTTCCACCAGTGCTTTCTTTAATGAGAAAAACAAAACTAGGTTTGAAGTGGATTAAATAACTCATTTGATGTCACTCAAGGTGAAGCTGGAACATGAGGCACTCACTAGAAGCAAGTGCATGTGCTTAGGCTTGAGGCTTCAACTCTTTTAGCATTTGGTGACAGGTTGACCCTGTTGCTCTGTTGACCAGGCTAGAAGCTCCCGAATGGCTCGGACTTGCTATCACTTCTTGTATCAGCAATATACAGGATCACAGGATATGACACCTTAGGTAATATCCACAGAGTCCCAAACTTTAATGTGTTTGAGAATCATCTGGGGAGTTTGCTCTAAATACAGAAAGCCTCCTTCATTCGGTCTGGGAATAGGCAGGGCACACCAGAATTCCAGTGCACAAGTCCTGCATGTGACACTGGTGGAGAAACCCTGTGGAAAGCCCTGAATGATAGGATGGCGGTTTTCAGGTACGGATGCACTTCCCCCATCCCACAGCCTCCAATGTAATCAGTGCCTTAGAAACATTCCACACTCAGGATCAATTTATAAAGAAAACAAACCCAACAGAAAAAGGAACTTCATGGTATGAACCCTTCCCAGGCTTTAAGCATCACTATCACCTTCCTTGCCACATACTTCTTTACACAGGACTTGACGTATTAGAAGGATATCTTACCCATCTATTTATTTCATCCACACACAGATTCCCTGTCAGTGCTTCAGAACAGAAGAACTGAACTAATTTTAGTAAATCAAAATGTCATCTCTCAATCTTGCCTCCCAGCCTGGCTTCTTTCAGAAGACTTGGGATGTTTGAGGGCTGATGAAGGGCTGCAGTCAGCAGCTCCAAAACACATCACAGGGGAAGCCAAACTTTGGGAAGTACCATACCTGCAACCCTGAAGAGATGTAGCTCAAAAGTGGGCAACCCTCTTGCTTAGGGACTAGAAAATTTCCCAAATGGATGTGATTAGTCATTAAACATTGGACCAGTGACACAATTTATAATTGCATAAAAATTCATTTGCAATGTGTTGAATGAGCAAACCCTTCGGCTGTGCTTTATGGTGTGTTGGGACTTCTTGAGGTCTGACTGTGCTACAAAATGTGCCACAAATGCATGAAATGAACAAAATGCATTCACAATAGGGACCGAGAGGGACAGGCACTCAAATCTTTGCCTGTCACTGACTCACTGTTGGGATGCCTGAGGCTGTGGGTTCCAATCACCAGCCTTTAGAGTTCTTTCCACAGTGGCTCCTGCACCTGATACTTCCTAGGATCAAAAGTATGTCCGTGTGAGGTGGTTTGTTGCAATACAATTATTAAACGAAGGGCACACACTTTTTCAAAGCCAATCAAAGTCGCCTCTTGTCTGAGATTTTTCCGGTGTGTTCTTGACAAAAGATCTGAAAGGAGGAAAAACAAATGTACTGGCTCCTAACCTGCTCACATCTCAGGACAGAGATTCACAGACACCTGGCTGGCTTCTCTACAGCTCCACTTTCATGCACATGTGCATGCTCTCTCACTCGCTCGCTCTCTCTCTCTCTCTCTCAAAAAGAAGGAATCCCTACTGCTCTTTCTGAATAACAGGACGACCTTGATCTAAGGCTCCATGGTACTTGTTCCTCTTATGAGAATGGCAATCATCCTTTAAACAACATGCCAAAAGATCAAAGATCTGTGTAGTACTTTACTCAAATCAGAATGTCAGTTCCTGGGGGTATGAAATGCACTTTTCATAATTCCTACTGACAACGCTCTGACTAGATGAGTTTGTCCTCCCCACCCTGGTGGATTTGCTCTAGGGAGAGCTCCTGGAAGCAGAACGGAGGGACCATATACCTTCTGCTCAATGAAGACAACCCCCACTAAGAGTATCAGGCTTAAGTGCATTTGTCTGCAAGTTGAGCCTCTCAAA
Organism: Gorilla gorilla gorilla; assembly: GCF_029281585.2. Taxonomy (NCBI): domain Eukaryota; kingdom Metazoa; phylum Chordata; class Mammalia; order Primates; family Hominidae; genus Gorilla; species Gorilla gorilla. Next base: position 139,026,155 of record NC_073232.2, read on the forward strand.
GTGGGATTTCACTAAATCAGTGTTAATCCCATTTACATAATCCAGTACTTGGGGCTTTCTAAAGACTGTGATTTAGTACAAGGCTGCTCTGGGGTATTAAACGGGACCCCAGTAAAAGGGAACTGTTGATGTCAACATCAGCTTTGGCACCTAAGAGCCTGTTCCTACAGCAAATGGACTTCCTACACACCCACTCTTAGGTGGGTTAGCGAGTGAGAAGGATACAGAGGTGATTCATTCTATTGCAGCTCACACACTCAAATGCCTATTAGAAACAAAGGAAAAGGAAATGAGGGAAGTTGGCCTGTTTGGGACAGTGGTAAACTTGGTAAGGCAGGTCCCATCCAAAAGGATGAGAAGCTATGGAGCTCCATTCAATGCTACCGTGCAAGATGGCAGCCCTGAGCTGTCAGACTTTCTAGTTTTTCCAAAGAAAAGCCAGAAATTTGTGTTTTAGGAGAAAGCCACTATATATTTTTCTTAATCAACTTAATGTGATGCATGAATATAGCTTAAAAATCAAAGGCTTATAATAACACTGGTCTTTGACCCTTCCCTCTCCAAACACAATTCCCATTCTCAGTAACTACCACTTTCAATACTTTTTTCTGGTATTTTCTTCACTATAACTAAACATTATGCTTATGCTGCTCTTAAATTAGTTATTCTAAACATTACCTATTTACTCTCTGCATTCACAGAGGTGGAATTTTTTTAGCTCTTATTGCACCCAACCTTCCCAATACAGCCATGCCCCCTTTTGGGTGAGACTTCGCCCAAGGCTCTTCAGCTCTGCTGCCTCCAGCTGTCACCATGGGGCTTCCCTATACCTTTCTGCTGAGCTGGATCCCTGTCTTCTGGATTCCATGTTTTTCTCAGATGTCATTTTGCTGGAACATATTTCTGATGACTTCCTAAAACGGCTAGTTAGGAGGTAAATTTTTTGAGGCCTTGCCTGTTTGAAATGTCTTTACTCAACTCCCACACTTGACTGGGAATTTGGCTGGCATATTTCTGCATTGAAAATGATCTTTCTTTAGAATTTTGAAGGCATCTCTCTATCAACTTTCTGTTTCCAGGTTTGCCATAGAGAAATCTGATACCATCTGATTCATGTTCTTTGTGTGTGTCCTGTTTTACTCTCTGCAGACCTTAGGATCTTCTCTTTATGCATAGTGTTCTGATATTGCACGGTGACAGAGAGAGGTAGAAGTCAGACTACTGGGGTCTAAAACCTGGCAATGTCACTTCTAGTTGTGTGACCTTGGACATATAACTTAACCTCACTAGGCCTCTGTAAATGAAGATAAATGCCCTTTGTGTAAAGTGGTTGTGCAGATTAATGAGATAATACATCAAAGCCCTTAGAACAGTGCTTGACATGTGGTCAGCAATAAATGAGCATTTGATTTTGTGACCATTGATACTATCATCTCATTCTTTGTTCCAGCTGGGCCTTCTAGCACAGTGGTTTGTGCCCCTCTTGAATTATCTTTGATAGCTTCCTCCCTCTATTTTGTCTCTTCTTATTTCTTGTCATTCTTATTAGGCAGATACTGGACTCCTGGATTCTTCCTCCCCTACTCCCATGCTTTCATAGTTTTCATTTCTTTTTTATTATTTTTCTACTTCCTGAGATATTTCCAGGCCCTTCATTCCCTATTTGATTTCCACTGATTTCATTGATGGCTATTATACTTTCCATCTCCAAGAGCTCATTCTATTTCCAGTCATTTCTTTTCCATTCACATGTTGCTCTTGGTTTCTGGATGCAGCATGTTCTGTCTTTGAGAACAGCAAGTTGACTTTTGTTGACATCGTCTTCTGATTTCTACAGTCACATCTCCTCGAGGTTCCTTTCTTCTATTTATTTGTTTTGTTCTCTCTTTCTTAGCGGAGAATTTCTACCTCAAAGTTCTGGCCATCCCTGGCTGTTTATTCATATACAAGAGGAAGGTCCTAAAAGGCTGAATGGACCTTCACGCTTATGAGTTGTCTCTGTTGACTGGTGGGCTCCACCCCAGGTGATCAAGCCAGAGCCCTTTCCATTTCCCTAGGGTAGAATCCTCCAGGGTCCTACCTGGGGGAACACAGTCTAGCTGCAACATTCCAGAGGCAGAGTTGGGGGTAGGAGCTGGGGGTCCCAGGTTCAAGATGCAAACTTCCATTGAACCCCCATGTTTAATCCTGCACCTCGACTCTGCCTTCTGAAGTCCAATGCTCTCCATTTTAATACCTTTAGAGAATGCACTTTCTAGCTGTCTAGGGGGCCAATGGTGCCAGTATCGGCTTCCCACCAATCCCACTTGCCACTCTTCCACCTCCTGCCCCTCACATCCTAGGGCCTCCTGGTGCTGTGCCTGTCAGGGCTTTCTGCAGGGCACTTTGGCTGTGTCTCCCAAGCCTGCCCTCCATAGGCACATTAGGCTGCAGCTTCTTTTGCTCTAAGTCAATTTCCACTCCTCCATCCACTTTCTGTGTCCAGAAAAAAAAAAAAAAAGAAATCCTGATGTTTAAAGGTTGCCAACTAATTCAAATTTTATCATGTTCTTTGGCACAAGTGAAGAACAAAAAATGTGTCAGCAGGTCGCAAGCAGCCCCCGGTCAGTTGTTAGCTCAGGACAAGGCAGTGATTCTTGAAGTATGGGACACTTCCACCCAATCCCACCCATCGTAAGAATGACTCAAGATGTCAGTAAAGATACAGATTTCTAGACTCTGCCGCAGACCCACCTAAACCAGAAGCCCTGTGAGTAGGGCCCAGGAATCTGCATTTTTAACAAGCTGTCCTGGGAAGTTTTGATGTGAGTGGCCTGGAATCTGTCCTATGATGACCAATGCTCCTCAGAGGAGAGTCAACCTGGAGCTGAGCCTGGAGGCCCCATCCTAAGGCCAACAACTGCTCACCTGTTTGTAAAAGATGGCCTCCTCGTTAGACCTGCTTAGTCTCTGGCCAGCCAGCATTTATGCACTGAGTCTATTTGACACTGGCCTCCCTGGGTAGTTCTTGTGCACCATGAGCTGTAAGGCATAACCCAGTGATCCTTTGCTTCCATCAAGGCAGACAGTAGGAGTCCAGTCAATGCTCTGCTTGGCCCCGCACTGGAAAAGCTTTCAGCAGGAATGAGATAAACGCCATCTTTAGCAGCACCCTTAGAACAGGAGAGTGCGTCAACAAGCTCATACTGGAGAGGAAGGAAGTCTGGATGAACACCACACACACAGCAAGAGGAATGGGCTGTACCAGTTGACAGGAACACCTTAGGGAGTGTGCCGTTGAATTACGATTTCCAAGAGAAGAGGGCTACAGCAGAAGATGGATGGTGCGATGTAAAACAAATGTTTCTGAGCAACAGAATGTGCCCAAAGCCACCTTAGGACCTCCACCAAGACTGGAATCAGAGGGAGGGAGGATTAAAAGGAGACGGAGGATCACTGCCCTGTCTCTTTGGGCTTCCTGGTACCTGGAACAGCCCGGTGGACGAGCCAGCCTGAGGACCAGACTTTAGAAGTAGCTCCCAACCAAGGCAGTGCTTCTGAGGACGTCTGCAGAGATGGTCAACTAACTTCCGCATAGGACCCCACCATGGCACGAGGGAATGAGCACGAAGCAGAAGGCCTGGCTCCAGGTGGAAGACCAACTCCTTGACTTCCCTGTAACTCAGCCTCTTCCTCTAGTAAATGGGGTCTCATCACCTGTTGCAGGGTCTGTGAGCCTTCCCAGGTCTACACCCAGCAACCTTTTCGAGGATGGCTGTCTTTTCTCCCCAGCAGCATATTTCACTGCGCTGAGGACACAGTCTGTCTCCATAACTTCTGCACGCCCAGGACTTAACACTGCGTGGCCCTTAGCAGGTGCTCTATGAATGGTTTTTATTGACATGTTAATTAATATGCCGGGCTCGGTGGCTCACATCTGTAATCCCAGCACTTTGGGAGGCTGAGGCAGGTGGATCACTTGAGGTCAGGAGTTTTGAGACCAGCCTGGCCAATACGGTGAAACCCCATCTCTACTAAAAATACAAAAATTAGCCGGGCATGGTGGTGGGCGCCTATAATCCCAGCTACTTGGGAGGCTGAGGCAGGAGAATCCCTTGAACTTGAGAGGTAGAGATTGCAGTGAGCCGAGATCATGCCACTGCACTCCAGCCTCAGTGACAGAGTGAAACTCCGTCTTTAAAAAAAAAAAAAGGAAATAAACTGAAACCTGTTTGGTAACCTCATAACAGTTAAATGCACATGTCTTTCCATCCAGCAACTCCATGCATTCCAAGATATTTGGAGAGGTTGTTCACACAGCCTTGATTGTAAAGGTGAAACATTGGAGACCTCCTAAAAGTCAACCAGTAAAAATTGGCCAATTAATTAAGATACGGCCATGCTAGGGAACTCTGTGCCACAATCAAAATGAATGAGGTAACTCTCTGTTCTTACTTGGAAGGGTACCCCTATGGTATCATCAGGAGAAGACCATTATTGTTAGTAAATAGACAACTTTGTTAAAAAATTAAAAGAGTATGTGCCCAATATAATATATGTAAGTTTCTACGCATAGAAAAACTTCTAGAAAAATAGAGATTATCCCCGGAGAATGTAGTTAATAGCAAGATGGGTGGTAAAGTAGTATACTTTCATTTTTTTATTAGAATGTTCTGATTTTGTAATTTTTTTAAATCCCCAATCCCCTATTAAAATGCAGATTTCTATGGGGAAGGGTCATTCCACGCTGCCAGGCAGCAGCTTGGCTGGAACCCAGGTGAGTCATGGAACTGGGTATTTATTAGGCAAATGTCTGAGAACCAGCCCCGGGAGCCTGGGAGCAGCCTGCAATGGAGGGGCTCAGCCACAGAGTCCACTCAGTCTTTTACAGATGGGGAAACTGAGGCCCGGAAGGAAGAAGGATTTTCACAGGAAAGGAGGGACCAAATCCACATGGCGAGGAGGCTCTGACCAGAGCCATTCCCCACCTGCAGACCAGAGCACAGCAAGAGTCTAACAGCAGGATTTGTGGAGTGCTGCCCAGCAGCCTGGACTTCTGTCGTGGATGGACAGTGACACATCTTCAGCCAGTTGCAGTCACGCTGGGTCCTGCCTCTACCACAGCATTCACTCTCTCAAGGTGGCTGCCCATGCACAGCATATCAAAACCGATGGACCAAACTGTAAAAGAATTGGCCCAATATCCATCTCGTGTTTTCCCTTCCAGAATGTTGACATTACTTTATATTTTTCAACATCAGAGTGTCTACTAGGTCAGAAGAATTTAAAGCCAGTTACATCTGGGCCGCTTGATACTAGGGATAAAAGCAGTTTCCATTACATAATGAAATCCTTGGCTTTCCCCATCCAGAGCCACAGCTCCCCTTCTAGTTGATTGAGCTGCTGACTGGCACATGAATACTGTATTTAACTAAAATCAACAAGGACCAGGAGGTATAGGATTTTGCCTGCAATTCCAAGCAATCTGCTGACCTTTCTCTGACACTACTTACTATATTTTAGTGTCGGAATCAATTGAACGGTGGGTTCTAAAGAGAGCAAGTGAATTCATTTGTGCTTTGGGAAAAGGCAGCCCCAGCGATTCTCATCCATCACTGTTAGATGGAAGGGGAAATGCCTTAAAGTGGCTCGTTTTCTTTCAACTGCAATATGCCAGCAGAGCACATAAGGATTCTATAACATGCAGCAGTCACTGTGATTCATCCTCATAAGGCAGTGTCTGGGCCAAAAGAGAATGTAAATCTCAGAGAATCACCTTCTTCTGCTGAGAAAGTGGATGGGGCCATTTGTCCTCTAGGTACCAACCATGTAAGGGGCACAGTGCCCTCTGGTGGTAGCTGCTTTTTCCTGCGCTGCGCAGTTGTACGCTCCTCCTAGCTGCCCCATGGAAGAACAAGGCGGCTCTGTTCAGAGCACCCCATGGCTGGGTGGCTTGGGGAGTGGGGAGACCCACAAGACTGTATGTGCTGGGTGAACCTCACAGGGCCTGAGGAAGAGAGTCTGAAATTGACAGTGAAGCAATCAACCTTAAAAAGTATGGCAGAACAGGCCAGTAGGTGCAGGTCTAGCTCCTGTGGGTTGTGCTGAAAAATGGCAACCAACCATCCAGGCAAGAGGCTCTACAGAGTTCTGATAACCTCCTCTCCAGACCTGCTGAAACAATATGGAGAAATGCCCAGCCAAGAAGAAAGACAGCACTGCCTGGTGGAAGAACATGGGCTTGGAAGTCAAAGAAGCTGGATGTGGGGCCCAGCTCAGCCACTTGCTGGTTGAGTGACAGAGGACAAGTAATTTACATTCTACAGTCTGCAAATCCGTTTCTTCATCTGTGAAATGGGAGGGAAGAAATCCTACCTCAAGAGGTCATTATCCAAACAAACAAGACAATCTGCGTAATGGCTCATGGCAGGGTCTAGCAGAGAACAGGTGGTTGTCAAGTGGCAACTGCGGCTGAAAGTGGGCTGCAATTCAGTGCCCTGTATTCTATTCCTTTTTTGTAGAATTTATAATTATTACTATTGTTTTATTTTTCCATAAGTTATTGGGGCACAGGTGGTATACTTGGTTACATGAGTAAGTTCTTTAGTGGTGATTTGTGAGATTTTGGTCCACCTATCACCCAAGTAGTACACACTGCACCACATTTGTATTATTTTATCCCTCACCCCCTCACTCTTCCCCCCAGGTCCCCAAAGTCCATTGTATCATTCCTATACCTTTGTGTCCTCATAGCTCAGCTCCCACATATCAGTGAGAACATACAATGTTTGGTTCTCCATTCCTGAATTACATCACTTAGAATAATAGTCTCCAATCTCATCCAGGTCACTGCAAATGCTGTTAATTTGTCCCTTTTTATGGCTGAGTAGTATTCCATCATATATATATATATATATATGCATACACATACATACATACAGTTTCTTTATTCATTTGTTGATTGATGGGCCTTTCGGTTGGTTCCACGATTTTACAATTGTGAATTGGGCTGCTATAAACATGTGTGTGCAAGTATCTTTTTCGTATAATGACTTCTTTTCTTCAGGGTAGATACCCAGTAGTGGCATTCCTGGATTAAAGGGTAGCTCTTTAAGGAATCTCCACACTGTTTTCCATAGTAGCTGTACTAGTTTACATTCCCACCAGCAGTGTAGAAGTGTTCCCTGATCACCGCATCTATGCCAACATCCGCTGTTTTTTTTATTTTTTGATTATTGCCATTCTTGCAGGAGTAAGGCAGTGTCGCCTGATGGTTTTGATTTGCATTTCCCTGATCATTAGTGATGTTGGGCATTTTTTCATGTTTGTTGGCCGTTTCTACATCTTCTTTTGAGAATTGTCTCTTCATGTCCTTAGTCCACTTTTGGATGGGATTTTTTTTTCTTACTGGGAAGATTTTCCCCCACTCTGTGGGTTGTCTGTTTACTCTGCTGACTGTTCCTTTTGCTGTGCAAAAGTTCTTTAGTTTAATTAGGTCCCAGCTATTTATCTTTGTTTTTATTGCATTTGTTTTTGGGTTCCTGATCATGAAATCCTTGCTTAAGCCAATGTCTAGAAGGGTTTTTCCAATGTTATCTTTAGAATTTTTACAGTTTCACGTCATAGGTTTAAGTCCTTAATCCATCTTGAGTTAATTTTTGTATAAGATGAGGATCCAGTTTCATTCTCCTACATGTGGCTAGCCAATTATCCCAGCACCATTTGTTGAAAATGGTGTCCTTTCCCCACTTTTTGTTTGCTTTGTCAAAGATCAGTTGGCTATAAGTATTTGAGCTGATTTTGGGGTTCCCTATTCTGTTCCATTGGTCTATGTGCCTATTTTTATACCAGTACCATGCTGTTTTGGTGACTATGACCTTATAGTACAGTTTGAAATCAGATAGTGTGATGCCTCCAGATTTGTTCTTTTTGCTTAGTCTTGCTTTGGCTATGCAGGCTCTTTTTTGGTTCCATATGAATTTAGAATTGTTTTTTCTAATTCTGTGAAGAATGATGGTGGTATTTTGATGGGGATTGTACTGAATTTGTAGATTGCTTTTGGCAGTATGGTATTTTCACAATATCGATTCTATCCATCCATGAGCGTGGGATGTGTTTCCATTTGTTTGTGTCATCTATGATTTTTTTCATCAGTGTTTTGCAGTTTTCTTTGTAGAGGTCTTTTGACTACTTCGTTAGGTATATTACTAAGTATTTGTTTGTTTATTTATTTATTTATTTTTGCAGCTATTGTAAAAGGGGTTGAGTTCTTGATTAGATTCTCCACTTGGTCACTGTTGGTGTACAGAAGAGCTATTAATTTGCGTATGTTAATCTTATATCCAGAAACTTTGCTGAATTCTTTTATCAGTTCTAGGAGCTTTCTGGAGGAGTCTTTAGGGTTTTCAAGGTAAATGATCATATCATCAGCAAAGAGTGACAGTTTGACTTCCTCTTTACCTATTTGGATGCCCTTTATTTATTTCTCTTGTCTGACTGCTCTGGCTATGACTTCCAGTACTGTGTTAAAGAGGAGTGGTGAGAGTGGCCATCCTTGTCTTGTTCCAGTTTTCAAAGAAAATGCTTTCAACTCTTCCCCGTTCAGTATTATGTTGGCTGTGGGTTTGTCACAGATGGCTTTTATTACATTAAGGTATGTCCCTTGTGTGCCGATTTTGCTGAGAGTTTTCATCATAAATAGATTCAGGTTTTTGTCAAGTGCTTTTTCTTCATCTATTGAGATAATCATGTAATTTTTGTTTTTAATTCTGTTTATGTGGTGTACCACATTTACTGACTTGCGTATGTTAAACCATCCCTGCATCCCTGGCTTGAAACCCACTTGATCATGGTGGATTATCTTTTTGATATGTTGTTGGATTCAGTTAGCTAGTATTTTGTCAAGGATTTTAGCATCTGTGTTCACCAAGGGTAATCAGTCTGTAGTTTTCTTTTTTGGTTATGTCCTTTCCTGGTTTTGGTATTAGGGTGATGTTGGCTTCAGATAATGAATTAGGGAGGGTTCCTTCTTTCTCTACCTGGTGGAATATTGTCAAAAGGATTGGTACCAATTCTTCTTTGAATGTCTGGTAGAATTCTGCTGTGAATCTGTCTGGTCCTGGACTTCTTCTTAGTAATTTTTTAATTACCATTTCAGTCTCACTTCTTGTTATTGTCTGTTCAGGGTATCTAATTCCTGATTTAAGCTAGGAGGGTTGTATTTTTCCAGAAATTTATACATCCCTTCTAGGTTTTCTAGTTTATGTACATAAAGGTGTCCACAGTATCCTTGAATAATCTTTTGTATTTCAGTGCTGTCAGTTGTAATATCTCCTGTTTCTTATTGAGGTTATTTGGATTTTCTCTCTTCTTTTCTTGCTTAATCTTGCTAATGGGCTAACAATTTTATTTATCTTTTCAAAGCACAAGCTTTTTGTTTAATTTATCTTTTGTAAATTTTTTTGTTTCAATTGCATTTAGTTATGTTTTGATCTTGGTTATTTCCTTTCTTCTCCTGGGTTTGGGTTTGGTTTGTTCTTAGTTCTCTAGTTCCTTGGGGTGCAACCTTAGAATGTCAGTTTGTGCTCTTTCAGTCTTTTTGATGTAGGCATTTAGTGCTATGAACTTTCCTCTTAGCACTGCCTCTGCTGTATCCCAAAGGTTTTGGTAGGTTGTCATTATTGTCATTCAGTTTGAAGAATTTTTTAATTTCCATCTTGACTTCGTTTTTGACCCAATACTCATTCAAGAGCAAGTTATTTAATTTCCATGTATTTGCATGGTTTTGAAGGTTCCTTTTGGAGTTGATTTCCAGTTTTATTCCACTGTGGTCTGAGAGAGTGCTTAATATAATTTCAATTTTCTTAAATTTATTGAGGCTCATTTTATGGCCTATAATATGGTATATCTTGGAGAAAGTTCCATGTGCTGTTGAATAGAAGCAGTTGTTAGATGAAATGTTCTGTACGTATCTGTTAAGTCTATTTGTTCCAAGGTATAGTTTAAATCCATTGTTTCTTTGTTGACTTTCTGTCTTGATGGTCTGTCTAGTGCTGTCAGTGGAGTATTGAAGTCCTCCACTATTATTGTGTTGCTGTCTCTCATTTCTTAGGTCTATTAGTCATTGTTTTATAAATTTGGGAGCTCCAGTGTTAGGTACATATATGTTTAGGACTGTGATATTTTCCTGTTGGACAAGGCCTTTTACCATTATATAATGTCCCTCTTTGTCTCTTTTAACTGCTGTTGCTTTAAAGTTTGTTTTGTCTGATATAAAAATAGCTCCCCCTGCTTGCTTTTGGTGTCCATTTGCATGGAATGGCTTTTTCCACCCCTTTACTTTAAGTTTATGTGAGTCCTTATGTGTTAGGTGAGTCTCCTGAAAGTAGCAAATGGTTGGTTGGTGAGTTCTTACCCATTCAGTGGTTCTGCATCTTCTAATGGAGCATTTAGGCCATTTACATCCAATGTTAGTATTGAAATGGGAGGTACCATTGCATTCATCATGCTCTTTGTTGCCTATATGCTTTGGTGTTTTTGTTTTGTTTTTGCTTTTTAACTTGTATTTTTGTTTTATAGGTCCTGTGAGATTTATGCTTTAAAGAGGTTCTGTTTTGATGTGTCTCCAGGATTTTTTTCAAGATTTAGAGCTCCTTTTAGCAGTTCTTGTAGTAGTGGTTTTGTAGTGGTGAATTTTCTCAGCATTTGTTTGTTTGAAAAAGACTGTATCTTTCCTTCATATATGATGCTTAGTTTCACTGGATACAAAATCCTTGGCTGTTAATTGTTTTGTGTGAGGAGGCTGAAGATACAGCCCCAGTCTCTTCTAGCCTGTAGGGTTTCTGCTGAGAAATCTGCCATTAATCTGATAAATTTTCCTTTATAGGTTACCTGGTGCTTCTGTCTCACAGCTCTTCAGATTCTTGCCTTTGTCTTAACTTTGGATAACTTGATGACAATGTGCCTAGCTGATGATCTTTTTGTGATGAATTTCCCAGGTGTTCTTTGTGCTTCTTGTATTTGGATGTCTAGGTCTCTAGCAAGGCCAGGGAAGTTTTCCTCGATTATTCCCCCAAATATGTTTTCCAAACTTTCAGAATTATCTTCTTCCTCAGGAACGCCAATTAGTCTTAGGTTTGGTCACTTAACATAATCCCAGACTTCTTGGAGACTTCGTTCATATTTTCTCTCTTTTTTTTTTTTTTTTTTTTGTCTTTGTTGGATTAATTCAAAGACCTTGTCTTCAAGCTCTGAATTTCTTTCTTCTACTTGTTCATTTCTATTGCTGAGACTTTCCAGAGCATTTTACATTTCTAAAAGTGTGTCCAAAGTTTCCTGAATTTTTTATTTTTTCTGTAAGCCATCTATTTCCTTGAATGTTTCTCCTTTCACTTCTTGTATCGTTTCTTGGGTTTCCTTGCATTGGGCTTCACCTTCCTCTGGTGCCTCCCTGATTAGCTTAATAACTAACCTCCTGAATTCTTTTTCAGGTAAATCAGGGATTTGTTTTTGGTTTGGATCCGTTGTGGGTGAACTAGTGTGATTTTGGAGGGTGTTGAAGAGCCTCATTTTGCATATTACCAGGATTGGTTTTCTGGTTCTTTCTCACGTGGGTAGCCTCTGTCAGAGGGAAGGTCTAGGGCTGAAGGCTGCTGTTCAGATTCTTTTGTCCTATAAGGTATTCCTTTGATGTAGTACTCTCCCCCTTTTCCTATGGATGTGGCTTCCAGTGAACTGAGCTACAGTGATTGTTATCTGTCTTCTGGGTCTAGCCACTCAGCAGGTCTGTCCGGCTCCGGGCTGGTACTGGAGGTTGTCTGCACAGAATCCTGTAGTAGGAACCGTTTATGGGTCTCTCAGCCATACCACTGCCTGTTTCAGTGGATTTGGCAATGTGGGGGGTGGGGGGGGGCGGGCGGCGCAATGAACTCCGTGAGGGTTCTTAGCTTTGGTGGTTTAATGCTCAGTTTTTGTGCTGGTTGGCCTCCTGATAGGAGGTGGCACTTTCTAGAAAGCATCAGCTGTAGTAGTGTGGAAAGGGATCAGCAGTGGACAGGGCCCTAGAACTCCCAAGATTATATGTCCTTTGTCTTCAGCTACCAGGGTGGGTAGTGAAGGACCATCAGGTGGGGGCGGGGTAGGCATGTCTGAGCTCAGACTCTCCTTGGGCGGGTCTTGCTGCAGCTGCTGTAGGGGATGGGGGTGAAATTCCCAGGTCACTGGAGTTGTGTACCTAGGAGGATTATGGCTGCCTCTGCTGAGTCATGCAGGTTGTCAGGGAAGTGGGGAAAAGCCAGCAGTCACTGTCCTCACCCAGCTCCCATGCAAACTGAAGGGCCGGTCTCACTCCCACTGTGCCCCCGAGTCCCCAACAACCCCTAGTCTGTTTCCAGGTGGTGGGCGAGAGGGGCTTGAAAGCTTGCCCCAGGCTACCCAACTCCCAGCTGTGAAAGAAAAGGGCTTGGTTCTTCCCCTTCTGTGGAGTCTGCACACTGGGTTTGTACCCTCCCCCAAGTTCTGGCCAGGAGGCTTCTCACCTTATTCAAATTGTTACAAAGTTCAGCTAGAGCCTTCCTTCTCCCTGTGAAGTTTTGCTCCCTGCTCCTCTGGCTACCCTCCTGATGGAACCCTGTGGTGCCAGCAGGAATGACCTGCTTGGGGACCCAGCAAGCTCCCAGGGCCTTTCTGCTGCTTCCTCTACCCCTGTATTTCACTCGGCTCTCTAAACTGACTCAGCTCCAGGCAAGTAGGAAACTTCTGCAAACAGACCTTCAGCTTCTCCAGCAGGGGTGTGTGTTCAGAAGAGGAGGGTCTCCCTTTCCCATTTCCTCAGTTGAAGTAGTCACAGTATTTGGGGTGTCTCCCAGGTCCTACAGGAGCAGTCCGCTTCCTTTAGAGGGTCTGTGGGTGCTCTTGGGATTGCTGAGTTCTTCTTGCAGTCGATCTGGAGCTAAAATTCACAATGTGAGCCTTCACACGCTGCTCTGTCCAGAGCTGCAGTCTAGTCCTGCCTCCCGTCCACCATGATGATCCCTGTTTTCTTTTTCTTTTCATTTTTTTTTTTTTTTTTTTGAAACGGAGTCTCACTCTGTCGCCCAGCCCTGGAGAGCAATGGTGTGATCTCGGCTCACTGCAACCTCCACCTCCTGGGTTCAAGAGATTCTCCTGCCTCATCCTCCCGAGTAGCTGGGATTACAGGTGAGTACTGCCACGCCCAGCTAATTTATATATTTTTAGTAGAGATGAGGTTTCACCATGTTGGCCAGGCTGGTCTCAAACTTCCGACCTTGTGATCCATCCACCTCAGCCTCCAAAGTGCTGGGATTACAGGTGTGAGCTACCGCACCCGGCTGATGATTCCTGTTTTCTATTCTTTAAGCAACTTGATGAGACTACGGAAGATAACGGGCACTTTAAAATTGCAGACGTGTATAATAAAGTCATGCCTCTAAAGATGAGGTCTAAAAGTCTGAAGAACGTGATATGAACCATTATGCATGTTCTTTATTTTTCCTTTCCCAGTTTTCCCACCGCTTTCCACATCTCATTCTAAAATTAAGAGACCTCAATAGCTCTTTTTAGAAGACTCTCACAAATTACTTTTCAGAGGAGAATTTCATATTTTAGACAACCCTACTTGCTCAAGTTAATCCAGAGCATTTCAAAGAGTCAAGGTCATCAAATATGTGCCCACCAATCTTAAGTTGCAAATAGCAGCTGTTCTATAGGAGTCATCTATTTGAACACTGAACTCACGTGTATAAAATTTATTGTTAGTGCTACGAAAACATATAATGGTTTGCATCTTAACTGGGGTGGTAGCTACACCAATCTATACATTAATAAATTGTATAGAGGCTGGGTACAGTGGCTCACGCCTACAATCCTGCACTTTGGGAGGCTGAGGCAGGCAGGTCACTTGAGCTCAGGGATTCAAGACCTGCCTGGGCAACTTGGTGAAACCCTGTCTCTACCAAAAATACAGAAACTTAGCTGGGCATGGTGACATGTGTCTGTGGTCCCAGCTACTTGGGAGGCTGAGGTGGGAGGATTGCTTGAGCCCAGGAGGCAGAGGTTGCAGTAAGCCGAGATGGTACCATTGCACTCCAGCCTGAGCAACAAAGCAAGACGCTATCTGAAAAAAAAAAAAAAAAAAAAAAGCACAGAAACACACACACAAATGAGTGTGTATAAAACTGGTGAAATCTGAATAATAATTGTAATATTATTCTAATTGGTACTATTCTAATAATAGTACCAATAATTGTTAATATGGTATGATCTGAATTATACCAATATTAACTCTCTGGTTGTAATATTGTATTTGAATTTTCATTAGTGGATACTGGTTTAACATGAAAGTTCCCCATTCATGTTTTTGCAATTAACTGTGAACCTGTAAATACTTCAAAATAAAAAGTTAAAGGAATAACATACCAATGGGTTTGCTCTAACACACAGTTACTTATAGGCATAATAACTATTCTATGCTGAGGTAATAAGAATTATTAACAGCTGTGAACATGAGTTATTATAATTATGACTTTTCATACTCAAATACAATGCTTTCCTCCAGCATCTTTCATATTTCCTCAATTTTAAGTTTCAGTATTTTTATATTTTAACTCCCTTGAAATCAGGATGAGTCTGATAATGGATAGCATGTCATAGTTTAATTAGCAGCATTCTTCTTTCTTTTTGGCACAGGCAAAGATTCTCTCCATGATGAAACCCTAGCCAGGTTCCTCTGAGCACTCTTTTCAACGAGGCGTCAACCTGAGCCCATGAAGACTGGAAAACACTAACATAGTTTCAACAACTCAAGCTTACATCCCTAAAATGATCCTATCCCCCTTTAAAGTTCCTGCCTGAGAAAACTCAAAGCTGCCCCCCCGATTTTCTGTTTGTTCCAACCATCAGCTGAGGATAGGGCCTCTGTCTCCCAGTCTCCACGGAAGGATCGCATTGTCACGTCCATAATTGCCAGCCAGCAGACACAGCTGGCCTGGTTGCATTTACACCAACTGAACCTTTGTACTTCCACTTCTTTGACTCCACTGAGCCCCCACTCACCCCTTCCCCACTCCCTCATTCTCCCTTTAGAACTCCCAGTCACCTCTGTACAAATCCAAGTTGTACATGTTGGATTTCTGTTCACACTGGACTCATTTTCCTATTGCCATAGTTATTACTGATTAAAACCTGTCTTTACCACTTTAACTCAGATCCAGCTTTATTTATATTTGACAGTGTATAAAATAGTGACGTATCTTCAACTGATGGCATCCTGGAGTCCATGGCATGTAATGAATGTGATGGTCATTAGTGCCATTTACCCAACATTGGGTAAATATCTACCCCTTCTCCTGGATATGTGGTGCAATTTGCCCTTGACTGCCCTACAGAAACTCAATGTGGCTGTGGGATTGACTTTGGGCAACAAAAAGTGGGCAGAAATTATGCTCCTTCCAGAATAATTCTTTCAGTACCTGTGATCTACATGTCCTTCAGTTACCATCATGGCCAGCAATGTCACTGTTGGTAGGGGCTCGGTCAGCCCATATTCCAGAGGAAAGGAAGTAAGGACAAGAGCCCCAGGTGCCCAAAAGGAACAGGAAACATGAGCAAGAAACCAAATCTTTACTACCCTGAGGCACTGAGAAGGGAATGTTGTTACTGCAGCATAGCTTAGCCCATGCTAACTAATGAAGTGATGTTCAATGTGGGCCATTTCCCCTTTTATGGTTGATTCTCATTATCCAAGGTGGTTATGGTTTATAAAGTCACCACAAACACTGAATTAGCAAATTAAAACACTGAATCATCACCCACAGGGGAAATACAGGGTTAGGTAGCTGCAAGCCTGGGGTCACAATATGTTCATCAACTGATCAATATATAACCTTGTTTTGGCCAGGTGTGGTGGCTCATGCCTGTAATCCCAGCACTTTGAGAGGCTGAGGCGGGCAGATCAGTTGAGGTCAGGAGTTCAAGACCAGCCTGGCCAACATGATGAAACCCCATCTGTACTAAAAATACAAAAATTGCCGGGAGTGGTGGCAGGTGCCTGTAATCCCAGCTACTCAGGAGGCTGAGGAAGGAGAATCTCTTGAATCTGGGAGACAGAGGTTGCAGAGAGCCAAGATTGTACCACTGCACTCCAGCCTGGGCAACAGAGTGAGACTGTCACAAAAATAAAAAATAAAAAATAAATTGTATATATATATATATATAACCTTGTTTTCAGTGCATTTCTATTTAAAGACGCCTTATTTATTACATATTGTTGATTCAGTAACATTAAACTCAGCCAACTCAAGCCTGTAAAAGCTTATCTAATAACATATTCTCTCTGTGAGGCACAGCACAGCTTCTTGTGCTTAAGAACACTCACCAGCACTGTCGGCACTCTGCTTCGGGGCCATTTTAAACAGTAAAATCACCAACAAAACACAAAGGTGTGAAAAACATGGCACTAGATAAACTGTGGAAAAGTCACTTGTTTACAGATGACAGCTGAAACAAGAAGGCAGAGCATCGCCTTGCTTGACCTCAGCTGAAAACATGCATGTCAGGTGTCTCAGATTTAAGCAACTCTGCATACATTTTTCTGCAAGTGACCACAAAAGCACATGAGTATTGATTTTGGTGAATTTGCAAATATTGAATCTGTGAGTAATGAAGTTCAACTGTGCCAGAAGTTCAGCAAGTGGGTCTTTGTAGACCCTGGATATCCCTGAGACTCTTTCAGAGAGTCGGCAAGATCCAAACAATTTCATGGTGCTGCCAAGATGCAATTTGACTTTCTCCATGCTGACATTTGCACTGATGGTGTAAAATGGTGGTGGGTAAAACTGCAGGTGCCTTAGCGACCATGGAAAGCCATGGTATCACATCCAACTGTGCTACTCATCATTGTGTTCTTCACCACCCTGCACTCACAGAAAGGGAAAAAAGCCAGTTTCACTCAAGAAGTTTCTTGATGAAGTAAAAATTATGAATTTTATTTTGTCTCTACCAATGAAATCACACCTTTTAATACCCATTGTGACAAAATTGAGAACTACATGTAAAATATTTCTACTGCCTGCCATAGTACCATAGTTGTCTTGAATAAAATATCTTGTGCAAGTATTTGAGTTGTACACTGAACTAGCCATTTTTTCATAGAACACTGTTTCTATTTGAAAGAATCTGACAAACTATGGTTATTCAGACTGGTAAACGATGGGAACTTCCTCCAGAGTGAATGAGGTAAGTGTGTCACTTCAAGGAAAATAACTGATATTATGTGTTGTCAATGATAAAATTCAAGCTTTCAAGTAAAAATTAGATTTTGGAAAGTTTGCATGTGCTACCGTGAGCTGTACAGCCTTCTCTAATACTTAAATACTTCCTGATGTGATCAGGGCTGATATTAACAAATGTAGTTGGTGATTGTGTCTAACGAAATGCATCAACATTTGGAAGAGCTGCCTAACTTAGGAAACTAGTATCTTCCAACTGGTTAGTTCATGATGTTACAAAACCATGCATTGGTAAAAGGCCTATTCAAAATACAAGATAGAAAAATTGTTTTTAATATAGCCAAGAATAATAAGTTCATCAGTATCATTCTATATTCTACATTGTATCTAACTTTTGGGAAACTATTACTTTCAAGTTTTTTTTTAATTTAAAAAAAATTTTTTTTTTTTTTTACTATACTTTAAGTTCTGGGATACATGTGCAGAATGTGCAGGTTTGTTACATAGGTATACATGTGCCATGGTGGTTTGCTGCACCCATCAACCCATCACCTACATTAGGTATTTCTCCTAATGCTATCCCTCCTCTTGCCCTCAACCTCCTGACAGGCTCCAGTGTGTGATGTTCCCCTCCCTGTGCCCATATGTTCTCATGATTCAACTCCCACTTATAAGTGAGAACATGCAGTGTTTGCTTTTCTGTTCCTGTGTTAGTTTGCTGAAAATGATGGTTTCCAGCTTCATCCATGTCCCTACAAAGGCCATGAACTCATTCGTTTTTATGGCTGCATAGTATTCCATGGTGTATATGTGCCACATTTTCTTTATCCAGTCTATCATTGATGGACATTTGGGTTGGTTCCAAGTCTTTGCTATTGTGAACAGTGTTGCAATAAACATACATGTGCATGTGTCTTTATAGTAGAATGATTTATAATCCTTTGGGTATATACCCAGTAATGGGATTGCTGGGTCAAATGGTATTTCTAGTTCTAGATCCTTGAGGAATTGCCACACTGTCTTCCACAGTGGTTGAACTAATTTACATTCCCACCAACAGTGTAAAAGCATTCCTATTTCTCCAAATCCTCTCCAGCATCTGTTGTTTCCTGACTTTTTAATGATTGCCATTCTAACTTGTGTGAGATGATATCTCATTGTGGTTTTGATTTGCATTTCTCTAATGACCTAAATTTCTCTAAATGTAATGATGAGCATTTTTTCGTATGTTTTTTGGCCACATAAATGTCTTCTTTTGAAAAGTGTCTGTTCATATCCTTTGCCCACTTTTTGATGGAGTTGTTTTCTTCTTGTAAATTTGTTTAAGTTCCTTGTAGATTCTGGATATTAGCTCTTTGCCAGATGGATACATTGCAAAAATTTTCTCCCATTCTGTAGGCTGCCTGTTCACTCTGATGATAGTTTCTCCTGCTGTGCAGAAGCTCTTTAGTTTAATTAGATCCCATTTGTCAATTTTGGCTTTTGTTGCAATTGCTTTTGGTGTTTTAGTCATGAAGTCTTTGCCCATGCCTATGTCCTGAATGGTATTGCCTAGGTTTTCTTCTAGGGCTTTTATGGTTTTAAGTCTTACATTTAAATCTTTATCCATCTTAATTTTTGTATAAGATGTAAGGAAGAGGTCCAATTTTCTGCATATGGCTAGCCAGTTTTCCCAACACCATTTATTAAATCTGGAATCCTTTCCCCATTGCTTGTTTTTGTCAGGTTTGTCAAAGATCAGATGGTTGTAGATGTGTGGTGTTCTTTCTGAGGCCTCTGTTCTGTTCCATTTGTCTACCTATCTATTTCGGTTACTGTAGCCTTGTAGTACAGTTTGAAGTTAGATAGCGTGATGACTCCAGCTTTGTTCTTTTTGCTTAGGATTGCCTTGACTATACGGGCTCTTTTTTGGTTCCATATGAAATTTAAAGTGGTTTTCTCTAATTCTGTGAAGAAAGTCAATGGTAGCTTGATGGGAATAGCATTGAATCTATAAATTATTTTGGGCAGTATGGCCATTTTCACGATAGTGATTCTTCCTATCCATGAGCATGGAATGTTTTTCCATTTGTGTCCTCTCTTATTTCCTTGAGCAGTGGTTTGTAGTTCTCCTTGAAGAGGTCCTTCACATCCCTTTTAAGTTGGATTCCTAGGTATTTTATTCTCTTTGTAGCAATTGTGAATGGGAGTTCACTTATGATTTGGCTCTCTGTTTGTCTATTATTGGTGTATAGGAATGCTTGTGATTTTTGCACATTGATTTAGTATCCTGAGACTTTGCTGAAGTTGCTTATCAGCTTAAAGAGTTTTTGGGCTGAGACAATGAGGTTTTCTAAATATACAATAATATCATCTGCAAACTGATATAACTTGACTTCCTCTCTTCCTATTTGAATATCCTTTATTTCTTTCTGTTGCCTGATTGCCCTGGCCAGAACTTCCAATGCTATATTGAATAGGAGTGGTGAGAAAGGGCATCCTTGTCTTGTGCAGGTTCTCAAAGAGAATGCTTCCAGCATTTGCCCATTCGGTATGATATTGGCTGTGGCTTTGTCATAAATAACTCATATTATTTTGAGATACGTTCCATCAATACCTAGTTTATTGAGTGCTTTTAGCATGAAGGAGTGTTGAATTTTATTGAAGGCCGTTTCTGCATCTATTGAGATAATCCTGTGGTTTTTGTCATTGGTTCTGTTTATGTGATGGATTATGTTTATTGATTTGCATATGTTGACAAGCCTTGCATCCCAGGGATGAAGCTGACTTGATTGTGGTGGATAAGCTTTTTAATGTGCTGCTGGATTCGGTTTGCCAGTATTTTATTGAGGATTTTCGCATCGATGTTCATCTGGGATATTGGCCTGAAATTTTCTTTTTTTGTTGTGTCTCTGCCAGGTTTTTGTGTCAGGATGATGCTGGTCTCATAAAATGAGTTAGAGAGGAGTCTCTCTTTTTCTATTGTTTGGAATAGTTATAGAAGGAATGGTACCAGCTCCTCTTTGTACCTCTGGTAGAATTCAGCTGTGAATCTGTCTGATCCTGGGCTTTTCTTTATTGGTAGGCTGTTAATTACTGCCTCAATTTCAGTACTTGTTATTGGTCCCTTCAGGGATTTGACTTCTTCCTGGTTTAGTCTTGGGAGGGTGTATATGTCCAGGAATGTATCCATTTCTTGTAGGTTTTCTAGTTTATTTGCATAGAGGTGTTTATAGTATTCTCTGATGGTAGTTTGTATTTCTGTGGGATCAGTGTTGATATCCGCTTTTTCATTTTTTATTATGTCTATTTGATTCTTCTCTCTTTTCTTCTTTATTAGTCTGGCTAGTGGTCTATTAGTGGTCTATTTTGTTAATCTTTTCAAAAAACCTGCTCCTGGATTCATTGATTTTTTGGAGGATCTTTCATGTCTCTTTCTCCTTCAGTTCTGCTCTGATCTTAGTTATTCATTGTCTTCTGCCAGCTTTTGAATTTGTTTGCTCTTGCTCCTCTAGTTCTTTTCATTGTGATGTTAGCATGTTGATTTTAGATCTTTCCGGCTTTCTCATGTGGGATTTAGTGCTATCAATATCCCTCTAAACACTGCTTTAGCTGTGTCCCAGAGATTCTGGTACATTGTGTCTTTGTTTTCATTGGTTTCAAAGAACTTATTTATTTCTGTCTTAATTTTGTTATTTACCCAGTAGTCATTCAGGAACAGGTTGTTCAGTTTCCATGTAGATGTGTGGTTTTGAGAGAGTTTCTTAACCCTGAGTTCTAATTTGATTGCACTGTGGTCTGAGAGACTATTTGTTATAATTTCCATTCTTTTGCATTTGCTGAGGAGTGTTTAACTTCCAATTATGTGGTCAATTTTAGAATAACTGCTATGTGGTGCTGAGAAGAATGTATATTCTGTTCATAGGGGGTCGAGAGTTCTGTAGATGTCTATTAGGTCTGCTTGGTCCAGAGCTGAGTTCAAGTCCTGAATATCCCTGTTAATTTTCTCTCTCATTGATCTGTCTAATATTGACACTGGGGTGTTAAAGTCTCCCACTATTATTGTGTGAGAGTCTAAGTCTCTTTTTAGGTCTCTAAGAATTTGCTTTATGGATCTGGGTGCTCCTGTATTGGGTGCATGAATATTTAGGAGAGTTAGCTCTTCTTGTTGCATTATTCCTTTACCATTATGTAATGCCCTTCTTTGTCTTTTTTTTTTTTATCTTTGTTGGTTTAAAGTCTGTTTTATCAAAGACTAGGATTGCAACCCCTGCTTTTTTTTTTTTTTTTTTTTTTTTGGCTTTCCATTTACTTGGTAAATCTTCCTCCATCTCTTTGTTTTGAGGCCATGCGTGTCTTTGCACATGAGATGCACGTATTCTCCTGAATACAGCACACCAACGGGTCTTGACTCTTTATCCAATTTGCCAGTCTGTGTCTTTTAATTGGAGCATTTAGCTTGTTTACATTTTAGGTTAATATTGTTATATGTGAATTTGATCCTGTCATTATGATGCTAGCTGGTTATTTTGCCCATTAGTTAATGCAGTTTCCTCAGTGTTGGTGGTCTTTACATTTTGGTATGTTTTTGCAGTGGCTGGTACTGGTTTTTCCTTTCCATATTTAGTGCTTCCTTCAGGAGCTCTTGTAAGGCAGGCCTGGTGGTGACAGCATCCCTCAGCATTTGCTTGTCTGTAAAGGATTTTATTTCTCCTTCACTTATGAAGCTTAGTTTGGCTGGATATGAAATTACGGGTTGAAAATTCTTTTCTTTAAGAAGGTTGAATATTGGTCCCCACTCTCTTCTGGCTTGTACGGTTTCTGTAGAGAGATCTGCTGTTATTCTTTGGGATCTTCCCTTTGTGGGTAACCCAACCTTTCTCCCTGGCTGCCTTTAACATATTTTCCTGCATTTCATCCTTGGTGAATCTGACAATTATGTGTTTCGGGGTTGTTCTTCTCGAGGAGTATCTTTGTGGTGTTCTCTGTATTTCCTGAATTTGAATGTTGGCCTGTCTTGTGAGGTTGGGGAAGTTCTCCTGGATAATATCCTGAAATGTGTTTTCCAACTTGGTTCCACTCTCCCTGTCACTTTCAGGTACACCAATCAAATGTAGGTTTGGCCTTTTCCCACAGTCTCATATTTCTTGGAGACTCTGTTCATTTCTTTTCTTCTAATCTTGTCTTCATGCTTTATTTCACTAAGTTGATATTCAGTCTCTGATATCCTTTCTTCCACTTAATCGATTCAGCTATTGATACTTGCGTATGCTTCATGAAGCTCTCATGCTGTGTTTTTCAGCTCCATGAGGTCATTTATGTTCTTCTCTAAACTGGTTATTCTAGTTAGCAGTTCCAGTAACCCCTTATCAAGGTTCTTAGCTTCCTTGCATTGGGTTAGAACATGCTCCTTTAGCTCAGAGGAGTTTGTTATTACTCACCTTCTGAAGCCTACTTCTGTCAATTCATCAAACTCATTCTCCATCCAGTTTTGTTCCCTTACTGACGAGGAGTTGTGATCCTTTGGAGAAGAGGCCTTCTGGTTTTTGAAATTCTCTGCCTTTTTGCACTAGTTTTTCCTCATCTTCGTGGATTTATCTACCTTTGATCTTTGATGTTGGTGACCTTTGAATGGGGTTTTTGTGTGGTCGTCCTTTGTGTTGATGTTGATGCTACTGCTTTCTGTTTGTTAGTTTTCTCTTTAACAGTCAGGCACCTCTTCTGCAGCTCTGCTGGAGTTTGCCGGAGGTCCACTCCAGACCCTGATTGCCTGGGTATCACCAGCGGAGGCTGCAGAACAGCAAAGATTGCTGCCTGCTCCTTCCTCTGGGAGCTTCATCCCAGAGGGGCACCTGCCAGATGCCAGCTGGAGCTCTCCTATATGAGGTGTCTGTCAACCCCTGCTGGGAGGTGTCTCTCCATCAGAAGGCATGGGCATCAGGGACCCACTTGAGAAGGCAGCCTGTCCCTTAGCAGAGCTTGAGCACTGTGCCGGGAGATCCACTACTCTTTTCAGAGCCATCAGGCAGGAACATTTAAGTCTGCTGAAGCTGTGCCCACAGCCACCCCTTCCCCCAGGTCCTCTGTCCCAGGGAGATGGGAGTTTTATCTATAAGCCCCTGACTGGGGCTGCTTCCTTTCTTTCAGAGATGCCCTGCCCAGAGAGGAGGAATGTAGAGAGGTAGTCTGGCTACAGCAGCTTTGCTGAGCTGCGGTGGGCTCCACCCAGTCCGAATTTCCTGGCAGCTTTGTTTACACTGTGAGGGGAAAACCACCTACTCAAGCCTCAGTAATGGTGGACGCCCCTCCCCCCACCAGGCTTGAGCATCCCAGGTTGACTTCAGACTGCTGTGCTGGCAGCGAGAATTTCAAGACAGTGGATCTTAGCTTGCTGAGCATCGTAGGGGTGGGATCCACTGAACAAGACCACTCAGCTCCCTGGCTTCAGCCCCCTTTTCAGGGGAGTGAATGGTTCTGTCTCACTGGCATCCCAGGTGCCACTGAGGTACGAAAAACTCCTGCAGCTAGCTCTGTGTCTGCCCAAATGGCCACCCAGTTTTGTGCTTGAAACCCAGGGTCCTGGTGGTGTAGGCACCCGAGGGAATCTCCTGGTCTTTGGGTTGTGAAGACCGTGGGAAAAGCATACTATCTGGGCTGGATAGCACCATCCCTCACAGCACAGTACCTCATGGCTTCCCTTGGCTAGAGGAGGGAGTTCCCCAACCCCTTGTACTTCTCAGGTAAGGTGACACCCCACCCCGGTTCTGCTTGCCCTCCATGGGCTGCACCCACTGTCTAATCAGTCCCAATGAGATGAACCAGGTACCTCAGTGCAGAAATCACCTGCCTTGTATATTGGTCTCACTGGGAGCTGCAGACTGGAGCTGTTCCTATTCGGCCATCTTGCCCAGGAATCTACTGTCCAGTTTTAATATAGTATAAAAGGAGAATATTCATACTTATCTGAAGAGACTATTAGAATAGTAGTCCTTTTTCCAAGTACACACCTCTGTGAGACCAGATTTTCCTCATATAGTTCAACCAAATATATCACAACATATTACCTGAAGAAGCAGCTATGAAAATGTAGCTGTCCTCTATTAAGCCAGACATTAAAGAGATTTGCAAGCTGCGCATAGTGGCTCATGACTGTAATCTCAGAACTTTGGGAGGCTAAGGTGGGAGGATCACTTGAGCCCAGGAGTTCAAGACCAGCCTGGGCTACAAAGCGAGACCCCCATCTCACCATCTCTAAATAAAAATAGAGAGAGAGAGATTTGCAAAAATGTAAAACAATGCCACTCTTCTCGCTTTCTTTTTCTTGGAAAATACAATTATCTTTGATGAGGACGTCATTTTTGTGAACAGCAATGGCTTTGTTATTGTTATTTTTAAATTAATTAATAAACTTTTTAACATCTCAGTTATAAGTTTTAATGTGGTACATCTCAATAGATGTAACCACCCTAACAGAGGTTTTTTGGGTTCTCAATAACTTTTATGAGTATTTTAGAACTGCTGCCCATGCCATATCCTTCTTAGTCAATACCATCATCATTCCATATACACACTGAGCTTTCCATTGGCTGCAAGAAGAAGGTTCCAGTTCTCACCTCCCAACCGAGAAAGGATAGCAGAGAGAAGCTAGGTGCTTGCAGAACTGGAGGCCCTGGAGACAAATTCTCAGCCTTGAGGCTTTCATACCAAATGGGCTTTGCTTATCTAAATCCGCACAGAACACTAGAAGCCATGTAGCAAACTACTTTATCCACACCATGGAGAGAACCTTGGTCTTCACAGGTAAAAAGTCTCTGAAAAGCCATAGACAGCAGTCCTTGAGGGCCAATGAAAGGAGGATTTCCACGCCATGTCCTCACCCTAAGCTATCTCATCACCCTACAAACTTCCAACTTCTATCTTTAGAAAGATTTCTCAACATTGTACTGTCAGGCTGTCAAATCTCTTTCTGTTACCCCAGTGAAAATGCAATAGAAATGGAAGACCAGGCCAGGTGCGGTGGTTCACACCTGTAATCCCAGCATTCTGGGAGGCCAAAGTGGGCGGATCATTTGAGGTCAGGAGTTTGAGACCAGCCTGACCAAAATGGTGAAACCCCGTCCTTACTAAAAATACAAAAATTAGCCAGACGTGGTGGTGCACACCAGTAATCCCAGCTACTTGGGAGGCTGAGGCAAGGAGAATCGCTTGAACTCGGGAGACAGAGGTTGCAGTGAGCCAAGATTGCACCACTGCACTCCAGCCTGGGAGACAAAGTCAGATTGTGTCTCAACTAATTCACTAAGTAAATAAATAAGTAAATAAATAAATAATTAAATAAAAACAAAACAATACCAATACCCAAAACCTGAAAATCCATTTCAGTTGTTAATGAAGTCTCCCCAGCCTCTGCCAAAAAGGGAATGGCATTGCCTGGCACTCCATAAGATGAGCAAACTCTCAAATTCCACTCCTCAAGGCAGCCACACCCTCCAAAGCCTCTTGCCTTTTTTATCAGGTTTTTCCTGCACATTTCTTCTCCTTCCTCCCTCATTAAAAAAAACCCACCAGCTCCTCTTGGCTTTAGGGCTCTATCTTTTCTCTGTATCTCTCCCATTTTCCTACATAATTCAGTCTCGTTTTCTTCCCTTCTCTTCTTCACTCATTACATAGATCAATACAGATCAATGAAACAGATCAATGCAACAGAAACCTCAACACAAAAGTATCAGAGACTCCCCCTTCGAAGGAGAATGAGATAGGCTGAGAATACTAATATGCAAATCTTTTTGGACAAATCACTTTCTTTTCTAACAGACAAATGGCATGTAACTCCAAAGTCTTTTATATTTTTAAAGTGGTTACCCATGAAAGGTGTTTCTAAACTTGGATTTCTTAAATGAAATTCAGCCCCGTATCAGCTTTCACTGAGGGCTCTGCTTCAGTATTTTTCTTGACAGTATGGCTTCTCTGCTATTTCCTGTGCAAATAAGCACTTGGAATTTTCAGGGACAATGCTTTGTCATTAATGCATTGTCAGTGTTGTCTTGAGTTGTTGTCATTTGGGCTTGCTGCTATTATTCCGTTTTAATTAGAAATCTTTATTGGTTTGACTTCATCATTATCACTTTAATTTCTTGTGAGCTATTTGGTTTGTTATATAATGAGATGCCTATTAGCATCCATAGCATTTTTGGCCCATAATTTTTCAGTGCTCAGATTTAGGACAATGTGCAATGGTACAAATATGAACCCTTCAAACTCCTATTGCTAAGATTTGTGAGATGTTATTATAGATAATTACATAATGATAAGTATGCCACTTCTATTATTTTGTTGTTATATAAATAATCCCCTTGGAATGTCTTTGGACAGTGAAATTTTCTGGATGTTAGAAATGTTTCTTCAGCCGAGAAGTTGGAACAGGGCAGGTGGGAGTCACAGAGTTTGTGTCCCAAATAACTGATGTCAAAAATGTTTAAGATGCAATGATTTGTAGCATATGTTGCTAACTGCTAAATCAAAATCTCTGGTCTGAATTTTCCTAAGCCTTGGTCCCATATATTCACCATGTTCCAAAAGCAAACCCATCATTTCCCCAATAAAACCATCTTCCCACTCCCCACATCTAACTGACCCTGTATAGCTATTCCAGTCTCAAGAGACAGCATGTACAAGTCACCCACTTACAGACCTAGCTCCTTCCTCTTCCCCAGTCTAAGTCCCATGAGTTCTGTCTCCTAGATATTTCTTAAACCCATCCTTTTCTCCCCACCCCATCCTTTTCACAGGGTCATCATGGGCCACTTCATCCTAGCTCTTGTCCAACACCTCTCAGTCTCTATGCCCAGTGTATCTGCTTCCTAGGGCTGCCATAACCAAGTACTGGATGGCTTAAAACAACAGAAATTTACACAGCTCTGGATGCCTGAAGTCTGAAATCAAGTTGTTGGCAGGGCCATGGTCTCTCTAAAGTTTCCTGGGGAGAATCTGTTTCATGCCTCTCTCTTAGATTCTGGTGTTGCCAGCAGTCCTTGGTATTCTCGGCTTGTAGATGCGTCACTCCAGTCTCTGCTTCTGTCATCCCACAGCTTTCTCCCTACATGTCTCTGTGTCTTCTGCTCTTATAAGGATATCAGTCATAGTGGATTAAGGGCCCACCCCACTCCAGTATGACTCCATCTGAACTAATTACATCTGCAAGAATCTTACTTCCAAATAAGTTTGCATTCTGAGGTTCTGAGAAGAGCATGCACCTTTGGGGAGTCACCATCTGCTATGGTTCAAATGTGTCGCCCAAAGTACATGTTTTGGAAACTTAATCCCCAGTGCAACAGTGTTGGGAGATGAGGCCTAACAAGAAGTGATTAGGTCATGAGGGCTCAGCCCTCACAAATAGGATTAAAGTCATTATCACTAGAGTAGGTTAGTTATCACAAGAAAGGGTTGGGTGTAAAAGTGAGTTCAGCCCCCTCTAGCTTCTGGCTCCCTCACACATTCTCTTGCCCTCTCGCCTTCTGCTATGGACTGACACAGCACAAAGGCCCTTACCAGATGCCAGCCCCTAGATCTTGGACTTCTCAACCTCCAGAATTGTAAGAAATAAATATCTGTATTTATAAATTACCAGGTCTGTAGTTATTTTGTGATAGCAGCAAAAAATGTACTAAGACACTCTCCAACCCGGAGCACCCATGACTACAACTTCCTCTGACCAAAGGATAGGGGTGTCCTTGCTGTTTCCACTCTGGTTTGAAATCCAGTCTTCAACAAGTACTAAATTTCCATATGCAATTAGGTCTGTTTCCAGGTTTTTCTACTCTGTTCCATTGGTCAGTCTATCTAGGCATGTACCAATTCCACACCATTTTATTTGTAGAGGCTTTATGATATGTTGTAATGTTTTACTTTTAGAGGCTTTATTGTACATTTAACCTCAGCTCCCCACCCCTGCTGCTCATTTTCTTCCAGGTTCTCCTAGTAAATCTTCTGCATTTGTTGTTCTAAATAATTTTTAGAAGGTACTTGTCAAACTCAAATTAAAACAATAACTAGTGCTGATTTCTCTGGTTTATTGTGGTCAGAGAATGCTAGTTGTATTATTTGTTTCTTTAAATTCATTTAAATCTTTTTTTATGGGATGATTTGATCCACTTTTTAAATGTCCTATGTATTTTAAAATAAAGTGTCTTTATATATATATATATATATATATATATATATATATATATATATGATTTACCTTACACATGCTAATTAGATCTATCATATTCTCATTAACTTTTTTGTCCATGTGATATTCCTGCAATTGAGACAGGTGGATTCTAATATTAATGTATTTAACAACTTCTTCTTGACTTTCTCATTGATTCTGCTTTATCAATAAAGCAGAGGTTTATTGCTGGATGCCTAAATATTAATAACTGTAGTATCTTCATTGTGAAGATTATAAACTATGTTTATCTCTTAAAATGCTTTCTGATCTGAATTCTCCTCACCAGATACCTATCTTTCTTCCTTGAACTTTTATCCTTTTTATTTATGTATTATTTTACATAGTATAAGTTTGTCTATTCTTTAATTGTTAATGTCTCTGAATCTCTTCATTTTAGGAGTGTCTTCTATGTAGAGCATTGTGCTGAATTTTTGTTTGGTAGCCAAAACTCTAAATCTTTTTCTTTTAATAGGGTAAGCCTTTCTCCTTCTCCTTCTCCTTCTCCTTCTCCTCCTCCTCCTTCTCCTTGTTCTTCCCCTTTCTCTCTCTCTCTCTCTCTCGTTCACTCTCTCAATCATTTTCTTTATTTTTCTTCTTTCTTGATGGGGTCTCAATATGTGGCCCAGGCTGGTCTCTCAGCCTCAAGTAATCCTCCTGCCTCAGACTATCAAAGTGCTGGGATTACAGGCATGAGCCACCACACCTGGTACATTTGCTATTATTATCAGTGTATTTTGTCTCAGTTCTGTTATATTATATGCTTATGAGGATATATACAGATACTCCTTGACTTATGATGGAGTTATGTCCAGATAAACCTATAATAAGTCAAAAATACTGTTAAATTGAAAATGCATTTAATACCAAAGAATACCCACAGAAAAGTCAAAAAATTTTAAGTTGAACCATTACAAATTGGGGACCATCTATAAATACGTATACATGGGCCAGGCGAGGTGGCTCATGCTGTGATTCCAGCACTTTGGGAGGCCGAAGTGGGTGGATCACTTGAGGTCAGGAGTTAGAGACCAGCCTGGCGAACATGGTGAGACCTTGTCTCTATTAAAAATAGAAAAATTAGCTGGGCATGGGGGCACATGCTTGTAATCCCAGCTACTTGGAAGGCTGAGGCAGGAGAATTGCTTGAACCCAGGAGGCAGAGTTTGCAGTGAGCTGAGATCATGCCATCGCACTCCAACCTGGGCAACAGAGCAAGACTCCATGTCAAAAAAAAAAAGTGCATATGTATATGCATGTGTGTATATACATATATATGTGTGTATATATATACACACGTGTGTGTGTATATATGTACATATATATGTATATACATACATATATGTATATATGTACATATATATGTATATACATACATATATGTATATATGTACATATATATGTATATGCATACATACATATATGTATATATGTACATATATATGTGTATACATACATACATATATGTATATATGTACATATATATGTGTATACATACATACATATATGTATATATGTACATATATATGTGTATACATACATGTATATATGTACATATATATGTGTATACATACATGTATATATGTACATATATATGTGTATACATACATATATATGTATACATGTACATATATGTATATACATACATATATGTATATATGTATATACATACATATATGTATATATGTATATACATACATATATGTATATATGTATATACATACATATATGTATATATGTATATACATACATATATGTATATATGTATATACATACATATATGTATATATGTATATACATACATATATGTATATATGTGTGTACGTACATATGTGTATATATGTGTGTACGTACATATGTGTATATATGTGTGTACGTACATATGTGTATATATGTGTGTACGTACATATATGTGTATATATGTATGTGTACGTACATATATGTGTATATATGTATGTGTACGTACATATATGTGTATATATGTATGTGTACGTACATATATGTGTATATATGTATGTGTACGTACATATATGTGTATATATGTATGTGTACGTACATATATGTGTATATATGTATGTGTACGTACATATATGTGTATATATGTATGTGTACGTACATATATGTGTATATATGTATGTGTACGTACATATATGTGTATATATGTATGTGTACGTACATATATGTGTATATATATGTATGTACACACACATTTACATGTATTTTTAAATATACATAACAGTCTTCCAGTATATAGTCTTTTTTTTAGAGACACGGTCTTGCCATGTTACCCAGTCTGGTCTTGAACTTCTGATCTCAAATGATCCTCCTGCCTCAGCATCCCAAACTGCTGGGACTGTAGGCATGAGCCACCACACCCAGCCCTCAGTATATAGTCTTTTTGATTTTTTTATCTTTCTACTCTTTATTTTTAATCTTTTGGGATTCAGGAAGGTTTGTATTTTTGTACAAGTAGTTACTTTTATGCTAGTACCATTTTATAATACTTTGGTCTCTCCTCTTGTGACTTTTATTTATTGATCGCCTACTATTTTAAAAATATTAAAATTAGCTAGTAGTCTCTTCTTTACACTCTCATTCTTCTCCCTAGCTTCTAATATGAAATATCATTTTGCTCCCAGTTAATACCAATAAGTCCAACAATGAGCTTATCCTTTTCTTCATAAATGCTTCCCATTTTTGATAGCTGTACAGCATCAATATGGTGAGAGACCTGGGCTACCTCTCTCCTTATAACCATGAGTTACATATTTAAGCTCGCCAGCAGTCCTTTTGCCAATGTCCCTCAGTCATTTTAGTTGCCCACAACTCTTTCTCCATTAGAGCAAGGCTCAAGGTAACAATTGCCCTAAGTTCTTGCATATTCATGAGAATTTGTCTGTGGCCGTATTTATCCTTGAAAGAGAGCTTGGCTGGATATAAAATTATTGGTTCACATTTTCTTTCCTTGGGTATCTTAAATATGTAATTCTGTTGCCTTCTGGTATGAATTGTTGCTGTTGAAAAGTCTGATTACAATTTGAGTGTCTCTCCCTTAAAATGACTTGACTTTTTCATATGAATGTCCAAAGATTATTTTCTTTTTCCTGTCATTTTATATATTTTTATTAAAAGTCCTTAAGTTTTTTTCTCGAATATAGCCATTCTGTGTCAATGTAGACACATTGTTTGCCCTTTCAACTTTCAGTTTCAAGTGATTTATTTCAGGAAACTTTTCTTGCAAATTTTATAAAACATGGCCATGTAGACACATTGTAGGGGCCCCTTCCAAGGTCTTGGAAGGGGACAGTACAAGTGCTGGTCCCTGATGCTGAGGCTTTGTAATAAACCCACCTCTGTGAGGCCATCAGGGTTAATACTTCTAATTTCTATACTTCAGTGAGCTACTATTTTATTGAACAGTCCTTTCCTGGGGAACTCCTCTAAATCCTCTGCATCCTAAATTGTACCAAGAGGCAATTATGGCCAAGGGCTACCTCTTACTAAGCTGCAAAAATTTTAAACAGTAGGAGCATAATACACTCCAGGAATGACTGTTTTCCCACACCTCTGATGGCCATGCTCTCTCAGGGCTCTGTGTCTTTGGGCATCTTTAAACAGTGGCTCCAAGTCAGTGGATGTTTATTGAGAGGTCAATTATGCCCAGCACTGTACTAGTCACATATGAAAATTAGTTAATGGGAATAAAGTATATGGAATAATGTCTAGCACAGAGTAAATCATTGCTATTATTATTACTCTGAACAGACATAAAGGCTGACCCCAAGACATTGAGTGTCCTGAGCGACCAATATTGGTATTCACTACCTTTCCAATCTGACCCCCGGACCCTCTGCCTGCTGTGGACATTCAGACTTCTTTTCCATTATCTCCTGTAGTCTATTCTACTTTTTTTGTAATCACACCCTTATTTCTTGCTGGAAAACCACCTCCACCAAACTCTCATTCCTTGTTATTGGAAGAGACATGGCCTCATCCCAGCTCCAAGGGAAGCACAGGAGGTAAATCTCAGCCAATCCGTGAAGATCACATTGTTTTGGGCACAGTAATTGATTGAAGGATGAACACATGACCAATCAGAAGCAACAAGATATAACAAGATGTCTTTTAGCTATCCAAGGAAAGATATACTATTTTCTGCTGAGAGAATGAAGGGTCTGACTTGCACACGTATGTTTATAGTAGCACAATTAACAATTGCAAAGATGTGGTACCACTGACTAA
Source organism: Gorilla gorilla gorilla (assembly GCF_029281585.2). Lineage (NCBI taxonomy): Eukaryota > Metazoa > Chordata > Mammalia > Primates > Hominidae > Gorilla > Gorilla gorilla. Next base: position 139,058,810 of record NC_073232.2, read on the forward strand.
GTGCCCATTGACTGAGTGGATAAATAAAATGTGGTGCATATACACCACAGAATACTACTCAGCCATCACAAGCAACGAAATGATGTCTTTCTCAACAACTTGGATTGGAGCTGGAGGCCATTATTCTAAGTGAAATAACACAGGAGTGGCAAACCAAAAACCATATGTTGTCACTCATAAGTGGGAGCTAAACTGTGAGTAAGCAAAGGCATACAGAGTGGACTTAGATGCTCAGAAGGGGGAGAGTAGGAGGGGGATTAAGAATTTTAAAACTACACATTAGGTACAATGTACACTACTCGGATGACAAGTGCACTAAAATCTCAAAATTCACCGCTCTATAATTCATCCATGTAACAAAAACCACTTGTACGCCAAAAGCTATCGAATTAACATTAAAAAAATTAAAATAAAATGTTTCACCCTCAAACTCACAACCATTTAAAAAAAAAAAAAGGGCCAGGTGCAGTAGCTCACGCCTCTAATCCCAGCACTTTGGGAGGCCGAGGCGGGCGGACCACTTGAGGTCAGAAGTTCAAGATCAGCCTGGCCAACACGGTGAAACCCCGTCTGTACTAAAAATACAAGAATTAGCCAGGTGTGGTGGTGTACGCCTGTGATCCCAGCTACTCAGGAGGCTGAGGCAGGAGAATCGCTTGAACCCGGGAGGCAGAAGTTTCAGTGAGCGGAGATGACACCATGCACGCCACCCTGGGCAATGGAGCAGGACTCCATCTCAGGAAAAAAAAAAAAGACAGAGAGAGAGACAGAGAGAATGCAAGGTCTGGAGCTGTTGCAGCCCCTCTGTGACATGAGAGAAAAGACTGTCTGGGATGAAGCCCATAACTGAAGTCAAACAATAAGAAGTAGAAACACAGGGTCTGGACATTTTTTGATGAATGTCCAGATGGATACCTAAAGCTACGCCTGGCTCTCACTCATGTGAAACAATAGATTCCTTCTATCTTCAGCTGGTGGGTGTTGGGGTTTGTTATTTACAACCGAAAGTATTAAGTGGCACACAATTTGCTCATGTTTTCTGTAATTTTACTATTAAAGAACACTGAAATATCCCTCCGTAAGACACTGGGGATTTTAGCTAAAGTGAAAAGGTCAAGACACAGCCGCACACTCTGCCCCTCTCTCTGCCTTTATCAGCTCAGAAACAGAGCTCTGAGATAGCAGTGCCAGAGGATCTAGGAGCTGACTTCACTCTCCCCATAAATTGTCTTTCCCACATTGTCTTGCCTTATAGAAGCCTGAAAATACTCTCTTGTCTTGTCACTATAGAAGATTTATGGCTCTTTGTTAAAATACTACTTAAGCAAGGCCCCTAAGCCACTGCCTTGAGAAATAAATACTTTTGAAGTGAGGCCTCTCCCCCATGATGGGTAGAACATGCATTAACAAAACTTTTTCTTTTGTTTATCTGACTTTTGCTTCCAGGAAAGCATCTCAGCTAAGAACCTATAAAGGGAAAGGAAAAAAATTATGTTTTCTCCCTACACTATCTTCTGTGTGTCTCCATAATGTTCCACTTTTCTACCTTTGTTCAGCTTAATCCTTCTATCTGGGATGGCCTTTTGCTCATTCCTGCATATCTGAAATTCTCTTCATTTTTCCAGAGTTTAGGTCAAGTGATGCCTTTTCTATAAGGAATTTAGTAAAGTCTTCAGGGAAGATGAGGCATCAGCTCAGCAACTGACTCCCAGATGGTTTAAGAGACCAATGTTCTGTGTGTTGCACTTGTACCTTTCTTATAACTGTGTAACTGTTTTGAATTTTTCATAGATTCAAAGAGTGTAAGCTCTTTGACAGGCTTGTCATCAATAGAGAGACCTTCACAACCATATTATTAATATAATAACACTCGGCCAGGCGCAGTGGCTCACGCCTGTAATCCCAGCACTTTGGGAGGGCGAGGCGGGTGGATCACGAGGTCAGGAGATCGAGACCATCCTGTCTAACATGGTGAAACCCTGTCTCTACTAAAAAAAAATACAAAAAATTAGCCGGGCGTGGTGGCGGGTGCCTGTAGTCCCAGCTACTTGGGAGGCTGAGGCAGGAGAATAGCATGAACCTGGGAGGTGGAGGTTGCAGTGAGCCGAGATCACACCACTGCACTCCAGCCTGGGTGACAGAGCAAGACTGTGCCTCAAAAAAAAAAAAAAAAAAGTATGTATATATATATATATATATATATATATATATATATGTAAACACTCTTCCTATTGGGGTGGATTTGAAATGGCCCAAAACATGTCCGTTCTCTTAGACAAGGTAGATGGGCCCCTTGTCAAATGCGCAAAGTATTCAGGATTTATCCGCATTCCTCACACACAGTAGGTACTCCACAGATGCTTTTTGAATGAATGAATGAACAGGGATGGGTTCTACACACAGGCATCAATGCATTAGTTGTGTTTGGAAATCCATAAATCATTTTTCTATTTTATGTGATGTAAGAAAAGATTATTAGTGTTCTAGGGTCTTATCCCTCCATTCAAATAGGAGAGTAAAAAGGAGATTTTGTATCAACTGAAATAACTTTGCTTCCTCACTATGTAACGGGATAATTGAAGATGCACGCAAGACTAATGGATTCTTGATGAAAGAAAGGGATGCATGAAGACAGCCTGATATCATTGCACAGTGACAAGAGCAGCAGTTATTTATCAGAAAAATAAATTGGATTTGCCTGGCTCGTGGCACTGCCCCATTGTGATGCTAAGTACACCTTTGCAGCAACTCGTCTCGTTCTCCTGGGCCACCCTCTGCTTTGTCTTCTCTCATTTGTTGGTGCTTCTTGCATCAGATGGCCCCTCTGCCTGACCCTATGTACGAGTGCAATGAGGTATACGGGCGTAAAACCCACCAACTCCATCACGGGTATCGCACCTCAGAAAACAGAAAATTTCCACTCTTTGAGTAACCAGCAGGAGATCATACTCAGCCTGGGCGCTACAGGGCTGACCTCAAATTCTAATTCCACTTAGAAAGCCTTGACTCTGACTACTGTCTCAAAAAGGTGCTGTCAAAGTGCCTGGCGGGGAACTCTCACCCCGTATCTCATGTTGCAGAAAGAGAATTACATCAGGAGTTCAAAAGACCCCATATCCGGTCCCATAACAGTGCTTATATGACTTTGATTAATTGTTCAACATCCCCAGGTTTCAGGCTGCTGATCTGGGAAGTGGATACAGCATTAACAGCCCTAAGTTCTTCACAGAGTCATAGTGAGGGTCAAACGTATGTGAAAATGCCATGAAAGAAAAGCAGCTTCCAGTACTCAAAAAATCTATCAATATGTAGATGCTAGAGCAGTAGTTATAGAGGCATGAGACATCACAGCAAAGAGAAGATAGAATTGATTAAGGAACTTTGCAGCAATCTCCAGATGAAATGGAATGGTGGCCCTCCGCCAAGATAAGCCTGGCCCTCCCCCATGTCTGTGGTTGATAGTATCACCAAGAAGGTGTTTATTGGACAAAGCTGTATAACATAAAGTCTAATTTTAGCATACATTAATTTAACCTGCATCTCCAACAGGTAACATCTGTGGCATCTGGTGATGTTTGGGACAACAGAGAGGTCATCTATGGAAATGGTGTGTGGTGTCTTCATTTCTCTCCCCATCTAGGAAGACATGGCTCTTGGCATCTTTTCTCACCTGCTTTTACATTCTGCTCGGTTGTGGCTCTCCCTCTTTTGCGTATTTTCTCTTTCACTACTTTCCTGTCTTCAAGCCACAGACACACTTAGACACCCCCTGCACAGAAAGTCAAACCTCTGCAATGCCAGCCACCTTTGCAAGCTGAAGGAGTCTCCCCTTCCTTTCCCCATCCCTTAGGTGCGTGTTCCACGGTCTAAACATTCTGCCTCCTCAGTCTCCGGATAGCCTTGCACCAGAACTGCTTCCTCAAAGCCCCCACTGACCTCCTCACCTCCTCATCAGGTGGTCTTTCACCCTCACCGTCCTTGACCCTGCTGACCAGCCACCCCTTTCCTGGTGCTTCCCCTTCCCATGAAGCACCCTGTGCTCCCCTCTCTGGGCGTTCTCCCAGCTTTCTCAACTGGACTTCTTCTCTATCTTCCCCCATGGCCTCCTAAGTAGAGAGCTGTCCCTTGGCCCAGCTCTTTCCCACTCTCTCCATGTCGACTTTCTTTGACCTTCTGAGACCTCCTAGTCCCCAGCTAGCACTGCTCTGAAGAGGACTCCAGCGCGTGAACTCTCCTGGCTCACTGCCAGCTGTGTGGAGTGTCTCCCATGTGTCCTAACCTGTGTGTGCCAGCAGACACCCCTGCTCACCATCAGCCCACTGAGATGCTTATGCCCCTTACACCGCCTGCTACCTCGAACTCTATATTTCTATCAGGTAAGCCAACATCCTTCCAGCCACCCAACCGTGGAGTTATCTGCAGTCCTCCTTGCATTCTTTGCCAGCCCTGGAAATTATTTCATTCTTTTTGCTGCAAATCATGCTCAAGCCATTATTGCAGTTCTCCCAAACACTAACCTTCCAACTGCCTTGCCTCCCACCCCAAGTATCTCTTTTTTCTTCTTTTTTCTTTTTTTTTTTTCTCCCCCAAGCCTGTCTTGCAAGACTGCAAGTGCAGCTTTCATATGAGGTGTCAGAAATTAAAGCAATTCATCACAACGTCTGAAGTGTCTATTTTTTCTAACACAACTGCCTGGTCCATCTTCCTAAATTATAACATATAATTCCCAAATTCAAAAGCTACTGTCAGCCCCCACAGCCACTTCTCACATTGCTCTCTGTAGAGTTCAGTCTCCTTCTCTTGGCATCTGAGCCCCTTGCAAGTCTTGTCCCAGCCATTTTTGCAGCTTTATTTCCTACTCCCCTTCACATGGACTGCATATTTCCTCATAAATGGAGTATCTGCCACTACCCAAGCAGGCCCTGGACTGCCCTACCTCTAGGCCTTTGCTCACACAGGTTCTTCCTGGAGTACCCTTCCTCACTTTCCATCACTATTTGTCAAAATCATTTGAGGCCCAGCTCTAATCCACCTGCCAGGAAGCCTTCCCAGATTCCTGCTTTTCTGTCACACTCATTAAAACCATGGGCATACATGCCCCATCTTTTCACTAAACTATAAATTCCTTTAGAGAGCAGGCCATACCTCACCCACTGATGAATGAGTGCTACCCAGCCCATGCTACCGACACAATAATTATTCGGTCTGATAAATTCATTTGCTGAAATAAAATCTCCTGGAGTCAATTCAAAACCTCCCCTGAAATTAACCTTGATCCCTTTCTTCCAATGTTCTCAAATTTTTCTTAGAACTAAATTTCCTCTTTTGAATTATCTAGGTAGACTTGCTAGGTGTCCGGTGACCACAACATCCATCTTGAAACTTCAGGAAAGAATAATAATCCAATTCAGATGAAATAATAGAATAATGTTACATGAAGGGATGTTTGTGAACTATAAAATGCCCAAAGGAGAAATGCTGCTTGAATATTTAATTAGCAGTGATGCAAGTGATATGGTTTGGCTGTATCCCCACCCAAATCTCATCTTAAATTGTAGTTCCCATAATCCCCATGTGTTGTGGGAGGTAATTTAATCACGTGGTAGGGGGCGGTTACCCTCATGCTGTTCTCGTGATAGTGAGTGAGTTCTCACGAGATCTGAGGTTCTTATAAGGGGCTTTTCCCCCTTTTGCTCTGCACTTCTCCTTGTTGTCACTATGTGAAGAAGGATGTGTTTGCTTCCCCTTCTGCCATGATTGTAAGTCTCCTGAGGCCTTCCCAGCCCTGCAGAACTGTGAGTCAATTAAACCTCTTTCCTTTATAAATTACCCAGTCTCCAGTATTCTTTATTAGCAGCATGAGAATGGACTAAGACAGTAAGAAACTGAAGGAGCCACAAGGAGAGCCACTCCTCCTGACATTTCAGTTCCCTGAAAGCTTGGGGTCTCCTGTTTCTATGGCCAGGGAAAGAGACAATTCATTTCCAGTGTAGAAATAGAAGATTTGCTAAAGTAAAATGAATTGGGCAAGTCGGCACATTGATAGGGTGGAGAGAGCCAAACAGACTCTGAACGGGACCAGCTTCAAGAGCATGCGGCCGGGCGCGGTGGCTCACGCCTGTAGTCCCAGCACTTTGGGAGGCCGAGGCGGGCGGATCACGAGGTCAGGAGATCGAGACCATCCTGGCTAGCACAGTGAAACCCCGTCTCTACTAAAAAATACAAAAAATTAGCCGGGCGTGGTGGCGGGCGCCTGTAGTCCCAGCTACGCGGGAGGCTGAGGCAGGAGAATGGCGTGAACCCGGGAGGCGGAGCTTGCAGTGAGCCGAGATCGCGCCACTGCACTCCAGCCTGGGCGACAGAGCGAGACTCCGTCTCAAAAAAAAAAAAAAGAGCATGCAACTTGGGCAGGCGTGCACAGCCCAGTGCTCAGAACAGAGCACTGGCTTAATGCTTGACTGTTGCCATCTTGAAATTTCTAATTTTTGAACAAAGACCCCACATTTTCATTTTGCACTGGGCCCCACATATTACACAGCCAGTCCTGGTCTGGGCCTTTGATGTCAGTCAGAGGACTGAAGGATGTAGAAGCGCTGAGGAGGTGATATCAGTGAGCTGCCACATATCTAATGTCACTTGATTAGCACGGAGGGGAATTCTTGCCCTAAGGGAAAAAGTTACATATTTGCTAAAAAACATGATTCAAGCTACTGCTCTTCTCTTTCGTAAGCCAGCCTGTGAAGACATTATAGGAAACTTTCTTGTCTAGAGGAGGGAGGAGTAGAATTTCCATTCAACTAAAGGTTTCCATGTGGAATCACAAGACCAATTAAAAGTTACAATATGCAAATGTCTCTGGCATGTATGCTCATAAATGTGTTTACAAATACTCCAGGGTGGCATGTCTTGACTGCAAATTATGCAGCCTCTAGTCTTTTGGAATATTTCTCAAAATTTCCTTTCAGAAAATGGCATTATATGGCCATAAATAGTTTACATCCACAACCTGCAAGTTTCCTTCAGTGGAATATCTTAGTAAGGGATCATGTATGTCTATCACACCTGTGAAAGCATTTCTCTGTTAATTAGAAGAGCTAAGAAACCTACATTTTCTAGGCAAATGCCTGCACTGGAGAAACTACAGGGTTTAACTACAATATTTGTCTTGTGACTCATTTTGGCTTTGACAGTTTGACTACAATAATTATCACTTTCTTAGGCAATATTTAATGAAGATAATAAGATAATCCTGTGCACTACTGCACTTTCTCATTGAATCTTTTTAATCCATTATAGTAATGATAGGAAAAAAAACAGTGAAGTTGTTATTAAGCTAACTCAAGACTGAATTTTTATATACGTTACCAAAAAAAAAAAGGTGCTTCATAATATATAATTTTAAAGTGCAGATATACCATATTTATTTGTGTAGTGGGATTTTAAAAGTTATCTGAATGAAAACACTAACATTCTCTTTTGGGGTGATGGGGACTTGCTCTCATTATTTAGGAAAATATCTTGATCAGCTGCTTGTGGAGTTGAAGGAAAGATCCTCTCACTCAGGTTGACTTAGAACAAGTCAACAAGACACAGGTGAGCTGCTCTGTATGGTGGCGTCAAGGAGACGAGAGAAGCCAGGAGAGAAAGGTTGAAGGAGAGCACCCCAGGGACTTTGAAACAGAGAATGGCTATTATAAGATTCAATTTCAAGTTGCAAATCAATTCTGTCTCCCCAACTTTCCTTCAAGTCCACCGCCCCTACACATGCCTCCAGTGTGAAAATCAAGGGAGGTACAGAGTTACGCACTCAGAGTGGCTGTGAGCAGACAGACCCTTGGGGCCTGCCAAAGCAGAAACTGGGATTTGCTGAAACCTCGGGGAACATATCCAGACCCTGGGGCTGCCCTGAGTTTCATATGGCCTCTCCTTCAATATTACCTCTAATTTTCAAAAAGAAAGTATGTTCCCCAGGAAATTCTCCCCAGTGAATTTTTTTTTTTTTTTTTAAGATGAAGTCTTGCTCTGTCATCAGGCTGGAGGGCAGTGGCGCAATCTCGGCTCACTGCAACCTCTGCCTCCCAGGTTCAAGCAATTCTCCTGCCTCAGCCTCCTGAGTAGCTGGGATTACAGGTGCACACCACCACCTCCAGCTAATTTTTGTATTTTTAGTAGAGGTGGGGTTTCACCGTGTTGGCCAGGATGGTCTCGATCTCTTGACCTCGTGATCCACCCATCTCGGCCTCCCAAAGTGCTGGGATTACAGGTGCGAGCCATCATGCCCAGCATTTTTTTTTTTTTTTTGAGACAGTCTGTCTCTGTTGCCCAGTCTGGAGTGCAGCGAGATGATCTTGGCTCACTGCAACCTCCACCTCCTGGGTTCAAGCGATTCTCCTGCCTCAGCCTCCCAAGTAGCTGGGATTACAGGCATGCACCACCACACCCAGCTAATTTGTGTATTTTTAGTAGAGATGAGGTTTCACTATGTTAGCTAGGCTGGTCTCAAACTCCTGACCTCAGGTGATCTGCCTGTCTTGGTCTCCCAAAGTGCTGGGATTACAGGCATGAGCCACTGCACCCAGCCTGTTTTTAATGATTAGAGAGATCTACTATGACTGTCAACGGAGCTTCCAACTCCTGCTCTACCTCTCCCCCAAGGAAAGACTTTATCTTGAACAAGCCCACAAAAGATGAGAGAGGAAATGGCCCCCACTTCTGCAATGGGTGCCTTCTCTTCTCACTTTCTCAGTAGGAACTTCAAGCTGGTTAGATTTTCTGTACTCTCAAGCCCTATGGAAAAACTCTGCAAGAAACTGGGGCGAGAGGAACCACCAGCACCTTCTTCACTCAGGGTTAAAGTCCTTAAGGCTCAGTCTTTCCTTCTCCCTTCTTCCCCAGCCGCATCCTGGAAATCTTAAACACACTCACCAAGTGGGCCCTCTTCCTCAGCTTCCTCTCAACCACCCCATATTTAAAATGTGTTTTTTGAGCACCAACTCTGAGTAAGGTACAGACCTAAGGCAGTCTTGCTTAAAAGCAATTTTTTTTCCTTTTTAGGAAGAAATGGCTGAAAGAAGAGGAAAATACTGGAAAACTCACCCACTAGAGTAGCTATACTAAATAATCTTATCACTGTAACTTACAAACAGCCTGAGGCTAAGGCCCCTTGCTCTAAACACCCATGACTCACCACCCACTGGTACACTCTAAAATCACCTCCTCTACATTTCTGGATGGTTCCTCTCTCTAGGGTCTGGGAGATGATGACCAAGTCCATTTCACTCCAAAACTGCATAACAAGATAGCCTGAGGTGAAATGAGTGGCTGAGGGTTTTTTGTACCTAGATGAAGAGAAACTGGGAAACTCGTTTCCATGTGTGAACAGTTTTCTTCCTGAGTGGGATGTGCCTGAATTTGCATTTTGATGTAATCTCTTCTTAGTTCTAGGGAAACATGCCAAAGGTCCGTACAAAATCCATGGAGCAAAAAGACTTTACTAGAAAGGAGGGGTTTGAGAAAATGTGGCTTTGGAGTGCCACGTAGCACTGCATAATCATCCCAGACGCTGTTATTTTTGTGGGCAGAGCTGCCAACTCCGCAGGGTGTTGGTGATAGGAAGGCATTTCCCTCCTAAGTGATGGTTGAAACTGCCCTTTGCCCATTCTTTTGTGTCTTACAGCGCTGCAAGTATGTTCTTAGAGCAACTGTTGGACCATGAGGATGGGATGTCAAGGTCTAGAGGAAGGATACACAAGGGTCGTTCTTCACCTCACCCCAAGAGGGGAGACTCACTAAGACTCCAGCCTTACCTCCCCCAGCCAAGCCTGGAACACAGGCAGGATTTAAGACCAGGTAACCCAGCTTGGAGAAATGTATGCATTTCCTGTGGCTGGCAGTGGGGCAAAACAGTGGCCCTAAAGAAATCAAACCTGGGTGGACTTCTGACTCAGGTGAGGGGGGAAATGTCCTCCTAGTCCTGGGGTCCAGGACCAGTTTGGCTTGGAAGCACACAGCTGTGAGACAGAAGCATGCTGGGAGCCCATGTCGGGGTGGGGGAGTTAAAGAGAGGACCTGTGCGGGGCTTGTATATGACATTGGATTGCCTATGGGCAATCATAAGGGTCAATCACAGGGGTCAATCATAGGGGTTGCCTATGATCATGGATCACTCAATATTTTTCTGGAAGTCAGAAACTGGTCTTTGTTGTGCTGTAGGACCTAGAGGAGCCCATGGGAAAACCCAGCTCAGCCCTTGTACGAGTTTCCTATTGCTGTTGAAACAAATGACCACAAACTTAGTGACTTCAAAGAATACAAATTTACTCCCACACTTTTGTAGGTCCAAAGTCACCATAAGCTGTCTCAGAGGGCTGAAATCAAGGCCTGTGTGTCTCCTAGAGACCTTAGAGGAGAATTTGTTTCTTTGTATTTTCCGCCTGCTAGGGGGCTCCTGCATTCCTTGGCTCATGGCTGCCTGACACCAACTCTGCATCCACGGTCACATCTCCTCTGACTCTCACCTTCATGCCTTATGAATATGCTGGGCCCACCTGGATAATCCACAGAAGTCTCCCCAAGGCAAGATTCTTAACCACATCTGCAGAGTCCCATGTAAAATAATCGTTTCAGCTTAACAGTGAATCATTGTTTAGTATAAGAGGACCCAAATATTGCATGGGGCATACTTACACTAAAAATTTGTCATTGTTTATCTGATATTTGAATTTAATCAGACATTCTGTATTTTTATTTGCTAAATCTGGAAACCCTTGAGGAAATCACAGAAATACTCTGGAAGCATCTGGAAAAGAAGGTACTTTGAGGGAGCTAATGTCCTACAATGAAGCCATTAGACAGTTTTGCTTGTGCAATTTACATTATACAGGATTCATCAGTTTTATAAATTACATTCATAGTTTCCTGAACACTTTATTTCCACATTAATATTTTTCTGATCTTAATTGTATTGTCTTCTGTAACATAGGCTTTTCTGCATTTTGAAATTTGCCCAGTTTTACCCAGATACTAAATACATATTTCAAAAATGTGATTCTAACCAACATATCCAGTTGATTTTTTTTATTTTCATAAAGCAAAATAAAGACACCACCTGTTGCCTTTAATGAACAGATGTGTGGCCCCTACAAACTTCTGAAGGAACCATTTACTGTGGAATTCCTCTTGGTCATCAGGAAGATCAAGACAATATGACTAACCAGCTAGGTTCCTCATGCATCGGAAAATTCCCAGACATCTTTTACAAAATGCTATGATTCTTCAAAAAGCATTATAGCCTGGGTATTGAAAAGAGTTTCAAGTAAATTGATACAGCAAGGAAGCTTCCCTATGCAGTGGGTAACCAGAAGGGTGAACAAGCCTATGGTGATGATTGACATCGTTTTTGAAGAGGTTTGAGCTCTTCCTTGAATTACACAATAACCTGAGCTATCTAGACCAACCCTGTCCAATAGAAGTAACTTTAGCCACACACGTAATTTGAATTTTCTAGTAGCCACATTTTTAAAAAAGTAAAAGGAAACAGGTGAAGTTCATTTTAATGATGTATTCTATTTTACTCAATATATCTGGAATATTATTCTTATAACACGTAATCAATATAAATAATATTAATGGACATTTTTACATTTTCTTTTTCCCACTAAGTGTTAGAGATCCAGGTTGCATTTCATACTTCCAACATATTGCCAGTGCTCCACAGCCACATGCAGCTGGCGGGCTCCGTGTTGGATAGGGCAGCCCTAGATTACACCAAACACCCAACCAACACAGTACGTTTTCTAAACACAGAAGCCCAAGCAAGCCAGGCACTGGTGCTGATGTATGCCACTAGATTACAGAATTCTAAAAAATCAGGGAACTTTTTTTTTTTTTTTTTTTTTTTGAGACAGTGTCTCGCTCTGTCATCAGGCTGGAGTGCAGTGATGCAATCTCGGCTCACTGCAACCTCCGCCTCCCGGGTTCAAGTGATTGTCCTGCCTCAGCCTCCCCAGAAAAAACCAGGGAACATTTTAAAATCCAAAACAGTTACCCCATTTGTTTCCATTGTCATCCCTTCACACATTGAAGATGAGTGCTCCGATGCACAAAGGCAATTAATTGCAATCAAGCAATTAGGAGAAAACGTTATGTTAATTTATTCCTTTACACCTACAGGAAGAGAGATGCAATAAATTCAACAGCCCGAGGCTGAGGATGAGAAAAGCCATCTTTTTAAAAAAGAACAAGTTTCTAACATGCCTCAAACATAAAACAGCTTTCAGTCCTGTGATGGTGACAAGATATGGCATTTTAAAGCTTCTGGAACAAATTGAAGTTTGGGGTCCCGGGGACCATAAGCCCTAGAGAAGAGGGGCTCAGGGGGAACGCTTGACCTTCCTGGATGATGGCATCTGGGAAGAAGAGTAACATGGGACCACTGGGGAGGAAAAAATGGCTTCTGTTCCCTAGATGGCTCATGAGTATGAGCCTGCACTGTCCTCCCAGGAATGAGACTGTCCGACACTCTCAGACACTTGGGAGACTTGAGGCCATGGCTGGGAGGGTGAGTGGATGACATATAAGGTATTCAGTGAAACTCCTTTATCACAGAAAACCAGTTGTTCCAGTCAGACTCATACCTGGAATTTTTACCAAAGCCTCTCTGTTAATGGCATCCACCAGGGAGGACGCCGGTGCCCGGTTTAAGCAAGCACCTAGCTTTGCTTCCACGTGGCAGTACCTGTATATAAGAATTCACTGAAGTGTCAAACAAATGCTCCCAAGTCTACAGTTCACATATTCCATCTTGAGGTTAATAAAACAGGCCTTCGAAGTCAGAACTGTTTCTTTGGAGACAATTTCTCTGAAGACAATACCTTGAAGCGTGAGGGTTTTCACCATGTACAAGATCACTTGAGCAGACTTAGAATCATAGCTATTAGAGCATTCCTACAACGGTAACAGGAACAGAACTCCCATGGTACTTATTTGAGGGAATCTCCACGTTCCATAGAAGAGAGGCTGGTCTAACTTCTCAGATATCCTTAGATGCCATGACTTGTGTTCCTGGTCTGAGTGCCTATTACCAATGTATGTGACATTTTGGACTCATTTCCATGTTTCTTACCAAAAAAGTTAACATTAACTGAGCTGCCAGCAACATTCTGAATATTTAGGTCTTCAAAGCACTAATTGGTGTGGGCAGGGGCACAGATAATTAGCATTACAACTGCTGGCTAACATCCTGCTCTGTAAGATCTAAAGGTGTCATCTGCCTAGTGATAACAGCTGCATTATATTTAAATAAGAACATGGAAAATAGAAGCTTCTCTCCCGAAGGCTCTTCACCATGAGATGCCATCTCCAGGTCGCCTTCTGTCCCAGGAAAAGAGGCCAGTGTCAAATCACTGAGCCTAATCATTTAGAATACATAGCTTTCTTTTGGAAGATTTCTGTTGAGGGTGATTTTTGAAAGAGGAAGTACAGAAATAGGATTCATTGACTCCAAGCCTCTTCTTGTAGCAATATGGCCTCCAAAGTTCATGGAGTAATCTTCTCTTTGCAGTTGGTTTTGGGGCATAGAGAGAGTTGCAGCCTTTCCTGGCTTTACACCATCCTAATCTTAGGAAGACTTCTGACTCTGGGTGGAGCTGGTTGTACACTGACTCATGGGCCTTGATTTTGGGAATGAAAGCCACTTACATTGGTGCTTTTAGCAACTTCCCAGGGACTCAAACTGCTATAGTCTAAAGGGAAATAAATGCCTTAGCCTGCTGCCATGGCTGCTACCGTGCACCAGAAAAACCTAGTGAATAGGACATGGAGCTGCTACTTTTCCCAGGGAACCACCCAGCTTTTTAAGGCATCTAATATAAAGTCAGAGAATGAGCTAAGTCAGAGCTACTCCAGGTGTGACCCAGGGACCCACAGCTTCAAGATCACCCGAGAGGATGTTAGAAATGGGAAATCTCAGGTTCCAAGCCAGACCTGCAGAGTCCATCTTAACAACTCTCCAAGTGACTCCAATGCTCACTAAAGTTTAAGAAGCACTGAAGCACTGGGCTAAGTTACAGGTTCATGGCTTCTCTTCCATAAAACATTAAGCCCTAATATAATCAGCTTCCTGGAAAAAAAAAGTGAAACAAATATTCTTTATTTCTATGTATTCATTCAAGATTTGGTTGGGGCCAGGAGAGGTGGCTCACACCTATAATCCTAGCACTTTCGGAGGCCAAGGCAGGCAAATCACCTGAGGTCAGGAGTTCGAGACCAGTGTGGCCAACGTGGTGAAACCCTATCTCCACTAAAAATACAAAAATTACCCGGGTGTGGTGGCGGCCATCTGTAATCCCAGCTACTTGGGAGGCTGAGGCACAAGAATTGCTTGAACCCAGGAGGCGGAGGTTGTAGTGAGCTGAGATCACACCTCTGCACTTTAGCCTGGGTGACAGAGGAAATTCTGTCTCAAAAAAAGAAAAAAAAGACTTGGTTGGCAACCACTATATGTCAGGCTATGCTAGACCTGGAGATGCCGTGAGAGCCCACCCTGCTCATGCCCGGTGATGGCTGTACAACATTGTGAATGCACTTGATGCCATTGAATTATACAGTTAAAAATGGTTAAAACCGGGGGGGAGGGGGAATTATATGGCAAGCCAAAAGGAAAAAAAAAACCCACAGTCTAAAAAGTAAAAGAAAGAATTAGAACCCGACTCAGGTATACCCCTAATGTTTGAATTATCAGGTAAGCAATGTAAAATAACTACAAATATTTTCTGAAGGACTCTAGTGGAAAAAGTAGACAACATGCAAGAACTGATGGTAAATGTAAGCAGAGGGATAGACATTCTAAGAAAAATCAAAAGGAAATGCAAGAAATTTTTTAATTGCTGTTAGAAAAATGAAGTTTTTTTTTTTGAGACAGTCTGATTTTCTTTTTTTGAGACACAGTCTTGCTCTGTCAGCCAGGTTGAAGTGCAGTGGTGATATCTCAGCTCACTGCAGCTTCCATATCCTGGGTTCAAGCGATTCTCATGCCTCAGCCTCTGGAGTAGCTGGAATTACAGGCACATGCCACCACACCCAGCTAATTTTTGTATTTTTAGTAGAGATGCGTTTCACTGTGTTGGCAAGGCTGGTCTCGAACTCCTGGTAATCCACCCACCTCGGCCTCCCAAAGTGCTGGGATTATAGGCGTGAGCCACCACACCTGGCGGAAGAATATTTCTGATGGGCCCATCAGAAGACCGCACATGGTCAAGGAAAGAAATCAGTGAGCTTGAAAATAGGTCAATAGAGATTTCCAAACTGAAATGCAGAGAATGAACAAAACAAAACAAAACAGAACATCCGAGAACAATGGGATAATCTCAAAACGTGTAACAAAGACACAATTAGAATAAATGGAAGAAAGAGAAAATGGAGTGGAAGAAATATGTGAAGTAATAATGGCCAAGAACTTTCCAAAATTAATGACAGACACCCAATCGCAGATTTAAAATCTCAGAGATCATCAAGCAGAATAAATAACAAAAAACTATACCTAGGCATATCATATTCAAACTATAGAAAACCAAAGACAAAGAGAAAACCTAGAAATAAACCTGAGGGAGGAGAAAAAAAAAAACACACTTTACCTACAGAGGAACAAGGATAAGAATTACAGCAGATATACATCAGAGACCATAAAAGCAAGAGAGAATAGAATGAAAAATTTTCTGTTGAAAGGGTAAAATAAATCCGCCAATCTAGACTTCAATATTCGAGAAATTATCCTTCAAAAGTGAAAAAAATAAAGATTTTTCCTATAAATGTAAACTGAGAAAATTCATCACCAGCAGACCTGTCCTGCAAGAAATATTAACAGATTTTTTTCAGGCAGAAGAAAAACGATATAGGTCAAAAACTTGAATCTACACACGAAAAAAGGAAAAGCACTGGAGAAGAAATAAATGCAAGTAAAATAAAATCTTTTTCTTATTTCTAATTGATATAAGTAATAACTATTTGTTTGAAGTAATATTAACAATGTATTGGGTGATTATAGCAAATGAGTAAGTGAAATGAATGATAGCAATGTCTCAGTATGGTAGGGAGGAATTAGGAATTCACTTTTATAAGATACCCTTACCACACATAAAGCAGAATAATTTTATTTGAAGGTAGACATGGATGATATTGTAAACTCTGAGAGCAACCACTAATTTTTTTTAAAGATGTGTAATGATATCCTGAGAGATTAGATAAAATAGAACCATATAAAATCTTCAAGTAAAATCAGAAAAGGCAGAAAAGAAACCCCTGGCAATGAACAGAAAATAGTTATAAACATGACTGACATTAATATTAACCCAAATATAGCAATAATCATAAAGATGAATTGTTCAAATATTATAATTAAAAGACAGACTGTCAGAGGACAAAAAGACACAAGTATATATTATCTATATGAAATTGACTTTAAATATAAAGTTTAATGTAAAAGTATAGAGAAATACAGACCATGCTAATACTATTCTAGAGAAAGCAGGAGTTTCCATTCCCTGCAAGCCACTGAATAACAAAGAAAAAGTAATGAAAAATTTAAAAAATAAAAAAGAAAGTTGGAGTAGCTATATAAACTTCTAACGAAGAAGATTTTAGAACAAGGAAAGTTTTTAGTGATACTACATAATGATAAAGGGGTCAATGATCTAAGAAGACAGAACAATCCTTAATGTGTATGCACTTGACAACCAAACATTAAAATACACAAGGCAAAAATGGATATAAATGAATAGAGAAATATAACAAATCCATTACTATAGTTGGAGAGTTCAGTACCTTCCTCTCAGTAATTGATACATCAAACAGATAGAAAATCAATAAGGATATAGTAAACCTAAACAATACTACCAATCAACTTGAATTATCAGTTAATTTGATTTAATTGCCATTTATAGAATACTCCATCAAACAACAGCAGAATACACATTCTTCTCAAACTCACATGGAGTATTCACCAAGATAGATACATTACGGGCCACAAAACACACTTTAACAAATTTCAAAGAACAAAAATAATATAAAGTGTATTCTTAGACCACAAAAGTATTAATCTAGAAATTAGTAATAGAAAGATAGTTGGAAATCCTTAAATATTTGGAAATTAAGCAACACACTTCTAAATAATACATAGGTACAAGAGGATGTGTCAGGAGAAATTTAAAAATATTTTGAACTAATTGAAACTGAGACTACAACTTGTCAAAATTTGTGGAATGCAGTAAAAGCAGTGTTTAGAGGAAAACATATGACATTAAATGAATGTATTAGAAAAGAATAAAGCTATAATATCAATAATCTAAACTTCCATCTTAGCAAACTAGAGAAGGAAGTACAATTTAAATCTAAAGAAAAGAATAATGAATAATAAAAATTGGAGCAGAAATCAATAAAGTCAAAAATAAGAAAAATAATAGAGAAAATTCTATGAAGCCAAAAGCTGGCTCTTTGGAAAGAGCAATAAATTTGATAAACCTCTAGCCAAGCTAACCAAGAAAAAAAAAGAAGACACAAATTACCAGTATCATAAATTTAAAAAATTTCATCACTACTGGTCTCATGGATATTAAAAAAGATAACAAAAGGAGACTACGAACAACTCTTTCTATGCCCACAAACTTGATACTTTAGATGAAATGAACTCATTCCTTGAAAGGTACAGACTACAAAAATTCACACGGAGATATAGGTAGCCTGAATAGCCCTATATCTTTCAAAGAAATTTAATCAATAATGAATAAGCCTCCACAAAAAAGCACCAATTCAGATAGCTTCATAGGTGAATTTTACCAAATATATAAGGAAGAAATAATGCCAATTCTCCACAATATCTTCCAGAAA
The DNA here is from genome assembly GCF_029281585.2 of Gorilla gorilla gorilla. Classification (NCBI taxonomy): domain Eukaryota; kingdom Metazoa; phylum Chordata; class Mammalia; order Primates; family Hominidae; genus Gorilla; species Gorilla gorilla. Next base: position 139,076,690 of record NC_073232.2, read on the forward strand.
ATAAAAGCAGTAAGATCACCCCTAATCGTTCTATGAGGCCAGTATTACCAAAATAACAAAATCATATGATAAAAACATTACAAGAAAGGAAAATTACAGACCAATATTTCTCATGAACATAGACTCAAAAATTCTCAAAAAGTATTAGCAAATCAAATCAACAACATATAAAAGAATTCTGTTTCACAACCAAGTGGAGTTTATTCCAGGCATGCAAGGCTGGTTCAATATTTGAAAATCAATGTACTCCACCACATCAACAGACTAAAGAAGAAAAATTATATGATCATATCGATTGACACAGGAAAAGCATTTGACAAAATCTGATACCCATTCATGATTTAAAAAAAAATAACTCTCAGCAAATCAAATCAAGAACTCAATCCCTTTTATAACAGCTGCAAAAAATAAAATACTTAAGAATATACTTAACCAAGGAGGTGAAAGATTTCTACATGGAAAACAACAAAACACTGCTGAAAGAAATCATAGATAACACAAACAAATAGAAACACATCCCATGCTCATGGATGGGAAGAATCAGTATTGTGAAAGTGACCATACTGCCCAAAGCAATCTACAGATTCTATGCAATTCCCATCAAAATACCATCATCATGTTTCACAGAACTAAAAAACAATCCCAAAATTCATATGAAACCAAAAAAGAGGCTGCATAGCCAAAGCAATACTAAGCAGAAAGAATAACTCTGCGGTCATCACATTACCTGACTTCAAATTATACTACAAGACAAAACAGCATGGCACTGGATAGAAATAGGCACACAGACCAATGGAACAGAATAGAGAACCCAGAAATAAAGCCAAAAACTTACAGCCAACTGATCTTCAACAAAGCATACACACATAAAAATTGAGGAAAGGATACCGTATTCAATAAATGCTGCTGGGAAAACTGGCAAGCCACATGTAGAAGAATGGATTCCCATCTCTCACCTTATACAAAAATCAACTCAAGATGGATCAAAGACTTAAATCTAAGACCTGAAACCATAAAAATTCTAGAAGATAGCATCAGAAAAATTCTGGACATGGGCTTAGGCAAAGAATTCATGACTAAGACCCCAAAAGCAAATACAACAAAAGCAAAAATAAATAATGGGACCTAATTAAATGAAAAAGCTTCTGCACAGCAAAAGAAATAATCAGCAGAGTAAACAGACAACCCACAGAGTGAGAGAAAATATTCACAAACTATGCATCTAACAAAGGACTACTGTCCAGAATCTACAAGGAACTCGAACAAATCAGTAAGAAAAAAAAAACAAATAATCCCATCAAAAAGTGGGAAAAGGACATGAATAGACATTTCTCAAAAGAAGATATATAAACAGCCAACAAACATATGAAAAAATGCTCAACATCATTAATCACGGTAAATGCAAATTAAAACCATAATGAGATACCACCTTACTCCTGCAAGAATGGCCATAATTAAAAAGTCAAAAAACCATAGATGTTGGCATGGATGTGGTAAAAAGGGAATACTTTTATGCATCTGGTGGAAATGTAAATTAGAACAACCACTATGGAAAACAGTATGGAGATTCCTTAAAGAACTAAAAGTAGGACTGTCATTTGATCCAGCAATCCCACTACTGGGTATCTACGCAAAGGAAAAGAAGTCAGTATATGAAAAAGACACAAGTGCATGCCTATTTAGAGCAGCACAATTTGCAGTTGCAAAGATATGGAACCAACCTAAGTGCCCATCAACCAGTAAGTGGATAAAGAATATGTGATGTATATACACCATGAAATACTACTCAGCCATAAGAAGGAATGAAATAATGTCTTTTGCAGCAACTTGGATGGAGCTAGAGGCCATTATTCTAAGTGAAGTAACTCAGGAATGGAAAACCAAATATCGTATGTCCTCTCTCATAAGTGGGAGCTAAGCCATGAGGATGCAAAGGTATAAGGATAATATAATAGACTTGGAGGACTCAGTGGGTAGGGGAAAGGTTGGGAGGGGGGTAAGGGATAAAAGACTACATATTGGGTGTAGTGTACACCGTTCTGGTGACAAGTGCACTAAAACCTCAGAAATCACCACTAAAGAATTTATCTATGTAACCAAAAACAACCTGTTCTCCAAAAACTATTGAAATTTTAAAAAAAATACCTCTCAGCAAACTAGAAATAGCAGAGAACTTCAATTTGATAAAGTACATCTACAAAAGTCTATAGCTAATATCATACCTAATAGTGAGAAACTGAACACTTTCCCCCTAAAACCAGGAACAGCTTAATATAGATATAGATGGTTACATATAGCAATATTTATAAATGTGTACATACATGTGTACATATTTATATACACATAAATATGCACATATAAATGTATATATGTACATGTATAAATGTGTACATACATGTGTACATATTTATATTTCTATATGTAACCATCAGTATATATACATCTGCTGCTCTGTCAGCTGAGAGGGTATAAGAGGTGACACACCAGTAGCAAGAAGCACAACTAACATTCAAATTTTGGTTTCTAATATCATTCTACAGTGAAATAAAACAGGGCTCCTTAAGACATGGTTGATTTTAGGGCTGGGTCAAGAAATACACAGGATGAGCCTGGAGGAACCTGTAGTGCAAAAAAGTACTAAAAAAAAAAAAATGAAGAATGCAGGTGTGTCAAAGAGACACAGGAGCCAACTGAAAGAGCACCCAGTGGCCCGCACTGCAAAAATGTGAACAAAATAAAGTAGCATTGGATTATAACCTGAAGTATAAAATGAATATGCAGCATTCATATCAATGTAAAAAGAAATGACTGAATATATAAATAGGAAAGAATAGACAAAGCTTCCATTCAAAAGAATTCTAAATAACTTATGTGGATGCTCTGCCCTTAGGGGAGGGGCGTAACTCCTCACTCCTTAAGTGTGGGCTGCATATGGTGACTTTCTGCTAAAGAGCACAGTAGGGAAAGGGAGAGAAGTGGAAAAACCTGACAAACATGACCTCAGCCAGGTGATCAAGATCAATATCAACAGTGACAAGTCATGTTGATAGTATGTACACTTGATATGAGAATCTTATAATCTTAATAAAGAGGGGAACTAAGTTCCTATACCATCCTTGCAATGATTCTGTAAATCTGAACTATTCTTTAAAAAATTTAGTTTAAAAAAGAATCAAAGAGACAGGAAAACCCAAGGTCAAAGTTCAAAGAACTCACACAACTCTGAAATCCAGCCAACTCATTTGCAAAAAAATAAAAAATAAAAAGTCTATCAAGTTAATTAAGAGTGACAAAGAGTTTTAGCATCACGCACACCATAATGCTTATGCTGAACTTGATTCTGAGCTAGATGGGCTTAAGTGTATCAAATTATAGGCAAGGTGCTGATACATACCATGCTATTTAAGAATCAGGTGGAGTGGGGATAATATCTTAAGAGAATGAGGAACTTGTTTTTTAAAATGCTACATCGGAACATGAAAGCCCAGATATGTATGCTGGCCAAATCCAAACAGTGATGGGAAAATAGAATCCCAAACATTTTGCTGCTAATTTGTGGCATTCTTGTAACTAAATTGAGCAGTTTGAGGAACACCAGGGAAGAAAGATAAATCATAAAAATGGACCTAAGGAGATTATAAACTGAGCCAGGCACTAATTAGCCCCCTCACCCCAACACTTGACGTTGCCCCATCGCCCCTTCCCCACAGATTTACACCACAGCACCCGCCTCCCTGACAGCCACTCTCTGCTCCAGAGAGAAGGGTCACGCCAAGGCCTAAGAGCTCCACCACTCAGGGAACATTCCAGCACACGGCAGGGCTCTGCCAGCATGTGATGCCAACCAGAGGCCAGTTCAACTCATCTTTCTTGGACACCATTCCTTGCTCAAGGGGGTCTTGGGAATAGCCCTCTTGCTAGGAGAGCATTCTCGTTAGGTGGGAAGTTTCTTTTTCACTCCAGAAACATTAATTAAGCATTATGTGCCAGGCACTAGTCTGACACTGGTGCTATCAAGAAAATAATCTAGGACACCTACTTTAAGAAAACCATGCAGTGGAGGAGGCCATCATGTCAACACACTGTACAAGAGAGGTGCTTCCAAGAGCAGAAGGCCTCGAGCTCTGCATGGGGAGCAGGGATGGCTCCATCAAGCCAAGAACATCTCAGATCCATGCACACATGGATGTATAATCCACAATGAAAGCCCGATGAAAGATAATGAAAAATAGGAAGCAGTGGTACAGGGTGGAAGTAATTGGGTCCAGACACTAAGAGAAAAAGGAAGGAAAAGGAGAAACAAGTGATCATGTGAGCTGGAAGGTGAATGAGAAGGCTTCCCTTCAGCTGTGACGGGCACCTGGGATGTAAGTAATCATGGATAAAAGGCACAGATGATATTCCATGTGGGCAACATGGGGAGCAGGGCCTGAATTAGCACTGCCTGAGGGCATGAGGGAGAGGAGGAAGAGGACAGAAGATCAGTGCAGACTTGAGCATCATGGAGAGCACCGTCCAGCTCAGAGGGGCCTCGGGAGAGCTGGGAGAGGCCAGGGCTGGGACTCAAGTCCGCACTGGCATCCACCCCAGACAGACTCAGAACCCTCACCAGGTACACAGGTGAGCTCAGCCCCTGAACAGCCTCTTGGTACTGCATGGGAAGCCAAGACGGGCCCAAACTTTCAGGTCGCTCCAAGGAAAGCAAAGGTGACCCACTCCCAGCCACAGAGGCCAACTTTGCAAAAGCTCCTAACCAAAGGTCAGAACAAAATAATGCCAGGTGACATCCTCACTTTAGAGGTGATTTTCCACAGTCATAGAGTCCCTTTGTGGGAGGGGGCTTCAAAGTCATCGGATTGGTCACCTATTCCTGCAGAAGGTGGAAATGTTAATGACAAAGGCATGCAATGTGACAAACAGAAAGAGAAGGAAATGGCCAGTCTCCGCTCCAGCCCTGCTCTCTGGCATGTCACCTACCCGGGGACAGGTATTTTAGAGGGTGCTGGAATATAACAGGGGATAAAACAGACAAAAATTTATGCCCTCCCAGAGCTTATATTTTAATGACATCTATAAATTGCAGATACCACTAGTGCCTCCTTTATAGAATTGTCATAAAGTTAAAGTAAGTCATGTACCACCACAATGATTGCTTGATGGTGAAAGAAAAATATCCCCAAGGCTGGCGTATATTCTCTGTAACTGGGACCCAACAAACAGGGGTGCTGGTGATTGGATCCCACTGGGCTTCACTGCTGGAGCACCTTACTCCTGTGACCCCACTGGCCGCACTCCCACCCCACCAGCCGTTACCTTCCCGGATTCCTCTCCAAATGTATTCCCGTGCATCCTAGGAGCCCCGCAATCCCTTTCTCAGCCAGCTTGCATCAAAAAGAAACCTTTTTTTTTTTTTGAGACTGAATCTCCCTCTGTCGCCCAGGCAGGAGTGCGATGACCCAGTCTCGGCTCACTGCAACCTTTGCCTCCCAGGTTCAAGCGATTCTCCTGCCTCAGCCTCCCAAGTAGCTAGGACTACAGGTGCCCACCACCACACCCAGCTAATTTTTGTATTTTTTGTAGAGACGGGGTTTCACCGTGTTAGCTAGGATGGTCTCGATCTCCTGACCTCGTGATCCACCCACCTCGGCCCCCCAAAGTGCTGTGATTACAGGCGTGAGCCACCGCGCCTGGCCGAAAACATTCTTTAGCAACCAAAAAGAAAAAAATTTGGTGTTTTGCCCATAACGTGTCATTTTTTTAAGTAGCCTTCCTTTATAGACACTTCCATTTACACCCTGTAGGTTTTAAACAAAGATAATTAAATGGCTCTTTCAAGGCAAAGACCAACTGGTGTGATAGAAAATTATAGTTAAGCACAAGCTTCTAATTGAAATATGCAACTTACCAGACCAAGTACCTTTTGCCAAAGGCAATAGCTGCTGAGTCCATTTTCACCATCAAACATGGGAACTAAATAGCTGAAGGACCTTGAACAAGCCCAAAAGGTGATCTCATCCAAACACACTTGCAGGACTTTCTCTGCGTCCTCACTTTCAAGCATTGGGTGCCTCGAAGCAATGCAGCTTCGAAGTCTTAAGCTTCTTGTCTGGGCAAATCGCCAACCCAAAGGCCCAGCAAGGAGTTTGTTTGTAAAGGTGAGCTCCTGCTGGCAGTCACAGGACTCTTCAGCTACGCTTTCCTGCTTTGTTCTGGAGAGAATGCCAGGCCTGGGACCGACAGTTCCAAGAGAAGGGCTCCTGGGAGTTGAGGCCCAGCCAAAAGATGCCGTGTGTGCAGGTGAGCATGACGAGGACAAGCACAAGGCCACTGCACCCATGCTCCGTCCCTTGTCTTGATCCTCATTTGCTAAATTCTCCAGCTCAGCTGGGACTCACAACCCAACCTTCCCCACTGATCGCCCTCTGCTGTATTTTCCCAAATGCTCACACCTGTTCCTGCTGGCAATGATGAACTTCACCTGAGCCCTGTGTCCCAGAAAAGAAATCCTGCCCCCATCGATGCTTTTGCATTAGGGGAGGTGGCTCGCTGCAAAGAGCCACCCTTCCGCATAAGATTTAAATAAGCAACCCCTTGTTTATCTGTGACAAAGCCAGACACAGACCCTCACAGACACAGAGAATCCTGATTCTCTGTCTCATAAATGATCAGCTGAACTCTTCCTCCCCACTGACCAACCTGGACAAAAATGCCCACGGACTTGACTTGACCAGATGTTCCTCAGGCTTCTCTCCCCAGGCCCCTACAGTTTGGTTTAACCTTAAGCATTGGAGCAACAAACAACCCCTTCTTAACGGCCCCTCATGAGAATCAGCTGACCTCATGGAAAAATATTCCTTGATGCGCTGTCAGTCATCAAGGCGCTGGATCCACTGTCATTCACACACCCAGTTCTTTCTAGCCTTGTTTACTCCTCCCTGTAAAAGAAAACCATTTTTCTGCTTGACCTTAGACAGCTTGCAGAGCTCATGGTTGGAGTATTCTCTTTATTACAATAGCACCCTCCCCCATTGCAATAACCCCCACCCCTCCATTGCAGTACCCCCCTCCTCCTATTACAATAGCCCCCTCCCCCTGTTGTGATAGCTCCCCTCCCTCTCTTGCAATTGTCCTTTTCTTAGTCCATTCAGACTGCTGTAATAAAAGACGGTAAACTGGGTGGCTTATAAGAGAAACGCATTTCTCACAGTTCCAGAGGCTGGAAAGTCCTATATCAAGGTACCAGCAAATCTGCTTTCTGGTGAGGGCCCGTTTCCTGGTTCAGAGCTACTAGTGCCTTCTCACTGAGCCCTCATTTGGCAGAGGAGATGAGGGAGCACTCTGTGGCCTATTTCGTAAGGATGCTAATCCCATTCATGAGGGCTTTGCCCCCATGACCTAATGACTCCCCAAAGACCCCACTTACCGATACCATCACCTTGGAGGTGAGGATTTCAACATAGGAATCTGGCAGGAGACAGAAGAGTTCAGACTATAGCAGTCCCCTTCTTCTTAGCCCAATCATCCTAAAGAAGGTCTCATTACAGTCAGTTCTCTTCCTACCTAAATCCAGATGCTAATCTGGATTTCTACCTGCCACGCTAGTTCCCATCTTCCACACACCCTTTCCGTCAGCCTCCCTTGTCCTTGATGACCTGGAAAGATCTGATGTACCTTCCATGACTCAGCTCACCTACTCCTTAGAGCCATCCCTGAATACCCCTCCTCCCCAACTCAGCCCAATGGAAAGTGGATGGTTAATACCCAGGTTGGGAGTCTGGCCGACCATGGTACCAACTATTGCATGTTTGTAAGGGCACACAGCCTCAAGCAGGTCTTTTCACCCCTCAGAGCTGAGCTTTCTCCTTTACAAAATGCTGTTAAAGATGCTTTCCTACCAGGAGGAGTAAATGGCCATGAAACCCAAAGCCAGCAGACACCTTGGGGCTTCCCAGTGCCTCCTGGCTACTGGTTTCCACGTGGCGGGAGCCTGACAGGACAATAATGATAGTCTATTTTGTCGATTTGTTATGCACTTGCCTGAGTTAAGGCTGCATAAACTCATTAAAATATCCATTTTAGGCCGGGCACAGTGGCTCACACCTTTAATCCCAGCACTTTGGGAGGCCGAGGCGGGTGGATCACCTGAGGTCAGGAGTTCGAGACTAGTCAGACCAACATAGTGAAACCCCATCTCTATTAAAAATGTAAATATTAGCTGGGCGTGGTGACGGGCGCCTGTAATTCCAGCTACTTGGGACGCTGAGGCATGGGAATCGCTTGAACCTGGGAGGCGGAGGTTGCAGTGAGCTGAGATGGCGCAACTGCACTCCAGCCTGGGCAACAGAGCAAGACTCTGTCTCATCAAATAAAATATCCATTTTGAAAACTATTGCTGGTTGGTGCCATAACTCATTGTGGTAGCACTATTAACTGCTCCTTCATAAATGCACTATGTATACAAACAAAGTCTCTCCCAGCATGAGATCTATGGGGAGGAAAAATTCTGGAAGATGTTCCAAGATGGACAAAGGTGACCCCTCATCTTACGCTGAAGCCAGAGAAGTTGAGGGGCTTGCCAAGTTCACATCACAATAACCAGGGTCACGGATATGCCTCTAAGGTAAGTTTTACTTGGCTAGCACTGTTTTAGTTTGTTTTCTTATAAAATATGGTTTTTCAAATTTTATTTGTATCCATTTAAGGGGTAGTAGTAAAGTCTGAGCTTTTAGTGTAACCATCACCCAAACAGTGTACTTCATACCCATTAAGTAATTTCTCATCTCTCACCACCCCCACCCTTCTGAGTCTCCAGTGTCTATTACTCCACAGCCTGTATCCATGTGTACATATCACTTAGCTCCCACTTATAAGTGAGAATATGTGGTATTTAATTTTATGTTTCTGAGTTGTTTTGCTTAAGATAATAGCCTCCAGTTCTATCCATGTTGCTGCAAAATATATGATTTTATTATTTTTATGGCTGAGTAGTATTCCATTGTGTACCATACTTTATCTAATTATCCATTGACATACACTTAGGTTGATTTCTTATCTTTACTATTGTGAATAGTGCTGCAACGAACACATGAATACAGGTATCTGTTTGATACAATGATTTCTTTTCCTTTGGGTAGATACCCACTAGTGAGATTGCTGAATCAAATGTAGTTCTGTTTTTAGTTCTTTGAGAAACCTCCATACTATTTTCCATAGAGGTTGTGCTAATTTACATTCCCACCAACATCTCTGCATCCTCCCCAACATCTGAAATTTTTTTATTTTTGAATAATAACCACTCTATTATAAGATGGTATCTCATTGTGGTTTTAATTTGCATTTCTCTGATGATTAGTGATGTTAAGCATTTTTTCATATATTTGTTGGTCATTTGTGTATCTTCTTTTGAAAAATGTCTATTCACGTCCTTTGCCCAGTTTTTAATTGGGTTTATTTGTTTTGCTGTGCTTGTTGAGTTGCTTGAGCTCCCTGTAAATTCTGGATATTAGTCCCCTGTTAGTTTCATAGTTTGCCAATATTTTCTCCCATTCTGCAGGTTGCCTGTTCACTTGGTTGATTATTTCTTTTGCTGTACAGAAGCTTTTTAGTTTAATTAAGTCTGATTTGTCTATTTTTGGTTTTGTTGCTTGTGTTTTTGAGGTCTTAATCATGAATTATTTGCCTAGACCAATATCCAGCAGAGTTTTCCCTAGGTTTCTAGTAGTTTTACAGTTTCAGGTCTTACATTTAAGTCTTTAATCCATCTTGCATTGATTTTTGTATACTTTGAGAGACAGGGGTCCAGTTTTAGTCTTCTGAATATGGCTATCCAATTTTTCTATCAGCATATGTTAAAAAGGATGTCCTTTCCATAGTGCTTTTGTCACCTTTGTCAAAGATTGGTTGGCTGAAGATACATGGCTTTGTTTCTATTTGTTTCTGTTGTTCTTTATTCTGGTCCATTGGCCCATGTGTCTATTTTAATGCCAGTACCATGCTGTTTAGGTTACTATAGCCTTGTAGTGTAATTTAAGTTAGGTAACGTGATGTCTCCAGTTTTGTCCTTTTTGCGTGGCATTGCTTTGGCTGTTTGTGTTTTCTTATAAATCTGAACTTGAGCAATCTCAATTCTGGTGGGCTAATCATTCAAATGTATGTCCCCTATTGTTCCACAGGCCCAACATCCACTGACTTACCCCCACCAGATCCCCATGGTTGGCATCTGCAGGTATCCTGTGGACATTTTAGCTTCTGACTTCAAATCAGGTCTCCTGCCTCTTCAATCAGTGGCTTTGCTGTGAGACATGATGTCCCTGGCTGGCTGGGAACACCTTCACCTGTTACTCAGAAGAGCTCTGCACCAAGTCTGCATTGCAGGCCAAGAGAATCTATCAGGTGCTCAAGAAATTCGTTCAGAAGTCCAACATGCAAAAATTCACTTAACTTCAAAAGCATGATTTTCCTTTCTGACATAGCCTTTCTACTTTTAGAAACATATCTTAAGGAAATATGGTCCAAAGAAAATGTGTATAATGATGTTCATCAGAATGAATCGAATACCCAAAAAATGGAAACAATTTAGACGTCTAGCAATGTGGCACTAAGCACATAATTTATAGCCAATCAGAAACTATATTGCCATTAAAAATCATATCTATGCTATAATCTGATACATTTAATAACATATTAATAGCACATATTTAAGTGGGAAAAAATTGCAGTAGATCCAGTTTGCTTAGATTCCTGATTCCCCCACCTCAGGGGTCTTGGCTGCTTGCTCAATGGGAGTCCCAGCTGCTGCCACCATGACCTAGTTTCCTGCTGCCTCAGCCTCCCCAGGCAAAGGCTGGGCTCAGGCTCAGGCCCCACTGCTCCATCAATAAACCCATATAGGCCATGGAACTGCCTACTGCTCCCAGGCCCAGATGAAGCCCTGGGCCACGGGGTGGGAGCTGGTTTTACCAATGGCTCCCTGTAGAGGGTGGCAACAAAGCACAGAAATGCCAGGAAGCCGATATACCATAGGGCAAAATTTGACCAATAAGAGGCAAGAGATCAGAAAGAGCCTTGGATAAGAATCCCTCCCTCCCAGTCCCTAACCAACTGTCAAAAGACAGCCAGCTGAGTGTTCCTGCAAAGTTCTTGAAAGCTCAATAAGGTACCACATCATATTTGGTTTTTGTTTTTTCCTGCCTCCTTCCCTTTCCCCTCACTGTTGTTGCCCTGGGATTGCACTTCCCAGTAAAGCCTTAGCAAATAAGCTGGGTGTCTGGGCTAAAACAAAAATCTAATAAATATTATACATGTATATATATACACACACATGTGTATGAGAGAGAGAGAGAATTGGGGTCACGGATGATTTTTATTTCATTTTACATTTTAAATTTTAATAAATTTTAATATTACATTTATAATATTTAAAATTCATCCTTATGAGTGTCATCCACTGCAAATTTTAACCACCCCAACAGAGGTAGCCAACTGAGAGCTGGAGAGAACAGTCTTCAAAATTGTCCTCACTTCTCATACCAAGTGCAAGTTTGAGGAGATTCCCAAAACCACCCTCAGGTTTGAGAATTCTCTAGAAGAACTCATAGAACTCACTGAAAACTGTTACATTCATGGTTATCATTTATTACAGATAAAGGATACAAAGTAAAATCAGCCAAGGAAAGAGGATCCTGAGCAGAGTGAAGGAAAAGTCCCTTCAAGTGTGGAATTTCTGTTGTCCTCGCCCTGTGGACTTGTGGACATGCACACTGTGTGATGAAGATATACACAAAGTATTGCCAGTTAGGGATGCTGACCCATGTCTCAGTGTCCAGAGTTCTTACTGGGACTCCATCGTGTAGGCACGTAGCTGTGATCTCAGTCTCTAGCTCCCTGGAGGTCAACTGATAACATGCGGCTCAAAGCTCCCAGCCTACATCACATTGTACTCTCTGGCTTAGCCTGAGGCTCCCAGGTAAACAAAGACACTTGCAGCAGGCATGGCATTCCAAGGGCTTAGAGATGACCTCCTGGAAGCTGTGGCCAGGCCTATTTTGGGGCATCATTAAACTCTATACTACACAACCCTTTAAAATTCCTCACTGGTCCTCCACTATCTTCACATCAAAGGCAAATCTTTGCAGACCTCTCTATGATCTGGCCATCTCTTTGGTCATGTGCCTCCTTCCCTCAGCCCACACGTGTCCCTCTCTTTCCACCATGGGCAGTTGTATGTTCATGTTGTCTCTTGTTTCCAAGCCCTTGCACAGTCTATTTCCTTTGCCTGGAAACCTGGCTAATCCCAACTCAGGCTTTGACACACTAAGGGTCTGCATCCTAAGCCTGGGATTCTTATACCCATAAAACTCTCTTCTTCCCAACAGGCCATTTCTCAGGCAGCAGCTCTCATGAGGTGATTTTTTTAAAAATATTGTTTATTTGGGGAAAATAATACCAGAAAGCAAAACAGTGCTGGTGATGGAAGTAAAACATCTAAGAAAGGATGGTTCTTGGCTAGAAGGTGGAAGTGTGGGATAGATTAAAGAGGAAAATGTTGGACATGGCAGAGCTCCATATCTACACCTGTTATGACTTTACTCTTTTTCTGGAAAAGCAATTCATGAGTTGATTCAACAAGCAGTCCTACCACTGCAAAATTATAGATTGAGTTAAAGAACAAACTTTAGTGATATTTAAAATAACAGTTAACTTATGGTATGTCAATATGCAGAGAAAACATGTGATGGTCAATGGACTTCAATAATCTGTTTACTTAACAAAGCCTTCTTAAAACCCCTTGTTTTAGGTATTTCCCTAAGCTCTTTATAAATCACTTTCCAAATTACTTATTACTCCTCTGAGCAATTCCATAAGGTTAGTTCTCTAAATGTCCTCCATTTCATATGAGGAAACTGACTCACAGAGAATTTAAGTAACTTGCCCAGGGTCACACCGCCTGTAAGTAGGAAACCCAGATGGACATCTGCGTTCTGATTCTACAGTAATGTTAAAACCCTAGATACAAACGCCAAGACACCAGGAAGTGAGATTCATTTGTTCACAGCTATATTCCCTGTTATTAACATAGTTTTTGATCACTAATAGATAATCAAAGGTTTGTTAAGAAGATTAAACATTTTTAAATGTCCATTTATTAATTAATCACACTGATGGTCTAATATGTGGAACATTTAATAGACATTTGAAGATATTAAATTATTTGCCGAGGTAAAAGGATTCCATAATTTTGAAAATGTCTTGTGGATGTGAGGGAAAGTAAATGAGTTAGACTCAGGGAAGGGATTCACGCAAAGGAAAAGTCTGAGAGCTCACTCCTTCTAGCAAATAAGTGCTGGCAGATGGCTTTCCAGTGTGAATATAGCTAGGATACAATTAAATAAATTGCTTGTTGAATTCTTGAGTATACAGTCAGGTTGTTAATCAAGGCCCATAAAGCTTAGGTCAAGAGAATCACAGAATTTCAAAGATGCAACTGACCTTAGAGGTCATCACATTTAATTTTCTCATTTTGCCTGTGATTTTCACAAAAAGAAACCAAGACCTAGCGTATCCAAGTGGCTGGCTCATGACGCTCCCTTTACGTAGAAATTGCCTCTCTCCCCTCCCCAGGGCATCCTGGTCTAATACATTCTACAAGGCTCTTCTCAACTCTCGTCTACCACATGTGGTCTTTCCTGTACCCATAAAACCATGAGAAGCCATCTTATCTCCTTCTATCTCCCATAACACATAGTTTGTAGTGCTCTTTAATTAGCTATTTTCAACAGCTGAGTATGTGTTTAATTTCCCCAGATAGGTGTAAGGCTAAACAATTATTTGTGGAGTGAATGACTGCACACTCCATGCTGTCTGGCACTGCAGCGCACACCTGGTTTCATACTCAATGACATGCCAGCTCAGGCACTTGCCCAGGGATGGGGCCCAGAGAATGCTTTGTGTGCGAACTTTCACTTATCTGGGAAGTAGGTCACTGTGGCTAACATCCCAAGCTCTAGAACAGACTGCCTGGATTCACTCCTTTTTTCCATCATTAACTAGCTGAGTTATTTTTAGGCATTTACTGCATTTCACTGTCCTCTTGGTCTGTAAATGGGGATAATAACAGTCCCTACCTCATAGGGCTTTCATGAGGATTAAGTGGACAATGTTATTATGTAAAGCACTTAGAACAGTATTTAGCACAATACAAGTGTTCAATAGATGCTAGCAAATATAATTATTAATTTCTTGTTGTGTCTAGAATAAAGCCTGGCATATAGTACGTGTATAATACATGGCACCTGCTATTCATTCCCTTGGCATCTGGAATCTTTGTCACTAACCTTCAGAAAAGAAAATTTCTAATTATCAGAAGGACAAAGATTTCAGAATAGACTAATGAAACTGTACCTCAGACAGTAGTCAAATAACCAGGCAAGGGGTAGAAAGGCCCATCTGCGCAGGAAGAAATGTGTATAACTACTACAGACTTTAAAATTCCATAAAGTTGCATGAGCAATTAAAACACATTAGGGACCAATTCCATATTTGCTCCCAGAATGAAATAGCATAATTGTGTTGCTACACTAATATCATCATTTCCATTTAGCTGAAAGAGTTCTCAGGTCATAAACACAATAGTTTTTCATTCTACCATGGCCAACTGCTATGAGCATAACGGAGTCCTAATGACCCAGCCAGCTTAATCAAAGCAAGGAATTTTCTTTCCAGAAGCTTCTGTCATGTGAATTGTATGATCCTAACTTAAAATTATGGCACTGCCCAAACACAAAGCAATATTCATTCACCTTTATGAAGCTCTTGGCTCTGAAGATTTAAAACACTCTGAGCCAAGTACTTAGAATTCAGGGAAACAAGAGTTTCATCAGAGTTACATCATGGGGTGATAATACTTACGAGGCACTGATCATCTTTCCTGCCCTGTAACCACATTTCACAGATGACGAAGAAGGATTTCACCTTCTGCCTTTGACATCAGCATCTTTTCTCACATTATAAATATTAGTCTCAGGCTCTTGTGGGCCCTGGTAAAATGAGAAGATGCCCAAATTTGTCATGTTTCTTCCTCATTTTTGTATTTCCCAAATTTTGGCAAATGTCTAACCAACAGCCTTGCCAACAGCCATGGGGTCAGTGAGACCTAAGAGATGGCCACATCCTCTACTTCTTCTTCCTTACATCAGGCTCTGATACAACAGCTAAATATGTGACTTTAGGAAGGTCTTGAGGTCCAAGTTTACAATTCTGCTTGGCATGTGAGCAGCACTTGCTGTTGAAAGACAGAAAGAGAAGTGCTTGTCAGAAATAACTTCTTTAACAGGACATTTCTTGAAAAGAAATAAGACCATTTAATCCCATTGTTAAGCTATACTATAAGGGTCACTGCCTTCTTCTCAGGTAGGAAAATTTCATTACAAGAGACATTCTTGATGTATGTCGGTCTGAATTTTATTTGAAGATAATTCTGCACTTGTAGAAAATCTCTTTCTTCTTCCTTGAAGAAAAAGCAGCCCTGCTGTACTCTGCCACTCTTGCTAAACAGGAGGGATGTCACCAATTGCTTTGGAGTTTGACAGGAACCTGAACTTCCTGTGAATAAGATCATTATTAGAAGAATACAGCTGAATAGGAAATGAATTCAAACAGGCTAAGGATGCATCAGCCTCAACTGGTTGAGTAAATTATGGCAGTCATACAATGGGACATTACCAAGCTATTTAAAAGAATGAGGCAGTTCATGAACTGATATGGAATGTTCACCAGAACAATATATTACTAAGTGCGAATAGACAGGCTATAAATTGTGGGTACAATAAGCCATTATCTGTGTGTCTGTGTGTGTGTGAGTGTGTGTGTCTGTATGTGCATGCATTTAAAAAGGAAATATATATGCCTATGCTTATATATGCATAGAATTTCAATGGAAGAATACATTAGAAATTGCTAACAGTGGTTATCTATGGAGGTAGGTAACCAAGAATCTAGTGCACTGTAGTAAAAGGCAGACTTACTTGTTAACTATATACTTCATGTATTTTTGCTGAGCTATTGTATTCTATTCAGAAAGCAAGAGTATGAGTTATATTTTTTAAAATAAAGATGATTCTACAAATGATGTTAGAACAGCTGCCGTCTGTATGCCAAAATAAATAAGTCTTGACCTACATAAATGTTAACCCAAAATTAATCAGAGGTTTAAATGTAAAAATACAAAACTATAAAGCCATTAGATTTAAAACCTAGGAGGAAAATCATCAAGACCTGAGGTTAGGTAAAGACTTACTTGAAATGACACCAAAATCATGATTCACTAAAAAACATCGATAAATTGGACTTTATTAAAATTAAAGACTTGTGGTCATCCAAAGGTATTGCCAAGAATATAGAGTCAAGCTATAAACTGGAAGAAAACATTTACAAATCACATATTCAACAAAGGATTTGCATCTGGAATATATACAGAACTCTCAAACCTCAACAATAAGAAATCAAACAACTCTTGTCTGGGTAGGAAGAAAAAAATAATCAGAAAAAAAGAAGAAATCAAACAACTCAATTAAAAAAATAGTTTTAGAGACAGGGTGTCACTACGTTGCCCAGTCTTGTCTTGAACTCCTGGCCTCAAATGATCCTTCCACCTCAGCTTTCCAAAGTACTGGAACTAAAGGCATGAGCCATCACACTTGGCCCTCAATTTTTTCAAAAATGGGAAAAGGACTTGAATAGGTACTTCACCACATACTAAATAAGGATGGTAACTTAGAGAAATACAAATTAAATCATGATAAAATACTGCTATAAACCTCTCAGAATAACCAAAATTTTTAAAAATACTGACAACATCAAATACTGGAAAGGATGCAGAGCAACTGGATCTTTCATGCATGGATGATAAGAACACAAAATGGTATAGCCACTCTGGAAAACAGTTTGGCAGTTTCTTATAATGGTAAACATTGACTTACCATATGACCCAGCAATCCCATTTCCAGGTGTTTGCCCTAGGAAAAAAAGAAAACACACAGTTACACAAAAATCTGTACAAAGGTGTGGTGGCTCACATCTGTAATTCCAGCACTTTGGGAGGCGAAAGTGGGAGGATCACTTGAGGGCGGGAGTTCAAGGCCAGCCTGGGCAACATTTTTCATATCTACAAAAAAATAAAAATGTTTAAAAACTTAGCCAGGTGTGGTGGCACGTGCCTATAGCCCTAGCTACTTCAAAGCTGATGAGGGAGGATCACTTGAGCCTAGGAATTCAAGGTTGCAGTGAGCTATGATCACACCGCTGCACTCCAGCCTGAGTGACAGAATGAGAACATGTCTTAAAAAAAATCTGTACAAAAATATTTATAGTAGCTTTATGTGTGACATCCAAAAGCTAGAAACAATCTAAGTGTTTTGCAGTAGGCAAATAGATAAACAAAGTGTGATACAACTATACAATGGCCTATCAGCAGATTTTTTTTTAAAAGCAAATTATTGATAAATGGAACAACACTGATGAATTGCAAAGACAGTATGCTGAGTGATATGGTTTGGCTGTGCCCCCACCCAAATCTCAACTTGAATCGTAGCTCCCAGAATTCCCACGTGTTGTGAAAGGGACCCAGGGGGAGGTAGTTGAATCATGGGGCGCTGGTCTTTCCTGTGCTATTCTTGTGATAGTGAATAAGTCTCATGAGAGCTGATGGGTTTATCAGGGCTTTCCACTTTTGCTTCTTCCTGATTCTCTCTTGCTGCCACCATGTAAGAAGTGCCTTTCACCCTCTGCCATGATTGTGAGACCTCCCCCGCCATATGGAACTGTAAGTCAAATTAAAGCTCCTTTTCTTTCCAGTCTCAGGTAAGTCTTTATCAGCAGCATGAAAATGGACTAATACACTGAGTGAGAGAAGCAAGCCTCAAAAGCTCACATGTTGTATGTGACCATTTATTTGAAATTCTCAAAAAGACAAAACCAGAGTTATGGAAAATAGGTCAGTGGCTGCCAGGAATGATGGGTGAGTGGAAGTTGTCACTACAGAAGGATAGGATGAGGGCATTTTGGAGGGTAAGGAATCTGTTCCGTATCTTGATTGTACTGTTTAAATGAAGATATACATGTGTTTAAACTCAGAGAACTACACAGCAAAAGAAAAATAGTAAGTTTACTGTATGATAATATTTTTAAATTAAGTTGAAAAAGAGGAGGGTGACTTTCAACTTCCAAAAACAGTAGAGTAGATTGGTGGAATCAAGCTACTATTATAATGTTCCACATTATATATGAAGTAACAAAAAATTGTCTAAGTTGATAGTGATAAGTTAAAGACACAAAATGCAAAATGTAGTCCCTGGAGAAACCACTACAAAAAATTAAAATAGACATAGCAAAAAGGCTTAAAAGGAACCAAAAATAATATCGTATTGACCCAAGAGAAGGTAGAAATGGAGAAACAGAGAAACAAAAAGCAAATGAAACAAACAGAAGACAAATAGCAGAATTGCATACCTAAATCCAACCTTACCACTAATTATATTAAATGTAAATGGACTAAAAGTTCTAATTTAAAAAACAGAGGTTTTTCAGACTGGATAAAAAACTAAGACTCAAGTACAGGCTGTCTACACAGGACACACTTTAATACAAAGACATAAATATGTTGAGTGTGAAAAGATAAAAATAAGGTATACCCTACAATCACTAATTACAACAAAGATGGACTGGTAATACTAATATCCAATGAAATAGATTTTAAGATAAAAAGCATTACCAAAGATAAAAAGGAGCATTTCATAATGACAAAAGTCAACATATCAGGGAGGAATAATATGTTTACAATTGTGTGCCTAATAATAGAGATAGAGCTTCAAAATACATGAAGCAAAAACTGATTGAAGAAAAGAGAGAAATAGAGCCACAATCAGAGTTTTGGACACTTTAATTCTCATCTTTAAGTAATTGATAGAACGATTAGAAAAAACCTAGCAATAATATAGAAGATCTGAATGACACCACAAAATCCCCTGGCCTAAGTGACATTTACAGAACACCACAGCTAATAGCTATGAAACACATATTCTTTTCAAATATACAGGGAATATTCATGAAAATAGACCATATGGTGGGCCATAAAGCAAGTCTCAATTAATATTAAAAAGTAGAAATCTTACAGAGTATGTACTATGGCCAAAATAAAAGTAAATTAGAAATTTACAAGTCTCAAGTACTGGAAATTAAATAATGAACTTCTAAATAACCTGTCATTCAAAGAATAAACCACAAGACTTAAATCATTTAAGGTTTTATCTTACAAATCTAGAAAAAGAAGAAAAGAGTAAATCCAAAGAAAGTAAAAATATTAAAAAAGAACTAAAAAAAGAAGATAACACAGACAATGAAGAAAATAAAGTCAAAAATTGGTTCTTTGTAATATAAAGAAAAAGGTACTAAGCACTAGTAAGACCATTGAAAGAAAAAAAAAGAGAAATCAATCTCTAGAAACTGGAGCAAAGGAGGTGATATCACTGTAATTCCTACATACACCAAAAGAACAATAAAAAATTATAAACAAATTATGTCAATAAATGGAACAACTTGGAAAAAATGAACAGATTTGACAAACACAACTTCTTAAAATTAGAATGAGATGGAATATAAAATTAAATTTGTTATTTAAAAAAAAAAGTAAATGCCACCCCAGATATCTTCACTGGCGAATTCTAGCAAATGTTAAAGCCAAAATAATGCCAATCTTATGCAGACTCTCTGAAAATAGAGAAATAAGGACAACTTTTCAATTCATTTAATAAGACAAGCATAACTTTGATTTAAAAATCTAACATATGAGAAAAAAATTATAGACTAATATCCCTCACATATATGCATTCCTAAAACATTAGCAAAGTATATATATCATTATATATTGCTATATATAACAGGTAACATAATAATAACTATATTTGTAATGTATGACTTTATATTATATATGCTATGTATACATATTTTATATATCTAACATCTAATATATTATTATGTTATCTATATATTACATATGCTATATATAATGTTAGTATAGCATATATTTAGCTATATAATTATGTTATATATTATATAGCTAAAACATAACTATATATTATAGTCAAACATATTACATATATTACATTATGTATTTATGTAACAAAATATTACATATAATGCAATACTATTTGGCAATAAAAAAGAACCAACTACTGAATCAAACAATATGGATGAATCTAACATATATTATGCTGAGAGAAAGAAGCCAGATACAAAAGTTACATCAGTCCATTTTAATTAAATTCTAGAACAGGCAAAAGTAATCTAAGGTGAGAAATAAATCAGAAAAACAATTGCTTGCAGGGGTGGGGGTAGGGATTCACTGGGACAGGACCTAAGGGAATCTTCTGGGGGAAATGGACATACTCTACATCATGATAGGGACGTATTATTGGTTTATCCCGTTGTCAAAATTACAGCTAAGATTTGTATGGTCCACTGTTTGTAAATATTACTTCAAAAAACAGTAAAAAGTAATTGAGTGTGTGGAGAGTGAGTGAAGATATCAATTTTTTAAATTATGACTGAATGTTCCTAATTGTTGAAACTGGGTGATAAGTACAAGAAGGTTCAATATAACATTGTATTTATTCTGTATATGTCTTAATCCATTCTGGCAGCTGTAACAAAAATACCATAAACCGAGTGGCTTATAAAGAACAAATATTTATTTCTCACAATTCTGGAGGCTTGGGAAGTCCAAGATCAAGGTGACAGGACATTCAGTGTCTGGTAAAGGCACAACTCTCAGCACTAATCATTTCCCAGAGGTCCCAGTTCTTCATATCGTCACCTTGGAGATTAGAATTTCTATTTTATTATTATTATTATTATGAGACAGGGTCTCACTGCGTTACTCAGGCTGCAGGGCAGTGGCGCAATCATGGCTCACCTTGACCTCCCAGGCTCAATCGATTCTCCTGTCTCAGGCCTCCTGGGTAGCTGAGACTACAGGCACGCATCACCATGCCCAGCTTACTTTTTGTAGAGACTGAGTATTGCCATGTTGCCCAGGCTGGTCTTGAACTCCTGGACTCAAGCGATCCACCCACCTCAACCTCCCAAAGAGCTAGGATTACAGACGTGAGCCACCATGCCTGGCCAGTGTTAGGATTTCAACACATGAATTTCAGGGGAACACAAACATTCTTATCATAGCAGTATATGTTTGAAATTTGGCATGATAAAAGCTAAAATAAAGGTTTATGTCAGGATGTATGGTTATTAATGGATGATTTTTAAACTTTACACACACAAAATATGGCACCCCTGGCTCTGATGGTAGAAGCATGGGGAATGAATTTGTGGTAAGCAGTGGCACTCACTTGCTCCCTTACTTGTTCCCTATGTCTCCTTAGATCTTCCAACTCTCTAGGCGCACCAGACGCTTGTCAACAACCACAGAATTGTCCATCTCCCCACACTTTCCTCTCCTCCTCCTTCACATGGTTGAATCCTGCCAAAGCTAATTCAATCCCACGTCTTCCTGAGGACTTCTCTAACCACTCACCCTTCTCTACCAGGAGAAGATGTTGCACATAACTTTCCATGACACTCACCTGATATTTAAAACATGTTGTCTAGTAAAGTTAACTTTCTTTCATTAAGTTTAATAGTTCAAAAAACGGACACTAACTTTAAAAATTGTCAGAATCTCAGACCAATATCCTGAAGTATTTCCCCATGTTTTCTTCTAGTAGTTTCATAGCTTCAAGTCTTACATTTAAGTCTTAATTTATTTGAGTTGATTTTTATATATGGTGAGAGATGGGGGTCTAGCTTCATTCTTCTGCACATGGATATTCAGATTTCCCAGCATCGTTATTGAAGACACTGTCTTTTCCCCAGTGAGTGTTCTAGGTAAGACCTCAAAAGCACAGGCCACAAAAGCAAAATAGACAAATGGGACTACATTAAACTAAAAACCTTCTGTACAGCAAAGGAAACAATCAACAGAGTGAAGAGACAACGTGGGAGAAGATATTTGCAAACTATTCATCTAACAAGGATTAATATCCAGAGTATACAAGAGACTCAAACAACTCAAGAGTAAAAATAATAATAGTACAATTTAAAAATGGGCAAATGGGGCCAGGCATGGTGGCTCACGCCTGTAATCCTAGCACTTCGGGAGGCCAAGGTGGGCAGATCACCTGAGGTCAGTAGTTTGAGACTAGCCTGGCCAACATGGTGAAACCCTGTCTCTACTAAAAAAAAAAAAATATATATATATATATATATATATATACACACACACACACACACACACACACACAAATTAGCCAGGTTTGGTGGCGGGCACTTATAATCCCAGCTACTCAGGTGGCTGAGGCACAAGAATTGCTTGAACCCAGGAGGCAGGGGTTGCAGTGAGCCGAGATGACACCACTGCACTCCAGCCTGGGTAACAGAGCGAGACTCCGTCTCAAAAAAATGAATAAATAGCCTGGGTGCAGTGGCTCACACCTGTAATCCCTGCACTTTGGGAGGCCAAGGTGGGTGGATCACCTGAGTTCAGGGGTTCGAGACCAGCCTGGCCAACATGATGAAACCCTGTCTCTACTAAAAATACAAAAAATCAGCTGGGTATGGTGGTGTGTGCCTGTAATCCCAGCTACTCAGGAGGCTGAGGCAGGAGAATCGCTTGAATCCAGGAGGCAGAGGTTGCAGTGATTGCACCACTGCAGTCCAGCCTGGGCAACAAGAGCAAAACTCTGTCTCAAAAATGAATAAAAAATTAAAATAAAATAAATACATAAATAAAAATTAAAAAATTAAAATGGGCAAATGATTTGAACTGACACTTCTCAAAAGACAACATATAAATGGCCAAATATATGAAAAAATGTTCAACATCACTAGTCATCATGGAAATGCTAATCAAAATCACAAGATATCATCTCACCTCAGTTAGAATGGCTATTATCAAAAATACAAAAAATAAAAACACTGGCAAGGATGCAGAGAAAAGGAAACTCTTATACGCTATTAGTAGGAATGAAATTTAGGATAGCCATTATGGAGAACAGTATGGAGGCACCTCATAAAACTACAAGTAGAACTACCCTACAATCCAGCAATCCCCCTAGTGGGCATTTATCCAAAGGAAAACAAAAATCACCATAGAATGGAATACTATTTCGTCATAAAAAAGAATGAAATCTTGTCACTCACAGCAACATGGATGAACTTGGAGGACATTATGTTAAGTAAATTAAGCCAGGCACAGAAAGATAAATACTGCATGTTCTCACTCATATGTAGAAACTAAAAAAGTTGATCTCACGAAACTAGACAGTAGAATAGGGGTTCTTAGAGGCTGGGAAGAGTAGCGGGTAGGGGGGACAGGGAGATGTTGGTTAAAGGATACAAAACTACAGCTAGACAGGAGGGGTAAGTTCTAGTATTCTGTAGCACTGTAGGGTGATTATAGTTAACAATAATTTATTGTATGTTTTTAAATCACTGGAAGAGATGATTTTGAACACACGAAAATGATAAATACGTGAGGCAACGGGAATGTCAATCACCCTGATTTGATCATTATGCATTGTATGTATTGAAATATCACTCTGTGCCCCATAATCATGCACAATTACTGCGTGTCAATTAAAACTTTAAAAAAATCAAAAAAATTGTCAGAATCTTCATATTCGGGGTAGAAAATTGCCAATTTGTTTTTGACAAACACATTGGTGAATTCTCTCCTTAAGCAAAGATAGCTGCCTTTAACCTGTGCTGGAGAGGAAAGATCATAACGTAGGAGGTTTTAACAAGTAACAAGAATCTCCTACCTTCCCCTTGGTTCACCCTAATGCTATAGTAAAAATTCACACACACCAGCAGGGAGTGGAGGAGCTGGGTCTGTGTCCACCCTCATAGCCCAGGTTGTGGGGGAGAGAAGAGCAGGAAAAATGGAACCTAGATGGCAGAGTCAATCAAGATGAATCTCTGAATTCTGCTCCTCCTCAGGGTTTCTTTATTTTCTTTTCTGTGATAGATAAGCTTTGGCTAAAACAGCTTATAAAGTCTCCAGTTATTTTCTGATAATATGAAGTGTTCCACATTGGTACATAAAATATTAATCACTCCCACTTCTAAAGCTGACGCACGCATCAAACCTTTCTAAACACGCTTAGAGAGCACCCTTAGCTCCCGCATTGTCCTCAGCCTACACTCAGCTTCCGGAAACAAAAAACAAAAAGTACCAAGAGAAAGAAACGCTTTTATTGCGCTCCCATCAAGCTTCAAAATGTATATAGACATTTTAGGGAAAATATGAAATACATTCCCATTTTCATTTTTTAAAACTTTCTGGAATATCATGCGTATAGGCAGTCCTCATTTTGCCTATGTCATGGTCTAAATGTGTCCCCCAAAATTCATGTGTTGGAACTTAACCCCCATTGCAACAGTGTTCAGAGGTGGGGCTTAATGGGAGGTATTTTGGTCATGAGGGCTCTACCCTCATCAATGGATTAATGCTGATTTAAAAAAGGATTGCCGGAGTGTCTTTGCTCTTTTCTGCTGGTCTGCCATGTGAGGATACAACTTTGGTCTCTGCTTGCCCTTCCACCTTCTACCATGTGAGGACATGGCCCCAACAGATACCAGATGCTACCACCTTGATCTTGGACTTCTCAGCCTCCAAAATTTTCAGAAATTAATTTCTTTTCATTATAAATTGCCGAGTCTGTGCTATTCTGTTATAGCAGCACAAAACAGACAAAGACAGCATAGTACTGTGTAACTGAAACTTGCGCATATCAGGACCATGCAAAAGCAAGACTGCCTGTGCCCTTACTTAGTAATTGATGACTGCCTAAAATGAGAAGCAAAGGGACTATGTGATTAACGACAGTTGTGTAAAGTTACTTCTCTCATCCCTTTCAAAGCTCTCTCAAACATCAAGAAAAAAAATAGAGGGAAAACATCTTAAAAGGAACAAGGAAAGAGCCACAACACCAAAGTATGAAATGATGCATACCTGAAAAATACCATAAAATCTGTCTAAAAAGGGGAAGATGGACAAGAGATAATGCATGTCTTCAACTTTAAGATACTCACAAATGTCCACGGAAGTTACTGTTGCAGTCCTGAGAGGCTACTCCATTCATTAACCTTTGATTAGATCTTTTGAATAGGGTAGGGCATGAGAAAAGCAAACTGATCAATAGTCAAAAGAGGTCAATGTTAAGGAGAAACCATGGTGAGACACAATTTTCATTATCGAGGACATGGCATCTGAATTGAAGTATATTGCCAGGAAAAAAGAGGAAAGAGATACAGCCATTATCAGATGATAAAACAGAGAGGCTATGACTAAGGACTTTATAAAAGCTCCACTAACATTTTGGTTGCTGAAAATTGAGAGACTACTTCTTCATCTCAAAGATATCACAGGCAACCTGATTCTCTGATAAAGGAGATCAAAGAGATATAAAGATTCAAAATAATATTACAAGAAATCAGAAGAAGATAAGCAAGTTGGAAGAGCTAAGAAAAACATGGAAGAGAAAATTAAAAACATTTATGAATTCAAAATCATATTGGAAACCACCAAAATTAGTATTCAGAAACATAGCAGGGATAAAACAAAATGCAAAAAATAAAGCTATCAACTGATGAGACTCCTGCCTTCTAGTAATACAGCGTAGCTTATGTCAGATTGACCTTTATGTTTATGTAGTAATTATAAACACTGGACAAAATATTTTTACAATGTTTGAAGGCATTGGAGAATAACCAAAATTAGGTAGAAACTTTAGGTAATTCAACCCTTGAAAGAAAGGAATTGCACTGGTGTAACCCATGTTTATATTGCCTTTCCTGCAAGAGCATTCCCACTTTCCATAATGACAGTCTGGTAGATTTCAAGCAGAAAGCTGTAAGACTATTGGTAAGAAAAGGTAGAGGAGAAATTTGGGGTTGCTAGGGTCACTAAAAATTAAAGAGGAAACCCAACAAAGAAGGGAGGCACAGAAAAGGGAACCCCTGTATCTAGAAAAAACTCCCCTCCAAATCATTGGCTGGCCTTGAATTGCATTAGCAAGAAGTGAGACTATCAGCAGCAGAAAGGAAGCAACGACAAAAAGCCAAAAGGAGCTTAAGCAGAGATTTCAGCAGCTGCCTCTCTCAAAGGAAATGGAGTTTGGGAGTTGAGTCTCACCAGTTAGAAAGACTTGGTAATCACTTGAGGGTTTATGTTAAAGACCAGAAAGACCACACCGTGAAAGTAAAGCTCATGTCCCAGGACTAAAATATTTGTCCTAAGACTAACGGCAAAATTGAAATCAATCACTCTAGCAGTATCTAAAATCGAGCCCATACAAAGCCTAAGTCAAGCCTATGAAATTCAAAGTGATTTATCAGTAATCTAACTACTTACTGTAACAAAAGTCAGCACTCTTTAGAGAAACACAGAATACAGATTCTCTAAAATGTATTAATACAAATTAATAGAAATATTAATAAAAATGCCAATATCCAATATTAATAAAAATAAGAAGTGTAATTCATAGTCAAAAGAAAAAATCAGTAAGTAGAAACAGAACTACAAAATCTCAGATGTTAGATTAGCAGAAAATGACTTCAAAATAGCTATGATAAATATGTTACAGAATCTATAAAAGAATTTCTCACCCTTGGCACTATTGATATTTTAGACTTACTAATTCTTTAACATGCGAGGGGCTGTCGTGTGCCTGGCAGATGTTTAGCAGCATCCCCGGTCTCTACCCCCTTGATATGGTTTGGCTCTCTGTCCCCACTCAAATCTCACCTTGAATTGTAATAATCCCCACATATCAAGGACAGGACCAGGTGGAGGTAATTGAATTGTGGGCGTGGTTTCCCCCATGCTGTTCTCATGATAGTGAGTGAGTTCTCACAGATCTGATGGTTTTATAAGCATCTGGCATGTACCCTGCTGGCACTCATTCTCTCTCCTGCCACCCTGTGAAGAGTGCCTTTCTCCATGATTGTAAGTTTCCTGTGGCCTCCCCAGCCATGCAGAACTGTGAGTCAATTAAACTTTTTTCCTTTATAAATTACCCAGTCTCAGGTTTTTTTTCACAGCAACGTGAGAACAGACTAATACACCCCTAGTTAGTACTCTCTTAGATATAATAACCAAAAAATGTCTTCAGACATTACTAAATGTTCCTTGGGGAAGGAAATTGTCTCTGGATGAGTACCACTGGTATATAGGAAAAGAACTACATAACAGATGAAGAGGTAGGGAATTTTAGGAATGACATGGAACATATAAAAAAGAAAGAAAGAAATTCTGGAATTAAAAATACGGTATCTAAAATTTTTCAATTGGATAATATTATTGAAAAATTTTTGGATGGAATAAGTAGATCTGCCTGAGGACAAAAAATTATCAGTAACATAAAGCACGTCAATAAAATCATCTAACCTAAAGCACAAAGAGGGAACAAAATAGCAAAACATGACCAAAGCTTTAGTGACTTTTGGGTCTGTACCATGCCGTTTAACATACCTGTAATTGACATCTCTAAAGAAGAGAAGCAGAGAAAGGAGCTGAAAAACGTTTTGGAAAAATATTAACTGAAAATTGTCCAGATTTTGATTTATAAAAATAGCAATTTCCTAATCCAAGAAGTTCAGTAGCCCGCAAACAGGATGAATACAGAAAAAACCACACTTAGACAAAATTGCAGTCAAACTGCTGAAAATCATAAGCGAATTTTTTAAATCTTGAAAGAAGAAAAAAAGATACATACTACACACAAAGAAATAATGAAAAGAATGACAGCTGAATTCTTACCAGAAATAATGGAGGCCAGAATAAAGATGTCATTGAAATGACATCTTAAAAGAGCTGAGAGAAAAAAAATCTCTCAAACTGGAATTCTGTATCCAATGGAAATACCCTTCTAAAATGAAAGCGAAATAAAGACTTTTTCAGCTGAATCAAAAATGAGAATGTCATTTTTGTCAATAGCATACCTACAATACAAAAAATACTTAAAGTTTTTCAGACTGAAGGAAAATGAAACTAGATAGAAATTCATATCTAAAGGCAGAAATGCAGACTACTATCAGGAAGTGTTGATTATATGTATTGGCATAAAGGACTTATTTTTCTTAAATTATTTAAAAGTTAATTCACTGTTTATAACAAAAATTAAGACACTGTAGTATCAGATTTATAACATAAATAGAAATAAAATATATTACCACACTATCACAAAGGATAAGAGATAAATTGAATTACTCAGTTTTATGTATTTATATAACAGCAGTTTATATAAAAACATAAAACATTTTATATTCAGCTTATATCTGAAGCTGTGTGATAAATTAAGATTGCATACGTTATTTCCTAGAACAACCATGAAAAACACATTTCTAGATAGAGGTATCACTAACGAGCCAATAAAGGAGATAGAATGAAATACTACAAAATACTAAGTTAATGCCATAGAAAAGTTGAACAAAATACAAAAATTAGCTGGGTGTGGTGGCACGCACCTGTAGTCCCAGCTACTTGGGAGGCTGAGGCAAGAGAATCACTTGAACCCAGGAGGCAGAGGTTGCAGTGAGCCGTGATTGCACCACTGCACTCCACCCTGGGGGACAGAGTGAGACTCCATCAAAAAAAAAAGAAAAGAAATAGAAGAGCCAAAATACAAAGAAGAGTCAACAAATAGCAAATAAATGGAGGTTGTGAATGTTAAACTCAACAGTATCAATAAGTACATTAAATATATATGAACTAAATACCCTAATTAAGAGGCAGGGATTGTGAGACTGGATTAGAAAGCAAGATTCAACAACAAACTGTTTACAAGAAAACAACTTTAAATATGAAGACATACACAGATTGAAAGTAAAAATATGGCAGGGAAATTTCCATGCATACTTTAAGCATAAGAAAGATGGTATAGCTATATTAATATCAGACAAAATAGACTTCAAATCAAGGATAATCAGATACAAAGAGGGACCTATGTTTTTTCAGTCGAGGTCTCACACATGTCATCCCAGCTAGGGTGCAGTGGTAGGATCATAGTTTACTGTAATCTCAAAATCCTGGGCTCAATCTACCCTCCTGAAGGAGGGATATTTTAAAATGATAAAGGAGACAATTCATCAAGAAGAAATAACAATCCTTAAAAATGCCTGCACTTATAAACAAAGCTTTAAAACATATGAAGCAAAAATTGAAAGATATAAACAGAGAAAAGAGAAATCCACTTCTACATTACTTTTTTCCCAGACCATCACTTAAACAACCCACATCCTATAATAAGCAATAGGGAACTGTATTAAAAGCATTCTTTGTGCCAAGGACCTTATATGCATTATTTCCTCTTCTTTGCTGGAGTGCTCATTGGGCAGTAATCCTGTGCCACCTTCTAACAATCCTTATATTGTTACTCAATTAAGTTCATTTGCTAATTTGCCAACATATTTATTGGCTAACACTATGTGTGGTCATTATTATGTAATTTCTCACTTACACAGTTTTCTTATCTCCCCTTCTAGTACAGGAGTCAAGATTCTTGAGAACAAGGACCTGTCTTCCCCACCTCCCAAATTATTTCTCTTTTCATTTATCACAGAGTTTAATGCACCATCTGGAGCATATTAAGCTCTCGAGGGTGTTTGATTCACCATTTATTGCTGTCTCCTACTAGCCTCCTCCAGGAAATAATCTAATTCCAGTGCAACTCGAAGAAGGGAGTCTCATTAGCTTTTGGATTATAAATTATCATTCAGTCTGTTGGACCTGAGCACAGCAATGGACACTATACATATGACATCAATGACAGGATGTCTTTGGTGGCAAGGGACAGGGAAAGGACAGAGAGGAACTTGGGTAAGCCAGTCTGAAGTAGGCTGGAGGGAGAGAAGAGACATAAGTGAGTGGGGAGGGCTTCTGATAGGGACTCTCACCCACCATCCCTTCCTAACTATTACCTCTTCTCATTGTACAGCTTTTATGGAGCCCTGCCAAGCAATAAGCAGTGTCCAAAAGTACTACCATGGGGGTGGGTTGAACTCTGCCAAGTGCCATGGAGATGGCAAGGAGGACAGACTACTCAAGCACAATCAACTTTATCAACCCCTAAAGTTACTCTACAGATATACCAACAGCCGCAAAGATGACTGTAGGACAGTCACTGAAACACTGAAGTAATTATGACAAAACTAGAAACTTTCATTCCTATCAATAAAAGAAAGGTTAAATAAATTATGAAACAGGCATAATGGAGTACTATACATTCATCAAAAAGAATAAGTGGCTGAAATAAAAAGAGTCCCCAAAATATTATTAATTGAAGAAAAGCAAAGTGGAGGTCAGTTTTAGAATATGGTCATCTTGAAATAAAAATTTAAAATATACATGTATAAGATTAAAATATATATTTTGGAATCTATAAAATCTATTATTTTTAGTATATTATGGAATGTGTTTGTGTGCATATATATTTATAACTTATATTCCAGAAGGATATATAGAAAAGCATATATATAACAAAATGGTGACTTCTGGGGCATGGGGATGGCATTGGGAATTAAACGAAGATGTATTTTTCATCATTAACCCTTATTTAATTTTTTACTCAATTTATGTGCTATTTTAATAATTTTTAAAAAATTGAATAATTTTTTTTGTTGCAAACAGTTTAGCTGGAGGACCTTACAGAAAAATTCTACTAAAAACCCACTGATTTAACATAAGAGAATAAGGCCATTGGAACTCAGGGACTTCTGTAATCTGTTCCAAGTCCTGGAGGCAGTTAGAGCAGAACTGGGCAAAGAACCCAGATCTTGCTCCACTATACCACATTTCAACCGTTAAATATCAGTATCACCTGCCAGCATACTGCTCTTAAGGTCAACATTCATGAAGTGTATACGATGCCCACGGGAATGTCTTTTTTTAAAAAAATTTGGGTGGGAATGGAAAATGGAAAACAGTTTGACAAGTTAAACATGGAACGCCTCTGTATTCCAGCAATTCTACCTCTGGGCATATACTAAAGAGCAATCAAACCATAGGACCACCCGAGCACTTCTACATGAAGGTTCACAGCAGCATTATTACTAACAGCCAAAAAGTAAAAATGACCCAAACATCCAGCATATCAGACAATAAAAAAGAAGTACTGATACATGGCACAATGTGGATGAACCTTGAACACATGCTAAGTGAAAGAGGCCAACACAAAGGGCAACATATTATATGATTCTATTTACATGAAATGTCCAGAATAGACAAAGCTCTAATGAGAGAAAGTAGATTCATGGCTGCCTAGGGACTGGGGATAGGACAGTAATGGCTAGGGGGCATAGGTTTCCTTTTAGTTATATTCTAAAATTAGCAATGAACTCATTACTAATATCAGAATATTAGTAATAAAAATATTCTGAGATTGTGGTAATGGTTGCACAAATTGTGAATATACTTAAAGGTACTGGATTGCCCATGTTAAATGGGTGAATTGTGTGGTATGTGAATTATATTTCAATAGACTGTTAAAATTAAAATCTTGGTTCTGGAACTTTCCATAGGCCTGAGAGAAAGGGTAGAAAAGGGGATTCTACCAAGAATGAAAAGGATGACTGGCTCAGACCAAGGCCCTGAGACTTAAATGAACAGCTCTTCTTTACCCCTTTCTGCCCAGGGAGATGGAAGAAGAGGGAGCCAGACAGAAGGGATGGGAAGAGTCCTGAGAAGACCAGCAGGCCACACTGGGAAGCTGGACCATGAGGGGCTCAAGATTGCAGCTGCAGTTATCAAAAAGCGACAATGAGACCAGGCCAGAAAATGGACGTCCACCCTGATTCTACATTATGGGTACCACCTCTTAATACTGTTAAAATGGCAATTAAATTTTAACATGAGTTTTGGAGGGGACATTCGAACCATAGCATGAAGTAATGACAAATTGTGTTACATAATGGATGGATCTGCTCTCCACAGGGGACTTGTTAAAATTCTTATTTCCTCTCACATACATGTCTTTCCCATTAAATACAAATCAACTAGGGATTTTTCCACGAATTTTAACACTCTTCTAAATATCTATTTCTGTGATGAGTTCAAAGAGTAGAAAGACGTTTTGGAGCTTTCTGAAATCCAACACATCTAATGACTTTTAAATGTATCTTTATGGCTTTACTTTTAAGAATCAGAAAAACACATGTTTCTGGAATGACCTTTATTTATTTATTAATTCAAATGTCCATGCCCTGTTTGCAATAGATTGATTCCAAATTCATACAAGACAAAGCTAACAATGCACTTAGCTGTGTAACCCTGGACAAGCTATTTATTGCTCTAAGTCCCTGCTATTCTATAAAATGGAAATGAAAATGCCACATACTTGATGAAGGTGTTTCACAAATAAGGGATGTATGGAAGCATTTAACCTACAGCTGGCACAGTGGATTACACAATAGAAGTCACCTGTCATATTAGTTTATCTCTACAGAAAAGAGTTAGTGGAAGAAGGAGCAAGGATTTGAACTCATGGTGCCTAACTTCAGCTCTGTAGCTCTGAAATTTGTTACACTTTCTGTAGAGAAAATAAAGCCCTCAGCACAATGCCTAGCAATTGGGAAACATGCAATAAATCATAGTGACATGGTGACTATGTTCATGAACCTGGCCCTACTCTAGGCAGGGATTTACAACTGTACCAAAATCAATGTGCAAATGTACGAAGACCCCAAAACAAAAAAAATGCTTCAGATTATGAATTATGGAAGAAAGATGGCTAACTAGAGACACCTGGCATTCACCACCCCAAACAAGAACCAAGGCAATTAATAAACAGCTAAGGGAGAGTGCTGACATACAGCAGGGGAGTAGAGATGCACCTGTGGTGATTGGAAGTTCAGGAGGGCAACATGGAGCCCCATATCCTCTGCCTGGATCAGATTTGCCTGGGGTCAGGAGGGCCTTCCCATTGCGGAGAAAAGGCAAGTAGAAAATCCCCACCAACCCTCCTTGCCACCACAAATACCTATAGTGCTTACAAGAATCTCCATGGTCCTCACAATCCTTAAACCCACTTTGGAGAGCTGCTGGGAATTCATACAGCCACACTGCCCTAGATTAGGAGCACAAGGTATGCATTCCCCACTCCAATCCACTCCTGTGAACCAAGAAACTATAGCACAGCACCATCTTGAGACCAGAGCCACTTTTAGGGTACACCCTACTCTGGAGGCCAGTGCACCTCTGGAGCACTAGGGCTCTGTCTTCATTCCACCTAGCCCGCACAAGTAGCTGAATGCCACAATCCTAGCTGCACAGAGCTTGGGCCCAGGATTGGCTGTGACTCTGGTTTTGCAAAGCAGGGGAACCAACCTCCACCACCACACTACCAGCCAGACGAACAGTCTGCCAGTCCTACCTAGAGAGAACATGCTCTTGAGCCAGCCAAGCCACTGCATGCTCTCTCCCAAGCAGGAGAGGCCCCTGAGCCTCTGAGCAGCTGATATGCCCCACAGCCAGGAGGATGGTTATATTCCCATGCTCAGGATTTGCAAAACAACTCCAAAGTGCTACACTACAACAGACAAGACGTGGCCTGCCTAATGGCCCTGTTCCCCCAGTAAAGACCTGAGAGACAGCCCCATGGCTCACCCCTGGTGGACATGCTGCAGGCTGGCCAAGTAGCCCTGCACCTGCATACTGAGCCTGAGAAAGTGCTCTGTGCCTATCATTGGCCTGAGAAATCACTCTGTGCCTGCCATAAGCAGACATGCCCCCAGGCCAGCCAAGCAGCCACATGTCCATGTCCCAAACCTGAGAATAGCCCCATGGGCTAGCTGTAGCAGACACGCCCTTAGGCTGGCCAAGTAGCTGTGTGCTTGCATCCAAGACCTGAGAAACAGCCCATGGGCCACTCCTGGTACACACACACACACACACACACACCCAGGACATCCAAGTAACTCTGTGCCTATGTTTTCTGCCAAAGTAACAGGGCTGTGTTCCCAACCCAAGTGAGCCAGATCCTAAGTTGGCCAACCCATCATGTGCACACATGTACTCTTGACCTGTTGACCTGAGAAACAGCCTGGTGAGCCCATCTCTGGCAAAGCCACACCACCATCACCTACAAACTCTATCAGCCTAAGCCACTGAGAAACTTGCAAACACCATTAATGTGTGTTACAATTGAAGAAACTATACAGAGACTACACTACTGTGTTCACCTAGAACAAAGGTGAATGCACCACTGCAAACTAACACCCCAAGACCCATTCAGACAAATAAATCTTTCCCTATAAAACCCACTTATAAAATTGGAAGAGGTGACTCTTCCACTAGAAGCACAGAAGTCAACACAGGGACACATTAACCATGAAAAAGCAACAACAAAAAAGCCACCTTCAAAGGAAAACAATACTTCTCCAGCAATGGACCCTAATCACAAGGAAATATATGAAATGCCAGAAAAAGAATTCAAAATAATAATCCTAGGGAAACACAGTAAGATAAAGGGAACATAGACAATTCAGTGAAATCAGAAAAACAATTCATGATTTGAATGAGAAATTCAACAAAGCAATAGATATAAAAACAGAAATCCTAGAGCTGAAGAATTCAATGAGTAAAATTAAAAGTACAATCAAGAGCTTCAATAACAGATGAGACGAAGCAGAAGAATTTCTGAACTTGAAGACAGGTCTTGTGAAATAGCACAGGCAGACAAAAAGAAAAGAATAAAAAATTATAAAGAAAGCTGACAGAATTTATGGGACATCATTAAGCAAACAAATATTCATATTATGGTCATTGCAGAAGGAGAGGAAAAAGGAAAAGGTAAGAAAAAACACATTTAATGAAATAATAGCAGAAAGCTTCCCAAGTCTTGGGAGATATACGGATATCCAGGTCTAGGAAGCTCAACGAATTCCAAATAGATACAACCCAAACAGGGTCTGTCTGAGGCACATTATAGTCAAATTGTCAAAAGTCAAAAAGATAGAATTATAACAGCAGCAAGGAAAACATATCAATCACATATAAGAGAATTCCATTAGACTAACATCAGATTTCTCAGCAAAACCCTTACAGGCCAGGATAGAATGGGATTATATATTTAGGATACTAAATGAAAAAAAAAACCTGCCAGCCGAGAATGTTATACTCAAGAAATCTATCCTCCAAAAATGAAGGACAAATAAAATATTCCACAGAGAAGCAAAAACCAAGGAAATTTTTTACCACCAGACTGGCCTTAAAAGAAATGTTGAAGGGAGTCTTACATCTGGAAGTGAAAAGACAATGATGATCACCATGAAAACATGCAAAACTAAAAAACTCACCAGTAGAGCCAATACACAAGAAAAAGAAATCAAACCTGTCACTGCAGAAAGCCACTCAGCCACAAAAATAAACAATAGGATATCAGGAGTCTGAGACACAAGAATCATTTAAACCCATGAGGCAGAGGTTGCAGTCAGCTCAGATTACACCACTGCACTTCAGCCTGGGCAACAGAGTGAAACTGTGTCTCAAAAACAAAAATTAACTGTAATTTTAATTTAAAATAAAAATAGAAAAGGAAGTAAGAAACAAGGAATATACAAAACAACCAGAGAACAATCAATAAAATGACAGGAGTAAGTTCTCACCTATCAATAATAACCTTGAATGTAAATGGATTAAATTCCTTATTTGGATGACATAGGTTAACTGAATGGATTTTTAAAGGACCCAACTATATGCTGCCTGCAAGAAATTCACATCACCTGTAAAGACACACTTAGACTGAAAGTGAAGGTTGGAAAAGATATTCCATGCAAACAAAAACCAAAAGTAAACAGAAGTAGGTCTGCTTATAACAAACAAAACAGACTTCAAGTCAAAAGCTATTAAAAAGAGACCAAGAAGGACACTATATAATAATAAAAAGATCAATTCAGCAAGACAGTATAACAATTATAAATATATATGCATCCAACAATGAAGCACCCAAATATATAAAGCAAACATTATTAGATCTAAAGGGAGAGACAGACTCCAATACAGTAAGAATTGGGGACTTTAACACCCCACTCTCAGCATTAGACAGATCGCCTAGACAGAAAATCAACAAAAAACATTGAATTTGAACTTCATCATAGACCAAATGGACTTAAAAGACATTTATGAACATTTCAGCCAACAGCTGTAGAATACACATTTTTTTAATCAGTACATGTAACATTCTCCAGAATTGACTATATGTTAGAACACAAAACAAGTGTCAAAATATTTTTAAAAATTAAATCATATCAAGTATCTTATCTGACCCCAATGGAATAAAACTAGACATCAATAACAAGAGAAGTTTTAAAACTAAACAATTTCATAGAAATTAAATGACAGGCTCCTGACTAATGGGTGAAGAATGAAATTAAGAATAAATTTTTAAAATTCCTCAAGACAAAATAGAAACACAACATACAAAAACCTATAGGACAGAGCAAAACCAGTATTAAGAGGCAAGTTTACAGCAATTTACATAAAAAAACTAGAGAGATTTCAAATAAACAATCTAATGATGCATCTCAAGGAACTAGGTAGAAAAGGAAGAACCATCCAAACTCAAAATTAATAAACACTAGGAAAGCAAGAACAAATGAAATTCAAAATTAATAAAAGGACAGAAATAATACAAATCAGAGCAGAAATAAATGAAATTGAGACTCAAAAATACAATAGATCAACCAAACAAAAAGTTGTTTTTTTAAAAAGATAAGCAAAATTGACAAATCATTATCTAGACTAAGAAGACCGGAGGAAATCCAAATAAATGAAATCAGAAATGAAAAAGGAGTTAACACAATGGATACCACAGAAATACGAAGGATCATTAGTGATTACTGTGAACAACCATATGCCAATAAATTTGAAAACCCAGAGGAAATAAATAAATTCCTGGACACATACAACCCACCAAGATTGAACCAAGAAGAAATAGAAAACCTGAAAAGACCAATAACAAGTAATGAAATTGAATCAGTAACAAAAAGTCTTACAACAAAGAAAAGCTCAGGATCAACAGATCCATCACTGATTTCTATCAAACCCTTAAAGAAGAATTAATACCAATTATTCTCAAACAATTCCAAAATATTGAAACAGAGGGAATTCTTCCTAACTCATTCTATGAGGTCAGTATAATACCAAAATCAGATAAGGGCATAACAAATAAAGAAAACTACAGGCCAATATCCCTAATGAACATAAATGCAAAAATCCTAAACAAAATACTAGAAAACCAAATCCAACAACACATCAAAAAGATAACACACCAGGACAAAATGGTATTTATCCCAGGAATGCAAGAATGGCTCAACATGTGCAAATCATTAATGGAATATATACATCACATTAATAGAATAAAGAACAAAACCATATGATCATCTCAATAGATACAGAAAATATTTTGTTAAAATTCAACATCCTTTCATGATTAAAAAAACACTTGATAAATTAGGTTTAGAAGAAAAGTGACTCAACACAATAAAATCCAAGTATGACAAACACACAGCTAACATCTTACTGATGGAGAAAAGCTTTTATAAGAACTGGAATAAGTCAAGGATGCCCACTCTCATCACTATTATTCAATATAGTACTGGATGTTCTAGCCAGAGCAATTAGGCAAGAGAAAGAAATAAAGAACATCCAAAATAGCAAGGAGGAAATCGAATTGTCCCTGTTTGCCAAGAATACAATACAATCTTATACATAAAAAAACCTAAAGACTCTACCAAGAAAACACTTAGAACTGATAAACAAATTCAATAAAGCTGCAGGATGCAAAATTAACTAACAAAATCAGTAACATTTCTATACATGAACAACAAACTAGCTGAAAAAAGAAATCAGGAAAGCAATCTCATTTACAATAGCTACAAAAAATAAAATAAAATACCTAGGAATAAATTTAACCAAGGAGGTGAATAACCTCTACAAGAAAGATGACAAAACACTGATTTAAAAAATTGAAGAGGACACAAACAGGTGGAAGGACATCCAATACTCACAGATTGGAAGAATGAACAGTGTTAAAATGACAATACTACCCAAAGCAATCTACAGATTCAATGCAAATCCTATCAAAATACCAATGCTATTCTTCACAGAAATGGGGAAAAAAAGTCCTAAAATTTGTATGGAACCACAAAGACCCCAAATAGCCAGACCAATCCTGAACAAAAAGAATAAAGCTAGAGGTATCGCACTCCCAGACCTCAAAACACACTACAAAACGGTAGTAGTAACAAGCACAGCATAGTACTGGCATAAAAACATACACCTAGACAAATGGAAAAGAATAAAGAACCCAGAAGTTAATCCACATATCTACAGCCAACAGATTTTTGGCAAAGTTTCCAAGAACACTCATTGGAGAAAGGACAGCCTCTTCAACAAATGTACTGTGAAAACTAGACATCCATATGCAGAAGAATTAAACTAGATGCCCACCTCTCACCCTGTACAAAAATCAACTCAAAGTTGATCAAAGACCTAGATGTAAGACCCAAAATGATAAAACTACTAGAATAAAACACAGGAGAAATGCTTCAAGAGATTGGTCTGAGAAAAGATATTATAAATAAGACCTTAAAAGCAGAGGCAACAAAAGCAAACATAAATAAATGGGAATATATCAAACTAAAAAGCTTCTGAGCAGCAAAGGAACCAATCAACAGAGTGAAAAGACAACCTACAGAATAGAGAAACTATCTGAAAACTATTCATCCAACAGGGGATTAATATTAAGAAAATAGAAGGAACTCAAACATCTCAACAGCATAAAATGAAACAATCTGATTTAAAAATGGGCAAATGATCTGAACAGGCATTTCTCAAAAGAAGACATACAAATGGCTAACAAATACATGAAAATATGTTCAGTGCCACTAATCACCAGGGAAATCCAAAACAAAACCACAATCAGGTATCATCTCACGCCAGTTAGGATGGCAATTACCAAAAAACAAAAAATAACAAATATTCATGAGGATGTGGAGAAAAGGGAACTCTCATACTCTGTTAGTGCAACTGTAAACTAGTATAGCAACTATGGAGAACAGTATGGAGTTTTCTCAAAAAACTACAAATAGAACTGCCACATAATCCAGCAATTTCACTACTGGAAATTTATCCAAAGGAAAGGCAATCATTATATCAGTGACACATCTGCACTCCCGTATTTATTACAGCACTCTTCACAATAGCCAAGATATTAGATCAACCCAGGTGCCTAACAACAAATGAATGGATAAAGTAATTGTGGTACATATACATAATGAGTTACCATTCAGTCATTAAAAAAAATACAATCCTATCATTTGCAGCAACATGGATGGAACCGTAGGACATTATATTAAGTGAAATAAGCCAGGAACAGAAAGATAAACACTGCATGTTTTCACTCATACGTGGAACCTTTAAAAAGTTGATCTCATAGAAGTAAAAAGTAGAACAGAGGATACTAGAGGCTGAAAAGGGTAGGAAGGAAGGGGTGTATAGAGAGAATTATATTGAAGGATATAAAACTGCAGCTAGATAGGAGGAATAAGTTCTAGTGTTCTCTACTACTGCAGTATGACAATAATATATTTTATAGTTAGCAACAATATATCTTATAGTTTCAAATGGTGAGAAGGATTTTGAACATTCCTAACACAAAGAAACGATAAATGTTTGACATGATAGATATGCTAATTTCCCTGATCTGATCACTATACATTAGATGTATCAAAACATCACTATGTAACCCATGAATATATGTAATTATTATTTGTCCATTAAAAAGATAAATTTTTGAAAGAATTATGAATCATGGCCCTTTTGCTCCCCTTTTCTCTTAGTTTTATAAAGTCAAAGAAAAACTTGGGGGGAAGGAAACAGTTGTTCTAATTATTAGTTATAATCATGCTAAGTGGAGAGAGATGTAGGACATTCTGGAGAATGTGAGCATTCTTAGTTACAATAACAGAACTGCTACTCCCCAAAGGAAGCTAAGGGGAGTCTGCAACCATCATGATTCTAACATGTAAGCCCTCTTTAGATAAGCTAATATTCAAAACCATTTTTTTAACTCAGCAATTTCTGCCTTTTATTTTGAAATGTTGACAAAACACCAATTTGGAGATAGTCAACAACCACAAAAAAAATTAGACATCATTTACCATTTTTTCACTGTGCTATGGCCATCTCTCAATGACTGTGAACAAGAATGAAGCTTTATAAGAAAAAAATAGACTAATAGTGCTATAGTTTGAATGTGTTCCCCAAAGTTCATGTGTTGGAAAATTGATCCCCAATGTGTGGGGAGGTAGGTCCTAATGAAACTTGATCCCCAACATGTGGGGAGATAGGTCCTAATGTTTGGGTTATGGGGACACTGCCCTAGTGAATGGATTAATGTTGTAATTGCAGCAGTGGGTTCCTTATAAAAGGATGAGTCTGGCCCCTTCTTTGTCTTTTGCCCTCTCTTTGCCCTTCTGCCATGCTGTGAGGCAGCTAGAAGACATTCACCAGATGCTAGCCCCTTGAACTTGTACTTCCCAGCCTTGAGAACCATAAGCCAATGAATTTCTATTCATAATAAATTACTCATCTGTGGGATTCTGTTATAGCAGCACTAAAGAAACCAAGACAAATAGTGGTTTTTTTAAAAAGAAGAGTTAGCTCTCTCAAGCGTCAGAACACATAGGTTTCTGAAACCTAGAAGCCTAGTAGCATACATCAAGTCGTTTCCTGCTCCCAGAACCCTGAAATGCTCCCCTTTACTTGACAAGTGCCTAGTACCACGTGGCTACTCTTTACTGAGCTACTGAGCACACACTATGTGCTAGGCAGTACCGTAATAAATGCTTTCTTGTCATGGTTCTTACCACCCAGTCACAGTGTTAACTAAAGTCAGAACCAGGATGCAGACTCATGCTGGTCTGATTCCAGTGCACGTGTCCTTACGGCTCCACCCCAGGGCATAGAACTGCGTGTTCTGCCTCATTTCCTATTATTAGGTATCACTTCCTAGCAGCATCCCAGGCTTTCCCGTCGCAACCTCTTGCTTCAGCTGCTCTGTCTGCAAAAATGCTACCTCACTACTGAGTCTGTGGAAAGCTGATCATCCTTCAAAATGAGACCATGTGACTCCCTTCAGAGAGATAATTTTGCAATCCCCCCATTCTCCCTGTGTCCACACCTGCTTTTCTACATGTGTTAACACCTGGTAGCTTCTTGACAAAACCACAGAAGTATTTGGAGGCGCATGGTGTCCTGGAAAGTGCCAGGACCTTCCCAAAAGAGTTTGAATCCTATTCATGATCTGTGTTCACTATGTGAGCTTGAGTAAGTTCCTTAGATATCCTGTATATAAAGCAGGCCCACCTGGAAGGGCTCCCATGAGTTCTAATGAGAGACCATCTATGTGGCCCTCACTTCCTTCCCCTTCCCCACTGAGAGCACTTCTCATTATCTGCCTCACCTAGTAGTGAGTTGAGTATTTCTCTTGCTACCTGTATTAAATTGTGTAAGATACATGCATAGGCCATAGATCAGTCATTGTGTGTTTCCTGCTTAACTCCATATGTAGCAGGGCCTCTATTACTATCTATCAAATTGAATGAAATGCACATCTCCCCCAGCATATGGAGTAAAACACTTAGATCTCCCTCATTTATTCAATCTGGATCTCAGAATATACATTCTTAATGGGGTAAGAATTATTTGGAGTTGCTAACTTTCAGAAATAGTCTTCACACGGAACCTATAAACCTTTAGCAGGAAGCTGCATTTATGTAAATATGTGATGAATTGAAGGATTTCAGTGTATATTATTTTTTTTTACTTTTTTCTTTCTTCTCCACCCCATGGTTCTGTAGCAGTATAGATTTTAAACAATGTTTCCAAGCAGAGTTCCTATGACAGCGCAGAATAGATTGGATTTAATTTTTAATATTCTGTTCTTAGTTATTAAGGACACCCCACTCTGCCCCAGCATCTCTGGAGCTACCAGCATAGAGAAGCCAAGCAGAGAAAGGAAGAGAGCACGATTCCCAGATTCTTGGTCAATGTTAACTCTCACCAGCTGTGGAATATTACACAAGTGAATAAACTCATCTAAGCCTTTATTTCCCACCTGTAAAATGAGAATAATAGCATTGTTCTTGCAGCAATGCTGTAAGAATTCAATTAGAAGCCGTACACAAAATCACTTGCTAATATGTCAGAAATATGATGCTAATGATAATTATTGGTGCTGCACTATTGCAGTTCACCATAGTTCTGAGCTTCCTGAATACCTAGTAAATAGGGAAAGCCAGAGTTTACATAGTTTTTAGTGTTTAGTGAGAGGAAGCTTAACAGTTCTTCGAAAAAGAAACTTTTAGCCCTCTATACACAGAGAAATTTGTCCTGTAGATACACACAGGAGACTGGGAATTTCCTAATGAATTATGTATTTGGGGTCATTTTGGAAGGAACAAAGACCTTCTTCCTGGGAATGTTTTTCACAGTGATACCTGGTAAAAGTTGAGGGTACAATATTGGATTGCCATTCAGTAAAGGGGTTCCTTGGCAGCCAGACTTTTTGTTTCTTGCAAAGCCCTTTCTTGGGCTTGAGAATTTGTCAGTATCAGAGAATGGCTTCATTATCTATAGATCCTCCACATGGTAGAAGAGGGTGGGAGAGAGAAAAAAAGAGAGCGAGAGCTCATTTCCCTTCAGGTGTCAGCCTCACCTATCATACGGCAGAGAATCAAGCATCCGTGATTCCCTATAACTATCTTATTTGACAAGCTGGAAGAATATTAAAATCTTTACTAGAATATAGCACTTCACAAAGAGAAAAATCCCTAAGTAAAATGCTTTCTTGCTCCAAAGTAAACTATTAAGTCACAAATTTATATCAATGAGCACAAGTCTCCTTTGCCTAATGCTCAAATATTTAGCAGATATGTGTTGGGCATCTACTATGGGCCTAATAATATTACTATTGATAAGAAGCATATAATAAAAATAATAACAAACACTTACTGGATGCTTTCTATGAGCCAAAAAAAAATTCTGGATATTCTTGGTCTTAAAATGTTGACATATCACACACACACACACACACACACACACACACACACACACACACACGCACACCTCTGAGCTGTGGAATTCACTCAGGACTCAGGAACAGCCTCTTCTCCAGGCAATCACTCCCAACAGTGGCTTTCTCCTGGATTGTGGGCAGTGAGTCCTTCCTCCTTGCCGTTTTCTCTCACGTGATGAGGCAACACCACGTGGATGCAGTGTCCTTCCCCCAGAGAAAAAGCTGTTCCCTTGTCTAAGCACAGTGACTTCAGACTGGAAGAACCAGACTGGAGGCAGCCTCCCAAGGGACAAGGTACCATTCTGGGCCACCAGCAGGCTCTGGGGTGCCCATGGAGAGAGCCTCACTCACCTGGTTGACCATGCAGGTCCAAGGCAGACAGAAGTGTCTGAGGTCCTGAAGGGAAAGACCGACACCCTATTGGAGCCATACCCTGGGGATGCAGAAACCGTTCCTCTTACTCCCACCAGCCCATAGAGGGCAGGGGTCCTGGTGTCTGCCCTTGCAAAAGGAGCAAGGAGATGCTGATGGCTGAGATGGTAACCTTGAGAAGATAGGGATGTGTCTTGTAGCACCAAGGCTGGCATGGCCAGTCAGCACCATCCAAAATCACTGCAGGAAAGGAGGACACATTCAGGAAAGAAAGGTGAAGGACTGCCCGTGTTGGGAAAACACAGATTCCAGCATTGGCCCCACATCCCTTCAAAGCGCATACCTACACTTGAGAATCTCATTTAAGTCAAATATCACAAACATGCACTCACGTGTCTGGAATCTTCTTTTCTATTGGAACTGCCTGTTGAAGTCATCAGCCTCTCTCTTGGACAGTGATGGTGATGGCTACTTCCTAATTGCTCCCCCACCCCACCCATTCTCTGCACTGCAGCTAGAGGGAGAATTCTAGATTGCAAATCTGACTTCGCTGCACTTGAAATAAACCCATAGAGGTTCCCCAGCATCTCAGGATAAAGGTGGAATCCCATAAGGATTTCTAAGGCCCTACCTGATCTCTTCCTGCCAACATTCCAGGCTTTGGTTCCAGAGTTCTTCTTTTCACCCTCAGACCCTCAATCTTCCACAGTTTCCTTCTGAACTCTCAAATCCAGACCTGGCATAAGCCTCATCCACTCCTTCCCCCACTTGTCTAACTC
The DNA here is from genome assembly GCF_029281585.2 of Gorilla gorilla gorilla. Taxonomy (NCBI): domain Eukaryota; kingdom Metazoa; phylum Chordata; class Mammalia; order Primates; family Hominidae; genus Gorilla; species Gorilla gorilla. Next base: position 139,121,025 of record NC_073232.2, read on the forward strand.
CTGTCTTCTCACACCTCAAGCCTCTGGGTCCCATCAGTGGAGAATCTCCGCATCCTCATGGGGTCTCTTACCATGAATTTGCCCACTGTTTCTAAGGCCTGGCCAGCTGTTGACAGTGACAGCCCTGTGGTGAGCCCAGCATGGGCTCTTACTGGAGGCTCAGGAAGTTGGCAGAATGAACATATTAAAGACGGGAGGCAGAAGATGTCAAAAGATGGCAGGCAGAAGACCACCCAAGAAGCTAGCTCCCAACCGAATCTAGACCAACACAAGAGTGTCTTCAAGGGCTATTAAACGGCCATCCCAGATCAACCAGCTCCTCACCTCTTCCTGAGGCCAAACGAACCACAGGCACAGCTTCTGAGAGAGTGCAAGACGAGGAGGAACTCGCCAGAGTTCTTGCACCTGGTCGCAGTCACGTTCTTCTCTGATTGCACTCAACAGGAACATCTGTCTCCCCCTTGGTGCTGCCTCTTCCTTTGAGATAAGTGCTGTAATTGTGTTTTATTTTTGTTTTTGTTTTTGTTTTTTTTTGAAAAGGAGTTTCACTCTTGTCACCCAGGCTGAAATGCAGAGGTGTGATCTCGGCTCACTGCAACCTCCGCTTCCCGGGTTCAAATGATTCTCCTGTCTCAGCCTCCCGAGTAGCTGGGACTACAGGTGTGCACCACCATACCCAGCTAATTTTTGTATTGTTAGTAGAGATGGGGTTTCACCATGTTGGCCAGGTGGGTCTCGAACTCCTGACCTCAGGTGATCCGCCTGCCTCAGCCTCCCAGAGTGCTTGGGATTACAGGCGTGAGCCACCACGCCTGGCCTGTGATTGTGTTTTAAACGCAGGCACACTGTAGATGGAGAGTATCTTCCCTCGTAAACACTGATAGACATCCACAGGACGATACAATGCATATTCTAGGCTCCTACGGCCTGGGTCCTACTGGGGGTATTTTCCCCATATTTCTGAAATAGAGTCATTTTTCCTTTAGGAACGTACAGCTCAGTGCATCTGTCACTGCTGGGTTTAGGTCATAATCCCAAATAACTGTGCAGTATAGCTTGCAAAATACCAACTTCTCAGCATTTTGATGTTGAGGGTGTAGTAAAGTGAAAATAATGGAATTGAAAAGCTGTAGCTTTAACTGTAATCAGCCGAATCCACCTCCCTTCTCCAGACACCCACCGGTCTGAAACCTCCAGTGCAACACTTTACACCAAACTCAGCAAGCCCCACGAAGCTCACTGGGGAGCCCGAGGAAAATGGATCGACTCCCACTATGAATATGATCGAAAAAATCTGAGCAGAAAATACAAACAATGCTTTGTTTCCATACAAAACTTAGCCCCTGGGGAAATTACACTTAGATGATTTATGGAATGTGGGTCTTTAGCTGTATTACACTTTGCAGTGCCGACAAAGACAACAATAATGTATAATTGATTCCACTTGGATCTCAGAGAGTCAATAAAGGACTTTGTTTATCCATAATTTTGTTGGGCAAATCTCCCGGATGGTACTGAAATGTTGCATTTTTAAGATGTTGAGTTTGGTCCAGGAGGATCATAAATTATAAAGATAATGTGTCTTTCGTATCGTTACAGTCATCTAATCGTAATCACAATTATAGTCACTGTGAAATCTAACTACATTCTATTTTAGTGTTACTCTCGACATTTTTAAAGCTTCATTTATTTAAGAGGCAGAAGTCAAAATATGGGCTTCCGTAATCCCAAAGCTCCACTTGCTAATGCAAGGTCAAATTTATAAATTAAAACCTTTCATGAAAATAAAAATGTAATATTCTTATAATAGGAATCAGCAGTACAAATATACACTCTTCAGTAGGTTTTAGGTTCACTTTCTCACTCCATAGTAAGAGGCTTTAGCTACATTCCTAGGAAACTAACATTTTATCTCTGCAATAATTTTCTACTATCCAAAACATGTAATTTGTGCTTTCATTAAAGATAAAATTGTTTCTCTCTCTTGTTGCATCACACAAAAATATTTAAATAGAGAATCACAAAATTGGGAAGGGCAGGTTTGGAATGGCGTGACTTAAATATAAGATTCTGGCTTATGAGATGCCTCTGGAGGACCCTGGTGGGTGCAGCTCCCCAGGCCAGGCAGGCCTGCCAGTGCCACTGAGACGGGTGCACCAGCATGGCCCATGTGACTCCCTCCCGAGGGAGCGACAGGACCTGCATATTAAGACACTGTGGACAGAGAAAGCAAACAGTACTTTCAAAAACAAGCCCCTGAGTGGAAAATTACCCTGGCAGAAGTTCCAGATTGCAGGCATTGGCTTATAATTGAGCTGCTTCTCCTGAAGACAACCCCCTCTCACCTGCTCCAGGTGAGAGGCCTCAGGGATTTAGGTATCAAAGAATGGTTAATGATTCTCTCAAGTAATGGCAGGAAGCCCAGCTGGCTTCTGAACAGAGGGGAAGAGATGGGGGCAAAGGAAGGACATAGAAGAGACTAGGGCAGCAGTTCCGAAACTCCAGATGCCTCCGAATCACCTGCAGGGTTTGTTGATACCAAATTGCAGGGCTACACCCCCACAGTCTGCTCCATGGGTCTGCGATGGGGCCCGAGTATTTGCATTTCTAATAAGTCCCCACAAGCTGCAGCTGCTGCTGGCTTCAAAACCACACTTAGGGAAGCACAGCGCTAGGGCCTGCTTACTCCAACTGTGGTCCTTGGACCAGTGGCGTCAGGATCACCTGGAGGCTTGCTGGAAATGCACAATCTCAGGCCCACCCCACACCTATCATTCAGAAGCCACAGCGTAACAAGATTCTCCAGGTGGTTCGTGCACACATTAAAGTTTGTTAAGCGCCATACAACATAATTTAACGTCCTTCCCACTCCTGGATTCAATGACAGTATTGCACTGCATAATGACGTTTCAGTCAACAACAGGTTTTATACATGACGGTGCTCCCATGAGATTCTCACACGGCTGAAAAATTCCTATTGCAAATACTTGCCATTGTGTTACAGTTGCCCACAGTATTCAGTACAGTAACTTGCTGTCCGGGTTTGTAGCTGTGAAAGGAAAATATCTCGGGCCCCCAAAATCACTCAGGAAAACCCCAGCCAGGAACTGCTCAGGGCAAACCTGCCTACCATTCTACTCCAAGTCACTGCTCTGCTCACTGAGGTAGATGCATATCTGATTTGCCTCCTTTGGAAAGGCTAATCAGAAACTCAAAAGAAGGTAACCATTTGTGTATCACCTGTCTGTGACCTGGAAGCTCCCTCCCCTCTTGGAGTCTTCCTGCCTTTGCCTCAAGTTGTCCCACCTTTCCAGACACACCCCTGTACTTCTTACATATATTGATTGATGTCCCATGTCTCCCGAAATGTATAAAACCAAGCCGTGCCCTGACCACCGTGGGCACGTGTCGTCAGGATGTCCCTGAGGCTGTGTCACGGGCACATCCTCAACCTTGGCAAAATAAACTTTCTAAACTCACTGAGACCTGTCTCACATTTTCGGGTTTCACATAGCCTAGGAGCACTAGGCTGTACTGCATGGCCAAGGTGCGGAGTAGGCTATACCTGTCTGTATAAGCACACTTGACAATGTTCACACAATGTCAACATTTTGCCTAATGATGCATTTCTCAGGATATATCCCCATTGTTAAGCAACACATGACTACAATTCCACGTCCACATGACTCCTGATGTGTGTGTGTTTGTGTGTTCACGTGTTTGCAGGTGAACAAAATAGGGTGTGGTTTCCCTTTAACCTCTGATTTACTTCTCTTTCTCACTCCCTCTGCCACTAATAATGTACTAAAATAAGGGTTTGCATTCCGTGCAAGCACGAAGCATGCAAATTAGTGCTGAGCTGGCTGTACCATCAGAACAACCTGCCCATCTGAGATACGCCCTGACCCTGTGCCTCAGAGCAAGGTGGCAACTGTCTTGACTCATTGATCTTTTTGCCGCAGTGTAGTCTAGGTCAAGGCCTTGTACACAGTTGGTGCCCAATAAGTGTTTTTGGGTCGATTGAGAGACTGCTGGCCAAGGACAAGTGGTGAAACACACAGCACCTGCTCGTGCTATAATACTTTCCACATTCTCATCTCCACACCCAATCCCCCTCTTTCCCAGGAACCATGCAGATCCCAGCCCAGCCTCCCCAGGCTTAGCCTGCTCCTGGATTTCAGGCCAACAGCTCCTCTCCAGAAAGTCTCTGGAGAGCCTCTGGTTCTATGAGCCCCACAGCCTGGATGCTGGGGCCCCAGCCTGCCTAGAGCAGGGGTGGGCAAGCTTTTCCTACAAAGAGTTAAATGCTTAATAGTTCAGTCTTGGTGGGCCATACAGTCTCAGTTGTGTGCACCTACTCCACCCAGCTGATTTTGCTCAAAATTATCCAAAGACAATACATAAACAAGTAGGCATGGCTGTATTCTAAGAAAACTTTCCTTCCGGACACTGAAATGTGAAAGTCATATAATTGTCATGTATTGTGCAATATTCTTCTTCTGCCTTTTCCCCACTATATAAAAAGGTAAAAGCCATTCTTATCTTACTGGCTGCACAAAAAACAGACCCGATTTAGCATCTAGACCATACTTTGCCCTCTTCTAGAGGCTAAGGGCGAGGTTAAGATGACATCCTGGCTCTGTCTCTGACTCACCGTGGAATTAAACCACCTGCCTAACCTCTCCCAAGCACCCACCTCAGAGGGCTGCAGTCAAGGTCAACTGGGAGGGTGCTTATGAAGCCTGTGGCCTGTAGTGAATGTCCCATCAACGTTGGGGTAGTTGTTGTTGTGGCCAAACTCTAGAATAAATCAATGGAAACAAGGATCAGGAAAAGACCAGGATGCACCAGTCAGGAAACAGAACCCTTCTGATAAACACCAAGGGGGATGTGGACCCTTCTGAGGAGACTGAGGTCTCCCCAAAGTGCCCCACTTGAAGGGTCTTTGAGGACAGTGAGATGCCTGCCCAGTGGGCACCAGGAAGCTGCCAACTTCCCAGGAGTTACATGGGCAAAACCAGCACTGCAATGTGTTGGAGAGCATGTGGACGTACGGAGGGCGCTACTGTGGGCAGGGCAAGCCCCACTCCCAACGTTGACCTGGAGGTGAAAAAGAGCCACAGAGTCCCTAGGAGGTTGGGATGTGGGCCTGACTCTCCCACTTAGAAGCCTTATGACAAGCTGGGAATGGGTCCTCAGTTTCGTCATCTGTAACATATTTGTTAGTTGGTCTAACAGATACTTAACTGAATACCTACTCTGTGCCAGGTAATGTGTCAAGCACTATAAACACAAATGTATCTTTTACAAAGACAGATGAGCTAGAAAGATAGAATAGGTGGGTAGATAGATCAATTGATTGATCGGCCACTAATCGATACTAACAGCTGTCATCAGAAACTTTGCTTAGGAGAATACTTTCATTAGCCTCTTGAGTTGGGCAAGGTGAGGCCCAAATGCCAGGGGGCCAGCCAGAAGAGGGGATCTCCAGCTGGCTGCTGTGAGGTGGCAGGCAGACATGGACCCCTTCCTGCAGGAATCATTCTGCAGCTTTGAAGGGGCCCACTCTTGCCAACTGGACCACAGAGTCAGACCATATAAGGAGATCACAAGTGTGGAAGAGAGGTCACAAGTGGACAGAGTGGGCCACTTCAAAGGGGCAGAACAATTCTGCACGGACCCCTGCAGGAAGGGGTCAGTGTTGCCAGATTGTCCAACTTTTTAAAAGAAACTAGAATTCCAGATTTTCATGTGCAGTGAACCAAATGTTAAATATTGGCCTCTATTTCAAAAATGTTCAAATGCTATGGGCCAAAGAATGCACACCTGTGAGCCACACATCTCTTTCCCGGAGCCCACCAGTTCGTGATCTCCGATTAGAAACAGGCAGCAAAATAAAGAAATCGCTGAACCCCTGCTGCACAGGAAATGTGGAAGGGAGAACAGCCTGAGGGCGAGTGGCAGGGGAGCGAGAGACAGGAGAGACAAGGAGGCTAATGGGGCCTGTCCAGGGCGCCTTGGCCACGGGCTCTGAAGGACAAAGATGGCTCCTGTTTCCCGTGACGTCAACCCCCTCATCCCCAGCCAGACTTACAGTAGATTGGCCTTGTGTGAGTGGTCTGGACAGAGACCCAGAAAAGGGGCCGAGTACAACCCCTGAGGCAGGGAGGGCTGGGAGCTGAGGGGAGAGGATGGCCATGTGGTGGCTCACTCAGACCCCTGAAGCCCCTTGGGAGTGGCAAAAACAGCCAAGGCAGGAAATACGTGGCTCATGTCCATTTAATCTCAAAGGACAGGGTCACTCCAGCCTATGGCCAGGTAAACAGAGGATAGCAAAGTCCAGCCCAGTCCTCAAGGAATATTTTAAGGGAGACAGATGAGGCTTTGTGGACCTCAGCATCAGATAAGTAGCCAGGCGCCATCACGCATGCCTGCAGTCCCAGCTACTCCGGAGGCCTGAGACAAGAGGATCACTGCTAGCTCAGGAGTTCAAAGCCAGCCTGGGAAAAAGCAAGATCCTCATATCTTAAAAAAAAAAAAAAAAAAGATCACATAAGGAAGCATTTTACTGAGCAGCTCCTAAGTGCCAGATATTTGCACATCAGAACTTTGACCCTCACAGCACTATGGGGTGGAGAGTGTTACTCTAGTGCATCCATAAAGAAAGCCAGGAGCCGACGCTTGGATAAGGAGCCTTGTAAAAAGCAGACACAGGAATCCTAGCCGGGTGTCGGAGGTCCAAGTCCGCCTTGCTACTTAGCCTCCTGCAAAGTGTGATTTGATAGGAGGAGTGGTTGTTGCTGTTGTTGTTGTGTTGTCATTGTCTCAATCCAGCCCTATCTAGAGAAGAGAGACAGTGTCTGGTCACCAACAAAGTGTACCTAAAAGTGAAGAAAGTGCAAGAGCTGCTGCCTGATGGCTCATGCGCCAAGGTCTCCAGGCCCTTCCCATCACTCTGTTCACTGGACAAATCTTTCTGGGGAGCAGAGAACAAGCCTGGAGTCCAACTTTGTGAGGGTGAAGCCCCATGTTCTACTTTTATCTTCTGGGTGACCTCAGACATATCGTTTAACCTCTCTGAGCCTCAGTTACCTCATCTATGAAATGGGAATAATACCACCTTCTATCTTGAAAGGTTATTTTTGTGAAAGGTTATATGAAAGAGAATATGAAAATCTACATCAGGAGCTGGGCATGGTGGCATGTGCCTATAGTTCCAGCTACTTGGGAGGCTGAGGCAGGAGGATAGCTTGAGCCCAGAAATCAGAGGCTGCAATGAGTCATGATCCCGCCATTGCACTCCAGCCTGGCTGGCAGAGCCAGACCCCATCTCTAGAAAAAATAAAAAACCAAAAGAAAAAGAAAGTTCTACATGAAGGATGCTTTGTGCTTCTGTTGGGTTTTGTCACCATGGCTACTGGTGATAACATGTGCAGTTCCCCACGGACTTGGGCATCAGGGAAGGAAGCCCTGACTCTCTTCCACTGTTGGGACCTCCTCGTGTGGTCTGACTCTGAGTCATCACATCGAGTCACCTGCCCTCCCCCTGGATGACCTAATCACTGGCCTTTCAGGTGACCCCACCATGGAGTAGTGGCTGTTGGGATCTCAGAGAACTGGAGCCACTTGAAGGACTGAGCAGCCTTCTCTGACATTCAGGGCACTACACTCCTGCTTCTGCTGAACTCTCCGTTTCATTCCACCTGGACTCCAGCGTGGGCCCCTGCTCTCTGCTGCCCCACTGACCTGCACCTGCCCGGTGTTCCAATTCCCCACGACCTACTGGAGCACACACATGACTGTGGAATTCTGCATTGGCTAGAACTTGCCTACAAGAAGACATGGGACATTCACCTGGGCAGTGCCTCTGGCTTCTTAATTCAAACAGTACCCGACACTGGAGTTTCAGAGCAAAGAATGAGGAAAACAGGACTTGGTCTTTGCTGTGCTTATGGGTAAGGTTCTGCCCATTACCATGGTGTCAACTTTGAGTGGGAATCCCACATGCCATCCAAGAAGACACCACTCACACACACACATGCCATCATCCTTATGGCTCTCAGCAACAATGTCACATGCACTGATGGCAAACATATCTAATGTTTAAATTTCTCACTTTTTAAATTTATATATTTATTTATTATTTATTTTTGAGACGGAGTCTTGCTCTGTTGCCCAGGGTGGAGTGTGATGGTGCGATATCGGCTCACTTCAACCTCTGCTTCCCAGGCTCAAGCAATTCTCCTGCCTCAGCCTCCCAAGTAACTGGGATTACAGGTGCCTGCCACCATGCCTAGCTAACTTTTGTATTTTTAGTACAGACGAGGTTTCACCATGTTGGCCAGGCTGGTCTTGAACTCCTGACCTCAAATGATCCACCCACCTCAGCCTCCCAAAGTACTGGGATTACAGCCGTGCGCCAGCATGCCTGGCCTAAATTTCCCACTTTTTAAATGTAAGTACATCTATTGGTCCTGTATTTTATGACATCTTACGATCCTACCCACCTTGAACCATGTTCTGGACAGCAGAGGGGTGGCAGGTGCCAAGCACTGTGACTCTAGTGTCGGGAATTTCTATCAAGCCCCAAAACTATATGAGGAGAGGGACTACAGCGGTACGGTTGCAGGAATGTGTGGGGTGCCTGGGCATTGCCCACCTTGTTCACAGTCTGTCTGCCTTGTCAAGGCCAACCAGCTACCTGCACACACATGCTGCAGCCACTAAAATTAAAATAAAAGGTATTTGTCTTCACACCGCCTCAAATCATTGCTCGTAGTACATATGCCACACTGGGAATCATTGGCCCACGCTAAAGAGTGTATAATTCGTCAGTTGCACTCCCTTCTTTTACTAATTTTGCAATTTAATTTTTACAAAATTAACTTTCCTTGATATGATCCATCCTTTATATACCTAAGGAATAGGCATTACTGCTTTAAATTAAATATAATTTTGAAACATGCCACCTGGATGCCACCATCCCTTAAGTCCTTTAAACTACCTTCTCTTAGAAACAACGTGACATTTTAGCTGAACATAAGTGTCTTTTTTTCCAACTGTAAATGAGCATTTTATGCCCTCCAAAAATCAAAACTATATTTTTACTGTTATGATTTTATTATGCTCCTTTATAGGGTAGTTTGCTTTTGTGAAGTTAAAGAACGCAGTGAAGTGGAAACTTGTAACAAATAGGGCATATTGGAACTGGGCTGTGTGGTTTAAATTTTCCATTCATTTAATTGGGGAGAAAAGTGTGTGTTTGTTTGGATATCTAATTATTGGGAAAGGAGAGGTTCATTTGTCTGAGTTAATATCCCTTACCCAAGTTAAAAATTAGCATACATCTCTTTAATTATACCTTGAAGTGACAGCATCATGCATCAGCCACTCACTCAGGCCCATTTTCCGCAGTTCTCATCCACCTGATCCTGGAACAGGGATGGGAGGGAGTGTCCTGCCCACCTGCCCCCTACCAACCCTCCCCACGCACACACTGCCCTGTTGCTGGAGGGACATCCCCACCCCATCGCTGACTCAAAGCCCCCATGACCTTGTGTGACCAGTCCCCCCGGTGTGCTCGGCCTCTCTGACTTTCTGGTGGCCTAAGGAGGCACAGGCATCGCTCCCAAGTCAGACCCTGCACCTGCCCCTGCTCTGCCTGGGTAGATCCCACTCCTGCTCCCCTGTAGGCTTCTGCTAATCTCATGGACTAGTTAAGACTCCTCTAGTCCACCCCATCCCCGTCCTGACTCCCCACTCCTCATCATTCACTTCCAAAGCCTCGCCTCTCTCCTAATTACACATTCAATGACAACTAGATGCTGTACTCCATGAAGGCAGAGGCCTTTTCTTCATTCTCTCTCGAATTCATGGCGTATCCTTAGTGCTTGTGTGTTGCTTGGAGCATAGCTGTGTTCAATAATTGTCTACTGAGTGAAAGAATGAGTGAATGAATGAATGAATGAATGAACAGAAAATGGCAAATTTGTGAATGCTTGTGAGCTCTCCCCTGTGACATTACTGGGCCATTATTTGATTTCAGAAGCCGAGCCACATGGAAACCACTGTGGACCCGGTGAATGCACCCCCTGGAGGCTGAGAAGAGAGGGGATCTCTCCAGCTGTAGGAGTACATGTTAATTTCTAAGCACATCATCTGAAGATTTCATTCATTCACTGCTTCTTATTATTGCCAAAATCAAATGGTCTGTAGCTTAAATGTCCGACAATCAAGAAGTGGTTGAGGAAATAGTAGAATTGCAATGTGCTAAGTTGCTATTTAAAATTATGTTTATACAGAGCTTATAATAACATGAGAAATTGCTTATGATATAATATTAACAAAAAAACAAATAGTCTATGCTGTGCAACATTATATGAAGACTTTGATGGCAAATGCATATTTTAAAACTCACAGGATTCTAATATAATGCAAGAAGAAAATAGCAAGGAGGCTGATTGTTTCTGGGTGATGAGTTTAGGATGCTTGTTTCTTCTTTCTGCTTCTCTGTATTTACCAGATTTTCTAAAGTGAGCATTTATTACTTTCATATTATGTAGAAAGAAATCATAATGCTTTTTCTTCCCAAAGAGAAGAGGATCTATAGTTGCCTCTACTCCCACAGCCAGCTTAGAATTGCCATTTTTTATTTTTCCAAGGATGGCCTCCTGGTGACATCTGTGTCCTGGAGGCCTTCTCATTCCTGGGGGGCGCGGCAGGGGTGGATTTGCACCACAGAGGAGTCCAACCAGCTCACATAGACTGGCTGGAGGCCCCACGCCTCACTACAGCCACTCCCTTTCTTTTCTTTTCTTTTTTTTTTTTTTTGAGACAGGTCTCACTATGTTGCCCAGGCTGGAGTGCAGTGAAGTGATCATGGCTCACTGCAGCCTCGACCTCCTGGGCTTAATCGGTCCTCCCACCTCAGCCTCCCGAGTAGCTGGGACCACAGGTGTGCACTACCACGCCCAGCTAATTTTTCTATTTTTTCTAGAGATGAGGTTATGCCATGTTGCCCATGCTGGCTTTGAACTCCTAAGCTCAAGCGATCTGCCCGCCTCGGCCTCCCAAATTGCTGGGATTACAGGTGTGAGCCATCACGCCCGGCTAACCCCTTTTCCAACATGCACATGTGCTTGAGTGTGGGGACTGAGTTTCCCCATCACCTGAGTCAGGGGCGGCACCAGCAACAGCTCGTACCTACATTTTGCCTGTTAATTATTCAGGCCCTGGTGTGGCACTGCAGCCCACATTTCACTTCCAAAGTGTTTGGAAATCAATAACTAATTTATATGAGTTCTCTTAGAAATAGGTACTATTTTCCATCTCATTAAAATGCAACTCAAAGTGAAGCCATGCCTGCCACTGGGATTTGACTCTGGTTGGCCTGTCTCACCCATGGGATAGAGTGTCCAATGGGAGAGGATGAAGAGGGTCACCAGGCCCCACTCACAGGTGGGAAATGAAAGGCAATTGGGCAGAAAGTCCTACATGCTCGGCCCAATAGCAAAGCCCCTGTGGTCACAGCCGAGGGACCATTCTGAGTTCAGCATGGTGGCTCTCGCTTAGGAATTTTTCAGTGTGCCTCGGTGTGAATTCATTTCAGGAATTAGAGTAACCAGTGATAATTGTGTGTGTGGGTGTGTGTGTAGAAAGGATTTTTCAAGATCCTACTGGAGGTCCTCTGATAGCCAGAAACACCCAATGCTATGTGGTTCTCACTGTTCATGTGCCCCCTAATGCACCTGCTGGATTGGATGCCCAAGGAAACCAGCATATATTCATAGACTTCCTGCAATGTTTCATTTTTAAAGAAAAATCTTTAAGGTTTTAATAGGTTTTATTTAACAGCATGTAAAACATTGGCATCATGGGTACAAGATCTCTCTTTAAATTGCTTATTGAAACATCAATCATTTGAGTTCACAAAGATAGGATAAAAAATTTATTAAAATACGATCTAGTTAGAAAAGCACTGGAATGCATCTACCCCAAAACTCCCAGTGCACATTTTCTTTGATTTGTTGATATTTCTGAAACCCAGCAACTAACTTGCTTTGACAAGGGGCCAGGTAATGTTCTCAACCTGGTCCCAGCATCTCTCTCACTAGGTCCCACCCGGCCAGTAAACTCAGATCCACAGTCACCTCCTCCCATGCTCCAAATGGAACTGGGGGCTTTGTTCTCTGAATTTCTTTGTTTTCCATCTTCATATTTAACCCTCTGACTCTCCCGAGGGGTGCTATGTGGACCCTCCACCACATCACCCCTTCTGCTAACATTACACAGTGGGGCAAGGGGTCTCATCTTCAGGCTAGTTTCTGGGAAGAGGACAGGAAGGGAAAAATCAATGTTCAGAAAAGAGATGGTGAGACCATCAAGTTGAACTATAAATTGAAGGAGGGAGAGGCTGTGAGGTCTTCCTGGAAAGGCAGCATGGGGCCACTTTTGAGAGTCCTTGAATGCAACATCAAGGCATCTGTACTTTATTCTGCAGGTAACAGGGAGCCACTGATGGTGTCCCACCAGAACAGTGAGGCGATCAGAGCTTTAGTCTCAGAAGATCTTGCAATAAAGTTTAGAGCTGGAAGAAACCACCCCTTCCCTCCAACTGGAAATCGAGTCACTTTATTTTAGATCCTCCTGGTTTCTTCTACTTTTTCTGTTTATGGAGACTTCTTTCTCCCCTGTGGCATGGCTTCTCTGTCCTAATGGGTCTCACCATTCTGCTGGCCTGCCAGCTCCTTGCGGGCAGGGTTTGTGCCAAACATACTTCCCCTGACAAGCACCTAGGGCAGCAGTTGGGGCCACTGGTGTTGCCTGTCTCTCTAACTTATTTCATAAAGGATTCAGGGTACACTGTTCGTGGTCAAGAAATTAGATGAATGTATGGACAAATGAACAAATAAAGGAACAAATGAAGTCTTGAGGGAATGGCAGCACTAACAGTCCCGGAGGCCTCTGCCTCTCCAGCAGCCCACAGGGGCCACAGGTGGACATGCCCTGGAACCTCTGGGTGAGAGAGATCTGGGATTGTAGGCCTAAAGAGGAGGAGATTCCTGGACTGCTGGGACTGAGGGGCCCCTTTTAAAACAGAATATGACGGCCGGGCGCGGTGGCTCACGCCTGTAATCCCAGCACTTTGGGAGGCCAAGGCGGGTGGATCATCTGAGGCCAGGAGTTCGAGACCAGCCTGGCCTACATGGTGAAACCCCCTCTCTATTAAAAATACAAAAAATTAGCTAGGCAAGGTGGCGGGCGCCTGTAATCCCAGCTACTCGGGAGGCTGAGGCAGGAGAATCACTTGAACCCGGGAGGCGAAGGTTGCAGTGAGCTGAGACCATGCCACTGCACTCCAGTCTGGGGAATAAGAGCTGGACTCAATCTCAAAAAACAAAAAAAAAAAAGAAAAAATAAATAAAGCAGAATGTGCCCACTTGTCACTAGGCACCAAGTGAATCTGTCCCACCCACCCTGGTGGCCTGTATTCTCACTGCGTCCCTCGACACCTTGGTCATCCTCCCCACCTCTTCCCTTAAGAGCAGCTTATGCAAAGAACATTACAGCAGAAGGGTGGCACCCCAGTCAGGTCACCTCCCTGGATCACGCCTCCCAGGACCACATTCCCTTAGAAAAACAGGAGCAGTTTTTGCTTAGACTCAGCCAAAGTCCACGGAGGTCCACTGAGTGGATTCTTTTCCAGCTAAGCCTCTGAACACCAGTCTATCCCACACCCAATTCCGAGGCAGTGTTTTTTCTGCTCCTTCAAACACCAGTCTATCCCACATCCAATATCGACATAGTGTTTTTGCTGCTCTTTTGAACACCAGTCTATCCCACCTCCGATACCGAGGCAGTGTTTTTTCTGCTCACAGTACTTATTCCAGGTAAACTGGACCCTTTGGGTGAAAGAGCATTTTTAGAAATTCCACCTCCATACAAATATTATTGAAGAAACTGGACCGAGAAGAAATACGATGTGTATTAGAAAGATAAGCAGGTAATGGGTCTCCAAGTTAAGTCTATTTTTACAAATAGCCTGTACCCAAGGCTCTTTATTTATGATACTGAAAAGCACACTATTTGGAGAGCTGTAATAACTTTACAGTGTAAAGGATGGTAATATGTAGCATGATTTGCCTGCCATTACATTATTTGTACTGTATGAATACAAAATTTCAGAATCAGATGTGTTATGGGGAATCATTACAATTCTGAAAGTGTGACTGACCTTTCCCTAAATATATCAAAAATGGAATCATTTCTGAGTGTACATAATTGACAACAAAGTTTATGATGCAGTAGATGTCTACAAATATCAACAGAAATTTAAAAGAACTGTGTCAAAATTTGTACTTTGTATATTATGCTCAGAAAGCAGCTCTGCTGCATATGTCTCTTGTTCATGTGCTAGATGGTACTGAGCCCATTTGCAGATGGATAAAATTGGTGGACAGGAAGGTCTATAGGGTTTGAGATGGATGGGGTCACCATGTACAGCCATGCAGGTTGTGCACTGAACAACTGCAGGAGGCCTCTTTTTCATTGAGAATGATGTGGAAGGCACCTGCTGGAGCTGCGTAGTGAACAACCCACACAACGGTCAGGAGTGAGCCGTCACCTTGAGGGAGAAGTAGAGTCTGCCTGTGCACACCCAAAGAACATAGCCAAGAATGAAAACAAATTTCAAATCTTAGAAAGAATTGCCTACCCATCAGAACCATCTTCAGTTCATTCTTTCCTTCTTTCACTTATTTCACTCACAAGTTGTGAATTTCCCCCACAGAACTTTCACAGGGGCTGCCAGGAGATTCCTGCATCCAATGAGCGAACATGGCTCCTCCGTCTGCTGCCACTCCGGGGTCTGGGATGTTGCCAGGAAGCCAGGAAGTGTTTCTTGTGCCTCATTGCTCCTGGGCACATCTTCCTTTGACTCTAATGTTTGTGGGTTGGAACACTTGCGCCTCCTGATGAACCATCAGGAGGGTTATTTTTCTGGCCAGGTTTGGATTTACATTTGAGAAAAGGCTCCCCCACCGCCTCCCCTGTCATAAGTGATGGGTTCCTAACTCTAACTAGCAGAACATTAAATGGTTTCTTGAGAGTTGCCCCTGCTAATAACCTAGAACAACTCAGTGAAATGTGCTCCTGTTTTAGGCCCAGTAAAAACAATTCACTTCCAACAAATGATTTAGAACTGACAAAAAAAAAAATCTCAAAAATAAAACAGAAATGAATAAGCAATGAATTGACACTTTTCGCTTTAAAATATGTCCAGTTGGGTAGGGCTAGGCTCTGGGGATCCCAACCTTCATAGAACAAAGAATATCTCTTTGGGAGTCCCCCAGTCTGGAGCTGGGTTAATTTAGCATTGGGGATTTCTTTGCTGATTCTTTCCTGCCTAACTAGTATTTAATACCATCACGTACAGCAAATAATTGCAAGAACTTGAGTCTTTTCCAGAGAAAAGAAGCTCAGACAATTTAGACATTAGAAAACAAGACCTAAGAGAAAAGTTTGATGGAATTAAGACTATTTCACCCAGAGAAGAAAAAGACTGTGTGATGGTTCACTAATTGTGGCAAGTTTATTAAAGTTATTTTACATAGGATACTGACCATCTGGTCTCCCTTTCCTGAGCACTGAGAGAAAATGATTTTCAATTGCATTGAGAAGGATTTAGGTTGGAAAATAAGGAAGAATTTCCAGATGATTAAGGTTACTAAACGCTGATTGCAGAGACAGGCTATAGATTCACCTTTTTGGAAATAATTCAAGGGACAACTACTCGTCCATCCAGGCTGTTTTAGGAATAGTCTGAGCAGGAAGTAAGATAAGTGAAATTATCTCTTTGAAGTGCCTTCCAGCTCTATTTGTTGTGCTAAAAGTGCCTCTTGCAAGAGTTTACATAATTTCTAGACTTCGAAACATTCTTACTGTCTATCTTCTATGCACGCTTCCTAGGGCCAGAAAGGGGGAGATAAAAAGGTGTAAATTTCCCAAGCAAAGATCTGGTTCTGGCCTTGCCTCTGTTGAAGGTGAATAATGGGGCCTGCAACATGTCACGGGCTGTCTAAGCCCCAGGCTCCTATCCAGAACTCACCATATGCACCAGTGGTGATTTTTATTCCTCCAGCCTTCTATTTTATTTTATTTTTATTTTTATTTTTATTTTGAGATGGAGTCTCGCTCTGTTGTCCAGGCTGGAGTGCAGTGGCACGATCTCGGCTCACTGCAAGCTCCGCCTCCTGGGTTCACGCCATTCTCCTGCCTCAGCCTCCCAAGTAGCTGGGACTACAGGCGCCTGCCACCACACCCCGCTAATTTTTTTTGTATTTTTAGTAGAGACGGAGTTTCACCGTGTTAGCCAGGATGGTCTTGATCTCCTGACCTCGTGATCCGCCCGCCTCGGCCTCCCAAAGTGCTGGGATTACAGGCGTGAGCCACCACGCCCAGCCTCCTCTAGCCTTCTTTTCCCTTTTATCGGGATATGAAAACTGCTTCACTAATTGCAGGGAAGGGTGCATGGCTCAGGTTGGACAAGTCGTAACACCCTGTTCCCCTGTCTACCATGACTGGTCCAGAAGGGGGCATGTAATTCAAGGTGCCAAGAAGAGCTCTTTCCCCAGAGTGCTGTACCTGAAAGTGCTCTCTTTCTGGAGGCAGGTCAGCCAGGATGGGAGTCCATGGCTTCCTGAAGCCACAGCCCCATTATCTAGAGACAGTTGTGAGCCTATGAACCCAGGAACCTGCGATAGGCTGGAAGAATAAATGCGCAAAAAGAACTCTCAGGCCTTCAAGTCAACCCTCCAGCCAGCCCTCCCTTCCCAACCCTATATATCCTTCAGTTTTATGAGTAGGTAGAATACTGTATTCCTTTTTTTTTCCTTAAGCTAATATGAGTTGGTTTCTGTCATTTGCAATCAAAGGTCCTGATTAATATGGGATAGGAATGAGGTCCCAAGGATGCAGGTGCTAGCAAGAACAAAGGCACAGGAATACAGAGCTAAGCTGTTCTGCATTAGAAATGATGGCAATATCTACTTATCCTTCAGAGGAAGAGAAGAGAGAAAGGGGGCAGGAAAAGGAGGGAGAAGAGGAGCTTGGAAGATGACAGAAGGCAGGGTACTGCCCCTCGTGAACCAGCAGAGGGGCTAAGAGGGCTCTGAAGATCAACAACACAGAATATATGATTTTAGAATGCTTGCTGCACACCATGCATGTGACTATTCCCCATGACCTGTAATCTTGCAGAAAAGCTCTGCTCCATGGAACCAGCTTATAATCACGGTAGTTGGAAGGTAGATGATGAATCAAGGAAAAGGGCCCAGGGTCACAGTTGGCCTCTCCACGTGGTAGAGATAAGGAACAATGACAAGAGGCATAGCGTGTAGACCTTTGAGGCAGGACCCACTCCAGGCACTACAGAATTCAAAACCCCTTCCTTTGAGTCCTGCAAATGGCATGGCTTACCTACTCATGAGGAAGTCAGACTCAAAGGGAGGGGTTTTGATTTCCACAGGGCGTGGAATGGGTATCTGAGTCGCTGTTCACTAGATGCCATGGGACCTGGAGACCTCAGAAGACATCTGGATTACAAAGGAATAAGTCTTATGATCAGACGAGACGTCAAAATGTGGACCAGATTACCTCTTCGGGTGTTATTATTGAGTCTAATCTCAGAAAGGTCTGTGTAGGCAAGTAGACAACATGTTTTCCTTGATGAAATACTGCTGCAGAGTGATCCAGGATCTAGACATGAGGATCCATTAACAATGGTTAAGCTAGGCCTCTCCCATTTCGCATGGGGTGTTTTATAAACAGTGAATATGCAACAACAAGGAAAGGCTTTCCCCAAGTCTCTCCGGGAGCTGATCAGGAGTCAGGGATCGAACAGGGATGGTGAACAGGACAGCGTCAGTAAAGCAGACACAGTAATTGCACTTAAGTTGTGGGATGGAAGGAAGTAGCTTCCAGAATGGAATTGATCTGGACTAGACTTACCCAGAGCACTGTTTTAAGGCAGAAGCTACCTTTTTAACATGCTAAACTTATTCTGAAACTCCTTTACTGTTACATTTTAACAAAAAAGATTTAATGCGGGAGAAGCTAAACTTCCATTAAGTCTTCCAAACACTCCCGATTCATATTTACTAATAATGATGATTTCCAAAAGCTCATTTCTGCAATCAAGAGCAGGCAGCACAGCAGGCGAGATGCTGTGCACGGAGCAATCTCCGTGAATAATTGCCTGTCTGCACGGCTTCTTAAAGAGAAACAGCAAGCTTACCAGATGATGCTTGGGCTTGTTGTTTAACCTGAACATAGAAAGCAGAAAACTAGGCTTCAGAAAAATGCTTTTAGACTTTCAAGTTTACATGAAACTTGGGAGCCTTAACCTCTAGAGAGGGGCTTAAATGGATCAATGGACGCCCTGAAACTTTGCATCAGACGTTTTTGCATGTCTCTTCTGTCTTTTTTCTAGGAAGAGGATGCATAGGGGGAATATGACCCCCTAAACATTTAACAACCGCTAAATAAATGTTCTTTCACTAGCACTGTGCGACAGAACTTTCTGGAATGGTGAAAATACTTTATATCTGCATTGTTTAAAATGGTAGCCATTAGCTAAATGTGGCTATTGAGCTTATGAAAGTTGAGCTTATTGGCCGGGCGCAGTGGCTTACGCCTGTAATCCCAGCACTTTGGGAGGCTGAGGCGGGCGGATCACGAGGTCAGGGTACCGAGGCCATCCTGGGTAACACGGTGAAACCCCGTCTATACTAAAAATACAAAAAATTAGCCAGGCGTGGTGGCGGGCGCCTGTAGTCAACGCTACTCGGGAGGCTGAGGCAGGGGAATGGCGTGAACCCAGGAGGCGGAGCTTGCGGTGAGCCGAGATCGCGCCACTGCACTCCAGCCTGGGAAACAGAGCAAGACTCCACCTCAAAAAAAAAAAAAAAAAAGAAAGAAAGATGAGCTTCTTGAGCTTATGACTAGTGCAACCGATGAATCAAATTTTTTATTTTATTCATTTTAATTAATTTGCATTTTAAAAGTCAAAACTATAAGGATAAAGAGTAGATGAGTGGTTGCCAGGGGTTGGGAGTTGGAAGAAGGCTGACTACAAAGAAATGAGAGGATATTTTGGTGGGAGGGAACTTTTCTGCATCTCTAATATAGTGCTGGGTACTTGACTTCATGCATGTGGCAAAGTCAATGGAAATGTACACCAAGAAGAGAGAATATTCTAATCTGCAAATTGAAAATCAAAATTTTTTTTTCAGACAGGGTCTCACTATGCTGGCCAGGCTGTCTTGAATTTCTGGACTCAAGTAATCCTCCCACCTCAGCCTCCCAAGTAGCTAGGATTACAGGCATGTGTCACCACACCTGGCTGAAAGCTAAATTTTAAAAGATTTAGTTGGCTACATGTGGTTAGGGGCTTCTGTATTGGATGTGCAGCTCAAGACCATCACTTTAAAAAACTTACATGTATATGTACCAGCAGCCATTTAGCTGGACTTTCCTATCAGATTCATTAGCTTACAAACTGTTCCCCAAACCATCACCTTAATCAAAGGTGTTCCTAACTCACTAATAAGTGCAACACACTAAGTGCAGGATGTTGACTCTCTGCCCATTCCCTGCATCCCTACTAAGTGCAGCGCTCCTTGGTTACTGTGAAGTCAGGCACAGCAATCTCATAAGAAGCCTAATGCCAGCATCCCATGTTCCAAATTCCAATCTTGGGACCAAGCCGCTGCCTTCACACTGTCCAGAGACTCCTCCAGGCAGCGGGACAGGCAAAGTGACCTGAGTGTGCATGAAGGGTCCCTACTCAGAAGCAATCCTGAGCTCATAGGCTCATGTTAACCCTTTCAAACACAAGTCCACGCCTTTTCCTTATGACCCTTTATTAGTTTCCTAGGGCTTCCCTGACAAAGTACTAAAAACTGGGTAGCTTCAAACAACAAAAAATTTATTCTCTCATGGTTCTGGAGGCCAGAAGTCTGAGAGCAAGAGGCCAGCAGGTTGGTTCCTTCTTGGGGACTCAGAGGGAGAATCTATTCTATACCGTCCTTCTAGCTTCTGGTGGTTGCTGGCAGTCCTTGGCATTCCTTGGCTTGTGGCTGCATCCCTTCTACTCTGCCTTTGTCTTCACGTGGCCTTCTCCTCTCTGTGTCTCTCTGAGTCTCTGTCTCCAAGTTTCCTTCTTCTTATTAGGACACCAGTCATTGGGTCATTGGATTAGGGCAGGGGTCCCCAACCCCCGGGCCATGGATCCATGGCCTGCTAGAAACCGGGCCCTGCAGCAGGAAGTGACTGGCAGGCAAGAAAGCAAAGCTTCATCTGTATTTACAGCTGCTCTCTGTCACTCGAATTACCGCCTGAGCTCCACCTTCTGTTACATCAGCAGCAGGAATGGATTCTCATAGGTGCACAAACCTTATTGTGAACTGCACATGCCAGGGATCTAGGCTGCCAGCTCCTTGTGAGGATCTAATGCCTGATGACCTGTCACTGCCTCCCATCACCCCCAGATGGGGCCATCTAGTTGCAGGAAAACAAGCTCAGGGCTCCCACTGATTCTACATTATGATGAGTTGTTTAATTATTTCATTATATATTACAATGTAATAATAATAGAAATAAAGTGCATAATAAATGCAATGTGCTTGAATCATCCCCAAACCATCCCCCGACCCCATTCCATGGAAAGATTATCTTCCAAGAAACTGGTCCCTGGTGCCAAAAAGTTGGAGACCACTGAGTTAGGTAGGGCCCATCCTAACACAGTATGACCTCATCTTAATGACATCTGCAAAGGCCCTTTTTCTAAAACAAGGTCATATCGATGGTCATATTGATGGGTACTTGAACATATCTTTTTGGGGGCTGCAATTCAATCCACAAGAGACTCCAATCATCATTGGGGCAGAATCCTTTCCCCTACAGTGGAGCAAACAAGACCAGGTGTGGCTTCATCTCTGACCATCTTTAATTTCATTTGTGTATGTGTGTGAGTGTGAGTGTGTGTGTGTGTGTGTGTTTTCCTTTGCAGCATTTTTACCAGTGTGAGTGTCCTGTTCATGGCAACAGGAGTGGGATGTGGCCAGTGTTCACCTGAGCCCTTAACATTAAGGAGGGACGGGGTGTGGTGTCCCTCATGTCTGTGGCCCTCGAGTTTGTTGGCAGAACACTGGGC
This sequence comes from Gorilla gorilla gorilla, assembly GCF_029281585.2. Classification (NCBI taxonomy): domain Eukaryota; kingdom Metazoa; phylum Chordata; class Mammalia; order Primates; family Hominidae; genus Gorilla; species Gorilla gorilla. The sequence continues at coordinate 139,142,236 of NC_073232.2, forward strand.
ACATTGAAACATGTGACACGATGGAGGAAGAGAAACTGGATTTGATTCTTATTACAGGTTACATTAAAGGAGGAACTTAGGTTTTTGAGTCTTAATTTCCACACTAGTCACGTGTAAATGTCATGCCTCCTTCACAGGGTTGTTTTGCTCATTAAATAATCTACATATGGAGCACTGAGTAGCTAATTGATCAATGTTACTTTCCAAATCCATTCTTTTCTGACTATTTTCGTTTTTCCACACACATAGAAGCCTTATAATATAAAAAGAATTTCTATTTAATATAAAAATGCAGACAAGTAAGAAGAGTAAATTAAAGTATCTGTAATTTCCTCACCCAAAGATAATTATTATTTAAATGTGGGCATGCTTCCTTAGTCTTTTTTAATGTACATATTTACACACACTATTTCTGCAAAATTGGTTTCCTTCTGTACATATTTGTTTTGTAGCCGCATTCCCTTAACAAGATCATACATTTTCATACTTAATTAAATGGCCTTCTAAAGCATGGTTTATATTGGCTGCGGGGTAATTCATCACGGATATAACATAATGTCTTCAATGAGAACCCTCTTGTCTGCCGTTTTGCCTGTTCCCAATTTTTCACGACTTTAAACAATATGGTGAGACACATTCTCACAGATACAACTTTGGGGATCTCCCTGATTATTCCTTTTGGAAAAGTTACAGGAAGTAGAATTACTTAACTCCATTTTTGGTTTTTTATGTTTGTTTGTTTGTTTGTTTGAGACAGAGTCTCACTCTGTCGCCCAGGCTGGAGTACAGTGGCACAGTCTTGGCTCACTGCAACCTCCACCTCCTGGATTCAAGCGGTTCTCATGCCTCAGCCTTCCCCGAACATCTGGGCTTACAGACACCCGCCACCAAACCCAGCTAATTTTTGTATTTTTAGTAGAGATGGGGTTTCACCGTGTTGGCCAGGCTGGTCTCAAACTCCTGACCTCGGGTGATATGCCTGCCTCAGTCTCCCAAAGTGCTGGGATTACAGGCATAAGCCGCCACGCCTGGCCTTAACTCCACTTTTGAACTGAGCCTTTTATAACTTGGCCTTCTCTCCTTCCCTCCTCCTCCTCATCTCCACTAATAACCTTCCCCATTTATTTCACGGAGGGCACCAAAGCAGTCAGAAGGGGACTTCCTTATCACCTTTGACCAATTAACCCCACAACCTACCTTCCTCTGGACCCAAACATTGTTTGCGCTACCCCCTTGTGCCAGGGCAACCCCTCCGCCTGGGTCCCAAGTCCCCACCTCTCTTGCCTACTCCAGGAGGCAGCTCCTCCAATTCTCCCCTTTGTCTCCTGCATCTTCAGTGTTTTTCTCTCTGCTAGATCTAGATGGTCCCCCGCACCACGCAAACATGCCGATTTATCTCCCAGATTCCTTCCCTAGTGCCGCCACAGCAAATCGCCACACACCTAGTCACTTCAAACAGCATAAACAACATTCATTACCTTACAGTTCCGGAGGTCAGAGGTCCAAAATGGGTTTGACTGGGGTAAAATCAAGGCAGGGGCAGGGCTGCACACCTCCTGGAGGCTCCAGGAAGAAGCTGTCTTCCAGTTGCTTGCACCTCCGCAGGCTGCCCACATTGCCATCACCTCTACATAGCCCCTGGTTCGTGGCCACATCTCAAAGCCAACAGTGGATCACCTTCTAGTCTCTCTCCAACTCTGACTTTCCTGCCTTTCTTGTAAAGGTTCTTGTAATTACCTTGGGCTCACCTGGATAATCCAGGAAACATCCCCATCACAAGATCCTGAACTTCATCCCATGTGCAATGACCCTTTTTGCCATGTAAGCTAACAGACCGGCCCTGGGGATTTGGACGTGAACATTTTTGGAGGGCCATTATCCTGCCGATCAATCCCGCTTCTTTTCTCTCTGTGCCCTCTCTGGTGGTGGACTTTTATCCCACCAGAGTCCTGCACTTTCTGAGGTCACCAGTGATCTCCATGGTGCCACACTCAACAGGCAAATCCTGGAACGGCTGTGACCCAACATCTGCTACACTGGATCAGCTGGTCACTGTCTTCTTCATAAAACTCTTTAGCATTGGGGATGCCAGAATTCCCTGGTTTCCCCTTTACTCACTTGCTGCTCCTTCTCAGTCTCTCTTACTCAACCCTCCCCTTCCTCTTGACCATTAAACAAATACCCCAGGACATACTTCTTCATCTGCGTGTCTCCCTGGATGACCTCATCTGGTTCTAAGACATCATATATTTACTGAACACACCCAAATCCATATTTCCAGTCTCAACCTCTCCTCTGGACTTCCAGACTCATTGGCACAAGTGCCCCTTTGACATCTTCCTTTGGATTCTACTAGTCCTCTCTGATTTGAGATATCCAATACTGAACCCAAGGTTTCTCTACCTCTACCTGCTCAGCATGCTATTCACACCTCAGTAAAGGGTGCAGCACACCCGGATGCTCAGGCAAAAAGCATGAATTCATCTTGACTCTGCTCTTTCTCTCTAAACTAAGCTGTATTAGCAAGTCCTGAAAGTGCATCCCTACACTGACCTCTTCCACTTTGCGGTTCTCCTCCCACTGTCCCCTTTTTCCTGGGCTACTGCAGGTACCTCCAGTTTACCTGGATTACTGATCTCCCTGCTTCAGTCCTGCTTCACAGTCTGTTTTCCATGCAGAAGCCAGAATAATCTTTAACTTTTAAAATCAGATCATGTCATTTCTGTGCTCAAAACCCTGCAACAGGAGCATGTGCAAGATAGGGACAGTGGCTCATGGATTTCAGGCAGGGATTAAAGGACTTTCTGGATGAACAATGAATGCATAGAAGATTCAGTGCAGTGTTAGTTCTGGGGGGGCACTGGAAGTGTTGCAGGAAGTAAGCTGGAAAGTAGAAGGTGCCAGTCTGAGACTAAAATAAAGACTTAGGAGAATCCCAGAAATGGGGCCAGACAGTGACGCAGAACCTTGGCCGGGCATTAGAAACAGCCCAAGATGGTTTTGACAGTACTGAAGGCCTGGGACCGCCCCAGATTCTTTAAGTCAGAATCTATCTCTGGGTATCAGTATATTTTGAATCTCTCAAAGCTAAGCATGATGGTGCACACCTGTAGTCCCAGCTACTCACGAGGCTGAGGCAGGAGGATCACTTGAGCCCAGCAGTTCAAGGCTGCTGTGTGCTATGACCATGCCTGTGAATAGCCACTGCACTCCAGCATGGACAACACAGTGAGACCCTGTCTCAAAAAACAAAACTAAAATCAACTCTTCACATGATTCTATAATGAAAACTGAGAATATGGGAGGATGTGGATGGGGTGAGTAGAAGGAAAAGATGGAGATGACTGGACATGAAAAGATGAAGCAGCTGAGAGGCCTTAGTGTCAGAAGCCATTTATGTGGACACTGAGGTCTTCATGATGCTGCAGGGCACAGAAATCAAGTTCTAATTACAGACTCCTTCTTGAACTGATCTCCTAGGCATTTTGTAGAGATAAGGTGGGCAGGTTGTGGTGATAGCTGGGAGTGTCGTCTTACCAGGGGCACATGGTCCTCCTAGGGTCTCCCTCAAATTCTTCCGTGGGCAGTGCACAGCACAGCAGTGGGGTGACCTAAATTGGATCACTCTGAGCTCTGGAGCCTTTTTTATGTCTGTGTTAGACAGAATAATGTCCCCTCTCCACCCAATGATGTCCACATCTAAATCCCACATATGGTGAATATATTATGTGGCAAGGGGGAATTGAAGTTGTAAATCACATGATGGTTGCTCAGATAGTTTGGATGTGTGTCCCTTGCAAATTGCTTTAAAATGTGATCCCCTGCAAGGCTGGTTCAACATATGCAAATCAATAAACATAATCTATCATATAAATAGAACCAAAGACAAAAACCACATGATTATCTCAATAGATGCAGAAAAGGCCTTCGACAAAATTCAGTAGCCCTTCATGCTAAAAACTCTCAATAAATTAGGTATTGATGGGACATATCTCAAAATAATAAGAGCTATTTACGACAAACCCACAGCCAATATCATACTGAATGGGCAAAAACTGGAAGCATTCCCTTTGAAAACTGGCACAAGACAGGGATGCCCTCACTCCTATTCAACATAGTGTTGGAAGTTCTGGCCAGGGCAATCAGGCAGGAGAAAGAAATAAAGGGTATTCAATTAGGAAAAGAGGAAGTCAAATTGTCCCTCTTTGCAGATGACATGATTGTATATTTAGAAAACCCCATCGTCTCAGCCCAAAATCTCCTTAGGCTGATAAGCAACTTCAGCAAAGTCTCAGGATACAAAATCAATGTGCAAAAATCACAAGCATTCCTATACACCAATAACAGACAGAGAGCCAAATCATGAGTGAACTCCCATTCACAATTGCTTCAAAGAGAATAAAATACCTAGGAATCCAACTTAAAAGGGATGTGAAGGACCTCTTCAAGGAGAATTACAAACCACTGCTCAACGAAATAAAGGATGACACAAACAAATGGAAGAACATTCCATGCTCATGGATAGGAAGAATCAATATTGTGAAAATGTCCATATTGCCCAAGGTAATTTAGAGATTCAATGCCATCTCCATCAAGCTGCCAATGACCTTCTTCACAGAATTGGAAAAAACTACTTTAAGGTTCATATGGAACCAAAAAAGAGCCCACATTGCCAAGACAATCTTAAGCCAAAAGAACAAAGCTGGAGGCATCATGCTAGCTGACTTCAAACTATAGTGCAAGGCTACGGTAACCAAAACAGCATGGTACTGGTATCAAAACAGAGACATAGAACAGAACAGAGCCCTCAGAAATAATGCCACGCCAGGCGCGGTGGCTCATGCCTGTAATCCCAGCACTTTGGGAGGCTGAGGTGGGCGGATCACGAGGTCAGGAGATTGAGACTGTCCTGGCTAGCACAGTGAAACCCCATCTCTACTAAAAATACAAAAAATTAGCCAGGCTGGTGGCAGGTGCCTGTAGTCCCAGCTACTCAGGAGGCTAAGGCAGGAGAATGGCATGAACCTGGGAGGTGGAGTTTGCAGTGAGCCGAGATCATGCCACCGCACTCCAGCCTGGGTGACAGAGCGAGACTCTGTCCCAAAAAAAAAAAAAAAAAAAAAAAAAAAGAAATAATACCACACACCTACAACCATCAGATCTTTGACAAATCTGACAAAAACAAGAAATGGGGAAAGGAATCCCTATTTAATAAATGGTGCTGGGAAAACTGGCTAGCCATATGTAGAAAGCTGAAACTGGATCCCTTCCTTACACCTTATACAAAAATCAATTCAAGATGGATTAAAGACTTACATGTCAGACCTAAAGCCATAAAAACCCTAGAAGAAAACCTAGGCGATACCATTCAGGACATAGGCATGGGCAAGGACTTCATGTCTAAAACACCAAAAGCAACGGCAACAAAAGCCAAAATTGACAAATGGGATCTAATTAAACTAAAGAGCTTCTGCACAGCAAAAGAAACTACCATCAGAGTGAACAGGCAACCTACAGAATGGGAGAAAAATGTTGCAAACTACCCATCTGACAAAGGGCTAATATCCAGACTCTACGAAGAACTTAAACAAATTTACAAGAAAAAAATCAAACAACCCCATCAAAAAGTGGGTGAAGGACGTGAACAGACACTTCTCAAAAGAAGACATTTATGCAGCCAACAGACACATGAAAAAATGCTCACCATCACTGTCCATCAGAGAAATGCAAATCCAAACCACAATGAGATACCATTTCACACCAGTTAGAATGGCAATCATTAAAAAGTCAGGAAACAACAGGTGCTGGAGAGGATGTGGAGAAATAGGAACACTTTTACACTGTTGGTGGGACTGTAAACTAGTTCGACCATTGTGGAAGACAGTGTGGTGATTCCTCAAGGATCTAGAACTAGAAATACTATTTGACCCAGCCATCCCATTACTGGGTATATACCCAAAGGATTATAAATCATGCTGCTATAAAGACACATGCACACGTATGTTTATTGCGGCACTATTCACAATAGCAAAGACTTGGAACCAACCCAAATGTCCATCCATGATAGACTGGATTAAGAAAATGTGGCGCATATACACCATGGAATACTATGCAGCCATAAAAAATGATGAGTTCATGTCCTTTGTAGGGACATGGATGAAGCTGGAAACCATCATTCTCAGCAAACTATCGCAAGGACAGAAAACCAAACATCGCATGTTCTCACTCATAGATGGCAATTGAACAACGAGAACACTCAGACACAGGGTGGGGAACATCACACACTTGGGCCTGTCAAGGGGTGGGGGGAGGGGGGAGGGATAGCATTAGGAGATATACCTAATGTAAATGACAAGTTAATGGGGGCAGCACACCAACATGGCACATGTATACCTATGTAACAAACCTGCACGTTGTGCACATGTACCCTAGAACTTAAAGTATAAAAAACAAAAATGCAGACAGTAGAAAATTTAAAAAAAAATGTGATCCCCAATGTTGAAGATGGGTGTAGTGGAAGGTGTTTGGGTCATGGGGACAGATCCCTCATGAATGGCTTGGTGCTATCCTTGCAGTAATGAGTGAGTTCTTGCTCTATTAGTTCACACAAGAGCTGGTTGTTTAAAAGAGCATCATGGCACCCCTCCCTCCCACTCTTGCTCCTTTCCTCAGCATGTGACACGCCTGCTCCTTCACCTTCCACCATGACTGGAAGCTTCCTGAGGCCCTCATCAGAAGCAGATGCAAGCACCATGCTTCTTGTACAGGCTACAGAACTGTGAGCCAGATAAACCTCTTTTCTTTATAAATGGCCCAGCCTCAGGTATGTATTTATAGCAAAACAAAATGGACTAATACAGTTGCTAATCAGCTGACTTAAAAAATAGGGAGATTATCCTGAATTCTCTAGGGGGGACCAAGGTAATCACAAATGCACTGGGTTAAATAGTGTCCCCCCAAAATGCATGCCCACTGGAGCCTCAGAATGTGACCCTATGTGGAAATAGGGTCGCTGCAAATCTAATTAGTTAAATTAAGATGAGGTAAAGTGCATTAGGGTGGCCCCTAATCCAACGACTGCTGTCTTTATCAGAAGAGGAAACAGGAAACACAGACACATATAAGGAGAACGTCATGCAACAACAGAGGAAGAGATTGCATTTATGCTGCTACAAGCCAAGGGCTGCCAAGGATTGCTGGAGGCCACCAGAAGCTAGGAGAAGGCCACCCAAGCCTCTGGTAGGTCACCTCTGCTGACACCTGGATTTCAGGATTCCAGTCTCTAGAGCTATGAGAGAATAAACTTGTTTTAAGCCACTTAGTTTGTGGTACTTTTTTTTTTTGAGACAGAGTCTTGCTCTTGTCACCCAGTCTGGAGTGCAGTGGTGTGATCTTGGCTCACTGCAACCTCTGCCTCCTGAGTTCAAGTGATTCCCTGCCTCAGCCTCCTGAGTAGCTGGGATTACAGGCGCACACCACCACACCCGGCTAATTTTTGTATTTTAGGTAGAGATGGGGTTTCACCATGTTGGCCAGGCTGGTCTCGAACTCCTGACCTCAAGTGATCCACCTGCCTCGGCCTCCCAAAGTGCTGGGATTACAGGCATGAGCCACTGCACCTGGCCATTTTGTGGTATTTTATTAGTATGGCTGCCCTTGGGGTCCCTATGTGTGGAAGAGGGAGGCAGAAGAGTCACGGGCAGAATGATGTGGTGTGACAAAGACCCCGCTGAGTGCTGCCAGCTTTGGAAATGGAGGGAGGGCCCAAGAGTCAAGAAATGCAAGGAGCGTCTAGAAACAGAAAACTGGAAAAGGGAAGAAGGCAGATTCTCTGGAACTTATGGAAGATTTGCAACCTTGCCAACACCTGGATTTTGGCCTACTGAGACACATTTTGGACTTCTGTCTTACAAAACTGTCAGATGATACATTTGTGTTGTTTAAGCCACTAATTGTGTAGTAGTTTGTAATAACAGTAGTGGAAAACTAACTCAATATCAAAAAGAAAATTTACCTTATTCTATCAATTTTTGGTTTAACTTGGCTATTTTTTTAATATACAATTTTTTTTAGAAAGCCAACTCTCTTATATTTTCTTTCATGTTTCTATCCTTTCCTATTATGCTTAGCGCTCCTCACCATGGAGATGAGATAAATGCTGTGTTTTCTTTGTTTTTCCTGATTTCTTTTTTTTTTTTTTTTTTTTGAGACAGAGTCTCTGTCACCAGGCTGGAGTGCAATGGTGCGATCTCAGCTCACTGCAACCTCCGCCTCCCAGGTTCACACCATTCTCCTGCCTCAGCTTCCCGAGTAGCTGGGACTAAAAATGTGTGCCACCACTCTCGGCTAATTTTTTGTATTTTTAGTAGAGACAGCGTTTCACCGTGTCAGCCAGGATGGTCTCTACCTCCTGACCTCGTGATCCACCTGCCTAGGCCCTGATTTCAGTTTTTACATTTAATTTTATAATTCAGTAGCCCTTAACATTCCCTTCTTGTTGCAGATACTTTGGGAATGTGATGAAAACCACAGAGGACCCACCTATAGAACACAGATACATACATGTATAATCTGTCCACTAATATTTGTGGGTGGAGCAGGATGTTAAATCGTAAGCAGATCTCAATCAGAGTGCGGAGAAATGTTCTATCTGGGTGAGAAGAGGCGATTTCAATCAGCTGGCGTGGGGGTGGGACATCTGATGGGAACATTGAAGGATGGAAGGACTCCGGTGGCCACAGGTGGGAAGGAGCTCCCCAAGAAGAGAAAGGGATGAGCCAAGGCAGGAAGGGTATGTACGTTCCACCTGCTGTGACTGGGCCAGGGTACCTGAAGGCAGGCTGCAGAGGTAAAGGGTGTCTCGTGCACCTGTTTCTGATCTGACCTTGGTCCAGCCCAACACATGGATGACCAAGAAGACATTATTCTGCAAAAAAGTCAAGAGAGATGCTAGGCCCTGAGGAATATCAGGAACTTTGGAGGAAAGAGCTCAGGAAGAGAAGCACTGAGTGTTGATATTGGAGAGGTGGAGAAAATGATCTGATGTGATGAAATGCTAAAGGAACAGTAACACCTTGCCCGGAATGCTTTCTTTCATAAGTTCCATATGGATACATACAGTGACCTGCAGGGAAAAAAACGGGAAGGCATTATTTCTAACAATCCTTTTTTTACAGATAATGATTCAGACAAAGGCACAGAGAGAGGTTAAGCAATTTGTGTAAGGCCAGTGATTTGTAGAATTATATTCCCACAGAGTAACGGGGGAGAATAGCAGCATATCTATGACCAGCATTTATAGAATTTATAAGTGCGTGGACTTTGGGGAAGCTTTAAGCATTCTTAAAAGTGATTCATATCATTCACGTGACAAATAAAAACACTGAGATTCAGGAGGGGTAAGTAACTCATCTAAGACCGCAAAGCTATTAGAACCAGACTCAATCCCAATTCTCAGGAATTCTTAGCATTGCGAAGGGCATGTTACCCTAAGCAGTTTTGGCAAAGTTTGCCAATGACATAGTAGAATTTGGCGCTGAATCCTGCTTTGGGTTCAGAGCAGCTTTATAAGAAGCCCAACAGATACTATGCTTGACTGGGTCCCTCTGACTGGTGAGCAAACCATTTCCTTTTGTGTACTCTATTGAGATCAGGAAAATTTTAATGTGGTCCACTCCTGGGAAATAAGGCATCTAATTACCACCTTCACATAATGACGCCTTGTGGCTTGGGGCCCTCTCTATGGCACACAGGCCTGTTGTGGTCCCAGCTCAATCTGTGGTCCAGCCTCATCTCCCTTCACTCTGAACCACACGCCTGAGCCCCAGCGACGTAGAATCCCATGCCATGCCCACGCCCACCAAGTCGGGATGACCCAGGGCCTTTGCGCATGCTGTGTGTGTTCCCTGGTCCCTGCTTTCCCCTGCCCTGCCAGCGAAATCCTACCTCTTCAAGATTCATCATTTAAAAACCCATCTTCCACACCCATGTTCATAGCAGCATATTTATAAGAGGTGGAAACAACTCAAGTGTCCATCAACTGATAAATGAGTATGTACGATGTGGTCTATCCATGCGACGGAATATTATTCAGCTGTAGAATAATAGAAAGGTTGGAAATGCTGAGGGTTGCTACAACACAGGTGAACCCTGAAGACATGATGCTAAGTGAAATAAGCCAGTCCCAACAGGACAAACCCTGTGTGAGTCCACTGACAGGAAATCCCTAGAGGAGTCAAATTCATAAAGGCAGAAGGCAGAATGATGGCTGCCAGGGGCTTGGGGGAGGGAGAATGTGGTTTAGTGGGTATAGAATTGCAGTTTTGCAAGATGAAAAAGTTCTGGAAATGTGAATATACTTAATGGTACTGGAATGTGCACTTAAAATGGTACATTTTGTTATGTGTATTTTATCACCACTTTTTAAAAACTATTTTTAAAAACCCTATCCTTGCCGGGCGTGGTGGCTCACACCTGTAATCCCAGCACTTTGGGAGGCCAAGGCAGGTGGATCACGAGGTCAGGAGATCGAGACCATCCTGGCTAATATGCTGAAACCCCGTCTCTACTAAAAATACAAAAAATTAGCTGAGTGTGGTGGCGGGCACCTGTAGTCCCAGCTACTCGGGAGGCTGAGGCAGGAGAATGGCATGAACCTGGGAGGCGGAGCTTGCAGTGAGCTGAGATCGTGCCACTGCACTCCAGTCTGGGCGACAGAGCGAGACTCTGTCAAAAAAACAAACAAACAAACAAACAAACAAAAACCCTGTCGTTTATAAAGGCTTTCTTGAGTCCCCATAAGGAGTGAGCTACATCCCACTTTGGTATCTGACCACAGCCCTCTGGGCACACTGACCGTGGACACCAGGTAACTACTTACTGAGGTGTTTCCTTCTTCTGCAAATGGCAGGCCTCTTGAGGGAGCATGGCCTGACACTGACTGGTCTGTATAGCCGCACACTCCAGCATGGCTCCTGGTTTATGGCTAGGGCTCCACACATCTTTGCTTACCAATGAGGACTCTAAGTAGGATGTTATCATGAGGCATCCAGCATTCCCCGGCTCTTTGATAGAATCACAGATCCATGAAGACATCACCTGATGCCTTGACAACTGACAGGCCATTTATAAAGAATTGGCTTTATAGATTAAACACTTTCCCCTTGAAAAATGGAGATAAATATGAAAACATTGTGCATCCTGAAGCAATCGCATGATTTACATGGACATCAACGAGAGCTGCGTCCTGTCCAGCTCAACTTTGCATTGTCGGCATCTAATTCCCCTCCATAGCCTTCCTCCCCTGATTGGGATCTGCAACCCAGGAGCCTATAAATATTGTGGTAGCATATGACCAGGGGTGTCAGAGATGTCAGCTGTGGGGATAAAAGTGTCTGTCTAAGAGGCTTGAGGATGCATCACAGTGAACGATGGACTGGAGACAGGATGGCGAGTGGTAATTACAGGGCTGGGGTTTGGGATGCAGAAGCAGAGGCAGCCTTGGAGGGCAGGAGGAAGGAAGAGGCTGAAGAGCTGCTGAGGCCAGGCGTCGTCCCTGGGCCTTCCTCCTCCTCCAGAATATCTGGCAGCTGTTTGCTGTTCTCAGTGCTTGTGCTTTGGACCTGGTATCAAGGATGTCATTGACTCTTAACCCGAGTCCTAGCACATGTTAATAGTTCCCTAACCCTATGCCACATCCCTCCCACCCCCATGGTCAACTATCTGGCCTCAGATTGGGATATGAAGTGGGGCAAGTGCTCCAAAGAGGGTGTGGAGGGGGCTAATCAGTGGAAAGTGGGCGAAGGGTTTGGAGTTCAATGTAAATGAGAATCTGAGAACCAAGGTTTCACAAAAGGTCTGGCAGGATTCATAGGGAACCTCTTGGGGGAATGAGACTTAACAAAAGGTCCAGGGCTGGGCACAGTGGCTCACACCTGTAATCCCAGCACTGTGGGAGGACAAGACGGCAGGATCACTTGAGGCCAGGAGTTTGAGACCAGCCTGAGCAACATAGCAAGAGCTCATCTCTACAAAAAATGAAAAACATAGTTGGGCATGGTGGTGCGCACCTGTAGTCCCAACTACTCAGGAGGCTGAGGAAGGAGTATCATTTGAGTCCATGAGGTTGAGGCTGCAGTGAGCCATATTGGCGTATTGGTGCCACTGCACCCCAGCCTGGATGACAGAGTAACAATAGTAACTCATGTTGATTGAACACTTGTTCAGTGTCAAGCACTGTACTAAGCACTTTTAAACGGACTATCTCATTTAATCCTCCAATGACTCTACACAGTATATTCCATGATCTCCACTTTCCTATTAAGGACATTAACACATGGAGAGGTCAGGTGACCTGCTCAAGGACCTGTGTGATGTCAAGATAAGGACAAATGTGGAAAGGCTGCATGGCTGCCATCATAAACCAAGATAAAGAGCCTCAACCCTGAGCCAAGTCACCGTGAAAACATGCTAATGGTCACCAGACATGGGCCAGCGATTGTAGTCATCAGCAGGAGGCACATGGTCAGAAGCCAGAACTAAAATATCATCTAGGTATCAAGCACTCATGATACCTTGGTAAAGGGGGCAGGGGAGGAAGTGGGATCAAAGTAGGTTGACTGCTCTGGTCCCTGTCCCAAGACGACAGCTTCTGGCAGTGAGGCTGAGCACACTGCACGCAGGATGCCTAAGGGACACTGAACAGCTGCTGCCGCCAGGGAAGATTGACTCCTACCCCAGGTCCATTCCTGCACACTCCAGAAAAATTTGGGCCACACAGAAAGAGTGTCCTGATCTGGTAGCTCATTCATCTGTGCCCTTTTAGAAAGGGAGAAGACAGTGCCCTGGGAGGAATCCTCCACCTGCCTCTTCTCCAGGATCTGTGATGAAATCCACCTGAAATTCATAGACTTAATTTTTAATGACCACTCATTAAACTTGCAATGAAAAAGATCAAGTGCATTGTAAAGTAGATACTGGGGAAAATATACTCACTTTGATTATTTTAACCCTGGGGATAGGCCATGTGGGTGAAGCCCACACTGCATTTAGCACTCAGCAGATTTTCTGTGGGTCCCACTTCAGGCCAGGCACTGTGCTTGGCACTGGGGCAGCTTTCATGTCAAAGAAGACATGGGCTTGGCGCTAAGTTTCAGGAGATAGGCAAACAGGTCAATCAGTCTGCAATAAGACTGCAGGAAGCCCCATGGTGGGAATGCACCTGGGTTTCTGCAGAAGCACAGCCCAGCTTTGCTGTCTGGCTTGGGTGTACCCAGAAGCCAATCCTAAGACTGGAATTAGGTCGGGCGTGGTGGCTCATGAATGTAATCCCAGCACGTTGGGAGGCCAAGGGGGGCGGATCACCTGAGGTCAGGAGTTTGAGACCAGCCTGGCCAACGTGATGAAGCCCCTTCTCTACCAAAAATACAAAAATTAGCTGGGTGTAGTAGCACATGCCTGTAATCTCAGCTACTCAGAAGGCTGAGGCACAAGAATCGCTTGAAGAGGCAGAGGTTGCAGTGAGCTGAGATCAAGGCAGAGGTCACAGTGAGCTGAGATGGCGCCACTGCACTCGCCTGGGCAACAGAGTGAGACTCTGTCTCAAAACAACAAAAAGACTGGAATTGAAATGCAAGAAGCTACCCAGGAGGCTCCAGGTATGCTGTAGGAGAGTGAAGAAATGAGACGATGAGAAAGAGCACATTATCAGCCAGCTCCCCCATGAGATGGAGCGTCGTCCTGCTGGGAACTCCAGGAGCCAGTGTAGAATACCCACCTCTGAGTTATCCACTGGAGGACCAGGGAGCTGGGGTGTTTATGTGCCAGCTCTCACCAGTTGCCAGATGAACCTGCCCCCAAAGGCCTTTAATTCCCTGGCACTTCTGACCTGCTGTGCAGGTGGCAAGCAGAATCCCTCAGGCCATCAAAAGCTCATGCAGGCCCTGGGGGGCTGGCCGGTGAGCACTGGAGTGCTAAAGGTGAGTGGGTACGTGGGGCCCTCATGGGGTCTGGCCAAGGGCCACACACCTCCCAGGGTTTATTTTTAGGGGGTTCGTCTTGCCTCTCAAACAAGACAATAAACCTGACCAACGACAAAGGCCACTCGTACACCTCTCAGCATCCAGCCACACGGCATTGCCACACGCTTGACCAATACCCTATGCCAAGATCAGGAAGTTTATATGGATAACAATTTCGCCAACAATTCTCATGGTGTGAGATCAACTCAGTTTTACAGAGAAGGAAACAGACTCAGAGAACCAAGCCTGCTGCATGTGAGCTGTCGGTGTTATGCACAACACATCCACAGGGCATTCTATTCATGTGGATTTCTACGTGGATAGAGCCTCCTAGGGTTGTGCAGTGTGCAGCCTGTGCAAGCATACACAGGGGACCCACGTGAGAAAGGTTATGCCACTTGCCAAACGTCCCACTACTAAGAAGGGCAGAGTGGAATCCTCACCTGTCTGCTCCAAAGCCTGACTCCTAGTCCTCAGCCTCTTTGCAACCACAGCCTGGGGAAAGCGCTTCATAAATGCTTAAAGACAGCACAGTGCTCCAAAAAAAAAAAAAAAAAAAAAATCTTAACTCTTTCAGTCTCAGTCCTTGGGGACGCCACTGAGTCGTTTAGCTTCATGGCTTAAAGGATCTGCTCACAAAACCAAGAAGAAACCAGACCCAGCCAGGGGGAGGCATGAGTCATGCCAGGCACAGGGAAAGAAATAAGCAAGAATCAGAGATGGGGAAGTGGGCCCGAGAAAAATGCAGAGATCTTTAGAAGACAACAAAAAAGCTGAAGCCATTGGAAGGCAAATGGATACAGAGAGAATGAGGGAGGCTTAGAAAAACAAACCCCACAGCATCGCAAGGAACTCAGGGCCCCATGAATGTAAGGGATTTCTTTTTGACTCTGGCTACCTGTAAATACACCTCCCTTGAGGCCATCGCTGGGGTGGAGGGCCTGGTCAGAGGTGTGCAGGGTGATCCTGGGGACCTGGCCGCAATTCCACATTAATGTCTCTCTGGCGAGAAGTTGAAGCAGAATCTAGCCCAATTCCGATGGAGGATCTGAGGCTCTCTGCCACAGGGCGGGTGCCCAGTGCTGTGGCCAAACAGGAACACTGTTGCCAAGAACAGAGGCTTGTCTGAGCCCAAACCAACACCCCCTCCTGCTCCCCTGGGGAAGACCCCTGCTCTTGGCTTCTAGGGCCCCCACTCTGGGGTTTCCTCCCAATTCAGTGAGGGCCCCTGAGACTCTGCACCCCACCCCTCTGCTTATCTCAAGGTCTGGACTCCCCTTCTCTTTCCTACTTCATCAAGTTCTTCTGCATCAGCATGCAGGCCCTGCACTTGCAATTCATTCCTGTGCTCTGTCTCCATCTCTGGCCTGCTCCAAACAAGCTCCAAGCCCCACAACCCCAGCGAAGTCATTCTTATCAAGGCCACACTGGAGCTCCATGTGGCCAAGTCAGTGGTCCCTGCTGTGTGCTTGTCTTACCTTCTCAGCCCCCTTCCCCACGGTGGACCATTCCTCCCTGCTGAAACTCTTCTCCCCTGGCTTCTAGGACCCCACCCTTTCCGGGGCTCCCTCCTGGTCTTTTGAGTGTGCCTCCTCAGCTCCCTGAGCTGGCTCCCTGGCCCCTTTTTCTGGCTCTAATTGATGGCACACGTGGACTCCGCTTGGGACCTCCTTCCTTTCCTCTCCACACAGTTCTCCCAGATAATCTCATCCTGTCTCCAGGCTCCAAATGCCATTGATTGTACTCTGTCGTCCCTCTCTCCTGCCCCCACCTCCTCCTGGAACTCCAGACTCCTTGATCCAACCGCCCATTGACATGGCCTAACAATGATCTCAGGCTGAACAGGGTCAAACAGAATTTTTTATTTCCCTCCCTTACCCACAGCCTGTGCCTTCCTTCATCCTGATGACCTCCACTACCAACCACCAGCTTCTTAAACCAAGCATCTCAGAGGCCTCGTGGAATCCCCTCTGCCTCCCTCCCCACTTGCAGCTCACTACTGAGTCCTGTTATGTCCCTGGCTACCACTGTGAGCCAAGCCATCCTACTCTCCGGAAATCTCTAGCCTAACAGATTCCTACCTTGATTCCTGGTCCTCTTCAGTGTACTCTTGATAAAGAAATTGGAGTCTTTTTTTAAAAAAAACATCAAATATGTTACCCTCAGCCTAAAACCCAAGGCTTGCCACTACATTTAGAATACAACCCAACCGTCTAGATCCCCTATGCCTGTCTACCTCTCAGCTTTGATCTGCCCCCCTCTGCCCTTGTTCACATCTCTCCAGCGATCAGCTGTTTTTATCCCTTAAACACACCGACTTTATTCCTCTCGGTGGGTCTTGGCTCTCCCCAGGACCTCTCCTCAAAATTTACCCCTGCCATCTTATTTTTAATGTCCTCTTCCCAACCTACACTCTCTCTTATCTCCCCTTATTTGAATTCTCTGCAGAACCTTAATGCTGTTTCCTTTGCTTTCTTGCCCATGGCTCAGAGCAGTGACTGCAGTAGTCACCGAGAAGCATTTGAGTGAATTAAGAATGAAAGAATGGTTGAATTGACCCAAACAATGGGCCTTGAAGTATCTTTCAGAAATGGGTATCCCCAAGAGTCTTTTGAGAAGTAAACCACCCACAAGGACAATGAGAGGACGATTCTTCTATCCTCAAAGACAAATGAGAAAATGAAAGTCATGTCCAGAAGTCCAGTTAAGGGGCAGTTCCTGCTACTTTAATCCTTCTAGTTCCTCCTCTACCTCAACCTCATCATTTCCATGAGAACATTTTACACCAGTGACACCAGCAATGACAGAGAAAAATGGTCCCAATTTACAATCCTCAGACTCAATCTTCAAAGAAATGTTTATTTCCACCTTGACCCTTGACTCTCATCACTGGCCACTAAACGCCATGCAATGAGCAATCGCTTGGCAGTCATGCCACACTGGTCAGCTGCCTAGGTGTTCCTTCACCCAGAATTTGAACTTTGATCAGTCACTTTGCTATTATTATGTGTCAGGATTATATTTTCATAAGACAACCAATCTGAAGTCAAAAGTATAGGTCCTAATGTAGACAGTTTTAAAAAATGTACCAACACCATAAGGGTTTGTGAACCTCTATCAGATAATAATCGAAGTCAGGGTGGCCCAGAGCTGTGCAAAGTCAAAACTTACTGCTATTGTTGTTCGAATGGGTAACTCTATGTGTTTGTAAAAAGCACAGTCTAATAAGGAAAGGACTGGGCTAACGAAAGGGGAATATGCAGGGCTTTCTCTGCTAGAGGTAGGTTTTGCGCTTTGGTGTCAGCTGACGCTCTCAGACCCCACGTAACCTATAGCTATAGCCTACAGACCTTCTCCCTAAAATTCTGACTTTAAAACTGTAATGCATTTTATAATATGTGTTGGCTTAAAGCCTGATGAAGATAGCATGATTCATGTTATGCTAAATATTAATAACCACCTTCTCCCCATCATTGCACTTTACATGAGGATTTTGTGACTTAAAGATGAGCATTTCAATGCAGCCACAAGCTCATTGCTTTACGTGGGAAATCTCTCCTGAGGGTAGGGCCACCCCTGAATGGCTTAACGTTCAGGTGATTTACCGGGCCAACAACAAGGATCTTGTTTAGAAGGCTCTTAGGCTGGGCGCGGTGGCTCACACCTGTAATCCCAGCACTTTGGGAGCCCAAGGTGGGTGGATCACTTAATGTCAGGAGTTCGGGATCAGCCTGGCCAACGTGGCGAAACCCCATCTCTACCAAAAATAAAAAAATTAGCCAGGCGTGGTGGTGTGCGCTACTCAGGAGGCTGAGGCATGAGAATTGCTTGAAACCAGGAGGTAGAGGTTGCAGTGAGCCGAGAACATGCCACTGTACTCCAGCCTGAGTGACAGGGTGGGATGCTGTCTTTAAAAAAAAAAAGAAAGAAAAGAGAAGGCTCTTAGCTCTTTTGTGTTGTCCTTTATCTTATCTCCCATCTGATCTGGCATCTCCCATCCTTCTTTGCTGCCCCTGTGAAGCCCTCGTTGCTTCTTGCCAAGTGAGACCTGCCTGCACCCTTCCCACCTTTCCAGATTCATCCCATCACTCTCCACCTTTCCTTCCCAACCCACACTGAAGCTGTACTAGACACAGACTGATTTGTGTCTTCTTAGCTTTCCTCACATCATGTTCTCTCTTCTTGTAAGGTGTTTCCTCTCCTGCCTCACCTTCCCCATCAGTGCCCTTCCACTTACTCCCCAAAGCATGACTTCACCACCTCTGGCAAGTCTTCCACAACCCGGGACTTTGCTCCAGGCCCCCTCTCTGCAGTCACCACACCCGGTGCATGCTCTGGGTTCCCAATAGACTATTGACTGGTCCACCTTCCCCAGCTGGTTGTGACACCCTTGAGGGCAGGGGCAGGGTGGTTTCTGGCACATAGCAGTCATTCAACAAATGCCAATTGAATGAATCCTGAATGAATGAATGAGACAGGGCCTGTTTTACAGTTATTGCCACAAGGCTTTTCTTTTCTTTCTTTTTTTTTTTTTTTTAACAAAATGCCTGCTCCCATGATGTGGGCCACAGGAACCATAGACAAGAAGTCGGTGTCCAAGCCTGGGTGTAGCATTAGAAGGGAGGTAGATTAGCTCTCAGAGGCCATTGTGGAGGTGGGCACAGGAATCAAAAGGAGAAACTGCCCTTATGATGCTGATATGGTTTGGCTGTGTCCCCACCCAAATCTCATCTTGAATTGTAGCTCCCATAACTCCCATGTGTTGTGGGAGGGACCCTGTAAGAGATCATTGAATTATGGGGGTGGTTTGCCCCATATTGTTCTTATGGTTGTGAATAAGTCTCAGGAGACCTGACGGTTTTATAAGCGGTTTCCCCTTTCACTTGGCTCTCATTTTCTCTCGTCTGCCGCCATGTAGGATGTGCCTTTTGCCTTCTGCCATGGTTGTAAGGCCTCCCCAGCTGCATGGAACTGTGAGTCCGTTCAACCTCTTTTCCTATGTAAATTACCCAGTCTTGACTATGTCTTTATTACCAGCGTAAGTACGGGCTAAGACAGATGCCAAACATGGAAGGCTCTCACTTGAGTTTCAGTGAGGAAAACAAATTTTCCGACATACCTACATTTGTTCAAAGGTGCCACAAGTAGAGACAAAAGAAGGAAAGGACTGGTAAAGGAATTTGAAAGCAAAAGGCTAAAAAACTCAGATATTTAAAAATAATAACTGAATTAAAGAAGAGCTGCCAAGATATATGAATAGCATGAACTGATGAGGAGCCATCCATAGACCCCTCAGTGCGGTTGCACCTGAGCAGGGACCTACTGGTGGCAGGAGCTTCCCTCTAGGGGGAGTAACAAGAGGACTCTCCATTCACCTCGTTAGCTTTAGGGCTGTACTGAGGCTCAAAAGCCAAT
Source organism: Gorilla gorilla gorilla (assembly GCF_029281585.2). NCBI lineage: Eukaryota > Metazoa > Chordata > Mammalia > Primates > Hominidae > Gorilla > Gorilla gorilla. The sequence goes on from NC_073232.2 coordinate 139,161,669, forward strand.
GGACATCTTCAAGTTCCTGAAGCTGTAAGAAAAAGGTGAGACTTACCTACCACCTAGGGGGCCAATATACATGTCAACAGGCCCTCACAGGGGTATGAGCTAGATATTTCCTAACTGAGCTTCTCATGTGCTGGGTATTAGACATCAACTTCGCAGATACAGAAACTGAATCTAGGGTTGACCTGAGGAATAAATTAACGGTAACCAAATTTCCAAGAGGTGGATGAATGCATCAAAACAATATACATGTTCATTTAAGTCAAGAAATAAAATAGGGGCTGGGCGCAGTGACTCATGCCTGTAATCCCAGCACTCTGGGAGGTCGAGGCGGGCAGATCACCTGAGGTCAGGAGTTCAAGACCAGCCTGGCCAACATGGTGAAACCCCAACTCTACTAAAAATAAAAAAAGTAGCCAGGTATGGTGGAACATGCCTGCAATCCCAGCTACTTGGGAGGCTGAGGCAGGAGAATCCCTTGAATCTGGAAGGCGGAGGTTGCAGTGAGCCAAGATCGTGGCACTACACTCCAGCCTGGGCGACAGAGTCAGACTCTGTCTGAAAAAAATAAATAAATAAATAAATAAAATAAAATAGGAAGTAGCCTCCATGAATATCCATGACTATGGATCTGTGCATACTTTCCCTGGAGGGGAATCTGCAAGGGAGGTCACGTGGTCAATTGGAGGGCACTGAGGAGCGCAGAGTGAAGCGGACGTTGCTGTTCCAGCTGCCATAAAGAGAAGTCCTGGGCACTCTACCAGCCAACGCTCCCATGTTTACAGTAAGGCGGGGTCGAACCCACTCCTAAGAAGCGTAGATTGGAGTGGACCCATCCTGGCTCTCTGTCTGCACCTTCTCTAGCCCATCTCCCTTCCTCAGACTGGACATGCTGGATTAGGTTTAGGACTTTTGGCGATAGTACGCAAATTTGTTGGTGTTACATTTCCAAAAGCCAGCGGTCCCCAGCCTTTTGGGCACCAGGGACCACTTCTGTGGAAGACAATTTTCCCACGGAATGGGGGGCAGATGGCTTCCAGATGATTCAAGTGTGTTACATTTGTCATTAGATTCTCATAAGGAGCACACAACCTAGATCCCGCGCATGTGCAATTCACAACAGGATTTCTGCTCCGATGAGAATCTCATGCTGCGGCTGATGAGACTGGGGAGCTCAGGCGGGAGTGCTGCCTCACCCGTCGCTCTCCTCCTGCTGTGCGGCCCAGTTCCTAACAGGCTACAGACCCATAACCAGTCCACGGCCTGGGGGTTGGGGACTCCTGCCAAAAGCGATATTGCAACAAAGACTTGAGTGAAGGCAGCTTTGGGGGAAGGTGATCTCAGGAAGCACAAGAAGAAAGTGAGGAGAGGAGAGCCAAGGAAGAAAGAAAAAAAAGAAGTCTGTGAAGGTTCATTAATGAGCAGGGTGTGCCTGTGGTCCCCACGCAGACCCATCTGAGACACCACAAGGAGCATGCCCAGTAGAGCTTTTATCCATAGATTCTCTTCCCCACTGGGTGACGTTTAGTCCTTGGGGAATTTACTCTCCACTCCACTTCCAAATTGTGCCACGTGCGCCTAGGCAAGCTTCAAGATGCCAAAGAAGGCTTTCAAGCAGAGGGGAAGAGAGAAACCAGAGCTCAAGGCTCGAGCTGTCAGGTCACAAGCGGGGTGTCTGCAGAGGCAAGTGAGTTCACGTGGGCCCACAGCCCATGCTACAACTGGGAATTCTCAGATCACTTGGGCCACACATTTACAATCAGCTAGATTGCTCTAAAAATGGAGAACTGTCTGATAATCGATTCTTTTTTTTATTCCCAGGAGGAGTCATCTCCTAATGACCTCTGCTGAGGCCCCCAGCTCACGATCACTTGGCACTCCACCAAAGAATTCAACCCCAAGAATTAAAATCATATTCTATGAAAAGATTGTTCTCTTTTTATAATTTGTGCATTCACTGTGGCATATAAATGATTCATAACTTGATTTTCCCACCTGTCAGAAAATATGAATTTTCAGTTCATTTTAAAGATTAAATTTTAAACTTAAATCAGTCCCTAAAAAAGTAGAATATTATTTAAAATAATTTTTCAATTCTTTTCTATTTTAATATAGAAATTAACAGAGATATCAAAGATTTAAGATTTTATCTCTTTATGCAATATCTTAGCATTAAATATTTGTTATTAATGAAAACCAAAAAATTATTAATTATCCCTAAATTACAATCAAGCCAAAATTTCCCAAATTAAGATGTGATACTAAAACAAACACTTACCACTCTTTTCAGCAGATAATATAATTACAGAGACAGTCAAACTGCTATTTATGTAAAGTGTTCATTCAACCATACCATAAACCATTAATTTTTAGGGAAAGCTTAGTTGCCAAGTTCTTGGCTTATGCTTGAGCATCTAGAATTTTTTTTTTTTTTTTTTAGATGACGTCTTGCTCTGTTGCCCAGGATGGAGTGGAGTGACACAATCTCAGCTCCCTCCTGCAACCTCTGCCTCCCAGGTTCAAGCAATTCTCCTATCTCAGACTCCCAAGTAGCTGGGATTACAGGCGCACGTCACCAGGCCCGGCTAATAGAATATATTATTTGCCCCTCTACCCACTGTAGCAGCAAATGATGGTGACAAAATTTCGGGCATCTGCTACCTCTAACTGGAATGCAATTATGGATGGACTGTACCATAAGTAAAAGCCATATTTGAGACCCAGTGTTGCTGGATATAAGATTCTTGCCTTACTATTCCCCCACTTCAATTTCTTAAACATGTGCTCCATTTTCTTCTGGCATGAAACGCTGCAGTTAAAAATTGTGAAGATTATCTAATTTTTTTAGATTATCTAATTATCAAAAAGCAAAGGTCAAGGGGAATTGTGAGAGCAGCTGTTGAAATCAGGAGTGCTTTAGTCAGCTCCAGCAACTGGTGACTGCAGGGGGCCTATGGAAGGAGGGTCAGAAGGGGCCGGAGCAACCCAAGTCCTGAGAACCCCCAAACGTCCTTCCGAGCTCTCTTTTAGCACAGAGGAGACACTTCAGACGATTAAATAAAAATTGACAAAGGCAGAGATAATCGAGACAAAGAGACGATCCAGACCACAGGGAAGGGGAATGGATCCGGAAAAGCTCCGTAAGCAAGCTGTTTAATACACGAAAACTGCATGATGAAATAACCTGTACAACAAACACCCGTGACATGAGTTTACCTATATAACAAACCTGCACATGTACCACCAAACCTAAAATAACAGTTAAAAACAAAACAAAACAAAACACAAAACAATGCACAAAAGCAAGAGAGGCAGAAGTTCTGTGGAGTTAAAATGGTTTTCCTAAATGGGACATTTGGGAGAACTAATTTCACTTAAAAATAACCATAGATGAGTATCGAGATCAAATGCCATACAAAATGACTATAAGAAAAGGAGAATGAAGGCCACAGTAAACACTCCTACAGACCATCAAAGCATGCCAGGAAGATGTGACCACAGAACAGAACCAAATTAACAAAATCAACCTACTCATTCAAAATGAGTTACAATGACACAACATATGAGTCAAACAACATTTGGGAAAAGTTGAAAATGAGAGAACAGAACTCCTGAAAGAATTCGAAGTCAAAGAGAAGTTTATAGCAAAATTGAAGACTAAATTAGAAGGAACACAAGAGTGAATGAACAAAAGATAATGCCTGAAAAGAAAGAGTAGATTAAAAAAAGATAATTTTACATTTAAAACAAATGAACAAATATAAAAAGATTTGAGAAAAAGAAGCAAGTATTAAAGATAGGCAAAGAAGATTAAACATGTAGATAGCAGGAGTCCCTTAAGATAATAATCAAAGCAAAGGAAGAAAACAAATATTAAAAATATAATTCAAGAAAAATTACCTGAAATTAAAAATAAAGATGGGAAACTACATATTGAAAAAGCATACTGCACATCTGAGACTACCAAGTCAAAATGACCAATGCAAAGGCAAAGTCTAGTAGAATTGCTGAGTTAAAAAAATAAAAACATAAGATTTTGTGTGTCTAGAAAAAAAAGAACATGGGATATGTAAGGGAAAGAAAATTGGGGCTGGGTGCAGTGGCTCTTGCCTATAATCCCAGCACTTTGGGAGGCCAAGGTGGGCAGATGACCTGAGGTCAGGAGTTCAAGACCAGCCTGGCCAACATGGTGAAACCCCATCTCTACTAAAAATACAAAGAGGTTGGAGGGAGTAGCTAAGATGGCCAAATAGTAACAGCTTCGGTCTACAGCTCCCAGCGAGAGTGAGGCAGAAGATGGGTGATTTCTGCATTTCCATCTGAGGTACCGGTTCATCTCACTAGGGAGTGCCAGACAGTGGGCGCAGGTCAGTGGGTGCGCGCACCCTGCACGAGCCGAAGCAGGGCGAGGCATTGCCTCACTCGGGAAGCACAAGGGGTAAAGGAGTTCCCTTTCCTAGGCAAAGAAAGGGGTGACAGACGGCACCTGGAGAATCGGGTCACTCCCACCCGAATACTGCGCTTTTCCGACGGGCTTAAAAAACGGCGCACCACGAGATTATATCCCTCACCTGGCTCCAAGGGTCCTACGCCCACGGAGTCTCGCTGACTGCTAGCACAGCAGTCTGAGATCAAACTGCAAGGCGGCAGTGAGACTGGGGGAGGGGCGCCTGCCATTGCCCAGACTTGCTTAGGTAAACAAAGCAGCCGGGAAGCTCGAACTGGGTGGAGCCCACCACAGCTCAAGGAGGCCTGCCTGCCTCTGTAGGCTCCACCTCTGGGGGCAGGGCACAGACAAACAAAAAGACAGCAGTAACCTCTGCAGACTTAAATGTCCCCATCTGACAGCTTTGAAGAGAGCAGTGGTTTTTCCAGCACGCAGCTGGAGATCTGAGGATGGGCAGACTGCCTCCTCAAGTGGGTCCCTGACCCCTGACCCCGAAGCAGCCTAACTGGGAGGCACCCCCCAGCAGGGGCAGACTGACACCTCACACGGCCGGGTACTCCAACAGACCTGCAGCTGAGGGTCCTGTCTGTTAGAAGGAAAACTAACAAACAGAAAGGACATCCACACCAAAAACCCATCTGAACATCACCATCATCAAAGACCAAAAGTAGATAAAACCACAAAGATGGGGAAAAAACAGAGCAGAAAAACTGGAAACTCTAAAAAGCAGAGCGCCTCTCCTCCTCCAAAGGAATGCAGTTCCTCACCAGCAACGGAACAAAGCTGGACGGAGAATGACTTTGATGAGCTGAGAGAAGAAGGCTTCAGACAATCAAATTACTCCGAGCTACGGGAGGACATTCAAACCAAAGGCAAAGAAGTTGAAAACTTTGAAAAAAATTTAGAAGAATGTATAACTAGAATAACCAATACAGAGAAGTGCTTAAAGGAGCTGATGGAGCTGAAAACCAAGGCTCGAGAACTACGTGAAGAATGCAGAAGCCTCAGGAGCTGATGAGATCAACTGGAAGAAAGGGTATCAGCGATGGAAGATGAAATGAATGAAATGAAGCGAGAAGGGAAGTTTAGAGAAAAAAGAATAAAAAGAAATGAGCAAAGCCTCCAAGAAATATGGGACTATGTGAACAGACCAAATCTACGTCTGATTGGTGTACCTGAAAGTGATGGGGAGAATGGAACCAAGTTGGAAAACACTCTGCAGGATATTATCCAGGAGAACTTCCCCAGTCTAGCAAGGCAGGCCAACATTCAGATTCAGGAAATACAGAGAACGCCACAAAGATACTCCTCGAGAAGAGCAACTCCAAGACACATAATTGTCAGATTCACCAAAGTTGAAATGAAGGAAAAAATGTTAAGGGCAGCCAGAGAGAAAGGTCGGGTTACCCTCAAAGGGAAGCCCATCAGACTAACAGCGGATCTCTCGGCAGAAACTCTACAAGCCAGAAGAGAGTGGGGGCCAATATTCAACATTCTTAAAGAAAAGAATTTTCAACCCAGAATTTCATATCCAGCCAAACTAAGCTTCATAAGTGAGGGAGAAATAAAATACTTTACAGACAAGCAAATGCTGAGAGATTTTGTCACCACCAGGCCTGCCCTAAAAGAGCTCCTGAAGGAAGCGCTAAACATGGAAAGGAACAACCGGTACCAGCCACTGCAAAATCATGCCAAAACGTAAAGACCATCGAGTCTAGGAAGAAACTGCATCAACTAACGAGCAAAATAACCAGCTAACATCACAATGACAGGATCAAATTCACACATAACAATATTAACTTTAAATGTAAATGGACTAAATGCTCCAATTAAAAGACACACAGACTGGCAAATTGGATAAAGAGTCAAGACCCATCAGTGTGCTGTATTCAGGAAACCCATCTCACGTGCAGAGACTCACATAGGCTCAAAATAAAAGGATGGAGGAAGATCTACCAAGCAAATGGAAAACAAAAAAAGGCAGGGGTTACAATCCTAGTCTCTGATAAAACAGACTTTAAACCAACAAAGATCAAAAGAGACAAAGAAGTCCATTACATAATGGTAAAGGGATCAATTCAACAAGAAGAGCTAACTATCCTAAATATATATGCACCCAATACAGGAGCACCCAGATTCATAAAGCAAGTCCTGAGTGACCTACAAAGAGACTTAGACTCCCACACATTAATAATGGGAGACTTTAACACCCCACTGTCAACATTAGACAGATCAACGAGACAGAAAGTCAACAAGGATACTCAGGAATTGAACTCAGCTCTGCACCAGGCGGACCTAATAGACATCTACAGAACTCTCCACCCCAAATCAACAGAATATACATTTTTTTTCAGCATCACACCACACCTATTCCAAAATTGACCACATACTTGGAAGTAAAGCTCTCCTCAGCAAATGTAAAAGAACAGAAATTATAACAAACTATCTCTCAGACCACAGTGCAATCAAACTAGAACTCAGGATTAAGAATCTCACTCAAAACCGCTCAACTACATGGAAACTGAACAACCTGCTCCTGAATGACTACTGGGTACATAACGAAATGAAGGCAGAAATAAAGATGTTCTTTGAAACCAACGAGAACAAAGACACAACATACCAGAATCTCTGGGACACATTCAAAGCAGTGTGTAGAGGGAAATTTATAGCACTAAATGCCCACAAGAGAAAGCAGGAAAGATCCAAAATTGACACCCTAACATCACAATTAAAAGAACTAGAAAAGCAAGAGCAAACACATTCAAAAGCTAGCAGAAGGCAAGAAATAACTAAAATCAGAGCAGAACTGAAGGAAATAGAGACACAAAAAACCCTTCAAAAAATTAATGAATCCAGGAGCTGGTTTTTTGAAAGGATCAACAAAATTGATACACCGCTAGCAAGACTAATAAAGAAAAAAAGAGAGAAGAACCAAATAGACTAAATAACAAATGATAAAGGGGATATCACCACCAATCCCACAGAAATACAAACTACCATCAGAGAATACTACAAACACCTCTATGCAAGTAAACTAGAAAATCTAGAAGAAATGGATAAATTCCTTGACACATACATTCTCCCAAGGCTAAACCAGGAAGAAGTTGAATCTCTGAATAGACCAATAACAGGATCTGAAATTGTGGCAAAAATCAATAGCTTACCAACCAAAAAGAGTCCAGGACCAGATGGATTCACAGCCGAATTCTACCAGAGGCACAAGGAGGAACTGGTACCATTCCTTCTGAAACTATTCCAATCAATAGAGAAAGAGGGAATCCTCCCTAACTCATTTTATGAGGCCAGCATCATCCTGATACCAAAGCCGGGCAGAGACACAACCAAAAAAGAGAATTTTAGACCAATATCCTTGATGAACATTGATGCAAAAATCCTCAATAAAATACTGGCAAACCAAATCCAGCAGCACATCAAAAAGCTTATCCACCATGATCAAGTGGGCTTCATCCCTGGGATGCAAGGCTGGTTCAATATACGCAAATCAATAAATGTAATCCAGCATATAAACAAAACCAAAGACAAAAACCACATGATTATCTCAATAAATGCAGAAAAGGCCTTTGACAAAATTCAACAACGCTTCATGCTAAAAACTCTCAATAAATTAGGTATTGATGGGACGTATTTCAAAATAATAAGAGCTATCTATGGCAAACCCACAGCCGATATCATACTGAATGGGCAAAAACTGGAAGCATTCCCTTTGAAAACTGGCACAAGACAGGGATGCCCTCTCTCACCACTCCTATTCAACATAGTGTTGGAAGTTCTGGCCAGGGCAATGAGGCAGGAGAAGGAAATAAAGGGTATTCAATTAGGAAAAGAGGAAGTCAAATTGTCCCTGTTTGCAGACAACATGATTGTATATGTAGAAAACCCCATTGTCTCAGCCCAAAATCTCCTTAAGCTGATAAGCAACTTCAGCAAAGTCTCAGGATACAAAATCAATGTACAAAAATCACAAGCATTCTTATACACCAACAACAGACAAACAGAGAGCCAAATCATGAGTGAATTCCCATTCACAATTGCTTCAAAGAGAATAAAATACCTAGGAATCCAACTTACAAGGGATGTGAAGGACCTCTTCAAGGAGAACTACAAACCACTGCTCAACGAAATAAAAGAGGATACAAACAAATGGAAGAACATTCCATGCTCATGGGTAGGAAGAATCAATATCGTGAAAATGGCCATACTGCCCAAGGTAATTTACAGATTCAATGCCATCCCCATCAAGCTACCAATGACTTTCTTCACAGAATTGGAAAAAACTACTTTAAAGTTCATATGGAATCAAAAAAGAGCCTGCATCGCCAAGTCAATCCTAAGCCAAAAGAACAAAGCTGGAGGCATCACACTACCTGACTTCAAACTATACTACAAGGCTACAGTAACCAAAACAGCATGGTACTGGTAGCAAAACAGAGATATAGATCAATGGAACAGAACAGAGCCCTCAGGAATAACATCGCTTATCTACAACTATCTGATCTTTGACAAACCTGAGGAAAACAAGCAATGGGGAAAGGATTCCCTATTTAATAAATGGTGCTGGGAAAACTGGCTAGCCATATGTAGAAAGCTGAAACTGGATCCCTTCCTTACACCTTATACAAAAATCAATTCAAGATGGATTAAAGACTTAAACCATCTTGACCTAAAACGATAAAAACCCTAGAAGAAAACCTAGGCTTTACCTTTCAGGACATAGGCATGGGCAAGGACTTCATGTCTAAAACACCAAAAGCAATGGCAACAAAAGCCAAAATTGACAAATGGGATCTAATTAAACTAAAGAGCTTCTGCACAGCAAAAGAAACTACCATCAGAGTGAACAGGCAACCTACAAAATGGGAGAAAATTTTCGCAACCTACTTATCTGACAAAGGGCTAATATCCAGAATCTACAATGAACTCAAACAAATTTACAAGAAAAAAACAACCCCATCAAAAAGTGGGCAAAGGACGTGAACAGACACTTCTCAAAAGAAGACATTTATGCAGCCAAAAAACACATGAAAAAGTGCTCAGCATCACTGGCCATCAGAGAAATGCAAATCAAAACCACAATGAGATATCATCTCACACCAGTTAGAATGGCAATCATTAAAAAGTCAGGAAACAACAGGTGCTGGAGAGGATGTGGAGAAATAGGAACACTTTCACACTGTTGGTGGGACTGTAAACTAGTTCAACCATTGTGGAAGTCAGTGTGGCGATTCCTCAGAGATCTAGAACTAGAAATACCATTTGGCCCAGCCATCCCATTACTGGATATATACCCAAAGGACTATAAATCATGCGGCTATAAAGACACATGCACACGTATGTTTATTGCAGCATTATTCACAATAGCAAAGACTTGGAACCAACCCAAATGTCCAACAATGATAGACTGGATTAAGAAAATGTGGCGCATATACACCATGGAATACTATGCAGCCATAAAAAATGATGAGTTCATGTCCTTTGTAGGGACATGGATGAAATTGGAAATCATCATTCTCAGTAAACTATCGCAAGAACAAAAAACCAAACACCACATATTCTCACTCATAGGTGGGAATTGAACAATGAGAACACATGGACACAGGAAGGGGAACATCACACTCTGGGGCCTGTTGTGGGGTTGGGGGAGGGGGGAGGGATAGTATTGGGCGATATACCTAATGCTAGATGACGAGTTAGTGGGTGCAGCGCACCAACATGGCACATGTATACATATGTAACTAACCTGCACACCGTGCACATGTACCCTAAAACTTAAAGTATAATAATAATAAAAAAAAGAAAAACCAAAAAAAAAAAATACAAAGAGGTTGAGACAGGAGTATCCCTTGAACCTGGGAGGCGGAGGTTGCAGTGAGCCGAGATCATGCCATTGTACTCCAGCCTGCCCGATAGAGCGAGACTCTGTCTCAAAAACAACAGTAACAACAACAACAAAAAAATTAGATAATCTTCACAATTTTTAACTGCAGCCTTTCATGGCAGAAGAAAATAAAGCACATATTTAAGAAACTGAAGGGGAGGAATAGTAAGGCAAGGATCTTAGGATCTTATATCCAGCAACACTGGCTCTCAAATATGAACATAAATTACTCTGAACATGCAAGAACTCAATAGTGTTCTTGCTGGGCGCAGTGGCTCATGCCTGCAACCCCAACACTTTGGGAGACCAAGGCAAAAGGATCACCTGAGGCCAGGAGTTTGAGACCAGCCTGGGCAACATAGTGAGACTCTGTTTAAAAGAATTTTCTTTTTTATTGAGATGGAGTCTCCCACTGTTGCCCAGGCTGGAGTGCAGTGATGCGATCTCGGCTCACTGCAGCCTCCGCCTCCCAGATTCAAGTGATTCTCCTGCCTCAGCCTCCTCAGTAGCTGGGACTACAGGCATGTGCCACCATGCCTGGCTAATTTTTTTTTTTTGTATTTTTGGTAGAGATGGGGTTTCACCATGTTGGCCTCAAGTGATCCGCCTGTCTCAGCCTCCCAAAGTGCCGGTATTACAGGTGTGAGTCATTGGCACCCAGCCTAAAAAAAAATTTAATTAGCCAAGCATGGTGGTGCATGCCTGTAGTCCCAGCTACTCAGGAAGCTAAGATGGGAGGATTGCCTGAGCCCAGGAGTCCAAGCCTGCAGTGAGCTATGAGCTTGCCACTGCACTCCAGCCTGGGCAACAGAACGAGACTCTGTCTCAAAAAAAAAAAAAAATTAAAACAAAACAAGAAAAGAGTGTTCCCACAAGCTCTTCCTGAGGAGTCTAATAGAGATTGAGCCTCAGATCCCTACATGGTCAGAGTCACCAGCACAAGGACTGGTGGTGTACATTACATTCATTGTTACCTATAGAACTATAACAAAGTGAGGGCTCTCTAAGGAAATTAAAGAGATGAAGGAAGAACCTAGAAATTAAAAGATACTTAAAAGACAAATCAAAAATATTTTAAATGTAAGACTATAGTATGTACAGAGTCTTTCTGGGTGATAAAGCATGTATGTAGAGTCTATTTGGGTGATAAAAAATATTTTTAAAAAGCACAAGAAAGTTATGCCTATAAAAATCAGCATAGTGGTTGGTTATGGGGCTGGAGACAGGGCTGTGAGGAGGACAGGTTCATGGATGAAGGGGCTTCTGGACTGGCTATCAGAGTTCTATTTCTTATTTCTTAGCTTGAAGGTGTTTGCCTTATAATAATTCACTAAGCCATACATTTGATTTGTGAAGTTTGCTGGATTTGTCATTTATTTTACAATAAAAAAGATTTAAAAGAAAAACAAAAGCAAAGATTTACTCCACGAGGACAACTTTGTTTTTGAAAGCCAAAACCTAATTTGTCTTATGTTCTTTTCTAGAGTTTATAACATAACTATTTCTATAAAACAAAGGAGGAAACAAAACCTCTTAGAAACTTGTATCCCGTATCAGAATGAACACACAATGATCGCCTTGCTCAGTTTCACAGGGCTTTGTGTGGCTGTTCCAGTCTGCAGAATAGAGAAATTCACCCACACACCTCCTTCTCTCAGAACAGGATTAAGTCACGTTTCTTCAATAGAACAAAAATGTACTTCTCCATTTTCTGCTTGAGACTAACAGAGAGACAGTCTGAGATTCTTCAGTTTCCTTAGAAAAGTATAGCTCAGCTTGGTAACTTAAGGTCATCCATGCTGGGTTGGACTTGAGCTAGCCAAGGGCTCCCTGGCTCAAATTGATGAATGAGTCTAAGCAGGTTTGAGCATAGCTTTGCACTCTGAGACGTCTTGGCTCTGCCTGAGCTCTCCTGCCATGCCCTTGAGCTGGATACTTCCATTGGCACCTTGTTTAAGAGCTGCTAGTGCCAGTCATTTAGTAAACAGACGTCAGGGCCCTCCAAAGATGTTAGACTTGAACTTTGACTCCCCAGACCCACCAGGGAGGTCAAAAACAGCCCCTTGCATTTCTCAAGGGCAAGGAAACCAGCAGAAATGTAAGACGTAGGTCTGCTTTTTTGAAGTCAACAGCACTTTCTGCATTTGTGCTAACCTAACCTCATCCAAATGGGTAGTACTGGTGGTGTCTGCCTATGTACATTTCCCTGCCAGTGCGGCCCTTCCCCAGCTGCAGTGAGTCTAACAGTGAACTTGAAAAATAACGAGAATCTCTAATCTTGTCACTGGAAAATGGAACTATACTTTTAAGGCATACCTGAAAAAGGTCAGGATGCTGGGCTCTGAGAGCTTCTGGACTGGGTGGAACCCAGGCCTCCTGCCTTTCCAGAGCCCCGGCCTGCAGTACAAGCCTACACAGCAGAGGCCCTCAATACATGCTAATGTGCAATAATAAATAGATACTCTATGGCACGTATTATAAATGTATATTTATGTACATATAGCAATGATAATATGTAATGTTAAGGTGTGGGTTCTGCCTTGGGGAGTAAGGGTGTCTAGTTGGGCTGATGATCCTCCCACACAGGCAGTAACCAAGAAATAACTGAACACTGAGCTACCTCACCCGCCCCTTGCCTGCCGTTATGTTGCGGGAAGTCAGGGACCCCAAATGGAGGGACCGGCTGAAGCCATGGCAGAAGAACATGGATTGCGAAGATTTCATGGACATTTATTAGTTCCCCAAATTAATGCTTTTATAATTTCTTATGCCTGTCTTTTCTGCAATCTCTAAACATAAATTGTAAAGATTTCATGGACACTTATCACTTCCCCAATCAATACCCTTGTGATTTCGTATGCCTGTCTTTACTTTAATGTCTTAATCCTGTCATCTCGTAAGCCGAGGAGGATGTATGTCGCCTCAGGACCATGTGATAATTGCGTTAACTGCACAAATTGTAGAGCATGTATGTTTGAACAAATATGAAATCTGGGCACCTTGAAAAAAGAACAGGATAACAGTAGTTGTTCAGGGAATAAGAGAGATAACCTTGAACTCTGACCACCGGTGAGCTGGGCAGAACGCAGCCATATTTCTCTTCTTTCAAAAGCAAATGGGAGAAATATCGCTGAATTCTTTTTCTCAGCAAGGAACATCCCTGGGAAAGAGAATACATGCCTGGGGGTATAGGTCTATAGATGGCCCCCCGGGTGTGGCCATCTTTTACAGTCTGTAGACTGTAGGGGTGAAATAGACCTGTCTCCCATAGCACTCCCAGGCTTATTAGGAAGAAGAAATTCCCGCCTAATAAATTTTGGTCAGACCGGCTGCTCTCAAAACCCTGTCTCCTGATAAGATGTTATCAATGACAATGGTGCCCGAAACTTCCTTAGCAATTTTAATTTCACCCCAGTCCTGTGGTCCTGCGATCTCGCCCTGCCTCCATTTGCCTTGTGATATTCTATTACCTTGTGAAGTACGAGACCTCTGTGACCCACACCTATTCGTACACTCCCTCCCCTTTTGAAACTCCCTAATAAAACTTGCTGGTTTTTGCGGCTTGTGGGGCATCACAGAACCTACCGACATGTGATGTCTCCCCCGGATGCCCAGCTTTAAAATTTCTCTCTTTTGTACTCTGTCCCTTTATTTCTCAAACCGGCTGATACTTAGGGAAAACAGAAAATAACCTACGTGACTATCGGGGCAGGTTCCCCGATACCATTCCACATGCCTGCTGCCGGCCCTGCCACGCTCAGTGCTCTTGAGGCCTTTCTGATCCTAGGATCTGCCAGACTCATTCCCGCCTTTGCACTTGCTGTTCCCCCAGTTCTAAATGGTCTCACAACACTCTACACACATGACACACACCACACACACTACACGCACCGCACACATTACACACACCACCCAGGTTTTGTAATCCTCCTCTTTGTCATGATTCAAGGCTCAGCTCAATATGTCATCACCTCCCAGAGGCTTTCCTGAAAGCCCCCAGCTAAAGCATGCACACACACACACCTGTACACACACACACCACACCAAAACCACACACATACACCACACACACCATACCATACACCACACCACACACAACATTCACACACACACATGCACACCACACATGCCATACACACCACACTACAACATACATTCACACACATCACACACACATGCACCACATACATACACATGAACATACCACACTGCACACATACACATACACCATACACAACACACACCACACACACACGACCACATACCAACCACCACACAAAAACATACACACTACACACCATACACACACACATACCACACACCACATACCCTTCACCACACTACATACTCATCTTGCACCACAAACCATACCATATTCCGCAACACACACAACACACCCACCACACACATACATACCATACACACTACCACATACCACTCACCACACCACACACAAAAACATACACACGCCACACGCTCCCATATACCATAACACACACATACCACACATATACACATTCTCTCACACACACACACCATACACACATACATATCATGCACACCCCATACCACTCACCATAACACACACACCACACACCAACATCACACATGCCACATGCACATACACACATATGCACCACACCGTCACACACACACCACACACACATACACATCACACATAAACATACACACACTACACACATTCACAACCCACACACCATATACAACACACACACACACCATACACACATACACACCACACACATAAACATACACATACACACTACATACACAACCCACATACCATATACAACACACACAACACACACACCATACACACACATCATATACCACATACCACTCACCCACATGCACACACCACAGATATGCTGCAACAAACAGCACACACACCCCACAACATACCACTCAGTACACAAGACACCATAACACACACACACCATATATACACACACCACACACATACATACACAACATGCACACAGCACACTTAACACACACACACACACACCCGGATTTTCCCCTTTATGCAGTTTCATTTTCTCTCTGGCACTTACCAGCTGCTGGGATCTGGCTGATCTATTTGTTCACTGGTTTATTTCCTGTCCCCCACTGGAGGACAAACGCCCTCAGAGCAGGCATCCCTCCACTGTCATATCCTGAACTTCTGGAACACGACCAGGCTCCAAGAGCTGTTCGGGGAACCAGAAGTTGCAGGGAGGCCCCTGACCTTTGCCGTCACCATCCCCACTCCCATCCTCAAGTCCTCACCCCCTTTACAAATCCCACAGCCAGGGCTTGTGCTGAGCAGCAAAACTCAGGGATGGGATTCCCTTTGCTCAGTTCTCCTGTCAGTCTAGGGGACCTCTCTTCCCCTCCCTGATTCAGCACACACCCTCCCTTTGTACCTGCTACCAGACACTGGCCTCTGTCTTTCCAAACGTCATAGCTTAGTGTCTCCACATGAGATGGCGAACCTTGTTGACAGGTGCATTGAGGGCGTATGCTCAAGAAAAGGGCAGGGAGGAAGCAGGAGGTGAGGACACTAGGGCAAGAAGTGGTGTCCCTGGAGACAGAGCAGCCTCCCCTGATCCTGGAGACCCCTGGAGCAGGAAAACCCCCACAGACCTGTCCCACTTGCAGGCAAGAAGTTGGCGTTTAGTGCCTCTGTGCCCATCAGTCAATGGCCTCAGCCTGGGGTGGGTGGAGACGAGCTCCCATCCAGCTAGGGCAAGATCTGCCAATGGGGGGCAGCCAGAGCTCGCTGCAGCTGGGGATGCTGCCCTGGCAGGGAAAGTTACCTGGGCAGGCTCCACGGGCTTCCACCTGTAGTGTTTAGGTTCATACAAACGCCCAAAGGGCTGTGGACATCAAGCATCCCTCTGCTTCCTGCTGGGGAAGCCCCTCGGGAAAGGAAATACTGAGGGAGGAGCCCTGCCCCAGTGGAGCCCAAGAGAAATATGCAGCCCAAATCGCTATCTCACATCTCATGCATTAGAAGCAAGTGTTCAATAAATGTTAGTTCCTAGCTGTCGGCGTGCCCGCTGCAGCAGGGAATAAAGAGGCCTGGGCTCCCCACCTGCTCTCCCAACCCAAAGCCAACCCTGCAGGCTTGGCAGCCTTGTCCGCTCACCTTCCCATGGGGTGCTCAGCTCAGAGAACAAGATGGAGGAGACCCCTTTTCCCTGCAGCGTGTCTGCTCTGCAACGGGCTCTTTTCCAAGCAGCAGGAGAGCCCGGAGCTATAGATTTGATAGCCTTAGGAAGTTCCATTCAGGTGGTGCTGTTCTCGCAGAATTTCTTCATTACTATTTTTACTTGTGGAAAGAAAATCAAGCATGCCTAAAATACACCAAGAGCACCGTTTCATAAACCTGTTTTATTCCACTGCTTAAAAAAAAAAAAGAATGAACTTCAGAAAATGAAGATCCCTTTTTAAATCTGGATTCATCCAGAATAGGAATTCTACACATAGTGCAATTGTTAGATAATTTAAATAGTTTGAAATTTTAATTTTTATAACATTATCACAACCTGGTATGTGTCACAGGTCAACCTTGGAAGACATTCATGGGTCCACCTGGGGGTGGGGTGCGGGGTCCTCATAACTCAGTGAGTTCAAGTGGAGTGTGGCAGAGGCTGAAAGAATTCCTTCCAAAGCCTGCCCCAGAGGGAGTCTAACTCACCCGGAGCGCCTTGCCTGTTACCTGCAGCCAGGTCAGAGGGGCAGCCAGGAGCCAGGAGGGCACAGGCACCGTTTTGTTCAAGGTTTATCTCCCTGTATCCACAGTTCCGAGACCGCGCTGGGGCCCAGCATGTTCCTGGCCCTCTCCTGGTCCTTGTCATGGCCGAACGGCTGGAGGCAGGCAGCCCCCAGCCCTGCTGCCTTGGCCATGTCCTCCTTATCTGATTAGAACCCCTCTATGTATGGTCTTGCCCCTCCAATCCAGCAGAATGCACTTTCTAACACATGGCTTTGTCAAGCCTGCCACTTTCTGCTTAAAACTCTCCTGGCTCTGCCTGCTTCTAAGACAGAATCCAGATGTCTTAGCCTGGTCCCCAGACCTTTCAGGGTGGATGCTTCCACACTGACCCTGTGAATGGTCCCCACTAGAGACTGCAGGTACCTGTTGTGAACATACACATGTGCATGCACACATGTGTACACACACCCATGCATGCATACACGCACAGCTTCCCACTGCCAGTCTGCGTCTGTGCTGTTCGTTGCTGGTGGAGCTCATTTCTTCCTCCCCACAGGTGCTTTTTCTTTTTTTCTTTTTTAGACGGAGTCTCGCTCTGTCCCCCAGGCTGGAGTGCAGTGGCACGATCTTGGCTCACTGCAAGCTCTGCCTCCTGGGCTCAAGCCATTCTCCTGCCTCAGCCTCCCGAGTAGCTGGGACTACAGGCGCCCACCACCACGCCCCGCTAATTTTTTGTATTTTTAGTAGAGACGGAGTTTCACCGTATTAGCCAGGATGGTCTCCATCTCCTGACCTCGTGATCCGCCCGCCTTGGCCTCCCAAAGTGCTGGGATTACAGGTGTGAGCCACCGCGCCCTGCCCAGGTGCTTTTTCTTCTTTGCTTATTCATTCATTCATTATTTCTGCAGCCCCATTACCGCTGCAGGGCGGGGCCCCTACAAACCCCTCCCCTGCAAACTCCTCCCATGTCCCCTCCCTGCTTCTCAGCCCTGCCTTGCCCTCTTTGGGGCAAAAGCCCTGCAGAGGGCATAGTGTCCACGGTGTGGGACGGGAGAGGATTTGAAGTGTGCACATTAATGAGCACTTCTTTCTTCGGGTAGTCAGGCCTTTATTTTTTGTCATCTTCAATTTGTGGCAAGTAATACTGGTTCTCCTTCCTAAAAACAACTTATTTCTTTTTTCATTTTAAGAAAAAGATTAAGCAAGCGATATTGGATGTGCCCAAAGTCCTTCAGGTGGTGGAAGAGTGGCTCGTTTTCAGACTCATGGCCCCAGCTATATCTACTCTACCTTGCATGCACACCTTTCCACTGTAGCTTTTCCTAGTCTGTTGTTCCCTCTGGACCAGGAGCTCCCGCGGGGAGGCAGAAACATCTCTTGGCCATCATTGTGTCCCCAAGGCCTGCGATGCCCAGCACTCAGTGCACTGCACACTCAGTTCCTGCCTGAGCTGGGCCCTGTGTGCTCCACAGCCTCCTGCTAGGCCTGGTTGTGCATCTGGCTTGGCCCAAAAGTGACTTCCTCATTTCCTGTGGTCCGGTCCTGGTCCCTGGATGACAGCCAAGCAGGGAACAGTGTGTTTACCTGCCTGCATCTGGCTGTGGTCCTGCCTCAGAAGTTCTCATGACTCCACCGCTGACCTTGGGTCCCCTGGGTGGCTCTGCAGCGCCTGATTCAGGGCCCAGCCATGGAACCGGAAAGACAGAGCCCAGTAACGGGTTTGCGAATATATTTGAAGGTCCTTGGCGTGTTCTCTTCTGGGAAAAGGCCTGGGAGTGGGTGCCCTGTGATGCTTACTTTCAGGTGGCTTGTCCAGGTTCAAAAAAAGGTTAATTGGGATTGCTATGTATTCTCCACTGTCAATCAGCTGCTCCCTTACATGGGCCAGGTCAGCTGGTGCCCAGGGCAGGGCACTTGGGCTTGTATCTCTCCGTGCCATACACAGCCCCTGCAGCACCCAGAAGGGAGGCCGAGTTGCTCAAGATCCCCCATTTATTCAGTCCTTCCTTCCTTTCTTTAGACATTCATTCCACAAACACCTTAACCCATTTCCCAGATTCCAGTTTTTTCCCTCCGCAGTCTATCTTCCCTACTGCCACCAGGGTGAGCTCCCTAAGGCATAGTTTCAGATTGTGCTACTCCCTGGGCTCAGTGATCTCAGACCCCAACCCTCTGGCCCCATATCCTGCCACTCACTGTCCACCTACCCCCATCCTCCAGTCCCAGGCACTGAGCACTCTGCCAACAAGGACCGTTCCTTCTGCCTGCAATGACGTGTTTCCATCACGCCCGCCCTTGCCCCCAGAGGTCACCTCTTGGTCCACTTTCCCCAGTTCCTCCAGCTAGTAGGAGTTTCTCTTTCTTCTGGACACCTTAAACCTGCAGTCACATCCGAGGAGGGGAAAGGTGTGGGTTTGTGTGTTGGAGTCCCTTGAATCACACCTCTGGAGCCTGCCCCCAGTGTGCCTTCTGACGTATCAGCAGAACCGTGGGATGAATGTAAGATCTGGCACGTGGTAGGCACTCATCCAACCGTGGGAAGATGGGAGGTCTGGCACACGGCAGGAACTCATCCAGACTCTTTGGCAGTAACTGGGAAGCTTGGCATGTTCACAAGGACCCTCCTGGGTAAAGGAATCAGGCTCCGAGACTCTGAAGAGGAAGCTGCAGCAGCTGTGGTTTGAACCTTCAGATGGTGACAGCCAGACCCTGGAGTATGGCCAGCCTCCAGCTCTGCAGCCCCCATCCTGTCCTTAGCCTTTGGGATGGCTCTGGGTGAGGATGTACGACAGAGGGCAGCCTCGCAGCTCCTGTGCAGGAGACTGCAAAAAGTCAGCAAGGAGAAACGCCAGCCATGTGTACTGAGCACCTACGATGTGCCAGTGCACTCTTTTTTGTTGAATCTTTCCAACCATCCTACAAGGCAAGGATTAGTTCAGAATTGGAGACTGAGGCTGAGACTCACTCATTTAAGATGTTATGATTAGGAGGTGGCTGAACTTGGAGCCTGCTGACATCTGTTTGACCCAAGCCCTGCAATTTTACAGTCATGGCTTTTTTCTATCGTTAGTGCATAAACTCAGTTCAAATAGTTTTAAGAAAAAAGGCCGGGTGTGGTGACTCACGCCTGTAATCCCAGCACTTTGGGAGGCTGAGGTGGGCGAATCATGAGGTCAGGAATTCGAGACCAGCCTGGCCAATATGGTGAAACCCTGTCTCTACTACAAATACAAAAATTAGCCAGGCATAGTGGTGGGCACCTGTAGTCCCAGCTACTCGGGAGGCTGAGGCAGGAGAATCGCTTGAACCCAGGAGGTGCAGGTTGCAATGAGCCGAGATCGTGCCACTGCACTCCAGCCTGGGCGACAGAGATTCTGTCTCAAAAAAAAAAAAAAAAAAGTCATGCGTGTTTCATGTAACTGAAAAGTCCACGGAAGAGAGTGTCTCGTTCCTTCAGGTCCATCAGAAACTCTAAACTGAGTCAATAGGTGGGTCCCTGAATTAAGTGCTGGGCCAAGAACAATGGCATTCACTGATTGCCAGGATCTGGGTCATGAGACAACCCCTAGCAGGCAGTGGGGAGGGGAGGGTGTGTCCCTCCTGAACTTCTTGGACTGGGAGTAGGGGAGGGTGGATGTACTAGTTTCCTGGAGCTTCTAGAATACAATATCACAGACTGGGAGGCTTAAACGACAGAAATTATTTTCTCACAGTTCTGGAGGCTGGAGGTCTGAGATCAAGTTGCAGGCAGATCAAGCTTCCTCTGAGGCCTCTTCTCCTCGGCTTGTAGATGGCCACCTTCTCCTCACATGGTCTGTATGTGTGTGCAGCCCTGGTGTCTCTATGTGAGTACAAATTTCCTCTTTTTCATTTGTAGAGACAGGATCTCACTATGTTGCTCAGGCTGGTCTCAAACTCCTGGCCTCAAGTGATCCTCCCACCTTGGCCTCCCGACGTGCTGGGATTATAGGTATGAGCCACCTGGCCCAGCCCTAAATTTCCTCTGCTTGTGATGACATCAATCAAATTGGATTAGTGCTCACCCATTTTACCTTAATGACCTCTTTCAAGGCTCTATCTCCAAAATACAGTCACACTCTCAGGTACTGGGGATTAGGACTTTAACATATGCATTTTGAGGGGACATCATTCAGCCCATAATAGTGGATCCCCAAAGAACAATCAGGATGGTGTTACCAAAAGAGGAGTGGGGACACAGTTCCAGTAGGCAGCCACTATAATTCACAGAGCTCAGAACAGTAGCAACAGTGAGTGCTCCCAACCAGAGATAGGAAGGATCACTTCTGCCTAAGTTTAAAAGGAAGAAACTGAGAATACCAGAACTTGCTGGCTAGAATTAGGGACCTCAGAGATCATCTACACCAGTCCCACATGACAATCACAGCTCCCATGAAAGCACTGGCTCTGGCTTCCCTGGCCTCTGGTTCTCTCCTCATTATGTTCATAGTTTCCTCTATCTCTCTGGTCACATAGAGTGTATTTATAACACTGTTTTCAGGCCTCTGCTAATTCCATCATCCTTGTCATTTCTGCATTTGTTTCTACTGACTTTTTCCCCTGGTTGGGGGCCATATTTTCTGGCATCTTTGCATGGCTAGTAATTTTTGACTGGATGCTAGACATTGTGATTTTACATTGTTGTGATTAAACACTGCTGGACTTCGTTCCAGCATGCAGCAAGTAACTTGAGCTCAGTTTCATTCTCTTGAGTTGGCTTTTAAGTTTTCTTACTTACCAGAGTAGCCTTTGGTTTAAAGCTGTGATCTTTTGGAGGACTTTGCCTGATACCCTCTATATTGTGAGGTGTTTCCACACTGGCTGGAGGGAACATTGAGTACTGTGTGAGCTTTCTGAATTATTCCAGGCCTGGTACTCTCTGGTGTCCTTTCTGCTCATGGAGAGAGCAGAAAGCTTCAGCCTCACGGAGCTTCACTCCACAGATGCAGAGATCAGCATTCAGACAGAGACTTAGGGTGGCCCTTCTGCAGAACTCTGGTGTTCTCTCTTTGGGTGAGCAGCTCCCTCATCCTGGGTACTCTGGCCTGCGAATCCTAGTGACTTGGCTTCTCTGAACTCCATTATCTTTTTCCACCCAGTAAGACTCAGGGTTCAGTTGAGTTCTCCCTCCTGTGTGCAGCCCAAAGCTGCCTCCAGGAAGGAAGCTGGGCAACCGCAGGGTGCACCTCAGTTGCTTTACTCCTTTCAGGGATCACAGTCCTGCACCACCTGATGTCCAGCATAGGAAAACCATTGTTTCATCTAGAGTCCTTACCTGGGCTAAGCTCTGCTACCATTATTTCATTAAATCTTCACAACACCCTAGAAGTCACCCTATCTTAAAAATGAGGAAATCTTGCCAGTCAGAATGGCAATGATTAAAAAGTCAAGAAACAGTAGATGCTGGTGAGGCTGTGGAGAAATAGGAACACTTTTACACTGATGGTGGGAACGTAAATTAGTTCAACCATTGTGGAAGACAGTGTGGCAATTCCTCAAGGACCTAGAACCAAAAAATATCATGTGACCCAGTAATCCCATTGCTGGGTATATACCCAAAGGAATAGAAATCATTTTACTATAAAGACACATGCACACATATGTTTATTGCAGCACTATTTACAATAGCAAAGACATGAAACCAACCCAAATGTCCACCAATGAAAGACTGGATAAAGAAAATGTGGTATATACACAACACGGAATACTATGCAGCCATGAAAAGGATGAGATCATGTCCTCTGCAGGGACATGGATGAAGCTGGAAACCATCATCCTCAGCAAACTAACACAGGAAGAGAAAGCCAAACACCACATATTCTCGCTCATAAATGGGAGATGAACAGGAACACATGGACATGGTGGGGGCCAGACAACACACACACCAGGACCTGTCAGGGGGCCAAGGGGAAGGAGAGCATTAGGACAAATATCTAATGCATGAGGGGCTTAAAACCTAGATGAGAGGTTGACAGGTGCAGCAAACCACCATGGCACATGCATACCTATGTAACAAACCTGCACGTTCTGCTCATGTATCCCGCAACTTAAAGTAAAATTAAAAAAAAAATGAGGAAACTTAAGAGTGGCCAGGTAACTGTCTCAGAGTCAGACAACTGCTAAGGTCTTGAACACATTTGTTTCTATGAACTTTCCCTGGCACTGTCCTGGACCCAGAGGCCCAGATGTAGAAGGTCTGAGAGCATCCAGACTCCAGGGACAAGGCCTTGCAACCAATATCCAGGCCTCCTTTCACTTCAGAATTCTCCTCCTGCAGATGTCCTGGCTCCCAGTTCCAGAGCTCCTTTCTTTGTGTACACAGTGTGGGAAGGACTGCTTGGTCTGCATTTATAGTCACCATCACATTTGCCCATAAGGCACACTGATGCAGCACACAGCAGTCTCTATTTAACAGCATATTTGCTCAATGAAACTGATTAAAATTTAACACGTAGGGTCTGCCTTAATGATCTTCTTGGAGAATGCTGAGCAGTGCACCTGGAGTGTGGAGGCAGCGTCCAGGCTATTAGAGTGAAGCCAGTCAAGGTGGCTGCTTCTCAAACTGATTTTTCAATCTCAAGCTCCTCCTTCCTCCACTTTGACTTTATTTTACCAAGGATTTCAAACATGGAGAAAAAAGTAGAAAGATGAAACACTCATAGACCCATATCTAGACTGAGCAATTTTGCTTCATCTTGTTTATTCCTGTAGTATTTTAAATAACGAATACAATGACGGTTCACTTCTGAATACTCCAGCATGCAGCTCTAAAATTTAAGGATCTTTTCCCACCTAACCATAACAACTATTATTATACCTAACAAAATAAAAAAAATACATCATCTAACACCAGTCCATAGTTCAAACCACCTCTTGCCCTTGACATTTTTTTAGTGTTGGATAATTAAAGCAGTTTCCAATTAAGGATAACACAGTGCATTTAAATGTTGTATTTCTTTTCTTTTCTTTTTTTGAGGTGGAGTCTTGCTCTGTCACCCAGGCTGGAGTGCAGTGGCGCGATCTCGGCTCACTGCAAGCTCCGCCTCCCGGGTTCATGCCATTCTCCTGCCTCAACCTCCTGAGTAGCTGGGACTACAGGCGCATGCCACCATGCCCGGCTAATTTTTTCTATTTTTAGTAGAGACGGGGTTTCACCATATTAGCCAGGATGGTCTCGATCTCCTGACCTCATGATCCGCCCACCTTGGCCTACCTAAGTGCTGGGATGACAGGCGTGAGCCACCATGCCTGGCCAAATGTTATATTTCTTACATCTTTTAAAATCTAGAACAGCTCTTCTCCACTGGCCCCTTCTTGCTCTATAATATTGACTATTGAAGAGACCAGACTACTACCTGAAAGAATATTCTACCTTCTGGCTTTGTTTCAGTGTCTTTTTTTTTTTTTTTGAGATGGAGTTTCATTCTTTTTGCCCCAGGCTGGAGTGCAATGGCAAGATCTCTGTTCACTGCAACCTCGGCCTCCCAGGTTCCAGTGCTTCTCGTGCCTCAGCCTCTTGAGTAGCTGGGATTACAGGTGCCTGCCACCATGCCCAGATATTTTTTTTTTAGTAGAGATGGGGTTTCACCACGTTGGCCAGACTAGTCTTGAACTCCTGACCTCAGGTGATCCGCCCATCTCGGCCTCCCAAAGTGCTCAGAGTTACAGGCATGAGCCACCGTGCCTGGCCTGTTTCACTGTATTTCTTATGGTGTTACTTGTTCTTCAACCTCCTCTATTTCCTGTAAGCACGAAGTTGGGTCTAAAGTCTTGAATATACACTTTTGGGCTGGGTGGCATTGTGCATTGTGACTACATGCCTGGTCATCCAGTATGATGCCCAGATCTGCCACTGAATCCAAGAGGCAGTGGGCATAGGCCTTGCTGCAAGACCGTGCTCCTTCCCTTTCAAAGGGCAAGCAATCTGTGGTCAGGCCCCTTTTCCTGCATAAAATCTCCACATCCCTGTTCCATTCTCATCTCTCCCCACCAACTGAGAAACATGCCCCATTGACTCACTGTGCCTTCTGGTACCTCCACCAGGCAAGATTTTGCTGAATTTACCTCCTGAATTTGCAGTGCACATGGGTGAAATTTTTTTGAAATAAAAAAATTAAAACTGTAATTTTCAAGATTTAAAACTGTAATATTGATTGTGTTCTTCATGGCTCCAAAGCAAGATTCTGTTGTATCTTGGAGGAGGGGGGTCACTACTCTGAAATCCCAGTGATGGGCAGCACTGAGCAACTGAGAGCCTCAGCATTCTTGGGCTTGTTCACACCCACAAGCATGGCACAGATCCAAGTCCTGCAAGATGCCTGGGAGGGCAACTGAGACCTGTGGCCCAGCCACATTGACTCAGGAGGTAAAAATGTCAACAGGCCACAACCTCCAGGGCTCCTGGAATTGGAGACGAAGCCAGTTCTGAGCTTATGCAACCATAGGACAGTGAGAGAGGGCCATGGACTCGATTTAGAGCCACAAGATGAGAGCACTGCTGGAGCACCGTGGGGATGCTGGCAAATCTCAGAGCTTCAAGGACTGTAGCTACAGGTACATCTCAGCCAAACTTGGGCACATGTTGCAATCAAGGGACTGAAGCTACAACCACCTGGCCCGTGGTCCACCTGGAGTTGTTTTGTTTTGTTTGTTTGTTTTTGAGATGGAGTCTCGCTCTGTCACCCAGGCAGGAGTGCAGCGGTGCGATCTTGGTTCACTGCAACCTCCGCCTCCTGGGTTCAAACAATTCTCCTGTCTCAGCCTCCTGAGTAGCTGGGACTACAGGTGTGCGCCACCAAGCCCAGCTAATTTTTGTATTTTTAGTACAGACAGGGTTTCTACTAAAACCCTGGCTGGCCAGGCTGACCTCGAGCTCCTGACCTCAAGTGATCTGCTTGCCTCAGCCTCCCAAAATGCTGGGATTACAAGCATGGGCCACTGTGCCCCGCCCCACCTGGAGTTTTAAAATTCTGATTTATAAATTTATTATATGACAGTCTATCAAAAGTATGCAAATCCTGCACTACACTTATGTATTCAGTGAGTCACCTTTAACTGAGTGCAAGTGGCAACTGTTCTAGAAAATGGGAACCATGAGGTTATCAAAGAACCTGGAGGTAGGGTCAGATGCGGAAGCACATCATTATGATGTCTTACACATGCAGTCATGTCTCCTCTTATAATCCTAAGACTGACCTGTGAGGTTCCTATTACAACCCCTAGTTTACATGTAGAAATATCAGAACCCCAAGGTTTAGAAACAGAATGGCCAGAAACAGGAGGAGGATGGCCACGCAGCTGGGTGTGGCAAGGCCAGGCCTCCCAAGTCTGCGTGACTCTTAAGCTCCTGGCCATTCATTACAGCACGCCATCTCCAGTGCAGAATCACACCAACAGAACTGAAACTGCACATTAAAGAGAAGGCAAGTGTCACCAAAATCTGTTTCTCAGGCTTCTTTGCAGAATTCCAAATTCCTAGCACGACCAATAAGGCCCTTCTTCTACCTCTGCAGCCTCAATTTATGTCACTTTCCTGTTGTTCCCTATGCTTCGGCCATCCTGGCCTTTCCGTACTCTGAAGGAGTGGTGCTCCCTCCTAAACCAGGGCCTTTGCACGTGCTGTTCCCACTCCAGTTCACCTAGCTGGTTTCTGCTTATCCTTAAAGTCTGGGTTTATCTTATTTCCTCAAGGGAGGCCTTCCTGCTCTGGAGCAGGTCAGGGCACCATGTCCTTTACCGTAGAGCACCCTACTTCTCCTGGACAGCACCTTCACAGATGCTTCTCCTTCAAGGGGTCAGAGTCACCAGGCCACCACTACAGCGCCTGAACCCCGGAGGTTTCTGATTTCCACAGAAAGCTTCAAGTGCATGCTGTGTGTGAGTGAGCCTGGCCACTTCCTCTGTGGGATTTCAGTTCCTTATCAGTAAAACAGAGCCCGTGGCTTTCCATGAATGTGGGGTTGACTTACCAGAATGCTCAGGTCCCACGTTATCCTCTTGAACGCAGCAGCTTTCCTCTAACCCACGAAAATGGAAAAGCTCCTCTGCCATTCCCGAATACTTATTTAATCTGCATTCTGGGTGGCCCCTAGGGCAGGTGACGGGCATTCTCTACCGCAGGATGGTGCCCCACCTGGTCCTCCCCAGGCCCTGTGGCCATCCTGGCCACCTCCCTGTGGGCTCTCCCAGCCCTGCTGTTCAGCACTGTCCCTACCTCACAGAGGTAGGGACCTCTTTTTCTTACCTTCTTCCTTTTCTTACCTTCGTTCCTCCAATCCCTGATGGCCCCTAGACCTACTGTAGTTGTCTCTGTGTCTTTGGAGAGAAGACACCCCATTAATGTGCCATGAAACCAAATTTACTCCATTTAAAGGGCTGCCTTCATTCGGAGGCTTTGTCCGTGTTTTAGTTTTAACCTCTCTTTTCTGAAATTGCAGTAAAAATAAATAGGTGTGTGTTGCTTTAACTTTTCCCTTGGAGAAATCTGAAGCCTCCACCTTTTACTGTCATGGGAAACACCAGGGCCTGAGAAGAACTCTCATCTTGGGCGAGGATGCCGTTCCTGAGCCCCACGCGTGGCCTGGGCTTTCCTTTCCCTACTTCTCTCTTCCCCCGACTTCAGCAGATCCTGAGTCCCACAACTATTCTAGCATTAGCTTCTGCAAGCCCAGCTGGGCTGAAGTTTCTGCGGCTGCTTCCTCTTGGTCTCTCTGGAAAACTCCACTCATTCAGCACCCAAGCAAGAGGTCACCTGTCTGGAACGCACTCCCTCGGCAGCGCTGTGCCACCTCTTTCCACCCCATTTGAGTGGCCGGCACTTACCTGTGCTGTTTGTTACCTGACGTGTCCCTTCTCCCACCTACCAGCCAGTTGGTGCGGCGCTCCCAGCACACTCGGGCAATGAGTGGGCAAGCGCTCAGGTAACGTTTGTCGAATGAATGAATGAGCCACGTGCTCAGGAGGACCCTTTCCAGGGCCTCTGCTGGTTTGTTCTGCTCCGGGACTCTCCACCAGGGAGAAATCCGAGCTGGGGACCTCGCACCACCAGGCTCCGGCCTAAGCCCGCGCCTTGCAAGCCGCCCGTTTCCTACCTCCCATAGAAACCCCCCGTCCGTCCCGCCCCCCTAAGGGCGCACCCCTCTCACGGCGTGAGCGCCAGCCCCGGGAGCTCCAGGAACTCAGGAGAACGCCGCGGGGGTGCCCGGGTGCGGGGCGCGGGGCTGGGCGCACTGGGACAGAGGAAGGGGAGCCCCGGCGACCGCGGGGTCGGGGCCCAGGGTCCGCGCCGAGGGCGGGCGCAGAGCCCGCGGCCGTCCCGCCTCCCGCCGGCGCTCCCGGCCTTTCCCATCCGGCCCGCGACGCTCCGCCCGCCCCGTCCCACATGACGCCGCCTCCGCCGCAAACTTTTTCCTCCCCATCCTGTCGCGGCTCGAAAGGAATGGAAAATGGCGGCCTAGACGCGGAGTTTCCTGCCCGACCCGCGGCGGCTCTGGCGGCGCCATGACGCGCTGGGTGCCCACCAAGCGCGAGGAGAAGTACGGCGTGGGTGAGCAGCGCCGCCGCCGCCGCGCCTCTCGCCCCAAGCCCAGGATCCGGCGGGGCGGGTGTGCCGGGCGCCTGTTGCCGCCGCCCCGAGCGGCCGCCGGGCCGGGGAGAGGCGCTTCCGCCCCCGCCTGCGCCCGCGCCGCCGCCCCGCTCGCAATGCCCAGCGACCCTGGCCGCCCCGCGCCCCCGGCGGCGTCAGCTCCAGCCCCGGGGATCCGGGTCGGGAACACGAGGGGGTGGGGTGGGAATGGGGGCGGGCGCGTCCCTCCCTAGGGTGTCCCCTCCGACGCCCGCTCCTCTGGACCTCTGCCGTGGAGCCCCCCGGGCTACCCCCAACTCCCCGGCCCCGGCCGCTGCTATCTGCGCGGCTGGGCCCGTCAGGGAAGCCCAGGGGTCACTGTCTCGCGGCCGCTTCTGCTTCTTGGATTAACTTGCGTCCCGCGTCCGGGCTCTGGGTGGGCGGGCTCAGGTCGGCGCAGTCCCAGCGGAGAATTCCGCCCTTTCCCGGCGGGGAGGAGCGGGCGCGACCTGGGTGGCCAGCGCCCCTTGCCCCTCGGCGGTCTCGCTAGGGACTGTGTGGGACCTTGGAGAGAAGGCGAGCGGCCGAGCGCCCCAGTGGCCCCGGGCCTGGAGACCCGTCCGGGAGAGCGGGGGCCTGTTTTTGCTCCGCGGCTCTTTGTCGCTTCCGAGGGGGGATGGAAGGAGTCGGGTTGCAAGTTTACATTTCGGACCCGAGTGCGCATTCCTGAGAGGGAGGCTTTCCCTTGCGGCTGAATAGACAGGCCCGTCCGCGTGGGACCCGCATCCTTGCGCCCCGGGGACCCGCAGCCGGTCGCCGAGGCCTGCGGACGCCCACCTCTTCCTGATCTGCGTGCCTGGTCTCGGGACTGGGCCGTGGCTACTCTCCTGCTCTCCCGGGTCCGGGATCTTCCCAGTTGGTTTTCGGGCTTGCTATTCCCCGTCCCACCATCCACAGACATCCTTGACCGCCTGCCTCATCCAGGCCACTCGACCCGACTGGGAAGACCTTTGGTGGTCTCGCCTCCCACAGCCCAGGCTGTGTCCTCCAAGGGCACCGTCTCAGCAGCAGCCCCGCGCCCATTCTGTGCCTGGCCCGTGCTGGACCTGCCCGACCCTCTGCTGGTGTGGTTCGAATCCTGGCTCTCTGACTTTTGGGAAGCGCCCTTGGCAGCCTTTGTCCCCGGAGCGCTCTCCTTTCTGTGAACAGTTTCTTCTCTCTGCTGTCAATGACTTACAGTGGGCCCTGACCATGGAGCCAGCTGGACAGTGGTCACGGGGACAGTCCTGGGACAGCCCTGGGTCCTACCGGGCCTGCACTTAGCTTGTTCCACATGCTGGGAGGCATAGGGGGCCTCCTTGCTTCAGGACCATTATGGCTGAGCTTCCTCCCCATCTCCCCATTTTGCAGATGAGGAAACCGAGGCCCAGACACATTCACAAAAGTGCAGGAGAGCTCATCTGACTGCACACTCAGTGTGTAACCTGCACCCTGTGCACCACCTAATGGATTCAGTCTGGGGCACTGGGCACGGGCCTTCAGTCTGCATCGGAGGCGAGAGGTTCGGGGTGGATATTCCACCTGAGAATGCTTGGGGTGTGGCGACAGTGGGGGTCCCTGCGGGGGTAGTGTGTAAAGGAGAGAGCTGAGGACTGACTCCCAGGGAACCTAGCACCAGCACACGCAGAGAGAGAGGAAGAGGTGGATAGGCAGGAGAGGCAGGAGGCTGGCAGAGGAGCAGGCATCCCATAGCCCTGGCCCTGCTGAGGAAGCAACTTAGGTGCCCATGGCCAGGGTGCAGTAGTGGCCATTGGGGGTGTAGTGGGGGCCATCGGGGTGCAGTGGGGGCCATCACTGCTCCCATTCTACAGAGGCAAGGAAGAGGTGGATTGCTTGCCTGAGCTCACATCACCAGTAAGTGGTGCCTCCTGGGTGTGAAGTGTGGCCGCCCTGGGTTCAGCTGCCACAGTGTCCTGTGCTTGCCTGCAGATGGGGAGGGCTTCTCTTTGGGACGCCACATTTTAAGAGACCTTGTTACCCTTCGTCTGCCCCCAGAGAGACCTGGATGGTGTCAGTTAGGATCCTATAGTGTAGCTGGATGGTCTGGAGAAGACCGAAAAGAATGTTCGTAGATGGGAGAACGGGGTCTCCTTGTTGGGGAGGAGGCTGAGGGCCAGAACAGGGCGGTGCGCTTGAGTCTCACACCTTCCAGAAGCTTCACCAGCGCTCATGGTGGTGACTTCTAACATCACACCTCTTGCTAATACTTTGGTTTTAACAAAACTCCATGTTTGATTATTAAGAAAAAATAAATTTAAAAAAGTTAAAAAAAGAAAAAATAGAATACTGTTGGAAAATTTTAAAAGGTGAAAAGTATCTGGGATGGTTTTGCCAGGAAATGCTAGGAAAGATGTGAAGGGCTGAAGGTAGAGAAGAGAGTGGCTGCTGTGCTTCCTCTCACTGGGTGCAGATGACAGCTTGCTGGGTAGACAGTAATGAGACAGCACCACTCCGTCGGCATTCAGAGGCACTTTAACCAGAGTCCCCCATCAGGGAGGGTGGGAGGGGAGCTGAGCATGAGTGCAATGGGGCCATCCCAGGCTCCCCACTTGTCTGCAAGTGTGCAGTGGGAGGATTTTAGTGGTTCTCACGAATGGTGCTGACTGGGAAGGATGTAGGTGCTGGGATGTAGGGATTTATTTCCAGTAGGTGATTGGCTGTTTCCACCTAAGGGAAAATTACTGGAGGACCCCTCCACCATCCTTACCAACTCCAGCATTTTTCGGAGCTTAACAACAGGGCTGTGTTTCCCTGGAGGCGCTCTGGTGGCTCTGTGGGTGGACCACACTTCCACTCTGGCCACTTGGCCCATGAATCACGAGGGGAAAAAAAATGATAAAACTCCATCTCATTTGGAAACATGAATCACAGCTTATTGTTTGCAAGTACTTGGAATCTGTTAGAAGCATTGTTTGTAAATGAGATACTTCAGTTGTATATTTATTTTGTAAAATTGGGAAAGGAGTAAACAGCTGATCTGGGGTTCCTTCTGCAAAGGCAGGAAATGCTGGTTCCTCCCAATTGATTCCACTGGGGGCTGCCTGTGAAATTTACCAGCCCGCGTTTCCCCCTTGGTTTTGAGTTGGTGGGTCATGTTTACGGGCCTGGCATATTAACAGGCATAAACCTTGACTCAGCTGTCACACTGGCCAGATGATCTTTTCTCTCACAGCCCAGTAGGCAGTTGTTTTATGTCCCGACGTCAATAAAATTATGTTGCCATGGATCCTGTTCCTAAGATTAGGTGAAAAGATGCAGTATGTTCTAGAATCACACGTGAGGACCATGTGCTCACTCACTCACATCTCAACAATGGTGTTGAAGGCAGAATAATGGTCCCCAAAAAGGTCCACGCCCTAATCCCCAGACTCTGTGAATTCGATATGTTACATGGCAAAAGGGACTTGGCAGATGTGATTCAGGTTACTTGGAATTGGTAGATGGGAGATTATTCAGGACCATCCACATGGGCACAGAGAACTTTGGCTGTCAAAGTTGTGAAACAGGCAGTCAGAAGATCCTATGTTTGGAAGCACAGTTGCTGGCCCTGAGATGTAGGGGCTCACTTGCAAGGACCAGAGAGAGGCCTCAGGGACTCCTACGGGAGGCCCCTAGCTAATGACCAGCAGTCACAAAGAATTGGATCCTGCCAACACCCTGAATGAGCTTGGAAACAGATTTCCTCCCCAGGGCCTCCTGCTAAGAGCCCAGCCAGCCAACACCTTGATTTTGAGACCCTGAGCTGCTGGGCGTGTGGCCTGTGGAACTGAGATAATAAATTTGTGTGGTTTTAAGCTGGCTGGGTTGTGGAATTTGTTATGGCAGCAGTGAAAAACTAATACAGATGATGGGAGAGAAGCTTGCAGGGTGAAGCTCTCTTGCACCCTTGAGATCTGTTACTAAGTTCATTGAAGGTAGTGAACCCAAGTGTGCTCTCCACTTTGGCCACTTCCAGGTGCAGCTCTCAAATGGGTTGGGGCATTGCCACTGCTCTTATTCATAATGGGACCCTTGAGCAAATTACTCATACTTTCTTAGCCTTGGTTTTCTCATCTGTGAAGTGGAACCAAGCCTGCTTGCTGCCGAGTTGTGAGGACTCGCTGAGATGATGTTGGCAGAGAATTTAGCACTGCGTTTAAGATATGCCAAGTACTCAATGAAGCGTTGCTTTTGTTAACTTTTTATTTAATAAAGCATAAAGTTTAGAAACGTAGTGACAAGTGACTTCTGTGTGCATTTAACAGGTTGCCGGAAAAATGCCTTTCTTCAAAAGTTGGTTTCTTGATAGTGTGTTTTGCTTTCTAATTGGGGTAGAAGTCACATTTGCTCAGTGTGAGGAGCCTGACTTGTATGCGTTCACATTAGCTCTAAGCAATGATAATTGCTAGGAATTGTGTGATATCCAAATAAATTTGGGAGCGTGGGAGTTGATGAGAGATCTCTTTTGTTATGTAGAGTAGCAAGCAAGCTGCTACTTTGGGGAAGAAAAATTAGATTTGATCGTAAGTAAATAGAAATGCAGGCATTTTCATTCACTGGAATTGCAGCAAAACCAAATCAGGGCATATTATATTTCTACAAACCTGATTTTACTTTGGAAACATAAAAAATTTAAATTTATTTCTATGCCATTGTTTGCCTAGGATACCAGACATCTGATCAGGATTGTCTTAGTGTGTGTCAATAGTTCTGTCTCTTTATCACCTCTGTGGATGCAGGTAGTGAAATGGGGAGGAAGAAATAGGCCACGTGGCATCCTTTGCTGGGTGTGGCGCTGACACCCCAGGGCCATTGCTGTAGCAAGTGCACGCTTGTACACTGTCCCCACCCTCCTTCCCTCCCTCCCTTTTCCCTTCTTTCTTTTCTTCCTCTCTGTACTTTGTATTTTCAGATGATTGCATTAAACTTTGTATTTTCAGATAATTATAGCCAAATGCGGGTGTAAAATATAATTCAGGGAGATCGTGAGTAGCCATTACTAGTTTCACCTAAGGTTACATCTTGTAAAGCTGTAGTACAGCATCACGACTGGGATATTGACATCGATAGTCAAGGTACAGAACATTTCCAGCACCACAAGCACCACAAGCACCACGCCTACCTCCTTCCACGCCTTTCTCCCCTCAAATCCAGGCCACCTTTTGCCTGTTCTGTGTCTTTATAATGTTGTCCTTTAAAGAGTGTTCCATTAATGAAATTGCATAGGAGGTAAGCTTTCGGGATTGGCTTTTTTCACTCAGTATCTCTCTCTGGATATTCACCCGGGTGTTGCTTCTTTTCTTTGCTGAGTATCATTTCATGGTCTGGATATGCCCCAGATTAACTGTTCACCTGTCGAAGGACATCTGAGTTTGGCTGTGACAAATACAGCTGCTGTCAACAAGCACATACAGGTTTTAGTGTGAACCTAAGTCTTCATTTTCTGGGATAAATGCCCAGGAGTGCAGAGGCTGAGTCGTCTGGTAGCTGGATGTTTAGCTTTTTAAGAAACTGCCAGACTTTCCTGGAGTAACTGTGCCAGTTCACATTCTCACCAGCAGCGTATATGTGATTGTAGATTTCTCGGAATCCTTGCCATCATTTGTCACCATCCTTATTGCTTGTGTAGGTGTGTAGTTGTCTGTCATTGTGGTTGGAGTTTGCATTTGCCTTGGTTTCATTTGGGAGCCAACGTGCAGCTCCCTGTGCTGCTGTGGTACAGGAGAAGGCAGCGGACCCAGGGGGTGCTGGTGGGGGCGCTGTATGAGCGGGTCCACTGAGCTGTGAAATTGTCGAGTGTATTCAGGGAAGGACTTTGATCCAGTTTGAAGAGACATCATGGAGTGGAAGGCTGACCGGGCACATGCACCAGTGTGGAGACCACGGTTAACACCAGGGGGTCGCTTGTCAAGATGCGGTTGTCAAGATGTTCACTTTTCAAACCCTTCAGTGCATGTGGAAGGCCTTCAGGGAGGAAATGAGGAGGCGCCCGAGAAGGGGTCAGAGTTTGAGTTTTAGCCCTGACAAGGCCACTGTTCATGCATATGACCCAGGGTGAGTGTTTGAACCTCTTCCAGCCTGGTTTCCGCATTTTTAAGCAGAGATGTTCAGGATGGTACTGTGGGCTTTGCCTCACTGAGGTTGGGCTGATGGGAGTTGACAGGAACTAATTAATGTATCTTAAGGCAGTTTGGAAACATTGTTATGCAAATGGATTGCATTTGCCATCAGCCACTGTTCCTCAGTTTGCTTTTATTGATATGATGGGAAGTGCTTTGGAGCTGACGTTGAAATCACAGCGTGGAATTTGTGTGTTAGTTGACTGGAGCTACCGTAACAAAGGACCACAAGACAGGGTGGCTTAACCAAGAGGACTGTGTTTCTTCACAATCTGTAATGCTGGAGTCAAGGTGTTTTGGTGGTTGGTTTCTTCTGAGACCTCTCTCCTTGGGTTACAGACAGCTGTCTTCACCCTGTCTTCTTAGGGTCTTCTGTGTGTGTCAGTGTCCTCATTTCCTCTTCTTATAAGGCCACTATGGCCAGCCTCGGTGGCTCACACCTGTAATCCCAGCACTTTGGGAGGCTGAGGTGGGTGGGTCACCTGAGGTCAGGAGTTAGAGACCAGCCTGGCCAATATGGTGAAACCCCATCTCTAGTAAAAATACAAAAAATTAACCTGGTATGGTGGCGGGCGCCTGTAATCCCAGCTACTGGGGAGGCTGAGGCAGGAGAATCACTGGAACCTCGGAGGCGGAGGTTGCAGTGAGCCAAGATTGCGCCATTGTACT
Source organism: Gorilla gorilla gorilla (assembly GCF_029281585.2). Taxonomy (NCBI): domain Eukaryota; kingdom Metazoa; phylum Chordata; class Mammalia; order Primates; family Hominidae; genus Gorilla; species Gorilla gorilla. The sequence goes on from NC_073232.2 coordinate 139,197,138, forward strand.
TCAGCCTGGGCAACAAGAGCAAAATTCCATCTCAAAAAAAAAAAAAAAAAAAAAAAAAAAAGAGACCGGGTGCGGTGGCTCACGCCTGTAATCCTAGCACTTTGGGAGGCCAAGGCGGGTAGATCATGAGGTCAGGAGATCGAGACCCTCCCGGCTAACACGGTGAAACCCCGTCTCTACTAAAAATACAAAAAATTAGCGGGGCGTGGTGGCGGGCGCCTGTGGTCCCAGCTACTCGGGAGGCTGAGGCAGGAGAATGGCTTGAACCCGGGAGGCGGAGCTTGCAGTGAGCCGAGATCAAGCCACCGTACTCCAGCCTGGGTGACAGAGCGAGACTCCATCTCGGAAAAAAAAAAAAAAAAAAAGAAAGGGCACTAGTCATACTGGATAAGGGCCTACCCTACCCTAAAGACCACACTTTAACTTCGTCACCTCTTTAAATTCTCTGCCTCTAAATACAGTCACACATCCAGGATGCTGAATTTCTGAGGTTAGAACACTGACATATGGATTCGGAGGGACACAGTGTAGCCCATAACAGTATGATTTTGATAACATAAGACTTTTCATCTACAGTTTCCCTCTGTCTTTAGTGGCCTTTGAATTTTTTTTTTTTTTCCCTGCAAGCCCATGGGTCCCTGGTGCTACTGGACTCCGGGGAGGTAAGGAGCTTTCTAATGGACTCCAATTTGTTTCTGTTCAGATCTGGAAATTCCTTGTAATGAAATTAGTGACAGAACAATGCAGTCAGGTAGTTTGAGATCCAAACAGGAACTTCAGAGCAGTTCTTTAAGTGTGATCATTCTCCTGTGAGTGTGGCTCAGTCTCTTTGAGCTCAACCTACCTGGGCGTAAGCTGCATTTAGCATTAAGATATTCACACATCCTGCTTGGACTTAATTCCAGTTTCTTACCATTTATGTTTTTGTAGCATGAGTAGGGCAGCTGGCCTCATACTGGCTCTGGAATCCCAGTTGAACAGTGATGGCAAAACCCGGGCTTTGGTGCTGGTGTCACACAGTTGGTGACCCAGGGCTGTCCCACACAACTCCAGGGGGCACTGTTCTTCTCCACAGCCCACGAGGCTGGCTTCTGTCCTCCACTTGCACCTTACATGGCCCTCTGTGGCCTTGGGCCATCAGAAAAGCACTTTAATATCAGGAGCTAATGGGGCAAGAGAGGGGGCTTGGCTTGTGACAAATAAATGACACCGGGCTTCTTGATGATGACTTACAAGCTCAGTTTTGGCCTGCCACTCTGCAGTTATCCACATGCCCACATGCACGTGGGAAACTGAGTATCCACGCAGGCACTCCCTGTCTTCGAAAGGCAGATGGTTTCACCCCAGACAGATGTCTGTCAGTTTGTTAAATTTTCATCTGGGTGCCTTGAGGAGAAAAAGATGCTTTCTCTTGGCATATAGTGTGTGCTGTCAAAACAGCTCAGGTTAGGGGTCATAGAGATCCGTCTTTGAATATCAGCCTGGTGTCTTATTAGGCATGTCACCTTGGGGGTTATTTACCTTAAGCCTGAGTTTCTCCTTTGTAAAACTGGTGATAACACCAACCTCTTTGGGCCCTTCTGAGGAGAAAGAGATAACCTAGCCCAAACCGGGCCCGTGGTCTGTGCTTGATAATGTTAGTTTCTTTCATCCTTTATTGATTGCTTTGTAAGTAGAAGGCTGTGTTGCCTGGGACTGAATCTCCAGCTTAATTCAGGCTCTCCCCAGCCCTGCTGCATGGGCCCCATTGCTTCTGTAGCCCCTGCCTGTTGCAAAGTGCTGGTCAGAATTTTAATGTTAGCTCTGAGGTTAGATCAGGGACTGTAGTTCTTATTGATTGCTGGGGGGTCCTGAAGGGACAGGATGAAGGCAGATCTCTACATCTCTCATCAGAAATGTTACCTTGAGTCTTTATCTAGTTGCAGTTGCTGTTTAGACCTATGATTTGTTGCTGCATCTCCTGAGGAGTGTGATGCAAGATTTTTATGCCATCTTGAGTGATTTGTTTCAGTTTTAAATTTTATTTTATTTATTTATTTTTATAGACAGGATCTTGGTCTACTGGCCAGACCAGAGTGCAGTGATGCGATCATAGCTCACTGCAACCTTGAACTCCCAGGCTCAAGTGGTCCTCCAACCCTGGCCTTCTGAGTAGCTGGGACTACAGGTCTAGCTAATTAAAAAAAACTTTTTTTAAGGAGATTGGGAGAGGGTCTTGTTATGTTGCCCTGGTCTCAAACTGTTGACCAAAGTGCAGGGATTAGAGATGTGAGCCACCACACCCAGGGGAGTGATTTAACTTAATTGGTTACACTAGGTAAACTTAGGTGTATTTATGTAACAGTCATGATTTCCTTTCTGACTGTTAGCTAGCTGCTGTAACAAACAGCCCCAACATTTTGCTGGCTTCATACAATGCAAGTTTGTTTTTCATTTGTGTCAAAGTGGGCGGTGGGGAGGGTGAGCAGGGGCTCTGCTCTGCCCAGCCATTCAGAGTCTCTGGCTCCTTTGACCCTGCCAGGCTGCCCTCCACTGCCCTTCGCCATTCAACCTGTAGATGGGGAAAGAAAGAGATGAGGACGGTGCATAGATTTTCTTTCTGGCCTGGTCTGGGGGTGGTGCCCATCCTTTCTGCTCACATTTTCTCACCGTGACCTGAGTCTCTGGTCAGACCTGCAGCAAGTGGGGTGGGAAATGTAATCTCACTGTGTGCCTCGCAGGAAGAGGAGAATGTGGATTTGGTGGTCTCCTCCACGTGTTCCTATTGATGCTTATTTTCCATTACCAGGAATAATGTTAGTCTAGACTCTTCAGCTTCATTGGCATTGAGCATAGAGGTTGTACATCCTCAGGACTTTCAGCCTGAAAGTCACTTGGCAGAACAGATGTTCATGTCCCTATAAAGACGGAAGTGATGCCAAGGACAGACGCCGCCTTTTTCCTTGGGGTGTATTTTGCTACTTATGTCCTATAGATTTCAGGATATTCTTCAGGGTATACCAAGCCCAAGAGCAGTGCTGCTTTCTCAATGTGTCTTTTTCTTTTTTTTGGCGGGGGATGGAGTCTTGCTCTGTTGCCCAGGCTGGAGTGCAGTGGCACAATCTTGGCCTACTGCAACCTCCGTCTCCCAGGTTCAAGCAGTTTTCCTGCCTCAGCCTCCCAAGTAGCTGGGATTACAGGTGTGCACCACCACATCTGGTAATTTTTTGTATTTTTAGTAGTAACACAGGGTTTAGTTACTAACACAGGTTAGTAACACGGGGTTTCACTGTGTTAGCCAGGATGGTCTCGATCTCCTGACCTCGTGATCTGCCCACCTTGACCTCCCAAAGTCCTGGGATTACAGGTGTGAGCCACCGTGCCTGGCCTCAGTGTGTCCTGTCCTTTTCATGTCTGTCTGGCTGTTCCTGTTCCCACCATCCAAAAACACATGCACACCCCAGGCCCCTTTCCTGTGCTGTTTAATTCTTTTGGCTTCAGAAGGCTGTGTACTAAAGCTTGCTAATGAGAACCGTGTCTTTGTTTTTAAGTGTTTTTTTGTCTTTATAGAATGGAATCTCTATATTCTGAAATAACTCTTGTCTATGAGTATGTATGCAATGAGAAAGGCTATAAAGTTAAATCAAGGAGAGCAACAGTAACTTAAAAGTTAGGCGTTGGGACACTATGGTGTGGAGTTTAGAGCACTGGATTGAAAGCCTGAATAATAGGGCCTGGTGTTACTGGGTACAGCACTTAACTGCTGCCACCTCTGCCCTCCCTGAGCCCCAGGCCCCTTATCTGGAGTTAGGGCATATCCTAGCACATCTGTGCATCTCAGCTCTGCCCAGGGGAGAGAGCAGGACAGTGTGTGTGGAAGAGCTTTGAGCAGAGAAAGTACTACTTAGTGTTGGGTTATTCTTGTTAAACTATTATACAGTCAATATTAACTTCTTATAGAGAAAATATATGATTTCTGGTGATTGTTTTAAATTGGAAAAGGACAGTGTGGCATTGTGAGTTTCACTTTCCTCAAAGTTTTGTGATTTTTATTTTACTTACTAGTAGACAAGTTTTCTAGTAATTGATTATGTTGTGAGTAGATGAACATCTTGCATAAGCAGCTAGCCTGGGCTGCTGTGTAACGTATGTATAGAGACGAATGGTGATGAAGCCTGTATGTTTCAGCCTCGGTTAGGAAACCTTCTGTCCTAAGCCACAGATAAGTTAAAGAAGACTCTGCCTCGAAATAACTCATTTCTTCCCTCCCTTCTCCCCTTCTTCCCTCATTCCTTCTGTTCTTTCTTCCTCCCCTCCTTCCTTCTTTCCTCCTTCCTTTCCTCCCCCCTCCTTCCTTCTCCCCCTCCTTTCCTTCCTTCCCTTCTTTCTTACTTTCTTCCTGTTTGCTTGCCAGCCCTGTTCTTAGACATTGGTATCTGGAGCTGCCCTCATGGGGTTTATAGTCTGATACAGCCAACTCTTCCATATCTGAAACTCTCGAGGCCAGTGGTGTTTCAGAATTCCAGTTTGTCACAGTGCAGAGAGACAGGTGGGAACTGTGCGAGGCCAGCGGTGTTTCAGAATTCCAGTTTGTCACAGTGTGAAGAGACAGGTGGGAGCTGTGCGAGGCCAGTGGTGTTTCAGAATTCCAGTTTGTCACAGTGTGAAGAGACAGGTGGGAGCTGTGCAAGGCCAGTGGTGTTTCAGAATTCCAGTTTGTCACAGTGCAGAGAGACAGGTGGGAGCTGTGCGAGGCCAGCGGTATTTCAGGATTCCAGTTTGTCACAGTGTGAAGAGACAGGTGGGAGCTGTGCTTGTGGCTCCTGTGCCGGACACCCCTGAGCAGCTCTGGGCAACACCCTGGAGTCGAGCATATTGATTCTGCTGCCATGAGCGTGTGAACATTCACAGCGTGAGGGAAGCCATCCGTAATTAGCTCCTCTCCGCTCAGGCTAGACTTTTGCAGTTAAATGAATTACAAAAATCTCTTTGGGTTTGGGAACTTTGTGGGTATTTCGGGCTTGTGGGTAATGAACTGTCGATGTTGTATTTTTTCACAGCTAAACCAACATATTCAGGTTTTGTCTTCTCAGGGCCTGTCATTCATTCTGGTTCTCTGATCAGATTTCCTCAGACTGTGGGTGCCTGCAGCCAGCCTGGAAGCCCTTTAAAATGCCCTTCGTGGCCATCCTGGCCTCATTCCCAGATCCACTCCTGTCCAGCTGGGTGCCTGGCTGGTCCCTGGTCACAGTCTGCAATTCCCACTCCCCTGCCTCAGCCTGACAGGGTCTGTGGCTGATCCGAGTCAGGCCCCAGGCACTGCTGGCCTCATCACATTGGCCTCCGGACCCCTTCTGGAAGAGACTTATCCCTTTGTTCCACCCCGGGCTGTGGGGACAAGATTTTGTGAGAGCTGAGAGCCCAGTGAGAATGGTCTTGAGTCCTTAGGGCCTGGGAACCCTAGGTGGAAGTGGGAAGGAGGAGGAGGAGAGTGGGGAGGAGATGCGAGGACTAAGCGCACCCAGGGCCAGTTTAAGAGGTCAGGGTCGAGGACATTAGAGGCCTGTCTCCCCCAGGCGCATACGGCTGTGAGTTTTCCTTCTTCAGTTCCTTGGCCAGAACCCCTAAAGCAGATTCTGGGGTGATGGAACTCTGGGTATGAGTTCTTGTCAGCCAGGCATAGTTAGGAGCTTGGGCCTGCAGTAGGTAGCTCCTCATCTGGACGAGAGAGACTCAGCTCTGCCCATTGAGAGCTTGTGCTGCCTGCAAAGTGACCTGCCTGAGGCTCATTGCCTGGTCCCTGTGAATATTAAATGGCTTCAACACAAAGAAGGGACTTCCAGGGGAGGCTGCCCGGGATTGCCAGTGCAGTGGGGCTCCACTGATGCCTGGGATTCATTGCCAGCGTGCAGCGGGGGCTCCGCTGATGCTCAGGATCACCAGCGTGCAGCGGGGACTCCACTGATGCCTGGGATTGATTGCCAGCATGCAGCGGGGGCTCTGCTGATGCCCAGGATCCACCAGCGTGCAGCGGGGGCTCTGCTGATGCCTGGGCTTGCATGGCGCTGCCGCTGCCTACTGGTGCGTGGCCGTAGCCGCCTGTGCCCAGCTGGTGTGCTTGTCCAAGGTGATGACGGTACTTTTTATTGCACAGAGTTGCTGGAGAGTTGAATGACCTGGGTCATGTCAGCACAGTTTCTCAGTCCCTGCACTGTTGACATTCTGGGCAGGATAATTTTTCACCCTGGGGAGCTGTCCTGTACCTTGCTGGTCACTTAGCAGGGCCTGCCCAGTAGATCCCGGTAGCAGGATCCCCCTCCAGCTCTGTATGTTCTTCAGATGATTTGGGGATATCACTGGTATTTTAATAAGTTCTAGAATTTCCCCCATTGACATTGCCAGGATGTCAAGCCAGGATGTCTCAGCCATTGCCAACCGTCCCGGGGGTAAGTGGGGCGGGATGGCCTAACTCATGGTAAACACTCAACAGCTGCTTACTGTTACTAATGATACTGTTATTAGCAGCAAAGTCAGCGAAGTCACTTCTGTATATTTGGGAAGAAAAGCTAGAAACCCCAACGACTTGGTCTGGCAGGGTGTGCAGGTGGGCACGGAGGATTCGGACAGGTGGGCACGGAGGATTCGGACAGGTGGGCACAGAGGATTTGGACAGGTGGGCACAGAGGATTTGGAGGAGGAGAAAGTCAAGGTGCAGATGGGCACAGAGGATTTGGAGGAGGAGAAAGTCAAGGTGCAGATGGGCACAGAGGATTTGGAGGAGGAGAAAGCCAAGAGGGAGTGTGGGGGCCCTTCGGCCAAGCTTCTTGGCTGTCTAAAGATCATTAGGGGCTGGCTGTGTTTCATTCTCCTTCTGAGAGACAAACATGAGTTTCTCTTGAGGCCAGGAGTGATGTGCAGATGAACACGAATTGTTTGGCTCATCCCAACATGTCCTTTAAGAAACCCCATGCAGGCTGCTTAGAGACCTTCCTAAACGCAGGAACTCAAGCATTTGCTTCTTGGAGTTTTATTTGCTGGAATAAAGGCACTTATCAACCTCTTTTTTATTTTTCGAAAATAACAACTTATTTTCTTTAACATAATTGACTTCACCAGAGGCAAATACCGATTTAGCAGGAAGGAAATGTGATTATTTTTCTTTGAAATTGCTGTGCTTCTATTAACTTCACAAGATTTGTTTTCAAGTCCTCCTAACATCATAAGTGTTTTCCTGACCATTTTTCCAAGGCAGGAATGGTCCTGTTCCTCCAGGCACCATGGCCAAGTGGCCAAATTTCTTCACATTATTCTTGGGGGTTGTTGCTTTGAGAATCAGCCCAGTGAGGCCAAGGGGAAGGGGAGGTGGGGGTGTGTGCAGGAGGCCTGAGACTTAGGTGACCCTGATGACGGTCTGTGCTATTTCCATACTCAGGCTCTGTGGCCATCAGCCCGTTGCTCTGAGGGACAAAAGCTTTCTTATCCCAACCCAGGCTGGATGACCCCCCCCGATCCCGTGTTGCTCTCTGCAGTTCTGCGACATGCTTCCCCTACAGTCCCCCTGGGGGCAGGTGGTGGCTCCATGTCCCCTGCTAGACGGAGGGCCCTCGAGGATGAGGGCTTAATCCTGTTGCTTTCTTTCTTCCCAGCACCTGCTGTGGACCCTGGCACACCTTGCCGTACATTGAATGAAGGCAAAGGGAGAGATTTCATCTTAGCAAAATGTCATGAACTGCCTGGAGAACCATGAGTTTTCTGTTGGTGGGGAGTTACGTCTTGGAGGGGGCGCCACTTCCAGGACTAAGGCAGTGTCAGCTCAGCTCAGGAATGCAGTGGGTGACGGGGTCAGCAGCCCTAAAGCTCCCTCCACCCCGGCTATGGGAAGCACCCACTGGGGGCTCCATCCCGATGGGCTTCCTGAGCTAAGATGGGTGCTTTGTCCATGCTGGATAAATATGTGGCGATGTTGGTGGGTTGGGCAAGTCAGTTAGTTACACGACTCTGTGTGTTCTTCAGATGATTTGGGGATATCACTGTTATTTTAATAAGTTCTAGAATTTCCCCCATTGACATTGCTACAAGGCAATTAAATTAAATTAAAGTTCCTTCTTAATAAAATGTTCCAGTAAAACACTTTCCTAGTCCCCTTGTTGATATGTTTGTCTGCAGTGACTGGATTAGCTGGCGGGAGAATAGAAGAAAAGTGGATTTTGAAGGGAGATTGTGCTTGAGTCCCGCTTGCAGCTCCTAGTCATTGTGGGACCTCAGTGGGGCTCCCCAGAGCTTTCGGGTCTTGATCATCTGTAAAATGAGGGTCCTGCCACCAGTCTTTTCTGCTCCCAAATGCAGTAATGAAAAGCCAATGAAATCAAAGTATATAATATATATGCTAAAGTACTTTGTAATTATAAAGCATTCAACAGCTAAAAGGAATAATAAATTCTGTTCAGAGCACAGATTGGCAAGCTTTTTCTGCAGAGGTCTAGAAAATAAATACTTTAGGTTTTGCAGGCCAAGAGGCAAAATGGAGGATACTATGTTAAGACATTAAACCTAGAACTACCATCTGACCCAGTGATTCTTCTCTTAGGTGTGCACCCAGAAGAAGTAGAAACAGTTCACATAGGCTGGTCCGAGTGCAGTGGTGTTTACAACTAGCTGATCACAACCAGTTACTGATGTCATTGTTCCTTCTCCACTCCCACTGCTTCACTTGCCTTTACAAAAAGTTCAGGCCGGGCGTGGTGGCTCACACCTGTAATCCCAGCACGTTGGGAGGCCGAGGCGGGCAGATCACCTGAGGTCAGGAGTTTGAGACTAGCCTGGGCAACATGGTGAAACTCCGTCTCTACTAAAAATACAAAAACAATTAGTCGGGCATGGTGGTTCGCACCTGTAATACCAGCTACTGGGGAGGCTGAGGCAGGAGAATCACTTGAATCTGGGAGGCAGAGGTTGCAGTGAGGCGAGGTCACACCATTGCACTCCAGTCTGAGCAGAAGAGTAAGACTCTATCTCAAAAAAAAAAAAAAAAGAAAAGTTCAAACAAGTAGTTATTTACAATTGTTCGTAGCAGCATTAGTCACAATACTTAAAAGGTGGAAACAATTCAAATGTCCATCATTGGATGAATGGATAAAGAAAACATGGTATGTCCCTATAATGGAATATTATTCAGCCATGAAAAGGAATGAAACACCGATCATGCTACAGCGTGGGTGAACCTTGAAAACATGCTAAGGGCAAGAAGCCAGTCACAGAGGGACATACATGATTCTATTAATAGGAAATGTGATTCTGTTTATATGAAATGTCCAGAATAGGCAAATCTGTAGACACAGAAAGCAGATTAGTGGTTGCCCGGGACTAGGGGAGGGCGTGATGGGGAGTGGCCTCTTAGTGGGGGTGTCAGTGTTTGCATTACTGTAAAGGAATACTTGAGGATGGGTAAGAGAGAGAGAGAGAGAGATTTGTTTGTTTGTTTATTTGAGATGGAGTCTCGCTCTGTTCCCCAGGCTGGAGTGCAGTGGCGCGATCTCAACTCACTGCAGCCTCCACCTCCTGGGTTCAAGCGATTCTCCTGCCTCAGCCTCCCGAGTAGCTGGGACTATAGGCATGCACCACCCACCTGGTTAATTTTTGTATTTTTAGTAGAGATGGGGTTTTGCCATGTCGGCCAGGCTGGTCTCGAACTCCTGACCTCAGGTGATCCACAAGGCTAGGTAATTTATAAGAAAAGAGGTATAAGGCTGGACACATTGGTTCATGCCTGTGGCCCCAAAACCTTGGGAGGCCTAGGCAGGCTGATCCTTTGAGCCCAGAAGTTGGAGACCAGCCTAGACAACATGACAAAACCCCATCTCTACAGAAAATTTAAGAATTAGCCAGGCGTGGTGGCACACACCTGTAGTCCCAGCTGTTCAAAAGGCTGAGGTGGGAGGATTAGGTCCCTGGAGCCCAGGAAGTGGAGGTTGCAGAGATTGCATCACTGCATTTCAGCCTGGGTGACAGAGTAAGACCCTGTATCAAAAAAAAAAAAAAAAAAAGAGAGTTATAATTGGCTCATGTTTCTGTAAGCTGTACAGGAGTCATGGTGCTGGCATCTGCTTCTGGAGAGGCATCCGGAAACTTCCAATCATGGCAGAAGGGGAAGGGAGAGCCAGTGCATCACAGGACAAGAGCAGGAGCAAGAGAGGGGAGGAGCTGTCACACTCTTAAACAACCAGTGTCTCGGGAACTCACTGAGTAAGAACTTGGTCCTCACCAAGAGGATGGTGCGAAGCCATTCCGGAGGGAGGCGCCATGATCCAAATCCCTCCCACAAGGCCCATCTTCAACATTGGGGATCACATTTCCACAAGAGATTTGGAGGGGGCAGACATCCAAATGGTATCAGTGACTTTGGGGTTTCCTTATGCAGTGATGAAAATACTTAAGAACTAGAGAGAGGTGGTGGTTGCACAACATTAGGAATGTACTAAATATTAAACACTACTAAATTGTATACTTTAAAATGGTTAATTTTCTGTTACATTAGTTTTACCTCCTTTAAAAAAAAAGATGAGGACCGGGTACGGTGGCTCATGTGTATAATTCCAGCACTTTGGAAGGCTGAGGCGGGCGGAGCACCTGAGGTTGGGAGTTTGAGACCAGCCTGACCAACATGGAGAAACCCCATCTCTAGTAAAAATACAAATTAGCCGGATGTGGCAGCGCATGCTTGTAATCCCAGCTACTCGGGAGGCTGAGGCAGGAGAATTGCTTCAGCCCGGGAGGCAGAGGTTGCGTTGAGCCGAGATTGTGCCATTGCACTCCAGTCTGGGCAACAAGAACGAAACTCCATCTAAAAAAATAAAATAGAATAAAAGATGGGAACCATTCTTAGCTTATGGGCAGTATAAAGCTAAGCTGTGGGCCACGTTTGGCCCATAGGCTGTAGTTTGCTGACCTCTGGTCTAGAGTCTTAGAACCTTTTAGTTTTAGAATAATGACCATTATTTTTGTAATAATATTGTATGCTAGTTATTAAAAGATTGCAAACTATATTAAAGTTAAAAGGATGTAAAAAACTTAAGCATGGCTGGGCGTGGTGGCTCATGCCTGTAATCCCAGCACTTTGGGAGGCCAAGGTGGGTGGATCACCTGAGGTCAGGAGTTTGAGACCAGCCTGGCCAACATGGTGAAACCCCATAACTACTAAAAATACAAAAATTAGCCGGGTGTGGTGGCAGGTGCCTGTAATCCCAGGTACTCGGGAGGCTGAGGCAGGAGAATTGCTTGAACCCGGGAGGTGGAGGTTGCAGTGAGCCGAGATGGCACCACTGCACTCCAACCTGGGTGACAGAGCAAGACTCTGTTTCAAAACAACAACAAAAACAATAAAAATCCTAGGCATTCTCCAAGCAATCTGCCATGGAGAAAGGAGCACCATTCTCAGCATCTCTCTCCATGTGCGATGGTCCATACCCTCCCCCTCCCCACTTCATACACAGAAACCTAATCACTGAGGTGATGGGATTAGGATGTGGAGCCTTTGGGAGGTGATTAGGTCGTGAGGGCTGAGTGTCCTTCTAAAAGAGGCCCCGGAGAGCTTGTTCCTTCTACCTTGTGAGGACACAGTGAGAAGGTGCCTTCTATGAGCCAGGAAACAGGCCCTCGCCAGACACCAAATCCACCTGCCCCCTCAGTCTTGGACTTTACCAGCCTCCACAACTGTGGGAAATGAATTTCCATTGTTTGTAAGCTGCCTGGTTTATGATATTTTGATATGGCAGCCCGAACAGAGGTAGATACCATGTGTAGAGAGAAGCAGGCAGAGAAATAGGAGAGTTGAAGGGTACTCCACCCTCCTTGATTTCTAGTTGAGGAAATGGAGGCTGTGAGTGCTGGAACTGAGCGGGGGGACTTGAGTGCTGGAACTGAGCAGGGGGAACTGAGTGCTGGAACTCAGTAGGGGGAGGCTGTGAGTGCTGGAACTCAGTAGGGGGAGGCTGTGAGTGCTGGAACTCAGTAGGGGGAGGCTGTGAGTGCTGGAACTCAGGAGGGGGAGGCTGTGAGTGCTGGAACTCAGTAGGGGGAGGCTGTGAGTGCTGGAACTCAGTAGCGGGAGGCTGTGTGTGCTGGAACTCAGTAGGGGGAGGCTGTGAGTGCTGGAACTGTCTCTGGGGAGCCCTGTCTGGACCCTTAAAAAAGGCAAACGACCCTTGAAATGGCAGGGTGGGGAGAGTTGACCAAAAGGTTAAAAAGCAATTTAACAGAAATCCAACTCTTCAGGATTCTTGCTTCTTCCACCGTGTTGCCTCCAGAAGAACAGAAAATAAAATCTCATTTTGCAGTTTTCATCTGACCAGCAGTTACCATGGAGGGCCAGGTGTGGTCAAGGGCTCTAGAACATTTGTCTACACAGTTTCCCTCTTTGATCTCTGTGATTTATAGACAGGCACTTAAAGGTGGGATTAATGTGTAAAGAGCCTTCAGAGTGAAGGATCTAAGTCCCTGGAAATGAAGGATTGGATGAAAGTGTTTCTTAAGGACAAAGTTTTAATAATCGTGGCATACATACTGTAGCATTAGTACTTCCATTGTAAAAACTCAGTATTTGACTTATCTACTGCTTACCTGTACATAGGTGCATCAGCTTTGCAGATTCTTTTTAAATGTGTCAGCCCACGTTTTTAAAAACTGGTTTAGAAAATTCTCACTGGGCTTCCTGCCTCTGTCACTGATCTAGTCACGATTCATCTTATGGCTGGGAAAGCATCACTAGCCTGGAGAAACTGAACGGTGGTGTTGAGTCTTGTTTTCAGTTTTTATTAGTATTTCCTGTTTCATACAGCCCACCTTTCTGGGCAATAAGCCTAACATACCATAGGCTGATTTTCTAAAACACTTTTATTTATGCACACACACGTATACACGTAGTTAGTTGGGTGAAGTCCTGGCAGTAACCAGACCTGCTTTTTCATTTTATCTATCAGATCTCTTGGTGTCTTCTCTTACTACTCAGGGTACTCATGTGAACATTTTTGTTTTGTTTTGTTTTTTGAGACGGAGTGTCGCTCTGTTGCCAGGCTGCAGGGCAGTGGCACGATCTCAGCTCACTGCAAACTCTGCCTCTCGGGTTCAAGCAATTCTCTTGCCTCAGCCTGCCAAGTAGCTGGGATTACAGGCACCCACCACCACGCCCAGCTAATTTTTGTGTTTTTAATAGAGATGGGATTTCACCATGTTGGCCAGGATGGTCTCGATCTCTTGATCTCGTGATCCGCCCGCCTCGGCCTCCCAAAGTGCTGGGATTACAGGCGTTAGCCACCCTGGCCGGCCTTATGTGAACATGTCTAAACACATACACACACATTGCAGACTCTCTGTGTGTGTGTGTGCATAGGTGCATCTGCAGAAATAAGTCTACAACTCCAGGCTATAGCTGGAGAATCTCCAGGATGGGCTTATGTCACAGTAGGGTGTGATGTGGGGTGTGCCTGCTATGTGTGTTAGGTGGGGTTGGAGTGGGATGGGTTGAGCTGGTAACACTGAGAATCTTTGGCCCTGAGCTCCATAAACTGAACCCGTGAGGGAGGTGCCTAGCTGGATGCAAACTCCTTAATTCCCGTTTGACTTTGGCCCAGTTAGTTAACCACTCTGAGCCTCAGTTTGCACATCTGTAGGGTGGGGATAAATAGTACTTGCTTCCTGTGACTGGAGAAAAGAGTGATGTGATAGGGGTAAAATGTTCAGCATCGTGCCAGACACCTGGTAGCCACCTGCTACATGGGAGTACCATCGGGGCACCATGTAAGCCTGAAAATTGATCCGGTGACAGAGCCACCGAAGTGTTTTGTCTTCTGTTTTCTTTTCCTTCTTCTTTTTTTTTTTTTTAAATACTAGAGAGCTGTTAAGAATCATCAGATTTCCACATAAAACACTTGATGTTTGTTCTCAGCTCAAAAATAGGTACAAACGTCAGTGCGAATTGAGATTTCCAGGAAAAGTAGACAAAAGAAAAAAAAAAACTTTGAACAACATTTTCCCGTAAGTATTTTCATATATTTCCATGTCAACTTAAGGGAAAACACAACTACTTATCTTGCAATTTTATGACTGTATCATTTAATAAACATTCTATGCCAGAGGAGGTTATGGGTTGAGTCCCCCGAAAAGACAGGTTGAAGTCCTAACCCTTAGTGCCTCAGTGTGACCTTACTTGGAAATGGGGTCATCACAGATGTAATTCGTTAAGGTGTGGTCATACTGGATTAGGGTGGGCGTTTAATCCAATATGCCTGGTGTCCTTGTTAAGAAGAGGAGGGACACATGAGAACTCAGCCAAGTGAGGATGGAGGCAGAAGTGGGCGTTACACGGCCGCAAGCCAAGGAGTGTCCAGCAGCCCCTAGGGCTCCCTGGAGCTGGAAGAGGCAAGGAAGAAGTCTCCCCCAGAGGGTTTGGAGGGAGCATGGCCCTGCAGGCACCTTAATTTTTGACATCTGGCCTCTGAAACTGTGAGAAAATAAATATCTGTTATTAGAAGCTACCAAGCTTTGGTACTTTGTGTGGCAGCCCCGGGATACTGATACAGAGGTAGAAATGCAGTTGAGACACAGGGGAAAAAGTATTTCTGTTAGTGGGCAATTGAGAAGGAGAGACTTGTAGGCTTTTAGTGCTCACTTCAGACCATGGGCGCCCTGCATCTTGTCTTATATCCAGTCATTGAGGAAATGAGGCTCAGAACAATTGTGCTCCGGCGTATTTTGCGTCATCTTTTTAGAAGAAAACTGCCTAGAGAGTGCGGTGGTGACCACCGCGCCAGGTGTGTGACCATGTTAGCAGATTTCCGTCTCTGATCTGCTTTTTCTTTCAGTTTGGATTCGATGTGAATGTTGTTGACCAGAACTGGAGGTGAACAGGAGAGAACTAACTGCCTTCCGTCCAGAGGGACTAGGCATTGAAATGTGCATTCCAGATTCCCCTGGAGCAGTGAACTTTGGAGTTAGAGGATGAGCTGATGATCTCTTCCTTTCTTTCCAAAGAGGATGTCCGTGAGTTACTGTCTTCATTCTTTTTTTTTTGAGACAGGGTCTCACTCTGTCGCTCAGGCTGGAGTGCAGTGGCGCCATCTTGGCTCACTGCAACCTCCGCCTCCCGGGTTCAAGCGATTCTCCTGCCTCAGCCTCCCGAGTAGCTAGAATAACAGGTGCCCGTCACCATGCCCGGCCAATTTTTGTATTTTTAGTAGAGACGGGGTTTCATCTTGTTGGTCGTGCTGGCCTCGAACTCTTGACCTCAGGTGTTCGCCCACCTCGGCCTCCCAAAGTGCTGGGATTACAGGTGTGAGCCACCGCGCCCGGCCTGTCTTCATTCTTTCACGTGTTCATTCAGTAGACGCGTAGTCAGAGCTGCCCATGTGGCGACATCCTCCCTAGGCGTCAAGGACTCAGTGAAGAACAACACCAGCTTGGTGTCCACCCTTGGGTTGCTGTGGCTGCCTAGCGGGAAAGACTTGGGGCCAGGCAGTTACCATGCTCGGCGGAGAGGTGAGTGCTCTCAGGGAAGACACCTGCCATGCAGGTGAGGGGCACCTACCCAGGTGCCACTTGGTCTGCGAACGCCAGTGAGGGTGTATTGTTTCTGGACTCTGACAGACATACCGAACATACTCAGGGGAAGCGGGGCTAAGTGTTCTCAGCAGTGGGAACGGCATGTCCTAGCCTCGTGTCGCTTATTGGAGAAGCTGAAAAAATGAAACATGCACAGAGTGAAGGCGTTCAGCAGAGTGAGAATAAGCCGTGAGTGGGAGAAAGGACTTGGAGCCTCCCAGGTCGAATAAGGGCCTGGAGGAACAGCATGAGCTCGTGGGACCCATCTCCCTGGGCTCTTGTCGTAGGCCAGGGTTCAGCCTGATGAACTGCTGAGAGCCATGTCCGTGGCTGGTGTCCATGTGTCCCAGGCCCTGCCCCCAGGGACTTCAGTGGAGCCCGCAGCCTGACTCGTAAACTTGCCCAGTATTCTGAAGCCTCCAGCTTAAGATGTGGTCATGCTAGATTAGGGTGGGCCTTTAATCCAGGATGCCTGGTGTCCCTGTTAAGAAGAGGAGGGACACATGAGAACTCAGCTGTGTCCTGAGAGCTGTGTCCTCAGCTGGTGTCCATGTGTCTTAGGCCCTGCCCTCAAGGGCCTCAGTGGAGCCTGCAGTCTGACTTGCAAACTTGCCCAGTATTCTTAAGCCTCCAGCTTAAGGTGTGGTCATACTGGGTTAGGGTGGGCCTTTAATCCAATATGCGTGATGTCCTTGTTAAGAAGAGGAGGGACACATGAGAACTCAGCCATGTGAGGATGGAGGCAGAAGTGGGTGTTACACGACCACAAGCCAAGGAGTGGAGGCTCTAGGGCAATTCACCACCCAATTTACCAGAAACTAAAGAGAAATGGACTTCCTTTCTTCCTCTCCTCTATTTTTAAGCATTATTTTGCACAATCACCCCATAGCCACTGTTGCCGTGAGCCAGGAGGCTTGATCTATTGAGTCTAGACTGGTATTACAGTTAAGTATTTAATCAGGTCACTTTCAGAGGCTTGGTGGGAGGCCTTTAATCTCTTGGGCATTTTCACATGTCTCATTTGACGAGGGCCTCTCTGTCTAGAAAGACTATAGGCTGGAGGCAGAGCTTCCGGCCGTGTTTAGATCAGTCAGGTACAGGTGGAATTCCATGGAAGCTTATTTGCATTGGAATTGATTCTGCAGTCCAGTATCAGAGCCTCTTATGGGCTACATTCCATTGACCTGGAATCCCAGAGGGTTAAGAGATGGTTTGCAGTTGGACTTATCTGGGGATGAACCGTTTGCTCGTTGTAACTTTTGGAATTTACCTCACCCTCTATGCTTTGGTGTGCTCACCTGTAAACTGGGGAGAAAAGCAATTGCTACCCCTTAGTGTTTTCATGAGGATTCAGTGTTGACACCCAGGAGATATTATCATTTATTGGACTTTGCTCCCTAATCTAGTAGAGAAATGGAGCACAGGGTGACAGTTAGGAGCTTCAGAGTGTTTGCTGTTGGCCAGAGAAGGGGCCTGGGGCTCAGTACTCATGGTGGAGTCTCTGGGAAGCTTCACCAAGGAGGCTCCTGGCGAGCCTTGGAGGACGCCGAGGATGTGGAGGGAAGCAGAGGGAGAGCGGCAGACTGGGAGGAGCCTGAGGGAGGTGCTGCCTGGGCTCCAGCTTCAGATGCATGGGAGAGAGGTTGGGTGAGGGCCAGGAGTGCTCAGGCCCGTTTAACAGGTAGGACTTTTGTCCTGAGAACCTCAGGATGGAGGGACCATTGCGGGGAGGGGCAGGGGAAGCAGGCGGGAGGGCACTTCAGTGCACAGTTGTTTAAGTTCATGAATCAGTTGCATGATTTAAAAACAAAATAATGAAGGTGAGAGTCACATAACATGTAGCTAACTGTTATCAAGAACAATTCAGTGGCATTTAGAAGGTCACAGTGTTGTGCAGCCACCGCCACTGCGTAGTCCAAGACATTTCTATCACTCCAAAGGAAAGCCATGTATCCATTTAGCAGTTTCTTCTTTTTTTTCCTCTTCCCCCAGCTCCTGGCCGCCACCAAACTGTGTTCTGTGTCTCTGGATTTATCTGTCCTGGTTAGTTCATAAAAATGCAGATCCCACAGTGTGTGGTCCTTGTGTCTGCCTTCGTCCATTTAGCGTGCTCATCCACACTGTGGCATGGATTGCTGCTTCATTCCTTTCTGTGGTGGAATAGCATTCTGCTGTATGCATAGACCACGATTTGTTTGTCCATTCCCCTTGTGATGGACTTGTGGGCTCTTTCCACCTTTTGGCTCTTGTGACTGGTGCTGCTGGGAACATTCATGTCCACATGTGTGTTTGAGCAGGTGCTCAGTTCTCTTGGGTATGGACCTCGGAGTGGAATTGCGGGGTCACGTGGCACTTCTGTGTTTCATTTAGTTGCACGATTCTTGGACACAGCAGCAAAGGCTTGCTGAACTTCCTCTGGCCCAGGCCTGCGCTACGTGCTTCACCTCTTACTTCCCTGAGCCTTCCCTGTGACCATCGGGGTGGGGAACAGGTGCCCTTCCCTGGGTGGGTTGGCATGGGCGCCAGTGGTCCTCTTGGCCGCTTTGCTGTTCTGTCTCCTTAGAGGGGGTGCAGCGCCTCCTCCTGCATTTCCAGGGCTGGCCCTCTCCAGCCTTGGGAGACTGGAGATTCTGATTCTGTGGTTGAAGGCCTTGCATGGGCAAGGCCTGGCCTGGGGTCACTGGCCTCGTGTACAGGAGTCCAGGCCAAGGCAAGGTTTTGCCAAGGTTGGCATCTAAGACATGTAGAGAGAAAGCTGCCTGTGCTGCCCCGATTGCATTAGCCATGGCAGAGAAGTGTGGACATCAGCACAAGGACTCGGGGCCCAGTCCCTGGTTTTCTCTAGGTGAGTACCCCCTACTGGGTTTTTGGCTTTTTGGACATCAGGTGGTTTCTGACAGTTTTGAGATGCTTGACCTGAGGACATGAAAGGGGAGCTGATAGAGGACGGACTCCCTGTCTCTTCATCAGATCCTGCAAGGGCCCATCTCCCCTGCCCGTGGGCAGTGCCAGCATCAGATTCCCTGCGTCGAGGATGGGGGCCCCAGGAAGCCAGTTTATTTTGGAGTTGGGAATTCTCTTGGGCTAGTTGCTGCACGCCCACCGAGCCAGGTCTCTGACCCAGGAGGGATGGAGCATCTCGGAAATAAGATCTGGGCAGTATAATCCCAGAGGATGGTGGGTGGGAGAGACAACAGTGTGTTTTCACTGCAAGCCTCTCATGAGCTCAGACTTGGAGAGACATGGTTAGAAGCCAGGGGGAGAAGTCCAGACGGGATACTTTCACTTTCTATAAAATTAAAATGAATACCATTCCAGGCTGTCCTGGAGGAGCATTTGCACGCTGTGCAGCTGTGAGGTTTGGAGGGGCGAAGACACCAGGATGCATGGCTGATCCTTCTCTGTGTGGAAGTCTGTCTTGGAGCAGTGGGTGGGACCTGGTCTGGTGGCGCCAGGGGAAGCGAGGCCCAGAAGTGCAGGTTCAGGAGCCCGAGCTGAGCTGAGCACAGGGAACACAACAGTGTGTTTTTGCTGGAAGCCTCTCATGGGCTCAGACTTGGAGAGGCATGGATAGAAGCCAAAGACAGAAGCCCCCACTGGGGTTGGGGTCGGGGCCTCATCTGTTGAATGGGGTGGTCGACTTTCCAGGAGTTTTCCAGCTCCACTTTCCCATGTATTTCAGGGAAGCCATTCTGAAGCAGGAGGTGGTGCAGCACAGTTTATGCAGTCAGGCTCTGGCGGACGGCCTTCCTGTCACTTCCAGGAACCAATGTGTCTTCATCTGTCGACTGAGGATATGCGTGGCCCCTGCTCTCCCTGGGCTTTGGGAGGATGCAGAGTCACTGGAAAGTGCTTAATCTTGTGCCTGGTCCAGAGTACCTGGCATTGCTATTAGCCCAGCCAGCTCAAACTCAATCTCCCCTTCCAGAGGTTACTTAGAAAGGTAACAAAGAATTGTCAGGTAGTAGAAAGGCATTAAGTCTTTTGTTAACAAGATGGAATAAAAGTGGGCCGCTGAGACAGTTCATAGAATATTGATAGAGACGCTGATGACTCCTGAGATGCTACGTGTTGGATGTGTGGATTCTGGAAGGTTGAGGATAGTCAAAGCTGAACTCCAGAATCAGTATTCAGAGTGCTTGATTATCTGAGCCCACAGGCCTAGCATTGAAAGAACCTCCTGCAGGCTAAATGTGAAGTTTAAAATTAGGGACTTGGATCAGCTGATGACTGCAAAATAGCAGAGAAGGGCCTTCAAAGCCATGCTGGGGCGGGGTGTGTTGGCATGCGCCTAGTCTCAGCTATGCCGAAGGCTGAGGCAGGACGATTATGAGTTCAAGCCCAGCCTGAGCAAAAGAGCAAGACCGTTGTCTCCAAAAAACAGAACAAACAAAAATCCTGTCCTCCCGGGAAGACCTAGAGATTGCTTTTGACTAAACCCAATCAACAGGCTGATAGGATTTCTCGAAAAGTAAAATTAGCACCATTCCAGGCTGTCCTGGAGGAGCATTGGAACACTGCAGCTGTGAGGTTTGGAGAGGCGAAGACACCAGGATACGTGGCCGTGTGGGACTCTGTCTTGGAGCAGCGGGTGGGACCTGGTCTGGTGGCACCAGGGGAAACAAGGCCCAGCAGTGCAGGTTCCAGAGCCCCTGTTGAGCTGAGCTTAGGAGGCCCTTTATGGTAGGTAAGGGGTGGACCGTCCCTGAAGTACCACGGCCCTCACTGGTAGAGGTGGGCGCACTGGGCCACTGGCTGATGCACAGGGCACAGGCGACTGCAGAATATCTCCAAGTCCCTCTCCGCTTGACATTTGGTTCAATTACTGCCAGACTTGGGGGAACTTTCCCTCACCGCAGGTGCCCAGAGTTGAGATCAGGCCAAGAACTGGGCCCAGTGTCACCGTCAGCTCCTGGCCAACTCCTCCCCTCCTGCTCTGGGGTCTCTCGTATATGTGTCCTTCAGTCCTTTTTCCATAGGTTGGCCTGGATATATGTGGAGGAGTCTGAGGCATTTTTGAGCTTGTGGAGGAGGACTGGGAGGACCTTGGCTTTGGATGTCTGGACAAGCAGAAGGCCCAGGGCCAGGGTCTTGATGTGGGGACCTTCCTCTGGGAGGCTGCCAGTGTGGCAGGGCTTCCCACAATCAGGATGGATTCTGTGGAGGTGTTGAGATTTGCAGCTCTTGTGGGTGCGTTGAGGTGAAAGTACAACTTTATTTTAGGGGAAACAAATGTTTCTGATCAAAATGGTTAATGTTTGTGCTGTGTAGTAGATGCCTACAGCGGCAGCCTCTCCCAGTGGACACCTTTCGTTGGGTGAAGCTGTTACTGTAAATGCCAAGATGAGAAATGATACTGTCTGTCCTTAAGGATTTAACTTTTGCCACTGTCAGAGGGGTAAGGAAGAAGCCAGCCTGGGCCCTTCGGTGTCCTCTAGAGCTGGGTTGCCTCCTGCCTGTAAAAGTTAAACAATGTAAGAATGCACAAGGATTCTGTAGAGCTCCCTGTACTTCCTGGGTTTTGCATGTGGCATTTGCTGAGGGTTCCCTGTCCTGCCTGCTGGCCTAGGGAGGGGGTAAAAAGATGGAGGAAGCAGGACATTGATCTTGGGGTGCCCTGAGTCAGCCCCCCGGGTGAGCAGGAGGACATACATGCAGGGCAAACGGGAGGTTCCGCCCCTGGAAATGATGAGGTGTGTATTCCTTCTGCTTCTCTTTGAGGCACTGATGTTTTGTGGGAGGCGGGAGACACTTTCTGAGGGGCCATTTGAATCTCTCCAACATGAATTCTCCATTGATCTTATAATAGTGAATTTGAAGCTATTTTAATCTTTTTTTTGAGACAGAGTTTCAGTCTTATTGCCTAGGCTGGAGTTCAATGGTGTGATCTCCACTCACTGCAACCTCTGCCTCCCATGTTCAAGTGATTCTCCTGCCTCAGCCTCCCAAGTAACTGGGATCACAGGCACTCACCACCATGCCCAGATAATTTTTGTAATTTCTCAGTAGAGATGAGGTTTTGCCATGTTGGACAGGCTAGTTTCGAACTCCTGACCTTGTCATCTGCCCTCCTCTTGGCCTCCCAAAGTGCTGGGATTACATGTGTTATCCACTGCACCCAACCTATTTTACTCTTAAAACTCAGATTTTTTTGTTTTGAGACGAAGTTTCACTCTTGTTGCCCAGGCTGAAAACTCAAATTTTATATATAGTATTTCCATTGTCTTTAGTCTAAACAGGATCTAGATTTTTATTACCAAAACAAAACAGCCTGGCACCTGCCTTGTCATTTGTGCTTCTGAGAAAGGGGCACCGTTGATGTTGAGTCAGAACCTGTGTGACAAATGCTACGCTCAGGGGTATCCTTGAGTGTGATCCACGTGCTGTGGGGCTCACCCTGACACTGCTGGGGCTCTGTTGCAGGCTCCCACCTTTGGAGAGAAGCCGTGCACCATTCGACTCACTTTTTCATAATCGTAACACTTGGTCGTTTAGAATCCAAAGCTGATAAATTCTGCAAATACCCAAAGACGAGTTGTAACATTATCTTTAAAAATCACTGATACCTGACATGGAGCCATGTATTTGGAGCAAGACTGGGCAATCTCTTTAAATCCACACTGCAGGTTTTTTGTTTTGTTTTTTTCCTGTTGAAAAGATGCGTGTTAACTTAACCTACTTTCGTACCTGCTGTGAGTCTAACTTTGTGCATGGCTTGCTAGCACAGCTAGTCACAGCCTATTTGGAATTTACGAGTTTTTTTTTTTTTTTTTTTTTTTGTCTTCTTGATAAAGCCCTGTGCACATAGGGTAACAATAAGGATTATGGAAAGTATAAAACTAGGCCAGGTGCGGTGGCTCACGCCTGTAATCCCAGCACTTTGGGAGGCCAAGGTGGGCGGGTCATGAGGTCAGGAGATCGACACCATCCTGGCTAACACGGTGAAACCCTGTCTCTACTAAAAATACAAAAAATTAGCCAGGCATGGTGGTGGGCGCCTGTAGTCCCAGCTACTCAGGAGGCTGAGGCAGGAGAATGGTGTGAACCCAGGAGGCGGAGCTTGCAGTGAGCGGATCACGCCACTGCATTCCAGCCTGGGTGACAGAGCGAGACTCCGTCTCAAAAAAAGAGAGAAATATAAAACTTTTTTTGGAATGTAGACTATTATAACCACATAAAAAGCCTCAATTAGGATGTTGCTGATTTTTATCTAGAGATTGTCTATGAAGAACTCTGTGAAGTTGGAAGAACAGCTGTAAATATTAATATACTTTGCTTAGTGATTGTGTGGCTTTAATCTACACTGTGTTCATGTGTGCTGGGTTTGTGCAGCCCCCTGCAGTAGGGCCGGAAGTTGAAGATCATAATTGCTCTATGCCAAATCTTGGCTGGCAGCCCCCAGAGGAGTTCTGGCTTGCATCCATGTAGGAGGGCCTGGGAGATGCAGATTGGAGGCTTGTTCTTTAAAGGCCCAGTGGGGGTCTGGCCTGCCCTGCCCTGCCCTCTGTGCTGCTGCTGGGACGTCCAGCCAGGCTGAGCCACATCCTTGAGCTGTCAGAGAGTGATGATGTCCTCTTCTCTCAACCTGGAATGCACCTTCCTCACCAGCAGCTCTTCCTTCCTTCCGCCTCTCTCCTTTCCTTCCTGTGTGTTCCTGCTGTTTGCCTAAATGCTCTCTATCCCTTGGATACTTGCCTTCCTGTGGTTAAGGTGCCCCTACTCTGAGCTGTCCCAGCATCGTGTGAATCAGAGGGCAGTGCTGAATACTGCCTTGGGATCGCCTGGTTCCTGGGCCATCTCCACCATCTAACTCCATGAGGACAAGGGCAGCATCTGCCCTGCTGGCATCTACTGCCATCCTTGGCACAGGGCTGGTGCTTAGTAAATATTTGTTGAATGGACCAGGCTGAAATGTGTAAACTGCATAAACTTTTTAAAGATTTGTGTGAGCACTGTTGCAAAATGTTTGAAATTAGGGCTGTTCTGGAAAACAGTTGCATTTTTTTTTTTTTTAGACAAGGCCTCACTTTGTCATCCAGGCTGGAGTGCAGTGGCACAGTCATAGCTCACTGCAGCCTTGAACTCCTAGGCTCAAGTGATCTTCCTACCTCAGCCTCCCCAGTAATTGGGGCTACAGGTGCACAACACCATACTTTGCTAATTTTTAAACATTTGTACAGACAGGGTTTTGCTATGTTGCCCAGGCTGGTCTCAAATTCTTGGCCTCAGCTCAGGTGATCCTTGTGTCTCAGCCTCCCAAAGGGTTGGGATTGCAAGCATGAGCCACTGTGCTTGGCTGTAGACTTTTTGTCTTAAAAGGCCAGAAAGTAAATATTTTAGGTTTTGTGGGCCATCATGGTTTCTGCTGCAGCTACTCAGCTCTGCCATTGTAACACAAAAGCAGCCACAGACAGTGCATAGGCCCATAAGCATGGCTGTGTTCCAATAAAACTTTATTTATAGACAGTGAAATTTGTATATACTCTATAGTTTTTGCATGTCATGAAACATTCTTATTTTGATTTTTTCCAAAGTATTTAAAAACATAAAAACCATTCTTAGCTCACAGGAGTACAAAAACTGGTGACGGTGAGATTTGGCTTCTAACCTGTAGTTTGCCCACCTCTGGTATTGATTCAAAGTATTTCATGACAAAGACTCCCATTTATAAAGAATACAAAGTATTAGTGTAAAATCAGAGAAAAATGATCAAACTTATTGGGAGAAGTAGATTCCCAAACTGTTCCCTGGTGAACATGTGTGCTTACTTCTTTTTCCTTTATTTTATAAAATTGTGGCAAAACATACATACCATGAAATTTACTGTCTTAACCATTTTTAAGTGTACAGTTCAGTGGTATTAAGGACATTTGTGTTGTGCAAACAGCAGCACCATTCATCACCGGAACTCTTTTCATCTTCCCCAAAGCAACTCTGTGCCCATTAGACACTAACCCTCCCTTCCCCCTCTTCCTAGCCCCTGGCAGCCACCATTCTGCTTTCTGTCTACAAATTAGACGACTCTAGGAACCTCATAATCAAATGGCATTTGTCATTTTGTGAGTGGCTTATTTCACTTAGTTTAAAGCCCTAATGGTTCACTGTGTTTTAGCATATGTCGTAATTTCCTTTCTTTGTAAGGCTGAATAATATTCCATTGTTTGTATATGCCAGTTTTGCTTATCCATCCATTGCCAACGGATGCTTGGGTTGTCTCCATGTTTTAGCTCTTGTGAATAATGCTGCTATGAACATGGGTGTACAAATATCTCTTCAAGACCCTGGTTTCACTTATTTTGAGTGTGTACCCAGAAGTGGAATTGGTAGGTCATATGATAATTCTATTTTTAGTTTTTTGAGGGACTGCTGTACTGTTTTCTATAGTGGCTCTATCTGTTTTACATTCCCACCACTAGTACACAGGGGTTTGAGTTTCTCCACACTTGTTTTTCTCCAACACTTGTTATTTTCTGGGGTTTTTTGTCTTCTTTTTAATCATAGCCATTCTTATGGGTGTGAAGTGGTATCTTACTGTCCTTTTGATTTGCATTTTCTTAAGGGTTAGTGATATTGAGCTTTTTTTTCACGAGCATATTCATCATTTGTGTATCTTTTTGGAGAAATGTTTATTCAAGCTCTTTGCCCATTTTTAATCTGTTTCTTTGTTTTTATTGAGTTGTAGGAATTCTTTATTCTGGATATTAAGCCCTTAGTGGATATAGGATTTGGAAATATTTTATCCCATTCTGTGGTGTTGCCTTTCTACTCTGTTGATAGTCTCCTTTGATACACAAAAGTTTTTAATTTTGCTGAAGTCCAACTTCTCTATCTTGTTATTGTTGTTTTCTGTGCATTTGAGGTCATATCCAATAAATAATTGCCAAATCCAGTGCCTCGAAGTTTTTCCCCTGTTTCCTGCTAAGAGTTTTACAGTTTTAGCTCTTATGCTTAGGCCTTCTGTCCATTTTGAGTTAACTTTTGTGAATAGTAGAAGAGCCCAGCTTCATCTTTTTTTTTTTTTTTTTTTTTTTGAGATGGAGTTTCACTCTTTTCGCCCAGGCTGGAGTGCAATGGCACGATCTCAGCTCACCACAACCTCCGCCTCCCGGGTTCAGGTGATTCTCCTGCCTCAGCCTCCTGAGTAGCTGAGATTACAGGCATGCACCACCACGCCCAGCTAATTTTTTGTATTTTTAGTAGAGACGAGGTTTCTCCATGTTGGTCAGGCTTGTCTCAAACTCCCAACCTCAGGTGATCCGCCCGCCTCAGCATCCCAAAGTGCTGGGATTACAGGCAAGAGCCACTGCGCCCGGCCTGGCTTCATTTTTTTGCTTGTGAATATCCAGTCTTCAGCCATTTGTTGAAACCATTTATTGTTCTTTCCCATTGAATGGTCTTGGCTCTCTGTTGAAACTGTTTGACCTTATACGTGAGGATTTATTTCCGGGCTCTCTATTCTCTTCTATTGGTCTCTATATATCTATCTTTAAGGCAGCTGTTTTGATTGACACTTTTGATTATGAGTTCTTTCTTAGTCCATTTGTGCTGCTAGGACAACATACATGAGACTGGATAGTTTATAAATAACAGCAATTTATTCTCATAGTTCTGGAGGCTGGGAAGTCCAAGATCAAGGCACTAGCAAATTCTGTGTCTAATGACGGCTGCTCCCTGCTTCCAAAATGGCACCTTGCTGCTACATTCTCCAGAGGGGATGAGTACCAGAGGGGATGAAGACAGGAGGGGCCGAAGACAGGAGGGGATGAACACCGGAGGGGACGAACACCGGAGGGGACGAACACCGGAGGGGATGAACACCTGAAAGGATGAACACGGGGGGATGAACACCGGGGGGGCGAACACCTGGGGGGACGAACACCGGGAGGGGACGAGCACCGGAGGGGACGAGCACCGGAGGGGACGAGCACCGGAGGGGATGAACACATGAAGGGATGAACACGGTGGGGGGGGTGGGGGGGGGACGAACACCTGGGGGGACGAACATCGGGGGGGACGAGCACCGGAGGGGACGAACACGGGGGGTGGGGGGGGAACGAGCACCGGAGGGGATGAACACAGGAGGGGATGAACACCGGAAGGGATGAACACTGTGCCCTCACATGGCAGAAGGGATGCAAGGGAATGAACCCCCTTCCTTAAGCTCTTCTATAAGGGGCCTGATTCCATCCGTGAAGGTTTCATTCTCCTGATTTAATCACCCCTCAAAGTCCCACCATTTAAAACGATGACATTGGCTATTGAGTTTCAACACATGAATTCTGGGGGACATCAGACCATAGCAGTAGCTTTGTACTAAATTGTGAAATCAGGAAGTGCAAGTCCGCTAGCTTTGTTCTTTTTCAAGATTGTTTTGGCTATTCAGGGTCCTTTGAGATTTCATCTAAATTCTAGGATGAATTTTTCTATTTCTGCATGTACCTGTTTACTTTTGCTGTATTTCTTAGGCTGGTAGGTTAAGGGACATCAGTGTTTTTACTTTAATTTAAATTTATCTTTTAATTTTTCTCTCGTTTGTAACAGCTTGATTTAGTAATCACTCACCTCAGGTGATCCTCCTGCCTCGGCCTCCCGGAGTGCTGGGATTACAGGCGTGAGCCACCGCGCCTGACCCAAAATACCTATTTTAGAAAACAAACTCTTCAGTCCAGATGAGTCCGAGTTGTCATGAGACCAGTGTTCCGTGATGGCCTGTAGTTCAGGGAAGTGGATTAGTGCCGCTGCTTTCATTCCTTTGGATGCTTTGGTTTGGTGTTTGTTAATCCCAGAAGTCAGATTATTAGGCCTTTCTGTATTTGGGTCCCTCTCTCAGCAGCTGTAAGTGTGACGCATGTCCCCAATGAAGGAGACTGCTTCCTTTGTCCTTTGAAGGCCACGCCTACCTTGTTGCCTGAATAGGAGCCTCCATGAGCTGGTGGCTGCACTTAGCCCTGAGTTGGGGCTGGCATTGGGAGAGTCTAGGGTAAGACAGATTTGGAGGAGAAGCAAGAAGGAGAAGGGTGCAACTCCTCCCTAATGCCTTTCCAACCTTTGAGAATTGTTTTTCACAAATGATGTTTTTGCCTCTAATCTGGTTATTTCTTTGTAGTCTCAGTAATGGATAAGAAATTTGCCCTGTGAATTCATCATGGTTTACAGGGATGATGGCAGAATCAAAGTATTTGGGGATTCAGTGATTTGCCTTGCTTTGTAATTTTGGTTTAATTTGCAGTTGGGAGTTGATTGAGAATAATTTGGAATAAAACTGTTCTAGAAGGAAGACATTCATGCAAACCATTGTGTTTCTTCTTTCAAACCAGGTGGTTTTCCATATTAGATGACAGGAGTCTGCAGCACTTTGTACTCAATATTCAGAGTACGTATTTTATTTATTTTGTGGAGACAGGGTCTCTGTCACCCAGGCTGGAGTGTAGTGGTATAATCTCGGCTCACTGCAACCTCCGCCTCCTGGGTTCAAATGATTCTCCTGCCTCAGCCTCCCAAGTACCTGGGATTACAGGCGCCTGCCACCATGCCCGGCTAATTTTTGTATTTTTAGTAGAGACGGGGTTTCACCATGTTGGCCAGGCTAGTCTCGAACTCCTGACCTCAAGTGATCCACCCACCTCAGCCTCCCAAAGTGCTTGGATTATAGGCGTGAGCCACTGCGCCTGGCCCAAAGTACCTATTTTAGTAAACAAACTCTCAGTTCAAATAAGTCAGAGTTCCTTTTTTTGTAGTTGACCAGGGTTTGTGTAATTAGTTTATCAAGTAAAATTTGACTTGTATTGACAAGAACTGGAGTTGTGATAGCAAACGGTAATTGCTAACTCTATCTTATCAGGGAAATCAAAAGCGTCTATTGAATTACAGTGACTCTATTATATTGCCCTGTAACCTCACCAAGATGATTCTTCGGAGGATGATTAAATGTAGTCATGAATCCATATATATGAGAAAGCAAACAGATGGATAAACAACCAAAGTAATTATCATCTGTACATTCACATTTTTCCATCACAATATTTCAGGGACCTGCTGGTCCAGAGTCATCTGTTTGGTCATTGTCTGGGAGGATGACATTCTTCATAAAATGTGCTCGGTTGGTTTATCTGCCGTGCACTGTTACCAGAGGGCATTTCAGCTGTTTAAACTCCCAGAAAGTGTTGGTAGCTTCCTTGTTTTTATTGGTGTCTAGTGGACAGAGGGGACAAGAGTAAGTTTGATGGGATGTATCCTGTGGTTATGAGAGGTGATGCTATACTGTGTAAAGAAACCTCTAAAAACCAGTTTAAAAAGATGGTTTTATGGATAGATTGCATTACCTAAATTCTGATGAAATATTTCATTTCATGGTGCTAGTTTTAACTTTAGTCTTTTAAAACACAAAAGTAAAACCAATCCAACAACAAAAACATCTTCAAAACCACAGTTAAACAGCATCTGTGGGCCGGGCACAGTGGCTCATGCCTGTAATCCCAGCACTTTGGGAGGCCAAGGTGGGCGGATCACGAGGTCAGGAGATCGAGACCATCCTGGCTAACACGGTGAAACCCCGTCTCTACTAAAAGTACAAAAAATTAGCCGGGCGTGGTGGCGGGCGCCTGTAGTCCCAGCTACTCGGGAGGCTGAGGCAGGAGAATGGCGTGAACCCAGGAGGCGGAGCTTGCAGTGAGCCGAGATCACGCCACTGCACTCCAGCCTGGGCGACAGTGCGAGACTCCATCTCAAAACAGACAAAACAAAACAAAACAAAAAAAACAGCATTTGTGGATTGTACCTGTCTGAGTAGTGTATAATCACCTTTCCTAGACAACTTTCCCTTTCTCAGCCTGCCTTTGCAGGTGAGGTGCTCAGACTTCAAAGTCCCATGGGAAGATAATTTTGCCAATTATTCTCTTTTAAGCTGCTTTGTTTAAAGGATTCTAAAGTCACATCATGAGGAGGGGAGAGCCAAGAGGG